>NC_133412.1:162612500-164042500 GCF_049350105.2 Macaca mulatta
GGAATTATAAAAGAAAAGCAGAATTTCCCCGAGCTTGAATTTCCCCGAGCTTCCGCTTTGCAGGAATCTCTGTTCCGTTACTCACTATTTTGAGAGAGCCCTGCTTCTTCCTCCTTCTCAGCACCAAACGTCAATGTCATTTTCACAGTGGGGAGGGCTACAGGAAGCACACATCTGCAGTGTGTCACCTTCTGAAGCTGACACATCTACTCAGTATTTGTTTGGGTTGAAAAGAGTTTTTTTTTTTTTGGGGGGGTACTCTCTACACTATTGTTTCCCTAGTGCCAAAAGCAGTCGAGAGCTAGCACGCTAACAACGATCCATCATAAAATGATCATGAAAACATCCAAAATATATTGACTTCGAAATACTGTCAAACTCTTCACTGCTAAGTTCTAATAAAGAAAACGAAACAGAAACACACCCCTCATACTCCAAGTCAGAAGGCCAAAGAGGTGGCATCTTTAAAATCACTATCTAGCTAAATCATTTTTATCCAACTAAATCCTGGGATTCTCCTAAATTAGTTTTACCACTCTGTCTTGGGAGGGCCGGTAGCAAATAAAGGTTTAACTCTTATCCACCTGAAACCTCACGCTATGACATAGGCTAGCTAAAAAAGGGTAGAGGCACAGAAGCATGTTTAAAAACTTCAAACGCATGCAAAACACACAGGAAGCTAAAAAGCGGATCATGTTATATACTTCTAATAGCTGCCATGCTATGCCACTTCAAAGAGTCAAACTATTACTCAAATGAACTCAATATATTATGTGGCATGAAGCCATAAACTCACATGTACAAAGTACACATGGATAGATTTTAAAATTTAACATGAAAGTTAAATAATTATTACAGAAAAACATAAAGTAACTAGAATAACTAACATAAAGTTACTCTATAATAACTTTATTATAGGCTGGGTCTGGTGGCTCAGGCCCGTAATCCCAGCACTTTGGGAGGCCGAGCAGGTGGATCATGAGGTCAGGAAATCGAGACCATCCTGGCTAACACGGTGAAACCCCTTCTCTACTGAAAAATGCAAAAAAATTAGCCAGGCGTGGTGGCGGGCGCCTGTAGTCCCAGCTACTCGGGAGGCTGAGGCAGGAGAATGGCGTGAGCCTGGGAGGCGGAGCTTACAGTGAGCTGAGATCGCGCCACTGCACTCCAGCCTGGGCGACGGAGCGAGACTTTGTCTCAAAAAAAAAGAAAAAAAGAAAAAAACAAACCAAAACTTTATTATAGAAAACAATGCACATTTGAAAAGTTTTATTTGTCTCCTGATAGGAAACAGGAATGTACAATGATGTGGTAAACTTGTCTGGAACGTGGGCATGTTCCTCTTTTTTTTTGTAACAGTTGTTTGTATCATACCCACAATCTTACAGTCAAAATTGCATAAGCAAATTACAAAGAGGACAAATGGTAAAGTAAAAGACGTTATATCGCCCTCCTCGTGCCTTTTTAAAAAAAAAGTTTGAAAGGCAAGCTGACAGTGCTAGTAGAGATGAGGGGAAATAAAATTCACCACTCATTGCATTTACATAAATAATGTGTTTAAATACATAAATATTCATTTTTAAAGCTCAAGGCCTAGTAAAAGAATTTCTAAGCATACTGAATGAAGCGGAGGGGGAAGCTGACGGCCAGCTCTAACTCCAGGCTGCATCTGGGCGCGCACTCCCTCCAGTACCTCCACTTTCTTTAAGGTGTATACCATGCTGCACACGGTAACAAACGAGTCAGGTTTTACGGACGGCAATAAAGGTAACGTGGGCCTGACACATGGATGCCCTTGGTTGGGTTACAACTGGCCCACCTACTGCCACTTTATCTTCTGGTTGTCCGTAGTTACTCATCTATTTTTAAATGTTCCAATGTGATCTTATCAAATTGGCACATAATTTGATCACCATATTTCCGTAACTGAAAGTTGTTGAAAGTGCCTGGCCAGGTAACAGTGACAGGGTATGTGTACTAAGCCAGAGAGCTTCACAGTTATGATTTTTTTATTTTAATAAATAATCATGAGCCCTTCTCTCTCACTCTCTCTCTCAGTGAAACACACACACTGGGTTGTCTGGTGTTTGTTCTTGTAGAGTGGCCATTGGCCACGAGATCACCCGTCACCCACCCTCCCTAATTTTCAACAGGCACCCTTCCTGGGAGTTCCTGGGTTGCGAGCCCGGCTTTTAGCCACAGCATCCAGCCGACTGACACATCCACTTTTAAGGAGACACTGCCTCCACAGTGCCTCTCACTTCTAGCACAAGTACTCCAACCATGAAGGAGATCCCTTTCAACAAAGGGCGTCTAACACAGACTGCACCCTGATGTGGCAGCACCGGGCTCCAAAGATAAATCCGAAACCATCCCCGACCCACATGGGAGAAGCTGCAGGGACCAAATAACATTGTCAGTGTTACCGATTCCTTCAGCGTTCTTGGCAGCGCTGGTTAAGATATGAAGTGCCCTGGGACCAGAGGATGTGCCCGAGGTTGCCAGGGAGAGGACAGGGGTGCCAGGGAAAACTGCAGGTAAGAGGCTGCCAGGCCAGTGCTCCAGCGGGAACAGAGGGTCAGGGAGACAGAACGGGGGTTGGAGGCAGAGGATAAATTAACACTGTGATTCGTGGGTAGGGGGACGGAGGAAAACATTAAAGAAACAGAAGTGGCAGCAACCACGTGGAAAAGGCACTGATGCCTGAGCTACCTGTCCCAGTGGCTGTCCAGACAGCCAGGGCTCAGCAAGCCGGCCTCCTGGCCCAGAAACCTCCCCTAGTCTCCCAGAGGCCTATGGTAGAGAATTTAAAAGGTAAATGACTCAACCCCAGCATCGTATCTTCCTCAATACCAGCATCTCATGCTCCCCACAAATTGTGTTCCTGTGAGATCAAAAGGTGGGAGCTGCTGACCTCGGCAGGTGTGTGTCTACCTCAGAAACTGCTGAGTTCTACCATCAAAACTGAATCCCAGGCCGGGTACGGTGGCTCAAGCCCATAATCCCAACACTTTGGGAGATCGAGGTGGGTGAATCACTTGAGGTGAGGAGTTCGAGACCAGCCTGGCCAACATGGTGAAACCCCGTCTCTACTAAAAAAGACACAAAATAAGCCAGGCGTGGTAGCACACACCTGTAATCCCAGCTACTTGAGAAGCTGAGGCAGAAGAATCGCTTGAATCCAGGAGGTGGAGGTTGCAGTGAGCCAAGATCACCCCATTGCACTCCAGCCTGGACAAAAAGAGTGAAACTCTGTCTCAAAAAACAACAACAACAACAACAACAGCTGAATCCCCGGCCAGGAACAGTGGCTCACGCCTATAATCCCAGCACTTTGGGAGGCCAAGGAGGGAAGATCACCTGGGCCCAGGAGTTCAAGACCAGCCTGGGCAACATGGTGAAACCCCATCTCTAGAAAAAAGGCAAAAAAAATTAGCCGGGCCTGGTGGTGCACGCCTGTAGTCCCAGCTACTCAGGAGGCTGAGATGGGAGGATCACCTGAGCCCAGGGAGGTCAAGGCTGCAGTAACCCATGATCGTGCCACTGCACTCCGGCCTGGGTGACAGAGTGAGGCCCTGTCTCAAAAAATAACAAATGAACAAAAGAAAAACCTGAACGCCAGTCACTAAAGGATTCACCTCACCTACTACAGTGACCTAGATTTATACAGGGTCACAGGGCAACCAGGATAGCACACCTGTTTCTAAAGCCTTCTCAGCCCACCTGAGAACTCACTGCAACCTGGGGCACAGAACACGAAGAACGGTCCTCCTGAGAGTCAACCCGAGGCTTGTCCAGTTGATTAGTAACTGACAATTACACAGCGCGATGTGATAGCCAACGAGAGGGCTGTGGGAGAGAAACTCCACCAGGGGTTAAGAGTTACTTGATTAGGAGACACAGGGGAAAAGATCCCTGGCTTAACACACACTTTACACAGTGCGTTTCATCTGACATTGCAGAAGTGCCCTCTGGCCACCGTGTCCTGAGTCCTGAGCTGGGCCTCAGGAAGGACTCCTAGAGCCACTCTACCCATCTCCCTGGAGGAGGGGAGAGGCAGAGAAGCTCGATGCGTTATCCAGGAATACACAGGGATGCTTCCCAACCACACTCTCAGACCATGCTTCCATTACTGATTAAGATTTCCAAAACCAGCCAGCTTTTGATGATCCATGGAGATTTTATACATAAGAAATTTTTAACTCATTCAGTATACTGCTGAGTCACCTGGCCTAAGTGTCAGTCCAGCATGGAACTTAGAATACACACAAACATTAGTAGTAGTAGTGATAGTAGCAGCAACAGCAGCACCAGCGGTAGTAACTATTCATATTAACTTAGAACTGACCATGTGCCAAGCACCAGCCTAAACATTTTACGTACATTATTTATTTCACTTAATTCTACCAACAAACCTAGAAGAGAGATAGTATATGTTATGATCCTACAGATAAGGAAAGGGTATTGGTCCATACTCATGCTGCTGACAAAGACATACCCAAGACTGGGTAACTTATTTTTTTAAAAAAAGAAGTTTAATGGACTCACATATTCCACATGGCTGGGGAGGCCTCACAATCATGGCAGAAGGCAAAAGGCATGTCTTACATGGCAGCGCACAAGAGAGAATGAGAGAGCTTGTGTAGGGAAACTCTCCTTTACAAACCCATCAGATCTCATAAGACTTACTCACTATCATGAGAACAACATGGGAAAGACCCGCCCTCACAATTCAATTACCTCCCCCTGGGTCCCTCCCACAACACATGGGAATTATGGGAGCTACAATTCAAGATGAGATTTGGGTGGGGACACAGAGCCAAACCGTATTAGCAAGTAAAGTTCAGACAAGTTAATGAATTTGTCTAAGGTGAAATGTAGGCAGTTGGATTCCGGAATTGATAAACACCACTGCATAGCTGCAATGAAAGCTGTATCACTTCCAAGTCAAATCACGAAAAATTTTGGATTATCCAACTGCACTAAAATGTACATCCCTGAACAGGAGTGTCACAAAAATGCTTTCTAATACCATGTGCGCGCACACACACGCGTTTTCTTTAATTACTCATTTCAGCTAAGAATGAAAGTCAAAGTTACTATTGTCTTTATTACAATTTTGTATTTGTCTGCTGGCATATGACCACATATGCAGAAAAAAACATCTCCTGTTTGCACAGCACATTTCCAAGAATGATCAAATGTCTCAGGTGGCCCAAATAACTCAGTGAAGGAATTTGAGATTACTAAAACCATTTGTAGCCACAAAAATGGTCTCTGAAAGGACACAGGCTTTCCCTAGATCACAACCAGCAAGAGGCAGAGCCAGGCTTCAAACCTGGGTCTTTGGGGTTATCCCCATGAGAAAATTCAGCCCTCTAGAAATATTTTCAAATAGGTTGGGATGGTTCAGAGGGTTCCCACAGCTGCACAAAGGGCTGTACCAAAACACACAGAATCCCAAAGAGTGGGAAACTCGTGCACATCTGTGCCCATGCTGACAGTCTCCCCAGCAAGTGGAAGCCAAGGTTTCTGAATTTGCTTGGCAAGAAGCAGGTTCTTCAAAGTGTGTGCTACTTTAGAAATGTTTAAAGGGAATAAGCAGAGAAAGAACTTTGGTTTGCTGGGCATGTTCCAAAATGAATGAGAGAAAGTTAGAGCCCAGTGTCATCCTTCTGGAATTATCTACACTGGATTTGTTTGGCAAAACACACAGAGCCGTAAACTACACTCAACTCCAGATAGGATCTGCATGGCCTATGGGGTCCATCTACCCCAATGAAGACGTAACTTAATTTCTGGTAGGTTACCTCCTTGAAGTACATAATGAAACTTGTAAGTGCACAGAAGGCACTGTTATCAACCTTTTAAGGCAACAGAAAGGAAAGTACTTTGAGTTTTCCAGCAGTGCAGCGGTTTGCCAAAACAACAACAAAACACTGCATCTATTTCAGCACCACTGTCTTTCCCTATGTGGCAGTCCTAGGGACAACTCACGGCTTGCTTATTCGGACGGTGAGCAGCTTTCTTACGAGGTTTTGATTTTTTAAGAGTTCACTCTGATCATTGAAGCCTGAGTCAATCTGAACAGTAGCACCCAGAGTCACCAGGGTCAGAGAGGCTGGGAAGAGGCTCACTGCTCAGAAAGGCCAGCTCTGTCTTCTTCTTGCCCGAAAGTGGCCCGGGAAGGAAGCAGGGAGCTCTTAACTTTGGGAGGGATCTCTTCTAATGATGGGAAAGTAACTATCAAGTGCTTGAAAATAAAGACTATCAGAATACAACCCAGAAGAGTTTGGGGTTCTGTTTAGGCTTTTTAATTAAAGAAAGATCCTTAGATAGTAAACCAACCAACAAACCAAGAAAACCTCCCATCATGACCCACTTGGCCACCAGAAGCCTCATTCATCTTGTGTGCCCGGCATTAAGCATACAAATCTACTAGACATTCAAGGCACATGGAACTGCTGCAACAGCTGTTGGTCCTCTCCCCAGTCTATATTATGTACATGTGCTGAATATATTCCATCTGCCCTGCAGAGCGCCTCTTTAGCTTCCTCCTGCCCACTCCTAGCCCCAGGAGACTGACATTTATGGATGCATCTACAGGCTCCCTTGCCCAAGGACTTCCACCAAGTTCCACCAAAGGGAGGCACCAGTGCAAGCAAAGAGGGGAGGAGGAGAGTGAGGATAGGAAAGTTATCCCCCTGACTCCCTCCACACTGGGCTGCAGTGAGTGAGCTGCACCCTCCTATTAAAGACCACGACCCCCACTAAGCACCCGTAAGCCCAGCTACTTTCTCCTCTGGCATCTATTATCTGCTCCTCTTCTCCTTCACCCCTTCAGGTCCTGGGAGGGAAGTTCCCTGGAGGTAGCCTGCCATCCTCATTCTGGGGGAGTACACCCCCCCCTTTGCTAGTTTCTTGCATCCCTGCCCACCACTGAGAACTCGTCCTCTCTTCAGTTTCTTCTTTTTGAGTGTGCCATCTGTCTTCTGCCAGGACCGTGACTGACAAAATAAAAAATGGAATTGATTATCCTAGAATTTCATTCTTGGAATCTACATACCACAATATGTACATAATAATTCCCTTGCAATTTCCCCAAGTCATAAAGGATAGCAATCAGGCAGGGAAAAAAAAAAATATGCTACCGGCCGGGCGCGGTGGCTCAAGCCTGTAATCCCAGCACTTTGGGAGGCTGAGACTGGCGGATCACGAGGTCAGGAGATCGAGACCATCCTGGCTAACATGGTGAAACCCCGTCTCTACTAAAAAATACAAAAAAAAAACTAGCCGGGCGAGGTGGCGGGCGCCTGTAGTCCCAGCTACTCGGGAGGCTGAGGCAGGAGAATGGTCTAAACCCGGGAGGCGGAGCTTGCAGTGAGCTGAGATCCGGCCACTGCACTCCAGCCTGGGCGACAGAGCAAGACTCTGTCTCAAAAAAAAAAAAAAAAGCTACCAAAACTACCATAATAATTTACTATCCTGCAAAACTTGAAAAAACGGAATTCATCTTCCTAAAAAGCACAGTAAGCTTTGAAACATGAAAACTCGATTAGAGTATTAGAAAAGTATGGTATTACTAAAAATATTCTCTGTAGAATTCCTTATAAGCGCATCATCAATGGTTGCTATTATGTTTCGGAGTCAGTCTAACCGCACATAAAAATTGCAAATAGGACAACAGTGTCAGTGAGGTTTCCAATTTGACAACAGCTGACTGAAACTAAATCTTACCTGAGCCACTATATAGAGTTGATATTAACTACATTTATCATAACAAGAATTCATTTATTATAACAACAGCACCACACAATGAACCTTTCCAAGAGTTTAAGACTTAACAGTCAACCTCATCCTGAAGACCACTGTTGTTTTTTATTAGGTCAGTGTAACCCCACAGGAAATTAAAACAGGAACCAAAGTTTCAAATTTAAAAACTATGAGCTGTCTCATGGGGTAAAAAAAAAAAAAATCTCCAGCAAACCTACAAGATATAAAACAAAAACACCGCACTAATAACAACATGCACTGATGCTCTTTAATCGCTGAGGGAACTATTCAGATCCAGGTCAATATCACAATGTTAAAAATAAAATTTAAAATGGCTTTCAACAAGTTAAATGTAGGCCGGTGCAGTGGCTCACATCTGTAATTCCAGCACTCAGAGAGGCCAAGGCGGGAGGATCACTTGAGCCCAGGAGTTTGAGACCAGCCTGAGCAACATAGGAAAATCCCATCTCTACCAAAAATGTAAAAACTAGCTGGGTGTTGTGACACAGGCCTGTGGTCCCAGCTACTCAGGAGACTGAAGTGGGATGATTACTTGAGCCCGGGAATTCGAGGCTACAGTGAGCCATGACTGTACCACTGTACTCCGGCCTGGGCAACAGAGCAAGACCCTGTCTCAAAAAAAGAAAAAAAAATAATGAAATGTAAACCGTATGTTACCAATACATTTTTAAAGACACTGAAAGCGTGTTCCAATCAAGGTTCTATAAGGAACAAGTCTGTAAGACGTCTTCATCTAAGGCCAATGATCAAGTGAAGGCCATCACAGCTTTCCAAGAAGACCTGAGTTCTATAGTGGGGTGCTGGGTACTGTCCCAGGGTTTGGCCTGTTGCTGCAGGTCCTGGAGTTAACAGCATTTCAGAACAAGTATTTTGCAACAAGTATTAAGAGAGGGAGCACGTAAGCAGAAAGTCTTTTTGGGGTGGGAGTGGGGGGAGCACCACGATGAGACCCAGATGACAGCAGCCTTAACTCTTTTCTGTAGCTTTCCCACAGCACAAAACAGTGGCCACTTTACATTTATTTGTGAGGCTGTGACTAATGTCTGTGCCCTCTAATACAAAAGCTCTATGAAGGTAGGGGGTGTCTCTGTGTCTGCTCATGACCCAGGGCCTAACACAGTGCCTGGCACACAGCAGGTGCTTAATAAATTCTCCAGTCATCTAAACCACACCTTCAATAGTAGGATTGAGGAAAGTAAAAGTGTGATAGGTCAGTACATGTACTTTTTAAGAGATTTCTGTCTTTGGAACTAGTAAATGTTTTACTATTCAAACTAAAAATTAGGTCAAAGGTAAATAATACAAATTAAAATAAGATACGACTACATACCACCGGAATGGCGAAAATGAGAACACTGACAATACAAACTGTTGTTCAGAATGTGAAGCAAACAACCAAACACTCATAAAAGTAAGAATGTAAACTAGGGCCAGGGGTGGTGGCTCATGCCTGTAATGCCAGCACTTTGGGAGTCTGATGCGGGAGGATTGCTTGAACCCAGGAGTTCGAGATCAGTCTGGGCAACATGAGGAAACCTCATCTCTAGAAAAAATACAAAAATTAACTGGGCATGATGGTGTGCACCTGTGGTCCCAGCTACTTAGGAGGCTGAGGTGGGAGGATCACCTGAGCCCAGAATGTCGAGGCTGCAGTGAGCCGTGACTGTGCCACTGCACTCCAGCCAGGGCAACATAGTGAGACCTTGTCTCAAAAAAAAGAAAGAAGGATAAGAAAAAGAAAAATAGAAAAGAATGTAAACTAGTACAACCACTTTGAAAAACAGTTTGACAATTTTTTTTTTTTTTTGAGACAGAGTTTTGCTCTGTCGCCCAGGCTGGAGTGCAGTGGCACGATCTTGGCTCACTGCAAGCTCTGCCTCCCGGGTTCACGCCATTCTCCTGCCTCAGCCTCCCAAGTAGCTGGGGCTACAGGCGCCCACCACCACGTCCAGCTAATTTTTTTGTATTTTTAGTAGAGACGGGGTTTCACCGTGTTAGCCAGGATGGTCTTGATTTCCTGACCTTGTGATCCAGTCATCTCAGCCTCCCAAAGTGCTGGGATTACAGGTGTGAGCCACTGCACCCGGCCAGTTTGACAATTTCTTATAAAGTTATACACACACTTTATGTGTATGTGTATGACCCACCAATCCCACTCCTGGGTATTTCTCCAAGAGACACAAGCTCACATACCCACACAAAGACTTGTAAAAGAATGTTTAGGGCAGTTTTATTCATAACATCCAAAAACTGGAAAAAAATCAAAAATCCATCAGAGGGCCACTAGACAGACAAATTATGGTATGTCCATAAAATGGAATACTACTCAACAATAAAAAGGAATGAACTCCTTACTGACACACACAACATGTATGATTCTCAAAAACATTATGCAGAATAAAGAAGTTAGACATAAAAGTATACTATTTTGGCCAAGCGTGGTGGCTCACACCTGTAATCCCAGCACTTTGGGAGGCTGAGGTGGGCAGATCACAAGGTCAGGAGTCCGAGACCAGCCTGACCAACATGGTGAAACCCCATCTCTACTAAAAATACAAAAAAAATTAGCCAGGTGTGGTGGCGCGCGCCTGTAATCCCAGCTACTCAGGAGGCTGAGGCAGGAGAATCGCTTTGAACCTGGGAGGTGGAGGTTGCAGGGAGCTGAGATCATGCCATTGCACTCCAGCCTGGGAGACAAAGTGAGACTCCGTCTCAAAAAAAAAAGTACTATGCTATGATTGCATTAATATGAAGAAAGTGGTCAAACCACTTCTGTGTTTGCCTAAGGGTTTTGGTGGAGGGGTAGGAGACTGACTGTTGACTACAAAGGAGCTGAAGGAAAACTTTTTGTGAGGAAATTGTTCTATATCTTGACGGTAATGGTGGTTACACAGGTATGTACATATTATTCAAAATACTTTCAATGGGTGTATTATTTTTCACAAATCCTTCTGTTGTCAAGGGTATGTTGTTATTATAAGTAAATGATGCCTCAATGAAGTTTTTTTAAAAGAGCAAACCACAAATTTAAATTTTTTATAAAAGTAAACAAAATAACCTAACTAAAAAAGCAAGTCTGCAACATAACCTCACAAGAAAAAAAAACTCTTCCACACCACATTTTAATTCAATACTGATTATGTATCCTAGTAGATGTACATCCATATACTACAGACAAAAGTGAACAGGCTTGTATTACTAATAGCAATAGACTGGATAATTTTGGAACTATTTTATGCACATTACAGAATAAAGCAAATAAATGTGTTCACAGCATTAATAGTATTAAGAACCAAGCAAAGAAATATAAATACAACATCAAAGATTGCTAAGAAAAAACTCAGTAATATTAAATGTGAATTGGCAACAGCAATATAAATTCATGAAAATAATAATACCACAGCTACAATGAATACACCCAGTGTCCAGTTTCAGTTTATTTTATTTTATTTTTGAGATAGAGATTTGCTCTTGTTGCCCAGGCTGGAATGCAATGGCACCATCTCAACTCACTGCAACCTCCCCCCACCCCCGGCCCCCCCAGATTCAAGCAATTCTCCTGCCTCAGCCTCCCAAGTAGCTGGGATTACAGGTGCCTGCCACGATGCCCGGCTCATTTTTTGTATTTTTAGTAGAGACAGGATTTCACCGTGTTGGCCAGGCTGGTCTCGAACTCCTGACCTCAGTTGATCCACCTGCCTCGGCCTCCCAAAGTGCTGGGGTTACAGGCATGAGACACCATACCTGGCCTCCAGTTTCAGTTTTTAAATACCATTCTCCACTGAAAGGAATCAGGGCTTTTTGGAGAAATGGATGATCTCATGTCTGGAAATGAAAAGTATGAGTCCAGAACTTTTTTGTGTGCAAGAAAGTACTAAAAGACTAAAAGGAGTATGTTCAAAGGACAAAAGAGGCAGCTTAAAGGGCCTCAATGGCCAAATTTGGGATAATTTGAGCATCAGACCAATTATTATAATTGATTACAAAACAACTGACTTAATAAAAACCCATGAGTCCATAGTGATAGTCACAGAGAGATACTTACTTGCCGCCATTAGAAGTGATTATTACACCAACCCTTTTCTGTAAAAATTGGTCATTATAGTTCCTTTTCAGGAATATCAGCTAATGATAGAATTAGAAAAATCACTATTTTGCAACTTTTGGTAAAATAATTCAGGAAAGAACCGTCTATGGTTATGCACACAGTGTCCAAGTATCTCTCCACAGGCTATGTGCTCAATGCCAAAAACACACCTTCCAATGAAGAGATCGGCATGGCCACCCTCGGCTGCTGATCGGACGTAGTGTCACTAACACTGGGCAACCTGGTGGGACATAATGGTTTAAGAAGCACCCAGTATTGCCTGGCAATTGTTTAAATAAGCTTGAGCTGCCAGGTACAGTGGCTCATGCCTGTAATCCCAGCACTTTGGGAGGCCGAAGCAGGTGGATCACCCGAGGTCACGAGTTCAAGACCAGCCTGGCCAACATGGTGAAACCCCATATCTACTAAAAATACAAAAATTAGGTGGGTGTGGTGGCGGGCGCCTGAAATCCCAGGTACTCAGGAGGCTGAGGCAGGAGAATCACTTGAACCTGGGAGGTAGAGGTTGCAGTGAGCCAAGACTGCACCATTGCACTCCAGCTTGGGCAATAGACCGAGACTCTGTCTCAAAAAAAGGCTTGAGCCTACATAAGCATTTGGATCTGACTTCTATGGGACACAAGGCAAGGTGAATGACATCACAAGGAAATAATCCATCAAATTCAGGATGTGGGTATTCCACAAAACAACTGGCTTTGACTGTCTCAGAAAAAAAGAAAAAAGAAAAACTCGGTGTCATCAGAGGGGTAGAGGAAAATGGGAAGATCATTCCAGACTAAAGACACTAAAGAGATATAAAAACCAACAGCAGTGCCCACACCTTCACTGGATGCTAGTAAAAACAGAATAATAATAAAATAAAATAAATTTAAAGATCTTAGGGAACAACTGGAAAAATCTGAATATGGACTAGATGACAGACACCTCACTGAATTATTTGGAACTTTCTTAGGTGTGATAATAGTGTGTGGTTATAGCAAAGGATGTCTTTGTTCTGAGCTTCAGTCTGAAAAGTTTACAGGTGAGGTGACATGATGCCTACAACTTTCTTTTCATTGGTTCATATAATCTACACATAAAGAAGAGGCAAATATAACATGTTAACAATTACTCATTACTATTCTTGCAACTTTTCTGCATGTTTGAATTTTCTCATAGTAAAAAATAAGGGAAAAGAAAGAAGCAGAAGATAGATGACCATCTGTAAAACCTTATTGCAGAGAGAACCTGCCCTCTACCCATCTCCGCAGGTGTTACAAAATGAACTGCATAACTCGTATGTTGAAACCGATACATAGTTGAAGCCCTGGCCCCAAGTACCTCAGAGTGTGACTCTATTTTAACCTAGGGTCTTAAAGAAATAATTGGGAAAATGAGGTCATTAGGGTGACCCTAATCCACTATGACTGGTGTCCTTTTAACAAGAGGTTTGGACACAGACATGCACAGAGAAGCCCATGTGGAAGACATGGGGGGAAGGCGGCCATCTGCAAGCCAAGAAGAGAGGCCTGCAAGAAACCAACCCTGCTGACACCTTGATCTTGGACTTCCAGCTTCCAGAACTGTGAGACAATAAATCCCTGTTGATTAAGTCAACCCGTCTGTGGTACTCTGCTATGTCTGCACTAGCACAGTAACATCATGATAGGGAAGATTTCCAGGAATAGGAGAAAGACGGTTCCCCTAATCCAAAAGGAAGAACACTTTTGCTACCTTGTGCATGTTATCCCCTCATTGATACAGAAAATCAAGAGCTCCCAGGATGGTGCGTGAGTGTGTGTGTAGGGGGTAGGAGCTAAGATAGCTACTCAGGATGATGTCACGTCTGCACCATCATCTGGGGAATACCCAGACAAGCTGGAATCACAGGCTCTCTCTCGTGCACCCACAGGACTCCTTCTCTCAGAGCCAGACAGGTCTGGGGACAGCCCTTACTGCCTGGATGATATCCTGGGAGAGATGCTTAAAACGCCCAAGTCTGCCTGCTGTAAGTGATCTGACATTGGATTTTTCATCACTGAGCAAAAATGTTTCAAATATATATGAAAGTCATTTCTCCTTGACATAAAAGAAACATTCTCAGGCTTATCATGATAAGAGGGGACAATTTAAATATTTCTTTAACTGTGTGCATGTTCTACCTTTTGGAACAAAAAAATGCAAATAAAAACTAGGAAGAAAGGAGAAAGGCAGGGAAAATGAGGTCACATTGAATCTCTTTTAGCACTTTTTTTTTTTTTTTTTTTTGAGATCGAGTCTCCCTCTGCAGCCCAGGCTGGAGTGAGTGGTGCAATCTCAGCTCACTGCAAGCTCCACCTCCCAGGTTCAAGTGATTGTCATGCCTCAGCCTCTCAAGTACCTGGGATTACAGGCATGCGCCACCACATCCAGCTAATTTTTGTATTTTTAGTAGAGACAGGGTTTCACCATGTTGGGCAGGCTGGTCTCAATCTCCTGATCTCAAGTGATCCACCTGCCTCGGCCTTCCAAAGTGGTGGGATTACAGGCATGAGCCACTGCACCTGGCTCACACATTTCTTGAATCATGCCCAGGTTATAAGAATAGAGGGTCAGGGCCGGAATCTTGGAATATGAGTTCTGGAAAGGGTCTTCGTGATACCCTGCCTGGCTTTCTTCACTTGGCATTTAAGGAAAAACTCAGACAGGAAGAGCTTGCCCAAGAGCACGCAGCTACTGGTCTGGCCGTGTCTCCTCGGTGCCGGCCATGCAGGCCTTTCCCTATCTAACCTTCACTCGGGGACCTTCCCTGGCTGTGCTGAAACCCACGGCTTCATGAGTTGTGCTGAGCCCTCCCCAGCCGACACTGGTGAAGATCAAAAGATTTTGCTGGATTCCAGTGCGTGGTTTCTCAACCCCGGCCCTATTGGTATTTGCGGCCGGGTAATTCTTTGCTGTGTGGGAGCTGTCCTGTGTATTGCAGGACACTGAGCAGCACCAATGGCCTCTACCTACTGGACGCAGTAGACTGCTTCCCCCACAATCTGACAACCAAAAGTGCCTTCAGACCTTGGCAAGTGTGCCCTGGGGAACAAAATCACCTTCAGTTAAGAACCACTGCTCCAGAGCATGAAGAACTACTCAGCTTTGGCAGAAAGAGAATCCCAAAATACAAGCTCAATTCATTTCATTTTATTTTATTTTTATTTATTATCATTATTACTATTATTATTGAGATGGAGTTTCACTCTTTCGCCCAGGCTGGAGTAAAGTGGCGTAATCTCAGCTCACTGCAACCTCCGCCCTCCCTCCCCACCACCAGGTTCAAGGGATTCTCCTGCCTCAGCCTCCCGAGTAACTGGGATTATAGGCGCCCACCACCATGCCTGGCTAATTTTTTAATTTTTAGTAGAGACAGGGTTCACCATGTTGCCCAGGCTGGTCTCAAACTCCTGACCTCAAGTGATCCACCCGCCTCAGCCTCCCAAAGTGCTGGGGTGACAGGCGTGAGCCACTGTGCCCGGCCAAGCTCAATTCAAACACAGAATAACAGTACCTTTTCCCACACCACTGACTTCACTCCTTTTAGATGACTAAGGTTTGTTTCTGCAGCCTTATCCTTGCCAAAGTCTGATATGATTTAGCTGTGTCCCCATCCAAATCTCACCTGGAATTGTAGTTCCCATAATTCCCACATGTCGTGGGAGGGACCCAGGGGGAAGTAATTGAATCATGGGGGCATGTACTGTTCTGTGATAGTGAGTAAGTCTCACAAGATCTGATAGTTTATAAACGGGAGTTCCCCTGCACAAGTTCTCTCCTTGCCAGCCGCCACGTAAGACATGTCTTTGCTCCTCTTTCATCTTCTGCCATGATTGTGAGGCCTCCCAAGCCACGAAGAACTGTGAGTTCATTAAACCTCTTTTCTTTATAAATTACCCAGTCTCAGGTATGTCTTTATTTGCAGTGTGAGAACGGACTAATACAAAGTCCTATTTCACAGGGATACCAAAGGACTTTAGTCAAGCCTAAACTCCTGAATCACGTTAACATCAAACAGCAGTCAAGCTTCCTGAGAAGAACATTTTGCACAACTCAGAAGGACTTCCATGTTGACCATGCAGTCCAGTGAGCCCGTGCACTGTCCCTGTCTGTGCGCCCAGCAGGAAGGCGACTGGAACTACACTCCTTATAAGTCGTATCGGCAATCACACACTTCTCACCTAGCATGCTGAGGCCACACGCCAGGGTGCCCACAACCCCGTCCCATAAAGAGCAGAGGCAATGACACTGTCAGCCTCACAGACCACGGGCAGTTTTCTAAGTCACATTTAGAATCGCTATTGAAGATGCTTCCCCTGTGCACCAGGGGCAAAACCAGTCCTAAGATGCCCAGAGCTCTACGTGTTAAGATTCAAATCAGGCCAGGCGCGGTGGCTCACACCTATAATCCCAGCATTTTGGGAGGCTGAGGTGGATGGATCACTTGAGGTCAAGGTTTCAAAACCAGCCTCACCAACATGATGAAACTCCATCTCTACTAAAAATACAAAAAGTAGCCGGGTGTGGTGGCGTGGGCCCATGATCCCAGCTACTCAGGAGGCTGAGGCACGAGAATCACCTGAACCCAGGAGGCAGAGACTGCAGTGAGCCAAGATCATGCCATTGCACTCCAGCCTGGGCAACAGAGTGAGACTCTCTCCGTCTCAAAAAAAAAAAAGACTCAAATCAAACTCAGCAAACACAGGGGGAAAGCCTCCTTCGAAGATAAATCACCACAAAGTTAACTGTCATCTTCAAATATTATTGACAAATAGCAATAATAATTCTCTACTGTGGACTATGTACTCCCAGGATGATACCTCGAACCCCGAGGCCTACAAAATCACGCAGATAGGTTTGTTTTTCATTTTATAACTAAAGCCTTTCCAGCATCTGGTGACATAACCCTAAGAGCCCTCTCCAACTAATTCTAACATTGCCCAACCTCCTGGCCATGTAAAGTGTGCTGCCAAGTCTGGCTAGGCCCTGCACCTGCAGCCCAAGAAAAGCCTCAAAAAGCAAAAAAAAAAAAAAAAAAAGGTTTGCTTAAGTGAAGGTACAGGCCAAGTGTGGTGGCTCCCACCTGTAATCCCAGCACTTAGGGAGGCAGAGGTAGGAACATCACCTGAGCCCAGGGGTTTGAGACCAGCTTGTGCAACACAGAAGACCCCATGTCTACGAAAAAATTTTAAAAATCAGCCAGGTGTGATGGTGTGCACCTGTGGCCCCAGCTACTCAGGAGGCTGAGATGGGAGGATCCCTGGAGCCTTGGAGTTCGAGGCCGCACTGAGCTGTGATTGTGCCACTATATTCCAGTCTGGGCAACAGAGAAGGAGGGGACAGGAGGGGAGGGGAGAGGAGAGGAGGGGAGAGGAGGGGAGGGGAGGGGAGGGGAGGGGAGGGGTGGCAATGCCCCAAGCCCTTTGCTAGATCCTCTCAACTACTCCCAAAGTTTGACCTGGTGTGTCTGCAGCCCACACATCTGTCTGTCAATTGGTCATCCTCTCTAGTTGACCCTTTGGCCCCTTGAGTCCATGATGGCCAGACCATAACCCATTCATCACCTTGCCCCACTGCCTGTCAGACCAAATCCATTCTCCTCCCTATTTCCCTCTCCTCTAAGCAGACTTAAACCTGGATTCTTACTTCCCTTCCTTGTCTGCCTACCCCATGACCCCCACAATTATCATCAGAGCCTGTGGGTTCCACCTCTGTGACAGTAGGTCTGGTGTCACCAAGTGTACACCTTGCTGATTCATTATACCCCGACTGGACTGCTGACCCACCACTCTACTTCCTTATACTTCAAACTCCACTCTTCCCACACTCCATGCCTCTCCATGCTCCAAGCTTTCAAATGTTCCCCAGTAGAGACACAAAACACCCTCACTTCCAGGCCTGAAAGTCCAGCCCTTCCCAGCATGGCACCTTCCTACCCTGCTGGCCTTATCTTATGCTATCCCATCCCTGTTCCCTCATGTTCTCCACTTCTACAAGTTTGCTCTCTAAATGCATCTATACTCATCTGCATTGCCTCAAGCCACTGTCCCTCCCCCACCCACAAATGCCCTTTGAGGTGGGGCAGGAGCCACGTGGGTTTGGGATGGGAAGGATCTGAGTTCAGATTCTGTTCTGCTCCTTCCTAGCTGTGTGACCTGTGACCGGTTACCTAACTGCCTCTCTGACCCTCGGTTTCCTCATCTATAAAATGGAACAATCATTGCCACTTGACAGAGTGTTGAGATCTTTAGATAACATATGAAACCACTTGGCAAAGAGGGGGTGGTGTTTGAGGCAGGGAAAACACAGACAAAAGCTTGGAGGTCTCCTTGATGATGACACGTATGTGAAAGGGACGGTGAGGAGACTCCTCAGCTGGATTGAAAGTGCCCTCCTGGGTCCAAGACGGGAGAAGCGTTAGCGGGAGGCTCCCCAGCAGGGCTCCATACAGCACCATTCCCTCAATACTCTATTGCTCAGAACACTCAAGCAGTTTTGTGTTTGGAGCACAGTTTTGGGTGGTTCTTTTTTTCCTTTTTTGGCTAGAGTCAGTACCATCTGTGAATTACACTGCGGTGGCCAGGTTTTTTGATAATTTGAATAAGACCTCAGGGAGTCTGAACTAAACATATGTCCCTCAAAAATATAAAGTAATTCATATGCTTTCATCTATTAATTGGGAAAATGAGCTTTTATCAACGTCTAAATGTTCACGAACAGGCAGAGAAACGTCAGGTTCCACCACACGTGACATGGCAAAAAGGACATCTTCCAACACGTGAGGCTTCTCCAGGCAGACGTGAACAGGAACACACTAGCCAGACAGAGCAGGCAAAACAGATGACAAAAGTCAGAGGTGAGTGCATACTATTAAGTTGGTGCAAAAATCATGGCAGTTTTTGCCATTACTTTCAAGAGTTTCCCAAGACTGCCCTCACAAATTAACACAAACTTGGTGGCTTAAATCAACAGAAATTCTCTCACAGACTGGAAGTGTGAAATCAAGGAGCCGACATGACCTGGGAAACATCCTTCCTTGCCTCCTCCTGGCTTCTGGTGGCCCCCGGCTGACCTTGGCTCACACCTGCATTGGTCCAGTCTCTGCCTGTGTCATCTTCCCCAGCTATCTGTTTCCTCTCCTCGCCTCATAAGGACTCTAGTCAATGACTTCAGAGCCCACTCAAATCCATTCCGACCTCATCTTAACTAATTACATCTGCAAAAACTCTATTTTTATGTTTTTTTTTTTTTTTTTTTGAGACAACATCCTGCTCTGTTGCCCAGGCTGGACTGCAATGGTGCGATCTCAGCTGACTGCAACCTCTGCCTCCCAGGTTCAAGCGATTCTTGTACCTCAGCCTCATTTGTAGCTGGAATTACAGGTGTAGCTGGAATTACAGGTGCTCACCACCATGCCCAGGTAAAAAACGCTATTTTAAAATAATTAGGTCACTAAAGAAGACTCCAGGTGGACATGAATTTGGTGGGGGGGAGATTTCAGCCCACTACAGTGATAACAGAGAACACCAGGGGATATGCTACAATCATTAGAGCTGAAAGAACCTCAGAGGTAACCTTTTCCACAGATGTTAAACAGATTCCTCCGCTGATGCCAGCCCCAAGGGATTGGAGGTGACTTCCGAGAATGGCGCTCACAGAAGCAGCTGAGGATGAGGGCTGTGGCCAGCAACGGATGGCCCGGGGCGTGGCATGCAGGAGAGAAGACTAACTACTCGCCTCTGCGCCCACCAGCCTGCTTCACTGTGCTCACTTGGCAGATGCGGAAACTAAGCTTGTGAAATGCTGAAGCCGCAGCTCTACTTAGTGGAAGAATCAGGACCAGAACCCAGGTCTCCTGAGTCCGCCTCTGACAACCAGCTCTTCCAACATGTACCAGGAACATACAATTCTGAGTCACAGACAAGCTACTTACCATGGGCAGACACTAAAAAACAACTAATGACTTTCATTCATATAACGTGGTTTCATCCACTTGGAAAGTTGTTTTTCTAATCTAGATTTTAAAAACTTCCTTTCTTCAACAAACATCAGCCCCACACCTACCACAATACCAGGAATGAGTCCTAGGAATGCCTCATCTAGTTGTAAAAGACAAT
The DNA here is from genome assembly GCF_049350105.2 of Macaca mulatta. NCBI lineage: Eukaryota > Metazoa > Chordata > Mammalia > Primates > Cercopithecidae > Macaca > Macaca mulatta. Next base: position 162,632,520 of record NC_133412.1, read on the forward strand.
ATAAAGCAATACAGCGATGCAGAGGTAAAGATAAGCCCTGTCTTAGGGTTCCACTGAGAAGAGGGACATGACCCAGCCTGGGCAGGGACAATCATGGCAGACTTCTTGGAGGTGAAGATGGCTGTCAATGTCTACAGGATGAACAGGCATTAGCCAGGGGCAGAGAAGGATAATGTCAAGACTAACAGCAGGAACAACAGCCTCGATCGCTTCCTGAACTGGAGCTAAGGTTGCTGTACGTGTTGTAAATTACATGGTTTTATATCCCATGGAGAAACAGCCCCAAAATGAAATCTTTTTATAAACTTGCACCTGGAGATTATGTCTCTCTCCTAAGTTGGCATCTTACTAGGGAAGGAGAATTATGGAATCTGCCGAGTTTCCATTTTTGCCTTGGCTGTCAAGGCACTCAATCTCAACAAACGTATTAGGTCAAGAATTCAGAATATTTGCTTTCCCCTCTCTCTACAGCATTTGCCTATTTTCAATTTTTACCTTAGCGGCCTGATTGTGACGTATCTTGTATGTCTTATGGCAAGCCCTATGAAAAGGAAGTGGGGTATAAATTATAAATGTGCTAATAAAGAATACTGGCTAATATCTACATAAACGCGCTAAAAAAGAACATTGGCCAATATCTATAGAGAGGGCCCGGGAAGTCTAAAATCTATCACCTTGAGCCTAAGTTAGATGCCACATGGCTCATCTTTTTCAAAAGTCCAAACTCATCAACTTCAGGTAAAGTCATCTGCCTCCTGAGGCGGATGAGACCAATTTCTCTCTGAATAACAAAATCTGAGGCAAACTTTTTTTTTTTTTTTTTTTTAAAGGAGGGCTGGGCGCCATGGTTCACGCCTGTAATCCCAGCACTTTGGGAGGCAGAGGCAGAGGCAGATGGATCACCTGAGGTCGGGAGTTCAAGGCCGGCCTGACCAAGCTGGAGACACCCCATCTCTACTAAAAATAAAAAATTAGCTAGGAATGGTGGCACATGCCTGTAATCCCAGCTACCCGGGAGGCTGAGGCAGCAGAATCGCTTGAACCCGGGAGGCGGAGGTTGTGGTGAGCTGAGAGCATGGCATTGCATTCCAGCCTGGGCAACAAAAGTGAAACTCTGTCTCAAAAGAAAAACGAGTTGGTTAACCTTCTCTCAGGCCTCTTACTCTGAGTATATATGAGAGGGAGAAAAAAGCAAAAGAAGAGAAAAAAGCAAAAGAAGAGAACAAGATGAGAACTGCTTATGTAACTGAGGTGTCAAGATGCTGGCCGAAGGCCATTCTCACAAAGACTCACTTCTACTCACTGAGAGAATAAAAGAATTGCAGGTTCAGACTCACAACGGTTCTACTATCCAACAACTGAAAACTTGATCTCTTTGCTTTCGTCAACTCAGCAGTTTATGGGTAGGCTTGACACGCAAATGCCTTCGCTGACAGCAAACAGCTCAGAGGATGCACACGGGGGAGCTCAGGAGGGTGGGTGGAAAATTTCACCCTTTCTCCAGATGTAGGAGGATCCAAGTGTTTGGGGAAAATTAACCAACCAAAAATTATTTTTTAATTGCTTCCTGTGCACAGAGCACTTGCTAAGTGCCACCAGAAATGAAATATAAGGCATCTCCCCTGACATCGAGGAGTGTGTCATCTGCTCTCTGGCGAAAGCAGGAGCACTGGAGTCAGGGACACACACGTGGTCTCCCATCCGTCAAGGTCGTCCATGGACAGCTGCAGAGGTCTGCCCTGCACAACCGCAGGAGGTGCCATTTCACAGGGCTGCAACATGAAGTCGTAGTTCTAATCCTGGCACTACTAGGCTAGGGGAACTGAGCAAGTAACTTAACCAACTTCTAAAGTGGTTTTGAGAATTGAGAGATTAGACAGGTCAGGTTAAGTAAGATAGTGCCCAACACCTGACAAGTGCTGGACCAACACCAGCTCAACAAATCATCATCTCATTTAGAGACAAAGCGCATTGTATTAGTCAGCTCAGACTACCCAACAAAATACTACAGACTGGGTGGCTCATACAACAGAAGTTACTTTTTCACAGTTCTGGAGGCTGGGAAGTCCAAGGTCAAAGTGCCAGCAGATTCAGTTCCTGATAAGGACTCTCTTCGCGATCAGAAGACGGCTGTCTTCTCACTGTGTGCTCATGGGGACTGCCCTTGGTGCATGTGCATGAGTAGAGCGATCTCTCGTCCTCCTTTTATAAGGCCACCAATCCAATCAGATTAGGACTCCATCCTTATGGTCTCAACCTTAATTAGCTCCTAAAAGTCCTATCTCCAAATACAATCACACTGAGGGTTTGGGCTTCAACATATAAATTGGGAGGTGCCCGGCATGGTGGCTCGTGCCTGTAATCCCAGCACTTTGGGAGGCTGAGGTGGGTGGATCATTTGAGGTCAGAAGTTCAAGACCAGCCTGGCCAACACAGTGAAACCCCATCTCTACTAAAAATATAAAAAATAGCCAGATGTGGTGGTGTACCCGTAGTCTCAGCTACTCGGGAGGCTGAGGCACAAGAATCACTTGAACCCAGAAGGCAGAAGTTGCAGTGAGCCAAGATCGCGCTGCCGCATTTTAGCTTAGGAGACAGAGCAAACTTCCATCTCAATAAACAAACAAACAAACAAATTGGGGGGAGACACAATCCAATCTGTAGCACCAACACGAAGGAAATGACTGTCAGTATAATATTTACTGAGTATGTACTATATTCCAGGAGTTATATTATCATTATCATTATTTAATCTTTAAACAGCCATGTGAGAAAGGCATTATCCTTCTCATATCAGAGATGAGAACGCAAAGCTCATTAACAGTAATTAACTTGCTGAAGGACACACAGCTAGCAAATCGTGAAACAAAGATTCAGCCCTAGGTCTCTCTGACTCCAACCTCCACGCTCCTGAAACTCATCTGCTCTGCTCCTTATTTCATTAGATGACAGACTTTATTATAAAGTTTATTATAAACTACATAGACAGACTATAACTGCCAAGGGCCAGAGAGAGAGAGAGATTAATAAGATCAGGAGTAGATCCCATTAAGGAGATGGGCTTTAAACAGAGCCCTTAGGACAGAGTTGGTCTGGGGTATACAGAAAGAAGAGGGAGGAGGAGCACGTAAAGCCAGCATGAACCATGTGCACCATGCAAGGTGAATTCTGCAGGGCAGGGCAGGCACCCACCTGCATCTAGCATTGGCACGCTGCAGAGAAGCAACATGAAATAAGGTGGCTAAATGGGGCTGGGCACAGTGGCTCATGCCTGTAATCCCAGCACTTTGGGCAGCCTGAGGTCACAAGATCAAGACCAGCCTAGTCAACATGATGAAACCCTGTCTCTACTAAAAATACAAAAATTAGCCTGGGCATGGTGGCGTGCACCTGTAGTCCCAGTTCCTTGGGAGGCTGAGGCAGGAGAATAGCTTGAACCCAGGAGGCGGAGATTGCAGTGAGCCGAGATCCCGCCATTGCACTCCAGCCGGGGAGACAGAATGAGATTCCATCTCGGGCAGGGGGTAGTAGGGAAGATAGCTAAATGGGCAAAGCCACACTCCATGGGGCCTGGAAAGTCAGGGAGGAGACGAGAACTCGCTTCCATGGATGGCAGCAACCAATAAGGCCATCTGAGCAAAGGATACAGTAATGACAACGCCCAGGCTACCGGGACAGAGCCTGGAGACAGTGAACGCCGCACCTGCAACTCAGGGATGGAAGAGTGGGGCCACTGCAAGCAAGGTGTGGGATGCTGCTGGGTGTGGGCCACAGGGCCCAAGAGCTCAGCTCTGCTCTTATCAAGTTATTGGGGTCAGCACCTAGGAAGGCAGGAGAATGAAGGCACCATTGACTTATTTGGCAGAACTTCTGGAGCCCCCTGCGCACAGCGCTGTCCCAAGCGCTCGGTTAGACTGACTGTGAAGCTTACATTTAGAGGAGACACGTGGTGAGCAAGTCACAAACAAATGTATAAATGCACCTGGAGCTAAGTGTTCCTGGAAGGCCAGCAGGAAGGCTCAGAGAAGACCTCTCTGAAGGGGTGTCATTAAAGCTGGACCCTGATAAATATGGTGCCAGCTTGATGAGAAGCAGGAAAATCAAGATGATGATGCATGAGAGGCCAAGAGAAAAGCCCTTGAGCAGGGAAGACATGACGAAACTGGATGGATCCCAGACACCAGCGGGGAGGAGGCTGCTACCAGCGGCTCAACAGCACCGGCAGAGCACAGGCCCCGCGCTGTGACGCCAGGCAGAGTTCAGAAAGGGATCCCACACAACCAAAGTCGGGAGATCCAGAAACAGAAAACCGGGCTATCTGAGGCTCCGGGAAGAGAACTCGGAGATTCAGGAAATACCACAAGGGCTGATTTTGAAGCCTGGGTGACTGGGTGCTTGCTCTTCTGAAAAGGAAACACTGATCCAGGCAGACTCCAGCAGGCAGAGCTGCAGCCTGCAGGGAACTTACAGACCCATTTGGGAGGAATTTGCCTTTATGGGCAATTCCTCTTTTTTCCCATCTCTGATTGTTTTCCTGCAAACGAATTTAGAAGTAAAATGTATGAAAGTGAAAAAAAAACTTATATGTTACAATGTGCACCTCTTACGTATAAAGAACCATTCCCTTTGTTAGAGTACTTAAAACAAAAAACAAGAAAGATTATAAAATCGTTAAATATACCTAATGTTTCAGACTCAAGCATCCACAATTCCTTCACAGCATTTCACAAACACCTTTTCATTCTATCCTTTCCCTTCCCGGTGGTGGATCCCACAGGTGCCCAATCGAGATCAAAGATTCATGCCAAATGATTTCCCTCTTTCTCAATTGATGTGTTTAGGAGAATTACGCTCTTCCTAACTCTTATTATTAACCTTTTTAATTTGTCACTTTCATTTTAATAAAACAAGGGCAAAGCACATAAACAATTCAAATGACTGTACAAATAAACCATGCTGTAAAGATAAAGATGGAAAAGCTGCTGAAATTGATCTGCTGGCTGGCAACCCATGGTGGGATGGCTAGAAATAGTCACTTGTTGATGTGTAGGTGGCCAAATTCACCATACAAAGAGTAGTTTGGGGCCATCAATATATGATCTTAGCAAATCCACCACAGTCGTCTCACAGAAAAGACCCAACCAGGTCAGAGGCGACTCCTGTCCTTTGGCCCACAGCAGAAGGCTGGACTCAAGGAACACTTTCCAACTACACAATTTCATGAAATAAATCCTTGTTTTTCACTTTTGCAAACCAAAAAAAAAAAAAAAAGAAAAGAAAAAAAAATCTGGCCAGGCACAGTGGTTCACACCTGTAATCCCAGCACTTTGGGAGGCCGAGGTAGGTAGATCACTTGAGCTCAGGAGTTCGAGACCAGCCTGGGCAACACAGTGAGACCTCATCTTTACAATAATAATAATAATAGTTAGCCAGGCATAGTGGCACAAGCCTGTAGTCCCAGCTATTTAGGAGGCTGAGGTGGGAGGATCACTTGAGCCTGGGAAGTTGAGGCTGCAGTGAGCCATGGTCATGCCACTGCATTCCAAATAAAATGACAGAGTAAGACTCCCTTTAAAAAAACAAACAAACAAAAAAACTGCACTGGGCATGTTTTCAGCCATATATTTCAATAGATCTCTCTCGTTCTCTTTCTCTCTCTCGATGTATATATAGATTCTATACAATTATATATATAACCTATATAATTATATATATAAATTATATAATTTAATACATACAATTTTTAAGTAAGGAAAACTATTACTTTAAGAAAATGATAAAGCAGTGAAGTCCACTAATATATTTTTCAATCAGGAGACTATGTTCAGGGATTTTGTCTAAGCTGCTTTTTTTTAAAAAAAAAAAAAAAAAAAAAAAGGAAATCTCAACACACAGAACAGACACTTTGCTTTTTCTTCAAACTGACAAGCAGCATCATTTAGTATTGGATACTAGAGGATTCTTACTATTGAATGTGCCTTTATTCTAGGGGGGAAAGCCTAGCAAAATAAAATAGCAGGTATTACAGAAAATAAAAATGGCCCAAGGAACCTCCAAAGTAATTGAATCTACTCGTATGACCAAAATCTCCAGAAACCCTTCCACAGAGTCCCTTCCCCTCCCCTGCAGATGCTGTAAGAGGTGCCTCGGTTGAAGTTCTGAGGGTGAGAGCCGCCCCCGCAGCTTGCAGCAGTAAGACCCTCTCTAAAGCCAAGTTCAGACTTACATTTAGTCCAGTTTCTTCTGACAGTTCCTGTACTTTTTAGGAAAGAGGGTCACTGAGAGAAGCCCAAAGCCTCAGAACAGACAGTGTAGGCAGACAGTATCTCAAGAAAGTCCTCTCCAGCTGCTAAGGTTAACGGTGGATCCAGCCCGCCACAGTCCGGAGGTGAAGAGGACCGGCGTACAGAAAACTGTTTTTCCTTATTTATGTGTGGTCTTCCGAGGCCAATTACGGAGGGTGAAAACTTTGGAAGAGAAAATCACCTTGTACCCAAGGAACAGTCCAAATGCCCATCCCCGGCCCCAGACTGACCTCGGTTTTCAAGGGTGGTGAGTCCTCTTCCTCGAAAAACAGCCTGGGTTAAAGGGCACGACTGTGTCTCAGAAATAAAATATGGTTACATTGGGCAAATGGAGGACACTTGACAAAAATGTCTTCAGATGTTTAGTAAAACCAAGGTCATACAAACACTGAGTCATCACGAACAGAGCAGCCAGATCGTTCATACTTCCAAAGAACTGCATCCCGTCCCTCCACCTCTGTACCAAGAATTCGGCCAACTTGGGCATTCGCAGTTGTGCAAACCATTATTTCATGGTTCAACCAAAAGGATCTGCTGCAAAAGAACACGTTCCCCCAAACAAAGGCTGCTTCTTCCCAGTTCAAGGTTTAGCTAGGCCCTGAACAAGAAATGTTAGGCAGGTATTACATCTTATTGTACCAATTCAAGCCTCAGCACCAAGTGCATGAAAAATAAGTAACAGTCCCCAAATATAGCCTGGTTGGTTGGTGCCACTGTGCTCTCTGCTTGCAGGCTATGTAGCTAATAAAACTGGAACACTGGCCAGACGCGGTGGCTCAACGCTTGTAACCCTAGTGCTTTAGGAGGCCGAGGTGGGTGGATTGCTTGAGCTCAGGAGTTCGAGACCAACCATGATGAAACCCCGTCTCTACTAAAATACAAAAGAAATTAGCCAGGCACGGCGGCATGCACCTCTAGTCCCAGCTACTCAGGAGGCTGAGGCAGGAGAATTGCTTGAACCCAGGAGGCGGAAGTTGCAGTGAGTCAAGATTGCACCACGGCACTCCAGCCTGGAACCCTATAAACTCTTCCCATTTTGTTGTCAAGATCTGTGATCCCTTCATTCCTCATCAAAAAATGGAAAGGAAAACAAACCCAAACCGTCTGCCCTCTAACTTTATGGCTTTTCTTTAATGTGAACCCAGTTAGGTTTCAAATATGTTCCCAAAGGCAGCATTAGGAGGGAGAGAAGTTCTACGTCCAGGAGACCTGAGTTCTGGGTCCAAATCTATCACCAGCCCCCACTGCGTGGCTGTGAGCACCTCTCTGGATCTCAGTTCCCTCCTCTGTAAAAGGACACAATCCCACTGCATATTCCTAAGTACCTTCCATTAGGTTTTATTCCTGAAGTCTCTCGGAGAAGGCAGAAACTCGTAACTCACTGCTACTTCTTTCTGTTGCTCTGTTCCCAGGGTGGCTGTAACCAAGTGCCACAAGCTGGATGGCCCCAACAACAGAAATGTATTTCCTCACTGTTCTGGAAGCTTGAAGCCTAAAGTCCAGGTGTCAGCAGGGCTGGTCCCTTCTGGAAGCTGGGAGACAGAATCTGTTCTATGACCCTCTCTGGTGATGTCAGAATCCTTGCTGTTCCTTGGCTTGCGGAGTCATCACTCCAACCCCTCCCCTCACATTCACACAGTGTTCTCCCCTGCACGTGTGTCTGTGTCTCTTGTCTTTTTTTTTTTTTTTTTTTTGACATGGAGTCTCATTCTGTGGCTCAGGTTGAGTACAGTGGTGCAATCTCAGCTCACTGCAACCTCCGCCCCACCCCGCCGCCAGGTTCAAGCAATTCTTCTGCCTCAGCCTCCTGAACAGCTGGGATTCCAGGTACAGACTACCATGCCCAGCTAATTTTTTTTTTTTTTTTTTTTTTTTGGAGACAGAATCTCGCTCTGTCACCCAGGCTGGAGTACAGTGGCATGATCTCAGTTCACTGCAACCTCCGCCCTCCATGTTCAAGAGATTCTTCTGCCTCAGCCTCCTGAGTAGCTGGGACTACAGGCACGTACCACCATGCCCGGCTAATTTTTGTATTTTTAGTAGAAACGGGGTTTCACCATATTGGCCAGACTGGTCTCAAACTCCTGACCTCGTGATTCACCCACCTCACCCTCCCAAAGTGCTGGGGTTACAGGCATGAGCCATCACGTCCAGCTTAATTTTTGTACTTTTAGTAGAGATGGGGTTTCACCATGTTGGCCAGACTGGTCTCGAACTCCTGACCTCAAGCAATCCACCCGCCTCAGCCTCTCAAAACGCTGGGATTACAGGCATGAGCCACCCCACCTGGCCTCCTCTCTTCTTTTTATCAGAATGCCAGTTACATTGGATTAGGAACCACCCTGATCCATTGTGACCTCATTTTAACTTGATTACATATTTTCCAAATAAGGTCACATTCATGGTACCAGAAATGAGAACTTCAACATTATCTTTCTGAGGGATACAACTGAACCCTGAACACCTGCTTAGACAGGAAACGCACAGAGCGCCACGAGACATCCAGCCACAGGACTGTGGGAATAAGCCTCCATTTCTGAACAGATTATCTGAAAACATTCACGGCTGTCTCTGAAGTGCCGAGGGTGAGCGTTGCCATCAATCTCCCATGGCCACATGGCAGCCAGAAACGGAGCTTCCCCACAAACCACCTCACCTCAGCACCAGGGCAAACAAATGGCACAAACTGTGCACACCACACATTTCACAGAGAGGGAAAAAAGATCAGTTGGGATCACATTTCGTAAGACTCAACCACTGCTAACAAAATAACCATCTGGCAATAAACCACACCGGCAGAGATGGAAGGCTTATCCAGAGTGAGGCAGAAATGACACAGTGACAGCTACAGAGGGGCAAAAGTAGAGGAGAAAGAGCCCAGAGGTACAACTTGTCTAGAGCAGGAAACTGACTGGGGACAAGGGAATAATAAGGAAGATTACAAGTATTCTTCATAGCCCCCTGACTTCATTGGGAGTTGTGGATAATTTATAAAGACACAAATTTGTTTCCTCAGTCTGGAAGCTGGGAAGTCCAAGATGGAAGGGCTGGCATCTGGTAAGGGCCTTCTTGCTCCATTATCCCATGGTGGGAAGCGGAAGGGCAAAGAGGGGAGTGGGAGAGACAGAAAGGGGGCCAAACTCATCCTTTTATAAGGAACCCACTCCCACAATCATGGCACTTACAGATCCATGAAAGTGGTGTCCCCATGACCCGAACACCTTCTATTAGACCCTAACTCCCAACACCTCCACACTGGGGATCAACGTTCTTTCTTTTCTTTTTTTTTCTTTTTGAGATGGAGTTTTGCTCTTGTTGCCCAGGCTGGGGTGCAACTCACTGAAACCTCTGCCTCCCGAGTTCAAGTGATTCTCCTGCCTCAACCTCCCTGGTAGCTGGGATTACAGGTGCACACCACCACGCCCAGCTAATTTTTTTGTATTTTTAGTAGAGATGGGGTTTTGCCATGTTGACCAGGCTGGACTCAAACTCCTGACCTCAGGTGATCCGCCTGCCTCAACCTCCCAAAGTGCTGTGATTACAGGCACCGCGCTCAGCCTCAACTTTCTAATACATGAAGTTTGGGGGACACATTCAAACCACAGCAGGAGTTCAGTAAAGCTTTTTGATTAAAAAAAAAATGACATCATCAAGAGAAGAAAAAGGCCGGGCGCGGTGGCTCAAGCCTGTAATCCCAGCACTTTGGGAGGCCGAGACGGGCGGATCACGAGGTCAGGAGATCGAGACCATCCTGGCTAACACGGTGAAACCCCGTCTCTACTAAAAAATACAAAAACCTAGCCGGGCGAGGCGGCGGGCGCCTGTAGTCCCAGCTACTCGGGAGGCTGAGGCAGGAGAATGGCGTAAACCCGAGAGGCGGAGCTTGCAGTGAGTTGAGATCCGGCCACTGCACTCCAGCCTGGGCGACAGAGCGAGACTCCGTCTCCCAAAAAAAAAAAAAAAAAAAAAAAAAGAGAAGAAAAAAAAGAGAGAAAGAAAAACAGCAACAATGCTCAGTGTGGACACACCTGGGCTAAGGCATCTGGCCAGATACATGCGTGTGCTGAGCGCCCACACAGCCATGAACACACCTGGGATTCCAGGAATAGAATACCTGAAGTTACTATTCTCTAATCCCAGGGTCTCATTAGCATTGGGGAAATGGTCAGAAGAGCTAGATTCCAATTGCTGTGAGACACAGGAAAGGACGAGGAACCTAGTGGTCCCAGGGAGACAGATCACTGGAAGCACAGCTAGTGACTCCCCAACTAAGTGGTCTCCTAGAATTTTAATAATAGCATAGGAAAGGGCTTTGAAAATCACACACAACTCCTACGGGAAGGCTCACAACCCATTTGGGTTGTTCTCCTATGGAAAGGCTCTTCTGTAGAGTTAGAATTATGAGGACAGGATTTTATTCTGACACTTCCCCAAAGCCTTTTGGAAATCAGGCGTTCACGTGCAACATTGTTATGTAAGCTGCCACATCCAGCTCCTTTGCTTTGGGCAGAAATATTCTCAACACACCCTATGGACACTGGTTATCTGATGCTGGTTGAGAGCCTGTGACTGACGCTCATGCGTCTAACAAAAGCACAGAATAGGGAGGAGAATAAAAGGGTCCCCTGTGGCAAGTAGTTTAGGAACACGTGTCCAGGACAATTCAGCTTACAGATGAATGACTAATTAAACATACTGAATGAACACAGTGGGCCCACAAGAGAAGGTTTATTGAATTGAATGGAGGAATCTAAGGTTCAGAGAGGTACACAGCTGGTTAGAAACCAGATTAGCAATAAAACCCCGATCTCCTAACACCTAGTTCAATGCTCGGTACAGCATCCAGGCTTTCTCTCTCACCAATTTGTGTAAAACGAAGCGGCACTCACACCCTCTCCTGCCCAGCACAGCATCTCATATGCATGACATACAGCGAGGTGTACAATGACGATTTCTTCATGTGTCTGTGTCTCCCACTAGACTGGAAATTCCTGGAGGACAGGGACTATACCTTCATCATCCGGCTTCCCTGATGCCTAGCATAAGCCTGCTTACAAGCATGGAATCAACATTAGCTGGATGAATGAACAAGTTATGAAAAGGTTTAGGGAACCATACAGGAGTGGTGTAATTGCCTTATTACTACTTATTAATATTAGTATTAATATTTCGGGAAAAAAATGCCTGCCCAATATAAACTGATCTCTAAGGCTGAGGGGGAAGTTTTGTTTTGTTTTTTTTGTTTGTTTTTGTTGTTTTTTTTTTTTTTTTTTTTTTTTTTTTTTTTTTTTTTGAGACGGAGTCTCACTGTGTCTCCCAGGCTGGAGTGCAGTGGCGTGATCTCGGCTCACTGCAAGCTCCGCCTCCCGGGTTCATGCCATTCTCCCGCCTCGGCCTCCCGAGTAGCTGAGACAACAGGCGCCCGCCACCACGCCCAGCTAGTTTTTTGTATTTTTAGTAGAGACGGGGTTTCACCGTGTTAGCCAGGATAGTCTCGATCTCCTGACCTCGTGATCCACCCGCCTCGGCCTCCCAAAGTGCTGGGATTACAGCCTTGAGCCACCGCGCCCGGCCTGTTTTTGTTTTTTGAGACAGAGTTTTGCTGTTGTTGTCCAGGCTAGAGTGCAATGGCGTGATCTCGGCTCACCGCAACCTCTGCTTCCTGGATTTAAGAGATTGTCATGCCTCAGCCTCCCGAGTAGCTGGGATTACAGGCATGCGCCACCACGTTCAGTTAATTTTGTAAGGGGGATGTTTTTTTTTTTGTTTTTTTTTTTTTTTTTTTTGAGACAGAGTCTGGCTCTGCCACCCAGGCTGGAGTGCAGTGGCCGGATCTCAGCTCACTGCAAGCTCCGCCTCCCGGGTTCACGCCATTCTCCTGCCTCAGCCTCCCGAGTAGTTGGGACTACAGGCGCCCGCCACGGCGCCCGACTAGTTTGTTGTATTTTTTAGCAGAGACGGGGTTTCACCGTGTTAGCCAGGATGGTCTCGATCTCCTGACCTCGTGATCCGCCCGTCTCGGCCTCCCAAAGTGCTGGGATTACAGGCTTGAGCCACCGCGCCCGGCCAAGGGGGATGTTTTAAAGTAAGTCAAAGAACCAATGATAATGAACATAGCGTTTATCAAGACAGACAGTTAAGTAAAAAATTTTCTAAGAGTCTTCCAGTCACACTTGTCACTGCTTCTGGGAAATATGCAAACTCTCCACATAACATCAGCACCAAGAAGCAGATCAGGTCCTTTTCTGACCAGGAAGGATCTGTGTGGATTTCATCAATGGCTAAATACTAATAGGCAGGTAATGCAAAATAGTGCCCAGAGACTCACTCAAAGGCTAAAATTCAAGGACATTCTGAGTAATCAATGAAACAAAAATTTATAGGTTAAAGCATACTCTCAAAGACTTAAGCACATTTTCAGAAGTTACAAACAGAAATGACAAATCACTTACAAAAACTGAGTATATTCAGTGACCCAAAATAAGACTTAGGAAGGAAAACAAATCCCACATAAATAACACCAGTTTATGTCCACTTCCAGTTAATCAGAGTCCTTGAAAAAGAAGTGAAGCAATGAACCGATGCAGAGAAAAGAGCATCACGCCAAGGGGCAGCTGACCAAGGCTTTCAGCACAGATCTGTGAGTTTTACCAAGTCACTTTCACTGGACCCCAGATTCTTCATCTATAAACCAAGATCATCTTCCAGGATCCCAGCAAAAAGAACTCTATCAGAGTATGATGGGGGCCACATCAGTCAAGTCCAGGTACAGCTGCTGAACTGGAGCATCAAGAAGTCACTACTGGCTGGGCACGGTGGCTCATGCCTGTAATCCAGCAATTTGGGAGGCCAAGGCAGGTGGATCACAAGGTTAGGAGTTCGAGACCAGCCTGGCCAACATGGTGAAACCCCGTCTCTACTAAAAATACAAAAACTAGACAGGCGTGGTGGCACATGCCTGTAATCCCAGCTACTTGGGAGGCTGAGGCAAGAGAATCTCTTGAAACCAGAAGGTGGAGGTTGCAGTGAGCCCAGATTGTGCCACTGCACTCCAGCCTGGGCAACAGGAGTGAAACTCCATCTCAAAAAAAAAGAACAAAACACTTAAAATGAGAAATATGCCGCAGTAGACTTTTTTTTTCTTGTTAGTGCACAAATCTGGTTCAAGTCAGTCAAAGTTATGGAAAACCAGTGACCGCTGTGGCCTTTTTCTCCATACATTTCTGGGCAGCAAGAATCTCTGCTGTGACTATTCACAACAGCAAAGTCATGGAATTAACCTAAATGCCCGTTAATGACAGTTGGATAAAGATGAGGCACATATACACCATGGAATACTATGCAGCCATAAAAATGAATGAGATCACATCTTTTATGGGAACATGGATGGAGCTGGAGGTCATTATTCTTAGTAAACTAACACAGGAACAGAAAACCAAATACCACATGTTCTCACTTATAAGTGGGAGCTAAATGATGAGAATACATGGACACAACACACACTGGGGCCTATTGGAGGGTAGAGAGTGGGAGGAGGGAGAGTATCAGGAAAAATAACTATTGGTTACTAGGCCTAGTACCTAGGTGCTGAAATTACCTGCACAACAAACCCCCGTGACATGAGCTTATCTATATAACAAACCTGCACACGTATCCCCCAAACCTAAAATAAAATTTAAAAAAATAAAAAAATAAAAGAATCCCTGCCGTGGAGACTGGGGCTCTGCAAGAAACTCTAGGGCATCAGAAGGAAGCACTTGACTCCTTTGTCTGTGTTGTGACTAGGCTCAGAAATGTCTGAGGGCCCCCTACCACCTTAGGCTTCTTGGCACTCAAAACCCCCCAGTCTAGCTCAGCCCACCTTCCCAAACTTACTTCCCTCTCTATCCCACAGTGACCCTTTGCTTTAGCCAATTAGAGTAAAGGAGGAGCAAGGAAGTGTCAGACCTTAGCTAAAAATATCTGGCTGTGTCAACTTAGCAAGCCACTGAACCTCTATGAGCCTCAGTTTCCCCATCTGTAAAAAGCATATGATACCTGCTTTACAGTTGTTAAAAAGATGTAAGACCATGGATACAAATGCCTCACACAACTCCAAACAGCACCCAACAGGTCCTATGGAAATGTCACTTCCTACTTTCACACTCAGTCTTCCCCCTTATGTGTGTCTACCTCTGTGTCCAAGCCACGTCTGATGACCCAATGGACCCCCTCTCTCCTGTCACCAGCCCCGGTCTGACTATCCTGAAGGAACCAGCTAATAAAATTCTGTCTTCTCTTCAGGATTCTTCCAATGGCACTGGTAAACCTTAGGAGTCCCTTTCTCCTTTGGCTTCCCCAACCACATAATTCTGGCCATTGCCCAATCCCTTGGCGACTGGCAGAAGCCACTCTGTAGCCTTCCTGGTCTCTTTTTATTTTGTTGAGTATCTTCCACCAGAGTTTTGTCATCCCCAGTCCCCAGGATGGAGTAATTACATTTTCCCCCATTTTGAAAATAACAATGCAGTGATGCGAGCTAGTGCACAACAGTCAGTAAGAACTATTACCAAACCTCCTGATCCTGACTATTAGGACAACTTGTATGGGAAAGCTGACATTTATTTCTGTCCGGATCGGGGGCTAGAGTTCATAATTTCCGGTAATCGCTCAACCCTGTGATTACGGGCACTCTGAGGGCAGCCGACAGGGAGAAGTAGTCACCAAAGAAAAACTTTGCTAGTTTGGGAACTGCCAGCCCCCAATTTATAAACTGCAATGAAAGAAAGATGAAGGCACCATGGAGATGACAAGAAAAGGGAGGTTCAAGATAGTCCCAACGTTCTCTGGCATGTTAATCCTCATCACCCAGAAGAGGTATTCTGAGGGGACAGAGGGAAGAAGAAAGCACAAAATATTCCAAAGTTCCTTATTACTTTCCTTTTCATTAGTACTGGGCTGGGCATGGTGGCTCAACATCTGTAATCCCAGTACTTTGGAAGGCTGAGGCGGCCAGATCGCCTGAGGTCAGGAGTTCAAGATCAGCCTGACCAACATGGAGAAACCCTGTCTCTACTAAAAATACAAAATTAGCCGGGCATGGTGGTGCATGCCTGTAATCCCAGCTACTCAGGAGGCTGAGGCAGGAGAATTGCTTGAACCCGGAAGGCAGAGGTTGTGGTGATTTAAGATCGCGCCATTGCACTCCAGCCTGGGCAACATGAGCAAAACTCCATCTCAAATCAATCAATCAATCAATAAAATGTCTTCAAATGATCAAAGGCTTTCCTGAATTTTTTTTTTGTTGTTGCGGATATGTTTGAGACTCAAGCCCCAGCCCAACCCCAGATGAAGGGATTGTCCGAGCAGCTATCTTGATCAGGGGGACCAGCCCCTGTTCTGACCAGAGCTGAGCGCCTGGCCCAGGAAAAGGACAAGTCCTAGTGTCTAAAATGATGACAAAGACAAGCCACACAGATGATGGTGCTGACGCCGCTGGGCACTGGGACCATCACCTCACAGGGACTGGCACCAATATACCAGCAGAACAAGCCAATGGCGAGAGAAGGTAGGAATCAAGATCACACAGAGGGAGCTGGGCTGCAAAGAGAAGGCTAGAACGGATCCTCAGAGAAAGGCAGAGATGACCATCCACGTGGCCGCAGAGGAACAGAGGAGGCAGGTCCAATGGCCGTGGACCCCAGATATGCTTTGTTGCTCTCTGACACTGCTCCTGCTCCATGGGACTGGCTGCTATGTTTTTGGGACAAGTACCCTTTTACTTAAGCCAACTCGGGTGACTCTCTTGTCCTTGTAACCAAATGTACCCTTGACTATAACATTCTCCTTTGAGCTAAACTAAATAAATTCTGCTAGGAGATCCCGCTTATAATCTATTTCAACTGACAGCGACTACTTTTGTCTGATTTATTACAGCTGTAAGCCCTTCCTTCTGGAAGGGGGAGGGGCTGCGATCTCTTTTAAAGCTAGACCAATTTTACACTGGCAGGGGCCGTGTGTGCGGCTCTACATTACAGCGCCCTACAGGATGCATCTAAACTAGTTTGGTCAGCTTATCCATTCCCTGAAAGCAAGGAAGCCGCCACATCAGTAACTCCGTTGCTAAGGCAACTGCTTACTTTCCATATCAACTGCAAACTCGTTGCTATGGAGACACATATACAAGAAAAATTCCTCTTTCCAGCCAGGGACCAGATGGCAGAGAACTCACAGAAGCCATGGGTTAGGGGGCTTTGCTAAGTGAGATGTTTACTGGAGTACATTTCTCTCCTGATATCAGAGATGTAGCTACCCCGAGCACATTTAGAAGTTGCACTCTTGGTACAAAAGTAAAGGTTTGTTCTCTTCTGCCTGCAAAACTACAGCTAGTAACTAGAGGTAAGTCATTGTTGAAATAATTCTGAGACGGTCTCCCTCTAAATGTAAACCTCTTTTGTTTTTATTCTCCATGCTGAATATACCCCAAAATGAATTTCCTAGTCAAACACTAATGGAAATATAATTTCCTGTAAGAACTGAAATAGAAGTTTGATTTCACTTTCTTTTTGATTGAGAGGTAATCCAGAAACCCCTTTATTTTCCAACACCTATGCACTGTGTTTCAGATTTATACCTCCACCCGAACGTCTCCACAGAGCTTGAAACTCGTATAGCAAACTTCCTGACAGCTGCACTTAGATGTCCGCAAACCATCTCTAATTTAACATGGTTAAAAGAGAATGTTGGCACTAATCCTCATCCAATTTCCCAACCCAAATTTGCCCACACATCTTCATCTGCAACCCCTGACCCTGGTTCAAGCTAGCATCGCTCCCACCATCTCTCTCTTGCACCACTGGAACAAGCCCCAGAGAGGTATTTCCCCCTCCTGTCCAAAATTTTAGACATAACATTCTCCCCTTTCTAATACACTAACTGCGAGCCTTCTTTCTGTGCCTTGGACATTTTGAGTCATTGCCGCCTCAGGGCCTTTGCACTTGCTGTTTTCTCCACCCAGATCTTTGCACGGCTGCATCCCTCTTGCCATTCAAGGCATGGCCTAGTCAGACCCCTCTGAGAAGTCTCCCACCCTCCTCCCCACTCCTCTCTAGTACATTATCCTGTTTTATTATCTTCATTGCATGTAACACAGTCTGGTACATTACCTGCCCTGTCCCACGTAGGGAACTATCATTTACCACTTGCCTCCTCCTCCTCCTCCCCTACCCTTACTGCTGCCCTATGGAAGGTCTAGGAGAGCAGCCAGGGACCCGCCAGAGGTCACCACTATATCCTCAGCACCCAGAACAGTGCCTGGCACTCCACGAACAAGGGTACATGAATGAATCACTGCTGAAAATGCTTCTAAAATGACTGAAGCCACTTATTTTCACAAATACAGAGTCTAATTTTTACTTTGCAAGCCAGGGGCCAGGCATAATGGCTCATGCCTGTAATCCCAGTACTTTTGGAGGCTGAGACGGGCGGATCACTTGAGGTCAGGAGTTCAAGACCAGCATGGCCAATATGGTGAAACCCTGTCTCCGCTAAAAATAGAAAAATCAGCTGGGCATGGTGGCGTGACCCTGTAATCCCAGCTACTCAGGAGGCTGAGGCAGAAGAATCACTTGAACCCAGGAGGCAGAGGTTGCAGTGAGCTGAGATCATGCCACTGAACTCCAGCCTGGGTGACAGAGTGAGGCTTCATCTCAACAGCAACAACACCACCACTAGGTATTCTGCAAGACCTCAGAACCATAGCTGCAAACACCAGTTCTCAACTTTACAAGCCTCGAAGGAATTCAGCACACAGTGCAGTATTCCAGGAGTACCTACTGTGATGCTATGCCTCACCTCCGTGCCAGGCTGCCTGTACCTCGATTCCTAGAGATTCGGGACTTTTCTTCCCCCTCTACTATAGCCATGATCAGAGTCAGCGCTCACATGACTTGGCCTTCTAAAAACAAAGCAGGTGCACATGTTCTGCTAGGTGGGTGTTTTCTGTCTAATGACATTAGTTAAATCACTTATCAGTCCTGTCCCTAGAGGAGGACAGTCACAGCCTTCTATAAGGCACTTCACAGAACTCCAATAAATAGAAGGAGACACTGAACTCGACCCCACGGGGCCCAGAGGGAAATCCCACACACCCTGTGAGGACCAAAGGAAGAAAAGGAAGGGTAATTGGAGAGCTTTTTCCCCTGGGAAGCATATAGCCTCTCTGCCTGTATTTACTGTCTCCTGCTGAGTTCACAAGCAAAGGTACTCAAACAAGCACACACACACACATACACAAATCAAAGACTTCATCCTGTTCATAGAACTGTCTGTAATCTTACATAGCAACCCATCAAGTTATTACTAAAAGAACGACTTCACACTACTCTCTATCTTCAACCATCTATTTCCTTGCTTTTCTTCTTATCATCCTTGGCACGGACTACATCTTCACCTCAATCAAGCTATCGCTTTTGATGACATTAAATGCAATTTAACCAGAATATCTTAAAGCAAAACCTTGGTTATTTGGAATGTTTAAGAAATGGGTCAGCATCTCTGCTTTACTTAAGTTACCAATGCAATTTAAAGTTTTCCATTTAGCATCCTAGCTCCTCCAACAAGTCCCTATTCTTATTTACATAACCTTCCAGCCACCACCTCTCTCCATCCTTTCCTCTGACGCTGTTCCAACACATCTAGACCTCTGTGGCAGAAAGTTCCAAGTTTGCTTGGCAACAGAACCAACATTTAACTTGGGGTTCCAATGGATCAGGCAAAAAAGTTCATTTCCCAGGCTTCCTTGCAGCTAGAAGTCATGTGACCAGGCTCCAGCCAATAAGATCAAAGCAGAGGGTGCGGTTTCTGGGAAAGCCCCTTAAAACCCGAAGTCAGCAAGACTCTCTCCTATCCTTCCCTGCACTCACCTTCTTGCTTCCTAAAATGGGAACATGCTAGCTGATGCCATCTTGGACCATGAGAAGACTGAGAATGGAAATGCACAATGCCCTGAGAACAGCAGAGAAGAGGGAAGGTGCGTCTCTGTCTAGCTCCTCAAGACTTACTTCATGTAATGGAGAAATACGCCCCTAGCTTGTTTAAATCATTGTTAATTGGTTTTCTACAATAAACAGTCAAGCCTCCATCTGATCAATCCATCCTTGGAGGTCTAATGCTCATTCCCACACCAGAAGAATGCTTTGTTAACAGCCTATTCAAGTGAACATGAGGAATATTCAAAAGTCGCCCATCCCTATCTTTTAGCTTCCCCAGTGCCCCTCTTTGGGGAAGGGAAGCCAGCCTAACTTTGAATAATACCAATCTCACACTGATGGGCACACATCCAGTACTTACGGTAACTTACTCTTTTTTATTTTGCATTATGTTTCCTGCTTCCCTGGAATGTAAACTACTAAGAGTACAAAAAGCAAGAATCAAATCATACTTTTTTTTAACAATTTTTTGTTGTTGTTGAAGACATGGTCTCACTCTGTCTCGTCCAGGCTGGAATGCAGTGGTGCGATCATGGCTCACCATAGCCTCCACCTCCTGGGTTCAAGCGACTCTCCAGCCTCAGTCTCCTGAGTAGTTAGGACCACAGGCGCATGCCACCACACCTAACTAATATTTGTATTTTTTGTAGAGACAGGGTTTGACCATGTTGCCTAGGCTGGTCTCGAACTCCTGAGCTCAAAGTGATCCGCCCTGCCTCGGCTTCCTGAATTACTAGGATTACAGGCGTGAGCTACCACGCCCGGCCTAAACTTGTAAGTTTCAAATAGGTCAGAGTGCCAACTTCCTATGTTATTTACTGCAGAGAATTATCCTGCAGCCAAAATGATTTCAAGGGGAAATCTCAGCCCAACGGGGAAGGTTCTGAAAACCATTTCTTGCTGGTGGATATACAGGCAGTACATCAATGAAGTATCTGGTAGACCTATCCAGGTGCCTCAAAGCTCTACCAAAGAGAATGCAACATTTTCTCAATAGGAAACAGGGGGAGATCAGAAGCTTTCCCAGCAGCCTCAGACAGACCCCCATCCAAGTGAATGGCATCTTCCTGGCCAAGTCACCGTAGGGAGTAGAAAGGTAGTGTATCCATGCAGAGCCAGAAAAGCAACAATGTGAGACAGAAAACAGAGAATACAAAGGGCATACAGCGGTGGAGTAAGAGCTTCTGCTGGAGAAGTTCCGCTAGCAAGAGGGAGACTCTATGGGGAGGGCTCGCTGGACCATGAGTGCCTTACAGGCAGTGGCCATGGTACATTCAATTCTGTATTATTTTAGCACGTAGTATAGTAGGTACTTTAAAAAGTTTGTTGAATAAATGAATGAATGAGCAGACAAATGAAAAGTCTGCCAGAGCAAGACAACAGAAATGTGGCCCCACCCAAGACACCTAATGACTGGAAGAAAAAGGAACGAACAGTCTGGAAGGAATAAATCGGCAGGATGGGGCCGGGCACGGTGGCTCACACCTGTAATCTCAGCACTTTGGGAGGCCAAGGCAGGCAGATCACGAGGTCAGGAGTTTGAGACCAGCCTGACCAACATAGTGAAACCCCATCTCTACTAAAAATACAAAAATTAACTGGGCGTGGTGGCATGCACCTATAATCCCAGCTACTCAGGAGGCTGAGGCATGAAAATAAGCGATTCTCAAGTGAACCTGGGGAGGCGGAGGCTGCAGTGAGCCGAGATTGCACCACTGTACTCCAGCCTGGGTGACAGAGCGAGACTGTCTCAAAAAAAAAAAAAAAAAAAAAAAAAAGAAGTCAGGCACAGTAGCTCACACCTGTAATCCCAGCACTTTGGGAGGCCGAGGCGGGCGGATCATGAGGTCAGGAGATCAAGACCATCCTGGCAAACACGGTGAAACTCCATCTCTACTAAAAATACAAAACATTAGCCAGACGTGGTGGTGGCGGGCACCTGTAGTCCCAGCTACTTGGGAGGCGGAGGCAGGAGAATGGCGTGAACCCGGGAGGCAGAGCTTGCAGTGAGCTGAGATCGCGCCACTGCACTCCAGCCTGGGCGACAGAGCGAGACTCCTTCCGTCTCAGAAAAACAAAAGCAAAAACAAAAAAAAACGGCAGTATGGGTCAGGGAGGTGCACTTTCTTGGGATCACAGAGGATGCTGGTATGAATGGCTTCCTATTCCAGGGCCTGTGACAAGGGAGTATTTTTATTTCTGGCCCTTCAGAGACCCTGGTAAACTCTCAACCTTCTGAGGTGACATAGCCTATAGCACAGACGGCAGAAAGCAGCCCGCCTGGCAGTGGGCACCAGTGAGAAGGAGGCCGTCCTCAGGCAGAGCATTTCCAACGCTGGGCAAGGCAGCCCCAGGTCGAGGATGAAGAGAATTGTCACTTCACCCAGAGACCTCAGAGGAGTCCACACACATTACAAAATTACACATTCCACCCACCCAGTATTACACTAATTCTTAGGAATTTACACATCTGAACCAGACCACACTGTCTTCCAATGTGCATTATTTATCCAAAAAAATAATAATAATAAGTTATCTCTTCCCCCTAAAAGAACCATCAATGAGACAGGTAGGTTGACTGGTATCACGGGAAGGGGAAATGCTCTTGATTCTGCATTCACAACACCAAGAAGAAAAACCTAGAAGCAACTGCTTACATGGGGTGCTGACACATAGAGGTGCAACCTCAGTTTCTTTTTTGGTTGTTGTTTTTCTTTTTGAGACAAAGTCTCACTCTGTCACCCAGGCTGGAGTGTAGCGGCGTGATCTCCGCTCACTGCAACCTCTGCCTCCTGGGTTCAAGCGATTCTCCTGCCTCAGCCTCCCGAGTAGCTGGGATTACAGGCACCCGCCACCAGGCCTGGCTACTTTTTGTATTTTTAGTAGAGACAGGGTTTCACCATGATGGCCAGGCTGGTCTTGAAGTCCTGGCCTCAAATGATCCCTCCTCCTCCTCCCCGCCCCCACCACCCCACCCCCGGTCTTGGCCTCCCAAAGTGCTAAGATTACAGACGTGAGCCACCACACCTGGGTGCAACCTCATTTTCAAAACTGCCTTTGAAAAAGAATCTCATCTACTGAAAGTAAACGTGAAGAGAACAGCAAATTAAGAGAGAGAATTTGTATAAACAGTGTACATGCAGGGAGAAAAGCTTCTGCACTTGGCTCTGATGCCACTGAAGGGGTCCTATGAGGTAGGGGGTCAGGACAGAGCCTGGAAACCGGAAGCTGAGCAGGCAGTTGTGTGCTCTGTGCAGATGCAAGAACTTTACATGTACCGACAATTGAGCCCCATCTCAACAGTACAAAAATATACTCTGTATTTGCCTTTCTCTATCTTGTACCCCCATAGTTAATTCTGGGTTTATTTGGGTTATTTCAATCCCCTGTAACCCATAGTCATAGGCTATTTAAAGGAAGCACAGAGAGATCATCTACAATGTCTGCTATACTGAGAAGGCATGGGCAAGCACCAGGGGTAAGCACATGCCCTTCAGAATTGGAGGGAACAGGGCCACGCATGGTGGCTCACACTTGGGAGGATCGCTTGAGGACAGGAGTTCAAGACCAGCCTGAGCGACACAGCGAGACCCCATCTTTACTAAAAATGTATTATTTTTGGAGACAGGATCTAGCTCTGTCACCAAGCGATCTTCCCAACTTAGCCTCCTGAGTAGCTGGGACTACAGGTGTGTGCCACAACCCCCAGCTAATTTATTTATCTTTTGCAGAGATGCAGTTTCATCACGTTGCCTAGGCTGGTCTCAAACTCCTGGGCTCAAGTCATTTGCCTGCCTCGGCCTCCCAAAGTGCTGGAATTACAGGTATGAGCCACAGTGCCCAGCCCTACAAAAAAAAAAAAAAAAAATCTCAAAATTAGCTGGATGTGGTGGCATGCACATGTATTCTCAGCTACTTGGGAGGCTGAGGCAGGAGGACCACTTGAGCCCAGGAGTTCAAGGTTGCAGTGAGCTATGATGCCAGTGTACTCCAGCCTGTGTGACAGAGAGACCCTGTCTCAAAAATAAATTAAATAAATAATATTTTTTTAAAAAAGAATTAGAAGGAATTAGGATGAACTCATGTTCTACACTTACTAGCTGTGCAACTTCTAGCAAGTTACTTAACCACTCAGGGCTTAACTCATCATCTATTTTAAGAAAGAAAATAATAGGGCCTACTTCATAGGGTTTAGTGAGGAAGAAATCAGATACTGCATATGGAAAGCACAAAGCAAGCATGCCTATATTTATAAGCTAAAATTGTATTTAAAGCACTCCGCTCTGGATATAATAAACATACTTTTGTACAGTGTTTCCTTTATAAACCCTTTGATGACAATGTTTTTTGTTCAAGTAGCAAGAGGAAAGGTTAAAAAAAAAAAGGCACAGAAATAGAAATACACACATACCTTATAATCCAGCCTGGAAAAAAATAACTGCAGTCTACTTCTCATTTACAAGTAGTCAGAGAGGTTAGTACATGCTAATTTTACACTCCTAAGTAAGACCTGTATTTAGGGAGTGTAAAACTTAATCCCAGACATTAAAACTCTACCTTAATTGATTTAGGCACAGATCATCCATAGACGAAATGGAAAAAAAAAAAAAAAAAACTAATGAGCAATTTTATAGAGTAGGGAACAGTGACCTCACATGAACCCATGGCTCAATCTCAGCTTCCCCAAGAGGGGGATGACCAGGCTTTTGGAAGTGATATATCAGGAAGGACACAGGGCAACCCAGAATGTAATCCAGAATGTGACCCAGACGTTCGTACTTCCTTCCATTTGACAGCAAATAGGAGAGAGACAAGCAAGTTACATGAAATCACAAGGAAGTAAACAGAATGCAAGTACTGTAGAGCGTAAGCCATGGGTCTCTTGTAACACGGAAGGGAATTAAAAAGGAAAGAGGGCATAGGAGTGCTGCAGACTGACACAGACAGGAAACATCACAAAAGGCACTGCAGGAACCACATTTGGACCCTAATTCAAACAAACATTTTGTAAACAAGGATATCTGAATATGGACCTGGTATTAGGCAACACCAAATAATTGTTCATTTTGTTAGGCGGGACTTTAGCATGGTTATTATATAAGAAATTGTCAATTATTCTTATGCATACTGAAATGTTTGAATTGTAAATGTCATTTGCTTCAAAATACTTCAGCAAGGCTGGGTGCAGTGACTCATGCCTATGATCCACAGCACTTTGGGAGGCTGAGGCAGGAGGATTGCTTGAGACCAGGAATTTGAGACCAGCCAACAACATGGCAAAACCCTATTTCTATGAAAAATACCAAAAAAAATAATAATAATAATTAGTCAGGCATGGTGGTGTGCACTTGTAGTCCCACCTTTGGAGGCTGAAGGCTAAGGCTGGAGCCTGGGAGTCTGAGGTTGCAGTGAGCCATGATTATGCTACTGTGCTCCAGCCTGGTCAACAGAGTGAAATCCTGTCTCAGAACAAAAAACCAAAAAACAACTTCAGAAATAGCAACAACAAAGAAGAATAAATAAAAGAAGTGTGACAAACCTTTGTCAACTACTGAATCGGGATGTGTGTTATGGGGGTATATCAAGTCATTATACTATTCTCTGTGTGTTTGAAAATTTCCGTGATTCAAAAATAAAAATAAAACTCTTATCTTTTGAAGTCCTTTAAGAGATAAAACGAAAGCCAGACTGTCTCTTTTGCCTTGACTGACTCATTCATGAGAACATGCTCTTGATGAAATCTCAGCAACTGCAAAGACCTCATGAGGGCACCTACTTCAGGGATTCTCAACCTAGCTGCACGCTGGAAACACCTAGGAAGCTCGGCAGAACTACCAGTTTTCCCACCTCACGCCTAATGAATCACCATCTCCAGAAAGGGGCCCGAGAAAATGGGAATTTTTTTTTTTTCTTGAGAGAGGGTCTGGCTCTGTCACCTAGGCTGTATCTCAGCTCACTGCAACCTCCCCCTCCCTGGCTCACGCCATCCTTCCATGTCAGCCTCTAGAGCAGCTGGGACTACAGGAGTAGGCCACCACGCTCAGCCAATCTTTTTTTTTTGCATTTTTTGTAAAGACAGGGTTTCACCATGTTCCCCAGGCTGGTCTCAAACTCCTGAGCTAAAGCAATCCTCCCGCCTTGGCCTCCCAAAGTGCTGGGATTACGGGTGTGAGTCACCGTGCCTGGCTGGGAATTGTTTTTTAAGTGCCACAGGTGACTCTGATGCAATCTAGTATGTTTCCTCCCCAACATGCCAGCCAAACAATTGTCCAGCAGGGTATGTGTTCCGAGCCCTCAGGGACAAGGATCACACAGGATTCCACATTTTCACTGCTACGTCAAGCCTAACCGTATTCTTCACTTTCAGAAGAAAATTAAAAGTGGAATAGCTAATTCACTGCATACAACTTGCAAGGTTTCAATTTTCCCGTTCAATTTAAGGTACTTCTCACCAACATTCAGGTGCATTTAGTCACTGTGCTGAAGGCAACTTCAATGTGGGAGCTCCCGCCAAATAAAATCTCATGGGAAAAAACAAGTTTACCCATAGAGGTAAAGGAGCTTTCACAGGGCAGAATATCAGGGAGAATGCCATAGTAGCAAACCCCAAGTGACTGAGCCACGTCAATGCCCTGGAAGGACCTGGGTGTACCTGAGCATACCTGGGAGCCTGCACCTCTCACAGCAGCCAGCAGCTGGCCTGGGGGAACCCAAGAAAGAGGAGAAAAGTGGAAAAACTCACACCTCTTGCTTTGTTCTCACAGAATCCCAAATGCTGGGAGCAAACTCCCAACCACAAAACTGACTGGCATTTGATCAGAAACATGTCAATACAGGTCAGGATGGCTGGGAAGCCAGAACTGAACGTTTCATAACATTAACAATCTCAGGTCTTTAAAACCATTCTCTTTCAACAAGTGATATCTGAATTTATCCGGACTGACGACCTTCACTCCTGGAAAACATGATTCCCAGAATCCAGCGGTGGGGGATTGCATGGGGGGAGAACAGCTCCTCCCGGTATGCCTCAACACACGGCATCCAACACCCACTTGTCACTCCCAAGGCTGACTGATGAATAATGCTCCCGAGTCTTGTTGCACACTCTGGCGTTGGTCTTTTCTAACATTTCAGAGTGTGCATTTGCTAAATTACTTTTATGTGCACCGGCATTATGTCAAACACGAAGATTCAGGCATGCAGGAACTTGCAGACTCGTTTTACACCAAACTAAATGCCCTGTTTGTTGCTTTATCACTGCCATGCGGCTTTGGGGGACCTGAGCAGCACTTTCTTCTCCACGTTCTGCCTGGAATTGCATTCGGAGACTTTCCCTTTCTTGCCACAAAGACCCACCTATACAGAAGCTTTAAATACCACAGACTTGGTTCTTTACAGGGGAGCAATGAATGTCCTCTAAGCTCAAAGAATAATCTTAAAGCACTCAAAAAAGCCAAGTCCAGAGGTGGCTCTCCAAATGCCCAACCTGAGATACAGAGGAAGGAGAAAGAGCTTCATGGTCACGGAAATTCCTCTCCCTGATTAAAGGGATGCACTTTGATGGTTACAGCTACATAAAAATAAGGACCTGAGGAGGAGGGGCCCAAAAACTTATGAATATTCAGATCTGCACGCTCGACCCAGGCATCATTTGCACCAGTGATCAAAGTAAATCCCTCCTTAGTGCCCACATCTTTCCTCCCAGGCAACACCCCTCCCCAAGCCCTGCGTCCCCACCCCCCATCTCAAACAGAAACTGAGTGAAGAGCATTTGCACACAAACACATCCAATTTGAGCAAGGAGCAATAGGGCTAGGCCACTTCCTGATTCATACTCTCCCATGCCAAAGACAATGAGAATATTCTCACGCTCAAGATTCTACTTGAAACAGTGACATGCTGCCAGAAAGAAATTAAAGGCCCCAGCCCTGCCCAGCCACTGACCCCACACAATGGTGGTCCTGCATCCAAACCTGAACTTCAAAAAGAGAGAGAACCAGAACTCCAGCTGCACAAGGCAGCATCATTAACACAACACACAAAGCGGGAAAACACAGTCACATGAAAACTTAGTGGAGGGAACTTTTTCTGGCCATTTATCTTAACTGTGGCTGCATTACTTTTCAGGACTCAAAGTCAGATCACAATTTTGTTGTCCACTTCTTAACAGTCGCCCAATTTCTACTACACCTATTACATTCCTTAAAACAAAAATAGGCCAGGCGTGGTGGCTCATGCCTGTAATCCCAGCACTTTGGGAGGCCAAGTTGGGTGAATCACTTGAGCCCTGAAGTTTGAGACCAGCCTGGGCAGCATAGCGAGACACCATCTCTACAAAAAGTATAAAAATTAGCAGGGTGTAGTGGCATACACCTGTGCTCCCAGCTCCTTTGAAGGCTGAGATGGGAGGATCACTTAAGCCCAGGAGGTCAAAGCTGCAGTGGGCTGGGATCATACCACTGCACTCCAGCCTGGGTGACACAGCAAGACCCTGGTCTCAAAAAAAAAAAAGAAACGAAAGAAAAGAAAAAAGAGAAAGAAAGCAAATTATTAAAATCATCTTCTTTTCACTGACCATGAAGTACAAACTATGGCTTTAAAGCAGGGGTCCCCAACCCAGGCCGTGTCCCAATCAGTGGCCTGTTAGGGATGGGGGGGAAGGGGGGGCTGCACAGCAGAAGGTGAGCATCGCCAACCTGAGCATCGCCAACCTGAGCTCCGCCTCCTGTCAGATCAGCTGCAGCATTTGATTCTCATAGGAGCACAAACCCTACTGTGAACTGTGCATGTGATGGATCCAGGTTGCATGCTTCTTATGAGAACCTAATGACTGATGATCTGAAGTGGAACAGTTTCGTACCAAAACCATCCCCCCTGGCCCTCCACAAAATGGGTCCCTAATGCCAAAAACACTGGGCACCTCTGCTTTAAAGTCAATATTAAACCTTTTTAAAGTCAGTCTCTAATGGGACCCTCACTCTGAGCCAGGAATTTCAAAGTTGTCACTTATATAGACACCAGATTTCATGACAGTCACCTGGGCAATTCATGCCTGTTTAGTCTTGGAGTGTAAGTATACTCAAGTCTCTTCCCAATGTTCATCACTGTCTACTTATTCCAGAACACTGGAGAAATTTCCCTCCTCCTCGTTCATATTCAGGGAAAAAAAAGAAACACCATTTTTCTCTAGCTCATGGTAGCAGTTTTTTTCAAATACATATATATACACATACTTCACGGTTAATGGCTGCCCTTGGAATACTGACCTTTGTTAAGACTCTAAAACCAAAGTGAACCATCCACACTGAGGGATGATAACTGAGAACCAAACAATTCTGCAAACCACCGTTTTATCTTTATGGAAACCCTATCAGTGGGAAACCCTCAAATAGTACAAACGCTAATAAACAGTACATAACTAATAGGCTTGGGGAAAGGAAATTCTTTAAAATTATCTAAATGAATTAGATAGAATAAAACCTACTTACAACTGCTACTTTAATGTGGTGAACAGAAATTCATTTTTAATAGAGAAAAATTTTAAATTAAAAAAACAAAAAAAAACAAACCTTGGGTTCCAGACACAGAGGCTTACCTGACTCCTCTCTTTGTCCACTTTCTTAAAACACTTATTCAGTGACAAATTGTGTCTCACGGAGTTTTTCCACCCAGTAGGTGCATTTGCAAAATACGGAAAATGTTCCAAGATCCAGTTGTAGATATCCTTCACTGGCAGGCGCTTGGTCGGAGAGTCCTCGATGGCCATAAATATGAGGCAGCTGAAGGAGTAGGGGGGTTTGCAGTTAGGGTTCTGCCTGGCATCGTAGGGCATGTCAGAGTGGGCGGGGGACGGGGGGGTGTCATCGTCCAGGTCCTGGACGGGGCTGACACTCCTGAGGACCGACTCCCCAAAGCTCTTCAGCAAGTTCTTGCTCTCGTGCAGCCAGTTCAGGTTGGTCAGCTCTTCATCTTCCATGGCCCCCTCTTCTAATCGGATGTCAGGCAGAGAAAAGTCGAGGTCATCGTCTTCCTGAAGGGCCTTGGAGAAACCGCTGCCCCGGTAACACTGACTCAGTCCACTGGAGACACTAATTCCTGAGCTTTCTGGCTTCTTACTGGGAGGCATGACTGGACCCATTTACGTGAAGGCTCCTAGTAAAGACATCACAAAGAAATGATGAGCTGGCAAGGCCCAAAACAGAAAGGCAGACTGTGCCCCTCTGACTCTGTTGCCTCCCACGGCCCCCTCTGTGGAACCCCTGCCACACAGGACCACCACCTCGTGACTCCCACGCTGAGCAACGCAATCCCACAATTCCACTACAGATAGGCTGACGAGAAAAATCAGCCCACTGTTGATATAGCAAGGCGACCTGATGCCCCTTAAATAAAACAAGACCGATAACACCAGCCAGGCATGGTGGCTCGCGCCTGTAATCCCAGCACTTTGGGAGGTTGAGGCAGGAGGATTGCTTGAGACCAGGAGACCAGTTTTAAAGTACATTAAATTTTATTGCGAATTATTTTCTCTTCCGAACAGAAGAAAAGCAAGTAACTTCAGGCACCACACGAATACATGGGAATGTAAGATAAGCCATTAACTGAAATTAGAACTGGTGAAAAAAGGAGAGCAACTGCCAGTTTCAAGACAGTAAATTCAATTCAATTCAACAAAACAGGCCACAGAATCCTATCCCTCCACCCCGACCCACCACCATCCCCATTTTTATCAATGACCTAGAACATGGAGTAAAATAACATCTGATGAGAAAAGAAAACGAGGAGGTGGTACATTTACAAACAGAAAGACCCCTACAGACGCAAAGCATGTTCAACCCTCCAGCACCCAATGTAACACAGAAAGAACAGTAAAGATAACCAAAAAGGTCTCCCACTCTCTGTAACGCTAAAACAATACGCTTGGTTTGAGAGTGTTATGTTTTAATTCCCCACAGAAACAACCGGTAAGAAAATCAAGCATCTATCTAGAAAACAAATGAA
Source organism: Macaca mulatta (assembly GCF_049350105.2). Lineage (NCBI taxonomy): Eukaryota > Metazoa > Chordata > Mammalia > Primates > Cercopithecidae > Macaca > Macaca mulatta. Next base: position 162,662,794 of record NC_133412.1, read on the forward strand.
CAGGCTGGGCATGGTAGCTCATGCCTATAATCTCACCACTTTGGGAGGCTGAGGCGAGAGGATCACTTGAGCCCAGGGGTTCGAGACCAGCCTGGGCAACATGGCGAAACCCTGTCTCTACGAAAAATACAAAAATTAGCCGGGCATATGCCTGTAGTCTCAGCTACTTGGGAGGCTGGGTGGGAGGACTGCTTGAACCCGGGAAGCTGAGGCTGCAGTGAGCCATGACTGCACCACTGCACTCCAGCCTGAGCAACAGAGTGAGATCCTGTCTCAAAAGTTTTGAAGAAAGAAAGGAAGAATGAAAGGAAAGGAAGAAGGGAAGGGAAGGAAGAAGGGAAGGGAAGGGAAGGGAAGGAAAGGGAAGGGGGAAGGGGGAAGGGAAGGAGGAAGGGAAGGAGGAAGGGAAGGAGGAAGGGAAGGAGGAAGGGAAGGGGGAAGGGAAAGGGGAAGGGAAGGGGGAAGGGAAGGGAAGTGGGAAGGGAAGGAGGAAGGGAAAGAAGAAGGGAAGGGAAGAAGAAGGGAAGGGAAAGGGAAGGGGGGAGGGGAGAGGAAAGGAGGGCAGGGGAGGGGAGAGGAATGGAGGAGAGGGGAGGACAAGGGAAGGGAAGGGCAAGGAAAGGGAAGGGAAGGGAAGGGCAAGGGAAGGGCAAGGAAGGAGAGGAGAGGAGAGGAAGAAAGAGAGATGAATGAACATATTTAAAAGCAAAGACATAGGCGTGGCATGGTAGCTCATGTTTGTAATCACACCACTTTGGGAGGCTGAGGCAGGAGGATCTCCCTTGAGCTCAGAAGTTCAAGCCCAGCCTGGCCAACATGGTAAAACACCATCTCTACCAAAAAAATACAAAAATTTGCTGGGTGTGGTGGTGTGTGCCTGTAGTCCCGGCTACTTGGGAGGCTGAAGTATAAGGATCACTTGAACCCAGGAGGTTGAGGCTCACTGCACTCCAGCCTGGACAACAGAGGGAGACCTTGTCACAAAACAATAAATAAAATTAAAAAGGCAAAGATGTGACCCTTCTATGTCTCTTAAATGTTCATTAACACTACATCTAAAACAACTGCCGCTTCAGCTGGGGAAGCTCTATTAGGGAATTCTGGAAGGCATAATCCTGGGAACTAACCAACCAGCCAAGGGTGCCAGTGAATTAGAGCACCTTCCCTCTTCCAAAAGGTAGAACCTGCTAGACGCAAGGCCTAAGGGGGAGCTGTCATGAGAGGCCCAACTGTTTTGTGTTTTTTTTTTTTTTTTTTTTTTTTTTGAGACAGAGTCTCACTCTGTTGCCCAGGCTGGAGTGCAGTGGTGCGATCTCGGCTCACTGCAACCTCTGTCTCCCAGGTTCAAGCGATTCTCCTGCCTCAGCCTCCCGAGTAGCTGGGACTACCGGCGTGCGCCACCATGACTGGCTAATTTTTGTATTTTTAGTAAGACGGCGTTTCACCATGTTGGCCAGGATGGTCTCGATCTCATGATCCACCCACCTCGGCCTCCCAAAGTACTGGGGTTCACTCACAGGGAGTATTTCTTTCTATCAAATAAGGAGGTTACCCTGACACATTTCAGAGAAAAAACAAGCTAGCATCTTTAGGCTTGGGGATACAACAGAGTCTGGTCTGATCCTGGCTTTAACTTCTTTATGAACGAATTATAGCACCACTTGTCTTTCTTAAAAGTTTCCTCAGATCCCATCAGAAAATTTTCTGATGACCAGCAAATGCCCACAGTAGAGTATAAAAAAGAACTACCCAGCCACTGAAGTCAACTTTAGCTCTAAATGAAAGTTTTATGTCTCCTGAGCTTCCAAACAGGAAAATTATATCATGGCTGACAGTAAAGTAATTTAATTGCACTGTTGCTATGACAACATGCTGCTCTCTTTCTTTTTAATTTGCTTATTTGTCAGTAGCTTCCCAGAGGAACTAACACGCTATTCTCCATGTTTCCTTTTGTTTTAAGCAAACACTGCCAGCAATATGGTTTTAGGAGAAAAAGTGGCATTGTCACGGAGAGAGGGTTATGGGAGTTCAGTACCCTTGGATCCAGTGTGCGCTTTGTGCTGGGACCCCGTACTCTCCAACCGCTCACTGCATCCCTATAAATCCCGCATTTTACAGCAACAGTGTAAAGAGCTGCTGATCACTACAGTTCCATGTAAAAACAAAACAAAACTAAACAAAAAAAAACAGTTCCCAGAAACCACAGCTGAGGAGTTTTCCATTATTATACTCTAACTACAGATTTCGCCAAATCTTTTTTTCCTCCTGTTTTAGAGGGAAAAAAAAAGAATCTGGATCATGTGAGTTGCAGTTAAGCAAACATTTTTAATCTGCTGCCAACAAGGCTGCTCCACCAGATACGCAAATAGTTATTCACTGGTGACCTCCTTACAACTTTACACACACACACACACACACACACACACGCACACACACACACGCCCTCTTTTGTTTTTATGACTTGCTGTGTTTTGTTACCCTTTTTATTTTTTAACGGAGAAAATGAGGCAAGAAAGCTTAGTTTCTCGCCTAGTAAACAGAAGGTCTCCAAATAACTGACAAAGACATTACTGGCCCAGCTCTGAACAGATGTTTGATGCGAACTTTAAAAAGTTAAGAAATCCTGCCAAAGCGGAGCAGGGCAGTCGCAAGTTTGGGGGGCCGAGTTACCCCCCACCCAGCACGCGCGCGCGCGCACGCACGCGCTTCACTCTCGTCTACTGTACTTGTCAAAAACATTTCAAGGGGACCTGCGGGAGTGGCGATTGGCTGCATCCCGCGTCAATCAGCGGCGTTGCCGGGCAACGGGGAAAACTGCTCTTCTCCCCGTATACAGGGCAATTGGGAGCTCGCATACCTTCACTGCCGGTCAGATGTCATAAACCTTTTATTGGCCGCACCGCGGCGAGCCTCGAAAACAAATCAATAAAAGCCCGCCGTCCCCCAACTTATCCAGGGCCCAAGGAGGGTTTCAAAGAGGGCCGGGATGAGGGGGGTCGGGCCTCGGGGTCTCCGGAGACGTTCGTTGCCTGTGCCAAGTCTGCACAGTTTGGGGGGGAGGGATCTTTGTTAGGAGCCTGTTTCTCATCTTGGGGTCTCCACTTGATCGGAACCCCCTCCCTGGCCCGGAACGGCGGGGACCCCGTCCTCCGCAGACAATACCAACTCTGTTCCTTGCGGGCTTTTCGGAAACCGAGGCACCGGAAAGCAGCACGCACGTCGGGGCAGGAAACTCTTCGGACCCGGCAACTTCCCGGCTGGGGGCTCCCGGGCCCCCCACCCGACCCTCCCCCCAGGACCTGCGGGGTCCCTCGTCTTCCGAGAGCGGCGAGGTAGTCTCCAGGACCGTCTCGGACGCGCCTCCCGCCCCGGGTGCCCCCCGAGCCCACGCGGGAGCCTGCGGGAGCGGGGCGCAAACTCACCTGGCCGGAGCGGGGCACGGGGGCGCGGGGGAGCCGCTGCCCTTCAGCGGGAGCCGACAAACTTTCGCGGGCGCCCGGCGGGCATCGCTCGGTGGCCCCGCTAAGGACGCGCGGGAGCGGCGCGGCGAGCCCGGGGCGGCGGGCGGCGGGGGGCGGCCGCGGGCGCGGGCGGCAGGGGCGCGGGGGTCGCGGCGCGGCATGGGACCTGCGGCGTCCGCCGGGCGCGCCGCGCGTCCTCCCGCCGGCCCCGCCGCTCTCCCCGCCCCGTCCCGCCTCCCGCTCGCCTCCGCCGCGGCGCGTCGGGCCGGGGCGCGCCGAGCGGCGAGAAATTGTTTCCACTGCAAACAAAAAAAGGCGACACATGACCAGGCAGGAGGAGGGGAAGCGCGGGGAGGGAGGAGGGCGGAGGGAGGGACAGAGCGGAGGGCGGAGGGAGCCGGAGAGAGGGAAAACGTGGGCCTGGCCGCCAGCGGCCTGGGGCGCGGGGCACGGACCCGCCGGGGCGGACCCTGCCCGCGCCCCCGGCATCCACCAGGACGCAGCCAGGGCCGAGGCTGGGGCTGGGCCGCGCGGCCTCGCCTCCTGGGCCCCGCGGGGCGGGGGTGACCGGCGTGGGTCCCGCGACCCGGGGCGGCAGCGACCGTGGGCGGTGGGGCAGGTGGGGCAGGCGGCGCGTGCCCTGTCCCCTCCCCGGGCTCCGGCCACACGAGCGGGCCGGCGCTTCGCTGCTGGCAACGTGTCGCGGGAACGCTCCTACCCCATCTGCATGCCTTACATGGCTCGAAAGTAAAAATAAAAAGAATTACGATGCGGGCGAGGCTTGTGGGGGTGAGAAGAGGAGATTCCGCTTCTCCCGTGCTGCGTCCTGATAGGACCCCCAGGGCCTTCCGAGCCCTCTCCCAGCGACCACCTCGTGTCCCGGAGGTAGGCACCGCAGTGTCCCACCCAGGTGGCCGCGTGTCTCCCGAGGGAGGGCCGGTGGCCATTACAAGGCAAGAGGCACGTCCTAAAGGCCACGCCGGTCGGGCCTCTCCAGTGGGTTGTGCGGAATGTCCCGGCCGGCCTAGAGCGAAAACAGGTCTCATTTCCATCTCAGTTTGAGCTCTCAGGAGCCAGACTGACCATTCCCAAGCCACCCAGCGAAATGGTGCAGCCACCACTCTAAGTCTCTAGGCACCTCCAAATAATAGCACCCACTGCCAAAGCCACACCAACCAGCCGCCTTAGGAGAGGATGAGAGGAGAGAGTCCAACAGGACACCCTGGTGGTGACAAAAATAAAAATGTGATTGCACATTACTCCCAGGTAGTGAAATCAGTTGGTTCCTCTGCAGAAGAGAAGCCCAGGGCACCCTTCCTGCCACCCCGTCCTGAGGCAGTGGACAGGACATTGTGAGCTGTCTGAAGACTACAGAAAAGCCAGCGAGTAGACCTGGAGAAAGCTTTCTAGCGTGCAGTACTTTTAAACCTAGCCAAAAGGAGGGACTAAGGGAAACACCAGCTAGGCTTCTGAAAATTTTTTCTATCTCAAAAAATAGACCCCCCATCTGAGAATCATTACCCCTAACAGAAGTTCAAGATGGCAGGTTACAAGTCTTCAGCAAAGATGTGCCTTTCAGACTCACAGGAGACCTTACCTCTTCCAAGTAGTGTGGTATCTCCCCATCAGGAGACAGTTCGGAGGTGGAAGCCCAGGGGTAGCCTGAGGTCATCCAGCCCCACCACTTTGATAACTGAGCACCTGACGCCACCTACCCAAAGTCACTAAGCAAAAGGCACAAGGTGGCAGAGACAGGTCAGATGATCTCTGAAGTCTCATGCCAGAGATTCTCAGGGTTAGAAGTGGTAACAAAGCCAGGTTGAGACAATGTGTGCCCTGCTCTCCTGTAGCTCTGGCTAATGCAGGTCCCGCCCCTCCATCAGCATGTCAGTTGAGGGCGGCTTATTCTCCTCCAGAGGAACCAAGGCCAGAGACCTTTGTCCAAGCCCTTGCTGGCCTAGAGAGGATGAAATCACCCGTTACATCTTCTTCCATCCCCAGCCCCCAAACCACCCCTCAGGTCCCCCAACCACACTCACACAATAGCCAGAAAATTAAGTAGAGCTGGCATCTTATTTTCACCTGCTCCAGTCCCCGCCTGCTTTCTCAGAGTTCAAAAAGAGGGGATGTGAGCCGAAGGTGATTGCACATGGAATATGTCATTCCATGTGTGTTTTTGCTGCTTGCATTCTCAAACACATTTCTTAATTTCTCTCTCCCATTACAGTTGCAGCAAGAGATGTGAGAAGGTGTCACCCTGAAGAGGAAGTGGTGGACCAGCCCTGCCTGATGTGGACAGCAGGGGACACATGTCTGCCTGTCTATGTGAAATGAGGGAAAAAATGCTGAAAGCCAAAGGAGGGTTTAATGTGGCCTTTTCCACCTTCTAATTCCATAGAACCTCAGCTCTGGGACTTGCTTCCTGACCTAGGGTGCAGGGGCCAAATTTGTTTAGGAACAACCCCATTCGCAATTCCCCTCATGAACTTTCAGAAAGGACCCTTGCGTCTTAGATCCTGAGAAGTCACAAATAAACAAGCTGAATTGTCTAAACCATTGTCTTGTCTACACTGTTTTACAAACGCATTTAACAGCCGAATGGTATATGCCCCCTAGAAATCACTTTGAGAAACACTTATTTCCTGATTGAGGACTTGATGGGACCATTCTGCAGCCCCATCTGGGCATGGGCTGGAGAGCACATAAGTATCTGGGAGCTGGAAGACCTCAATTCCAGGCTTATCTACCCCCATCAGTGTGGGACCTCAGTTCCTCCTCCAAGGAGAAGAACGCCCCTCCCCTTGATGTTTTGTGCATTCTTTTGCTAGATGTTTCTCTGGTCAAGAACATTAATCCCCCTACACACACTCTATTGGTTATTAGAGCAGCACGGCTATTTATGGAATAGTTAAGTATAAAACCTGATACGCCCTGCCCAACTTGAGGCAGTACAACTGAGTAGGTGAGCAGATGCAGTCAGGAAGACCTGAGTGACTGCCCAAAATGGGAAGAGTCCGAGGCAGGCCTGGAAAGACAGTCTCCTGGGGAGGGATCCTGCAAAGAGACTCGAGTATAAGAGGAAATACGGGGAGGCTGGGCAGGCACATGCCGCTGGGCTGCGTGGAACCATATGCCTTTCCTGCTTCCCTCTATAGGTCTGCTCCACTCTCTATCCTGCAGGCTGGCTTCCTCTGCTCACTGATGGCCACACAGGACTGCCAGCAGCAAGCCCTGAGGCCTTCTGACTTTTAGCACCCACCACCTTTGGACTGCCTCAAGTCTTCCATGACATAGTTTAACTTCTCAGGGAAATAGTGCGATTGGCCTAGCCTAAGTCACGTGACTGCCCTCCGGGCATGGCCCCCCACCCCTCCCGGCTGCTAACAGCAGAGACAAAGGACATGGTGAAACATCTGGGGAAGGGAGGGGAGATGACTTTGGAAGCGGGATATCTAATAAGGGTGGGTTGGTATTTAACCTGTGGAAATGGGGAAGGGGTGTTTTTGACCCGAGCTTCTCACCTGGGGATGCCCATCTGAACCATCCAGAAGCCACACCTAACCAACTAGAGTCTTCTAGGATGGTGCCTTGGTATGTGCCTTTTGAGAAAGCACAAGGGGATGATTCTGCTTACAAACTGATGTTCCAGGAGAAACTGATGGCACAGAATTACCAAATGTGACTTGATTGTAGAAGAGGAGTTCATTTACTGAACAAATATTTGCTGAGTGCCTACCAAGTGCATGGCATTGTGTTAGGTGCCAGAGATAGACAGTCTTTGTCCCTACAGAGCACAGAGATTAGTGGGTAAGAGTGCAAGCATCGTATCACCAAACTCCTTGAATAGCAGGGTGAGCAATTTATACGTGTTAAAGTCAGAGGGCAAAGCTGGCTCACTGAATATTTTTGAGCCCAGAAGTTGTACTATCAGAGATATGAATTAAAAAAAAAAAAGATGGATGGGGATGGTGGACCCAAGATGAATTTCAGGAGACGAAGGTAGAAACTGGAAGATCAAAAACCAGCTGAACAACTCAGAAATCACTGCAGTAATTCATACAGAACAGAATGAAGACTTTTTTTAAAATATGTGTTTTTAAAAATTGAGGAAAAAGGCTAAAATAGTGGTTCCCTCTGAATATTAGAGTTATGGGGTACTTTTTTGTGTGCTTCTTTCATACTTGTCCATATTTTTCCAATGGTCTACAATAAACACCCATTACATACATACATATATATATACACATTAATTTATTTGACAGGGTCTGGCTCCGTCATCCAGGCTGGAGCACAGTGGTGCAATTATAACTCACAGCAGCCTCGAACTCCTGTGCTCAAACAATCCTCCTTCCTCAGCCTCTAAGTAGCCAGAACTACAGACGCATGCCACCATGCCAGGCTAATTTCTGTGTAGAGATGGGGTCTCACTATTTCGCCCAGGTTGGTCTCAAACTCCTGGCCTCAAGCAATCTTCCTGCTTCGGCCTCCCAAAGTGCTGGGATTACAGGCATGAGCCACCGCACCTGGCCCATTACATTTATAATGTTATAAGGGGGGTGGGGGGGCGTCCATTGGAGCAGTGGTTCTCAAACTTGAGTATGCATGGGAATTACCTGAAGGGCTTGTTAAAACACACACTGCAGGCCCCACCCCCGGAGTTTCTGGTTGGGGAGGTGTGGGCTAGGCCCAAGGATGTGAATCTCTCACAAGCTCCCAGGTGAGGCTGCTGGTCTGTGGACCCACTTTGAGACCCAGTGAATAAGAGAAGAGTCAGTGAGACTGGAAAAAATGAATGCATGAGAGTCTTCAAAGAAAGAACCAAGAGGATTTGTCAAATGATTGAATATGAGAAGAGAAGGGGAGATTATGTTCAAAGATAACTCCTTAATCATGGCTTGACTAAGAGTCTCTTTGAGATAAGGTCTGAGAATGCTGTTTGTAAAAGTAAAAAACTCCTCACGTCCCGCTGTGGAAAAGAGAGAGCGCCCCTCGGCTGGAAGACCCCTAACATCTTGGTGTGTGTAAAGTCCTGGTCAAGCATCATTTGAACTTTCTGGTCACCATCTCTTGGGACTTTCCTTTTGTGCCTTCTTGCTGTTTACTTGACAGATTCTGAAGGGTGGAGCCTGGGAAAGGACTTACTAGAATTTCTCCAGCAGGGAATGGAGCCAGGAGGCTTACTTTAAGAGGGAAGGGGGGTGTGTGGTGAGGGAAAGTACAGCCGAACTGGTAGGGTGAAGTTCATCTGCTCAGGTGCCCGCGCCAAACCTGAGCTTGTCAAGCCTCCTGCTGGAGGCAAAATGGAAATATAGAACCTGTCAACTCCTCTTTGAGCATAAACACAAATGTGAGCCGATGATCTAGAATCTAGATTTACTCAATTCATTCCGTCAACAAGTATTTATTAAGCACGTAGCTTATGCCCAGTAAAGAGTGGAGGAGACTGGGAAGAGGCCAGGAGAAACAGAAGACATGGCACACCTGCCCTCAGGGAGGAGTAGGTCTATGAGCATTTATAAAGCAACCATGAATAAGCAAACACACACATAGAGTCTAATTCCAAGACCAGCAGTGGCAAGGCGCAGTGGTTAGATACAGACTAGGTTTGTACTCTGACCTTACCACTTACTAGCAAGCTAACCTCAGTCAAGGTTCTCAACTTCTTTCTATCTACCTAGTTTTCACTTCATAGGGCTGTTGTGAAGATTAAATAAATTAATCTTTGTAAGGAACATAAAACAGGGCTCTGGCACTTAGTGAATGCTATTTTTTTTAAGCCAACAAATCAAAAGGAAAATCTTCACATATTCGACTGCATACCAATTTAGAATTGTGTGTAAAATCATGGGTCATAAATAAAATTTAAAAACAAATGAGGAAATATTGGCCATGCAGATGACACAGGGTTAAATATTTTTAATTTATAAATCTTACAACTCAATGAGAAAAAAAAATTATCACTCTAATAAGAAAAGGGGCAAATTCACAAAAAGAGAAACAAAAATGAGATTATCCCCATGAAAAGACTCTCAAACTGTAAAAATCAAAGAAATGCAAATTAAAGCAATTGTGATGTCTCATTTCATCTATCAGAATGGCAGAGACTTAAAAGAACGAACCATGCCAATGTTGGTTGAGGCACTGGTGGGAAGTGGTATAACTTTTCAAGAGGACAGTCGCAAAACGAATTAAAATTTAAGTGAGCATGGACTGATCCTAAATTTCCAACTTGTAGGAATTTATCCTAGGGAGATCCTATAATAAGAGAGTTAACTTCCCCGCCAGACTGACTACTGGGAAGAGGCAATAAACCCTAAGAAAGCAGGACTCCAGCCTATTAGATTCAGCAGTGCACACCTGGCATTTATGCCTGGCAGAAGACACTCAATAAATATGTATTGAATAAATTAACTGAAGGATGCAACAATGTATTTAGGAGGATTTTGCTGGGACGTTGTTTAAAATCACACAAACTTGGAAACTGCCAAAATAAGAGGCTAGAGGCATATTATTACATTCTATGGGGCACAGTGGGGCCATGTTCCCTTTGTTTCCTTTCATTTGCATTTTCCAGTAGTTTTAAGTGAGGCTTTCCCTTTTCTGAATCATTTTCACATTCTCAGAGACTGTACGTGTGAAACAATTTGCAAACATTTCATAAAGTAAGAGTTTAGGGGAAAATGAATACGTTGGCAAAGCGTTTCACAAAATTAAAGCATTTTGTGATCTTTTCAATCAGGAGGGACAGAACGATCCCCTTCTGAAAAGCCTGGTGCTCTGAGCAAACAGGAGAACTGCTAAGTACAACAAACATTATATCCTGTGTTCTGAGGTCTATTGTCTGTCCGTGGGAAGGCTTTTGGTTTATAGGTTTTGAATATCAAACTTTCTCTACAAACTCTTATGTAGGCTCCAAGATTCAAGAGTTCAAAATACTCTTGAATTAAGAATTTGTGGGGGAAGGCAGGTGCGGTGGCTCACACCTATAATCTTAACACTTTGGGAGGTCGAGGCTGGGGACTGCTTGAGCCCAGAAGTTCGAGACCAGCCTGACAACAGAGGGAGACCTGTGACTCTGCAAAAAAAAAAAAAAGAAAAAAGAAAAATTAGCCAGGCATGGTGGTATGCACTTATAGTCCCAGCTACTCAGGAGGCTAAGGTAGGAGGTTCACTTGAGCCCTGGAGGTTGAGGCTGCAGTGAGCCATGATCATTCCACTAAATATGGTTACAAGTTATTTTTATTTTTCAGATTTGATAGAAAATCTGTGCCCAGCCGGGCGCGGTGGCTCACGCCTGTAATCCCAGCACTTTGGGAGGCCGAGGCGGGCGGGTCACAAGGTCAGGAGATCGAGACCACGGTGAAACCCCGTCTCTACTAAAAACACAAAAAATTAGCCGGGCGCGGTTGTGGGCGCCTGTAGTCCCAGCTACTCGGGAGGCGGAGGCAGGAGAATGGCGTGAACCCGGAAGGCGGAGCTTGCAGTGAGCTGAGATCCGGCCACTGCACTCCAGCCTGGGCGACAGAGCGAGACTCCGTCTCAAAAAAAAAAAAAAAAGAAAATCTGTGCCCAGCTGAGTTACCCCACATGACTAGAGCTACTAATGCTTCTCCTGCCCCAGGGATATGCATGACGCTTATCTGATACAACAGGAGACCAACTCTCTGAGTTCTTGAACTCATTTTATTTACAGCTGACTTTTTTTTGTTGTCTTTTCTTCTCTCTTCTCTTCTTTTCTGACAGAGTGTCGCTCTGTAGCCCAGGATGGAGTGCGATAGCGCGATCTCGGCTCACTGCTACCTCTGCCTCCTGGGTCCCGGTTCAAGAAATTCTCCTGCCTCAGCCTCCAGAGTAGCTGGGATTACAGGCACATGCAACCATACCCAGCTAATTTTTTTGTATTTTCGGTAGAGACAGGGTTTCACCATGTTGGCCAGGCTGGTCTCGAACTCCTGACCTCGCGATCTACCCATCTCGGCCTCCCAAAGTGCTGGGATTACAGGCATGAGCCACCATGCCCGGCCTGTTTTGTTTTGTTTTTGAGACACAGTCCTGCTCTCTTGCCCAGGCTGGAGTGCAGTGGCTCAATCTTGGCTCACCGCAACCTCTACCTCCTGGGTTCAAGTGATTCTCCTGCCTCAGCCACCTGAGTAGCTGGGATTACAGGCTTGTGCCACCATGCCCGGCTAATTTTTTTTTTTTTTAAATAGAGACGGGGTTCACCATGTTGGCCAGGCTGGTCTCAAACTCCTGACCTCAGGTGTTCTACCCACCTCGGCCTCCCAAAGTGCTGGGATTATAGGCGTGAGCCGCCGCGCCCATTCTACAGCTGATTATTTTTATTCACAGTAGTTGCGTTCTGTAAAGTGCCACAAACACTGAATTAACAAATCCTGAATCATCGCTCCTAGGGGAAATATGGGGTTAGGTTCCTGCGAGCCTCCACTCACAACACTTTCATCAACCAATCAAAACATAATTTTACTGATATATTATCACATCATAATTTTATTGGTATTTATTTTATCTGTGTTTCCATTTAAGAAGCTTTTTGAATATATATTGTTGCTTCATTCACAATGAACTATGCCAAAAGGACGCTTATCTAATACACATTTTATCCATAAGGCACATCACAGCCTTCCTGCACTTGGAAACACTAGATAGCACTACAGCAGTGCTCGAGCTCCGTTTTAAACAGCAAAATCAACAAAAATGCAAAAAATGTGGTACTAAACTGACCACAAAAAGGATACTTGGAAAGCCGAAACAAGCGGGCAGAACATCGCTTTGTTCAACCTCAGCTGGGAACGTGCACATCGAATGACTCATTTGTACATGTCCGTGAGTGACCACAAAAGCATCAGGAGTACTGATTTTTTTTTTTTTTTTTGAGACAGGGTCTTGCTCTTGTCACCCAGGCTGGAGTGCAGTGCCATCACCTCGGCTCATTGCTATCTCTGCTTCCCAGGTCCAAGCGATTCTTCCTGCCTTAGCCTCCTGAGTAGCTGGGATTACAGGCGCCCACCATCACGCCCAGCTAACTTTTTGTATTTTTAGTAGAGGTTTCACCATGTTGGCCAGGCTGGTCTAGAACTCCTGACCTCAGGTGATTCACCCGCCTCGGCCTCCCAAAGTGCTGAGAAGGCCTGAGCCACCATGCCCGGCCAGGAGTACTGATTTTGAGATTACAGATAAATTTTAGCAAGAAGGTGAAATAGCAAATACAAAAACTACCAATGATGAGGACTGACTGCATTTAACAAACACCGAAATAGCACTTAACTGGGTGCCAGACAGTGTTCTAAAGCTCTGAAAATATTCACTCATTTCAGCCTCACATTAATGTGAAGTAGGTACTATCATTATCCCCATTTTATCAATGGGGAGTCTGAGGCACAGAGAGGTTTGGCCACTTGCTCATCATCACACAGCTGGTAAATGATGGAGCTGGGATTTGAACCCACACAGTGAGTTTGGGAAAGCTTCAGATTAATCCAGAACATTTGGCTTCTTAGAGAACTTCTCCGGGGCCCAGGACATGAAGGATGGGACCAGTGGGGCTCAAGGTAGAAAAAACTGTGGCCAAGAAATAGAAGAGGAGGGCCGGGTGCAGTGGCTCATGCCTATAATCCCAGCACTTTGAGAAACTGAGGTGGGTGGATCACTTGAGGTCAGGAGTTCAAGACCAGCCTGGCCAACATGGTGAACCCTCGTTACTAAAAATACAAAAATTAGCCAGGCTCAGTGGTGGGTGCCTGTACTCCCAGTTACCTGGGAGGCTGAGGCAGGAGAAGTGCTTGAACCAGGGAGGTGGAGGTAGCAGTGAGCTAAGCTCGTGCCACTGCACTCCAGCCTTGTCAACAGAGTGAGACTCTGTCTCAAAACACACACACACACACACACACACACACACACACACACACAAAACAAGAGGAAGAAGGAAAAGGGGACTTTTCTTTTCCTTTTCCTTTTTTTTTTTTTTTTTTTGAGACGGAGTCTTGCTCTGTTGCCCAGGCTAGAGTGCAGTGGTGCAATCTTGGCTCACTGCTGCAACCTCTCCCTCCTGGGTTCAAGCGATTCTCCTGCCTCGGCATCCCAAGTAGGTGGGATTACAGGCATGCGCCACTGTGCTCGGCTAATTTTTTTATTATTATTATTCTTAGTAGAGATGAGGTTTCACCATCTTGGCCAGGCTGGTCTCCAGCTCCTAGACCTTGTGATCCACCCGCTTCCGCCGCCCAAAGTGCTGGGATTACAGGAGTGAGCCACCGCGCCCGGCCGGGACTTTTTAACTGAATGAAAAGGCACCACTTGCAAAAACTCAAAGTTCAGCTTCTATGTCATAATCAACAAAGTATGGTGATCAACTAGATACTGAACGTCACCAACAGACTGTAAGTGCCTTGAGGGGCAAGGGATTCTGTTTTCTCTTCTGCTCATAGCACAAGGCACAAACATTGATCACTTAACAGGAAAAAAAAAAAAGTTTCCTTTTTATCCCTCTCTCAAGCTGGCATCTATTACCTCTACAGATCAAAGAAAAGTAGCCTCATCAACATTTTCCTCCTCCAAAGTTTTTAAGAGATTTTATTGTTTTCCTCTCTTTAGTGAGTACACCAAGTACCATAGTCTCATGGGTTTCGCTGGCTAAGTCTGCCAAAGTCTTATCCACGCCAAGAAATAACTTCTCTCGTTTTACTTTTCCAGAGGGGTGTGAAAGAAAACAATTGATTCTTCTCTCTAGGATAGTCTTTTTAAAACAAAGTAAGAGCTCCCAATTTGATGAACTCTCTGAGAAACAGAATATAGATTAAATTATTACTAACATATTTCCCCGAAGCACAAAGTTCTTTTTTGGAGATTAGCAATTTATTCCACTTATTACAACAGCCAAACCTGAAGTCTCTTTTCATTGGTTAGTCAAGTTCACCAACCCTTTCTGTTTTGAAATCCTCACTCCTTCCCAAAATAGTGTTATCTTGTGCCTTTAATATTGAGGTTGAGGTGCAGGCAAAAGGTGTCCAGAAATTGTGAGACGTGACTGCATGTGAGTACTCATTAAAGGGGTTGGGGCTGGAAAGGAAGCAGGCAGGTGAATTGCTAGCTCTTTCTGTGGATACGTTCAACAGCACCTCACTTCTCTGCACTCAAAGACATGATTCTGACTGGTTTCAAAGATTTGGCCCCCAAACAACCAGGCGTCCTTTTTAAGTTGGCATTTCTTCCAGAGAGGAATCCTGAACATGTTTCCTCTATGCCTCACACAGCGCCAGGCCAGCTGTCTAACAATATGGGTCCCGGAAGGGGGTGCTGCCCACGTTGGTGACAGCAGCCATGAGTACCTGTTGCTCGCAGCAGACGTCAGAGAGACCTCAGCACGGGGGTCCGAGCGCCTGGTCAAGGCACCCTGCGCAGGCCTCCGCGTCCCACGAGTGCCTGCAGAGGCTACCTGAGGACCAAGGTGGGCATGCCACAGTGTCCTGGACTTCCGGATGGAGGCCAGTCCCAGGGAGTAAATGGCAGAGTTCTCCGGAGGCTGCGCAGGCCAGGTTCAATGGGAGGGATGAACTTCATGACATCCGTTCCAAAGAAATCCCACCTGCTACTGGCATGCCTAGGCTTGTCTTCCCCACATACCAGCCTCCCAGGCATGTCTCCAAGGGCTCAGTGAGGAGGCAGCTGCAACAGCTCGCTTTCTCTTAATGATTTGGAGTGGGGAGGCACCGAGATGGGGAAGAAGTAATGACCATTCCCGGTGATCCTGGACCTCCGCGTTGGCTGCGATCTTGAAAAGTCACGCTGTCTACCCCTTTGTAGAAACAATGCGGTTTTCTTTGTCCCTGGAAATCTGGCCTCATGGATTTATTTGCTGTAGCAAGTTTCTTTACCCTCATCACACTGATGTTCAGAATCGAAACAGTTCAAACCTACCCTGAAACATCCTTCTCCCTCCAAATTCCAGTGACATCCTCGGCCTAAAACGCTTGGCACCATGTGGGAGACTGGCTCCGCTGCCTCACAAGTCCCCTGCTTGCTTTTTGCTTTTGAGTAGCTTGAATATCAAACCAAATACAAAGGAAACATACCCAGGAGTTGCTGGAAAAAGCTCATTTCATCCACCTCATTCCCTCATTCTCTCTGCAGACACAACTGATTTTTTTTTAAGCCTGAAAAACTTCTCATTTAAACTTGGGGTGCAAAAGGCATGTGAAGTGGGAGAGTTCCTGCCTGGACCAGCGCAGGGTTAGCCAGGGAAGGATTCAATGAAATACAAAAGCCAACACAGACCTGAAGGGGAACAGGCGGCCCCAGCAACAACTGCCAAACTGTCATTTTGCTCCGCGGCTGAACAGAAGGCTCGAGTAATGACAACCACAAAACTCATTTAAAGTCTGAAAAGGTGACTAATGAGCTCATTCATACTGGCTATAAATTATTCACTATAACACTGATCCCACTCAAGACAAACAGTAAAGTAAACTTTAAACACAGACATCGCTGGCCTTCCAAAGTGGAACAAGTTGTGTCTGTAAAAGTTTTCACAATGAGAGAGATACTTGTCTCTCCCTTGTCTATTGTCACATTCATTCTTCTGTTTACTTTTTTTTTTACTGCCTTTAATCAAGTTTAAGCAGACACAGCTGTTACACATTTATTTCTCTGTTGAGTTTTTTTCCATTAGTTATTACGAGCAATCATGATGCTCTAAAAATAGCAGCAAATTATATTCTCTAGAAATTGAAGGCTGACCTTAAAATGAAGCCCAGGTCTTCAGAAAGAATATTCATATGCACATGTTGGATAAATGACAACAATGCACAAAGGCAAAATAAAAGTACAAAGCGTTTTCCACTCTTTGAGAGCTTTTCGATTTGATTCCAAATTTCCTTTGGTTCTGATGGAAACAGGTTGCTTCAAAACCTTACCGTACAGAACCTGCATCCAGTGGTCATGATTCCAGTTTGAAGGATTTTCCTTCAAACTTACAATCTTAAGCCAATCAAAGAAGAAATGTTTCATTTCGGCTTTTTCAGCACAGATAAACACAGCAGCAGGTTGTTGAAAACCCACCACATTGCTGCAGACTACTTTCAGTTTCCTGTTTAATATTAAATAAAGAATTTTAGCTCTTCTGTTTTTATAAACTGTGCTATTTGCTACTACTGTCGCTACTAAAAGCATTATGACTGGGTGGATAAGTAGTCCTATGATTTTCAAGCCTTCTTTTTCTTTAATCTTAGTATCTATTTTGAAGACATCGTGAAAGTTAAGACTTTCAAATCTGTTTAATTGATTTTTTATTTTAAAAAGGCCCCAAATAAGTACTTCCATTAGCTCTTAGATTGCTGAATATTATATATTTTTAAACCGCTTTGAATACTTTGAAAAGGGCCACAGGAAACACTCATCTTAAAATAGCACCAGATGGAGATTCTGCCTAACCAAAAGTTAAAGCAGAAAAGTTTAAAGTTGAATTGTGCCCTGCACACACCTTGAGATTGTAAGGGTGAAATTAGTGGTCTTGGGCAGGGGATCTTGGTAACGGCATGATAAATCATGCATGGTAGGCAAATTAAGACCCAGGCTCTGACTTGAACCTGTGACTGTGCCAAACTCCATCTCCATTTAAGGAAAATCTTTCATATGGTTTTCACAGTTTCTTGCACATGAGCTAAAGGCCTGTCCAGCCATTTCTGTTGTCTGAAATGCAAAGCAATCTTTTTTTTTTTAAGTAGAGAAAGAGGAGTCCTGAAATATTTATAGGAAAGTGCTTTGCCACCTACCGACAGCAACGTGGTTGGTCTCCACGTGTTTAGCACGTTTTTTTGTTTCTTTGAGACAGAGGCTCGCTCTCCCAGGCTGGATGGAGTGCAGTGGTATGATTTCAGCTCACTGCAACCTCTTCAGCTTCACTTGAAGCGGGTTCAAGTGATTCTCTTGCCTCAGGCTCCCAAGCAGCTGGGATGACAGGCACCCACCACCACACCCAGCTAATTTTTGTACTTTTGGTAGAGACAGGGTTTTACCATGTTGGCCAGGCTGGTCTTGAACTCCTGACCTCAGGTGATCTGCCCACCTTGGCCTTCCAAAGTGCTGTGATTACAGGCATGGGCCACTGCGCCTGGCCAGCACGTTTTTTTATCCATGTTTCTGTAGCTAGTCAAAAGTCATTCTTTTGGTCCTCTGTGCAAGAGTTCTTGTAGCTGTTTTTGTTTTTTGTTTTGTTTTGATAGGTTTTTTTTTTAGAGCAGTTTAAGATTCACAGCAAACTTGAGTAGGAGGTACAGAGATTTCTCATTACTCCCTGCCCCAACACAAGCATAGTGCTGTTGTTGTTGTTGTTGTTTTGAGATGGAATTTCACTCTTGTTGCCCAGGCTGGAGTGCAATGGCACAATCTCGGCTCACTGCAACCTCCACCTCCTGGGTTCAAGCAATTTTCCTGCCACAGCCTCCCGAGTAGCTTGGATTACAGGCGCCTACCACCACATCCGGCTAATTTTTGTATTTTTAGTAGAGACAGGGTTTCACCATGTTGGTCAGGCTGGTCTAACTCTTGACTCAGGTGACCTGCCCGCCTCGGCCTCCCAAAGTGCTGGGATTTCAGGCGTGAGCCATTACGCCCGGCTGTGTTGTTGTTTTTTATAATCAAACAATATGTGATGTAAAAACCCAATTCCAACCAAAGAAATAGGAAAATCATAAAGAGCGTCGCATTCCCGTCTCTGCTGCTCCACAACTTGCCACTAACTGGATCCCTGTCACCTCTCTGTGGAAGGGTGTAAAGGAAATATTGGTTTGAAACCAAGCCAAATGACCCATCTTTTCCTAGCAATGTGGAGTGGCAGAGTCCACCTCTCCATTTATGGGTGGGAAACCTGGAATGTCCAGTGACTGCCCTAACACCACCCTGCTCCTAATCTTCCTAAGAAGGACAAAAGGTGATGTCAATTTTGCCTTGAGGACATTCAAGGAGCTTAAACAACAGGAGTCAAAACAATGAACACCAAGTAGCCAATGACTACAATCCAAAGGATTATAAAACATGCACAACAACAAAAGCTTCCTGCAGGCCAGGCACCATGCCAAGAGCTTTACCTGCATTATTTATTCTATCCTTCCCCCAGCCTTACAGGATAGGTGCTGTCGTCCTCATTTACAGATGAGGACACCAAGGCTTCCAGAAGCCAACTCATTTGCCAGAGTGAGATGCAGACTGAAGACCGCCAGGGCTCTCTGGCCTGCACAGCCCACCGCCTCGGCCACTACTCTCACCTATCTATTGCTCTTCTCCAAGATCTCATTTCCAAGATCACAGAATGTAACTTTCTGCTGGTCATCTACCTCTTAGGCTCCTTCTTCACAGTTTTGGTTTTTTGGGGAGGGAGTTTTTGTTTTGTTTTTGGCATTTGTTTGGTTTGAGTTTTGCATAGCATTTTTCATTTTCTTTTTCTTTATTTAGAGACGGGGCAGAGGGGTCTCACTACATTGCCCAGGTTGGTCTCGAACTCCTGGGCTCAAGCGATCCTCCTGCCTTGACCTCCCAAAGTCCTGGGATTACAGGCATGAGCCAACGAGCACCTGGCCTGCACAGTATTTTGCAAGGGCTACTAATCATACTCACCCTTTCTACCCCTCACCATTACCTACAGATGCTCACATAGATACAGACACATTTGGCTGGGCACAGTGGCTCACACTTGTAATCCTTTGGGAGGCCGAGGCAGGGTGGTTCACCTAAGGTCAGGAGTTCGAGACCAGCCTGGCCAACATGGCGAAACCCCATCTCTACTAAAAATACAAAAATTGCCGGGCACGGTGACTCATGCCTGTAATCCCAGCACTTTGGGAGGCCAAGGCGGGCAGGTCACAAGGTCAGGAGTTCAAGACCACCCTGGGCAATATGGTGAAACCCGTCTCTACTAAAAATACAAAAATTAGTTGGGCGTGGTGGCGTGTGCTTGTAGTCCCAGCTACTCAGGAGGCTGAGGCAGAAGAATCGCTTGAACCCAGGAGGCCAAGGCTGCAGTGAGCTGAGATTGTGCCACTGCACTCCAGCCTGGGCGACTGAGTGAGACTTCGTCTCAAATAAATAAATAAATAATACAAAAACTAGCCTGGGTGCGGTGGCTCACGCCTATAATCCCAGCACTTTAGGAGGCCGAGGCAGACAGATCACAAGGTCAGGAGTTTGCGACCAGCCTGGCCAACATGGTGAAACTCCGACTCCACTAAAAACACAAAAAATTAGCCAGGCATGGTGGCGGGCGCCTGTAATCTCAGCTACTCAGGAGGCTGAGGCAGGAGAATCGCTTGAACCCAGGAGGTGAGGTGGCAGTGAGCCAAGATGGGGCCACTGCACTCCAGCCTGGGTAACAGAGCGAGACTCTGTCCCAAAACATAAATAAATAAATAAATAAAAATTTTATAAATGAGCTGGAGATGGTGGCAGACGCCTACAATTCCAGCTACTCAGGAGGTGAGGCAGGAGAATCGCTTGAACCCAAGAGGCGAGGTGGCAGTGAGCCAAGATGGGGCCACTGCACTCCAGCCTGGGCAACAGACCAAGACTCTGTCCCAAAAAATAAATAAATAAATAAATAATTAGCTGGGGATGGTGGCAGACGCCTATAATTCCAGCTACTCAGGAGGCTGAGGCAGGAGAATCGCTTCAACCTGGGGGGCGGAGGTTGCAGTGAGCCGATATCACGCCACTTCACTCCAGCCTGGGAGACAGAGCGAAACTGTCTCAAAAAAAAAAAAAAGAAAAGAAAAGAAACAGACATATTCATTGAATGGACAAACATGTCTACAAAATACTGAAATATCCAGGGCAATGGTCACACACCAGTACTGTGCTTTTATCAGAATTTTTTTTTTTTGAGATGGAGTTTCACTCTTGTTGCCCAGGCTGGAGTGCAATGGCCCCATCTCAGCACACTGCCACCTCCGCCTCCTGGGTTCAAGTGATCCTCCTGCCTCAGCCTCCAGAGTAGCTGGGATTACAGGCACCCGCCACCACACCCGGCTAATTTTTTGTATTTTTAGTAAAGACAGGGTTTCACCGTGTTGGCGGGGTGGTCTTGAACTCGTGACCTCAGGTGATCCACCTGCCTCAGCCTCTCAAACTGCTGGGATTACAGGCGTGAGCCACCGTACCCAGCCTTATCAGAATCTTAAAACACAAAGGTTTTTTAAGAAGCTCGTGATTACTCGAGAGCACAGGCCTGGAACTCCAAGTCCATCTCCATCTCCCATCTGAACCCTTGGGAAGAACAAGCAGCTGTAGAGGTACCTATTTGGCAACTCATAGAATAATCTCCTTTTTCTCCAATCCTCACCCTATCGCCTGCCCCCAACCCACCAAATAAACCTGTTTTGAATGTCCTGCTACCACAAGGACAAAAATCTGATCGATTCACTTGAAGGTAATGCTTCCGAAGCACAGACATTTGACAGGAAACCATTTTCAAACTATTTATCTTGTTCTTTGCGCTCCGGTAGTTATTGTCTGCCAATTGAGAAACACCATTGACCACCACACCAGAACTATTTTCCAAAACCTGTATTACAGAGAATTATTACAGTTAAATGTACAGCTCAACCTTAGTCAATTATGCATATACACTCAACAATTAGCCAAGCACAATTTGAATACACTGTACTACTAATCAGATTAATTTTCCCCCATATATCCTAGACAAGAGGGTAAAACTCTCTTACCAAGGCAGCCTGGGGCCAGACACGGTGGCTCATGACTACAATCCCAATACTTTGGGAGGCCGCGGCGGGGAGGATTGCTTGAACCTAGGAGTTGGAAGCCAGCCTGGGCAACATTGCAAGACCTCATCTCTACAAAAAAAAATTTTGTAATTAGCTGGGCATGGTGGTGCACCCCTGCTACTCATGAGGCTGAAGGAGCAGGATCACTAGGGCCTGGGAGGTCAAGGCTGCACTGAGCTATGATTGTGCCACTGCACTTCAGTCTGGGCGACATAGCAGGACCCTGTCTCTTTAAAATAAAAAAAATAGCAGCCCAATACCCCCACAGGCCCCCAGAGCCTTCACTCAAGCTATATACACGAGAGACAGAGAAGAAGCATACTCCCTTAACTCACTGCCATCTTCCACGCCCATGTCATCTCCATGTCCATGGCGCTCCCAGATAGACCGTGGAACCACAGCCAAAGCACTCATTCCCTCACAAAACACCCCTAGATGCTTCCTTGAAAGCTCCCCTGGTGCCACTACTAGAATCTCATCTCAGGAGCAGCCAACGGCTCCGTAAAAAGGGGATGAAGTAGAAAGCTGAGGTCTGTGGTTTCATTCTTGAGAAACCCTCAGCTATCCACAGGGATCTGATTCCACTGCCATTTAGAGTGACTCTGGCTTCTGCCAACACCGGCTCCCTTTGAATCCAAATTAAACCTCTCACAGATTTCCTGTGACACCAGCCTTACAGCAAAGCCTCCCAAAGGTTACAGTCACGTAAGCAAGCCCTGCCCAGACCTTCCCGGATCTCCTCTGAATGAACAACCAAGTTGCCTTGGCTGTTCAGAAGATAACACTGACTAAAGGCACAGCAGGTTTTACCTACTCCATTTCGTGGGGCTCCTCCCTCACATCCTTCATCACTCATTTTTCTTTATTATTATTATTATATTTTTAAGAGATAGGGTCTTGCTATGTTGCCCAGGCTGGTCTCGAACTCCTGGGTTCAAGTGATCCTCCTGCTGCCACTGCGCTCGGCCTGTAGATCAAAATCTACAACTCACGGGTAGGAAGAAAGTTACTAATGCTGACTGCCCTGACTTATCATTTAATCTAAACAGAGCTATTTATTTACTAATTACATTATTGGTTTTATAGCCCTGGTCAGAAAGGTTTGTTTATTCGTTTTAAAAAAAAAATTTTTTATAAAGAAAACAAAATCTACAAAGTTAGCCTTAGGAAGACTTTCAGTCACAGTGTCATGCCAGCCCCTAATTTAATGAAGCAACCGTGACCTAGAAAAGTAAAGTGACATAGGGCCACATGTTAGGATGCACATTTGTGGTTTCCTCTCCAGTATCTATTTTTCTTCTCTCCCTTTCCCAGAGTCCCCCAAGTTTCCACCCTTGTGGTCTGGGTGGGACTGACCCCATCGTCTGTGCTGGAGGCATGGGGTTCGTCGAATGGGCAGCCGCAGCTTAGGACTCAGTGCACAAACCAACAAACTGCCCCTGTTGTTTAGACAGCCTGAGTTGGCTTTTCTGTCACTTACAATCAAAACATCCAACAGATACCCATGGAGAGTTAGGTGGATCTAGTTTCTTGACTTCCTGTTCACAAAGTAAAGCCTTTAACGTTAAAAAAAACAAAGAAAGCCATATTTTGACAAGTTTAGAGGCTAGATTTGATAGGAATAAAAAGATTTGGGAGAAAAGTATCAAATTATACATTATCACTGAACACTTTAAAAGTATGGCTTAGGCCGGGTACGGTGGCTCACGCCTGTAATCCCAGCACTTTGAGAGGCTGAGGCAGGTGGATCACCTGAGGTCAGAAGTTCAAGACCAGCCTGGCCAACATGGTGAAACCCCATCTCTAGTAAAAATACAAAAATTAGCCCGGCGTGGTGACAGGCACCTATAATCCCATCTACTCGGGAGACTGAGACAAGAGAATCACTTGAACACGGGAGGCAGAGGTTGCAGTGAGCCGAGATCACGCCACTGCACTCCAGTCTGGGCAACACAGAACAACAACAAAAAAAAGTATGGCTTAATGTCTAAATGTGGACATGTTAATATAGTATTGTTGATGAATGGAGAATTCATGAGTGGAGATTAACTGTAGGGAATCCATGGTTAATGAAGGAGAATAACAATGTATAGAACCTGTGGGAGCCAGGTGCAGTGGCTCAGGCCGGGCGCAGTGGCTCATGCCTGTAATCCCAGCGCTTTGGGAGGCCAAGGTGGGTGGATCACAAGGTCAGGAGATCAAGACCATCCTGGCTAACACGGCGAAACCCTGTCCCTACTAAAAATACAAAAAAAATTAGCCAGGCCTGGTGGCGTGTGCCTGTAGTCCCAGCTGCTCGGGAGGCTGAGGCAGGAGAACCTCGCTTGAACCCAGGAGGCGAGCTTGCAGTGAGCCGAGACCGCGCCACTGCACTCCAGCCTGGGAGACAGAGCGAGACTCCATCTCAAAAAAAAAAAAAAAAGAACCCGAGGCAAAACATGACACCCACTGAGGTCTCTGATGTTAACCTTAACCTGGGCCCATTTCCACCTCCAACGGAGACAAATATCTCAACCTTACATCCCCACGTGCCACTCCAAGATCAGGTGCTGATGGAGAGATGATGGTGGTCATATCAGAGGTGTGTGAACCAGGGCAACTCCATCTTGAATAGGAGCTGTGTAAAATGAGGCTGAGACCTACTGGGCTGCATTCCCAGACGGTTAAGGCATTGACTACTATACTCCCACCAGTGCCATGACAGTTTACAAATGCCATGGCAACATCAGGAAGTTACCCTACATGATCTAAGAAGGGGAGGCATGAATAATCCACACCTTGTTTAGCATATCATCAAGAAATAACCATAAAAATAGGCAACCAGCAGCCAACAGGGCTGCTCTGTCTATGGAATAGCGATTCTTTTATTTCCTTACTTTCCTAATAAAGCTGCTTTCACATTGCTCTATGAACTCATCCTCAATTCTTTCTTGTGCAAGATCCAAGGACCCTCTCTTGGGGTCTGGACTGGAACCCTTTTCCTGTAACAGTCATAATGGCTAAGTTTATTGAGTGGTTACTACATGGCAGACCATGAGCTAGGTGTTTTATCTGCTTTATGTCACAGAAGGCTCCCAACAATTGAGGTGAAGTTGGTCAATCAAAGTAGACCGTTAACAAATGATAATGAATGAATGACTGCTGTACAAATTTAACTAAGATTATATTTAGCATGCATAAGAACACATTCTTTAATAATTCCAAAATTATAAAATTAAAAAGATGAGTGTCAATAAAAATAATACAAATGTAGTTAATGTTTATTGAGAACTGACTTACAAAAGGGCTGACCATGAAACACTGAAGCTGAAAGCTCAAGTCCCCTCACTCCCACTGGCCCCTTCTTGAGCCTGGAGGTGGGCCCCAGCAAAGTGCTGAATGAGCACCTTCAGTAAATAAGATTAGTCACTGTCACCGCGCGCAGTGGCTCACGTCTGTAATCCCAGCACTTTGGGAGGCCGAGACGGGTGGATCATGAGGTCAGGAGATCGAGACCATCCTGGCTAACACGGTGAAACCCCGTCTCTACTAAAAATACAAAAAATTAGCCAGGCGTGGTGGCGGGCGCCTGTAGTCCCAGCTACTTGGGAGGCTGAGGCAGGAGAATGGCGTGAACCCGGGAGGCGGAGCTTGCAGTGAGCTGAGATGGCGCCACTGCACTCCAGCCTGGGCGACAGAGCGAGACTTCGTCCCATCCCCCGCCCCCCAAAAAAAAAGATTAGTCACTGTACAAGAACACTTAAAATGCCATAAAATCTGACATGCTATATATGAAAGAAATTTCTGGTTTTCCCGAATTTGACAGTAGTCCTAAACGTTTACATGGTGTTACCAACAACTAGTTGTGAAGCTTACAAATTTTTTTCTTAGCTATCGACGTGAAGAACAAATCCCAACCATTCATGCTGGAGGAATAAGAAAATTGAAAATTATCTTCTATTCTCTCTAGAGATAATAGCATTCCAAAATCATTGTCATATGAAGAAATTATCAGAGTATATAGCCTAAAATATGTAGGAAGAAACATAATGTAACATATCAAACAGATACTGAGTAATCATTTTATTTTTCTGGATTTTGTGATATAAGGTTGTCAGTTTTTTAAACATATACTTTTTTGTGTTTTCTTTCATCATTTGAAATATATGCTCACAATTTTTTTTTGTCTGGTTTTGTTTTTTGAGACAGAGTCTCGCTCTGTCGCCCAGGCTGGAGTGCACTGGCCCGATCTTGGCTCACTGCAAGCTCCGCCTCCTGGGTTCACGCTATTCTCCTGCCTCAGCCTCCCAAGTGGCTGGGACTACAGGCGCCCGCCACCACGTCCGGCTAATTTTTTTGTATTTTTAGTAGAGACGAGGTTTCATCATGTTAGTCAGGATGGTCTCGATCTCCTGACCTCGTGATCCACCTGCCTAGGCCTCCCAAAGTGCTGGGATTACAGGCGTGAGCCACCTCGCTCTTTTTGCCCAGGCTAGAGTGCAGTGGTGCAATCTCGGTTCACCACAACCTCCACGTCCCAAGTTCAAACGATTCTCCTGCCTCAGCCTCCCAAGTAGCTGGGGTTACAGGCATGCACCACCATGCCCAGCTAATTTTATATTTTTAGTAGAGATGGGGTTTCTCCTTGTTGGTCAGGCTGGTTTCGAACTCCCAACCTCAGGTTATCTGCTCACACGTTGGCCTCCCAACAAAGTGCTGGGATGAGAAGCGTGAGCCACCGCACCCAGCCTTACATTCTTTTCTTTTTTTTTTTTTTTTTTTTTTGAGAGGGAGTCTCGCTCTGTGGCCCAGGCTGGAGTGAGTGGCCGGATCTCGGCTCACTGCAAGCTCCGCCCCCCGGGTTCCCGCCATTCTCCTGCCTCAGCCTCCCGAGTAGCTGGGACCACAGGGGCCACCACCTCGCCTGGCTAGTTTTTTGTATTTTTAGTAGAGACGGGGTTTCACCGTGTTAGCCAGGATGGTCTCGATCTCCTGACCTCGTGATCCGCCTGTCTCGGCCTCCCAAAGTGCTGGGATTACAGGCATGAGCCACCGCGCCCGGCCCTTACGTTCTTTTCTTAAAGAGGTACCCACCCCTGCCAAATTGAATAGGCTTTCAGGCCACACAAAGCCTGCATCCAACCCTGTGTGTGCCTTCTATATGCTGGGCTCATAGCTGTACACAGACTAGCTCCTCTAGCTCTGCAAACAGCTCTTTGAGGTAGTTACTCTCAGAGGCGTGTAATCCAGAGCAACTCCACCGTGAATAGGAGCTGGGTAAAATGAGGCTAAGATGAGATGAGAGGTCAGCACAAAATGCAGGTCATAAAAACCTTGCTGATAAAACAGGTTGCAGAAAAGAAGCCAGCCCAAACCTGCCAGAATCAAGATGGTGACGAGAGTGACCTCTTGTCCTCACTGCAACACTCCCACCAGCGCCATGAGAGTTTACAAATGCCATGGCAACATCAGGAAGTTACCCTATGCGGTCTAAAAAGGGGAGGCATGAATAATCCATATCTTGTTTAGCATATCATCAAGAAATAACCATAAAAATGAGCAATCAGCAGCCCTCAGGGCTGCTCTGCCCATGGAGTAGCCATTCTTTTATTCCTTTACTTTCTTAATAAACTTGCTTTCATTTTATGGACTCGCCTTGAATTATTTCTTGTGCCAGATCCAAGAACCCTTTCTTGGGGTCTGGATTGGGACCCCTTTCCTGTAACAGTGCTATTATCCCCATTTTACCTAGGGAGTACCTGGGCCTCAAGCAGGTTAAAATGACCTGCCGTGGTCACTTTTCTTTGATGTTATTTATGGTTTCAGGTGATGCTAACTAGGCTGTAGCAAGGCAGACGTGACGGCAACGGTGGGTTCACGTGTCCAAGCCATGAAGAGGGCTGGATGCTGACCTCCTTGGGAGAGAGGACCGGCACAGGTCTCAATGCACAAAAGGAAGCCCTGAATTGAGTGTGAGAAAGTGGCTGAGGCTCCTGCTTGCCTTTCTCCCCAACCCTGCCCTTCCCCAAAGTCTTATCTCAGCCTTCAGGCCAACTCCCCCAGAGGCCTTTACACTGTCCTAACCTTCTAGGCCCTTTCCCTCCTCCCTGCCTCCATTCAGAATAACAACAACTGCATCTGCATAATACTTTGTGTCTGAAGAGCTCCCCACTGACTCCATTCACCAGCACCAGTCTCTCCTGGAAAACGCTCCTCCCCAACTACCGGAACCCTTTGTAACGCATCCTCCCTACAGAGACCCGAACCTGCTAAATTTTTCATACCATTCACCTTATGTTAAAAAGGATGAAACTGAAAGGTGGTTTGTGATTTACCTTCTCGGGGCAGTAATAAGCAGGGGCAAGAGGAATACAAGGAACCAACAAAACACACTGCCTTTATTTTATACTATAAAAATAGCCTCACTGATCGTTAAGGTGCTCTTAATCACTTTTAGGGTCTACTCTCTGCCCGAGACACCCTACTCGCTTGAACAGAAAGGGCACCATCCTTCCGCAGGGTTAGACCAACAGCTACCAGATTGGGGTATAGATATGCAAAGTCCCCAAGAAAGAGAGAGAAAGAGCTCAGGTCCAGACCTGCCAAGTGGAATGCATTAACATATCTATGAAATAAAGTGTCCTCTTGAAAGGAGGGAGGGGGGTGGAAGTGAGCAGGAAGTTGGGATCCTGGAGGGTCCCTATGGATTCCACACAGGTGAGAGCTCTTCCAAGCCCCACCCAGCACACTGGCAGCATTAACCCTGGCCTTGAGGTTGGGATCTTGGCACCAATGCTGAGTTCCACAGGGGGCAGAAAGCAGCTTTTTTTTTTTTTTTTTTTTGAGACGGAGTTTCGCTCTTGTTGCCCAGGCTGGCGTGCAATGGCATGATCTCAGCTCACCGCAACCTCCGCCTCCCGGGTTCAAGCGATCCTCCTGCCTCAGCCTCCTGAGTAGCTGGGACTACAGGCATGCACCACCACGCTCGGCTAATTTTGTATTTTTTGTAGAGATGGGGTTTCTCCATGTTGGTCAGGCTAGTCTCGAACTCCTGACCTCAGATGATCCACCCACCTCGGCCTCCCAAAGTGCTGGGATTACAGGCGTGCGCCACCGCACCCGGCTGAAACTGGCTGACTTTTCTAATGACACGCAACGTTCAAATCATCCAACTTTCCCTTCCCGATTCCCACACTCATCAAGCCACTTTCAGGAAGTAATAGTTGTCACTGTAAATTAATGCACTGGCTTTCTGATTTGCTACACCTGTGTCTGAACTTCGTTAACGGGTTCACCCTTGGGAAAGAGGTCCGCTGTCTGGGCTGAAGACAGTTCATGGCAGTGAATGTCACATGCTGAGGTTTCCCACAACTGCACCCAGCACAGCCATTGGCCAAAACGACTCCTATCTTCTGAGCAAGCTAAACAGGCACAGTCTGCCCAGCAGCTAGTAAGCCTTAGAAATCTTTGCCAAGTGAGAGACTGATGGATCTGTTCTGGGAAACAACGGATCCCTGAGTTGTATGCAGTGTGTCTCCAACATGTCTCCCTTGTGACCAAGGCCCATGTCCATGGCCCATGGGATGACTGGCTGTCTATTGCTTGAAGATCTACAACTTCCCAGTTTTACTCCAACCAGCCAGTCTTTACTCCAACCAGTCTTTCCCAGACATGGATGTAATTTACACATTAGCCTACACCCAATTGGAGGGCCTGCTCAGTGTTCAAACTGAAAATGGTGAAGGGTCTTAGGTGCTTTCACATTACAGTGCCAGAATACTACAGTTGCAACAGAGACCATATAGCCTGCAAGCCTAAAATATTTATTCTCTGGCCCTTTACAGAAAAGGTTTGCCAACGCCTGCCTAAAGGAGAGAGGATAACAACAGCAGAAGGAAACTTGGGTTCAAGTGCTGTTTCTGCCAATGGCTCAGCAAATTGCAAACTGCAAATAAGCAAAATGGAGCCCAGTAAGTCAAATATTGGTGAGGTCATGCCAGTATTTTCATCTCTCTGCTTCCATTTCATTCATAACACAGGATTAGTCATGAGTGGCAACTGCATGACAAATAATTAGCTAATATCCCAGAATATGCACTTTAAACGTGCAACAGGAAAAGCTGGCTATTTGTTTTCGGAAGGGAAAGAGGTCCTCTCTTGCTATAGCCGTATTTTATGGCTGGCACAAAAAGTGCTCCTTTTTAGCCAGCTGTGCTGTGCATATTGTTTTCATTGGTGCTTATGGAGCCCCCGGGACAAGCACTGAGCTGCTTGTAGCCCTCCAGGACGCAGGACTCCAGTTAAAGATAGTATGTGATAAGAGAAACTGAGCTCATCACCACAGGCTGAGATACTTCAGGAATGTTTTGCTTTTTCAAAAGAGGAAAAATACAAATAGTGCCTGGGAGGATGGGTAGAACTTCAGAGAAAGGAAAGGGGAAGGGAGAATATTCTACCATGTGCTTTACCGGCAGGCGCAGTAAAACAAATGCTCAAAGTGAGGAAACCTAAGCAGACTCGGAGAACCAAGAAATACATCAATTCATCTGAGTAGGGGTCACTCATGAGAATGTCAGGGAAAGTGGTTGCAAAGGTAAAGTTGGGACGGGGCACGGCGGCTCACGCCTGTAATCCCAACACTTTGGGAGGCCGAGACGGGCAAGTCACCTGAGGTCGGGAGTTCAAGACCAGCCTAACCAACACGGAGAAACCCGGCCTCTACTAAAAACACAAAATTAGCCGGGCATGGTGGCACATTCCTGTAATCCCAGCTACTCGGGAGGCCGAGGCAGGAGAATTGCTTGAACCCAGGAGGTGGAGGTTGCAGTGAGCCGAGATTGTGCCATTGCACTCCAGCCTGGGCAACAAGAACAAAACTCTGTCTCAAAAAAAAAAAAAAAAGTACAGTTGGATGCAGACTATGAAGGAATCCAAAATCTAAACCCATAAGTTTGTATTTTATCCTAGACAATGGGGAGCCATTGAATGTTCTAGAGAAGATGGGAGAAAGAGGTAGAGATGGCATTATGAAAGTGGTATTTTAGAAGATTAATCTGGTCATACTATATAACATGAATCTGAAAAACCTGAAATATATAGGAATTGAAATTGAAACACAGGAAATAGCTGTCATACTGGGACATTGTTTTGATAGGGAGGGGGAACCAATTCTTTAACTTAAATTTTCCTGTGTATCCCTAGTAGCTCATATATGTTTTACTATCTGTTAATAACTGCTAAATAAGCAAAATGAAGCCCAGCAAGTAAAATGTTTCACATTAAAAAAAAAAAAAGAAACAACATAAGTCAGGCCTTAGTGTAAGTTATCACTCTTTCGAGAGATATAAGTTTATAAGGTTTAATAGTTGGCCTTTGATTTCAAATTACAAGCAGGAGAAAAGGTTATTATAGTGAGCATTAACGTGGTTGTATCTCTCTCTGTCAAAACCCAATTTTATCATTTACAACCCAACAGAAAAGCAGCTAAAGTAGCTTTCTCTGTATCAGGTTTCATCAGAAATAAGATTCTGCCCTTCCTAAGTCTCTACATTCCGCAGGTTCCCGATGTTCTGTCACTTGATGGATTACAACACCCCTCACACATTCCATGGCTTTAGACATCTGTTTTTATGGTTGCAGTGGAACTTGCTTCTTAGTCTGGGAGGCAGTTCAGGGCAGAGACTTAAAATGTTGCTTCAAGGCCAGGTGCGGCCTTGTCCCAGCATTTTGAGGGGAGGGCGAGGCAGCAGGATCCCTTGAGCCCAGGAGTTTAAGACCAGCCTGGCCAACATAGCAAGACCCCATCTCTACAAAAAATACAAAAATTAGCTGGGCACAGTAGCACATGCCTGTGATCCCAGCTACTCAGAAGGCTGAAGTTGGCAATCACTTGAGCCCAGGAGGTCGAGGCTGCAGTGGGCCATGACTGAGCCACGGTACTCCCTGTACTCCAGACTAGCTAGGCGACAGAACAAGAAGAACAAGACCCCGTCCCCCCCCCCCCCCGCCAAAAAAAAAAAGTTGCTTGCAAGCAGACTAGGGTTTGAATTCCAGCCTCTGCTTACTCTAGTATCCTAGGGTATACCTGACTTTTGAGCTTGAGTTCCCCACCTGCAAAATAGGGACGGTGACTACCTATTTCAAGCAGTGTTATGACCCTTAACTAGGAAAATGTCCCCAAAATGCAGTGATGGGCACTTGTGTAAGGCTCAATCAATGGAGCTGCTGTCATTTTGTTTGCCTGGGGTGCAGTGAGATTTGGGTAAGTTAGGCCAGGTACACCAATCACGCCTTGTTTTTACTTGCTGGGTGAGAGGCACTTCCTTAATTTAATTATCATATGGCTGATACAGGAACTCTTTTTCATTTTCCCAGTTGAATACATCACCAGATTCCTGGAGGACCAGGGCCCTGGAGACCAAAAATGCCCAGGGATTAGGGATTCAGCAAGGCAGCCTGGCTGCTGTCCTGTCTCCTGGGAAAACTCCAGGTCTTTCCACACTGCAGTAAAATCCCCCAGGGTCCTCAGAAGGGACTAGAGTTTGAGATCTCAGAGCCCTGGGCTGGAGGCCTCAGAGGCCTCTCCCGCACTGTGTGGAGGAAATTCAGCGTGGTCCTCTGACTCAAAGTCTCACCACAAGTTTAAAGGAAGATGGCTGGGATGGTGGCTCACACCTATAACCCCAGCACTTTGGGAGGCCCAGGTGGTGGGATCCCTTGAGCCCAGGAGTTTGAGACCAGCCTAGGCAACATAATGAGACCCTATCGCTATAAAAAATTGTTAAAATTGGCCGGGCGCGGTGGGTCAAGCCCCAGCACTTTGGGAGGCCGAGATGGGCGGATCACGAGGTTAGGAGATCGAGACCATGCTGGCTAACATGGTGAAACCCCGTCTCTACTAAAAAATACAAAAAATTAGCTGGGCGAGGTGGCGGGCGCCTGTAGTCCCAGCTACTCAGGAGGCTGAGGCAGGAGAATGGCGTGAACCCGGGAGGCGGAGCTTGCAGTGAGCTGAGATCCGGCCACTGCACTCCAGCCTGGGCGACAGAGCGAGACTCCGTCTCAAAAAAAAAAAAAAAAAATTGTTAAAATTAGCCAACATGGTGGGGGGTGGCGGGGGTAGCGGGGGTGGCGGGGGTGGTGGGGGTGGCGGAGGTGGGGGCCATGCACCTATAGTCCTAGCTACTTGGAAGGCTGAGGTGGGAGGGTCACTTGAGCTTGAAGTGAGCTATATTATACCACCACACTCTAGCCTGGGTAACAGAGCGAGACCCTGCCTCAAAAAAAAAAAAAAAAAAAAAAAAAGTTAAGGAAGAGTTGAGTCTAGAACCCAGGTCTGATTCCTTCTTTTTCTCTCCTTCCTAAAAGTCTTTTTATTTTGGATACAGAGTCTCACTCTGTTCCCCATGCTGGAGTGCAGTGGCGCGATCTTGGCTCACTGCAACCTTCACCTCCTGGGTTCAAGCGATTCTCCTGAATCAGCCCCCCAAGTAGCTGGGATTACAGGCACACGCCACCATGCCAGGCTAATTTTTGTGTTTTTGGTAGAGACGGGGTTTTACCGTGTTGGCTAGGCTGGTCTCAAACTCCTGACCTCAAGTGACCTGCCTGTCTTGGCCTCCCAAAGTGTTGGGATTACAGGCGTGAGCCACCGCACCTGGATCTAAAAGTCACTTTTTAAAAAAATTACAAAAATCATAATGACCGCTGCGGACAACTTAGAAAAGAGTTTTTCTATTTATATAACGACAATGGGATCACACTGTAAATACACTTAGTACTCCACTTTTTTCTACTTCATATTGTATGAAATTTGTTTCTACAACAAAATTGTGAGCTCCATGTAGGCTGAGACCATATCTGCCTTGGTTATCACTGTACACTTTTTACACCTACCAAGTGCCTGGCACATAGTAGGCATTCAATAAACGGCAGAGTGAGTGAATGACCCATGGCTTAGCCACTCTCCACTTTTTGGACATTTAAGGTATTTGCAGTTCTCCGCTATTATGAACAAGGCCAAATGAACAGCCAGATTCATTAATATATCTTCTACAGATCTCTATTTCCTTAAAACGAATTCCTAGGCCGGGCACGGTGGCTCATGCCTGTAATTCCAGCACTTTGGTAGGCCAAGGCGGGTAGATCACCTAAAGTCGGGAGTTCAAGACCAGCCTGACCAACATGGAGAAACTCCGTCTCTACTAAAAATACAAAATTAGCTGAGTGTGGTGGCATGCACCTGTAGTCCCAGCTACTGGGGAGGCTGAGGCAGGAGAATTGCTTGAACCCGGGAGGCAGAGGTTGTGGTGAGCTAAGATCATGCCATTGCACTTCAGCCTGGGCAACAAGAGCAAAACTCATCTCAAAAACAAAAAACAAAAACCAACGAATTCCTAAAAGCTGAATTGCTGGGTCCAAGGGTATTCCCATTGTAATGCCTTGGATACCTATTGCCAAACTGCTCTCTGCAAAGACAATCTTCATTCACATCCTCCACCAGTCCTACAGGAGAGTGAATGCCTAGTTTTCTCCATAGAGATGAGTATGTGAGTTAAGAAGGTAGGCGGGGGGGAAGGAATTGTGGAATCCTTTAGCAGGTGTTTTAATGAAAAACTGAGGGCTAGACTTGAAGTTCACTTCCAGCAACCCCACATAGTGGGGTTCAGAAAGTGTCTTTCTGAACTTTCACCAGCCTCCCTCTGACATCCTCTCTGCTGAAAAACACTGTGTGGCACCTAATATTGCCACGAGGAGAGGTACCAACTCCCAGCATCCAAATATATACTCTACTAGGAAACACACCCCATGCCTAGGTGCCCGGCAGGCTCCCAAGGGCAGCACAAAAAACCCAGTCTTTCCACATAAACAGTGACCCACACCAAATCTGGGTCTCTCTGCTACCAAGTCTGTTTTCTTGACTCGTCTGTAAATATCTGCAGTTGAACGTCATCATCCACAGTGGTTTCCTGATGCCTTTCTTCTTATTATTTATTTATTTATTTTTTTTTTTTTAATTTTTTTTTTTTGAGACAGAGTTCGCTCTGTCTCCCAGCCTGGAGGGCAATGGCGCGATCTCGGCTCACTGCAACCCCTGCCTCCCGGGTTCCAGCGATTCTCCTACCTCAGACTCCCAAGTAGCTGGGACTACAGGCCCCTGCCAACACACCCAGTTAATTTTTGTATTTTTAGTAGAGACAGGGTTTCACCATGTTGGTCAGGCTGGTCTGAAACTCCTGACCTTGTGATCTGCCTGCCTCGGTCTCCCAAAGTGCTGGGATTACAGGTGTGAGCCACTGTGTCCAGCAATGCCTTTCTTCTTACACATACACATTAAAGATATACTGTTAGCCTCAAAACGCACTTTTCATATTTGTTTCTTAGAAAAAAATTGGGTTCTTCCTCATATAAAATCAGCTAAATAAATTCCAAATGAATATATTGATCAAAGAGTTCATATCATTCCCTCCCCACAGCCCCCCACCATACACACAGGTCAAGGAGGTGATTTGTGGGAAGAAAATGGAGCTCTGTAGATCCTGAAGCTTAAAGTTCCCAGCCCAGGATCTGCATAAGGTGGGTGCTCACTGGGAAGCCAGCAGAACCATGTCAGCAAGGAAGAGGCTCCAACACCCACATGTGCCCTCCCTGCACCACACCATCCTGTACACAAGGCACTCAGGATACGAACGTGATCATCAGCTTGATCCTCCTCCCCCTCGCTCAGTGCTTCTCCCCC
Organism: Macaca mulatta; assembly: GCF_049350105.2. Lineage (NCBI taxonomy): Eukaryota > Metazoa > Chordata > Mammalia > Primates > Cercopithecidae > Macaca > Macaca mulatta. The sequence goes on from NC_133412.1 coordinate 162,697,758, forward strand.
TCTCCTCCCGCAGGGCTGAGAGTTGATTGCCCTGGGAAATCACTGACTTTTCACAACGACCCTGTCCCCGGCCAAAATGTGAAAAGTTACTTATATTCCCTACATAAGAAGTCCTGGGCGGGGTGCGGTGGCTCACGCCTGTATTCTCAGCACTTTGGGAGGTCAAGGCAGGAGGGTGGCTTAAGCCCAGGAGTTCAAGACCAGCCTGGGCAACATCAGGAGACCCCGTCTCTACAAAAACTACAAAAACTAGCCAGATGGGGTGGTGCGGCGCCTGTAGTCCCAGCTACTGAGGAGACTGAAGTGGGAGGATCAATTGAGGCTGGGAGGTCAAGGCTGTAGTGAGAGCTGCGATTGCACCACTGCACTCCAGCCTGGGCAACAGAGCAAGAACAGTGTCTCAAAAAAAAAAGAAAAAAGAAAAGAAAAGAAAAGAAAGGAAAGGAAAGGAAGAAAGAAGGGAAGGGAAAGGAAGGGAATGGAGGGGAGGGGGGAGGGGAGGGGGGAGGGGAGGGGGGAGGGGAGGGGGAGGGGAGGGGGGAGGGGAGGGGAGGGGGAGGGGAGGGGGGAGGGGAGGGGAGGGGGAGGGGAGGGGAGGGGAGAGCAGAGGAGAGGAGAGGAGAGGAGAGGATAAAAAAGAGAAGAGAAGAGAAGAGAAGAGAAGAGAAGAGAAGAGAAGAGAAGAGAAGAGAAGAGAAGAGAAGAAAAGAAAAGAAAAGAAAAGAAAAAAGAAAAGAAAGAAATCCTGGATTCAAATCCCATCTCTGTCACAAAATTATTGGGTCAAGGTTACCTTCTGGGTCTTATTTCTCCATCTTCAAAGTGGGATGATTTCTGCATCTCTCTTGTGTGTTATAGGAACTTTGCAAAGAATTAAAGCACACAAATCTTTCATGTGTTCTGACAGACAAAGTACCCTCTAAATTCAATGTATTCCTTTGTTATGAGGTCTGTGTTTTGGCTTACTGACTGAACACAGCTCTTCTATCCAAACCTTCCCCACACCTAAGTTTCTGGTGGCAATGCCAGCAGGCTATCTCCTAACCTTCTGAACCATCTGTGATTTCTTAAAAGTCCATATGGCTCTTCAAAATCAATTAATATGAGCTTCCCTTTACCTTATATCCTCTTCTTATATTTACATACACATACCCACACAATACGGAGGTCCAAATTCTTTTCTTTGTCTCAAACCCCAAGTCTCCAGTACTCAACAGATAAAAATCTCCAAGCCCATGTTCACATTTATCCATGAAAGAAATTTAATAGTTCAACATGTCACGTAGCAAGTCAATCAGAGGACTGAGAAATAAACACAGAAGTTCTGAAGTCCATGTTTCCAGTTTTCTTGTGATGTGAACGAGACAGAATTTATTTGAGAAGAAAATGCCAAGGTGACATTTGGAATTACCACGTTTGTGGGGGGCAGGAGGCCAACTTATAGGACATTTTGCAATCTCGTTTGGAGCAGTAGGTGAGTAGCTTGCCAGATCCACAACCCCATATGCATACAATTCAGCCAGCTCACCAAGGAGGTCTGACAGCTTTGTCCCCTCCCTCCCTCCGCAGCTGAAGGGGAGTTTTCCATCAGGCAGCCTCTAGGAAGGGGGAGCTCATGGGGAGAGCCAGAACACCGCCCTTTTAAAGAAACCCAGTTGGCCTTAGGTCAGATGACTTGAGTTAAGGGGAAGAGACAATGGGGGCCAGGAGTGGGAATGGGTGGTCCAGAAAGTGGACAGAGCAGAAGATGAACAAGAGGGCACCTCTGTCCCTCAAGCCGCATTGGTCAAGCCACCTTGTTCCTAAGCCACTGACAGTGCTGGTGGGACCCACTTGTTGCATGGAGGCAGAGCCAATGGCCCGTCCACTCCATTTTCTACTCTGTAGGGGAAATGGCACTGCCACTGCACCAGTCTGGGCAGTGGAGTCACCCTGCAGCTCTTGACACTCTCCACTCTTGCAAGTCTGCCTTAGAGTTCCCACCCTTGGATGAGCCTTGGAACCACCTGGACTTCACTTTCTTCATCTGCCAATGAGGAGCAGGAATAGCTCTTCTTTAAAGTTCCTTCCAGCTCAGAAAAAAATACAATAAAATAACAGGCCAGGCGCGGCGGCTCACGCCTGGAATCCCAGCACTTTGGGAGGCCGAGGCGCGTGGATCACGAGGTCAGGAGATCGAGACCATCCTGGCTAACACGGTGAAACCCCGTCTCTACTAAAAATACAAAAAATCAGCTGGGTGAGGTGGTGGGAGCCTGTAGTCCCAGCTACTTGGGAGGCTGAGGCAGGAGAATGGCCTAAACCCGGGAGGCGGAGCTTGCAGTGAGCTGAGATCGCGCCATTGCACTCCAGCCTGGGCGACAGAGCGAGACTCCGTCTCAAAAAATTAAATAAACAAACAAACAAATACATAAATAAAAATAACAGTCTCGACTCTTATCTTTGTTCTTTTTTTTTTTTTTTTGAGATGGAGTCTCGCCCTGTCGCCCAGGCTGGAGTGCAGTGACGCAATCTCAGCTCACTGCAACCCCTGCCTCCAGGATTCAAGGGATTCTCCTGCCTCAGCCTCCCAAGTAGCTGAGACTACAGGTGCCCGCAACCACGTCTGGCTAATTTTTTGTATTTTTAGTAGAGACGGAGTTTCACCGTGTTAGCCAGGATGGTTTTGATCTCCTGATCTGGTGATCTGCCCACCTCGGCCTCCCTTTGATCCCTGTGCCTTGCATGGAAATAACTTTCAAGACTTGCCTGTTAAACTAATCCAGGACATGTGTCATGCCACAGAGGTCCCCCAGGGTGAATTCCTTCCTAGGTATCCATGGGACACCTGTGCATTGCGTAGCCTGGAGGCAAGATCCTCCTACCACTGGTTTACAGAATAACTGCCTTCGTTTCCACATCTGCAATCTGTGGCGCAGACTGTAGAGCTGAAGATGTCTCAGCGTGAAGTGAGAGGATTCTGCAAGTAGAAATCTCAAGCTAATCGGCAAGGGACAGGAAAGGAAGAAAGAAAAGCCAGTGTTGACTGAATACCCTAAATCAGACATATACCTTAGCTGTCTCTCATTTTGGTACTGATGTAAGGACACAAGTGACACCCATGGAGGTATGGGAACGGGTCCCTACCATCATCCATCCAGCCCTGGGGGGCATCCACTGTGACTGGTTACCACACAAGGTAAGGCAAAGACAATTTGGTAATGAGATGCTCTGAATAACCTGCCCGATTGTCAGGAAATCTAATTCCTCAAACCAGGGCTCTAGCCCTAACAATGACTGCTGGCTACCTGCCTACGGCCCCTTGGTCAACATTTCTGGAAATGGAGCTTCTGGGCCATGTTAAAATTTACCAAGGCTTTCCTGAGACTGGCCTTTGGATTGACATATTTTCAGTCATTCGTGTTATGTGTCAGTAACTTGTCACCTTGCAGATGTCAGCTTGAGAACCGGTCAGGATGACAGGGGTGCTACCGTGTCTCTGTGTTCATTCTGGAGAATGACTGTAGCTGGAGGGTGACGGCCCTGCAAGTTAAATCTTCATCACCCCTGCCTGCCTGTCTTAACACCTCAGATTCACTTTTTTATCTTTGACTGTATTCACTCACTATCCATTTGAAAATTGTTGAAACCTGGTGTGTGTATATTATATGGCTTCCATTTTAAAAGCTTTTAGAAGATAGCAAGTACATTTTTTGAATGCTGTCACTCCAGCATTGGTGACAGGGGGCTGTGGCATTTCTGGAATCACATGGACCCCACAGCAGGGTACTGCTCCTCCACCTCCTACCCTGTCTCAATGTCTCAGCTGCCCAAGTTCACTGTAGCCTCAGAAGAGGACCACATCCCTTGAGTGAGTTCAGAGAGTAAGAAGGAACCACAACCTAAAAGTCCCTACCTGAAGTTCGATCCTTACCTAGGGTCTAAAAACCAGTATCTTACGTTCATACTAGCGTGTCAATGACCGATACCAGGGTCACGCCATAGAACAGGCTGGGGGGAAAGCAGGGGCCCTGCGCCCGAGGATGTAAAGGTGTGCAGTCAGGGTGTATCCTAAGGAGCAGAAGGACTAGATGCTAAGAACAAGGAGGTCCCTGAACCATCTCCCCTAGAGATGATCTTCCTTCTTCCTAATTTGGTCTGAATCAAGGGGCATCCCCTAACAAACCTTCCAAGGAAAGATAAGGTATCCACCCTTGGTTTGACTGGTGCCTGAGTGAAGCTTCTGTGGAAAGGTTCCCTCGCCAAGCCCATCCCCATCTCCCCAGCACGCTGTGGGAGGGCCGGAATGAGCACAGCTGAGACCGTCATCGGCCATCACAGGAGCAGCACTAATGTGGACACAGGAGGTGTAGGCTCATTCTCCCCGGCCAGGTGTCCAGGCTGCCAGGCCATCTGGGTTAGGAAATGCATGCTCTAAAGCCTGCTGGGGGAAGCCCGTTTTGATGGGAGTTCAGCTTAAACTCAGCCACCTTCAAGAAGTTTCCCCAGCCCTGGCTCATAATAAGTTGGCCCTTGGGAGGAAATCGGCTATTTCCCCTCATGCAGCCCTGAGAAAACTGAGGCACCCACCCAACAGCCTATGAACAGAGGTCCGGAGAAGAAATCAGCCCCAAAAGGAAATGATGGAAAATGTTAGGAAGGGATGAGACTTCAGTTTCAGGTTTCCAAAAACCTGAACATATCAAACAGAAATCAAAAGCTTTCAAAGGTGCCTATCTAAAACATTACCACCACACCTTAAACTCTTTGTACCCTGGTGCAAGAGATAAGAAACACTGAAAAAATGAACTTAAAGGCCAGACACAGCAGCTCATGCCTGTAATCCCAGCACTTTGGAGGCCAAGGTGGGCAGATCCTCTGAGGTCAGGAGTTCCAGACCAGCCTGGCCAACGTGGTAATAAAACGCCGTCTCTACTAAAAACACAAAAATTAGCCTGGCATGGTGGCCCATACCTGTAATCCCAGATACTCAGGAGGCTGAGGCAGGAGAATCACTTGAGCCGAGATTACACCACTGCACTCTAGCCTGGGCGACAAGAGGAAAACCCCGTCTCAAAAAAAAAAAAAAAAAAAAAAAAAAAAAGAACTTAAATTGAACCAAATGATAATGATGATAATGATGTCTCTTTAAAAATACTTAGCTGCAGCCTGTTTCAAAATTTCCTAGGTACCCCGTAAATATGTATGACCATCATGTATCCATAAAATTTAAAAATGAAAATAAATACTTAACCACAAAATTGAAGATAGGTGAAAATACAATGTGGTGAGTATGTAAAGAAATAGATGCTCTTGTTTTAGTGGGTCCCATCCTTTTTAGAGGATATCTGGCCATATGGATTATAATTTAAAACGCACATCAGCTTTGACCCACCAATTCATCTTATTAGCATTCATTGCATAGAAGTACACTGCTATGGACTGAAGTTTTGTGTCCCCCAAAATTCAGATGTTGAAGCCCTAATCCCCAATGTGAGATGACTTGGAGGAGGGGCTTCTGGAAGGTAATTAGGTTTATAAATCAGATTATGAGGGTGGGGTCCCCAAGATGAAATTAATGTCCTCTTAAGGAGACGAAGAAGAAGGCCTGATGCAGTGGCACATGACTGCAATCCCAGCACTTGGGGAGGTCGAGGAAAGAGGATCACCTGAGGTCAGAAGCTTGAGACCAGCCTGGGCAACATGGTGAAACCCCGTCTCTACTAAAAATACAAAAATTATATCTTTAGTATAATTTGGTGGCACATGCCTGTAATCCCAGCTACTCAGAATGCTGAGGTGTGAGAATCGCTTGAACCCAGGAGGCGGAGGTTGCAGTGAGCCGAGATAGCACCACTGTACTCCAGCCTGGGCAACAGAGTGAGGCTCCGTCTCAAAAAAAAAGAAGAGACCAGGGTGGCTGTGGCTGTCTGCAAACAGAGAGAGTCCTCATCAGGAAGCAAACTGGCCAGCACTTTGGTATTAGACCTGCCAGCTTCCAGAACTGTAAGAAAAAAATGTTTACTGTTTAAGCCACCTAGTTTATGGCCTTTTGTTATAGTAGCCTGAGCTGACAAAGACATATGCAATTGTGTAAAAAGATGCATGTATAAGGATTATTTCAGATTCATTTGTAACAAAGAAAAACTGGAAGAAACTTCATGTCTGGTGAACAAGGAATCATTAGCTAAATCTTGTTCATTCACATAATGGAAACTACAACTTTTAAAAGAACGACGTAGGCCGGGCACGGTGGCTCAAGCCTGTAATCCCAGCACTTTGGGAGGCCGAGACAGGCGGATCAGGAAGTCAGGAGATCGAGACCATCCTGGCTAACACGGTGAAACCCCGTCTCTACTAAAAATACAAAAATTAGAAATTAGCTGGGCGTGGTGGCGGGCGCCTGTAGTCCCAGCTACTCCAGAGGCTGAGGCAGGAAAATGGCGTGAACCCGGGAAGTGGAGCTTGCAGTGAGCTGAGATTGCGCCACTGCACTCCAGGCTGGGTGACAGAGCGAGACTCCGTCTCAAAAAACAAAAAAAAACAAAAAAAAAAATGAGGTAAACCTGAGTTCCTGATAGAAGTGCTTATCATAGCAGGTTTAGTCTCAAATGCATAACTTTCCATGATAAGCACTTCCTGATTGGTTAGAATGTTAATGTTCTTTTATTTATTTTATTTATTTTTTTTTGAGACAGAGTTTCGCTCTTTTTGCCCAGGCTGGAGTGCAATGGCGCAATCTCAGCTCATCGCAACCTCCGCCTCCCGGGTTCAAGCAATTCTCCTGCCTCAGCCTCTCGAATAGCTGGGATTACAGGCATGCGCCACCATGCCTGGCTAATTTTTTTGTATTTTTAGTAGAGACGGGGTTTCTCCATGTTGGTCAGGCTGGTCTTGAACTCCCGACCTCAGGTGATCCACCCGCCTCGGCCTCCCAAAGTGCTGGGATTACAGGCATGAGCCACCGCGCCCGGCCAATGTTCTTTTAAAAATTTAAACAATAACTTATAATCAGAAGGAAAAAATGAACTCTATCTTTGTGTTGTTAATTGTCTTCAAACCCATCCCTAACCCAAGGTCATCCTTATCTCACCCTGGAGAGGGAGAGGGAGTGGGGATACGGTTCCTATATGTTCCAGAGAATAGTGGCTGTTGGCTGTGTATTTAATTCCAGTAATTCCATGGGATAAATGGCACAAAATCCCAGCTCTTCAGATAACTCCTCAACTAAAGATACTTTGTACTTGAGAAGTGGCCAGTAAGTAATGGACAGAATACAGGACAGCGACTCAGGAATGTTCGCTCAGGCAGGCTTTCTTCCCGTATTCCAGTTTCCTCATCAGTGAGATTAAGAGCCTGATGAGAATCATCTCCAATGTTCCTCATAGAAGACCCTGAGCTCTCCCTGCCTGGCTGATAGGCCATCAGCATTTGTGGAAATCCTGGAGGACAGACATGGGCCTGAAGTTGGGAAACAAAGGGAAAAGGAAAATTTGAGAAAAGTTCCACTAGCGTCATCTGGAGTTAGAGTCAGCCAAGGGAAAATCGTCAAAGGGTTTTTGACAAATACAAATTCATTTTAGGTTCTCAACTGGAGAAATGAATGCTGTCATTTGGGGGCTGGTACAGGAACAGGGAAAGGAAGGGGTAGATGTTATCACCATCTAATGGATGGGGGCAGAGATGTTAAACTTGCTTCAAAGAACAGGTCAGTTCCATGCAAGTTCCATCCTAAATGCCTGCAGCAGCCGGTGGAGTAAGGCCGAGGGCGACAGAGTGAGACTCTGTCTCAAATAAAAATAAAATAAAAAATAAGTGAATGAAAGATGCACTGGGAAGAGCCTGAGCTGAGAAGCCAGTCAGAAATGGGTTGATTATAGGCTGTGTGGCCTTGGGTTAGTCACTTAACCTTTCTGAGCCCAGGTCCTTTGTCTGTGAAGGGCAATAAAAGTAACCAACTTCCAGGGTTTGGGGGAAGACTGGAATGATGTATAGGAAACATTGAGTATGAACTACCTTATACACGGCAAATGGGAAGTAAAGTTGTATCACCATTTTTTTTTTTTTTTTTTTTTTTTTGAGACGGAGTCTCACGCTGTTGCCCAGGCTGGAGTGCAGTGGCGCGATCTCGGCTCACTGCAAGCTCCGCCTCCCGGGTTCACGCCATTCTCCTGCCTCAGCCTCCTGAGTAGCTGGGACTACAGGCGCCCGCCACCGCGCCCGGCTAATTTTTTGTATTTTTAGTAGAGACGGGGTTTCACTGTGGTCTCGATCTCCTGACCTTGTGATCCGCCCGCCTCGGCCTCCCAAAGTGCTGGGATTACAGGCTTGAGCCACCGCGCCCGGCCTCTCACCATTATTAATAATTCAAACTCACACTGGAGCCCATGCATGTCCTGTAATCACAAGTGTCACATAAAATTACACAATTCAAGTCTACAGCTTGACTCTGGGAGCTACTGGTTAATAACCAACATGGTGATAGCCTCTTTAAATACAATGGCTCTCCTGTCTCTCCATACAAGCAGCTTAAATCAGAATATTATCAGTTGGTGCATTCTTTCCAGAGACCTTCCGGAGTACCTGTAAAGGTGTGTGAGGCAGAAAGATGCGAAGGCCAGCCAAGGAGAACAAGCAGGTGTGCAAGCCGCTCTGTCCAGCTCTGACCCAAACTGTTGAGGTTTGATTCTGTTTGGGCTCCTGATACCTGGACCTGTTTACTAGGAAAATCCAACGTATCCATAGTGGCTGCAAGAATAGAACCCGGAGCCCAATGCTTATGTGGTCAAATCCTGGCTCCGCCACTCTTACCGTATAACCTTGGGCAAGCTGCTTTTAACCACTCTGAACTACAGGTTCTCATCTGGACAATGGAGGACAACAATAGTACCTACTTGAAGGGAAGAAAGGGAGATTGTATTTCTCCTGCTTTGTGAAAAATCATGGAAATCAATCAGCCCATCTGCAGAAACCCTACCCGGAGGAATCCTCTCCATGAAGGCTCCTTCCCGTTTTCCCATTTTCATTAATCATACAATCGTTTGGAAGAAACAAGAAATGGGCATGGGTTGGTTCATAGAGTGCTGTGCCTCACCTGCAGGAACATTACTCTTGATGTCTGAGTGATCAGGAGATTTGGAGGAAGGAAGGTGACGTGATCAAACATCAGATGACAGGGAAAAGTGGCTCCAAGCACTTCTCCACCCAGGCCCTCTAAGGCTTTTCCCCCCTCCGTAAGAAATATCTGTAGTTTTCAGTGTCTCTTGTCATCCAAATCATTTCCCTTTGCCTTGCCCGGGGCTCTCTGGGCCTTGCAGGCTCAGCTCCCCTTGCCTTATCCTTGTTTTAGAAACACACAAGGTGCGCTTTCGTAGACAGCCACTCAAGCAGTCCCTCCTCGTGTGTGCTGGGCTCTCTGTTGAAGGACTTCATTTCCTGGGATTAGCACACATTGTGCTCCCTCAAAACTCAGTATGCGGGTAATCCGTGGATGCCCTCTTACCATGTATTTTACAATGCAATTCTCAGGAAAATGACCCCATTCCTTCTGTATCTCAGCAGGGAGAAACAATGTGAACTGGGAGCTTGGTTATTATGCTTGTGAATAATTTGGGTTTCCACTTGGGTTTCAAGTGCAGCCTTGGCATGCCTGAAAACAAATGATTACCAAAAAGCTACCCAGCTGCCCTCTCAACACTGCAGGCTATTTTGTCGGGGGTGTGGCGCCCTCTCTGCTGGTTCCATGTGAGCCTCAGCAAACAGAGCAATCAAGACTCCCTCTAGGTCCCAGTCAATCACACTCCAGCCACAAGTTTTGGCCAGTCCTGCCCCAGAGAATATAAAGCCCTTAAAGATTCACCACGCTCAGTCCAGCTCCACTCACAGCCAAGAGTCAAAGTCGATATTTGCTAAGTGGAAAAGGACAAAAAGAAACAAATTCATCTGCAAGCTCTCCAAACAGACTAGAAAAAGTAATTCCCTACTGCTCACCGCATCCGCTCCTAAGAAGGCTAAGCTAATATGTCCTGAGTTTGCAGGAATCTCAACACTTCAGTCTCTGAATCACAAACTAGCAGTTGGGCATTCACAAAGAAACGTGCAGAATGCATCCGTTAAACGAGAAACAAGACCTTTGCTTGGTGAATCAGGAAAAAAATAATCATACCAAAGAAAAAAGGGGGAAAAAAGAGGGCCATTTTAAATGACTTTATGATGACATAAAATGACAATATTATGACACTGATGCAACTTCAAACCAGAAGGGGCTTGGGAAACCTTTGGAAGGAAACTCCTAAAAGGTCACATTATTTCTTGACAATCCACTGAGGAACCTGGGTCATTAAAACAGCCCTTTCAATCAGAATGAATTTTTTTTATTTGTTTTTGTTTTTGTTTTTGTTTTGAGACGGAGTCTCGCTCAGTCGCCCAGGCTGGAGTGCGGTGGCATGATCTCCGCTCACTGCAAGCTCCGCCTCCCAGTTTCACGCCATTCTCCTGTCTCAGCCTCACGAGTAGCTGGGACTACTCGGGGGAGGCGCCCGACACCACACCCAGCTAATTTTTTCTTTTTTTTTTTTGCATTTTTAGTAGAGACGGGGTTTCACCATGTTAGGCAGGATGGTCTCAATCTCCTGACCTCATGATCTGCCCGCCTGGGCCTCCCAAAGTGCTGGGATTACAGGCATGAGCCACCGCGCCCGGCCTAATCAGAATGAATTTAAATCTGCACCCAACCATTAGCCTTTCAGGTACAGGGACAGCACATTAGCATTAGAAGGAAGTTTAGGATCTGGTACCACAGCGGTTACTTTACACATGGGGAAAATGAGGTCCAGCGAGATTACAGGACTTGATCTAGAGCCTGCGGTGGACTGGAGCCAAGATTAGAATACACCACTCAGCCCTGTCTAGGCAGCTATGGAAAGCAAATGCTTTTGCTAGTAGAACTCACTTCTTGCTCATCCAGCAGGGCAGAGAGGATAGCCCCAGAGAAGCGGCTGGGGCAGACAGAAGCACATCCATCCTCACTCCCTTGGCCCCACAGCTTTCATGGCTTTCCCTGTCTTTGTGAGTGATAAATGGATTTAGAAGGCAGGACCTCAGGTGCATCCATAAACCCAGAACCCTTTGCTAGGAAAGTAATTGCCTGGATAGTACAGAATCCCCAGCACTGAGGGCAATATTCCCACAATGGGTGCCCAAGGCCAGACAACAACTCAAAGAGGACTGGGAGGTGCATGTCTTCGTGGCATGGTAACAGCTTAGCAAGGTCATTCCTACAGCAGAGGGGAAGGCGAGAGGAACTCTGCCCCACAGCTGCTAAGGAATGCCAAGAGGTGCCCCTGGAAGTCTGGTCCCTGCTGGAATTCTCCTGGGATTCCTCAGCACCCTACCTGGAGTTCACCATTCACTTTCCTTTCTCTAGAACGCCAAGCTACTTCTCGATGTGGGGAAAGCAAGGAGCTTCTTTTTCTTGCATTTTGTTCTAAAAGACAAGGACATCCTAGTTACACCATTTTTTCCTGAGCGTTCCGGGGAAGGATGGCAGGCTGTGTCTAACAGAGCTGCTGCCCCAAAATGACAACCTCCAAAGGTCAGAGACAAATACTAAGTGCTTCAATTAAATGCGAACATTCCTTTTCTGGTGCATGGGTGCTGTTTCATCTGTGTGGGATCTAGTAACCAACAGGAATAGCTCTTCGCTCCAGAAAACTCAAGGAAACATCTAAATAACATCCCACACCTAGTTTCTTCCGGCATAACAAACGCCAATGATATGCAAACACAGACACTTAGCACCAAAACACTGTCAGAGTGCACAGTGAGCGGACTTCATTTGTCCTGCTTCTTGTTCCTCTCACTCTGCCGGGGAGGAGGAATGTTAGGCTGCATCCAGGAGTCACTCCCAGTTTAGATCAGCACATAGTAGGCATTGCCTTTATCACTCCAAAGGATGGAACATGGAGAAAATTAATTAAATAGAGTTATCAATCAATCAATCAATTATTCTACAAGTTCCTACCTTGGCTAGGCATTGGGAAATCCACAAAGAGGCATGTCTTTGGTAAAATAAATGAAGACAAATGCCAGGCGCGGCGGCTCACGCCTGTAATCCCAGCACTTTGGGAGGCCAAGGTGGGTGGATCACCAGGTCAGGAGTTCAAGACCATCCTGGCTAACACGGTGAAACCCTGTGTCTACTAAAAATACAAAAACTTAGCTGGGTGTGGTGGCAAGCGTCTGTAGCCCCATCTACTGGGGAGGCTGAGGCAAGAGAATCACTTGAACCTGGGAGGTAGAGGTTGCAGTGAGCTGAGATCGTGCCACTGCACTCAAGCCTGGGTGACAGAGTGAGACTCCATCTCAAAAATGAAAGAAAGGAAAGAAAGGAAAGAGAGAGAAAGAGAGGAAGAAAGAAAGAAAGAGAAAGAAAGAAAACAAAAGAAAACAAAGAAAAGAAAAGAGAAAAGAAAGAAAGAAAAGGAAAGAAAAGAGAGAGAGAAAAGAAGGAGGAAGGAAGGAAGGAGAGAGAGAGAGAGAGAGAAAGAAAGAAAGAAAGAAAGAAAGAAAGAAAGAAAGAAAGAAAGAAAGAAAGAAAGAAAGAAAGAAAGAAAGAGAAAAAGAAGGATGAAGGAAGGAAGGAGAGAGAGAGACAGAAAGAAAGAAAGAAAGAAAGAAAGAAAGAAAGAAAGAAAGAAAGAAAGAAAGAAAGAAAGAAAGAAAGAAAGAAAGAAAGAAAAGGAAGGAAGGAAGGAAGGAAGGAAGGAAGGAAGGAGAGAAACAGAGAAACAGAGAAAGAGCAAAAATAATAAAGCCTGGTCATTATTATCCATCCTTGTACCTCCAGTATGTGACACAGAATTGCTAGGTTCTAGGTGTTCCACTAATGTTTGTTGAATAAATCAAACAGTTTAAAACAGATAAAGAAATGTGCACATTAAAAATGGACGAACCATGCTCACATGCATGTGATGAGGGCCTATCAAAACTGGTGACGTCCTCTAAATAAGGTCTGTAGTTCCTAGTATTGTACCAATGTCAATCTCTTGGTTTTGATAATATACTATAATTATGTAAGATGCCATTATTGGGGGAAGCTGGAGGAAGATGACCAGGGTCTTCCTGTACTATTTTTGCAACTTCCAAATCGAAATTGAAAGTTTCAATAAATACATGAAACCAAAAAGGCAAGATGTTCCAGGTTCGCATGAACAGCGGGGATGAAGAATTTTCCACCTCCTCCCTGCAAAGACCCTGCCATATTCACATACCTGGCTCACTCCGAGTTAGCAATGATTCCCACGATTCCTACTCCCTTCTCTTCCTCAGGTCTCAACTGAAATGTCCTCCTTTCTGGGATGTCTTCCCAGACCCCCAGTGCCCTGGCTCTTTCTCACACTGCTTATTTACATCATTCAGTGCATGGCCCAAAATCAAAAATCTCTCCTCTGGACAGCTGTGGTGGCTCACGCCTGTAATCTCAGCACTTTGGGAGCCCAAGGCGGCGGATCGCCTGAGGTCGGAGTTCGAGACCAGCCTGACCAACTTGGAGAAACTCCGTCTCTAGTTACTAAAATACAAAATTAGCCGGGCGTGGTGGTGCATGCCTGTAATTCCAGCTACTCAGGAGGGTGAGGCAGGAGAATCACTTGAACGCGGGGGTAGGAGGAGGTTGCAGTGAGCTGAGATCATGCCACTGCACTCCAGCCTGGGCAACAAGAGTGAAACTCCATCTTAAAAAAAAAAAAGGTGGGGGGCCGGGCGCAGTGGCTCACACCTGTAATCCCAACACTTTGGGAGGCTGAGGCAGGTGGATCATGAGGTCAAGAAATCGAGACCATCATGGCCAACCAACATGGTGAAACCCCATCTCTACTAAAAATACAAAAATTAGCTGGGCGTAGTGGCGCACACCTGTAGTCCTAGCTACTCGGGAGGCTGAGGCAGGAGAATTGCTTGAACCCAGGTGGGGGGAGGAGGTTGCAGTGAGCCAAGATCATGCGAGGCTCTGTCTCAAGAAAAAATCTCTCAGTCTGCCTGTTGTCTGTCTTCACCTACCAGAATGTATGCACCACGAGGAGAAGAACGAACCCCGCAGCTTGCTTAACACTGCATCCTACCAGGGTACTTCCAGCTCATGACACATAAAGAATATTTTTTTGAATGAATAATGAATACACTAATGAACTAACAAAGAAAGCATATCAGAACACCAATGCTGAGAGTAACAGTATCCTTGAATCCATTCTAATCTGAAACATAATAATAAAAAGCAAGTCCTTTTCAAAATATAGCACAATAACTATGATTTGTAGGAAATTACTTGAAATCTACAACATGATATCTGGAGTAGGAGGCAGAAGGAAAATGACAGCCCCAGAGCTGGTGTAGTCAGGAGGAGCATCCAGTGGCAACAATCTGGACAGACCTTGAAAGATAGGTAGGATTTAAGCAGTGGAGCGAACTAGAAAAGGGTAGAAAAGGGTGTTCCAGAACTTGAGGACCAGCATGAAAGAAAGCCTTGATAGCACCCAGGCATCCAATTCTTAGGGATCCCATATCCTATCAGGAGCAGGGCTGGGCATAGGGGGTCATGGCAGTGAATGCAACAGGCCCCTTCTTCCGTGAGCTTCCACTCCAGCTAGTAAAATCAGACTTGTAAATATCAACTTTTGCATTAATAAATTATTTCCTGATTACAAGGTAGGAGCTCTGAATACTTGCTGGCTGGAAGGAAATCTAGAAGACTATTTAAAATTGATTAGAAAGTTAACTTTGAGGTGGAAGCAGGAATCTGCCTTTGGGGTAAACCCCTCTGTTGTAGGAAGAGCAACCTTGATGGGCTCTCCCAACAAGGCTGATAAAAGTCAAGTTTCTCCTCCTCTTCCTTAGCAGAACTCCTGATATCGGGAAAGTCTTCCAAGGTTAAATACACAGGACTGGGACATTGAGGAATCTGGCTAATGCTGTCCAAAGCCCCCTCACCAGGAGCATATCATTCCAGTGTAATTTCTTTATTTTAATCGTGCCTCCCACCTAAGTGAGCCAGTATTATTGGAGAATATATCTGGCAAGTTATTAGGAAACACTTAAGAGTGTGGGATCCTACTCTATTTTCTGTTGCTTATAACAGAATACCTGAAACTGGATCGTTTATAAAGAAAAGGAATCGCCGGATGCCGTGGCTCACGCCTGTAGTCCCAGCACTTTGGGACGCTGAGGCGGGCGGATCATGAGGTCAGGAGATCGAGACCATCCTGGCTAACACGATGAAACCCCGTCTCTACTAAAAATACCAAAAATTAGCCGGGTGTGGTGGCTATAGTCCCAGCTACTTGGGAGGCTGAGGCAGGAGAATGGCATGAACCCGGGAGGCAGAGCTTGCAGTGAGCTGAGATCGTGCCACTACACTCCAGCCTGAGGGACAAAGTGAGACCCTGTCTTGAAAAAAATAATCAGAAACAACCTTAAGTACTGTTACAATGGACCTAAACTTGATGCATTAGGCTCCGTGAGTGAGAGAGTTTAACGTTTCTGAAAGCATAGAGCTCATTCTCTCATTCCTTCTTTTTTTTTTTTTTTTTTCTTTTGAGACGGAGTCTTGCTCTGCCGCCCAGGCTAGAGTGCTGTGGCGGATCTCGGCTCACTGCAAGCTCCGCCTCCCGGGTTCACGCCATTCTCCTGCCTCAGCCTCCGGTGTAGCTGGGACTACAGGCGCCCGCCACCACGTCTGGCTAATTTTTTGTATTTTTAGTAGAGACGGGGTTTCACCGTGTTAGCCAGGATGGTCTCGATCTCCTGACCTCGTGATCCGCCCGTCTCGGCCTCCCAAAGTGCTGGGATTACAGGCGTGAGCCACCGCGCCTGGCCCTCTCTTCCTCTTTTTAAAAAGCCATCTGGCCGGCCGGGCGTGGTGGGAGGGAACAAATGCTATAGGGATAATTGGAACCCAGTGCACTTGGCTAGGAAGACCTGCCATGGTCAGAATGGAATACTTGAAAATTGCTCAACCTGCATGCAGTCTTGTGAATCTTTACTTTTAAAATTATTGCTGTGGTTTGAAAGTGTCCTCCAAATTTCAAGTATTGGAAACTTAATCCCCAATGAGGTAACATTGAAAGTTGGGGCCATTAAGAGCTGATCGGACCATGAGGGGTCTGCTGTCATGAATGTATTAATGGGTCAATGGGTTCTCATGTCGCAGACAGAGTGGATCCCAGTCTTCTCCAGATTTATCAGCTGAGTAGAGATGTGGCACAAAGGAATAAGGAAGCATCATGTATAGGAGGGGCCATGAGATGCCTCTACCTTCTTTCTGTTTCCCAGACCTGCCCCATTTCCTAAACCTGGGAGTCCCTAAGCTAACTTGGAGTTTAGAGGCAGCTCAAGTGCCTACTCTACTTGGAGATAGCCTTCCTCTGATTCATGGCCAAGAGCACACATCCTCTATAGCTTCTTGAAAAGCAATCCTGGTGTCATAGACACATGGCCATAGTATCAAGCTATCTTTTCAGCAACAGCAGGAAAACTTCCGAGTGGTTCCCCTTTCCCAGAAACCTTTGCTGAGAAAGCTTCCTTAACTTTGTTTATAAAATGGGCTCTATCATTTTGCTTAACTTTTCAGTAATACCTGCAATATGGTTTTGCTGTGTCCCCACCCAAATCTCATCTTGAATTGTAGTTCTCATAATCCCCACATGTCATGGGAGGGACCAGGTTGGAGGTAATTGAATCATGGGGGCAGTTACCCCCATGCTGCTTTTCTGTTTTTGTTTGTTTGTTTGTTTTGTTTGTTTGTTTGAGACGGAGTCTTGCTCTGTCGCCAGGCTGGGGTGCAATGGCGCAATCTCAGCTCATTGCAACCTCTGCCTCCTGGGCTCAAGTGATTCTCCTGCCTCAGTCTCCCGAATAGCTGGGATTATGGGTGCCCACCACCACGCCCGGCTAATTTTTGTATCTTTGGTAGAGATAGAGTTTCACCATGTTGGCCAAGCTGGTCTGGAACACCTGACCTCGTGATCTGCCCACCTGGGCCACCGAAAGTGCTGGGTCTGCAGGTGTGAGCCACTGCACCTGGCCTCCATGCTGCTTTTCTCATGATAGTGAGTGAGTTCGCCAGAGATCTGATGGTTTTATAAGGGCCCTTTTGCTCAGGACTTTTCCTTGCAGCTGCCATGTGAGGAAGGACGTGTTTGCTTCCCCTTCTGCCATGATTGTAAGTTTCCTAAGGCCCCCCCAGCCATGCAGAACTGTGAATGAATTAAACCTCTTTCCTTTATAAATTACCCAGTCTCTGGCACATCTTTTTTTATTTTTTTTGAGATGGAGTCTCACTCTGTTGCCTAGGCTGCCAGGCTGGAGTGCAATGGCGCAATCTTGGCTCACTGCAAGCTCCTCCTCCCCAGTTCATGCCATTTTCCTGTTTCAGCCTTCTGAGTAGCTGCGACTACAGGTGCCTGCCACCATGCCCAGCTAATTTTTTTTGTAGTTTCAGTAGAGATGGGGTTTCACCGTGTTAGCCAGGATGGTCTCGATCTCCTGACCTCATGATCCACCTGCCTCAGCCTCCCAAAGTACTGGGATTACAGGCGTGAGCCACCGCGCCCAGCCTTTTTTTTTTTTTTTTTTTTCAGACAGAGTCTTGCTCTGTTGCCAGGCTGGAGTGCAGTGGCACGATCTTGGCTCACTGCAACCTCCGCCTCCCAGGTTCAAGCGACTCTCCTTCCTCAGCCTCCCAAGTAGCTGGGACTACAAGTGCCCACCACTACTCCCGGCTAATTTTTATATTTTTAGTAGAGACGGGTTTTCACCATGTTGGGCAGGATGGTCTCGATCTCCTGACCTCGTGATCTGCCCGCCTCAGCCTCCCAAAGTGCTAGGATTACAGGCATGAGCCACCACACCCAGCTTGGGTATGTCTTTATTAGCAGCGTGAAAATGGACTAATACAATCCAGAAAGAACTTTTTAAGGGGGTCCCACAAGGTATGTTTTGTACCACTGACCACATTCAAAAGAGACTCCCTGAAACTCACAGGGTTCAGAGTTGCAAAGAATGTGAGGTGTAATCTAACACCTCCAACTTGAGCTATTTATCATTTCAGGTACTGAGAGGCTACATTACATTCTCTCCAATTGATGAAGATTTGTTCTTAATCATTGACTGAGAGAGAAAACACTTGGAATTTTCCACTTAAATCTCAACTCGAGAGCTTTCTGGAGGCAGTAAGCTAGGACATCACTCTGGATTGTATTGTAAAATTAATTCAAACGTTGGTTCCAGTTTTTAGGTTTACATAAAACGGTGTCCTTTAAGACAGGCTGATTATTTGAATAGAATATTAGGGTCATTCCCATCTCCATCTCATTAGCTTTATTCACTTATGCACACGCACACACAAAGTATCTATACCAACTGCCCCCCAAATAAGTCACAGTGTGATCATCACTGAGCAGGTGGGTAGGGAGGAGTCAGCCAGCAAACACAGGGCTGCCCCTCCAGGAATTTCCTGGTATTCCAGCCTCCAGAGATGACTGAGTGCCTCTAGTCTGCAGCTTCCACTTCATTTTCTTTCTTTTCATCTCTTTTTCATTAGTGTCTGTGCCTTCCTAAATTACAACTTGGTTGTCTAAGGAATTCAAGTTGATCTGCTTAAGGCAAACTGAGATGTGAGTAACCAATATGTCCAGACCTCCCGGGGGCCGCCATTTTGCTAACAACTATGACTTTGCCACAAACTAAAATGAAGCTGCACTTATTTCTCCTCTTTTTCATCCTCTTCCAACTGACAACAAATGCAGGGAATATGTTTTTTGTGCCAGTTGCTTTCTAAGGCCTCTTGACTGCTCAGCTAACTGTTTTGCCCAAGAGCACTAACCCTGTCCATGTTGGAAACGTGCTTGGAGTCCTAATTCAGGGCCAATTCTAGACATTTGGATTTGAGAGATGAATCAAGGCCTTGCCCACCAGGAGCTGACAGCCTAGTGAAGCACTCCACCTACAGCAGCAGCTACAACACAGGAAGTGCTGCAAGGGAGGTGTGAACAGACTCTCACCAGGGACCTCAGGCTACAAGGCCTCCCTAACTAAAGCCACCCCTTTAGCACAGCACAGAGAATTACATGGGGTTTGGGGCAGCTGACCAAGGACTTGTACCAGTCCCTTTTGAGTTTTACGTTTCTCTTGAAGGTTTTCTCATTTCAATTACTGTTCCAGTCACCACATCCCCTGGGGCCTACGGCAAGGTGGGGGCACACTGCTTTCATTACTGAAAAAGTAAGGCAGAAGCAAAGGAGAACATCTGAATCTTCATCTATGGAATGGGGAGGAAAAACAGTAGCTACAGTGTCTGCACATAAAGAGGTGATCACAGCGCCTGGCACAAAAGCAGCGTTAGCTTTCGTTGCTGGGACCCACCACTGCTGGGCAATGATAATAATCATGAACTCAGATCCAATCCAGGATGGAGCCTGCTGGAGCCTGCCCGGGACTCCCAAGCACAGGCAGCCGCACATCACACCCCTCCTCACAGTGGCTCTCCACCCGCACTCAGACACAGCTCTCTGCTGGGGAAGAAAGTGAGGGCTGGCCCGGCAGGACAAGCCCACGTCCAGCCGAGACTGGTGTGATCCCACAGCTTTGCCTGTTCCTGGGGTGCATGTCGCCATCCACCACCTGCTCTAACTCTGAGATCCTTGTGGGCAGGAAACATGGCTTCATTACAGGTTGTAGAAAAGGGGCTGGGTACATGGGAAATTTCTAATCTGAAAGGGGCTCTTGGAGAGAGTTATGTCCAGCTGTTTCACTTTAAAATACAATTACTGATGACATATTTTTAAATGCTGAAAAATTAAAAGAAAATCTAAATGGTCCACCTAATCCCCGACATAAACGGATTAGCCAAATGTAAATTTTTTTAAGTGATAAACACGCCCTTTAAAAAAATTAAAAAAGCAAAACAGCACAGGAAGGAAGAAAATTAAAGGTAAAACATTTTGTTCCCTCTTGCCTTTTTTTTTTTTTTTTTTTTAAACCATATGGGGTCTCACTCTGTTGCCCAGCTGCAGTCTCAAACTCCTGGGCTCAAGCTCAAGCAGTCCTCCCCGCTTAGCTTCCCAAGTAGCTGAGACTATAGGTATGTGCCACCAAGCCCCCCAAGCCCCCAGTTAATTCTTCTTCTTCCTTTCTTTTTCTTTTTTAGAGCAAGATTAGGTCTCACTATTTAATCAGGCTGGTCTTGAACTCCTGCCCTCAATCCATCCTCCCATCTCAGCCTCCCAAAGTGCTGAGATTACAGGTATGAGCTACCACTCCTGGCATTTTCCTCCTCCCCTGAACCCCCAGTCCTTCCTACTTTTTTCTTGTGGATCCTGCCAAAAATAATGATTAAAATATGAGCATATATATGCATGCACATATATATACACACATCTACATAATTTGATTTTTTTTTTTTTTTAATAAATAGGATCTCACTTTCCTGCAACTCTGCAACTTGCTTTTTGTACTTAAGGCAATAAGCAAAGTTCTGAAGCCAAAATACTTGGTTTACAGTCCAGGCCCAGTGACTCACTTCTGTAATCCCAGAACTTTGGGAGGCTGGGGCGGGCAGATCGCCTTACGTCAAGAGTTCAAGACCAGCCTGGCCAACGTGGTGAAACCCCGTCTCTACTAAAAATACAAAAATTAGCCAGGTGTGATGGGAGGCACCTGTAGTCCCAGCTACTTGGGAGGCTGAGACAGAAGAACTGCTTGAACCAGGGAGGTGGAGGCTGCAATGAGCTGAGATCATGCCACTGCACAACATCCTGAGTGACAGAACAAGGCTCTGTCTCAAAAAAAAAAAAAAAAAAAAGGCCACACACACACTTGGTTTGTACTCCACACTCCCATGCCAATTTCTAATTACAGTATTATCTTGTGCAGATTATATAACTTGACTGTGCCTCAGCTTTTTTATCTGCATGATGGGGATAGATGAGTTAACACACGTAACTCATTACTTCTTAGAATGCAGACAGCACTCAAATATGTATTGTTATTATTTACTCCTGTTATATCTTTGTACCCCCTCCCCATCCTCCTATTTAAATGCTGCCCAGTGTGCCAAGACGTATCATTTGGGCTTTGAACCAGTCCCCTGGTGGTGAATACTGAGGTTGTATCCAGTTTGGCTATTGCTGTTACAAACAATATTAAGACACCCTTATTCACCAGTTGTTAATACTGTAGTGAGAAAATCCACTGGACATATTCCAAAGGGTGAACTTGCTGGGTCTGTGCATCATACATTTGAGAGATGTTGCCAGATGCCCTCCCAAAATGCTCTGCTCAGGTACCCTGACACAAAAGCCAAGTGAAGGTGCCTTTTCACAGCCCGTCTCCAGAACTGGATATTCTCAAATTGTGCATCTGCTCTCCAGGCAAGTGACAAAACGGCACTCCTTGTGTTGATTTGAACCTCTTTTATTATGAGATTGAGAACTCTTTAATTTGCAGACAAGAGAAACTGAGACTCAGGGGTCCCCTAACTGGCTTCAAGTGTGACCCTGAGGTAGTCAGTGGCACAGACAAGCCTGAGGTCAGAGCACCTGTCTGGGATCACCCTAAGATGCCCAGACCCACAGCACCAGGAGGAGTGTCTGACGGCCATCAGCCAACCCCTGCCTCCTCCCCTCTCCAGGGCACACCGAGCTGGGTTAGGGTGACCAGAAATCCCAAGGCAGGCAGAAGTTTCAGCCCTGTCCTGGGTCCAGGAAGCAGGGTTGAGGGGCTTCTCCAACTGAAGGTTGCTGCCTACAGCTAGTAGATAAGGAAAGCCTTGTCTCCACACTGCCTGAGGTTCAAGGGTGTTTTTCTCTTATTCCTGTTATCTCAAGTCTCTGTTCTGTCTCGGAGCAAAGAGTTCATGTTGTGACTGGGCCTTCATTTTCTTTCTCCACCTCCTCTGTGGACCTGGACTTCTTTAACTAGGAAAGAAAGGAGTAGGGAAACGGTCTGCTTTGATCACCCTCTGGGTGCCTTGCCCCAGTGGATGAACGGAGCAGGAGCTGATGGACCAGCGCCGGGGGAGAGCAAGCGAGGTCTAGGTGATGGGCTCTGCTACTCCCTGGCCCCGTGTCTTTGGGTAAATCCCTCTAGGTCTCACTGTCTTCATCCAAAGGAGAGAAAAGGCACCTAACACGCAGGATTGTTCCATGCACACGTCTGTGCTTTGAAAACTGTGAAGTGCAACACAAACGGAGGATCCTGGTGAATGTCAGCGAGTTAGCCGCCACGGGCTTCCATGCAGGTGCGTTTCTTTAAGAGGCAACCAGCTTCAGTTGTGCAGGCAGGGCCTAGCCCTGTTTTGAGATATTCCCGAAGCCGTCCACCTCCCACCCAAGCATACCAGAACCAAGCTGATCATCATAACACAGACTAAGTCGTAGTTTCATCTTGATTGGGCAAAAAAGTATTTCATAAGTGTCTATTTATACACCAACTAAACTAGATGTTCAGCAAATCCTCATTCGTTTGGCAGACGCTGGAAGCTCAGTTCTACTTAGTGGAATTTCTCAGCCAACTGATACTCATCACACATTAGAATTAGAAAACAAAACTGGCTATTTTGAAGGGAATCATCCTACAATTATTACATATTTCTCTCCGACTTTCTAAAAAAAAAAAAAAAAAAAAAGCATTAAATGCCGTTCTACCCTTTTTCTTATCTCACTGCCACCACCGTAAACACCAATTATTCTACTGAGTCTAGAATCATAAAAGCCTGTTCTACCTACCACTCATAGCTTTGAGACTTTTCGGCAAATTATTTTTTATTTATTTATTTTGTTGTTGTTGTTGAGACGGAGTCTCGCTCTGTCCCCCAGGCTGGAGTGCAGTGGCGCGATCTTGGCTCACTGCAAGCTCCGCCTCCCGGGTTCACGCCATTCTCCTGCCTCAGCCTCCCGAGTAGCTGGGACTACAGGCGCCCGCCACAGCGCCCGGCTAATTTTTTGTATTTTTTAGTAGAGACGGGGTTTCACCGTGGTCTCGATCTCCTGACCTTGTGATCCGCCCACCTCGGCCTCCCAAAGTGCTGGGATTACAGGCGTGAGCCACTGCGCCCGGCTCGGCAAATTATTTAACCTCTTTGTGCCTCAGTTTTCTCATCTATAAAAGAGGACCAGAAAACCAAGTTAATTAGGAAATGTGGCTGCAATGAGAACACAAAAACCAGCAATCTACTTAAAATTTAGTGCATGGATTTGGAGATAACTGTTTTTCTCTCTGAGATATTTTTTGTTCCTACCCAACTCCTGGCTATATTCCACATAGCTGAATTTGCTGGCAAAGTAAACCTCTCTTATGTGGACATGAATTTCTTTTGGGGCCTTGAAAAACATAACTAAGGCCCCAATGGAACGCATTATGCCAACAAGCCAGGCACAGACACAGGCATTCCGTCCCAGGCAGGGGGACTTTCGGCCAATGCCTCGGAGCAGCCCAGCAGAGCTAACCTAAATGAACAGAGAGAACCAAGTCAAGGAAAGCAAGAGCTTCCCTGACCTTCATGAGGGGGAGAAACCTTCTCTACCAGTCAGCAGTAAGTAGAGACCAATGTCCAAGCCAACTGGGCTTTGTTCTTGTAAGGAGAAACATGCAGATCCCAAAAAGGGAAATGAAATACAAAGGATGACTTAAAACACCGGGATAATCCACAATGAACACGCAGGAGGGGAAGTTAAGGCACTGAGGCCGTTCCAGTTTTCTGTCTAGGAGGAGCATGAAAGTGGCCCTCTGGTTGGCCAGGAGGCGGAAGGCTGCAGGTTGCCACGCGACACATAGCAAACACACAGTATGTCTGCTTGAGTGGCTTATATTTTTGAGCAAAAGAGAGATTATGGGCGCCTACCTAGATCCTTGAGCTACCCTGTGGTTCAGACCCTAGAAAGGATAGTACTGAAGAGCTGAAGCAACCCTACCTGAGAGTAATCCATTTTACTCAGAAGGATGTAAAGAATTCTCTTGGGTCGGCTGTGGTGGCTCGTGCCTGTAGTCCCAGCACTTTGGGAGGCCAAGGTGGATGGATTGCTTGAGCCCAGGAGCTCAAGACTAGCCTGGATAACATAACAAGACCTGTCTCTACAATTTTTTTATTTTTTTTTAATTAGCCAGGTGTGGTGGCACACACCTGTAGGAGTGGGAGGATCACTTGAGCCTAGGAGGCTGAGGTTGCAGTGAGCCATGACTGCAACACTGCACTCCAGCCTGGGAGACAGAGCAAGACCTTGTCTCGAAAAAAGACTTAAAAAAAATAATTATCTTGCTTCAGTTGAGCTAAGTCTCTGGAGTTCTATCTACAATACTGAAGACACATACTATACACATCACAAGGCCATTTACAAATGCTTCAGCTCTCTCTCCTTCAAGTACACAGTTGTATTACATTTCCCTGCCTGCCTGAAGTTAGGGGTAGTCAGCTATGGCCAATAAAATGTGAGTGTGACATGTGTCACTACTGGACAACTTTAGGAACCAGTACCTGCTTCACCATTTGCACCTTTCCCTTGGCCACGGAGATGAGGAATGTCCCATCAGCTTCAATCTAGGGAACGGGAATAAAGATGACTCGGAACACAGTCCTCATCAATCTTCAACAGAAATGTAGAGTGAGCAAGAAAAGAAACTTCCGGCCGGGTGCGGTGGCTCACGCCTGTAATCCCAGCACTTTGGGAGGCCAAGGAGGGAGGATCACCTGAGGTCAAAAGTTCGAGATCAGCCTGGCCAACATGGCAAAACCCCATCTCTACTAAAATTACAAAAATTAGCCAGCATGGTGGCGGGCACCTGTAATCCCAGCTACTCAGGAGGCTGAGGCAGGAGAATCACTGGAACCCAGCAGGCAGAGGTTGCGGTGAGCTGAGATCATGCCACAGTACTCCAGCCTGGGTGACAGAGTAAGAACCCATCTCAAAAAAAAAAAAAAAAAGGAAACTTCCCTATTTTATGCCACTGAGTTTTGGGGTTTGTCTGTTACCCCATAACCCAGCCAACTCTGAGTGACACATGTGCACAACTTAGCCGCCCAGAAGTGACCTTCTTCTTCCAA
Organism: Macaca mulatta; assembly: GCF_049350105.2. NCBI lineage: Eukaryota > Metazoa > Chordata > Mammalia > Primates > Cercopithecidae > Macaca > Macaca mulatta. The sequence continues at coordinate 162,722,827 of NC_133412.1, forward strand.
GTTGGTAATTGTCAAGTGTTTAATTGCATTAAGATAGACTATGCAGGATGGGCACAGTGGCTCACGCCTGTAATCCCAGCACTTTGGGAGGCCAAGATGGGCAGATCACGAGGTCAGGAGATCGAGACCATCCTGGCTAACACAGTGAAACCCCATCTCTACTAAAAATAAAAAAAAATTAGCCGGGCGTGGTGGCGGGCACCTGTAGTCCCAGCTACTCAGGAGGCTGAGGCAGGAGAATAGCGTGAACCCGGGAGGCGGAGCTTGCAGTGAGCCGAGATGGTGCCACTGCACTCCAGCCTGGGTGACAGAGCAAGACTCCGTCTCAAAAACAAGAAAAAAAAGATAGATTGTGCATCCGTAAAGTACACAGTACTAGGAACCCAGTTGGTCATTATAGATATAGACATAATTTTTAATTATCAGATACCAGACTTCAAAAGGTAAATTATAAAGCTGAGCTCTCAAACAATTTCCATAACCCCTCTGTGAGGTTAATTTATCCCCAATTCCTTTCCTGAACCCAGCAAACACATCTCCAGGGGCAAAGGTCAGACAGTAAAACCTGCTCCAAATGCATTGCCCACCAATGGAGAAGAAGGTGATCATTTTAATAAATTCCAGTTTCTGATATGGAAGATTTACTCCACAATGCTCTTTTTTTTTTTTTTTTTTTTTCCTTTTGCTCAAGCTGGAGTGCAGTGGCATGATTGCAGTTTATTGCAGCCTCGAACTTCTGTGCTCAACCAAACTTCTATGCAATTCTCACACCTCAGCCTTGCAAATAGCCGGGACCACAGGCACACACCATCATACCTGGCTAATTTTTTTGTAGAGATAGGGTCTTCCTATGTTGCCCAGGTCAGTCTCAAGCTCCTGGACTCAAGTGCTCCTCCTGCCTTGGCCTCCCAAAATACTGGGATTACAGGTGCAAGCCACCACAGTTGGTCTCCACGATACTCTTGACCAACAGTTAAATTCACCCTTGTAGATGTCAGGATGGGCTGGTCAAATGAGAATTATTTGATTTTCCCGTTAAATCCAGAGTTTTAAAACTCCAGATGTTCTTTGAACATCACCATGGGTTGACACCCACTAGAGTCAAGTTCAACACCATTATCTCATTTCTCCAAAGGCACATTTCAATGTGTCATTTTATTTAATACACAAAACATGAATTTAGGACAACCTGTAGTATTCTCCCGCACTAAAAAAAAAAAAAAAAAAAATCCACAAATTAAGTTTTTCCGTAGCAAAATATATCAAAACACGTATGTCTTACACAGTTGCAATGCAGTCTAAGAAAGTCTGCTAAGCTGTGATCGATAACATCTTCATCAGTGCTAGTAACAGACCCTACAGACACAGATGCTGTTTACACAAACCTACTGATTTGCTCATCTTAGGCCAGATTTACTGGTTTAACCATCATTACTTTTTTCACTTATAAATCAGAACCAATCTAGCCATTTTAGTGGCCAAAATAACTATACCATGATCTAATTTCTTAGACTGTTAAAGTAGGATTAGAGTCACTGCTGGTCAATCAATAAAATGCTTGGAAATAAATAGGGAGGAAAAGACTCAACCAACTGGCTGTCGAGGCCAAAGGACCTGCCCATCACTACATCCTCACCCCAAGCCTTGTAATTTACACCTACATTCTGATATTCCAAGGTGCCGAGGGCCAGTCCGTAAGTACCTTGATGTATGTGTGGCAGAACCACTTCGTTATAATAGTCAATTAAATTATTAATGAAAGAACTGTACAAATAAAAGCATCATGCTCTTTTATGGAGTAATAATTATTATCGTAAGCAATGCAAATTGAATAATAAGAATCGTCAGGACAGTTCAGTGATAAGCTAACAATTTGCGGCAATCAGACCAAACATCTCTGCTCAAGCTGTTTAATAAAATAAATAGCAGCTTGTTGACATTTTTGTTCAGTTTGAACACACAGACATCCAGAGGTTACTTGTATGTCTCGGGTAGAAGAGCCAAGAAAGAAGTGGAGACTGAATGATATAAAAGTAGAACCAGTTCTAATGGAGGTAATGTAGATGTTTACATATCTATTTATTTATTTATTTATTTTCTTGAGACAGAGTCTTGCTCTATTGCCCAGGCTGGAGTGCAGTGGCATGATCTCAGCTCACTGTAAACCTCCACCTCCTAGGTTGAAGCAATTCTCCTGCCTCAGCTTCCCGAGTAGCTGGCATTACAGGCACCTGCCACCACGCCTGGCTAATTTTTGTATTTTTAGTAGACCTGGAGTTTCACCATGTTGGTCAGGCTGGTCTCGACCTCCTGACCTCACAATCCGTCCACCCCAGCCTGCCAAAGTGCTCGGATTACAGACGTGAGCCACCGCGCCTGGCCAGATGTTTCTGTATCTTCAGGAAACAACAAATCCTATAAAGTGTCCCAGAATCAAATGGCATAATTTATTTATATACACCCATATATATAGACATATATATTTACTTATACATATGCGTTCCACGAATAGACCATTATTGTAACTAAGTATAATGTTGCAGTTACATTCATGTAAAGAAATAAATCAAATGCTGTGGTAATAATAGGCCATCCCTAGTTAGAAGTAGTAGTTAGAATAGTAGGTCATCACTGCCAGGAGCAGTGGCTCACGCCTGTATTTCCAGCACATTGGAATGCTGAGGTGGGAGGATCACTTGAGCTCAGGAGTTCAAGCCCAGCCTGCACAACCTAGGAAGATGCCATCTCTACAAAAATAAAAAAATTAGCTGGGCATGGTGGCACGTGCTTGTAGCCCCAGCTACTTGGGAGGCTAAAGTGGGGGAATCACTTGAGCCCAGGAGTTCAAGGCTGCAGTGGGCTATGATCGCACCACAGCACTCCAGCCTGGGCAGCACAGTGAGACCCTATCTCAAAGAAAAAAAGTAACAATTTAAAAGTTAAACAAAAATAGTTATCAAGCACCTAACTCCCTACGAACAGCCTTGTACCATTCCATAAAAGAGCAACCAGCAGGCCATTCATTTCCTCATGTACCTTATAGGGTCCCGATGGGATACTGTAGAATCACACAGTCTTCAAACAGAACTTAGTACTACCCGATTCTCCGCCAGTTTATCCAAGACTCATCCAGGAGAGAGTGTGTCAATAAACCAGATCCAACAACACAGGGAAAATCTATTAAACTTGAACTGATGAGTAATTTGGACCTTTTGGCAGCTGCTCTGACCAATTTCCTGCCCCTTGTTCACCTGGGAAACTATGTATCGCTTTGAGATAAGGATAACCTGTGGTATTTGGGGTGGGGGGTGCCGTGGGAGGGGTAGGCAAAGGCAATTAAGTCTCATCAGCTTCCAGCAGGAATAAACACTGAGGAATGGACTTAAACTTCTTGCTGTCGGATGTGTGCATGTCACAAACACACCCCTGTTGTACTAGAGTCCTAGTGTTAGGTAAAAGTCCAGCTGTTCAGGGGCCATCTGACTGCACTTTTGGGGTGAAATAATGCCCTTTCCCAAAGCCTGTCCCCTCCTTCACCGTGAGCTGATACATCTGTCATACCGACTGGGCCAATTCAAATGCCATTCTCCTTCAAGAGATCCCAACTTCAAAACAGCCCTTCCTCCTCAGACCCCCTAGCAGATGCCCCTGCTCAGACCCCCAACTGCTCCTCTGAGCCAAATTCTGCCCGATTAAACGAAAATGCTCTCGCGTGTACTACGTTGACCTCACCACTGAGGGAGCTATGAGCTTTGAGCATAGCTGAGTTTGGGCTCAAATGACTTGATCTCTGGTTAATGCTCAAATATCCGTTTTGGGAGTTCATATGCACATATCAGAGTGAGAGAGAAATCAACATGGACACATAAACCACATAAACATATCCACTAGAGGGGAACGGCACAGTGTCCTATTTTCCAGTGATTAAGAGTCACCCTCTGCCTTCGCAGGGGGTTGGGTCCGCCACATTTCCACCAGGAGATAAACCTGAGTGACCTAGAGTGCTAAAGACCGATGCCTGTTTATCTTTTCAAATGCCATCCCCCCACTCCTTAAACCAGGAGGAAATTCCTCATTGCTTCTATATCTCTAACACGTGCTAATCTTCTTTCTAATAAGAAGGATAAGCCACCGTCTTGAGACCTGCAGGAAATGGTAGTAAGGCAGCAGGAGGGAGAATGAGAAGGAGGCAAGAATGACACCCAGGAGAAGGGGCAAGAGAACCCCAGGCAAGGAGGCTCTGGGACCTGAATTTCACCCAGCAATACAATTTCAGAAATAGTGTTGGGGACAGGCGTACATGGCCAACTTTTTGTTTTGCCAAGTAAGGATACTGAACTCACTATCTTGAGCTTATTTTTCTCATTTTGCCTTAGACCGGGGGAAAGCTCACGTTTGAATACCTCCTTGTGCATATCTGTGTACTGTCTGTATCCCCCACCCCCTTAGACTAAGCCCAAACACAGCACCTTGGAATCAGCACCTTGGAATTGCCTCTGCCTCCCACACAGAGGCTCCCTAGGTCCAGAAACCACTGAAATAGACCAGACTGGATCCCGATCTCAGAAGTATTCCTTATTTCTCCTTTCACTTGAGAATGTTTTACACTTCCTTATCTTCCTATCTTCCTTCAGAGAATTTCTGTGAAACATCTTTTCTAGGGTGTTATAAAGCCAACTTAAAAAAAAGAAATCAACACTTTCTCTGCAGGAGTCACTTCAACCCTTGATAAGAGAGTAGTTTCTGTGCTTCTAAAGGAAATGAATGCTAACTAAAAGGGCATTCCCACTTTCGGCCTGGGGGCCTGACCTGCAACAGCCAAGAACACAGCTGCAGAGAGTGCCAAGGCCTACTTCCTCGGGCAGAGCAGCCAAGGGGCAAAGACTTTCCATGCCTTTGTCTTGAGAATACACCACAGCCAGCCAGGATGACTGGCCTGAAGGGAACCAACCTGAAGGTTCTGGCCCAGACCCAGGGCTTTCAGCAACAAGTAAGGATTTAGACCAGCTTAATTTCTGAATTCTTGGAAGACAAAGACCATGTATATTAAAGTAGCCGGCACGATGCCTATTTGCCAAGTGTAAATAGGCATTTAGTCAATTTTTTATGGCAATCGTGATCATGTTGATGAGAACAATGGGAGAAACAAACAAACAAACAAAATAACCAAAGTCCTTGATCCCTTGAGAGGAGACTGGATCTGGCCTCATGACCCCTCACAAGTTGTATCAAGAGCTTCCACAAGGCCGTCAACACTGATATAGTTTGGATATTTGTCCCCACCCAAATCTCGTGTTGAAATGTAATCGCCAATGTTGGAGGTGGGGCCTGGTGGAGGTGTCTGGGTCATGGGGGAGGAATCCCCATGAGTGGCTTGGGCCATCCCTTTGGTGATAAGTGTGTTCTCACTCTGAGTTCACATAAGGTCTAGGTGTTTGAAAGTGTGTGGCACCTCCCCTCCCTTCTTGCTCCCATTCTCGCCATGTGATGTGCCTGCCCCCACTTTGCCTTCTGCCATGACTGGAAGCTTCCTGAGGCCTCCTCAGAAGCAGATACCACTATGCTTCCTATCCAGCCTGCAGAACTATGAGCCAATTCAATCTCTTTTCTTATAAATTATCCAGTCTCAGGTGTTTCTTTATAGCAGTGCACGAACGGACTAATACAAACAAGGGCTATTTGTGGAATGAACAATGAATTCTCATATTCATCTTATCTTTTGGTACACAAAAACAACTGGTTTAGAAATCTTTTAGGTTAATTCTTACTAAATAAAATATGTATTTTAATCTCACTTCCAATTATCAGTCAGGATCATACATTCTTGGGTAATACAACTGTAATAGTAATTTTAAGAGCTGCCACAGAATGAGTGTTTACTATCTTCCAAGTACTGGGCCAAGTACTTTACGAGAATGATTTTCTTCAATTACCGCAACACTGGCTGAGTGCAGTGGCTCACATGTATAATCCCAGCACTTCGGGAGGCCGAGGCAGGCAGATCACTTGAGGTCAGGAGTTTGAGACCAGCCTGGCCAACATGGTGAAACCCTGTCTCTACTAAAAATACAAAAATTAGCTAGGCGTGGTGGTGCATGCCTGTAATCCCAGCTACCTGGGAGGCTGAGGCACGAGAATCGCTTGAACCCGGGAATCGGAGGTTGCACCGAGCCAAGACTGAGTCATTGCACTCCAGCCTGGGTGAGAGAGCGAGACTCCAACTCAAAAAAAAAGAAAAAAAAAAAATTACCGCAACACCTCTACAAAGATAAGTATCCTTATCCCTATTTTACAGATGGGGAAATGGAGGTTCAGACAGCTTACATTATTTTCTCAGAATGCACTGCTCAGAAATCCCATTCCAATCACACAGCTGAGGGGAAGGACTGGGAGCTGAAACTGGCTGACAGCCTCACCCTGGCATCCACTGCCTCAGCCTGAAGATCTTGGATCACTTGATTAAAACCCACCCTGCCATAAGCTACAGCTTTTAAGGTACACACACTTTAACTGGAGCTGCTGCAAACCCAGGCCAGTCCTCTTTCCTGGAAGCCTGTGTTGTTTTCATTCCATTTTAAAGCCTGTTCAGCCTTTATACCCTCTCTCTCGGGAGCCCTAACTTCAGCCCCCAGGCCTTGGCACCACTGCAGCAAAGGGCCCTGTTGCAAAGTCATTCTGCTGGATTAGACAAACCCATTTCTCTCAGGATAGTTAGTGCAATTCCAAAATGGCTTATGATGGGCCAAAACTCTCAACTTGTTTTAAATAAAGCAAGCTCTCCAGAATCCCAGAGCTGTAGTCGGTGGTGGCGGCGGGATGAACGCTGGTGTGAAGCTGTCCTCCCTTTCTGCGGATGTCTTTCTCTGTGATCTCTGTGGTCCTTAGTTTCTCTGTATTTAGAATACGAACTCTTACCTACCTCACAGAAATGACTGTAACAACCAAGTGGGAGAGTACAAATACTTTTTTTTTTTTTTTTTTTGAGACGGAGTCTCGCTCTGTCGCCCAGGCTGGAGTGCAGTGGCCGGATCTCAGCTCACTGCAAGCTCCGCCTCCCGGGTTCCCGCCATTCTCCTGCCTCAGCCTCCGGAGTAGCTGGGACCACAGGCGCCGCCACCTCGCCCGGCTAATTTTTTGTGTGTGTGTGTTTTTAGTAGAGACGGGGTTTCGCCGTGTTAGCCAGGATGGTCTCGATCTCCTGACCTTGTGATCCACCCGTCTCGGCCTCCCAAAGCGCTGGGATTACAGGCTTGAGCCACCGCGCCCGGCCCAAATACTTTTTGAAAAACATTAAATGCCTTCTACAACTGAGATGTTAACATCAGACTTTTCCAATAGGACAGGTTATAGAAAATTCAACTAGGCATTTAGAAGGCCAAAGCACGGATCCAGCAGCTCTCTCTGATACATGTATGGTGATTTCCATTTAATTAACTGTTTCCGGGGAACACCTAGAGCCATTATCAAAGGTGCTAACTGGGCAGCCAATGGGTAAACTCCTAATAGGTCTATGAGTCAGTCTTTTGGAAAGTTTTTGTCTTGTGTTTTCATATTCGGGTTCCATTTATGACTCAAGCATAACTTTCCTTGGTATTAAGTAACAAGGAACTGAGATTAATTGCCCAATTTTTAACTACATTTGGCCTGTTTGCATCCCATGTTGTAAGCGCCCTACTAGGGCTGTAAGAACAAAGAATTTGTCACTGGCTGTTGTGAAAAAGCTTGGGCGCCTGAGCACTTTATGACGACTAAAATATAAGATTCTAGCCTCCTAAGAGGCGGGCGGATCACGAGGTCAGGAGATCGAGAACATCCTGGCTAACACACAGACACCCCATCTCTACTAAAAATACAAAAAATTAGCCAGGCATGGTGGCAAGCGCCTGTAGTCCCAGCTACTCCAGAGGCTGAGGCAGGAGAATCGCTTCAACTCGGGAGGTGAAGGTTGCAGTGAGCCGAGACCATGCCATTGCACTCCAGCCTGGGCAAGAAGAGCAAAACTCTATCTCAAAAAAAAAAAAAAAAAAATGGTTTGAGAACATCACAGGAAACCATGCTGAACCAAGTGTGTTGACTTTTACACCCTATAACCTGGCCAGCTGGCTGTGTCTCGAAGCATCAGACTCCATTTTGAACATGGATTTCTTTTTTCCTTTCCGGAGTCTCTCATTTTCTCCATTGTATTCATTCAGAGGGGAAAAAAAAAGACTTCATAAATGTCATTTCATATTCCAAGCAATTTGCTATAGGCAACTACACCATTACTTTGTACAAATAAATTTACATAAATCATTATTAGAATGTTTTATCTTGGCAACATTATTTGGTTCCCAGAACACAAATTAAATGCATGCTTAAAGCAGAATATTTTAAAGTTATTCCTATATTGTTTATGAGACAGGATTAGAAATTTCCATCTAATTTTTCTTTCATAATGGAATTCCTTTAGCTTTCTTTGTACGTTTAGAAACCGTATGTATAATTTTCGGGGGGGTTTCTTGAAGCAAGCCATGCAGTAGATGACTGTGCCATGTTTCGTTCATTTTTCAGCTGCTATTCCCTTTGATTTCATGGGTTTGGTTTTGAACACTGATTAGGAAGGCCAGGAACCAGGGGAACTGCAATACAGACTCCTAAGTAGATGGCTTTTTATGTGATAATATGCTGCACATAAACTGGTCTTTGACTGTGGTTAAGCTTTTTTTTTTTTTAAATAAACAAATGTGTAAATAAACTCCCGGCACTCAGTTTCTCCTGGCTGTTTGGGTTGGGAAGGGGCCTGTTTGGATTCTCTGCACAGCACATGGCAAGTCTTCACTGGCTGGAGTTTTACTCCACCCTAGATTTCAAAATAAAATCTTTTCCACGTAAAAAGCAGCTCCCGGTTTTAAAACAAGCTGCACTTGTCAACATCAGGGTAGGGAGTGGTGGCAGGGGACCGGACGGGAAGTCAGGACACGCACGTCAGTGAGGCCTGCTGTTGCTGGCTCTGGAAAACGACATAGTGACTTCCCAGCTCGTCTTCTCATTGGTGTCACAAAGGGCTGGACTCCTGGCTCACGGCTGGAACTTTCTACCAGTATGTGGTCTGAGAACAGATTCCAGGGCCACTGTCAGGGAAGTGGGGCCCCATGAGGTCAAGGGTGCAATACTCAAAAACGGGGAGTGAGGCAGCCCTGTGGAGGGCTTAAGAACACAGATTCCAATAGCCAGGGTTCAAATCAACACACCAAATCAACCACAACCACTTGCTACCTGTGTGACTGAATAATTCAAAACTTTCTGCATCTCTGTTGCCTCATCTGAAAATGAAGAGATTATGCATACATACCTAGCAGTCTTATTTTGGGGATTAAATGAAGCAACACAGCAAAAAGCTGAGCAGTGTCTGACTCTTAGAAGAGGTTCAATAAACAGTAGCTAACATTAATCTTAAAGGATGATCAGTGGAGTCAAGCTAGGGCGATCATATCATTTATGATCTAAACCAGGATATTTCTGGGTATGAAAGGGAAGACTGTATGGTAATTATATTGGGTCAATGGTGTATGCTAGGACAGTCCCAGGCATACTGGGACTTGTGTGACTACCCTGCCCCTAGCCCATACCATTCAAGACTCAATAAAGACATTTATTTTTTGCTTACAATTATATATTACACATTTTGCAATTTGTTACTCCTTTTAAAGTTCTTTCATACACCTTATTTGAACTTTTCTTAACTTTTCTTAAAATGTGGGAAAATATAGGACTGAATTACTTATCCCTTAATAATAAGCAAACAAAGTATAGAAAAAAAAAAACAAAAAAAGTATAGAATTTCCCCTAGTGACCCAGTGTTGCTGAGCAGTGGGAGACAGTATCCCATGACCTCCTCCGTACTTCCTGGCCTCCTGCCAGAGAGGCAGGGTCATGTAACTAGTCCTGACCAATGGCCTGTCACCTCTAGTCTTAAGCACTTAAGAGTGTGTGTGCAACCGGGCACACTGGCTCACACCGGTAATCCCAGCACTTTGGGAAACCAAAGTGGGAGGATTGCTTAAGCCCAGAAGTTTGAGACCAGTCTGAACAACATAGCAAGACCTCATCTCTACACAAAATTTTAAAAACCATTCTATAGTATGCCTGTAGTCCCAGCTACTCAGGAAGCTCAGACAGGAGAATCCCTTGAGCCCAGGAGTTCAAGGCTGCAGTGAGCCATGATCACGCCATTGCACTCCAGCTGGAGCAACAGAGCAAAACCCTGTCTAAAAAAATGAATGGAGCTGGGCATGGTGGCTCACACCTATAATCCCAACACTTTGGGAGGCTGAGGCAGATGGATCACTTGAGGCCAGGAGTTCAAGACGAGCCTGGCCAACATGGTGAAACCCTGTCTCTACTAAAAAATAAAAAAATTAACTGGGTATGGTGGCACATGTCTGTAATCCCAGCTACGCAGGAGGGTCAGCTGGGTGGATCCTTTGAACCCAGGAGTTCAAGGTTACAGTGAGCCATGATCACACCACTGCACTCCAGCTGGGGCAACAGAGCAAGTCCCTGTATTTAAAAAAAAAAAAAAAAGAATGGAGCCAGTGCAATGGTTCACACCTATAATCCCAGCACTTTGGGAGACCAAGGTGGGTGGATCACTTGAGGCCAGGAGTTCAAGACCAGCCTAGCTAATGTGGCAAAACCCCCATCTCTACTAAAAATACAAAAATTAGCCAGGTATGGTGGCGCATGACTGTACTCCCAGCTACTTGGGGGGACTGAGGCAGGAGAATCGCTTGAACCCAGGAGGCGGAGGTTGCAGAGAGCTGAGATTGCGCCATTGCACTCTAGCCTAGGTGACAGAGTGGGACTCTGTCTCAAAAAAAAAGAATGGGTGTACGTTCTCAACCCTTTCCTTCACATGTTGCAGCAGCCAGGAAGCCATGTTTTGAGATGTAGATATCACAAGATGGAAGAGGCCTGGGACCTCAAAATACTGGAGGCAAGAGAGCTACACTGGCCCAATCCCTGGGCAAATGAGAAGTAAGTTTTTGTTGTACTAAGCCCCTGAGATGTGGGATGTACTTCTTTTTAAGACGGAGTCTCGCTCTGTCACCCAGGTTGGAGTGCAATAGCGCGATCTCAGCTCACTGCAACCTCCGCCTCCTGGGTTCAAGTGATTCTCCTGCCTCAGCTTCCCGAGTTGCTGGGATTACAGTCACCCACCATCATGCCCAGCTGACTTTTGTATTTTTGTAGAGACGGGGTTTCACCATGTTGGCCAGGCTGGTCTTGAACTCCTGACCTCAGGTGATCTGCCCGCCTCAGCCTCCCGAAGTGCTGGGATTACAGGCGTGAGCCACTGCGCCCGGCCAGGGTATACCTTTTATCCTAATATACTACTGCCTGCCCTGGCTCAGCCGGTTAGTAAGATTAGAACCCACATATTTTACTATAGTTTTCATTCAACAGTATCATAAAATCCTACCAGATTGGGAAAAAGCATTGCCAAGATTAAATGCCATAGCTTACTCATGGTAAGCCTTCAAGGCTTACTTGATTTAAAACAAAATATTTATTTGGTTTAAAATAAAATCGTTCACACCCAGAGCCAAGTAAAAAGAAAAAAGTTCCAAAATGCAAGGTTTGTTTTAATTTGGTGCTGATTTATTCCAACATTTAGGTTAATCCAAGAAGTCTGGATGCCTCATCTTACAGACAACCCTAAGACGAAATGGCCTCATGTTGCATCTAGGTTTTATTTTAAGTTAAAGAGATGAATGGAAATATCCAACTAGAGTGTGACCAATTCGCTATCTCACTCCAGAAAATCCCTCCCTTCCGCTCTTTCCTATTCTAATCCTACTCATCCTTTCAACCTATTTTCTTAATGGGGAGAAAGCTCCACACATCAAATTTTGCAAACACTTATGTCACACAATTGGCTAGGCCAGGAGTTGGCAAGCTTTTTCCATAAAAGACCATAGGGTAAATATTTCATGGTTTCCATTGCACTTATTTAACTCTGCCATTGTAAGGGCAACAACTGCCACAGATAATCCAGAAATGAACAAACATGGCTCTGTTTCAGTAAGATTTTATTTAGGGACACTGAAATTTGCATTCCATATACATTTCATGAGGCACAAAATTTTATTCTTTTAATTTTTCCCAACCACTGAAAAATGTGAAAACCATTCTTAGTACATTGGCAGTGCACGGACAGGCAGCAGGCAGTAACTTGGCCCCTGGGCCGCCTGTGGTTTACCAACTCCTGGTCTGGTCTTAGGAGGGGTGGCAACAATCTATTAGGCAAGTTCTGCAGCGGGAGGAGAACACAAATACTGCGATTCTAGTTCTTCCGCTTCCTGGTGGCTGGTGATCCCAGGCTCTGACTCCAGAAGGCCCAAGCTTCTGCACACCTGTGTCCAGGAAGGCAGATGGTGCGTGGCCAGGCAGGGCCCAACTGGCAGCGACGGGGTTCTCAGCTGGCAACTCTCAGTAGCACCTTTAAGACCCAGGACAGGCCAGGTGCAGTGGCTCATGCCTGTAATCCCAGCACTTTGGACAATGTGCCTTGGGAGGCCAAGGCAGGCAGATCACTTGAGGTCAGGAGTTTGAGACCAGCCTGGCCAATATGGTGAAACCCCATCTCTACTAAAAATACAAAAATTAGCCGGGCGTGGTGGCAGACGTCTGTAGCCCCAGCTACTCAGGAGGCTGAGGTAGGAGAACAGCCTGAACCTGGGAAGCGGAGGATGCAGTGAGCAGAGATGGTGCCACTACACTCCAGCCTAGGCGACAGAGCAAGACTCTGTCTCAAAAAAAAAAAAAAAAAAAAAAAAAAAGGCCCAGGGCAGTGAAAGCCACCACTGCTTCCACCAGCTAAACAAAGGGCAGCCCTGGGGAAGAGTGAGGGGTGGACAGGATCCACTACATCATGCCCAAATTAATCAGGGCACTTAGCTGCCATCCCTGACTGTAGCCCCAGCCCTCCCCCTTGAGACCCTCCCTGAATTCTGGCTTTCAGAACCCTCTGGATGCGCTCCCAGCCTTACTTTATAAATGCGTGTTCTTAACTTATGCTTCCTCCCCTGCAGCTCCACTTCTCAGAATCACCCCTTGTGAATCACCAGGTATTGACCTCACAGAGCTCATCCCAGGGCCCTGACAAGCCCCAAAGGCCAGGCAGAGCTCAGAGGGGAGGGTGGCAGGTGTGTGAAAGAAGAGTAAATAATCAGGTAGACAGGCAGAGGCAGGGTGTGGACAGGCCCAGAGAAGCAGAAAAGATCAGCAAAGCAGTGGCCAAGCCAGGGTGGGGGCAACAGAAACCACTGTCCCCAGCAGGACACTGCCAGCCAAAGCCCCTCTGCAAAGGGAAGGTAGAGTTTCCCCAACGGGCTCCACTCCAGGATCCTTAAGGGACCCCTGACGGGGAGTCTGGTTCTAGGTGGGCCAGAGGATCTGGGTCCTCTAGACCTTCTGATTGAGGCAGTCAGGCCCTCACTGCCTGGGCTCACAGTGGGTTCATTCCTGTCTTCCCCTCAAGGCTCAATGTCATGCCTCTTCCTTCTGCCTGGCCAAATGATCCACAGCAACAAAGCCCAACTGAGGCCCTCCCTGGTCCATGAATTCTTCCCTAATTATTTCAATCCCAATCCTCAAAGCTTCTCCATTCCCTGAACCAAGGAACTACCACTAGTTCACAGCCCTGGCCCTAAGCTTAGCACCATCTGCCATTTTCTTATGAGTGAATCAACTTTGCCTAAACTGTGGGCTCCCTGAGGAGAGGAGACAGTCTTCTACTTCTCCATCCCCACCTGTCCCAAGAACACACAACAGATACTCAATACTTACTGAACGCAACTAAAAGTGCAACATTAGAAAGATTAATACAATTAAAGTAAAACATGAGATTGTGGCAACAAAAATAATTTAGAAGCTAATTTCTATGTGAAAATTCCCAGCAATCTTCCTGTGGCTTTGTATTTCTACGACTTACACCAGAATTTTAAATAAAGATGTGATTCAATGTTTTTAATCATCTTAATGCCTAAATTGGATTGACCACATTGTCAAGTCTGATCAGCTGCATAAATTGATCATTAAGAAGACTGGGGGAGGCGGGAGAGAATACCAGTTGATGGAGAAATAATCAATTTGGCATTTGCATTTAAATATAGCTTTGGCATTTCATTTATTCAGCGCAGTCTACGTAAGGCATGGCGAACTGGGGAAGGCAGTGTAATTACCTGAGTCGGAATGGGTCCAGGAAACTGAGGTCAGCATTGCTCCCGTCACAGAAAGGACAGAGGGGCCTCCATAATCACGAGAACGCTGGTCTTCTAGAGGCTGCTGGAGAGGAGCAGTAGGAAGTCAGAATTAAGCAGAAGCAGCAGAGAGAGCCCTCGCAACCACAATGGATGCCATCTCTGGCCTGACTCTAGAAAATGACGCACTTCAGTGAAAAAGCAATTTTAACAGTACCTCTTTATTTCTTGGATCGTTATTAAAAGACTGGATCTTTCACTATGGAGTGTTTTTAAACTGTCTCATGGGGCATAAGAAGATCCAGAAATTTGAAAATACATGCCATCTCAATGTGAGATTATTTTATTTTGCTACAACTGCCACTGAGACATTTGTGAGATCATTTTATGTACTCCAGCTGCTACTCAAACACTTGTCTACATAAAGGAAAAACATCAGAGCACCCACAAGCACTCAAGGCCAGCATTCCACCCCACGGACCAGCCTTGATCCCCAGGGTAGACCAAGTGCACAGGCTGCAAAGTCGATGACTCTATTTTATTGTAAAATGAAATGTCTCTGGCTCTACTCCTCACTAAATGGGCTGCAAGTTATTAGGCCATGGTTAACCAGTAATCTTGCAAAATAGGAAAGCTGGTACATGAGACAGATTGCATAATAATCTCTGAGAGAAGATATCTTTTTAACCGGGGCCTCAAGGATAACAAATCAATGAACTCTCTAATGAAATGAATGGTATTAACCTACGTGCTGTCGTCTGAGAATGTTAGGAGTATATTAATTAGATCGGCGGTTCCCAAACTGTGGGTCCTGGAACAGCAGCATCAACATTGACTGAGAGTTTGTTGGAAATGCAAATTCTTGGCCCCTACCCAGTACCTACTGAGTCAGAATACATTATCCAGAAGTAGGGCCCAGAAATCTGTGTTTTAACAAGCCCTCCAAGTGATTCTGATATACCTTAGATCATTAATTTATCCACCCATACAAAGCCATTCTGTTGTAAAATAAAATCACCCTACTCTACTTTGTGCTTAAGCTCCTGGAAGGACAAAGCGTAGAGCTGAGGATTGCATCGTGGAGGGATGAAGAGTCACAGACGATAAAGAACCTGCCCTCGAGAAATGTATTGTCCACTATGGAAAATAAGACACATACACAAGCAACTCAAGTACTGGCAGACCGTGTTATTTCTTCTAACGGCTGGAGAGTGTCAAGACAAAGGAGATAACATGTTTCCGTTTGGGGTGAGGAGTAGGGGATGCCACGAAAGGAAGGCATCATGAAGACAATAATAATGGCCTTGAGATCAGGACAGGATTTTAACAACAAAAACCAGACAGCAACCGAAGCAAAGGCCCAGAGGTTGGAAAGTGTGAGGGCTATTCGGGGGCACGAGGTAACCAGGTCTGGCTGATACACGAGAAAGTTGAAGGTGATCTGAGTGAGACAAGGTTACTTCCAAGTGCAGACAGGTAAGAGCGAGGGGCTCTTCTTCTGTTTTTTCTTTTTGAGACAGTCTCCCTCTGTTGCCCAGACTAGAGTGCAATGGCACAATCTCAGCTCACTGTAACCTCTGCCTCCCAGGTTCAAGTGATTCTCCTGCCTCAGCCTCCCCAGTAGCTGGGATCACAGGCGCCCAACACCACCCTGGGCTAATTTTTGTATTTTTAGTACAGACAGGGTTTCGCCATGTTGGTCAGACTGGGGGCTCCTCTTTTTCAAGTAAAGGCCACCCAGCAGGCACCAGTGGCTTATATTTAATTGATGTCTGGGCTAGGCATGGCGACTCACACCTGTAATCCCAGCACTTCTGGGAGGCGGAGGTGGGCACATCACTTGAGCTCAGGAGTTCAAAACCAGCCTGGGCAACAGGGCAAAACCCCATCTCTACAAAAAACACAAAACAAAACAAAAAAATAGGTGTGGTGGTGCATGCCTGTAGTCCCAGCCACCCTAGGAGGCTGAAGAGGGAGGCGTATCTGATCTTGGAGGTCAAGGCCACAGTGAGCCAGGATCGTACCACTGCCCCATCTCAAAAAAAAAAAAAAAAAAAATCTACATCCAGTTTACTTTTCTTTTTTTTTTTTTTTTTTTTTTTTTTGAGACCGAGTCTCGCTGTGTCTCCCAGGCTGGAGTGCAGTGGCGTGATCTCGGCTCACTGCAAGCTCCGCCTCCCGGGTTCACACCATTCTCCGGCCTCAGCCTCCCAAGTAGCTGAGACTACAGGCGCCCGCCACCACGCCCGGCTAGTTTTTTGTATTTTTAGTAGAGACGGGGTTTCACCATGTTAGCCAGGATAGTCTCGATCTCCTGACCTCGTGATCCACCTGCCTCGGCCTCCCAAAGTGCTGGGATTACAGGCTTGAGCCACCGCGCCCGGCCCCAGTTTACTTTTCTATACTTTTGGCAGTGCATTTTCTAGAGGGAAGAACCGCAGCTGCTTCACGGATTAACAGTATAAGGTTTGTCCAGGAGGAAGAACGCACACACAAAATTTTAAAGTAGATACAAGAATCGGGAAGTCACAGTCGCCTCGGACCATTCTGCAAAGGGGCAACATGTTACCACGCCTCGACAGCCCCTGAGAACATCTCTGGTTTTAGCTTTAAAAAAATACTGTCATTCAAGTTGAGACTGGCATGACTTAGTCACCAAAAAAGTTAAATTAATACACCTCCAATGAGAGGAAAAAATACTTTTCATGATCAAGTGGGTATGGCTTTGCTTCTAGAAAATGGACATAAATAGTTTTTATTTCCTGATGTTGGTAGGTGAACAAGGGGGTACTGAAAATGTTTTTCATGTCACACCAAGGCTCAGATTGAAATGAAGCTGGATTCAGAATTGGCAGTCTCTGCTTACCCACGCCAGCTTTGCCACTCAACTTTCTGAGTCATTATGGACAAGGCACTAAACCCCCTCAACCTCCGTTTTTCATCTATCAAGAAAAAGAGGCACCGACCTACCCCACCTTCTTGGAAATTTCTTTTTTTTTTTTTTTTTTGAGACGGAGTCTCGCTCTGTCGCCCAAGCTGGAGTGCAGTGGCGCGATCCTGGCTCACTGCAGGCTCCGCCTCCTGGGTTTACGCCATTCTCCTGCCTCAGCCTCCCGAGTAGCTGGAACTACAGGCGCCCGCCACCGTGCCCGGCTCACTTTTTGTAATTTTAGTAGAGACGGGGTTTCACCATGGTCTTGATCTCCTGACCTTGTGATCCGCCCGCCTCGGCCTCCCAAAGTGCTGGGATTACAGGCGTGAGCCACCGCGCCCGGCTGGAAATTTCAATAAGAAAATAGAAATGAAGTTCTGGGAAAATTATAAAGTACCATACTATATAAAGGTATAGAATTATCCTCCTCATCGAGGCATTTGGCTACTAATTAACACTTGTTATCCTACCGGCCTTTGAAAATATAAAAGCAACATGTTTCGATGCCCTTGAGATTCTCCTTTTAAATATGTGCAGGTACAGCAGTTCTGAGGAACAAACTTGGCATCAACCAAACCATTCTCCCAAGAAGCATTTCAAGGTAAATCTTTTACTTGTAATTAAAAAAAAATTTTTTTTATTCCTCTAACCACGATAGAGCATCCAGTTATCTTTTAGCAGCTCCTGGTGAACACAACTCAGTCTTCGGCAACACCGACATATACAATGGCAATAATTTATCATCTCTGCAGTAGTTTAGTCCCAGATGGACCATTTACTAATTTATTTCCATATGTAACTGGCAGAGAGATTAATCAGGCTTCCAACTCGGAAACCTGAATTCAGCTTTATTCCCTTAACAGGCTAACTCTGGGCAGAAGAGGCACACATTTACACAGAAACCAAGAGTTCCTCTTAAAAAGCCTGTCAGCCTCAGATGCAAGCCTTATACACACACACACACGCATGCACACACACGCACGCACATCTTTCTTGAGACAGTTGCTCCTATGTCGGCTTGGAGGGCTGGTTCTTTCC
This sequence comes from Macaca mulatta, assembly GCF_049350105.2. Taxonomy (NCBI): domain Eukaryota; kingdom Metazoa; phylum Chordata; class Mammalia; order Primates; family Cercopithecidae; genus Macaca; species Macaca mulatta. The sequence continues at coordinate 162,741,040 of NC_133412.1, forward strand.
TCAGATCCTCATGGACTCTACACAGGAGCTGTGTCTGATACAACTGCAGGCAGAAGTAAAACGTAACGCCAAATGCAGTAAAGTTGCAGCCACATTCCCCTCCCCGTCTGCAAGGTCGGAGGCTCAGATTTCTGAAAACGAAGAGATCTTTTTGCAACAGTGCTGCGCCCAGCTGGCCCGGCAATGCAGTGCCCAGGCGCTGGGAGGCATGTGCTTTCTTTTTTCCACTCTTTTTAAGGGTCTGAACTTGACTGAATTCAGCAGCTGCCGTGTCCTCAGCGATGGCTAATGAATTGTAAGCTTTGCTCCCAGTTTCCCTGAGCTCAACTCCCAGTCCACTTTTGTTTTTAATTCTATCCCAATGATATCAGTGTTTAACATAGAGTGGTGAAGGAATTGTTGTTGGATGACGGTGTTTACATATAGAAAGCGAGCCAGACATGGGCAGAAAGCACCAGCTGATCCCTGATGCCTTAAGTGGAACCCACGGCCATGCCAAGAAGGTCTCGCAGAGAGGAGTGTGTGGAGGTATTGTCGGCTAAGCTAAGTCCACACACCTGGGGCGTTAACCAACTCTCTCGCTTTGAAGAAGTCACTTGATGGTTCAGGTTTAAAATTCTCTCCTCTATGAATTTAGTTCCCTGAGGTTCCTTCTGGCTCTAAAATCTAATGATTCTATGAATATGAAAAAGATCAGCCATTCACCTGGTTTGTTCCATGTGTTTAGCCGATGACAAACAGCAGGAAGTTTGGAAGCATCTGAAAGTGGCTGAATGGGTCCAGATGCTTTTGGTGCTGTGACAGACATAGCCTTTGGAATCTCAGCAGCCAACAGATTCCCTTTGCACAAAGAACAGAAGCATTTGACGACTGGTCCACAATGTATATCTTTACAAGGTTTTAAGAATTCAATTAAATACAAGAGTTCCATTACAGTATTATTCTAAGTATGGCGAATCCTGCAAAAGTACGTATGTCATGGCCCTTGTCTTTAATACATTGACATATTAGTTAAGGAGATACACTGCTAATCTCTTTTTTTTTTTTTGAGACAGCGTTTTGCCCTTGTGGCCCAGGCTGGAGTGCAATGGCGCGATCTTGGCTCAGCGCAGCCTCTGCCTCCCGGGTTCAAGCGATTCTCCTGCCTCAGTCTTCTGGAGTAGCTGGGATTACAGGCATGCGCCACCATGCCCAGCTAATTTTGTATTTTGTTTGTTTGTTTGTTTTTGTTTTTGTTTTTGTTTTTGTAGAGACGGGGTCTCTCCATGTTGGTCAGGCTGGTCTCAAACTCTGACCTCAGGTGATCCACCCGCCTCGGCCTCCCAAAGTGCTGGGATTATAGGCGTGAGCCATTGTGCCCGGCCACTGCTAATCTTAATACAATGCAATATGTGCCATAATCATTGACAAAGAAATGGTTAAGTCAACATGGAGGATGGAGAACTCATTTTAGTGAAAGGGGGAGATCTGTAAGGTTTTGCAGAGGAAGCGGAATTTAAACTGGGCTTTGCAAAGCAAAGATGGGACTATAGACATCCGGACAGAGGTAACAGTGAAAGCAAAGGCCAATGTGCTTCCAAGTGTGGTCAGGGCACAATATTCAGGACCCAAGGACAGGGGCACAGGATGCCCAAGGAAAAGAAGACACAGTGAGACGAGAGGCTGGAAAGGAATTCAAAGTAGAAAGCCCTGGATGCCAACCTTTCATCCTGTGGTCTCTGGGAATCTTCAGAAGTTCCTGGACAATGGAGACTCCAGATGAGCTCTGCCTTGGGGGTTTCTTTGGACCATTTACCACCATTGATGACTGGGAATAAGATCCGTCCGTACCTTCATGTTTCTCTTAGTCATTCCACCTTGCCACTATTTGGGAATCCCTCAAATTTATTTTTTTTCTAAATCAATTTCCTGGCCCTTTGAATGGAAGCAATTGAGTTTCCTCTAAGTACTGCCAAGATTTCACATTCCGATGAAGAGTTCGGCCTAGCGCTTTACATTTAGGTTCGTGTGTTTTTCTATTCTTAAGAAAGACTTAAAATAGCATAGACGGGTGTTTTGTTTTCATTTGTTTCTACACTGGAAAATATTTCTGTATGATGAAGAAAATACACAAACGTCCTGACTTTTGGAAGGGCCTGCTCCAGCACTTCCCAAAAACAAAAGTTTAACTAGTCATCCAAGCCGTTCACTGAAAGTTTTTTGCTCTCCAGTGTCAGAGTCCCAGGTTATTGAGCCCAAGTTTTCCAAGGTCCTTCAAACACAATAACAGAACGTCATGTAAACTCTCTCCTACCAATGCTATTTGGTCCCCTCAGCCTGGGGGTGCTAAGCGCACATAGTATTATGCAGCTTTCACACGGAGAAGCCCCAGGATACATGGGGCACACACCAGGCAAGCCAGGGCATGGGGACGGGGGTCTGCCCTCCCATCTACCCCAAAGATGGGTCTTAAAACTCCACTGAAGTGGGGGGTACAAGTGGGCAGAGCAGCTCTTCCTCTGAGAATGGAGCTGCCTTCGGTATGAATCACCACTAAAAAGTTTCCCAAGGTTTGCACCTATACGCTCAGCACTTTAGGAGGCTGAGGCGAGAGGATGGCTTGAGCCCAGGAGTTTAAGACCAGCCTGGAAAATATAGTGAGATATTTTGGTCGGGCATGGTGGCGTGTGCCTGTAGTCCCGGCTACTTGGGAAACTGAGGCAGAAGGATTGCTAGAGTCCAGGAGGCAGAGGTTGCAGTGGGGCGAGATAGCACCGCTGCACTCTGGCCTGGGTGACAAAGTGAGACCCTGTCTCAACAAAATACAATAAAACCAAAAAACAACTCCCATAAAAGATACAAATTTCACTTCCCATCTCTGGATTGCTCAGACTACACATGGGCATATATGGAAAACTTCAACATTCATTTCATTTATCAAATTATTTAGAAAGGCACACTGTATCTACTCACTGGGGTGTGGTACATTCCAGGGTTCAAGTCCCTGGTTTATAATCCAAAACCCGTCCTAGCCCTCCACATGCATGGGTGCTCGGAAGCTCCGAGTCCCTCAGAGGTATTCTCTTAACATCTAATCAAATAATGACTATAAAGAATAATATGCAGTACATACTGTTGATAGTTCCCTGTGCACATACAAAAATAGTCTCATACAGCCCAAAGAGCTGTCTGCATCGCTTTTTCTAAAAGTCCACCTATGGTCGGAAAACTAACCTTCTTCAAATGAATAGATTAGCTTAAATTACCATGCCATTTTACATTCTCTTCACTGATACACGAATAATAAAACTATGAGGTAAATGTAGGCTTAAATCGAATAATGGGCATAAATAAAAAAATTTTTGACATTAAAAACTCAGTATAAATTGAACTACAAGATACTTGAAAGCTCCCACAATCATAACGTGCACATTGAAATCCATTAACCTAATACCTAGGCTGCTATTCAAAAGTAGGGGTCTAGCAGGCAAATAAATACTCATTTGAACACTCCTCCTAAATTACTGTACAATTTGGTTGCAAAGTCACACACTTACAAAATCTATCATCTTTACTTGGTTGCTCTGTAGCCAACACTGAAGTCATATCAGGTTACAATGTGGCAGCATGAGATCAACACAGATACCAGCAAATGGTACTAAAAAGTAGCAGCAAATGTCAAAGACAAACCAGGGTCAGCTTGGAGAGAATGAGATATTTACATAAGCTTTCGGAAAAGACAATGGAGCCCCGATTTCCCCTTAACTGCACACCTAATCAACCTCTCTGCTCCTCACCTGATCATGCTGATATAAAAGCAATTTCTACAGTGATACATTCAAAGACCTTAGTTGCCATAAACTCAGCAGCTGTTAAAAAGATTCTGTTGCACATTCGATTTGCTTTGAGACTCAGCTATTTCCAACCAAAGCTTTCATTTCTTATCCATCACTACCCCCCTGCAAAAAAAAAAAAAAAATAGCTTCATTAACAATATCCTTCTTTGACAAGTCATCTGCCAAGTCCATTTTCTTACCTTTGTAACTCACATTTTTTTCATTTGAGGATATTTACCCAAGCAAGGACAATTGTTTGACTGGAATCTTGCAACTTTCAACTTTGCCCAGATTTTGCCATCGTGCAGAAGGGGAATGCCGCAACCCCCGACACATCGTTCGGTTGAGCTAATACACATCTGAATCCAGGGCTATATTTTAAATTCTTTTACACTTACTTAATATAGTGCATGCCGCCTGTCCACTGATGCGATATCAGAAACCTGCAAGCTACTATTTCTGCAACTGTGTCACTGTAGATAGTCTGAAACATGTACGTAGCTGTTGCCATGGAAACAAACACAGCTAGGGTAGAGTGCCACGCTGTGTTAATTCCTTCACCCATGAACCCCAGGGGAATGCTAACATTCATCTTCTTTCTCCTTTAGTCTCACACTGCTTTAATATTTTTTTAGCATTATCAAATGATGTACTAAATACATATGGTACACCTGAAAATACGGATGGCTGAAACGAGCCGTGGTACCAACCTAGCCTGCCGGCTGTCTGCTTAAGGTGGTGCAGCTCTGTAATGGATCCTTTCCTGAACTTCTCCTGGGAGAAATAAAGAACTTTGTCTTTCTTTTAAAACGGTGTGGGAAGGACAGAAAAGGTGAGCATCTTGTCTCCCCTAAGAAGAACAGTTATCCTGGAATTATACCGGAATAAAGATGCTATCAGAAATGTGCCTTCTCAGTTCTCCGAAAGGCAGAGGGAGGCCTTGCAAACTTTCTGAAGTGGATCCAAGCTAAAAGTTATTCTCCCTTCCAAGTAGAGCTGCATTAGCAGGCTATAAACCCAATAGTTTTAATTAGGCAAAAGCATAAACCCTTAACAAGGGATTCATCTGTCCCCACTTGGTCTTGATTCCTAAACCCATGCAAGAAGGTATTAAAATGAGTGAGTAGGCAATGAGATGGAAATCTGCCATTATTCAGAAAGAAATGTGATTTTCCTGGAATTTGAACATTCTCTTTTTTGCTTCAAGTTCATATCTCTGCCCTTATCGATGCTTGGACCTGTGGAGAAAAGTCAAACTCTTTCCCTGCACCTAAAAGCCAAAAGGCATGCTTACTGGTGCACTGGGCCACCTTCTCATTATTCAACTGGTAAACCGCTTTAAATATTGGGGTTATACTCATCACAGTAGACAAAAGTAAGCTGTTCAAAATCTTAATTACATCATATCCCTTGGGCTGGTTAATAATATTCAATCTAGATGAAAATGGCCACGTTTTAGATTTGCATGCTGATGTGTTTCACTTGAATACAATTTTCGCACTAAACAATCAATTGTAAGCTTTAAAAGTGCAGCTCTGTGACCTCGAACTGGCATATTTTAAAGAAACCACTACTTTATTTGTGGAGATTATGGCAAAATTAGCCTACAAAAGATGAGCAAACTTTTTCTGTTATTTTCCTAAATTGAATCATGCTTGGCTATTTACTATGATAATAATAATGAACTCATTCCTAAAATAAAGCAGAACAGAAAATGGATATATATACACCTTACTGGTTAAAGAAATTCATCACTTTTTAAAAGCAATCTCAAAAATATGTTAGGGTCCAGTAGAAAGCCTAGTCTTCAAGTATTAGCAGGGCAGGTAAGGATTACCCTTTAATCATGACCAGTATTTCAGAGGCAGAACCACAGCAATGAGAATGAAAACTGCAGTCCCTTCCATTAACTTTGCACTTCTGCCTCTTATTTGCTTCAAGTTCAAATCTCTGCCATTATCAATGCCCTTGCATTCTTCTAATATCACAAAGCATTTTGACGTAGGTTATTTCATTTGACTATCAAGGGAGTTCCATGAATTATCTTGGCAGGTATCACCCATCTCATTTCACAGAAGATACAGTGAGGCTCCAAAAATCAGCAACTGGTCTGAGGCCACTGGGTAAATGTCAGAACCTCACCTGGGTCACCTGATCCAGTGCTCTCTGTAGGGACCGTGCTGCTCCTAAGCGTGCTCACAATGCAGTTGGCTGCCTGTAATCCCAGCACTTTGGGAGGCCGAGGCGAGTGGATCACGAGGTCAGGTTGGCCAATGTGGTGAAATCCCATCTCTACTAAAAATTCAAAAATTAGCTGGGTGTGGTGGTGGGCACCTGTAATCCCAGCTACTCAGGAGGCTGAGGCAGGAGAATCTCTTGAACCTGGGAGGCGGAGGTTGCAGTGAGCCGAGATGGCGCCATTACATTCCAGCCTGGGCAACAACAGTAAAACTCCATCTCAAAAAAAAAAACTACTTGACTAGAGTTAACAATACTTATAAAAGGATAGACACTAAGTATCAGATTAATTGGTTTGGGGATTAACTATGGCTGGTGGTGGAAGTTAGGCAAATCCTCCTCTTTGACCTCACCCACCCATTCTCTTCTCCCAAGGCTTTAGGCTGAGTGCAGCAAGCGCTCCCAGAGCACATCATCTCAGCCTGCTCACTACACCCCGCGCCACCTTCCTTCCCAGGCGTGCCAGCCCTCAGTCCTGACACCACTCCTCAGAGAGGGCCCTGCACTGGAAAGACACCTGGCGGGGTCCTTGGGCTTTGGAAGTGAAAGGGGGATTGGGAGCAGCAGTAATTATTATATTTAGCCTCCCTAAGGAAGTAAGCCATTCCAGATGCTGACTGTCATCTTCCCACACCCCGCAATGTTTTTATTGTGGTAAAATACAGATGACATAACATTTACCATCTTAACCACTTTTTTTTTTGTGGGGGGTGGGGGATGGAGTCTTGCTCTGTCACCCAGGCTGGAGTGCAGTGGCCCCATCTCGGCTCACTGCAAGCTCCGCCTCCCGGGTTCATGCCATTCTCCTGCCTCAGCCTCCCGAGTAGCTGGGACTACAGGCACCCGCCACCACGCCTGGCTAATTTTTTGTATTTTTAGTAGAGACGAGATTTCACCGTGTTAGCCAGGGTGGTCTCAATCTCCTGACCTCGTGATCTGCCCGCCTCGGCCTCCCAAAGTGCTGGGATTACAGGCGTGAGCCACTGCACCTGGACTTAACCACTTTTAAGTGTACAGTTCAGCAGTTTAAATATATTCATAATGACGTGCAACCATCACCACCATCCATCTCTAGAACTCTGTACCTAGCACACAGTCACACCCCATTCTCCACTACCCCAACCCTAGCCCTTGGTAGCCATCATTCTACTTTGTCTCTATGATTTTGAATCTTCTACCTCATAAAAGTGGAGCCATGGAATATTTGCCTTTTTGTGACTGGCTTAGCACAATGTCCTCCAGGTTCATCCATATTGTAGCATGTGTCAGAATTTTCTTTTTTTTTTTTTTTTTTTTTTGAGATGGAGTCTTGCTCTGTCTCTCAGGCTGCAGTGCAATGACACAATCTCAGCTCAATGCAACCTCCACCTCCCATGTTCAAGTGATTCTCCTGCCTCAGTCTCCCGAGTAGCTAGGATTACAGGCACCCACCACCGCACCTAGTTAATTTTTGTATTTTTTAGTAGAGATGGGGTTTCGCCATGTTGGCCAGGCTTGTCTAGAGCTCCTGACCTCAGGTGATTCACTTGCCGCAGCTCCCAAAGTGTTGGGATTACAGGCATGAGCCACCACACCCGGCCAATTTTCTTCCTTTTTCAGGCTAAGTAATATTTCACTGTACAGATATACCACATTTTATTCATCCATTCATCTGTCGATGGACACGGGTTGCTTCCATGTTATAACTATTGTGAATGATACTGCTATGAATATGGATGTGTAAATATCTCTTTGAGACCCTGCTTTCAGTTCTTTTGGGAATATACTAGAAGTGGACTTGCTAGATCATATGGTAATTTTATGTTAATTTTTGGGGGAACGGCGATACTATTTTCCACAGTAGTTATACCACTACATTCCTACAACAGTGTCCAAAGGTTCCATTTTCTCCACATCTTCACCACACTTGTGATTTCCTGTTTGCTTGTTTGGTTTTTTTTTGAAATGTTAGCCATTCTAATAGGTATGAGGCAGTATCTCACTGTAATTTTGATTTGCATTTCTCCCCAATGATTAGTGACATTGAGCATTTTTTTTAACACACCTACTGGCTATTTGTATACTTTCCTTGGATAAATATCTGCCCAAGTCCTTTGCCCATTTTTGAATTAGGTTGTTCTTGTTCATGTTGTCAAGTTTTAGGAGTTCTCTATATATTCTGGATATTTATCCCTTATCAAATATACGATTTGCAAATATCTTCTCCTATTCTGTCTGGCTGCTTCTTCTTTTTTTTTCTCTTTTTAAGACACCCAGGCTGGAGTGCAGTGGCACGATCTCGATCTCGGCTCACTGCAACCTCTGACTCCTGGGTTCAACCAATTCTCCAGCCTCAGCCTCCCGAGTAGCTGGGACTACAGGCGCGTGCTACTACGCCCAGCTAAATTTTTGTATTTTTAGTAAAGATGGGGTTTCACTGTGTTAGCCAGGATGGTCTTGATCACCTAACCTTGTGATCTGCCCGCCTCGGCCTCCCAAAGTGCTGGGATTACAGGCATGAGCCACTGCACCCAGCCCTCTGTCTGGCTGCTTGTTAGCCACACTTATATCCACTAGATAATTGAAAGTGAATTTCATCACAATTTGGGTTATTCCTGACCTCCTCCCGAATTATCCTGGATATTGAGAACTACCTGGATTTGGTCATGCTACCGTTTGGTGAAAGAGGACCTTCCTAGAAGTGAATGTTTTCAGAACGCGGAATTGTTTCTAGGTTGGTCTGGGGGTGTTCATGCAGCTGCAGAGGCATCCTATGGGCAGGGCTCTTGGTGGGTGGGCTGCACAGAGAGGGCGGGGGGAACTGGGTGCTTTATAAGGATGCTCCAACCCACGAGTCAATGTTTGGATCCTTTTCGATGAAAAGCTTTTCAAAACGGACTGTATACAAAAACAACGCATTGGGCAAAGTCTGCTCATGATTTTAGCCTGTTACAGATATTTTTCACAGCTTGCCTGGCTTTATGAACCCCTGTCCATGATGACAGAGAGGCGATCTCAGAAGCCACAGCAGTGTAGGAGTGGAGGAGGAAGAGGTCACCCGTCCAGGAAAAGGCCCCGCACTAGGGTGATTTCCTAATCCTTGTATTTACATTTTAATATTCTCTGGCCTCCTCCAACCCCACCCTGCCTGTCAGGGTATCAGCTGGTCTTCTCACTGTGCAAAGTGGCCTGGCTCCTACAGTTCCCTCCTGTTTTGATTCACATCTAATATGCCAGAGGCTGAGAAACCAAATAATAGAGTTGATTAGAATTTTGTCTGAAATAAGATGAATACAGGTCTGAGAAAGTGTCCCTGAGCACTGAAGTGCTGACTTTTGGAAGTCATTGACTCTAGGTCAATTAGCCTAAAGCCAGTTGCCTAATGAGCAATTTGCCTATAATTTAAAACGTTTTTGAGTGTTTTTACATGGGAATGTCTTTTGATTTTGATTTTTTTTTTTTTTTGCCATGTCTTTGGCATTGTAAGGTTTGTAAATCAAGCCTTCTAAGGGCATAGCCAGTTTGTTTTTAAACTTTAGTTTGTGCTTAATTTTAGTTTCTAAATTAATTTTGAGATATTGACAGGGAATGCAAAAGACACTCAAAATGGAAGTGAATTTCGGATGAACTAGTTATAAGGTAAATCGATAAGAACTGGTTTTAAAGAATCTTTTACATGTAATTTTCATTTTTTTGGTTGCAAAAACTATCAAGGGAACTTGACTCTAGTCCAGTCAGACTAGAGTGCGCAAACCGCTTCTCGCATGTTCCCTATGCTTCTTTTTCTTTCTTGTCCTATGATTGTACAGGACTCTCCCAGTTGGGGTTGCAGCCTCCATGGAAGGGGAGTCATTTTGTATTATGTGGCTTGGGTTTTTTGTTTGTTTGGTTTTTTTGAGGTGGAGTAGCTGGGATTACTGTATTCCAGGCTGGAGTACAGTGGTGTGATCTTGGCTCACTGCAACCTCCGCCTCCCGGGTTCAAGCAATTCTCCTGCCTCAGCCTCTTGAGTAGCTGGGATTTCAGGCGCCCACCACCGTGCCCAGTTTATTTTTTTGAATTTTTAGTAGAGATGGGGTTTCATCATGTTGGCCAGGCTGGTCTTGAACTCCTGACCTCAGGTGATCCACCCGCCTCGGCCTCCCAAAGTGCTGGGGTTACAGGCATGAGCCACCACACCCAGCCAGCTTGGGTTTTTTACACCATGAATTTCATTTACGGGCCCACTTCAGCAGAGCTCAGCTTGCCAACTCTCACCCACAGCAGTGCTCTCCTTCCCACTCCTTCCATGAGCAGCCATTGTGTGTTTGGAAGCCATCGGCACAGGTGGCGTAAGAGGCTCCTGTGATCTTTGCACTGGGGCAATGGATCAATTGCAGAAGTCTGAGGACCACTCACCTGAAAACTCAATTCTTAATGCAAGGAGAGACTGGGAGAAGCTTCACCCAAGCTCAATGGGCATCCGGCATGAATGAGACTGATGCACCAGCCTTATTCAATAGGAGAGGTCAGGGACCTTCACCACTCTGGTTTTCCTTTGAGAGGAAAACCAAAGAACAGACCAACCTTTAAGGCCAGAAGCCAAGCTGACCTGTGAGATCAGGACCATGCTGGGGTGTGCCCCTATCCAACGGTATCAGGGATAGAAAAAGGGACAGGGAAAAATTGGAGATGGTTCTTGTTACCCTCTGGGCAGAGCCCCTGAGCCACTTATCCACTCCACAGAAAGAAGGTATTGTAACCAGCCTGGTACCCTGACCTGGCCCTGCCAGCTGGTGAGAGGTAGCTTTTTCCTGGAGCGGCCATCCCGCAGTTTGTCGTGCAGGCGTGGGAGTCACGGGGAAGCCTCCCAGAGAAGGGAACATGACCAGGAAGGCCTCACTCTGAGGATGCTTCCACAGATGCTCAGGCGGGATTTGGGAAGGAAACTCTACGAATGGAAACATGCATTCCGCATCCATCCATCCATCAGTCAGTCAGAAGTTAAGTCATGAGCCATCGCTGGCAGAAGCTGTCCGCATAAAGCTCAGGGGTTCTACTATTCAAAGGAAGAACAGGGAATGGACACTGGTGGAAAGCTAGCAGGGTTTTTAAAACACTAAATATGGCGAGGCTGAGGCAGGAGAATCGCTTGAGCCTGGGAGGCAGAGGCTGCAGCGAGCCCAGAACTTGCCGTCGCGCTCCAGCCTGGACAACAAGAGTGAAACTCCATCTCAAACAAACAAACAAACAAAAACACTAAATACGGCCAGGTGCAGTGGCTCACGCCTGTAATCCCAGCACTTTTGGGAGGCCGAGGCAGGTGGATCACCTGAGGTCAGGAATTTGAGACCAGCCTGACCAACACGGCGAAACCCCGTCTCTCCTAAAAATTAAAAAAAAATTAGCCAGATGTGGTGGCATGAGCCTTCAGTCCCAGCTACTCGGGAGGCCTGAGCAGGAGAATCGCTTGAACCCGGGAGGTGGAGGTTGCAGTGAGCCTAGATCATGCACTCCAGCCTGGGTGACAAAGCAAGATTCCACCTCAAAAAGTAAAAATAAAAAATAAAAACACTAAATGTATGTGTCTAATGGATATATAGATACACAGTCAAGATTTACAAACATGCATGGGAATGACAGGCACCAAACTCAAGATGGAGTTTCCATGGGAGCCTGAAGGAGAGACAAGTTCCAGGATTAGGGAAGGACCACAGTCTTCAATTATGTCTTCAATGCTTTATTTTATTTTTTTGTATTTTTTTTTATTTTTTATTTTTTTTTGGAGACAGAGTCTTGCTCTGTCGCCCAGGCTGGAGTGCAGTGGCCAGATCTCAGCTCACTGCAAGCTCCGCCTCCCGGGTTCACGCCATGCTCCTGCCTCAGCCTCCCGAGTAGCTGGGACTACAGGCGCCCGCCACCTCGCCCGGCTAGTTTTTTGTATTTTTTAGTAGAGACAGGGTTTCACCGTGTTAGCCAGGATGGTCTCGATCTCCTGACCTTGTGATCCGCCTGTCTCGGCCTCCCAAAGTGCTGGGATTACAGGCTTGAGCCACCGCGCCCGGCCTTATTTTATTTTTAAAAATATATTTGGAGCAAATGTTGAGCTCTGCCAAAGTTGGGTAGCAGGTACATGGGCATTTTAGCTCTTTCCATGTTAGAAATAGATCATTTTTATAAAAAATTGACAACATTTGGCATTATCTCAACTACCCAACTGCAACAGACCTCATCATATATTTCACCAATTATAAACTTCACATTTTTTTGGCCGGGCGCAGTGGCTCACTCCTGTAATCCCAGCACTTTGGAGGCCGAGGCAGGTAGATTACGAAGTCAAGAGATCAAGACTATCCCGGCTAACACAGTGAAACTCCGTCTCTACTAAAAACACAAAAAATCAGCTGGGCATGGTGGCGGGCACCTGTAGTCCCAGCTACTTAGGAGGCTGAGGCAGGAGAATGGCGTGAACCCGGGAGGCGGAGCTTGCAGTGAGCCGAGATCGCGCCACTGCACTCCAGCCTGGGTGACAGAGCAAGACTCCATCTCAAAAAATAAATAAATAAATAAATAAATAAATAAATAAATAAACTGCACATTTTTCTACACAGGAATCCTCTGAAATGAGTGCATCTATTAGGCAGCATTTTTTCCTCTTAGTGGTGAATAAAATCATGATATAGTTTACAACTGATGGTGACTTAGATTTGAAGATGTACAGTGTATAAATTATATTTCATGGGGAGTATGGTGTATTTTAATAAGCGTTGGGGGGAAAGAAGGAGAAGGTGTCTCACAAGGGGTCATCCCTACAACTGTGAAGCTCTTAGAGCTTCAGGTGACCTTAGGGAAAGGGCTCCTGGGCCACCTGTTATGGGGCAGTTTGTGACTTCCAGGTCAATGTTCTTTCCACTCTATGCTGGTGTCTCTGACAGAGGTCATGCAAAACACAAACTTTCAGACTTATTTTCTCTGCAACTGAGGAAAACCAAGCAGCTAAAAGCCCTCTTTTATGAGTCCTGAAGTGCTCGAAAATCTCTTACCTGGTGAGAAACAAAAGCATTGAATGGCACCTACAAACTAAACTCAGCCCCAAGAGGGAAGAAAAAGGAATCAGATCATTTCTGAATCAAAATTTTGGACAGGCTGAGAGGACACAGCAGACACAGCCATTTGAGGACGACAAAGGCTCCTCCCCCCACCCAAAGCTCCCGGCCAGCAGAGGTGGCCCAAAGACTCCATGACCCATTTTTCTTTAATGTCTGATACGTGCTATTGCAAACTCTTCTGCAGAAAATTAGCTAAGAATACACTGGTAACATTGTTCCTTCTATATTATCAAGATGCAAATCAACCAAAATGAAGAAAAAAACAAAAAAAAACCCATACAGCTGGTTTATCTGAACACAGAAAAATAAATCACCATTTATTTTTAAAAAAACATTTATGAAAGTTTTCTTCGTTTCTCACATTCAGTTAGTATACAGTTGGCATTTTCAAAATTCAAACCTGGTGTGGATTTCAAATTCAATGAAGCACATTGGAAGACATCTGAGTGAAAAAATAAAAGTTCTAGCCATATGCTACTGGTGCATGAATTTGAATATTTGAAAGGTAATCTAGAAATGAGAATGCTTCCAATTCTCCTTACCAACACCGGTAATTCATAGCAACCACACGTTTTATAGATAGAGCCACTTCCCCATCTGAGAGACAACAGTAGGACCGAGTCAGGAGCCGGGCTTCTGGCACAGGCTGGCTCGGTTACAAGTGTGTGATTTTTCACTACATCCCTTGACAACTCCGCAGCTCCGTTTGGTCACTGGTGAAGGAGAAATCATGATTCTTGTCTCACCGGGCATATTAACACATAAGAGGGTTTCTAAAATATTCAAGATGGTTAGCAATTGGAGGAAAAGTCAGAGGCTCACACACAATGGCTGCTTCCAAAGACAGATGCAACGCCATGAAACAAGCTCTAATATCAAGCCCATAGGATTTGCCCCTTACTTCTATTTATCTACATAGTTACAAAGGAAATGACCAGAGCCTCACGGACAGCAGGGACCCTCCTCCTCACCTTGCTCTGACACTGGTTTGCAACCTGGACTAGGAAGGCAGGTGCCCCCATGCCCCAGCTGGGAGAGTTCCCTGACGGTACCCAGCTAGCTTTGCTCATCCTGTTCCTGGGCCGGGAACTGGGTCACTCAGTCAGAAAATATACAAACCAAGCAGTCATGTGCATTGCTAATCCACTCACGTGCACTCAGGGGACACCAACCCCCAGAAGACCAAAATCCATAGCATTATGCTAGCTCACTTTCCCAGGCACGTGTCAGGAATCCAACCCATGTGTTTGCAGGACGGCTGCATTGCCATGGGGTAAGTCCCAATATTGAATGTTTTGATTTCTATGTATTTGGAAATGGGAAGTGGATGGCAAGGCTTGTGAGAGAAGTGAGCAATCTTTTACCTCCTTGTTGGTGAGATGGGAGAACAAAACAATAGCCTTTCTTCTGGATCCATACTGGCAATAATTCCCAGTGGACTCATTCTTCAGTCTGCCCCAGTTTATGTAGAGTTGTGCTCTTCCCAGGCGCATCAGAGAAGGCCAGAGTAAGGCCCAGAACCGCAGCCCTGCAGGAGGAGTGTCCAGAACACCCATTCCAGGCACCTAGGTCCAGGCACCACTTCCCCACCAACCAAATCCAGATTTTAACCCTCATCAAAGCTACAAATCTAGGAGAATCCCTGAGGAATGGCTTCACAGTGGTTAGCAAAGACCCTCTTCTTGGTAGACTTTTTGTAAGATGACTCATCACAATCTTACTGCTATTACCAAAGGCAACTCCCTCTAACAGCAACCACGGCCCACAGGACCAGCTGTTACCACTTCCCCAACCCCAGTTAGTCCTGTCTGGAGACCTGACGCCCAGAGCTCTTGGATCCACTCCCCACTCACCCAGGAACTTCTAAACCAGACATGAGCTTGTCATGAGTACTTTCTTCCCCAACAGAACTTCATGCATCCCAGAGACGCAGAATGAGAATGATCTCCATCCTGGTCAGCGAAATACAACATACGGTGGGACAAAGGATTGAAAAACATGCATACTCCATGAATTAGTTCCCCACGTGGTTTCTGCCTGGCTGAGTAATGATGGTCAAATCTTACCTCTGCAGCTTAAACTAGATCAGAGATGCAGCATGACGGAGGGAGTTTTAGTTGTTGTTGTTGTCATTGTTGTTGCCGTATAGTTCTTTGCTTTGGTCTGTACGTTGCCTAACATTACACAGCTAATGAAACACTATCCCCGAACCCATCCGCTCTACACAGCATGGACAGCAGCTGATTAAGCAGTCAATCAGTTTAGCCTAGAAAGTCACCTAACAGCATAATGGCAGAGACCTGAAAACAGTAAGCATTGGGCTAATCTGGAATTCCAAGGTGGGAAGGTGAGATGCAGGCCATCGGAGCTATTGAGTTGCCCCACCAATGGAAAATGGCAGTGACAAATGGAGACTGCTTTCTATTAGAGTCCTTAGCAGGCCAGATAGCACTTGAGAAATCTGAGAATTTGGCCACAACTAGAAACCAGTGTTCAATAACCACTCCACCATTGAGCCAGGGCTTTGCTGAAAAGGTCTTTCCATTTGATTGCAAACCATACATCAACTTGCCTTAACTTTATTGTAAGGAGAAATCCAAAATATATTCTGAAAGAGATCAACCCTAATTTTATTTAGGTCATGCTGCTGACACACACAAACAATGAGAAGTGTGTGACTAATTCAGAAACAGCAAGGAAAGGTCAATGCCCAGTTTATTTCTTAACCCACAGTAACCCGTGAGTAATATGAAGAGGCATTTGCCATACCTGCTCATCAATGCTGCAGTCTAAATGAACAGAAGGAGGGAGACAATTTCACACTCATTTAAAAAAAAAAAAGGTACGCTAGTAAGTAGTGACATAAGCCTGGAAATCACACATTTAAGGACAGCTCTCAAAAGCATTTAGATAATGAAGCCTCAATAACTCGTGAAGTAGAAATGATTGTAACTGCTTTATCAATAAGCAGCCTGATATTCACGCACGGAAAGTGATTCACCCAAAGTCCCTCAGGAGTTAATAATAGTTAAGCCAAATAGTTAGACCTGCACACTCCGGGCTCGGTACCCAGGCCACAGGGCTGTGTGTTTTGTTTTGGGAGGGTGGGGTGACTATAGGATGCCCAATCCTAGCATAAACCAGTCAATACAATGCAATATCTGTGCTTGTCACGAAAACAGGCATTTCCATCTACCCTCGAAGGCAACCAGCCTTCCGCAGCTGGAACCACTGGGCCCGTAAGAGACCTGGCAATAAATGATGGGAATTTGGCCTATAGGTGAATCACCAGGCTTGTGGCTCAGCTCAAAGCATACACCTTGCTGAACGGAGGAGTGGCATTATGTGCACGTAGAGAAGGCAGCACCATTCCCTGTCACGATATAGACTTTGTACATTTGTAATACTCTATTATGAGGAAAGAACATCTCCGAGCACACTGAAGAAAGACAGCCTAGAAATTCCACAGACTCGGAGTATTAGCTCCCAGAGGCACCTTCCCAGTCTACACCACCCCAGAGAGAGTTTGATCTGATGGACGGGAAAGCGGTGTTGAAAGTGGCACTCGCTCAGAAAAGCAGAGGCGCTTGGGCAGAGCAGAGAATGTCAGCATCATTCTCATCTCCTTGCAGGTGAAACTACAAGAAAACTGAGGCCAGCAGGCAATGAAATGGACATGTTGGGAGCAGCCCCCAGGGCTTCTGATGCCCAAAGCCATAAATGACTCCAGACCATTGCTTCTCCAACGTAGGCCATGGATCACCTGCAGGCTCCGTGAGATGCAGGTTCTGATCCAGCAGGTGTGGGGTAGGGCTGAGACTCTGCATTTGTAACAAGCACTCAGGGGATGCCAGTGGGATGCTGCTGGCCCTGGGACCACGCACTGAGGAACAGGATCTGGAACAGCACCACTGTGCCCTTATGATTTTAGGCCTTTCCTGCCTTCCACATGACAGGCTTTGCACGTGGCAAGGCATAAAACAATCACTATGGATTGGCCCTATGGAGGGATGTCATATCACCTCCCTGGACACCCTCCCACCAGTTTTATGTCACCTGCTATCTACCCCAGCCCCTGCCCTACCCCCACTGATACTGCTCAGAGCTCATCTCCTACTTCCCTCCTTCTCACTCCATTCCACCCACCCTGACCTCCCTGATAGTCTTGGACTGGGGGTCCCCATCAGCACCTCCACACCGGCTGTGCATCGACCCACCACTTTCCCTCCCCTCCATCAGTGAGGGAACCTGCCCTGCCCTCTGGGTCAAAGTTACAAACCCACGCTTGTATCTCCTGAACCTTGTCCCCTGCTTCATCTTTATCCATAGCACTTACTGCTATTTGCAAATCACATACTTTTTTTTTTTTTTTAAGACAGAGTCTTGCTCTATTGCCCAGGCTGGAGTACAGTTGCATGATCTTGGCTCACTGCAACCTCCATCTCCTGGGTTCAAGCAATTCTTCTGACTCAGCCTCCTGAGTAGCTGGGATTACAGGTGCCCGCCACCACTCCTGGCTCATTTTTGTGTTTTTTTGTAGAAACGGGGTTTCACCATGTTGGTCAGGCTGGTCTCAAACTCCTGACTCAGGTGATCCACCCACCTCAGCCTCCCAAAATGCTGGGATTACAGGCATAAGTCACCGTGCCTGGCCTCTGTTTTTTATATTTTTATAATGAAATTGCACATGGAATATGTCATTCTTAAAATTCTGTGTACATGGAATATGTCTTTTTTTTTTTTTTTTTTTTTTTTGAGACAGTCTTGCTCTGTCGCCCAGGCCAAAGTGCAGTGGCACGATCTCAACTCACTGCAACCTCTGCCGTCCAGGTTCAAAAGATTCTCCTGCCTCAACCTCCCATGTAGCTGGGATTACAGGCACCTGCAACCATGCCCAGCTAATATTTTGTATTTTTAGTAGAGATGGTTTCACCATGTTGGCCAGGTTGGTCTTGAACTCCTGACCTCAGGTGCTCTGCCCTCCTCGGCCTCCCAAAGTGCTGAGATTACAGGCATGAGCCACTGCACCCGGCCTATATACATTATTTATTTTACTCATTGTCCATCTCCCCACTAGGATATGCCAGCCCCAAGAGGGCAAGGATCTGGTCTGTCTCGTTCACTGCTGTATCCCAGTACAGAGCACATAATAGACCCTGAAATATTTGCTGAATGAAGAAAAAGTTTAATTTTTAATGAAAACTGTAAAGTGCCAACCATCATCCTCAAGGACATCAATGAATTGTTCGCTTAATTTGATATAAATAGTTTTAATCTGAAGAAATGACTTCTTTGAGATTTCAAAATCCATTGTTGCAGATTGCAGATCGTTTTATCCTGTCACGCAAGTACGGACGTCATGGAGAAGGGCATTCCCCATGTTTCCCAGCTCTCATTCACCAGTCAGCGCAATGGGATTCCCCCATCCTCCCCACAGAACCCACACGGATGAGAAGCGGATGGAAATCAGCAGGCAGACCTCCTCCTGGGAGAGGCCTCTACACCATGGGGGAAGATTTGAGAAAAGCAGGAGGCAGGAAGGAGAATTCCTCCATGGTGCACATGAAGACCCTGAGGCTCAGGGAAGTTGAGCAGCTTGCTCGGGGTCTCACTGCCAGTGAGCAGTAGGGCTGGGACTGGAACCCACCCGTGCCTCCTAACTGCCAATATTCTGTGTACACCGCTTGTCTTAACAAGCAGAATCTGCGACTGGTTTGAGAACAGCTTCAGCTCCAAAACCCATAAGAGGGATTCTGAATAAATCTTATGACAGCCACAGAACCAGAGAAAGTCACATCTGCCAGGGAGCCAGCCCTGCATATGCACTGAGGGCAGCCACAGCTAAGCAGAGAGGGGTGTGTGTCCCTTGTAACCCCAGGACCCAAGCTGCCCTCTCACCTGACTGTGCATCTGCCCAGCACACACGAGACCAGTGTGGGGAGGAGGTGGGTAGCTCCACCTCGACTCTCAGAGGAACCACAAGCACAGTCACACTCAGAGCGACAGGACGTTATCAGAGTTCACAGACTGCAGGTTGAAAAGAGTACCCAGACTGGACACGGTGGCTCAAACCATAATCCCAGCACTTTGGGAGGCCGAGGCCAGCGGATCACTTGAGGTCAAGAGTTAAAGACCAGCCTGGCCAACATGGTGAAACCCCAGTCCTACTGAAAATATAAGAATTAGCCAAGCGTGGTGGTGTGCGCCTGTAAATCCCAGCTACTTGAGTGGCTGAGGCATGAGAATCACTTGAACCTGGGAGGCGGAGGGTGCAGTGAGCCGAGATTGCACCACTGCACTCCAGCCTGGATGACAGAGTGAGACTCCATCTCAAAAAAAAAAAGAAAAGAAAATAGTAACCAAATTCATCACCCCCTGCCTCTTCCCAAAGGCTTCTTCTCCTGTTCCATCACAAAAGTGCATGCCTGAACAATGCAAGCGTTCATGAGTGTTCAGAAGGTTCCCCAACTCATATTTCAATCATCCCAGGGGTAAAGGATCTCAAAAGACCTGCTTGGTTTATTTATTTATTTATTTTTGAGACAGCCTCTCTCTGTTGCTTAGGCTGCAGTGCAGTGGTATAATCATGGCTCACTGCAGCCTCAACCTCTGGGTTCAAGCAATCCTTCCACCTAAGCCCCTGAGTAGCTAGGACTACAGGCACGCACTACCACACTCAGCTAACTTCAAAAAGATTTCGTAGAGATAGGGTCTCACTGTGTTGCCGAGGCTGGTCTCACAGGCTCTAGCCACTGCATCTAGCTGACCTGCCTGGTTTATAACTCACATTCACCCCAAGACCAATTTGCCCTGAAGCCTTGAGGTTACCCCCTACAGGATGCACCTGAATTAACCTGTGCTCAGTGAGGTTTTCCAGTCCCGATATGAAGAGTATTGTATTAGTCCATTCTCACACTGCTAAGAGGACATACCTGAGACTGGGTAATTTATAAGGAAAAGAAGTTTAATTGACTCACAGTTCTGCAGGGCTGGGAAGGCCTCAGGAAACTTACAATCATGGTGGAAGGTGAAGCAAACACGGCCTTCTTCACATAATGGCAAGAACGAGAAGAATGAGTGCCCAGCAAAGGAGGAAGCCCCTTATAAAACCATCAGATCTCATGAGAACTCACTATCACGAGAACAGGATGGGGGAAACCGCCCCTGTGATTCACTTATCTCCACCTGGTCCCTCTCATGACGCGTGGGGATTATAGGAACTGCAATTCAAGATGAGATTTGGGTGGGGACATGGCCAAACCATAAGTATGGACCCTTAGAGGCAAAAAGGACAGGTCGCTGCTTTCTCAGAGGGCACACCCCTGTTCTCAGCTCTTTCCCTACAAGAAACAACTTTCCCTGTGACCCTCTAGAGCAGGACATGAAGCCATAGTGAGGGGCAGTGTGACCAGCAGCTTGGGAACTGGCGGGAAAGAAACTTTTTCTCTAGGTTCTATGGCTGAGACCTGTGAATTGAGCTGATGAAAGATTAACAGGAGAAAAAGCAAACAAATATTATTTGATGTTAACATTTTTACACAGCATGGGTAGGGAGAGGAGCTTTATAGAAAGACGTGAAAACCACAAGGAAGCGGTTAAATATACCATTTTAACAAAGAGAAGTAAATTGTAGAGATTGGACAAGACAACAGAAAAGAGGGTTTGGGCTAGGGGCAGAAAATTGTGGGAAAATGACTAGGAAATATATGAGGGAAACCCTGGAGATAAGAGTTATTCTAGTAAGGTTTGTTTGCACAGACTCATTTCAGATCTGCTCCCTATCTCCAAGGATAAAAATGTTCTCCTCTTCCTGGTACAGGGAGGTCATCTTTCTCATGGAGAATTTATGCCTTGCTTTTAGGTAAAAGGGGGCAGGGCAGACAGCCCTACCTGCAACTGCTGTTTCTCAACTGCCTTCAGCTCAAAATCATCAATATGTCGAGGAGACATATTTTGGGGTGGCATGTTCCGATCCCCATTGGAACTGTGAAGCAAGCACCGTCAGGTGGTGTGGGGGCAGACTTCACATGTCAAGAGTGATAAGAGTGAAATATAAGAAAGAAACTAGGCCGGGCGTGGTGGCTCATGCCTGTAATCCCAGCACTTTGGGAGGCTGAGGCGGGTGGATCATGAGGTCAGGAGTTCATGACCAGCCTGGCCAAGATGGTGAAACCTTCTCTCTACTAAAAATACAAAAATTAGCCGGGCATGGTGGCAGGTGCCTGTAATCCCAGCTACTTGGGAGGGTGAGGCAGGAGAATCGCTTGAACTCGAGAGTCGGAAGGTGCAGTGAGCCAAAATTGTACCACGGCACTCCAGCACTCCAGGCTGGGTGACAGAGTGAGACTCCATCTCAGAAAAAAAAGAAAGAAAAAAAAAGAAAGAAAGAAACTAGGCAGTCACAGCTTCCCCAAACTACTTCCCAAATGTGATTTCCACAGTCCCATCCTGTTTCTTTATTTTCTTCCCTCTTTCTTTCTTTCTTTCTTTTTTTTTTTTTTCCACAACAGGGTCTTGCTTTGCCACCCAGGCTGGAGTGCAGTGGCCCAATCATAGCTCTCAGCCTCCTGAGTAGCTGGGACTACAGGTGTGCACCGCCATGCCTAGCCATTTTGTTGTTGTTGTTTTGTTTTGTTTTTAGTAGAGACAAAGTCTCGCTATGTTGCCCAGGCTGGTCTCGAACTCCTGAGCTCAAGCCATCCTCCTGCCTCAACTTCCCATAGTGCTGGGATTACAGACATGAGCCGCTGCACCCAGCCCATTTTGTTTCCAATACTACCATTTTTTGAGTTTGTTTTTAATCTCAAAACCCTGTCCACTGTTACACCAACTGTAAGTCTCTCTCTTTCTCTTTCCTTTTCTTTCTCTCTTACACACACACACACACACACACACACACACGCCCTCCCCTACACCTAGAGAAAAGCTGACAGCATTTTCAGATGAAGTAGAAAGGAAGAGACATGGCTCTGTCTTTGTTTCTTCCAGGATGCAAGCGGCTAATGTGGAAGAGCTGCCAAAGAACCAGGTGATGACGCTCATCTTGAAAGACAAGATAATAAGGGGACAAGCCAGACCAAAGGAGATACGAGAAAAAGAAGAAAGTGGTGAGGGAGAAGGAGGGTGGAGGGTAGGGAGAAGCTGTCCTAAGGAGTGAGGAACCAAGCCTCCACTCCTGCTGCACAGGGCCAGAACAATGGAGCAACCTTACGCCCCAGTCGTGCTTCTTGGCGGCAGGTCTCAAAGGGAACTGGCTATTGTAAATGCATTTGCCCTTGGCCTCAGCATCAATCAGACTTGAGACCTTAGCATCTGTGATGGTAAACTGATGGCCATCCACACCTCCTTCCCGGGGTGAAACTCTGTGTAAATAACAACCCAAGACAACAGCAAAGTTACTTCAATTAAGTGCAATTAAATTGCCCAGGAAAGTTCGTTATCACGGACTCTTAGAGCTAGAGCCTTAGACCTTAGACACAGACATCACTTACTGTAACCAGACTTTACTGACGTAGAAACTGAGGCCCAAGGAGGTTGGTCAAGGTCATGCACGTTATTAGGCGCAGAGCTTGCCCCGACTGTCAGGACGGCACTTTTCCCACTACTCACACTGCCTAGCACAACTACATTTAATTTTAGTTCATCACACATTCAGCCTGTGCTTTCGAGGAATTTTATAGTCCTCACTCCATCTGTGCATCTTGCCATCCTACTAGCTTCCCTTCCCTCAGTGCCTCCCATGTATCTATCTCTTGCACTGTCCTGAAAAGAGGAGGAGAGGTCCAGGAGTATAAATTGATCGCCATCTGTGTGTCATTCGACAGCATCGAGATGGCGAAAACAACCACAGCTGAGAATGCTCCATTTCCTTTTTTTTTTTTTTTTTTTTTTGAGACGGAGTCTCGCTGTCTCCCAGGCTGGAGTGCAGCAGCCATCTCGGCTCATGGCAACCTCCACATCCTGAGTTCAAGCAATTCTCCTGCCTCAGCCTCCAGAGTAGCTGGGATTGCAAGCGCCCGCCACCACGTCTGGCTACTTTTTTTTTTTTTGTATTTTTAGTAGAGATGGGGTTTCACCATGTTAGCCAGGCTGGTTTCAAACTCCTGACCTCAAGTGACCTGCCCACCTCGGCCTCCCAAGGTGCTAGGATTACAGGCATGAGCCACTGCGCCTGGCCAAGAATGCTCCATTTTCTTCTAAAGGGCCAGTTCTGGATCCACAGTCCACTTTGGGCAAGGGGAGGAAAAAGACTGACAGCCACTAAGATAAGGCCACCGTTGTCAACTTACAGCACACACTGTCGTTTAGAAAGGTATTAGGTTTTACTTTTCAGAAGTGATTGCAATACAGTTAAGACCGTTTAGGTAGAAACCAACCAGTCAGAATGTATTCAAATGCGGCCGGGCACAGTGGCTCATGCCTGTAATCCCAGCACTTTAGGAGGCTGAGGCGGGTGCATCACCTGAGGTCAGGAGTTCAAGACCAGCCTGGCCAACCATGGCCAACATGGTAAAACCTCATCTCTACTAAAAATACAAGAATTAGCCAGGTGTGATAGCAGGCACCTGTAATCCCAGCTACTCAGGAGGCTGAGGCAGGAGAATCACTTGAATCCAGGAGGTGGAGGTTGCAGTGAGCTGAGACCATGCCACTGCACTCCAGCCTGGATGACAGAGGGAGACTGTGTCTTAAAAAGAAAAAAACAAGCATGTATTCAAATGTGCACAGTCATTAAAATAACACGTGTGTGGAAAAGTTAAAGGCACAGTTTTCGGATTGCCACATGATGAAAGCGAAGGGTGCTGAGCTGCAGCATGAACCCCATTCCTGCAGCCCTTGGTACCGGAGGAGCATTTAAAGGACCATCATTGTGACGGTGTGGTTGCCTCTGGAACCCAGGAGCAGATGTGCTCCTCATCTCTGTCAGGGCTTCGGTCAAAAGCTACACACCACTTGAAATGGCTGTAGAGTTTTCAAAATGCCACTAGGTGTGGAGGGAAAAAAGCAATTAAACATTCAAATGGTTAAAGAATACTAGCTTGTTTCATCCACAAGTTGTGCATCTTGGGGAGGCAGCGTACACAGCATCATTGTTTGTGAGGCACCAACCAACAGTAGAAAGGCATTTTATTTGTGTGCAGATACTATATGTGCAGAGATGGCTATCTGTGAAGATAAATGCTTCAGGGACTTTGAGCTTTAGAAAAAATGGGATCTGGCTAAAGTTTCTCTTCTCTGCTTTCTCGGTTGCTTTAATCTTTTATATCCTTACACAGGCCAGATGGAAATGGAAGCTTCTACTCATCTAAGGTGTAGAAGTAAGTAAACCACCAAAATTTCATGAGTGAACACACGTGGTATTCTACATGCAATAATGTGTCTTTCTGCTGTAACGTAAGTTCTGACTTCTGTGGTTAAAATGCCATGAAGGACTCCAGAAAACACATGATATTTAGTGACTTCCCAGCACATGCAATGCTCTGTGCTAGGCACCGTGTTTCAGGCTGCCAGTAGCTTTTTTTTTTTTTTTTTTTTTTTTTTGAGACAGTCTCACTCTGTCACCCAGGCTGGAGTGCAGTGGCATGATCATGGCTCACTGCCGCCTCGACCTCCTGGACTCAAGCTATCCTCCCACCTCAGTCGCCCGAGTAGCTGAGACTATAGGCATGTGCCACCACGCCTGGCTAATTTTCTTATTTTTTGTAGAAACAGGGTTTTGCAATGTTGCCCAGGCTAGTCTCAAACTCCTGAGCTCAAGCGATCTGTCCACCTTGGCCTTCCAAAGTGCTGGGATGACAGGTGTGAGCCATTGCATCTAGCCTGGGTAGCTTTTAAAACGGACATTCCATGGAAAAGATACTCTGGCCAACAGTCATTGTTCTTAGCCTCAGTCCTGAACCTCACCTTGACCTGTCTGTCCAAAAAACTTGGCTTCTCTCCTCCACACTCTCCCCAGAACTGACTCAAATACATGACCTCCTGTTTGTGCTCTGTCTCTAGGATTGATCACATTTAGTTGCCTCTTTGGCCACCACCACAGCTTTCCTGAAAAATGACTGCAGTTCTAGACTCTGCTCCACCCGAGGGCCACATTCTCCTACCTAGCATGCACCCCAATCAGACAGATGAGCGCCCACCACTCCCCAGGCAGCACAGGACTCTAACGATGCAAAAGGTTACAGAAATGGATGTCATATCCTAAACCTTCAAGACATTGCTGATCTGCGTAGGGTTGCATTCACAGCCACCTAGGATGGCATGCATCAAAGGAGTGATACGGGGAGTATACTAGAGCCTGGAGAAGAAAGAGATGAAGAGCAGGCAGGGAAAGCACAAAGGGAGGTGCCCTTGCATGGGCAGGTTTTAGACAGGCATGGGGCAGTTCAGAGAAACAGACATTCATTTATTCAACAAACATGATTTCATATTTATCACGTGCAGCAAGGTTACTTTAGGTCATGCAGAAATAAATATTAATAGGTATACCAAGAAGCTTACAGGATATGCTATGCCTAACGTATTAGATCATTCTTGCATTGCCAAAAAGAAATATCTGAGACTGGGTAATTCACAAAGAAAAAAGGTTGGCCGGGCACGGTGGCTCACACCTGTGATCCTAGCACTTTGGGAGGCCGAGACGGGTGCGTCACTTGAGGTCAGGAGTTCGAGACCAGCCTGGTCAACGTGGTGAAACCCCATCTCTACTAAAAATACAAAAATTAGCCGGGTGTGGTGGCACACACCTGTAATTCCAGGTACTTGGGAGGCTGAGGCAGGAGAATCACTTGAACCTGGGAGGCGGAGGATGCCGTGAGCTGAGATCACACCACTGCACTTCAGCCTGGGTGACAGAAAGAGACTCTGTCTCCAAAAAAAACCAAAGAGGTTTAATTGGCTCACAGTTCCACAGGCTGTACAGGAAGCATGATGGCTTCTGGGAAGGCCTCAGGAAACTTTCAGTCACGGTCAAAGGGAAAGGAGAAGCAGCCTCATTGTACATGGCAGAAGCAGGAGGAAGAGAGAGAGAGGGAAGGTGCTACACACTTTTAAACAATCAGATCTCGCGAGCACTCACTCACTATGACAAGAGCAGAGCCAAGAGGGAAATCCAGCCCCATGATCCAATCACCTCCCACCAGGTCCCGCCACCAACATTGGGGATTACATTTGACATGAGATTTGGGTTGGGACATAGATCCAAATCATATCATATACCAGCATCTTTAGTCTTAGATGATTTTGAGGAGGGCTAAAAGAGCAATTGCAGAGGCCTTGGCTTTCTTTGAACTGTATCCTTCTTTCAACCCCCCTCCTGCTACCATGATCAATGGGATGAATCTGGGTGTTATCTAAGTGAGTCAAAGATGGCCAGTGTGTATTGGCCTGTAGGTTGCTTATTTCTTCACTGAAGGCTGAATCCTGTTAGAGCAAAACTCTGCTGGTGCCAAACTCAAATGTGTACATGTCCAATCATTTTAAAAAGAGCCAAAGCAAGCAGATCTTTAGCCATTTAGAGCCTGACTGCTTTGCCGACCCCACAAAACTACAACCAGCATCTTCTGGTCATTGATGAGACAGAGTCTTGTGGTTAGACAACCCTAAGCAGCTACTGCCTTCAAAGTCATCTGACCCAGAAGCTCCCTGCCATGCTGCTGACCGACAGACAGCACCCGGGCATGTGTAGGCCCCTCTTCCCCGGAGGGTCCCCTCGCCCTCCCCTTCTGACCTTCGACAGTCTCCTGCTATGAAGGACTTTCCCACATGCAAACCTGTCAAAGCACTGCCCAATAAAGTTTCTATGTGTTTCTGCTACTTCGTGGTCATATCTTTTTCTCTGATCAGCCCCCAAATCTCTTGAACCTCTCATACCAGGTTTCCAGGTTTCTAATTATGTGACCTCGCTCTCCCAGCCAGGCTGATGGGAGGAAGGGCAGACACCTATCCCAAGCCAAGCCAATTAGAGTAACTTTCTTGGGAATACAGAATTGGGATTTAGAGAATGGGAAATGAGTTAGACAGCCAAGTATCCTTATACTACATTCTTCCTCCTCCCTCCCCACCTTTGCCAAGAAAAACTAAGTTTGTTCGAAGGGGGTCTCTATGACTTGCAATGAAACCATGTTAACTAAACATTTTAAATAAAATGTTTAAACATAGGGAGAGATGAATTGCAACCACTGGTGATCAGAAGAGATTTCATGCAAGAAAAGAATTCAGGAATTGGAATCAGGTCTTAAAGAATAAGTTCTGCTGTGGTGGCTCACGCCTGCAATCCCAGCATTTTGGGAGGCCAAGGCAGGTGGATCACAAGGTCAGGAGTTTGAGACTAGCTTGGCCAAGGTGGTGAAACCCCATCTCTACTAAAAATTCAAAAATTAGCCGGGCACAGTGGCGGGTACCTGTAATCCCAGCTACTCAGGAGGCTGAGGCAGGAGAATCGCTTGAGCCCGGGAGGTGGAGGTTGCAGTCAGCCAAGATCATACCACTGCACTCTAGCCTGGGCGACAGTGGGAGACTCCGTCTCAAACAAGGAAAAAGAGAGTAAGTTCTTCCAAGCACTCCTCTATGGAGCTGTGGATGAGCACAGCGTGCCTGCTCAAAGGGAAACCAGGCCAGGCTGGAGGAAACGGTCAAGCTGGAGGGGTGGGGAGAAACGGAGGTCAGACGTGTGGGCTGAGCCCCAGCTGTAGATGCCTGCAGTAGCTCAGACTACAAGCCAGGGAATCTCAGTATACGTGAAGGAAACTGCATTTTCTTTTTTTCTTTTTTTTTTTTTTTTTTTGAGACGGAGTCTTGCTCTGTCGCCCAGGCTGGGGTGCAGTGGACGGATCTCAGCTCACTGCAAGCTCCGCCTCCCGGGTTTACGTCATTCTCCTGCCTCAGCCTCCCGAGTAGCTGGGACTATAGGCGCCCGCCACCTCGCCCGGCTAGTTTTTTGTATTTTTTAGTAGAGACGGGGTTTCACTGTGTTAGCCAGGATGGTCTCGATCTCCTGACCTCGTGATCCGCCCATCTCGGCCTCCCAAAGTGCTGGGATTACAGGCTTGAGCCACCGCGCCCGGCCGGAAACCGCATTTTCATTTCCCTGCCGTCCAGAGGTGTTTGTGAGACATGCTTGCCAAGAGAAAATTCTTGCAGGGGGGCTGAGGCTACAGGTCTCTCTTCACGCCGCCTCCCTCACCTTCAGGGAGGCTGGAAACCCACGAAAAAAAGGGTTGTAAAAGAGTGTGAGGGCCACTGGCTTCCAGAACTACTGATGTACCATTAGGTATAAGTGAGAAGAGCCCGGTCACAGTTAATGGAGAACCACTGGAGCTGTCTGCGTGCAGTGGAAACAGTGAAGGTGGTATTTCAGGAAGTTTTGGCAAAGGTGTTGGCGATCGTTTGCAGGAGGAGAGTCTGGAGCCAGAAGGTCAGATGTGAAGGGACAAAAGCCTGTCCTAAGATGACAATGCCACTAATAGGAATAGGGAGATGAGTGCCCACCATTCCTCAAGGAAAAACAGGAGTCAGGACTAGCACTGACTGGGGTGGAAAGGGGACAATAAGGCCTTCAGGCTGTAGGACTGAAGCTAAGGGAGACTCAAGCACCTAGGGCCAGGGATAAAACTGTAAAAGTTAGGTAAAGGAGAGGAGGGTTTGTTTCTGGTGATAGCAGCATAGTTTCTCTTGCAGATAACAGCCACCAACCTTAGACTGGAAAACAATCAAATGAGCAAACAAACAACACTGCCTGAAGGTAGTGTGGAATACAAAAGCAGCAAAAGCCGTAAAGGAGTCTACCTGTGAAAGAAAGGAACAGCACGGGTGAAATGTCTGGGTTTTTCTTTTCTTTTTGGAAACAGGGTCTTGCTCTGTCGCCCAGGCTGGAGTGCAGTGGCAAGGGCACGGATCACTGCAGCCTCCACCTCCTAGGCTCAAGCGATCCTCCCACCTTAGCCTCCTGAGTAACTGGGGCTACCGGGGTGTACCTCGACATCCAGTGACATTTGGAACTTCTGTAGAGACAGGGGTTTCACCAGTTGTCCAGACTGAGTTTTTCTTTTTCTTTTCTTTTTTTTTTTTTTTTTTTTTTGAGACAAGATCTCACTGTGTCACCCAGTCTGGAGTGCAGTAGCACAATCACAGCTCACACTGCAGCCTTGACCTCCCAGGCTCAAGCAATGGGTTATGTAAAAAAGACTTTTCACTAGTCAATGCCACATGGGACATTTAAAATTTGGATAGGAACCCAAGGTCTCACTGGTTTGGAAAACCAAAAGACAGAGTTTGGGACAACCATGAAAATTAGAAATAGAAAGAAAAGGCAGTCTGAGAGTGGAAAGCCCCAAGCTTTGTGTAAAAACTACTGAAATCTGGCTATACATATGTAGGGAAAAATCACACAGACAGGCTAAGGCTAAAGAAACTAAAAAGATATTTACCTGCTGCTCACTGCAAGAAAGACAGGAGTTGCAATTAGTTTACTAAAGATAACCTCTTGAAACAAATCAACATTTTTCAAGAATAACAGAATCCAGAGTCTCTGCAATGTATCATTCACAACAACCAAGTTACTATCCAAAGTAACTAGATGTATAAAGAAATAAGAAAATAGAGCCTGTACTCGAGAAAAGCCAACAGCAGTCAGAAAGACTGATTCCAAGGTGACCCAGAGGTAGTAGTTAACAAAGATTTTAAACACCCATTAAAACAATGCACATGATATAAAATATGCCCATAATAAACCAGAACTGACTAGGAAATCTAGAACTGAATTATCGAAGTCTGAAATTTAAAAATTTCCTGAATAGGTTTAAGAGAATGGTGAGACCAGGTACGGTGGCTCACACCTGTAATCCCAGCACTTTGGGAGGCCACGGCAGGTGGATCATGAGGTCAGGAGATAGAGACCATCCTGGCCAACATGGTAAAACCCCTCTCTACTAAAAATACAAAAATTAGCTGGGTGTGGTGGCACGTGCCTGTAATCCCAGCTGCTCGGGAGGCTGAGGCAGGAGAATCGCCTGAACCAGAGAGTTGGAGATTCAGTGAGCCAAGATCACGCCACTGCACTCCAGCCTGGCAGCAGAGCAGACTCTGTCTAAAAGTAAAAAAGAGAGAGAGGCCAGGCGCCGTGGCTCAAGCCTGTAATCCCAGCACTTTGGGAGGCCGAGACGGGTGGATCACGAGGTCAGGAGATTGAGACCATCCTGGCTAACACGGTGAAACCCCGTCTCTACTAAAAATACAAAAAATTAGCCGGGCGTGGTGGCGGACGCCTGTAGTCCCAGCTACTCAGGAGGCTGAGGCAGGAGAATGACGTGAACCCAGGAAGTGGAGCTTGCAGTGAGCTGAGATCACGCCACTGCACTCCAGCCTGGGCAACAGATAGAGACTCTGTCTCAAAAAAAAGAAAAAGAAAAGAAAACCATACCTTATAATATCACAGTCAAACTTCCAAAAAAAAATTAAAGATCAAAACAAAACAAAAAAATAGCAAATTTACCAAGGGGTAGAAAAAACATTATGTACAGATCACTTGAGTCCAGGAGTTCGAGACCAGCCTGGGCAATATAGCAAGACCCATCTCTAAAAACAAATTAACTGGGCAGGATGGTGCACACCTATAATCCCAGCTACTCAGGAGGCTGGGGGTTGGGGTGGGGTATCCATTGAGCCTGGCAGCCTGCTTTAGAGAACCATGATCACACCACTGCACTCCAGCCTGGATTACAGAGTGAGACCCTGTCTCCAAAAACGAAAAGAAAAGAAAACTAACGACAAAGATAACGGTAGGTTTCTCATCATAAACAATGCCAATCAGAAGTCAGTAGAGATGTATCTTTATTGCTCTGAAAGGAAAAAAAAAAAACCTTATAATGCTGAAAGAAAAAAACTGTCAAATTAGAATTTTATACCCAGCAAAAATAGCTTTGAGAAACAAAATGAAATAAAGGCTTTCAGATGAGATTGGGCACATTCAGGGTGGTATAGGGCTGTAGACACAAAATGAAATAAAGGCTTTCATTTCAATAAATGAAAAAAGCTGAAAGAATTTATCACCAGCAGACGTGCACTATAAGAATGTTAGAAGAAGTCCTTCAGGCAGAGAGACAGTGATACCAGATGGAACTCTCCAAAAGAATACAAAGCACCAGAAATAACAGTTAATACAAGTTAATATAAAATTACTTTCTTTCTTATTATTTTAAATATCTTTAAAACAAAATTGGCTATTTAAAGCAAAAATAATAACATGAATAGTGGGGCTTATAAGAAATATAGAAGTAAAACATACAGCAACAACAATAGCGTAAATGCCAGGAGAAACTGCAGTGTCTTAAGATTCTTATACTATAAACTAATATAATATAATTCAAAGGCAGACAGTACTAAGTTGAAGATGCATATAAGTGTAAAGCAACCATTAAAATAATACATAAAGGCTAGGCGCGGTGGCTCACGCCTGTAATCCCAGCACTTTGGGAGGCCGAGATGGGTGGATCACGAGGTCAGGAGATTGAGACCATCCTGGCTAACAGAGTGAAACCCTGTCTCTACTAAAAATACAAAAATTAGCTGGGCGCAGTGGCGGGCACCTATACTCCCAGCTACATGGGAGGCTGAGGCAGGAGAATGACGTGAACCCAGGAAGTGGAGCTTGCAGTGAGCTGAGATCACGCCACTGCACTCCAGCCTGGGCAACAGAGCGAGACTCTTTCTCAAAAAAAAAAAAAAAAAACATAAAGATATAACTATTAAAGTAAACAAAGGAGATAAAGTAAAAACAGAATACTCAATCCAAAAGGAGGCAGAAAAAAAACAATTGAGCCAATATAAAACAAATAACAACTTAGTCAGTTTAAACCCAATCAAATCAATAATCACATTATATGTAAATGGTCTAAATACCCCAATTAAAAGACAAAGATTGTCAGGTAAGATTTAAAAAAAAAAAAAAACCCGCAATACCAAACTATATGTACTAGTAAGAAAATCGCTTAAATATAAAACCACAACTAGGCTAAAAGCAAAAGGACAGAAGAAATATCACACTAATATCAATCAAAAGAAAGCTTGAATAGCCCTATTAATATCAAGGTAGATTTTAAACCCAATAATATTCACATAGTAAAGGAGATAATTTCATAATGATAGAGGGGTCAATTAATCAAAAGAACGTAACAACCCTAAATGTCTAGACACCCAATAACAGAATGTCAAAATACCTGAAGAAGAGTAATATAACATCAAGGAAAAACAGACAAATCGACGATTATAGACTGAGATTTCAGCAACCTTCTCTAGGTACCTGATAGAACAAATAGACAATCAGTAAGGATATAGAAGACTTGAATTATACTATCGACCAAATTGAGCTAATATCAAAAACACTACACTGAACAACAGAAGTCTACATATTCAGGTGCACAAAGAACATTTACCAAGACAGATCCCATGCTGGCCATAAAACATGTATCAATAAATGTAAAAAGGTTAAAGTCATGCGAACTATGGTCTGTGATCACAACAGAATCAAATTAGAAATCAACAGAATGATATTTGGAAAATTCTTAAATATTTGAAAACTAAATAATACATCTCTAAATCCATGGATCAAAGAAGAAATCAAAAGAAAAATCAGAAAGTATTTCTAACTGGATGAAAATGAAAACATAACATACTAAAATGTGTGGAACACTGCTAAAGCAGACATAAAGGAAATTTAAGTATCTATATTCAAAAAGAAAGGTCTTAAATAATTTGAATTTATTATTTTTTTTTTATTTTTTGAGACAGAGTCTCACTCTGTCGCCCAGGCTGGGGTGCAATGATGCGATCTCGGCTCACTGCAACCTCCGCCTCCTCGGTTCAAGCGATTGTCCTGCCTCAGCCTCCTGGGTAGCTGGGATTACAGGTGTGCACCACCATGCCCGGCTAATTTTTGCATTTTTAGTACAGACGGGGTTTCACCATGTTGGTGAGGCTGGTCTCAAACTTCTGACCTCGGAATCAACCCACCTCGGCCTCCCAAAGTGCTGGGATTACAGGCGTGAGCCACCACGCCCAGTCAAATAATTTGTTCTTCTTCTACCTTAAGAAACTAGAAAAAGAACTGCAAATGAAATCCAAAGCAGGCAAAAGAAAGGAAATAATAGAATGGAAATAAATTAAATGTAAAACAAACAAAAGTAGAAAAAAAATCAGTAAAAACAAAAGTTGCTTCCTTGGGAAGATCAATAAAACTCTCATCAGTATTATGAGGAAAAAGGGAGAGAATACAACAAATACAAATATCAGGAAAGAAAGGTGACGTCATCACAGTCTACAGATATAAGTATAGGAGGACATTATCAACAACTTTATGCCAATAAAGTCAATATTTAAATTTAGTCGACAAATTCCCTAAAAGACACAAACAAAAACCAATTTTTTTTTTTTAAAAAAGGCTTACAACTATTAAATAAATTGAATTTGTAGATTAAAATCCTTCACATAGGCCGGACGCAGTACCTCACGTCTGTAATCCCAACACTTTGGGAGGCCGAAGTGGGCGGATCACGAGGTCAGGAGATTGAGACCATCTTGGCTAACATGGTGAAACCCTGTCTTTACTAAAAATACCAAAAAAAAATTAGCCGGGCATAGTGGCGGGAGCCTGTAGTCCCAGCTACTCAGGAGGCTGAGGCAGAAGAATGCCATGAACCCGCGAGGCGGAGCTTGCAGTGAGCAGAGATCGTGCCACTGCACTCTAGCCTGGGTGACAGAGCGAGACTCCGTCTCAAAAAAAAAATAAAAATAAAATAAAAATGCCTTCACATAAAAAACACTCCAGTACCAGAATGTTTGCTTAAACTGAACACTTACTAATCTTCCAGATATCATCTTTTGTCAGAACTCAGAGTTATGAATAGCCCTCACCCTACTGACGCTTTGTGACTGAGCTCCTCTCTACCCCAAATACAAGAGACCCTTATAGTTAGGCAGGAATATCATCACCCCTATTCAGCCTGAAGAAGTTACAGAAGATG
Organism: Macaca mulatta; assembly: GCF_049350105.2. NCBI lineage: Eukaryota > Metazoa > Chordata > Mammalia > Primates > Cercopithecidae > Macaca > Macaca mulatta. The sequence goes on from NC_133412.1 coordinate 162,775,174, forward strand.
CATCTTTGTTCCTCTACAACCCTTAGGATTAAGGGTTCTCTTATAAAAGCGCAGGGCTGGGGAGCGGAATATGTCAGAGGTGTTCAAACCAGAGCAAGTCCATCTTGAATAGGGGCTGGGTAAAATAAGGCTGAGACCTACTGGGCTGCATTCCCAGGAGGTTGAGGCATTCTTACTCACAGGATAAGACAGGAGGTCAGCACAAGATACAGGTCATAAGACCTTGCTAATAAAACAGGTTGCAGTAAAGAAGCTGGCCAAAACCCATCAAAACCAAGATGGCCACCAAAGTGACCTCTGGTCATCCTCACTGCTCATTATATACTAATTACAATGCATTAGCATGCTAAGAGACACTCCCACCAGCACCATGACAGTTTACAAATGCATGGCAATGTCAGGAAGTTACCCTATATGATCTAAAAAGGGGAGGAACCCTCAGTTCCAGGAACTGTCCACCCCTTTCCCAGAAAACCCATGAATAATCCACCCCTTATTTAGCATATAATCAAGAAATATCTGTAAGTATCCTTAGTCCAGCAGCCCAGGCTGCTGCTCCACCTATGGAGTAGCCATTCTCTCTTCCCTTACTTTCTCTAATAAATTTGCTTTCACTAAAAAAAAAAAAAAAGACTCCAGGCCCAGATATTGTCAGTGGTGAATTCTACCAAACATTTAAGGAGAAAGAATGCTAATTCGACACAAATGCTTCCAAAAAATTGAAGAGGACAGAGTGCCTTCTGCTTTATTCTATGAGTCCAGGATCACATCAATACCAAAACCAGACAAAGATATATAAGAAAAGAAAACTAAAAACCAATATCTATCATGAATATACACATAAAAATTCTTAACAACAAAAGCTTAGCAAATCAAATCCAGTAATTATAAAGGTAAAATATAATACACAGCCAAGAGGAGTTTATTCCAGAAATGCAGAGTTGATTTAACATTAGAAAGATCAATCAATAGAATGGACCATAGTTAGAACTAAAAAGAAAAAAAAAAAGTCAAATGATCATCTCAATAGACACAGAAAAAAAATATTTGACAAAATCCAACATCTACTCTTTGTAAAACCTGTCATCAAACTAGGAATAAAAAGGAACTTTTTCAACTTCATAAAGAACATCTACAACAAAAAGCACCACAGCTACTGTTGTATCAGGACTGAATGCTTCCCCTCTAAGATTAAAAACAAGGCAAGATTTTCTGCTCCCATCACTTCTATTTAATATTGTATTGGAGGTTCTAACCATGCAATCAAACTGGAAAAAGAAATAAAAGGTAATCAGGTTGGAAAGAAAGAAGGAAAATTATATTCAAAGATTATGTCATTATCTTTGTAGAAAATCCCAAAGAATCTACAGAAAAGATCCTAGAACTAGTAAGTGAGTTGAGCAAGACTGCAAGATACAACATCAATATACAAAAAGCAGCTATATTTCTATATCTTGGCAAACAACAATCAGAAATAAAAATAAACAATATAATTTACAATAAATAATTGAAATATTGAAAGATAAATCTGACAAAAGATATACAAGACCTGTATGCTAAAAAGTACAAAGCACTACTGACAGAAATTAAGGACCTAAATAAGTGGAACAATATACCATGTTCATGGAAGATTTACTATTGTTTAGATGTTAATTTCCCTCAAATTGATCTAAAGATTTAAAGTATTCCCAGTAAAAATCCCAAAAGGCTTTTTTTCTAGCAGTTGGCAAGCTGATTGACAATTCGTATGTAAGTATGAAGGACCCAGAATGGCAAAAACAACTTTCAACAAGAAAAAAATTAGAAGACTTACACTACATGACTCTAAGACTTATAACACTGTAATGATCAAGACAATGTGCTACTGGCATCAAGATAGACAAATGGACCGATGGAACAGAACAGAGTCCAGAAATACACTCACATATATTTGGTCAACTAGTCTTAAACAAAAGTAAAAAAGTAATTTAGTAGAGAAAGGGAGTTTATTCTATTTTATTTTTATTTTATTGAGGACAGGAAAGGAGGAAGAGGAGGGGAGGAGAGGAGGAGGAGGGGGAGGAGAGGAGAAACAGGATGAGGGGGAGAAGGGGGAGAAAGGGAGTTTTTTCAACAAACGTTTCTGTAACAACTTGAAATCCATCTGCAAAGAAAAAACAGAACTTCAATACATACCTTGTATCATATACAAAAATCAATTCAAAATGGACAACAGAATTAAACCAAAGACTATAAAACTGTTAAAGGAAAACATAAGAGAAAATCATTGTGATCTTGCATTAGGCAAATACCTCTTAGCTATAACACCAAAAGTGCAATCCATAAATGAAAAAGTTGGATGAATTTGACTTCAAAATTAAGAATGTCTGCTCTTTGAAAGACACTGTCAAGAGAATGAAAAGACAAGTAACAGATTGTGATAAAATATTTGCATATCACACATTTGATGAAGAACTTACATCTAGAATACCTTAAAAACTCTCAAAACTCAGTGAGTAAATAACTAACCCAACAATATAATGGGCAAAACACCGGAACAGGCCCTTTACTAAAGAAGATATTTTAATGGCAAATAAGAACATGAAAAGTTGCTTAACCACAACAGCCATTAAGGAAATGCCAATTAAATCTACAATGAGATATTACCATTACATTCCTATTACAATGGCTAATTTTTTTTTTTTTTTTTTTTTTGATACAGAGTCTTGCTCTGTTGCCCAGGCTGGAGTACAGTGGTGTGATCTCAACCCTCTGCAACCTCCGCCTCCCAGGTTCAAGCAATTCGCCTGCCTCAGTCTCCCAGGTAGCTGGGATTACAGGCGTATACCACCACATCCGGCTAATTTTTGTATTTTTAGTAGAGACAGGGTTTTGCCATGTTGACCAGGCTGGTCTCGAACTCCTGACCTCAGGGGATCCACCTGCCTAGGCCTCCCAAAGTGCTGGGATTACCAACAATGGCTAAAATTTAAATAGCCTGGATCATACCAAGTTTTAGCAAAGATGTGAAGCAACTGGAACTCTCATACCCTGCTAGTAGAAATGTAAAATAGCACAAATACTTTGAGAAACATTTTGACAGTTTCTTAAAAAGTTGAACATATATCTACTATATGACCTAGCTATTCCAATCTTAGGTATATATCTGATAAATATGAAAGCATATGTCCTCCATACAGAGACCGGTACACAAAGGTTCACAGCAGTTTTGTGACAGCCCTAAACTGGAAACAATTCAAACATTTTTCAAAAGGTAAATGGAAAAACAAATTGTGATACATCCATACAATGGAATACTATGCAGCAATAAAGAGGATAGAAGTGTTAATCCATACTCAACATGGATGAATCTTATTTTATTTTATTTTACTTTATTTTATTTTATTTTATTCTATTTTATTTTATTTTATTTTTAAAGAGAAGGAGTTTTGCTCATGCTGCCCAGGCTGGAGTGCAATGGCGCAATCTTGGCTCACCGCAACCTTCACCTTCTGGGTTCAAGTGATTCTCCTGCCTCAGCCTCCCAAGTACCTGGGATTACAGGCATGCGCCACCACATCTGGGTAATTTTGTATGTTTAGTAGAGACGCGTTTCTCCATGTTGGTCAGACTGGTCTTGAACTCCCGAACTCAGGTGATCCACCCGACTCGGCCTCCCAAAGTGCTGGGATTACAGGCGTGAGCCACCGCACCCGGCCTGATGAATCTTAAAATAAGTATGCTGAATGAAAGATCCTGGACACACACACACCCCTCAGAAAAGTACATGCTATATGATTCTATTATATAAAATTCTAGACAGTGCAAACTAATCTACAGTGACAGAGACAAAATAGTGGTTGCTTGCATACTTGTTGGAGGGTGGGGAGGAATGAAAGGAGAGATGACAAATGGGAAGAAAGCAGCTTTTGTGGATGATGAATACCTTCATTATCTTGATTGTTAGGATGAAGCCACGATGTACACATAGATCAAAACTACACACTTTGAATATGTGTAGTATGTCATATATCAATAAAGTTAGTTTTGAAAGATTACCTGATACGTTAAGACATGCTTCCTAAAGTTTTCTACCAAAGTATCCCTACAGAATAAAACTCTAGGGATCTAGGGCTATAATTCATTAGCCATCAATCCCACAACCCAAATTTCTTTAAGTCTCATCCTGTCTTCTGAAAATCATACATATGTGGTTCCTTCCTAGTCAAAAAACAATTCATAAGGCCGGGCACGGTGGCTCAAGCCTGTAATCCCAGCACTTTGGGAGGCCGAGACGGGTGGATCACGAAGTCAGGAGATCGAGACCATCCTGGCTAACACAGTGAAATCCCGTCTCTACTAAAAAATACAAAAAAATAGCCGGGCGAGGTGGCGGGCGCCTGTAGTCCCAGCTACTCGGGAGGCTGAGGCAAGAGAATGGCGTAAACCCAGGAGGCAGAACTTGCAGTGAGCTGAGATCCAGCCACTGCACTCCAGCCTGGGCGACAGAGCGAGACTCCGTCTCAAAAAAAAAAAAAAAAAAATTCATGTGTGTGTGTGTACGTGTGTGTATGTTTAATATTAATTACTAGTTAAAATGCATAACATTTTACCCCAACAAATGTTTCAATTAAACAGATACCACAGAGGATGCAACCTGTTTGCTCCATGGCATTCCTGACCCCTGGCACACAGGAGAAGTATAAAAACATTTTACCCAGTGCAATTTTACTGTTATAAAAACATTTAGGCAGTGCAGTTGCAAAGTCTAGATGCTTTTACTTTCTTCCTATAGTGTTTCTCTCTCCCCACTCCTCTTTTTTTTTTCTTTTTTAACTTGTAATTGCTGGGAAATTGGGACAGAAAATATATTTGCCAGTATTAGACACTACTTTCCTCTTTTAAGGAAGCAGTGCCTAAGAATTTCAAATGTTTATCATCTGAATGATCTGAAATGAGCAAACAAAAAATTAGACTCCTATCCAGGAAGGGGGCATTTTTGGTTCTGATTAACTGAATATTCTAGATATTGCAGAAATATTATTGTTGTTTCCTTTCCACCGGATTATACAATGCTTCTGGATTATACTTATGGCCTTTAACTGGGCATGATGGCACACACCTGTAGTTTTGAGACTTGAGAGGCTGAGGTGGGAGGATCCCTGGAGCCCAGGAGTGTGTGAAGTTGCAGCGAGCTATGAGTGCACCACTACATTCCAGCCCGGGCAACTGTATTAGTCAGTTCTCATGCTGCTAATAAAGACATACCTGAGACTGTGCAATGTTTTTTTTTTTTTTTTTTTTATAGGGTCTCACTCTGCTGCCCAGGCTGGAGTGCAGTGGTGTAATCTCGGCTCACTGCAACCTCTGCCTCCCAGTTCAAGTGATTCTCCTACCTCAGCCTCCTGAGTAGCTAGGATTACAGGTACGTGCCACCACACCTGACTAATTTTTGTATTTTTAGTAGAGACAGGGTTTCACCATGTTGGTCAGGCTGGTCTTGAACTCCTGACCTCATGATCTGCCTGCCTCGGCCTCCCAAAGTGCTGGGATTACAGGCGTGAGCCACCACACCTGGCCTTGAGACCATGTAATTTATAAAGAAAAAGAGGTTTAATGGACTCACAGTTCCATATGGCTAGGGAGATGTCACAATCATGGTGGAAGGCAAAGGAGAAGCAAAGGCATGTCTTACATGGCAGCAGGCAAGACAGCATGATCAGGGGAACACCCCTTTATAAAACCATCAGATCTCGTGAGACTTATTCACCATCACCAGAACAGCACAGGAAAGACTCACTCCCATGATTCAATTACCTCCCACCAGGTCCCTCCCATGACACCTAGGAATTATGGGAAATACAATTCAAGATGAGATTTGGGTGGGGACACAGCCAAACCATATCAGTGAGCAAGGGAGACCCTCCCTCTGTATTTACTTATTTATTTATTTAGAGACAGAGTCTCACTCTATTGCCCAGGCTGGAGTGCAGTGGCACAACCTTGGCTCACTGCAACCTCCATCTCCTGGGTTCAAGTGATTCTCCTGCCTCAGCCTTCCAAGTAGCTGGGATTACAGGCACCCACCACCATGCCTAGCTAATTTTTGTATTTTTAACAGAGATGGGGTTTCACCATGTTAACCAGACTGGTCTCAAACTCCTGACCTCAAGTGATGCACCCGCCTCAGCCTCCCAAAGTGCTGGGATTACAGGTGTGAGCCACCATGCCCAGCCTCTATTTTTTATATTTTTATAATGATATATATATATATAACCTTCAAGTTTCTTTATGCAGTCCTGTGGCTGTAAAGAAAGGCAGAAAAGAATGTTCTGTGTAGAAGCCCTGTGAACAAATCTCTCAGGTCGACAGGCTCGTCCCTTTGCTACTTTGATAAACAATTTATAATTTCATGATGCTTTATAGGAGAGTGGTTTATAATAAATACATATTTCATTGTCTCTAGAATTCAGAAACTAATTAAAAATTACTTTTGAACAGTACAGAAGTTAACTCATCCAAGCAAGTTCAAATAAGGTCAGACTGACCTCAGCTTGCCAGAATGTTGTCTGAAGAATAAGTACCTCGGAGTTCTAATTTTTTTAGGACTTTCTCTTTCTCTCTTGCTTCAACACTTGTGGAATCCCAATGCTATCACTGGAGCATTCATGATGTTGCAAGGAGCTAAAAGCAAGATGTCTCAGACTTTAATGTACAAACAAATCACATGGGGGATCTTGTTAAAATGTAGGTTGGGATTTGGCAGGTTTGGAATGGAGTCTGCATTTCTGTATTTCTGCCCAACTTCCAGGTGATGCATCAGCAAAGTACAATATCTGCGCTGCTGGTTCTGGACAACACTTAGCAAGGACTTAAACACCAGTGGTTCTTTTTTTTTTTTTTTGAGATGGAGTCTCACTCTGGCACCGAGGCTGGAGTACAGTGGCACAATCTCAGCTCACTGCAACCTCCACCTTCCAGGTTCAAGCAATTCTCCTGCCTCAGCCTCCTGAGTAGCTGAGACTACAGGCATGAGCCACCGTGCCTGGCCTTAGATTCCAGTAGTTCTTAAAGTACCATACCTAGACTAGCAGAACCAGTATCACTTGGGAACGTGGGAGAAATGTCAGTGTTGGGGCCGTACCCCAGACCTCCTGAATCAGAAACTCCAGTAATAGGGCCTAGATGTCTGTTAACAGCCTTCCAGGTGATTCTGACGCACACTAATATTCAAGAAGCACTAGCTTAGAGAATGAGAAATAACTGACTGCAACTGCAGAAAAACAGCTCAATTTTAAAAGGTCTGCAATGCCAAGAGAAAGCCATGGAAACTTTAGGAAGAAGCGTAGTTATGGAAGAATATTTTAAACCAGACTGTGTTTAAGTCTTCCAAGAGACATCATCAGTTCTAATGTTTTTAAAGAAAAAAAATACCACCTTAAATACGCAAACATAAAAGCTTTCTTGTTGACAAGGTACAATATATATACCACCAGCATAATCACAAGCTCCATTTTCTCATGTTTATAATAAACATGTCACAACCATATTTTTTAAAACCCTCTTCCCTCTCCAAACTGTTTAAATTTGAACACATAAAACTACATCTATTCTTAAACTTTACAAACCTTAAATAATGTGTGAGAACGTTACAAAATGATCAGAAAAACACCGCACAGCCACTGATTTACTGTGGCACAACAAAAATCTATCAGTTGGGCAAACAATATAATTAGAGGATCCTATTTAGAATGATGTTGGCAAGTTGATTTCACCCCAAGTTTAACCAGCATTTCCACTGATCACCAAATGAGAATGAGGTCAACCAGATGATTATTTTGAATAATTGTGCTACTTACATAGATTTAAGAAGGAAAAAAAACCCTATTGTAGGCACCAGATAAAAGAGATCTGTATAGCTATACATGTAGGTAACAAAGACTTAAGAGATACATTAAACTGAATCACAAATAGAGAAAGGTAGGAGGCTGACATGCCAGAATTCAACAAAAATGGGAAGAAATTGATAGAGAAAAACTAAATTGTTATACTCAGGCTCCCCCAAAGGTCATGTAGAGAATGAAAAGTATGTAAAAATTAGTATCTACAAAAAGGGCAGTTGAGAATGTAAATAGGCACTGATTACACCAAGTTGCTGGGGGCCACATAAACTCAAAGCTAAAAAATTACCATGCTTTGGCTTCATTCATGTCATGCATGGAGGAAAGCTACAAGCGAGGCCCCTTGTTCCACCCCGTCTTTCCCCTTCACTCTCCTCTGGTTGACCTAAGAAAAATGTGAATGCCAGCTGATGGCACTCATTAACTGCCCTGCCTCTCCAAGAGCAATCCAGGAGCCAGCAGCATCATCACCTGGAGGTGCACTATCAGAAATGCAGATTCTGGCCAGGTGCGATGGCTCACGCCTGTAATCCCAGCACTTTGGGAGGCCGAGGTGTAAGGATCACCTGAGGTCAGGAGTTTGAGACCACCCTGGCCAACATGGTGAAACCCATGTCTACTAAAAATACAAAAATTAGCCAGGCATGGTGGTGGGTGCCTGTAATCCCAGCCACCCAGGAGGCTGAGGCAGGAGAATCGCTGGAACGTGGGAGGCGGAGGCTGCAGTGAGCCAAGATCGCACCACTGCACTGCACTCCAGTCTGGGTGACAGAGCAAGACTCTATCCGCGCCCCCCCACAAAAAAAAAGAAAGAAAGAAAAAAAGGAAATGCAGATTCTCTCGGTCCCACTCTGGACCTGTTGAATCAGAATGTGTATTTTAACATTTCTAACTTGCGGGCACATTGTTTGCGAAGCACTGCTCAAGCCTGTTTTCAGGCTCTTGGATCCACCTGGATCGCCTCCACCCATGGGACTTCTGACTTTATTCCCAGCCCTTTGACCCACAAGCCTCCTCGATGAATCGGGGTGCCACTTGAGCGATGGTGGTGCTGAACCACCCCAAGCTAACACACCGGCTTGGCCAGCTCCTTGTAAGGAATTAAATGTCCTTGCTCAAATTGTATCTTATTTTGGAGAGCAGGATAGAAAGGATAGTACTACTCCTGTTTTACAGATTGACAAAAATCAGTCTCTTAAAAGTTAAGTGAATTATTTAAGGTCAAAGCTTATTATTAGCAAAGTACTGACTAAAAGCCATGTTTCCTCTTCCTTATGTTACAGCATACTGCCTGGTCTTCCCTGGAAATCCTGAAGAACAACGAGAAAAGCTCCCACTTAAGTTGGGATGTGGGGTTCTGGTGGTCTGAGCTATAACCAAGAATGTGGCTCTATTGCTTGCTTTCTTCTTTCTTTGGTTGCTTTTTGCTTGGTTGGTTTTTGGCTTTGCTTTTTATAGCAGCAAATCAGGGTCAAGATTTCCATTCCCCAAGAAGCCTTGGTAAGTGTCACCTCACCAATCATCCCCTTCCTGGGAATTTTGCCTGACCAGAGACGTCCTTTCTCCCCCACCCCCAACCCCTGCCCCCCAGTATGGAATTCAGATAGAATATAATCATGCATTTCTTCAAGCGATTCTCCTGCCTCAGCCTCCCAAGTAACTGAGATTACAGGTGCACGCCACCACATCCAGCTAATTGTTATATTTTTATTTTTAGTAGAGACGGGGTTTCACCATGTTGGCCAGTCTGATCTGGAACTCCTGACCTCGGGTGATCTGCCCGCTTCAGCCTCCCATAGTGCTGGGATTATAGGCGTGAGCCACCACGCCTGGCCCTGTGTATTCTTTTTGATAGGAAAAACTTTCAAGACTCATTTTTCAAAGAAACATTGGAATTTTACCTTTTAGACCTTAAAAAAAGGAAGCTATCTAACCAGACTTAATCCAAGGTTCTGCCCCAACATGTATGCAGTCTTCTAACCTAAGTCCCTACGGCAAACTGCCCTAGCTGCAAGAAACACATGAAGAAGAAGAAATTGGTCATCTTCTAGGCCAGTGCTCAAATTTTGCTGTACATTAGACTCCCCGGGGGAACTTGTAAACATCTCCACGCCCAGGCCACATCCCAGACCAATTCAGTCAGTGGATATGGAATTGGGCATCAGACTTTTTCAAACTTCCCAGGTGATTCCAACGTGCATCAAGGTATGAGAACGGATGCGCTAGGCGGTGTCCTCCACCCAGTCTCCCTCTGATGCCAAGAGGCCCATTCTATCCACTGCTCCACTCATCCTATGTTTATGCCATTCTTCCTGCATCCCAGGCAGCAGAAGCTCAGGCGATATATTTCTGCCCACATCTCAGAATCTGTTCTTCCAAAACAGCTGCTTCAATTGAAGATATATTTTGTGCAAGGCTCTTCCATTTAATGAAGAATTTTTTTTCTCATTCCCTTAATATTCCTTCCCATTAAGGCATAACCTACAAACAGCAGATGAATTACACTTACGCAGTCACTATAAAGGACAGCTGTTTTATCTCAATGGAGCATTTTCTCTTTATGATTCCATTATTTTACTCCGGCGTGACATGCCCAATGTTTTAAATAAGGCACAGCTTTCCTTTTCTTTTCCTCTTTTTTTTTTTTTTTTAAGTTAAGGTGAAATTTCAGCTGGAAATCTACTCTAACAGATCTTCAAGAAACAGTCCGTATAAGAACACGGCAGTATTTATTTTTTATGAGCAGCTGAAGGTTGATCAAAACATTCCTCCTCAGCCACAAAATGTGTAACCCTGGCATTTTTCAGTACTATTTCTTGGCACACTGAACACAGGTCAAGACATGGAACGGCATTTTATTTGAATTATTATTCTTGAGCTTCCTGAATCTTCAAGCAGCAATACTTAAAGACACCCATTCATGGTTAGCAGATAATGCAGCCTTTTTTTCACCCAGCAGTGACCTAGTACAGAGAAAATACAGTGAATAAACTTTTTACTAAAGAGGTGCTGTTAAGTTGTCCTTGGATTGCAACTGCCTGCGTGTGAACTTCTAGAATATTTTCCAGACTGTCTTTTCAACAAGCAGAGCTTGCTGAGTTTGCCAAACCTACTTCCTTACCTTTGTCTACTGTGTTCTTTGGCAGCTCTTCTTAACAAGCCTACCCCATTCAAGATCTTTCCCCTGCTCTAATCCATCTCATTATATCCTCTACATTTTACTTTTTACCTATTCATAATATGGATCTTCAGAAGAACTCCCCAAAAGGATGAAGTCAGAGTCACGATTGATTTTCTGTTAACACTGGGAGGGAGATTTATGTATATGCCCATAGAAACATACATCGTTTGTAACACCCAGTTAGTACAAAAGAATTAGTCATATATTCTACTCCATAAACTTGGTTCTATTCAATGATAAAAGACTATATTATTAAAGACAAAGATTAAATAGTTGTAAATAACAGCACATGTGTTTGAGTTGATCTTGAGTCTTTCCAATACATCAACACTCTGCAAAGGTCATTGGAGGCAAAATAAAGCCACCAGCCAAGATGTTTCAGGTGAGGAATGAAGCGCAGATGAAAAGCCTTGCCAGCGTCTTAACAGCCCTGCATGGGGGCTGTGGACATGGGGGCTCCAAAATCTGGTAGACCTGGTTTCAAATCCTGGTTATGCCACTAGTCCTAGCTCTGTATCCCTAGGTCAGGTTTCAGCCTCTGTAACTATCTGCATCTCTAAAATGTAAATAAAAGCAATAATGACCTTCCTGAAGTTGCTCTGAGGATTAAAGTGCTTAGAAAGTAGTGAGTGCACACTAGCTATTTTAACTGCATTTCACAGACAAATGCAACCCAAAGAAGCCCACGACCAAGAGGAATAGGTGTTATTTGTGTCTGTGTTCTGGATGTGAAAAGTGAGGCTTATAAAGATTAAATAAAGTTGGCCAGACGCAGTGGCTCACGCCTATAATCCCAGCACTTTGGGAGGCCGAGGCGGGTGGATCATGAGGTCGGGAGTTCGAGACCAGCCTGACCAACATGATGAAACCCCATCTCTACTAAAAATACAAAAATTAGCTGGGCATGGTGGTGCATGCCTGAAATCCCAGCTTGGGAGGCTAAAGCAAGAGAATCGCTCGAACCTGGGAGACGGAGGTTGCAGTGAGTCGAGATCGGGCCTCTGTACTCCAGCCTGGGTGACAGAGCAAGACTCTGTCTCAAAAATAAAAAAAAAATTTAAAAATTTAAAAAAGATTAAATAAGGTCATCCTCCAAGTTTATCTTCCAAAAACATAAAAACGGCTGTCCTGTTCTCTGTTTAAAATCATCAGTGGTCCCCATCACTGGGAAATTACAAAAAAGTATAAAATCCAAATTCTTTATCATGGCATGACCCCTTGATTATATCTTCTTTTTCTCTCCTCAACTCAACCCCATGTCAGCTCTGCCACAAAGCGTCTCCAAAGCACCAGAGGGCATTCTGCTCCTCTCTCCTCTGGGATGCCATTCTACCTGGACACGCTTCTAACAAAGCACCCACACGGCATTTCCTGAGGGTGTTGGTTTATGTGTCTGAATCCACACCCTAAACAGGAAGTTCCTGGAGAATGGGGACAATGTCCTATTCATCTTTGTAATACCAACATCTAACCTGGTGGAACTCCACAAAATGGAAGATTCCCGGGTGGATATCATGAAACGCTTGGTGGATGAATAAGTGGAAGGATGAATGGATGGATGGTCTGTCCTAGCCAATGAACTGCATGGAATGACTGATGGATGCATGGATGGACTGTCCAATCTAGAGGAGTCTATGAAATGTTTGATGAATGAATGGATGGATGGATTGATGGACTGTCCAATTTAGAGGATTCCATGAAATGCTGGATGGATGGATGGATGGATGGATGGATGGATGGATGGATGGATGGATGGACTATTCAATCTAGTGGATTCCATGAAATGCTTAATGGATTAATAAAATGCATGGATGAATGGATAGAAGGATGGCCTGTCCAAAGCCATGCAACAAGTAAATTACAGAGCCAAAGCAGCTCCCACATCTTCCAACCTCTTTTTGGGGCATGGTTCCCTTCGTTCCCCCACTGCCTTTGCCAATGTGTGGGTGACATCTCTGAAAAGACTGGTGAAGAAATCCTAGATCCAGAATGAACTTACCAAACAACCTTAGGCCATGTTGCTAAGAACAAACAAACAACAAAACTGTGTGCATCAATTTACATATCTATAAAAGAGGCTCATACTTAATACTGGAGTTTAGAAGACACAGAGAGGTAAAGGAGGAATAAGAGAGAAGCCTATTTGATTACATTGACAAGTTGCTTCTTCAAAAGAACCTCAATCGAAAACTGTCACAATAGTAAATATAATTAGATAACAATAATAATACCATATACCACAGTTTATTACTATCCTTTCTTCTGAGGCTTTCAATTGGAACTGAAAACACAATTACTAATTAAATGAGACAACAGGAGGTATCATTTTCCAAATGGAACCCTAGTGATATAAATGAGTTACTGCAGCTTCTCAAATTTCTCACTGTCACCCAAAGAGGGGGTTAATCACTTGGCTAGAGTTAACTCAGAAACACAGATCCAAGTAATGTATTTCTTCTTCTGCTCAAAACGCAGTTCATTTATGCATTTCCTAACTAGCTACTGTGGCCACTATAAGGTCACAAAGATGTTAAAACCCAGTTCCTCCCCTCAAGGAGCATAATGTACCCAGGGCGTACAGATGGCACAAAATCTAGCCAGGACTTGGATCAAAAAACCAAGGCCTCTGGTGAGGAGATAAGAAACAGGGGACACAGGGGCCAGGCACGGTGGCTCACACCTGTAATCCCAGCATTTTGGGAGGCCGAGACAGGCGGATCACGAGGTCAGGAGATCGAGACCATCCTGGCTAACACGGTGAAATCCCGTCTCTACTAAAAAATACAAAAAACTAGCCGGGCGACGAGGCGGGAGCCTGTAGTCCCAGCTACTTGGGAGGCTGAGGCAGGAGAATGGCGTGAACCCGGGAGGCGGAGCTTGCAGTGAGCTGAGATCTGGCCACTGCACTCCAGCCTGGGCGGCAGAGCGAGACTCCGTCTCAAGAAAAAAAAAAAAAAAAAAAGAAACAGGGGACACATATTCCTGGTCTTGGAGGAGTCCAGGTAAAGAATAAAAACAGAATTTTGAAGTGAAGACAGAATGAAGCAGGAGGCTGCCATCTCTAGGGGGCTTCAGAAGATTCTGTTTTCCTTTTTCCCTTTCTTTTCTCTTTTTTTCTTTTTTGAGACGGAGTTTTGCTCTTGTTGCCCAGGCTGAAGTGCAATGGTGCGATCTTGGCTTACCGCAACCTCTGCCTCCCGAGTTCAAGCAATTCTCCTGCCTCAGCCTCCCGAGTAGCTGGGATTACAGGCATGCGCCACCACGCCCGGCTAATTTTGTATTTTTAGTAGAGATGAGATTTCTCCATGTTGGTCAGGCTGGTCTCAAACTCTCGACCTCAGGTGATCCGCCCGCCTTGACCTCCCAAAGAGCTGGGATTACAGGCATGAGCCACCGCACCCAGCCTTTTATTATTTATTTATTTATTTATTTATCTATTTATTTGTGAGACAGAGTCTCACTCTGTCGCCCCAACTGGAGTACAGTGGTGGGATCTCAGCTCACTGCAACTTCCGCCCCCTGGGTTCAAGGGATTCTCAATAATCACACTGGGATTATTGGCGTGCGCTACCACGCCCACTAATTTTTGTATTATCAGTAGAGACAGGGTTTCACCATGTTGGTCGGGCTGGTCTCGAACTCCCAACCTTATGATCCGCCTGCCTCGGCCTCCCAAAGTGCTGGGATTACAGGCGTGAGCCACCGCGCCTGGCCACTTTATTTATCTTTAAAAATCTACTTGTATAGTACCAAATTATTCACTTGTCTTTTAACTGAAACCTTTCCCAATTTGTGCTTTTAAAGGGATTTGAAGACAAAAAGGTTATGTAGTCAAACGGAAATTTGAGAAAATGAAATAAAAATAAAATAGCATTTCCTAGAAAAGGACATAATGTGCAGTTTTGACCAAATTAATTTCATGTTTGTTTTTTTAAGAACATCTTGCTGCTAGTGTCCTGAAAAACACAGAAAATACTGGTCCAGTGAAAATGATACATAAATCACTCCCGTTTTTATTT
The DNA here is from genome assembly GCF_049350105.2 of Macaca mulatta. Classification (NCBI taxonomy): domain Eukaryota; kingdom Metazoa; phylum Chordata; class Mammalia; order Primates; family Cercopithecidae; genus Macaca; species Macaca mulatta. Next base: position 162,790,254 of record NC_133412.1, read on the forward strand.
TGCCTTTGTCTCAGTTTAAAAGAAAAAATAAAATGGGAGGTCTATAAAGGAGAAATAAAGCAGGGCTTATAGCTGGGGTCGATGACAAAATTTCAAAATCATATAAACACAACCTTGAGTCCTGCTCACCACTTACATTGTGTGACCTTGGCTTAAAAATTGCTTACACTTTCTCAGCCTCAGTTTCCATATCAGTCAAATGGGAATAATATTAACTGCCTCTTAGGGTAAGTAGGTGTATTGATTGAGAAATCCAAGCCAAATCATCCAGCAAAGTACTTAGCACAGAGCCACTTTGATGGTCAGGAACTGCTGTGTGAGACACTGATGGGTGACAGAGAGAGGCCCACTAGGGTTAATCCACTGCAGCTGTGCCTTCTGATACTAAAACAAAAATAAATTCAACTTCAATATGCTTGAAAAACTAGACATAGGCTGCATGGGAAAAGAAAAAGGAAACATACCAAAATGGAAGAGAAGTCTGAAGAACACTCACCTCAGACCAGATTTTCAAGGAAATGAGTTTAATATGAAATTACAAAAACAGTGCCCTTGGCTATCTCTACTTTTCTATGAAATCTGATAGCCAGATATCACAATGCAGCAGGAGAACAAAGAAAATGCAAAGAACAGCAGGATAAATACTTTTAGTGGTTTTCTCACGCCACTCCTTCACATTGTTGTTCGCAGCATGGTAGTAGAAGGAAATGCAATAACCATGCGAAACGTACGGCAGACTTTAGGATTGTGGACATTTCTGGGCAAACAGAGATAACAACAAAGGCCAGGAATAAGTGACTATGGGGTATCTTGATCTTTCCAAGATCAAGACTTGAAAACAGATGCTTTACCTAGCCAAGTAAATCAATGTTTGCCACTGCCCTCTAAAAGGCGTGCTTAATATAGACCTAAAACTGAAGCAAATCCTTACACTGGAGTTTCGTAACAGACATTTTTTAAAATCTTGCATATAAAGTTGCCTGGAGACCTAAAGCAACCAGTTAGAAAGAAAATGAGGCCGGGTGTGGTGGCTCATGCCTGTAATCCCAGTACTCTGGGAGGCCAAGGTGGGCGGATCACAAGGTCAGGAGTTCAAGACCAGCCTGGGATCGCGCCACTGCACTCCAGCCTGGGTGACAGAGCCAGACTCCATCTCAAAAAAAAAAAAAAAAAAAAAAGACCAGCCTGGGCAACATAGCGAAACCTCGTCTCTACTAAAAATACAAAAAAAGAAACAATTAGCCGAGCATGGTGGCATGCACCTGTAGTCCCAGCTACTTGGGAGGCTGAGGCAGGAGAATTGCCTGAACCCAGGAGGCGGAGGTTGCAGTGAGCCAAGATCATGCCACTGTACTCCAACCTGGGTGACACAGTGAGACTGTGTTTAAAAAAAAAAAAAGAGAAAGAAAAAGAAAGAAAATGCATGAGCTATATGCCTTTAAAAATCAAATTTTGTTAGGATAAAACATCCAAAGACTGCTGCTGCTAAGAGAAGTCTATATGGAATGTTCCTTAATATAAGTGACTCAGATCAGGTCTTAAAAATACTTTTGTTGGGCCGGGCGCGGTGGCTCAAGCCTGTAATCCCAGCACTTTGGGAGGCCGAGACGGGCGGATCACGAGGTCAGGAGATCGAGACCATCCTGGCTAACACGGTGAAACCCCGTCTCTACTAAAAAATACAAAAAACTAGCCGGGCGAAGTGGCGGGCGCCTGTGGTCCCAGCTACTCGGGAGGCTGAGGCAGGAGAATGGCGTAAACCCGGGAGGTGGAGCTTGCAGTGAGCTGAGATCCGGCCACTGCAATCCAGCCTGGGCGACAGAGCCAGACTCAGTCTCAAAAAAAAAAAAAAAAAAAAAAAAAAAAAATACTTTTGTTGTGCAGAGATTTGCAGTATTAAGTAGGAAATGTCTAATAAGTGTTTGCAACATGAAGGAACTGAATGAATGAATGAATGAATGAATGAATAAACTAAATGGCTGAGTCAGAGTATCTTTGGCTAAGTCACAGTATGTTAGAATTGGAAGAATTCTAAGATTCCTTTTTTTTTTTTTTGAGACGGAGTCTCGCTCTGTCACCCAGGCTGGAATGCAGTGGCCGGATCTCAGCTCACTGCAGACTCCGCCTCCCGGGTTTACGCCATTCTCCTGCCTCAGCCTCCCGAGTAGCTGGGACTACAGGTGCCCACCACCTCGCCCGGCTAGGGTTTTTTTTTGTATTTTTTAGTAGAGACGGGATTTCACTGTGTTAGCCAGGATAGTCTCGATCTCCTGACCTCGTGATCCGCCCATCTCGGCCTCCCAAAGTGCTGGGATTACAGGCTTGAGCCACCGCGCCCGGCGAATTCTAAGATTCTTACCAATTTTGATTTCAATTTGTACATTGTGTCATTGGAAGCTCAGGACCTCACTGGACAGATCTCTTGCAAATATTTTTCGGATATATGAATGGAACCAGAGCTACAGAAACAGGTACTTTTCCTTCCTCGGTTCACTTCAAACACATCATGTGGGTAAGAGGTGTTTGAACCACATCAACTCCATCTTGAATAGGAGCTGGGTAAAATAAGGCTGAGACCTACTCGGCTGCATTCCCAGACAGTGAAGGCATTCTAAGTCACAGGATGAGATAGGAGGTCAGCACAAGATACAGGTCACAAAGACCTTGCTGATAAAACACTTTGTGGTAAAGAAGATGGCCAAAACCCAACAAAACCAAGATGGCCACAACAGTGACCTCTGGTCGTCCTCAGTGCTACACTCCCACCAGCGCCACAACAGTTAACAAATGCCATAGCAATGTCAGGAAGCTACCCTATATGGTCTAAAAAGGGGAGGCATGAATAATCGCCCCTTTGTTTAGCATATCATCAATAAATAACCATAAAAATGTGCAACCAGCAGCCCGGGCTGCTCTGTCTATGGAGTAGCCATTTTTTTATTCCTTTACTTTCTTTATAAACTTGCTTTCGCTTTACTCTATGGACTTGCCCTGAATTCTTTCTTGCATGAAATCCAAGAACCCTCTCTTGGAGTCTGGATCAGGACCCCTTTCCTGTAACGGTGCTACTCTGCTCTGCCACTCTGGGCATAGCTGTACATCCTTGAGCAAACTTTTTCACTTCTCAGGTTGCCCTATTTGTAAACTCGGCAGGTGGAACTACAAAGGTCCCTTGCATCAGCAACATTCTAAGATTACTCAGGAAAATATAAGCTCAAAGACCCGAGTTGTTAAAGGAAAGGGGTCCTGATCCAGACCCCAAGAAAGGGTTCTTGGATCTGGCGCAAGAAAGAATTCAGGGCGAGTTCGCAGTGCAAAGTAAAAGCAAGTTTATTAAGAAAGTAAAGTGGCAAAGGAACAGCTACTCCACAGACAGAGTAGGACGTTCCTGAAATTAAGAGGAGGAATGCACCCACCCTAGGTACAATACTCATATATATGGGGAGATATGCTCTGCTACAAGGGTTTGTGATAAAGGATTAATTTTCTTAATTACTATATTTTGCAAGAATTGATATTATTATCTTTAAAGCAAAATTAAGAGTGTCTTTGTTCTCCAGATATCGGGATATCTGGACACTCCAAGTCTGGGTCTGTTTAGTAAACAATACTAATTTGTTCCCTTAACCGTAAACGTCTAGAGGCTAGGAATGCCTAACTTTCTGAGAATGGAGCCCAGCAAATCTCAGCCTAATTTTCCTAGCCCTCGCTCAAAATGGAGTCACTCTGGTTCGAACGCCTCTGACAGACTTTTCACAATTAATAAAGTTCAGCATGATCAGAACAAATAAACACAACCTGAGGTTAATCAAGTTCGTCATTGCTTTTGTCGAACAGCTCATTTCTCTACTAAACCACAAACGACTTTCTGCATCTTTTCCACATTTGTGCCTTAGAAAAAGTGGGACTGATGAGATGGCTTGGAGCAACCCCTTCCTTGTCTACCCAGAGAATTTCTGAAGCGTATTAAGGAGATTTATAATTTGAGATGCAAGTGCCATTTCATTAATTGGCATTCTTGGAGATTTTGATTTTCTCCTGCCATCAATGGGTTAATGTTCTGAGATCTTCTTTTGTTTTACAAGAGGCAAGGAAACACATTTGGCTGATACAGTCCATTATTAAAATGGCATTTCAGCAGTGGCAAAGAACTCCAGCCACCTGACGCTGGGCTTAGGCATCATCTTCCTGTGCGACAACCCAAAGCTATTACATTAAGAGCATAAGCAAAACAATGGGGCTGCCTGCAGCACAAACTCCCCTGGTAGAAGGAAACCATCAATCCTGCCTGTGAAGTATGTAGCTACAAAAGGAGAAAAAGACATTCTTTGATTGAAGTATAAGAGGAAGGAATACACAGATGCTTTTCAATCAGAGCTGGATCGCATATACTTGAAGAAATACCAGCTTCAACCACCAGATAAGTTTGCCTCTGGAAGGCACAGCCGGCAAGCATACCTGATGAGGACTTGGAATAAGTATGGGGGCAAATGAGGTCAGTCTTCTCTGCTCCCCCTTCAACTAGGATGCTCACGGTCCACACCCATTGCCTGTGAGGTAGTTTCTACAGAGATGAAACAATGAGTTTCCTTAGGGGCCAAGGAGGCACAAGACTGACCTCTTTAGTTTCTACAGTGCTAAGTAATATTAATAAGCTCTAAATCTTTATGTAGAAGTCAATGAAATTAACAGTAGGGTTTAGAAGCCAGAAACATGGTGCTGGGTTATTAAAAAAACAAAAACAAAAAAACCCCGACCATTCTTTTCAGCTAAACTCCAGCTCCAGTTCTCTGGGCTAGAATAGTAGTGTTAATAGATTCCGCCTCGACTAAAAAGGGAGCCAGTGGCAGAAAATCTATTCCTCCGGCAAGGTTGCTGGGCAACCAGCAAGCTTTTGGCATGTGGCTGATGTCTCCAGGCAGCCCGGACTACACAAAGTAAGCTCTTCCATCACTTACAACTAACTTGATTTTGATGGATTAAAACCGAATCAAAATGTACTGTAACTCACTCACGTCCAAATTCAGAAATCAGAGAGAGACAGAAAATATCCCAACATCCAACTAAAGACCAACTTATCAGAAACGCTAGGATTCACTGAAGTTCATTCTACTGGGTGATAAATCTCTTCTGCATTCTAGTATACAAGTGATTTGGTTTTAAGACCAGAATATCCAAAACCAATGGGGGTGGCGGGGAAAGTACTCAAAATATTTTGAAAAAATATCAATGTTAGGAAGATGGAGCGTCGATATAATGGATTCTAGAGTCAAATGCATCTTTATGCCTGGTATTTTGTTTTTTAATTGTGTATTTTTAATTTTAATGGGTATACAGTCTGGTACTATTTTAGCTGCATTTTCTTTTAAGAGATTGCTTTTTTTATTTTTTTTAAGACAGGATTCTTGCTCTGTCCTCCAAGCTGGAGTGTAACAGCATGATCACAGCTCATTGTAACCTTGAAACTCTGGGCTAGAATTTAGCCACCATTATTTAGCAACATTGTCTTTTGCTAACATCTGAGGACATCAGTCGATAATCAACAAACCCTTACTAAGGGTTCTGAGGTCCCAACCTTATGCTCTAGGGCTACAGAGAAAGGTCAGACCTTGGGCCAGGCCTTATTTAGAATACATTGACTATCAGGACATAAAGTAAAATGGCCTCTTCTCATCAGCTACAGTCGTCCCTCCTTCTCCACGGGGGACAAGTTCTAAGACCTCCAGTGGATCCCTGAAACCCCAGATAGTACCAAACCCTACATACCTATGTTTTCTCCATCTAACAGAGACAGCTACTGGGTAGTAAATACAGTGTGGAAATGCTAGACAAAGGGATAATTCATGCCCCAGGCATGAGATTCAATCACAAACCTTAGAGCAGCGTGCAACTGAAATATACACTGTTCATTTTTGGAATCTTCCATTTAATATTTTCAAGCTGCCGTTGACTGTAGGTAACTCAAAGCATGAAGAGAACTGTGGATAAGCGGGAACTACTTCTTCCTCAAAAGGTTAGTTTGGCATTTACTATGTTCATTTCTGAAAGCCTCCTCCCAGAGATACTGAACGAGCTGGCTGGACTCTAAAAGTGGTCAGTTTTCCCCAGGTTTCTGGAATGAAGCAGGCCTACCTGCCAGGGCTCTGAATGCCATAAATACCTCCACACCTGATCTCTAACTTTTCTTTCTTTTTGAGAAACACATGCTTGATAGCATTCATAATGAATCATCAACTTCAGTGAGAGCCTCTTCAAAAAAACTGCACGTACTGTCAAAGAAGAGGGACAGGACATTCCCTCTTCTTTGCAACCCTGAACCTGGGATCTCATTCGTCGATACAAGGCCACTAGAGGAGAGACTGAGGGTAAATGCAGCCAAACCAAGGAGACGAGCAATAGTGCCCACATGTCTAAGAGTATCGGGTGAAACCAAACTGTGCCTACTGGCTCCTTCTAACACAGAGAATGCATATGACTTCTAGAGAAGCACTTTCATGGACCAGCCATAGCATGTCCCGTTCGTGGCCTCCCCAGCTCCGGGTCCATTACAAATCCATTACACCATTAGTCTGTTTCCATGTGTCTTGCAACACATTAAAATGCACTGCAAGAGCTAACAGCAGCCTCCTCTGAAACCATTATTATGATAAAACGCAACTTGATGGAAACTGATAAATTATTATTGCTCTCTAACAAGACATATGCCCTCAGGTAACAAAAAGTTGTTAATTTTAATATGAAAAAGAGGTCTAATGGGTATCTTCAGGAGCTTGTGAAGGTAACTGATCTGTGGGGCAGGGCTAGTCTCAAGTCCAACACTGGCCACACTTCACAAATGCCACCCCAGAAATCCTTTGCTGAGCCACTACTCCCGGAACTAACCTTTCCCTGTTACCTATAGCTCTGCCTGTCCATGGAACCTTTTCTACTTTATAGTCATTCTTTGCCTATTACTCTCCTCTCGCCTACCAGGTATATGTGCCCCGTGTGCAGTCCTAGGGTCTTACTCACAGAGTTAGATGCTTAATCAAGGTTAGATGATTCTGTTTTTCACTGGACGAGAACACAATGGCATGTAAATATAACCCCTGAAAAACTACAACTTTTTAGGTTTCTGGATAATCTGTGCTATCTGATCAAACTGTTAGCTCCAAGATGTAGAAAGAAGAATCTATGGTATAATATTAAGTCAGCCAAACAGCTTTACCCTTTCTATGGGAGTGCCTTTTGCTTCCTGTAAATAGCCTAGTAAATGGTTGTTTTGCAGAGAATTATCCAGTAAGGAGAAGCCACAGAAAAATTAAGAGGCAATGATTTTTTCCTGATAGCTTATTTTCTTTTTTTATTTTTTTTGAGACGGAGTCTCGCTCTGTCACCAGGCTGGAGTGCAATGGCGCAATCTCGGCTCACTGCAACCTCCACCTTCTGGGTTCAAGTGATTCTCCTGCCTCAGCCTCTCAAGTAGCTGGGACTACAGGCACCTGCCACCACGCCCAGCTAATTTTTTGTATTTTTAGTACAGCGGGGTTTCACCATGTTGGCCAGGATGGTCTCAATCTTTTGACCGCGTGATCCACCCCCCTCGGTCTCCCAAAGTCCTGGGATTACAGGCGTAAGCCACCGTGCCAGGCCCCAATAGTTTCTTTTCTTAAAATAATTTTTTATATTATAAAAGCAAAACAAATTTCCTGTATAACCTTTGCCCTTTTCACATATATGTATATATACATACACATGTATATATACACATATGCACACACATATGCATACACATACACAACACACATATACATATGCAAACATACATATATACACACAGAGTCTCGCTTTGTCAGCCAGTCTGGAGTGCAGTGGCGTGATCTCAGCTCACTGCAACCTCCGCCTCCTGGGTTCAGGCAATTCTTCTGCCTCAGTCTCCCAAAGAGCTGGGATTACAAGCGCCTGCCACCACACCTGGCTAATTTTTATATTTTTAGTAGAGACGGGGTTTCACCATGTTGGCCAGGCTGGTCTTGAACTCCTGACCTCAAGCAATCCACCGGCCTCAGCCTCCCAAAGTGCTGGGATTACAGGTGTGAGCCACCACACCGGCCCTGACACTAGGTAATCTATAAAGAACAGAGGCTGGGCAAGGTGGCTCACACCTGTAAGCAGATTGCTGATGAGAATGTGAAATTGGATAACCAGAGTCATTGTATGTTTTGTGCTGCTATAACAGAATACGGGACACTAGTTTGTTTATTTATTTATTTATTGAGACATAGTCTCACTCTGTTGCCCAGGCTGGAGTGCAGTGGCACAATCTTGGCTTACTGCAACCTCTGCTCCCAGGTTCAAGCAAGTCACCTGCCTCAGTCTCCCAAGTAGCTGGGACTACAGGCACGTGCTACCATGCCTGGCTTTTTTTTTTTTTTTTTTTTTTTTTTTAGTAGAGATGGGATTTCACCATGTAGGCCAGGCTAGTCTCGAACTCCTGACCTCAAGCAATTGTAAATTGTTGATTATCATTTGAATTTTCACAATGCCTGTGAGTTTACCACATTGCTTCTTTCAGATGTATTGATAATAGCATCCTATTTGCTTCCTATTTAGAAATTATAATTATTTGTAACCAATTATTGTTACTTCCTAGTTTGCCCACCTACCCCACAGACTGTGAGCTCCCACAGGTAGATACTATTTCTATCTTACCCTCCATTGCATCTCCACTGTCCAGCACCAAGGCTGATGTGAATGTCTGTTGAACGATCACTGCCTAAATTAACTGATGAATTAAGTAACGCCTAACCGAAGTTCTAGCTTAGTTGAGGGTCTCTGAAATAAGGCTGGTGATTTAGCAATTTACCAGGAGATTTTGCTTCAGAGAAACCCTTGCAACCCAGAATTCCGAAGCTAGTTCTCTCCTCTAGGGAATCTTAGGAAGCCAGTCTCTAACCCTAGGAGAGGAAGTAGGAGGTGGAAGGGGGAACTGGCAAAGGGAAAATACTTTCTCTTGTTCGAAAGACAGCATTCAAAACTGGACACACCTCTGTTCAATTATTCATGAGAGAACACTTGAGTTCAAATAAAAAATATATGTGTGTTTTTAAACACAGCTTTGGTACAAGAAACACCCCATTCACTCAGAGTAAAAATTATCTTTCACTTGCTCACTCCTGCCTGCGCTTTCTCTCCCTCCCACCCTTAATCTCTGCCCTACATATTCCCAAGATTTTCTCAGACAGCATTTTAAATCATTTCCTTATTATTCCTCACATGTATATTGATGTCTGTCAGAATATATGCATATATGCGGCTAGGCTACATATATGGTTATAAAGATGTGCACATATCATCACACCATTACTTATTTATTTACTCTCGCTAATATAGCAGGGTAACAGAGCAGGGAAAAATCAAAGTGGTAGATAATTTTAAAATTATTCATATTTGACTCTAGGACACCAGCAATTTACTTCAACACTAGACTTCCATTCTTAATTCCATTTAGCTTAGGCTATTAAGACTAATTTATGTTTCAAGGGCATACACTAACTAATCGTATGGGATAATGTATGTAAAAGTATTCTATAGGCCGGGCGCGGTGGCTCAAGCCTGTAATCCCAGCACTTTGGGAGGCCGAGACGGGCGGATCACGAGGTCGGGAGATCGAGACCATCCTGGCTAATATGGTGAAACCCCGTCTCTACTAAAAAAAATATAAAAAACTAGCCGGGCGAGGTGGCGGGCGCCTGTAGTCCCAGCTACTCGGGAGGCTGAGGCAGGAGAATGGCGTAAACCCGGGAGGCGGAGCTTGCAGTGAGCTGAGATCCAGCCACTGCACTCCAGCCTGGGCGGCAGAGCGAGACTCCATCTCAAAAAAAAAAAAATAAAATAAAAAAGTATTCTATAATTAGAAGTTTAATGTAAATGTAAGTTATTACCATAATAATGATTTTTCTTTTCAATTTGTATGCATGTATGTATATATGCCTATATATTACACTATCTAGGTAGTCTAACACAATTGTTTTCAAATACCCGCTCACAGCCAATACTGGTCAGTGACAAAGTTTTCAAATGAGAATTATCAGAACAAGGTATTAAGTTTTTTATAATGTGCTGGGCACGGTGGCTCATGCCTGTAATCCCAGCACTTTTGGAGGCTGCGGTGGGTGGATCACCTGAGGTCAGGAGTTTGAGACCAGCCTGACCAATATGGTGAAACCCCGTCTCTACTGGAAATACAAAAATTAGCCGGGCGTAGTGGCAGGCACCTGTAACCCCAGATACTCGGGAGGCTGAGACAGGAGAATTGCTTGAACCCGGGAGGCGGAGGTTGTAGTGAGCCAAGATCGTGCCACTGCACTCCAGCCTGGGTGACAGAGCGAGATTCCATCAAAAAATAATAATAATTAAATTTATAAATAAAATTTATAAATTTATAAATAAATAATAATTAAAATTAAAATTTTTAATGCTCTTTTTTAAATGTTCTTTTTATATTTTTTAAATGCTCTTTATTCTGAAATTAAATTCTTACTCATGTTTTGTTTGTTTGAAAGGCCTTTTGTTTTATGAAATTATAGTGATAACAAATGGTAATTTTTAAAGTCCTTATTTGTGAAAAAAAAAAAATTCTTTTGAAATGTTAACTAATCCATGGAGTTGAAAAGTCTGTTAAAAGCTAATTCAGGCAACGAAAACAGCAACCCCTGTCCACAGTCTATTTGAGAAAAGAAAGCAAGGTTCCTCTTAGCCTTCAACAATCGCAATCACAATGACGTTGGAAACATCCGGAAAGACGCAGCCTCTGAGCAGGGCCCTCTCTGGCCCCAGGCACTCCAGCACCTAGTGGCTTATGTGAGCCCATTTCCTACTCCCCAATATCCCCCAAAACCGAAGCACCACTTTAGAACAAACCCCAGATCTTATACTAGTCCAAGGTGGGGGCAGGGTGAGGGAGGAATTGAATCCAATTTGTTATAGGCAAAGAGACTTCAAAGTCTCCATCTGATGGTTCAAACATCCATAACAGAATTGGTATTTCTTTACAGATTCAAGGCATGGCCAAGTTGCGCAGGCTCACTTCAGGGTCCAGTTTTCTCCTTGGAGGCTGCAACCCAAGCGAGCTCCCTGCCCTTTGATCTGGATGGAGCCAGAGTGTTACAAATATGCTTGTATTAAGCTATCTCCAGTCTGCCTGAGGGCATCAGCCTGGTATGCAAGGATGGGAGCTTCAGACTGTGAGATTCCCAAGTCTTCATTCACATTACATTTCTTTCTGGCAGGCCGGCTAATGCTCCTTCAGCGTGATGCCTTTGAGCCATGGTAATGAATGACGGCATCACAAGCAAGACTAGAGAGTTCTGCCTCCATCCTCCAGGCCGAGAATTCATCCTCTGGCGAAGAACAGGAGAACTACAAGCAAACACCAGTACTCTAAATGACACCTTTATCATGCAGCTGGCAGGCATTGACTGAGCACCCATGAGCTCCAAACACCATGCTGTGAGACACAAAGGAAGCTCCGTGGTCTTTGGCCATCAAAACAGCCATGTTCCGCCACCCAGCTCTGGGGTAAATGAATCCTTACAAGGACCCCATCCCCTTCCATTCTGAGGCCTCATCCTCCTAGATTTGACAGAGCAGGCCTTCATTTTCCAAATCAAAATGTATAAAAAACTTGTTAGAGCTGGAAGACATTCCGCGTGAAATAAGGTACACTGCACAACAAACACTTCCAGCAGCACCGCCAGCCCTTCCCCATTTCCTAGACAATCTACTGAAAAATCTTCCACTCATTCTTTTGTAGGTTCAGGGTGTCCGCTGGGCCAAACTGTCTGCCGGTGACAGAGAGAAACCAACAGACTCTGCATCGCCCAGGGATAAAACTGAAAAAGAGAGACAGATGTCCTTGAGAAACAGCACACTCTGCACTACACCTGTATGACTTGTCCCCAAGAGATGTCCAACAGTGGGTGATCAGAGATGGGGAGAAAGCAGTTCACTTATTTTTCACCAGCTCATACCACATCAGTCATAATACAAAACAAAAATCAAGAACTCCTAAGTCCTCGGACACCTGCTTCATGCAAACACAGAAATGGGATAACTGCGACCACTGTTTTTTGACTCTTCCCCAGAAGTAAAGGTACTGCTTTTAATATCCCGCTTGCTGGACGTCCATCATCCAAAACACAATGCAATCGTTGTAAGGCGGAGAGAGTGAGAGATTCTTTTCTGTGGGGTAGGGGCAGGCAAACCAGAGCCTCTGCAGACACGCAGGGAAGAAACAGTCTTCTACTCGTTGTTGGAATAATGGTGGGACGCGCACACGAATGTTTCTGGCTTGCCTTAAAAGAAAGAAACTCTTTCAGAGAGCAGAGACCTTAAACATCTTATTAGCCTTTGAAGTTATGCACAATGACATCCTTTGGTTCCTTGCCCGGGATCGAGGTTTAAGCTTTAAGACTCCATTGACTTACCAAGAATTGTAGAAATGTTTTCATGGCAGCAGAAGGCAAAAGAGCTGAATTATTAAACAGCAAGTGATAGGATGGTGAGGTGGAGGACAACATCCTTTACATGGGGCACCCGACTCTGCTAAGGGGCTCAAGAGCTGTGGGTCTAACTTTCTGGGGTTAATTTCCTTGATTTCCTGTCTTCTGCACAATCAGATCAGTTTTGTGAGACTAAAGCCAAAATCCTAGAAGCAGAATAGGTTCTGATCCATCCACTATTCCTCCAACCCGTCCCTGGTCCAACCTGTCTTACTAACAGTTGTCCTTCCTCCCAACACTGCTAGATCCCTACAACCCATCTCACACCCCGGACAAAAAAGGTCACAGCACTCAGCTCCCTCCAAAGTAAAGAGTTCGCGGTGCTGGTATCTTTTCCCATGAGGAGCCAGGAAAGGAGAAGGCCATGTGCCAGCTGCTGCCCCATATAGTCCTCTAGGGCTCTGGATGAGTGTATAGTCCCCTCACAGCAGGTCCTGTCCATCTGGTGGACCACTCTATCCGTGCACACTGTGTCTCCAGCCAGCATGGTGTTGAATACATAGTGGGTACTCATGACACGCTTCTGTAATGAAGGCCTGGTTGGCCCCGCCCCTACGCTTCCTCTTTCCTTTCTGCTAGATACCCATCTAGGGGTACGCTCTATTTTTAGGGCCTCACCCATGACCAAATTCCAGACATCAGGACTGCTTCCCAGAGTTGTTTGGTCTGTTTTTGTTTTAATCTCACGCCACAGCAAAAATTCTCACTCAACAACCCCAAAAGCTGGGAACCTAGAGATTCTAGGAAGCTAGCACTAGTCACCTAAGAAAAGGTAAGAATATCACATGCTGCTATTATCATGGTCTGATGATCTCCGTAAAATTAATTACTGAACTGGAGCCAAACACTTGAAGGAAAACAGAAGGAAATCTGTTGCCTTGAGATTTATCTTTCTTCTTCAAAGAAAAGCGTACGGTTGCTTCTATAGTACATGATGTTAAGATAGGCCTTGGGCCAATCATTGTAAAGAGCATCTGAAAAATCACTCGGAATTGTGTGTTCAGTTGTTTTGTGAAGGATGTAACTATTTGTTTGCTTAAGTGGGCTGTAAGGATTGCCAAAAAAGTTCTGTGAAAATAATCAGCTAAACTCAAGTCTCTACCAGCAAATACAAGCAAGAAGTTCACATATGCGTCAGCATCACGTGTATTATCTCTGACTTATACATATGAATAATGTATAAATAAGCTGAACCCATTCAAACAACAAAATGATTTTAGTTCGCAATAGAAGAATAAATATAACCCTTGGTTTAAGTGAGGTTCTTACTCTAAATTGTCTATGTACACCATGAAACAAACTCTTTGCAGGTGCCTGGAGGGCGTCTCCACATGGGTTGTGTGAATTCTTCTAATCAAAAGTGTTGTTGAGGCTGGGCAGAGTGGCTCACGCCTGTAATCCCAACACTTCGGGAGGCTGAGGCAGGCAGATCACCTGAGGTCGAGTGTTCAAGACCAGCCTGGGAAACATGCCAAAACCCCGTCTCTACTAAAAATACAAAAGTTAGCTAAGCATGGTGGTGCGTGCCTGTAATCCCAGCTACTTGGGAGGCTGAGACAGAAGAATCACTTGAACCCAGGAGATGGAGGTCACAGTGGGCAGAGGCTGCAGTGAGTGGAGGCTGCGGTGAGCCAAGATCATACCACAGCACTCCAGCCTGGGTGAAAGAGTGAGACTCCGTCTCCAAAAAGCAAAAAGTGATGGTGAGTCAACAGGAAGGGACTCTTTTTTTTTTTTTTTTTGAGACGGAGTCTCCCTCTGTCGCCCAGGCTGGAGTACGGGCGGCCGGATCTCAGCTCACTGCAAGCTCCGCCTCCCGGGTTTACTCCATTCTCCTGCCTCAGTCTCCCGAGTAGCTGGGACTACAGGCACCCACCACCTCGCCCAGTCAGTTTTTTTGTATTTTTAGTAGAGACGGGGTTTCACTGTGTTAGCCAGGATGGTCTCGATCTCCTGACCTCGTGATCCACCCATCTCGGCCTCCCAAAGTGCTGGGATTACAGGCGTGAGCCACCGCGCCCGGCCTGAAGGGACTCTTTCAAGCACCCCATTTGGCGGGCGTTTATGGTGGGCCTCTATGAGAAAATCATCAAGACACTTTGGGAGGTCGAGGCGGGAGGATCGCTTGAGCTCAGGAGTTTTCCGCAAGCCTGCGGAAAATGGCGAAACCTCATCTCTACAAAAAATACAAAAGTTAGCTGGGCATGGTGGCATGTGCCTGTGGTCCCAGCTACTAGGGAGGCTGAGGTGGGGGGCTCACTTGAGACCAGGCGGTTGAAAATGCAGTAAGCAGTGATGTCGACACTGCATTCCAGGCTGGGCAACAGAGCGAGACCCTGTCTCAAAAAAAAAAAAAAAGGCAATTGTCAAGAAATCATTTCTGCTGTCGGGGGCTACATTTGGCCCTCACAGCCAAGAAGCCACACAGTTCCCCATAATTACATAATAAGGACAGTCTGGTCAGGAAAGACTATAAAGTAGTGCTTGTGGGTTAATTGAGTTAAAAGATGAGCCTGAAGGAGCCCTTTACTCAAATAACATGAAAGTGAAAAAAAGAAAAAAAAAAGCGTAAATAGATTTAGAAAGCAAAACTCAGGAGGTAAAAATGACCAAATACTAACTTTTCATTCCTAACGAAGCAGGAAGGCAGAACTTGAGTCACATCTCAAGATGTTTGACACCCCAATTAGGATCCTCAGCCCCTTGAACAGCTATCTAATTACCCTGGAGATGAATTCCCCGGGCAGCAGGCCCCAAGAGCCTTTCCAGCCAACTCCATCGCTCACTGGGAAGTCAGGGAAAGGGAATATCTAGGTTAGGTTTGATGATCACAACTTCTTAAGGATTACTCAGATCTCAGAAATAAAGACTGGCGGATCAAGGGGAAAGCGCAGTCAGGACTTTTTGGTTCATTAGAACGGTGAAAATAAAATCACTTTTTGCAGTCGTAAGGAGTCAACACAGGTTAGTTTTCCAGAGCCTAAATAGTAAAAGGAAAACAGCTTTACCCTAACAAACAAGAAGGCATACAAAAGTCAAGCAAGACAGAGGGTAGAAAGAAAAAAAGATACTAATTCCATTAAAAGTGACTTTCTTCTTTTTTTTTTTTTCTTATTAGAGTCCCACTCTGTCGCCTAGACTGGAGGGCAGTGGTGCGATCTCATATGACTGCAACCTCCACCTCCTGGGTTCAAGTGATTCTCCTGCCTCAGCCTCTGGAGTAGCTGGGATTACAGGTGCCTGCCACCACGCCCAGCTAATTTTTGTATTTTTAGTAGACACGGGGTTTTGCCATGTTGGCCAGGCTGGTCTCGAACTCCTGACCTCGTGATCTGCCTGCCTCAGCCTCCCAAAAGTGCTGGGATTAGAGGTGTGAACCACCGCGCCCAGCCTACTATTCTTTGACTTTTCGTAGAGATGAAGTCTAATATGTTGCCCAGGCTGGTCTTGAACTCCTGAGCTCAAGCAATCCTCCTGCCTAGGCTTTCCAAAGTGCTGGGATTACAGGCATTAGCCACCACACACGGCCTCTTTCTTTCGTTTTTATCTTATTGGAAGAAGGAGAGTTGGGGCTTTGGTTATATTTGTTGTTGTTCATTTTCCGTTTCCTTTTGTTCTGTTACAATTTTTTTTTTAAATGGTAATATCTGGATATGGTATACATTTCAAAAAGTTATCAAGAATATGCAGTGAAACCTTTCTCACCTCTGTGGCCAGCCACTCAACTCTACTTCTCAACAGCAAAAAAAACAAGAAACAACAAATACTACTAAAAAAGCAAAAACAAAAGAAAGAGAAAAACTTAAAATAATTATCTAAATCTGCTGCTGCATCATTTCAGATATAATCTATGTAAATACTAGCATTTCTCTTTTTTTTTTTTTTTTTTTTTTTTGAGATATAGTTTCGTTCTTTCACCCAGGCTGGAGTGCAGTGGCGTGATCTCAGCTCACTGAAAACTCCGCCTCCCAGGTTCAAACGATTCTCCTTCTTCAGCCTCCCGAGTAGCTGTGATTACAGGCACCCAGTACCATGCCTGGCTAATTTTTTAATATTTTTAGTAGAGACTGGGTTTCACCATGTTGGTCAGGCTGGTCTCAAACTCCTGACTTCAGGTGATCCACCCACCTTGGCCTCCCAAAGTGCTGGGATTACAAGCATGAGCCACCGCACCCAGCTAAATATTAGCATTTCTTTCTTCTGTTAAAATAATGGTTTTTTGTAAACTGTTCTGCACTCTGCATTTTTCACTTAACATACCTCAGAGATCATTCCCTATGAGTATATCTAGAGCTGCCTTACATTGTACAAGTGCAAATACATCTGTAGGATAAATATCAAGAAATGGAACTGCTTGGCCAAACATATGCATTTTCAGTTGCAATTAATATGATCGATTTGCTTCCCGTGGAGAAATTTATCAACTTATACTGTCATCAGCGATAGGTGGAAGCTCTGCTTCTCACCTCAGCCATTCCCTCAACAGTAGTCTTCCCCATAGAAAGTAAGAGTATTATCAACTTCGCTAATTGAACAGGTAAAAACAATCTCTTAAGACTAGTTTATGCTTCTCTTATTAGCAGTAAGGATAAGCATCTTGTCATTTGCTTAAGAGCCATGTATATTTTCTGTCAACTGCATGTTCATATCTTAGGTGATTTTCTAGTACTTCCTGTTCTTTATTAAAGGCAGTCTCTAGGAAATAATATCTAAACTGGGCTTTTGGACAGTGCTTTCCAGTTTTCTAAGCCCATTCATTCATCCTAATTTAATAATCACAACAACCGGGTAAGGAGGCATAAAATATTATTTCTTTTTTATAGCCAACAGAGACAAGGTTTAGATGGTTAGGAGATTTGATCAAAGACCCCACTGTAAGTTTGTAGCCAGGACTAGCATTCATAAAGCTAACCTTCTAGTTCATGATGTGTATGTGTGTGTGTGGCGGGGGGGGTGTGGTGTGTGTGTGTGTGCATGCGTTGGTACTACATCAAAATGCCTCTTAGATTGTAGAAAAGATAAGAAAGAAAATATTCTTTTTCTCTAATGATGAATTTATATTTTCTATTTACCTGGCCAGTTTTCATCATGTAACAAGCAAAATTTAAGGGATACTAAAATTTTATTTGCTCGCATTTTGTCATTTGGGCCAAAGCCTAAAGACAAGCCTCAGAGGCCGGGCGCGGTGGCTCACACCAAGAATCCCAGCACTGTGGGAGGCTGAGGCGGGGGGATCACCTGACGTCGGGAGTTCAAGACCAGCCTGACCAACGTGGAGAAAGCCCATCTCTACTAAAAATACAAAATTAGCTGGGCGTGGTGGCACATGCCTGTAATCCCAGCTACTCGGGAGGCTGAGGTAGGAGAATCACTTGAACCCAGGAGGCGGAGGTAAGAGTGAGCCGAGATCGTGCCATTGCACTCCAGCCTGGGCAACAAGAGTGAAACTCCGTCTCAAAAAAAAAAAAAAAAAGACAAGTATCAGACTCACTATGTGCCTCATCAATGTATTAACCTATTCTCACTGGGTTGGCAGGGTACTGGGGGTGGAGAGGAATTAGGAGGGACTACCTGTATACCTACCCCTGGAGATCTGGTATCTTGGACAGGCCTTCTAATACTGAATGATGTGGAGGAGAGAATGAATAAATAAATGAATGCACCAACTGCTAGGAAGGTGTAAAGGGAGGAGCCTCCTAGGAGGGCAAAGAATGTACCCAAAGGAAGAGAAGGGTCACAAGTCATGTGGGCCTGCCACGTTTTGGCTACTGACAAGGAATGCCTGTGGGTTCAACCTAAGATATTGATTCCTAAGCCGACTCCGGCCTATCCCTGGCAATCTGGTCTCTGGTCTACCAGAGAAGGGCTGTGGGATGGAAAGCGCCCTGCTGATTTGGGAAAGGGATGGGAAGATCTGTATTCTGCTCTACATTGTGGGGTAACAGAGCAAGGGAGCCAAAGGTACGGATGATGGGGGCAAAAACAGAAAGAGGCAAAACAGAAAGAGCTGCCCTGAGCACCTGGGGTACAGACAGACACCGGAGCCTGTGGGGCGGGAAAGAACGTGGGGAGTGTGGCAGTAGTTTAGTTATCGAAGCTGTGGTTTAGTACCCTGTGCTATTAACAAATGGGATTGGAGCTTAGATCCAAAACCCAGTGATGGTCACCCAGCTCTTGACTGTCCTCAAGGCCAGTGTGGCCAGAACATGGGATGAGCGATATTTCATAAACCTGAACTCACACCTTTAGCAAAAGGTGCCGATTTCATCCTTTGGTTAGTACATTAGTTGGTTCATTTCCCCTCAAGACTAGTCCTTTCCATAGAAAGATAAGAAAAACTCTTCTCCCAGTTCCCACTCTTATTGGGGAGTTAGTATATTCTAGGTTTCATGAACATGTCAGGATGGTTCAGAGATTGCCTTATAGTCTGATGGAACTCCTGTCCCATACATAAGGTGGTGAGATGTGCCAATTCAGCATGATCCTTGAACAGGGGATCATTCCAAGGCAATCTAACGGAGCTCTTGCAGACATCTAATAGCACCACTACTGGTTTCAGCCAGCCAGCCCCAGGAGCTGGTCCATATCCTGAACTACGGCTTCACCTGGCCTGGTTAGCTGTGGACAAGGCCTATTGGTGGGGCTTCGGCAGGAGAATTGCTCGCTGGGGTGTGGCAGAAGCTGAAGGCACAGGTTCTGTTGCAAGCATCAGAAGGAGGTTTCTGACATCACACAGAGAAGAGGTGGGTCTCATGTTATGCAAGAATGAGGTACCAAAGGTGGGGCATGGTGGCTCACGACTGTAATCCCAGCACTTTGGGAGGCTGAAGCGGGTAGATCACTTGAGGCCAGAAGTTTGGAACAGCATGGCCAACATGGCAAAACCCCATCTCTAGTAAAAACACAAAAATTAGCTGGGCATGGTGGTGCATGCCTGTAATCCCAGCTACTCGGGAAGCTGAGGCAGGAGAATCACTTGAATCGGGGAAGCGGAGGTTGCAGTGAGCTGAGATCATGCCACTGCACTCCAGCCTGGGCGACAGGGCGAGATTCTGTCTCAAAGCAAACAAACAAAAAAAGAATTAGGTACTAAAGCCAATACATAAGGCAAAGAAGCAAATACAGACAAAACTACTTTAAAATTTAAAAATTACTTTAAAATATGGTAACCTTACAGATGTAAAAATTCACAACGTGTACTCACGGATGGGGCACTGAAGATGGGTTTTAAAGACTCATTTGTACTTCTCCAGACAACTCCTGTCTAGCTAGCTAGCTATTTTAGCCAGAAGCACAAAAGGTAGGGTAGCAAAAATACAAGTGGTAGTGCAGGCAAAACATAGTATGAAGTCAGAAAACAGAATGGCCTGGACATGATGACTGAACCACAAAATGGGTCATCCAGGAATGTAATGGTGCAGACATCGAAGGTGACAGGCAGACCGTCTGCTGGGACAAGCAGGACCCCACCTGTGGGGCAGGTATTAAGAAGCAGGCTCTCCTGGGTGGATGGGGAATGGCTGAGCACAGGACCGTCGTTTCCAGGGTTCTCAGCCAGGTAAACAAGACAGCAGTTTAGGGTTCAAAAACAAGGTAAAAATCTGGGTACCAGTCTGGAAAATCAACAGGAAGAACTGAGACTCAAGGTCAAGGCTGGACTAGGTGATGAGGATTCTAGGATCGAACTCCTTGAACAATGCCTTAGGTCAAGATAAGTCCAAGGCCTTGGGCAGGCCCCAGCCCTCAGGGAAGGTGGTGCAGTGAGGAGAGATGCCACGTTCTGGAGCTCAGACCCAGCCATGCCAGAGGTGAGCAAGGAGCAGGCTGAGTACATCGTTGTCTCAGCTGCCGCAGGCTCACAGCTGGAAGGTCAGGGTGACAGTGGCCAGGTGGGCCTCGGGGCTGATGGTTATTAGCTGACTGAGATGCTTAGTGCATCTCGTGTGACGCACTCACATTTGAGCACACTTAGGCTTCTTTTTTTTTTTTTTTTTTTTTTTTCTGAAACAGAGTCTCGCTCTGTCGCCCAGGCTGGAGTGCCGTGGTGCAATCTTGGCTCACTGCAACCTCCACCTCCTGGATTCAAGCAATACTCCTGCCTCAGCCTCCTGAGTAGCTGGGGTTACAAGCACACACCACCACGCCCGGCTAATTTTTGTATTTTTAGTAGACACGGGGTTTCAGCATGTTGGTCAGGCTGGTCTCAAACTCCTGACCGCGTGATCCACCCACCTCAGCCTCCCAAAGTACTGAGATTACACGCGTGAGCCACCACACCTGGCCACTTAGGCTTCTTAACATGAAACGTCTTCTGATTTACCACCTCACATTCTTGCCCACCCTTTCTGGAACACACAGCACTACCTAAGAAAAGTGCAGAAACCAAGTCATAGGACTCTTTTTTTTTTTTTTTAAAAAAAAAAAAAACATGATGTAGCAGAACTTCTGCAAGCAGGCCAGATGCAGTGGCTCACACTGGTAATCCCAGCACTTTACTTTGGGAGGCCAAAGTGGGAGGATCACTTGAGCTTAGGAGTTCAAGACCAGCCTGGGCAATACAGTGAGACACTGCTCCCACCAACTCTATAAAAAATACAAAAATGTGCCAGATGTTATGGCATGTGCCTGTAGTTACATGTGCCTGTAGTTACTTGCCTCAGCTACTTGGGAGGCTGAGCTGGGAGGATTTATTGAACCCAGGAGGTTGTGGCTACAGTGAGCTATGATCACCACTGCACTCCAGCCTCGGTGGCAGAGCAAGATTTCATCTCTAAAAAATGTAGCAAATAAATAAAATTTTAAATAAAGAAAGAACTTCTTTGTAAAAATAGTATGCAGAAGCAAAGCTCCTCCAAACACTGAGTGGAGGGTGTCAGGGAGGTTTAACCGACTCAGTTTGACAGGCTGAACAGGAAGCCTGGCTGGGGAGGCCTCAGGAAACTTACAGTCATGCAGGAAAGTGAAGGGGAACCAGGCAAAATCTTCACATGGCAACACGAGAGAGAGAAGGAGGGACTGCTACACAGTTTTAAATAACCTGATCTTGTGGGAACTCATTCACTATCATGAGAACAGCAAGAGGGAAATTTGCCCCAACGACCCAATAACCTCTACCAGGTCCCTCCCACAACACTGGGGATTATAATTCAACATGAGATTTGGGTGGGGACACAGAGACAAACCATATCATGAACACAGGTAAGGGACTGGCCAGGCTGCGGCCATGTGCAGCTCCTGGATACAGGGATGGCCAGAGAACACGGAGGCCACCCCCTCACAGGGACTATCTGCCCTAGATGCAAGGATGGGGAACTATACCCCATCCCTAAGTTACCTACAGAACTCAGTGGTGACGCAGAAGCTCTGGACAGCAAACACCTACCCCTGGATAAACTGGCTTTACAAACAGTAGTGTATCTTGTCACTAATTTTAGAATTGACTCCACAGCCAGTTTACAAATCTGAGTCTCATTTCTTTACAATGGCCTATCGCTATGGACCAAAAATTAATGTAACCCAACAACTATTACCTGCTCCCCAAAGATTTAGTCTCTGTTATCCCTGAGGATATTCAAAAGAAAAGTACAATAAAACGTGTACTATGGGGCCAGTTACTGGCATAAGCACTTTATACACATTCACGTGTCTTGCAGAGGAGGTCACTGACATCCTCAAGGAATCTACCAGTCAGTAAACAAGCTGACATTGGAGACCAGGTCTCCCTTTGGTAACTCTGCTTTGTGGCATCTAGATATAGCCCCAGGAGAGGTGCTCCAGGTTATTTAAAAAGGTAGCAATTGCCACACTCATTTCTGGACCAATTGGAAAGGACGCTGGCAGTCAAGAACAGGTAAGGGAGTTTGGGTGCCTTCTGGTAAAGCCTCAGCTGAGATGACTGGGAATACAGAACGGCTTCTACCTGGAGCAGAAGACGGAGCTCCATGCAGCCCTGGAGAGGAAGTAAAAGAAGATGTATGGCTGGTGGGCATCGCCAAGGGGTGGCCTCTGTGATAAAAGCGTGAGGCATCATGGTGGCCTCAGGACACCTTCGAAGGCAGTACTTTGTTTGTTTGTTTGTTTGGAGATGGAGTTTCATTCTTCTTGCTCAGGCTGGAGTGCAATAGTGCAATCTCAGCTCACTGCAAATTCCACCTCCTGGGTTGAAGCAATTCTCCTGCCTCAGCCTCCCAAGTAGCTGGGATCACAGGCATGCACCACCATGCCCAGCTAATTTTTTGTATTTAGTAGAGACGGGGTTTCACCATGTTGGTCAGGCTGGTCTCAAACTCCTGACTTCAGGTGCTACACCTGCCTTGGCCTCCCAAAGTGCTGGGATTATAGGCGTGAGTCACTGCGCCTGGTGAGTACTTAGTTTCACAGACATTAGGGAAATATGGTAGCAGAGGAGGGAGGTCTTCCGAAAATAACTTGAAAAAGGCTTATATGTACAATAGTGAGCAGTGGCATTTATGAGAAAGATGGTCTATAAACATTACTATTGCCGGGGCTTTACCTTTAGGTTGGTGTGATCCTGAAGGAAGGAACTGTGTGTGTAGGAAAAGGAGTTCCAGGGGGATTATGTTAATTACAATCATATCAAAATAACATGACTCTTTCTCCTCTCCCTGTAGCTGTATCTAGGAAGTAGGAGTTTAACATTTCCCCATTCAACCTCTTACCAGAAAACTAGCCCTAAATAAACATCGCTAATTTTGCTGCCACATCACTAATTCTTGACAAAATTACCCAAATCATATGTGCTAGGAAGAAAATCAGTTGTCAACAGATTTTGAGCATCCATGCTGTTCTAGGCATCGTATTGGTATATGAAGAGAAAAGAAATATATTAGCTCCCAAAGGGACTTTTTATCTTTATATCCACGTAGAAAATAGGGATGGGTAGACTTGGACTTGGTGAGGAAAATGTACGAGTAAGTGATATCCAAAGTCAAAAGGAATTCAACAACTTTGCTAATATCGAACGGTACACAGTTGGCAAATTTGGGTATGTGTGTACACAGATTGTGCCAAGTCTTTTAAGCAACACACTAAAATTTTACTTCCAAGTTGTCATCTGCAGGGTTTTTCCATTTCTTCTTATTTATCCACTTTTTTTTTGTCTTTTAGACAGAGTCTTGCTCTGTCGCCCAGGCTGGAGTGCAGTGGCACAATCTTGGCTCACAGCAACCTCCGCCTCCCAGGTTCAAGCAATTCTCGTGTCTCCATGTCTCAAGTAGCTGGGATTACAGGTGTGCACCACCACGCCCAGCTAATTTTTGTATTTTCAGTAGAGATGGGGTTTCACCATGTTGGCCAGGCTGGTCTTGAACTCCTGACCTCAAATGATCCACCTGCCTCAGCATCCCAAAGTGCTAGGATTACAGGTGTGAGCCACCGTGCCCAGCGTATCCACTATTATTTACCCAGCTACTCTATACGGGATGGTGGAACAGAACACTGTACCAGAAACTGCCCCACAATGTGTAGAACAATTCTGGCCTCATGGAGTCCTTCGACGGGTTATTATAAGAACATCACACAAACCTTGATGCTGTCAAAACTATGCTCAATTAAACTAATAGAAGATACTCCATTTCAAAACATACCCAGGTTACATTCTCATGAGGAGGTATCAAAAGAAAATGAATTTGTGCCACTTTTGAATGATGACATCTGTGTTACCACAGCAATTCACCTATCAAACTAATTTAGGTTTAGAGCCAAAATCAACACTGCTGTCAGAGAGTTTATTTCTATTCATTTAAGAACCTCTAGGTTAAAGAGTGGTCAGTGAGAATTTTAATGTCTTGGGAAAAGAGAGAGAAATGAGAGTCTAAGTACTGCACACAGTAACAAGAATGGGACTTTCAGTTTACCCAGCAAATAGACCAAGCAGCTAGGATCAGGTTCTATCCTGTCCATCGAAGAGATGCCAGAACGCAATCTCTGTCTTAAAGGGGCTTACTGTCCTATCTGCAAAGACATTGACAACGCAGATGTCACAATGATGACAGCTAACTATTACTGTTGACTTTCTATAAGCCAGACTGTCCTATGTGCTTTACTAAATTAATCCTCACCAAGTACTATCCCAATTTTACAGTGAGTACATAAAGGTACATTAAGTAACACATATTTGAATAGTACTTCTCATAGATGAGTTGCAAATAAATATGATATTCTATCTCATCTGATTCTCACAACCACAGTGAGGCAGACAGTATCCCAAGTGTCCCACAGCCATACAGAATGGCAGTGGTGGAACCATGATGGAAGACAGGTCTTGTGGCTGTTAATCCACTTCTTCTATAGATGGCACTAAAAGGCAGGCCTATGAGCTCCAAACAAGATACAGACAGAGAATTCTATAGACCTTCGCTCAGGAGGAGATCACTTCCTGTTTGGGTTGCACAGGCTGCATCCACAAAGAAGGGTAATGCACGCAAGCCTTTGAGGAGTAGGTGTGTTCAGATGGGCAGAAAGGGAAGGGGATGCCACTTGAGACAGCAAGAGGAGCCAGAGCAAAGTATGGAGGGGGCAAGTATGAGGGACATTTGGGCATCAGAAAACAGATCTGTTTGTTTGAGGGAGGGTCAGTGGGGCAACTGCAGGAGATAATGACAGCAGGAAATGGCATGCCATTGTAGATTTTGCCCAGCATGATAGGGTGGGAGAAATTATCATGGTAAAGCTTTCCAGGTGATTTTTTTTTTTTTTTTTTTGAGATAGAGTCTCACTCTATCCCCGCCGGCTGGAGTACAGTGGCTCAATCTCAGCTCACTGCAACCTCTACATCCCGGGTTCAAGCAATTCTCCTGCCTCAGTCTCCCAAAGAGCTGGGATTACAAGCGCCCACCACCACATCCAGCTAAATTTTTTTGTATTTTTTTTTAGTAGAGATGAGGTTTCACCATGTTGGCCAGGCTGGTTTCGAACTCCTGACCTCAAGTAATCCACCCGCCTCGGCCTCCCAAAGTGCTATGACTACAGGCATGGGCGACCCTGCCTGGCCCAGAAGGTGAGTTTTAAATGAGGGGATAGTGAAAAAATAATCGTTAAGGAGAAAGAATCGTTGTGATTGGTAAATACATTATAGAATAAATAATATAGAGTAATCCAAATTATAATTATAGAACATATATAAAAATATAAAAATAAATAGAATCAACCCTCCAAATTGAAGGGCTTTAATGCTTTAGGTAGAACCCAGAGAATCTCTACAAATAAATGTCCGCAACTCAAATCTCATCTCTGAATTCTAACTTTACTTTTTCTTTTTTATGGTTAATCCTCAGATTGACTCACATGCTCTCCTTGTGTGCTAAAAGTGAAAGCTACATATCATCGTCATTAATAATACATGGACGGGACTCAGGTTCCTCACTTGATGGGAAAAGCATAAAGACACAGCAAGCTCTGAAAGTACGGTTGAAGGTGGTAATGATTCACTGCAGTTTAAAGTCTCCAAAAACCCTCCATGGAAAAACCTTACCCAGCCTCACCTGGTATGCACTGAATTGTGTTCCCCTAAAAAGATCTGCTGGAAGTCTTAACTCTTGGAACCTCAGAATGTGACCTTATTTTGGAAACAGGATCTTGCAGCTGCAATTAGTTAAGATGAGGTCATCCTGGAATAAGGTGGGCCCTAAATCCAATATTATGATGTCCTTATAAGAAAAGAAGATGGCGGCGGCTCACGCCTGTAATCCCAATACTTTAGGAGGCCTTGACGGGTGGATCACCTGAGGTGAGAAGTTCGAGACCAGCCTGGCCATCATGACAAGACCCCGTCTCTACTAAAAACACACAATTAGCTGGGTGTGATGGTGCACGCCAGTAATCCCAGCTACTCGAGAGGCTGAGGCAGGAGGATTGCTTGAACCCAGGAGGCGGACGTTGCAATGAGCCAAGATCGCACCACTGCACTCCAGCCTGGGTGACAGAAGGAGAGCTCATCTCAAAAAAAAAAAAAAAAAAAAAAAGGAGAAGAGAGATCAACAGAGAGACACAAGGAGAACACCCCATGATGATGGAAGCAGAGACTGGGGTTGTGCTACCACAAGCCAAGAAACGCCCAGAATTGCCAGCAACCCCAGAAGCCAAGAGAAAGGCATGGAACAGATCCCCTCCTGGAGGCTTCCGGCTACACAGCTCTGCCAACACCTTGATTTTGACTTCCTGCTTCCAGAACTTGTGAGGGAATAAGTTTCTGTTGCTTTCCCACCCAGTTTGTGGTACTTTTGTTATGGCAACCCAGAAAAACGAATCCACTGGCTTCATGCCCACTTTTAAGAGGTAGGACAGAAAAGGAAAAACACAGGCTCACCCAGGACCTGGGAGATGTGCTCGAGTTCCAGGCTCCCTTCTGCAACCCTTGCCCAGGTGAAGCTCTCTGGGCCCGCCGTCCTCATCTTTGACATGAAGTGTTTGGGCTGGATGAGGCCTAAGGCCATTTTTAGCTTTAAAACTTTAGGATTCTATCACATCATAGCCAAAATAGGCATTTGGTCTCATATCTACGGAAGGAGAGATGGAAAAAAGGAAACCACTTTCAAACTCCAGAACCCTATGCTCACAAGTAGAAGTCAAGGAGAAAGTGGAAAGAAAGAGTAATTAGTGGTGGTGGTTGCATTTACCATATGCCACATAATCATTCCATCTTCACGTCAAATCTGGCCTGCAGCCCTCATGCCTTAGCAACTTAATCCAAAGAGACGCTGGGAGCTGCCAAATGCAGAAAATTAATACGAGGGATGCAAGGAGAATCTCTGCGACTACGTTTTATTTCTCTAACCTGCTCGTGTCAAGGTCATTTCGCCCCGGAAATATAAAACCTGCTGTGTGGAGAAGGGGTAAAAGAAAGAAAAGAAAGCCTGGCAGTTAAGCTGTCCCTGTGTCCCTTGCCCCAGAATATCACTTACTTTTCACCTCACGTAATTCCTGGCCGGTGGACTCCTCAGAACCGCTAGAAACTGATGATTAGTAAAACAAATCCCATGAGTAAAGACCAACAAGAAATTCCTGTAAAAACCTCACCCATACACACTGTACTATTTTACCTTTTTTTCAAAAGTAAATTGTGGCTGTCAAATGACACCCTTTCATTACTGTCACTGACTCTTTTAAGAATGGCTAATCAGAAAAGCCTACAGAGGTATTTAATCAGATTTTTTTTTTCTTCAAATGACCTAATGTTTTGGTATAAAACTGCTGCCAGCTCACACTGGGTAGAAATTTAGCATTGTCAGCATTTAATTATTATTTTATCATGGATTTCTTTACTTTCCTACAGGGAAGAAATAACTTAATTTTTTTTTTAAAAAATGCAGCAAGTGCTTAGCTTTTAAAATCACAAGATGTTGGCTTCATTATTGTGCTTTGTCAAAAATTACTAGCTCAGGACATGGGACATATCACAGAAATGCACTTTAGGTTAATAAGTGGTACTGCCATCACTGGCTTCAATCTTCCAGGACACGGAAACTGGGAAGTGAAAATTATGTTCATTGTGTTGGTTTTCGGGAAATGAGATTATTCTAGACTCATTCACGTTTGTGTGTCATAGCAGCTACATATTCTCCTGCCCCTAGGACACCTGGGTGAAGCCTGTGGCTTTACCATTCCCTCCTCCTCGTCCTCTTCCTCCTACCCCTACCCTCTCCTCCTCTTCCCACGTCCTCCTCCTCCTCCCACTCCATCTTCTTTCTTCTCCACCTCCCCATCCCCTACTCCCTTCCTTCTCCTCCTCCTCCTCTACCTCCTCTTACTTCCACCCCCTCCTCCTCTTCATCACCCTCCTTCCCCTACCCTCTCCTTCTCCTCCCCTCTTCCTCCTCCTCCTCCCTTTTTTCCTCTAAGGTGGGAATAAGAGAGTGGGGAGGAGAAAAGGAGGAAAAATGGAAAAGAAAAAAAATGACAGGTGTCGATGTGTGACCTCTAGGCAACTGACCCAAGGTTACAAGTATATGGCAATAATGGTGGCACCTCCCCATCCCCTACTCCCTTCCTTCTCCTCCTCCTCCTCTACCTCCTCTTACTTCCACCCCCTCCTCCTCTTCCTCACCCTCCTTCCCCTACCCTCTCCTTCTCCTCCCCTCTTCCTCCTCCTCCTCCCTTTTTTCCTCTAAGGTGGGAATAAGAGAGTGGGGAGGAGAAAAGGAGGAAAAATGGAAAAGAAAAAAAATGACAGGTGTCGATGTGTGACCTCTAGGCAACTGACCCAAGGTTACAAGTATATGGCAATAATGGTGGCACAAGGACCAGACATCTAGGTGCATTCCCAAAAACTAGTTACTCTTTCATTTTTTCCTCATCATTCAGCTAAAATCTCTTTTTGGAAAAATAGCTATTTCATCATCAACACCACAAAACCCCCAACCCTTCATCTGCCTCTCTTCTCGTTTAACCAGTTCCTTTTTCCTTGCTTTAGAGTTGAGCTCTGAATAAGCTGGAAATGTTTGGTGCAGACAAGTCAGCAACAATTCTTTCTCGAGCATCTACTGCAAGCAGATAATTGTGCTCACTCCTGAGGGTAAGATGGGGTATAAACCTAGGTACAAAGTGGTACTAAGGCAAGACTGTACAAGGTACAAAGCGATATTAAGGGAAGACTGTACAAGATACAAGTGGTGTACTAAGGGAATATTATACTAGGTACAAAGTGGTACTAAGGCAAGACTGTACTAGGTACAAAGTGGTACTAAGGGAAGATTGTACTAGGTACAAAGTGGTGTACTAAGGGAATATTGTACTAGGTACAAAGTGGTACTAAGGCAAGACTGTACTAGGTACAAAGTGTATTAAGGGAATATTGTACTAGGTACAAAGTGGCATTAAGGGAATATTGTACTAGGTACAAAGTGGTACTAAGGGAAGACTGTACTAGGTACAAAGTGGTACTAAGGGAAGACTGTACTAGGTACAAAGTGGTACCAAGGGTCTGTACTAGGTACAAAGTGGCACTAAGGCAAGACTGTACTAGGTACAAAGTGGTACTAAGGGAAGCTTATTTATTGGCACATGATACAATTAATGCGTGGCAAGGACAAGGAAGGTTACAGTTACTTATCAGCTTCAAAGGTGTTTTGTGCCACCAAACAAATCTCGTTGATTTCAAAGAGAACTTGAGACTTCTCCTCAAAACCTATCCTCCCCCAAAACCTATCCTCTCGCTGCCCCCCCAAATTCCTCCCATCTTAGTAATTGTTACCTCCTAAATGTCAGCATCTGAGGACCTTTGTTGCCCTCCCCTCTTCCGTTCTAATCCACTAGAAAGTTCTCTACATTGTCACCACTTCTGTACTTCACTTTAGTCCGGGGACTTCACTCACCTGGTCTCTGTGACTGCACTGCTGCCCACCTGTGAACCATTCTGCATGAAACAGCAGAAGGGATGCTCTGAATAGAAACCTGACCATGCCACTCTCATGCTTGAAACTGGCCAATGGTTTCCCATGAGAGCTAGAATAAACCTAACCTCCTCCCTGCCCCTGACCACCTCCCCGCACATCCATGCCACACTCTGCCTCACAGTCGCTCCCTCCACCAGCCCCAGGGTCTTTGCACGTGCTCTGCCCTCAGCAGGGAAGCCCTTTCCACCATGTGCACAATGAACTCCTTCGGGAATTTTAGGACCCTTTGTAAATGTCAGCTCCTCAGGGCTGGCCCCTAACATTTGTGTCCTTTATTGCTTCTTATCACAATTTGCAATTGTTCCACTTGTCTGTTTACTTGCTAATTATACAGAAATTCCTTGCTGGCAAGGGCCCCCTCTGGCCTTCTTACTGCCAACAACTAGCATAATGTTTGGCACAAATGAGAAATTCAGTTATTTTTCACAATGAATAAATAAAATGCTTATTTACTTCCCAAAAAAGTCTATGTCACAGGCGGAAGCTCCTATATGTATTTCCACATGGTTTGGATCATGGATGGTTTGGCCCTTTCTTAAATAAACTTCAAGTTGAGTTATGATTATGTTTAAAAGGTGCCATTTCCACTATCCTACCCAGATTATCCACTGACAGCAGAAGGGCAAAATGCATGGAGGGTAAGGGTGTGTGTCCATCTAAGAGTCAGGGAAAGTATTTAATATGTAGGTAGCGGAAAGCCATGGTGACCCTGGGTGAGCAGTGGGCTATAACAAGTCCTCCCAGGAAGATCTCAGCCCAGCTCTGCTGAGCTGCAGCTGTGGCCTGCCTTCTATTTCCATCTCCTAAAGGAAACGCTGCTTCCTCCACGAGGTGGCTGTGCGTTCACACTGACCACTGTATACTGAACCAACTTAAAATGTATGGCTACTTTAGAGGTCTACCTAGACACACCACTGATATAGAGAGTCAACCTCAAAGACACTTTCATGCCACCAGAAAATCTTGATCATGACAAATCAATCCAACATCTATTTGTTGAGGCCAGACGTTGCTCTGGGCAATGGAGAATGACAGCTAAAATGAAAAACTAGCTGCTGCCTTTAAGGGACTTACAGACCACAGTGAGAGGAGTTATCTAAACAGCATCTATACATCTATGGCCTCAGATCCGTGCCTGCCAAAGGGCACCATCATCAATACCTGATGAGGACCCATCACCCTGACTCCTCTTACCACCCAGGGAGCTATCCACAAGGAACAAGGGCCTAAAAGGAAACTCAATTTAACTTTCTCCAGAACTGAGTCCAGTGCAGAGCTCCAGCAAGGCTTACTTACTCACCCAGCCATGGGGAAGGGAGGAAACAAGTGGAGTCACTTGGTAATTTTTTTTTTTTTTTTTTTTTTTTTTTTTGAGACAGAGTCTTGCTCTGTCCCTCAGGCTGGAGTCCAGTGGTGCAATCTCGGCTCACTGCAATCTCCGCCTCCTGGGTTCAAGCGATTCTCCTGCCTCAGGCTCTTGAGTAGCTGGGACTACAGGTGCATGCCACCACACCTAGCTAATTTTTTGTATTTTTAGTAGAGACAGGGTTTCAACATATTAACCAGGATGGTCTCGATCTCCTGACCTCGTGATCCGCCTGCATCAGCCTCCCAAGGTGCTAGGATTACAGGCATGAGCCACTGCGCTCGGCTGGTACACTTGGTAATTTTTAAGGCATGGTAATCTTGCACACCATTGCTTGTGGCCCATTTCAGATTCTATAATTTGGCATATCAGTTTCACAGCTGCTCCACCCAAGCAGTGTGGAGGGCAGTTGAAGGATGGAGCTGAACATGTGGTGTCCCTTGCAGCAAACCCCATGATGCATTAAGAAGCTCTCCCATTTTACAGATGAAAAAACAGGGGAAGACGAAGGGATTGGATTGCTAAAGCCATAAAGCCATGGGATAGCTGAGTAGGATCTAAAACCAAGCTTGTTCAACCCACTGCCTGCCAATGGCATGCAGCTCAGCATGGCTTTGAATGCAGCCCAACAACAATTTGTAAACTTTCTTGAAACATTATGAGATTTTTTTTTTTTTTTTTTTTTTTTAGTTCATTAGCTGTCATTACTGTTAGCATATTTTATGTGTAGCCCAAGACAATTCTTCTTCAAACGTGGCTCAGGGAAGCCAAAAGATTGGACACCCCTGATCTAAACCCAAGTCTTTGGACCTCAAGTTCAGTTGTCTACCCTTGCCTTCAGACTAACCACAGTAGCGATGCCACGTGTAGGAAGGGGATTTTACAGCAAATCCATAACCACTGTCAGCAAAATAAAAGTAACCATTTCTAGACATTTCAAACTGTGTTGAAATTTCAACTATAACTATCCAGAATGACCCAGACATTTAAATAAGAAAGGAGCGCTAAGTAGCTAAAAGCCCATGCACTCAGCACTGCACTCAAAGACTGCCCCCTCAAACTTTTGTTTAAAACCTACAGACTCTTACTTTGAAGCTAATTCTAATCAGGTGTGCAGTCTGGCTTCTTAACCCCTAGACAGGTAGAGGTAGTAAATGAAAACAAATTCCTGGAGGGAGAGAGAGTGATTGCAATGAAAGGTGACAGCCTCCCGGCACCGTGGCTCATACCTGTAATCCCAGCACTTTGGGAAGCCAAGGTGGGTGGATCATTTGAGGTCAGGAGTTTGAGACCAACCTAGCCAACATGGTGAAATCCCACCTCTACTAAAAATACAAAAATTAGCCACGCGTGGTGGCAGGCAACTGCAGTCTCAGTTACTGAGGAGGCTGAGGCAGGAGAATTGCTTGAACCTGGGAGGTGGAGGTTGCAGTGAGCCGAGATTGTGCCACTGCACTCCAGCCTAGGCAGGAGAGCAAGACTCTGTCTCACAAAAAAAAAAAAAGAAGAGAAAAGTGACAGACGGAGAATGAGAAAAGAATAAAAGTTGGTGAACTTTTTATAGAAAGATCAGAAAGTAAATATTTTAGACATGACGTACCGCACCACCTCTGTTGCAACTACTCAACTCCACTACCGTAGCTCAAAAGCAGCCACACACAGTACCTAAACAAAAGAGTGTGGCTCTGTGTCAACAAAACTTTATTTACAAAAAACAGACGGTAAGCCCCATTTGGCCTGCAGGCTATAGTCTTCCTACCCATAAAATATAGGAAAGCTTCAAAGCCAACACAATGATGGTAGTTTGGAGCCATATCATTAAGAAACACCTCAAAAGCCCTTCAGATACCTGGTATTACTGAGTAGCATGGTCCTTGATCATAAAATTATAGAATTTTAGAAATGTCAACAACCTTAGGAATCTTCTGGTCCAATTCTTCAATTTTATAGATGAAGAAATATATGCTCAGAGTTGTTCAGAGACTTGCTAAAGGTCACACAGTGAATTAATGATTAAACTTAAATGAGAAGTAGAGTTTTGATTCCAAGTTGAGAACTCTTTCCATGACTCCATGTCTATTATTTTAGCCTTTCGGCAACAATGGACTGGAGGAAAAGCTCATTTAATTAAAAGACTACACCCTTGAGATTGTTAAGATTCTGGAATCACTAAAGTATACAGATCATACAGTTCTAGATGTTTATAAAGATGATTTTAAATCAAGTCAAAGGTTAAATTAGGTTTAATGTACTCAGAGAATATAACTTTAGAAGTAGTGCTAAAACACCACATTTCAAATAATTAAAAAATTAATATATGTGGAAATTTGTATTCTCCTTTGTGTTTGGGAAAATGAAGTCTCACTGTCTATCAGTATAAGAAAAGCTGGCCACTGAAGTTGATAAGTTTAGACATGCTCATATAAATAAATTCTGAACAGTTTCAAGGCAGCCCAAGAATCACCCAGGCAATGGCTGGCCCTAAGTAATTTTTCTAATTGCTGGATGCCACATATTCATTCAATGGCCTCATTCAATTGAAAAATAAAAGCCACCCTTCGTCCTAACTTTGTGATCGTCCCACCTTTGTGATCGTCCCCTTTCCTATCACTAGCAACGTCTTCTGCTCCTTTTCTGAATTAATTAGGAAATAAAAATAGAACCCTGACATGTTTATAAAGATGCAGAGTGCTGGTTAAACATGAAGGAACAGAGGCTGGGAACACAGAGGTGACACATTTTATTTCTGTGATGACAAGTGAGAGTCCTCCTGCCAGCTGGCCCTTGCCATAGCCAGAAGTATGCACCTGTCTACAGAGAAGTCAGGGAAGAAGGGGGAGCTGAAAAAGCCTCGGGGCCCCCCCTTGGCCTTCCATGCCATGCAAATGAGTTCTAATTGCTCGGGGTCATCAAACAGGGTTCCATGTGGCGCTTCTGTGACAGCTCCTGGCAGAGAGGGAGACAGGGAGACAACTTCTGTTAGCCTAACCACAAAGGTGGTCCTGTTTCTGCTTAGACCCTGGAGCAGGGCTCTGGTTTGGGGAGTTCACCTCTCCCTACCTTCTGCCATGGCAGGAAAAGGGAGAAGGGGGTGCGTTACCTAGTGCTTCTGAGTGTCCCCGAGATGCACTCCCAGTTTGACAGTCCTGCCAAAGGAAATGAGAAGCGATAAGTGATCCAGCCCCGATTAGATCAGCCGCCCTGGGAAAGGTGCTGAGCCAGAGATATTTCACTGAAATAAGGAGAATCTTGGGAATAGATTTCTGGCAAGCAATCCCGAAGCAGATATGGTCTGAATTGGAAATAGATTTCATGGGAAGATAAAGTCTAATAAATGGCAGGTCACTCAAAAATCATATATCATCAAGTCTTATACAGTGTCTGTGAAGTTTGTTATCAATAATTTAACATAAGAAGAGCCTAGCCCTTAGCAAATATTTAATTTCAAAACATACCTACTGATTTACTCAGATACAGCATACATGGTATATTAAAAATATATTGCAAGAAGCCAAACGCCAATAAAGCTGCACTTAGGAGACTAGCATGCTTTTTGCTTTCCAAATCCTGTTAAGGAAGCGAATGGCCTTCCATCCACGGAGCTAGTCCAACAGCAGTTTCTAAACTGCACTGGAGAAGAAAGTTTGCACGTAGACAATACCTGAGCCCCTTCATTCCCAGGTGAAGCAACATGCCAGATAACACATATACAAGTACTGGGGACAACAATTAAGGACCCCATCAGAATGTGCATGCTGTGCCTAAAGGCCACAAGAGGATTAAAGCAAGGTCATGACCAGGTGCATGATCCCAGCACTTTAGGAAGCCCGTAAGTTCAAGACCAGCCTGAGCAACATGGGGAGACCCTGTCTCTATTTTAATAAAAAAAACTAGCAGGCTTGGTGTGGGGGCACCTGTGGTCCCAGCTACTCAGGAGGCTAAGGTAGGAGGATCCCTTGAGCCTGGGAGGTCAAGGCTGCAGTGAGTTGTGATTGTGCCATTGCATTCCAACCTGAGCAACAGAGCAAGACCCCATCTCCAAAAATAAAATAAAGTAAAAATAAAGCAAGGTCCTTAGTAGCAAAGAGGAGTCATTTTTTACGGAGATAGGAGGCAAAGGGAATGATCTCCATGGCCTCTGTTTGCAATCACTGTTGGTCTGAGCCACTCTCCCTTCAGCCCCTACTCAATAATTCACTCTGCTCCAAAGCAGACCCCCACCTCTTCCTGGCTGAAATGTGCCACCTCTGGGCAGCCAACATCAGCAACAAGGGTTCTAGAAAAATGGGTGTTTTATAAGAGAATGGTAGTTTATTTAACCAAGTTAAAAACAGAGACATGGTCTAATAAGGACACATTCGTTCCATGGTATCACTTCCAGAATAAGGTTTCTGGTCTTTTCTGGCGGGGCAGTGATAACGGCCTGGCGGGGATATGCTTGGTGGCTGGCAGTGAGAGAGCAGAGAGAGAACCAATGGGTGCCTGCAATCATCTTCTACCCAGGAAACAGGGAGGGAACCACTGAACTGAGAGCTTGAGGGAGCTTGGTGCCAGTCCCAGCTCTGCCCCCTGCCAAGCCACAGCCCCAGGATTTCACTCCACCATCTCAAAGGGCCGGTCCCTCCCATAGTGTTGGAACATAACTGTTATCAGCTCTCAGCAGAAGGATTTCCTACCACTTTCCATCCCTATACTGGAATCTCAATGGGAAGCTTCTCTGATCGTCCTACAGGCAGAGGCTGGAACAAGAAAATGAGACTGGGCCAAATGTCAGGAGACCTGGCTCTTAACCTCTGAGCTTATCTAGACCTGCAAAAGACCTCTGAGGCTCCTCCAACTCTTAAAATCTCTTTCCTATGAAAATCAGAATTGCCTTTACAGCTTTAAAAAAATAATAATAAATTTCTAGTTCTTCTGTATGTTGTGCCTTTATAGGGGAGGAATGGTGTACTGGAACTCTAAAACACTCTACTGCTACCCCCACCAGCTGATCTGTATGCAAACATACCTAATAAGGCCAGCAGGAAGCTGAAGCCAATGAGACCAGGTAAGAAAATCACAAAGTTCTGGGCTGGGCGTGGTGGCTCACGCCTATAATTACAGCACTTTGGGAGGCCGAGGCAGGCGGATTACGTGAGGTTGAGAGTTCGAGACCAACCTGACCAACATGGAGAAACCCTGTCTCTACTACAAAATACAAAATTAGCCGGGTGTAGTGGCGCATGCCTGTAATCCCAGCTACTCGGGAGGCTGAGGCAGGAGAATCACTTGCACTCCGGAGGCAGAGGTTGCGGTGAGCTGAGATCGTGCCATTGCACTCCAGCCTGGGCAACAACAGCGAAATTCCGTCTCAAAAAAAAAAAGAAAATCACAAAGTTCTCTAAGCCAAAGTGAGGTGTTGACAGCAAGGCTGTCTATACTGACTCTGATGAAAGCTAACTCAGACTCAAAGTTTCTCCTTCATAAACTGCAATCGTCCTTCCTCCTCTATTTTCCCTGACAAAATACCCACCTTTCTGCCAGTCCACGAAGGGGACTCCAAGAGACACTGACTCTAGAAGATCATAGTTAAGATCGCTCTAGTGATGACCTTGAAGGACCTTGCCGTCTGGGTAGGCTCCCAGGTCAGCTGGTGACCAACCACTTGACCCTTGAGACTCATGATAGAGATGGCACAAAGGAAACTGGGAGGTCGTTTTGGGTCAGTAAACCCTGGCTGGGGTGGGGATCATAGGGAGAAGGGATGAACACTATAATAAACTCAAGCGAGGGGGCCCGGACAAACTGCCCACTCTCTGCTTTTACCAAAGGCAGGGCCTCTGCAATGCTGGTGAATTCTCTGCAAAGCAAAAACCCAGTCTGCAACTCATTGTTACAGGCCAAACACACAGCACAGTTCCACAGCACACAAACCACCAAGTATGTACAAGTCAGCATTTTGGAAGCAGAAGGAGCTGCCACGTTCGGGTCCTTGGAGGCTGCTTAGGGGAAGCTCTTTCCCTGTCTCGTGGCATCTCTTGATTCAAAATTCAACTCAGGTCCCAAATCAGAGGATACCGATGGTCTCTAACAACTGTGTCTTATTTAGGGTTCATAACCCCAGGTCACGCTTTTGTCTACTTTGGGAAGCACTAGGCAAAGCTGTGGCCATGTGATCGGCTCCCAGTGCTGGGCTGGGGCTGGCAACTGCCCTCCGGCCTCCACGCAGCACTTGTGAAACTCTTCACTCAGCAGAACTGGGGACCAGATGCTTCTATGCCCCACCGATAAACTCCCCGCTCTGAAGTTGGGCTAAGTAGAAGAATCAGGTCTTTGATTTTGGCACAAGGTCTCACAGAAGCAAATTCCATGGCTGACACCGTAAGTGACGTGTTTTCAGTCGGTTCCTGACACCTCTGATGGCTCCCAAGTTTATTTCCAGAGACACCCATCTGAGGCAATTCTGGGAGCCCCAGGGGGGAAATGTTAGAAATATCAAAACAGCCACGTGCTCTAGCATTTAGCACATTGTAGAACTATATAAATTTAGTGCATTTAGACCACTTTATATTAACTAATTTAGAAAACGTTGCTTTCGCAGACTTCGCCGGGTGCTTTTCACTGCCAAACTAAATACTCCACTTTAAAATCCGCCCCTGCGTACTCATGTGATTTCTCCTTTTAGGCTAGGAATGTAATGTTGACATAAATGTCAAATAAAATTAATGAGAGAATGGGCCCTCAAACGGTGCTCCTGTGAAGGGAATTTGTTAGACTGGGACCTTTGCACCCAAATGTCTATATAATTATATAACACTCCGACGAGGAAGGAATCTGAATGTTAGGCTTTAGCAAATTTATCACCTTTGTCAGAAATGCTGTTATCTACCAAAACAAAACAAAACAAAACAGGTTGGAAGTAAATTAAGATGAAAATACCATCAGATTAGAAGTCTGTTACGGCAAGCTACTGCAGAATTAGAAGGGTGGCCCATCTGCTGGGTATCGAATCCTTCCCTTATCTGTATAGAATTTGGATCAGATGTCTTCTGTTCCCCGAACACTTCCGCTGTTGACTTTGCAAATGGACCTCCTCCCGCCCAACCCAGCTCCTTCCCTCCCTCCTTCCTCTCTCCCAACTGGCCACTTAGGAAGAGTAAAAATGGCAATTAGAACAGTAGCAGCTATTTTCACTCAATAGTCAAAGAATTGGATACCAGCAGAGTGGCTGCCTCCATCCGTATGCTGATACATAACTACTTTGTCTTGTATTTGTAGTCTCAAAAATCTTCCCTAAGTATAGTAGAATCAGAGAAAATCACTCTAATCATTGAAAAGCGCCCTGTGCTGAGTAAAGCAGCCAGTCTTCTCTTGTCACAGTAAAAGGCTGGGAGTAAAATTTCCCATAAACACAGGGGAAACCTACATTTACCCACATGCCAAGGAAAAAGGCAAGGAAGACCCACGTGTAGCCACAGCAGAGTCTATGCAGAGGGCCTGCAAATGTCTAGGGTGTGCGTGAATGCCTGGAAGGGCGGAGTTTCCAAGATAACAGCTATTGTGTTTTTTTTTTCACACTTCAAAAGTGAATCCTAAGGACTAGACTCCACTCATGGCATTCCTTTTTCATACACTGATCTCAAGTACAATCATATAATTTTGAAAATCCATGAGGTCTTCCCTAAATAAAATTATAAGGATAGGTTTCTATTTCCTTCTGATTACCTAGATACCTCTGTCTTTTGGAAAACCCCCAAAAGACCAGTAGACGAATCAGGAAGGTCCTAGGAGTGATTCCTCCAATGGCGGGAATCATAAAGGACTCAAAGACCTGCAAATTCATGGCGAATGATGTCATGATGAAATGATGCCACACATCTTTACAAAGTTCACAAAATTCATATATTCCCAGGGCAGTCACGGGGAACTTTTAATTAAGTTTCAGGGAGGGAAAGAGAAAACGTTTAACTACCAGTTTCAAACACCTCACACTCCTTCTGTTCACTAGGAAGTCATTCTTACCCTGGATAATGTGGAGTGCCTGCTTCGGACCCAGGGAAAATTCTCCATTTTCTCCTTCTTTTTCTTCAGGCTATCAGTTCATCATGAACAAATATGGAAATTTTCCGGAGGAGGAAATTCAACTACCAAAATAACTCCTTCATAATTCACACGTGCAATCACAACGGTGATTAATAAAAAACCTGAAACAGCTCCTAAAAGCCTAAAGCATTAATTACTCTGTTAGATGTCAGGACTCTATGAAAACCTATGACAGCAGGTTACTCAGGCAAATTAAATCATGTGAACTTCCAGTGGAAAAAGAGAAATCTTCCCTTGGTGGATTTGCAACCTAGTAAATGTATGCTTTCGAAGAGAGGGGACCAACCCACAGCTCTTCAGGGCTCTATATTTCAACCTTGAAAGACATATGAAAGGGAAAAAATGCCATGGCAAATTGAATTTATGCTGGGATGAAAGGTAATATAATATCCTTTGAAAGACCTAAAATGGATGAATGATACTTTTCCATTAAAGAAGAAACTAACTCTCTTTGAATGTCTACATTGTGTCCAGCCCTGTGGCTTTTGCAACACCAGATGCCCGCTTCTCTTTCAGCAGCTCTCATGAGAGTTCCTTCTCAGTGATTTTTGCTAGCTCATCTTTTTTTCATCTGATCTTGACATTTTAGTGCTCAGGACTCTGTCCAGGCTCTTCTGTCTCTTCTGCCCCCTCTCTCTGGATGATCTTACCCAACCTTCTAGCAATAGACACCACGTACGTGCTGATGACTCAAATTCCATGGCTTTCCCCAAGCTCCAGATGGGTACAGCCAGCTGCCCCCCACCGACACCTGCAACAGGCATCTCAAACTTAGGCTGAGCAACACAGAACTCTTGCTCTCCACTTCCCCACCCCAAATGTGTTCACTCCAAGTCCTTCCAATCTCAAGAAATGATACCACCTTCCAAAATTCTAAAATAATCCTCCATTCCTCCCTTTCTCTCACCTTCCACTTCTGATCCGTCAGCAAGCCCTGTTGCCTCTGCTTCTAAGCACAATCCTGAACCTCTCTTCTTTTTGCCATTCCACTTCCTCACTCTAGCCAAAGCCCCCTTCTTCTCTCTTAGACACCGTCACTCCTCTTAAATGGTCTCTCTAATTCCATCCTCCACACAGTAGCCAGCATGATTTTTTTGTTTTGTTTTGTTTGAGACAGGGTGCTGCTCCTTCGCCCAGGCAGGAGTGCAGTGGCACAATCACAGCTCACTGCAGCCTCAACCTGCTGGGCCTAAGTGACCCTCTCACCTCAGCTACCTGAGTATCTGTGACTACAGACACATGCCAACACACCTGTCAAATCTGTACAATTTTTTTATAGAGACGAGGTCTCACTATGTTGCTCAGGCCAGTCTCAAACTCTTGGCTTCAAGTGAGCCTCCCATCTCAGCCTCCCAAAGTGTCAGGATTACAGGCATGAGCCACCATGCCCGGGCTTTTTTTTTCTTTTTCTTTTTCTTTTTAAAGACAAGGTCTCGCTCTGTCACCCAGGATGAAATACGCTGGCATGATCATGGCTCACTGCAGCCTCAAACTCCTGGGCTCAAGGGATCCTCCGACCTCAGCCTCCAGAGTAGCTTGGACCACAAGCACATGCCATCACACCTGGCTAATTTATTTTATTTATGGTTGGTTTTTTTTTTTTTTTTTTTTTTGTAGAGACGGGGTCTCACTATATTGCCCAGGCTGGTCTCAAACTCCTGGCTTCAAGTGATCCTCCTGCCTCAGTCTCCCAAAGTGCTAGGATTACAGGCATGAGCCACTGTGCCCAGCCAAAATATTCTGTTAAGAATACAAATCCAATTCAGTGACTTCTTTGCATAAAATCCTCTAGTAGTTTCCCAATATACCAGCAATAAAATCCACATTTCTCTTGCCCATAAGCCCTGAAGTGATGGGGCCCTGCCATTTCATGTCCCAGCCATTCCACAACTCACCAACCTCCAGCCACACAGGTCCTTCTTCCTGTTCCTCAGACATGCAAGCTACTCCCACCTCAGGACCTTTGCAAGTACAACGCTAGCCCCTTCTATGCAGAGAACCCGTATCTGGCCACCCTTACCAAATGGTTCACCTACCATTCTTTGTCATTTTTTTTACCCTGCATGATTATCTCACACCCCAGAGTATCTCGTATATTTCTTTGTTTAGCTGTTTGTTATTTCCTTGTGTCTTCAATTGAATCATAGAAGGAACCCTGACTCTCTCACTGCTAAAGAGTACATACCCAATAATACTTAATAAATATATAAAGGAATAAATATATACCTCTACAATTTTCCCTAACTTTATGAGATAGATTATTCCTATTCTGAAGAGGAAAAAAAATGAGGTTCCCAGGTTTCAGTGCAAAGTTATAGAGGTAATTGAAGGCAAAGCCAGAATTTGAACCTGAATCCATTTGACTCCAAAACCCAAATTTCTAAACACCAGACTGGTATTTCTAGCAGTCTAGAAAATCAGTCAAGAGCAGTAATTTTCCTCCTAAGATTGTCCAGAAATAAGTTGCCCAGGAACTTGTATTCGGCTCTCCAATCACAATTACCTCATCTCTAAAATGGATGAACAAAATGAGTTTCTTACAGACATGTTAGCAGGAATAATTTCCTTCAAGATTACAAAGTGTTCTGTAAACTCTCAGAGGATGGTTTTCCAGGTACCATGCTGAGTAGTTTTAGCCAAAACCTGTTCTGCGCTCGAAGGAAACCACCACCCAGGGCTCTCAGTCAAGCTGGGTAATTGTATAAATACAGTCAAGAGTTAAGGACCACATAACAGTGCCATATATGGACTCCACCTTCCCAAAACCCTTTAAGGGGATACAGTCTCATCCTACTGGAAAATGTTAGGCAAAGGATGGAAATAGATGATTTCTAGACGGTCCCCCACCTCTGCCCAACCTCCATCTGTGTAATTCTTTGTACCAGCACCTGATCCCCCTCTAGAATTGAGACAGCTCTCCCTCAGATATATGTTCCCTAAGGATCTTGACCTGATTGTTTTTATTTCTAGTGGGAATACATTTGCTCCATAATTGATGCAAGTTGAGGGCAAGGGACATGACATTACTTTATTTCTTCTAAATCAAATTAAATCTGGATCCCAAGGCCTCACTCAATGGAAATTTAATTTCAATTATGTTTTTAGGGACCGATTCCCCTTCTGGAGTCAGAGGGACACTTGGGGGCTTACATGGTACCTAGAGAATAGGGGGAAATGGCCAGGTGTGGTGGCTCATGCCTGTAATCCCAGCACTTTGGGAGGCCGAGGTAGGAGGATTACTTGAGTCAAGGAGTTCAAGACCAGCCTGGGCAACATAGTTAGACCTCATCTCTACAAAAAAAAAAAAAAAAAATTAGCCATTCGTGGTGGTGTGTGCCTATAGTCCCAGTTACTTGGGAGGCTGGAATGGAAGGATCACTTGAGCCTGGACGGTCGAGGCTACAGTGAGCCATCATCATGCCAATGTACCCCAGCTTGGGTGACAGAGTGAGAC
The DNA here is from genome assembly GCF_049350105.2 of Macaca mulatta. Lineage (NCBI taxonomy): Eukaryota > Metazoa > Chordata > Mammalia > Primates > Cercopithecidae > Macaca > Macaca mulatta. The sequence goes on from NC_133412.1 coordinate 162,833,109, forward strand.
CCTGTCTCAAAAACAGGTTTGTTTTTTTTTTGAGCTGGGTGCGGTGGCTCACATCTATAATCCCAATGCTTTGGGAGGCTGGGGCTGGAGGATCACCTGAGGTCTGGAGTTCGAGACCAGCCTAGCAACATAGTGAAACCCCATCTCTACTAAAAATTTCAAAATGTGCTGGCCATAGTGGTGTGTGCCTGTAATCTCACCTACTCAGGAGGCTGAGGCAGGAGAATCGCGTGAACCCAGGAGGCAGAGGTTGCAGTGAGCCAAGATCATGCCATTGCACTCTAGCCTGGGCGACAAGGGGAAAACTCTGTCTGGAATAAAAAAAAGAGAGAGAGAGAGAGAAAGAGAGAGAGAATAGGAAAAAAGCATGTGGTTTTCAGTTCCCTGGCTCACCTGCATGATACGTGTCATCCGACTATTCCCCAGTACCTGCTCTTTTCCCTCCAAACCAAGGGGAACCACAGGAGTATTTGGCTGTGGCTCCCAGGGCCAGGGTGTTTGATGTTAAGTCCTTCCAGCATCCACATGCCACCGTATCCCAGAGTCTGGCACATTCTGGTATACCACAGGACAGTGGACATGGGTCTCTTCCACCTCAGGGATTGCCTCTCCTAGAGTCAGAGAAGCCCAGCAGCCCCTCGCAATCTCCCATCATTCACACTGAGCCATTTTTGTATTCTCAGTTCCTAGCATGTGCCTTCCTCATATCCTTGACTTTTATCCAGTTTCCCAAAAAAGTCTGAGTTGGGGTTGACTTCTAGGTATCTGGAAACCCAACACTTGGCCCCAGGACACAAAGTTGTAACAACTCTCTGAGGCAAGGGAGTCCAGATTCAGAGTACAAACATTTCACTGTTTTACTGGGAAGGAAGGAAGAAAAATAATTTTTTCAGGTCTTCTGCTACAGTGAGAATAAACACACTAATGTGTCCACCAAGTGTTATGCCACATGTTCCCCATGTTCTCCTTTAATAATCTTAAATCTTCTGGCTCCAACAGTCCCCCCTCTGTGGGAAGCATGTAAATCATTGTGTCCACCCTTGTTCTCTTCCCAAGCATGTCTTGGTATTTTCAACTGTCTGCTACTCATCTCTATCAGGTAACACACCAGACATCCCAAAATCATGTCCAAAATGAAACTCATTTACTTCCCAGTCCCTTCTCCAAGGTTCTCTATTTATATTAATAGCCATGCGTAGTGCTCAGCACATAATCAGCGTGCAATAAATATTTTTTAAATTAGTGTATGAATAGAGGAATAGCCAACTGAAGAATATAAATACCTTAGCCTAAGTGTGAAGAGTCTAGGTGAGCTGACTTTAAACTCACCTTTTTTTTTTGAGACAAGTCTCGCTCTGTCGCCCAGGCTGGAGTGCAGTGGTGCAATCTCGGCTCACTGCAAGCTCCACCTCCCAGGTTCATGCCATTCTCCTGCCTCAGCCTCCCGAGTAGCAAACTCACCTTTTTAAAACAGCTTTATTGGGATATTATTCACACATTTAAAGAATGCAACTTGACAAGTTTTAACATATATATACACCTGTGAAACCATCACCATGATCATCTCCAAAAGTTCCCTCTTGCTCCTTTTAATCCTTCTGCCAGCCATCTCCCCTGCCATCTCAAATCACTCATATGTTTTCTGTCCTTATAGATGAGTTTGCATTTTATAACTATATATATGGAATCATACAATATATATGCTCTTTTCTGGTAGGGTTTCTTCTACTTAACACAATTATCTTGAGTTTCTTCCATGTTGTCAAGTGTATCAATAGTTTATTTTTATTGCTAAATAGTATTCCATTGTATAGATATACCACCATGTGATTTCTCATTGGCCTGTTGATGGCATTTCCAGTTTGGTGTTATTGTAAATAAAGCTGCTATGAAGATTACATATAAGTCTTCGTGTGAATGTATGCTTTCATTTCTCTTAGACTGGCATTCTCTTAGACTTATTGACTGAAATGAGTAGATCATATGGTAGGTGTATGTTTACCTTTTTAAGAAATTGCTAAACTGTTTTCAAAGTGATTGCTATGTCTTGAATGCTTTCATCCCTCAAAATTCATTTATTAGAAACCGATCCCCAACGCAGCATTGTTGAGAGGTGAGACGTCTGGGAAGGTGCTTGGTTCATGAGGTCTCTGCCCTCATAGATGGATTAATGCCGCTATAGAGGGGTTTTCAGGAGTAGGTTCTCTCTCTCCTGCTCTTTTGCCATGCAAGGACACAGCATTCATCCCATTTTGCGCTTCCACCTTCTGCCATGGAAGGATGCTGGAAGAAGGCCCTCACCAGACCCAATGCTGGCATTCTGATCTTAGACTTTCCAGCTTCCAGAACTGTGAAGTCGTGTGTTCTCTCTCTCTCTCTCTCTCTGTCTCTCTCTCTCTTTCTCGCCCTGTTTTTATTTTTATTTTTTGAACTGGAGTCTCACTCTGTTGCCCAGGGTGGAGTGCAGTGGCACCATCTCAGCTCACTGCAACCTCCGCCTCCTAGACTCAAGCGATTCTCCTCCTCAGCTTCCTGAGTAGCTGAGATTACAGGCGTGTGCCACATCTGGCTATTTTTTGTATTTTTAGTAGAGGCAGGGTTTCGCCATGTTGGCCAGGCTGGTCTTGAACTCGGGGCCTCAAGTGATCCGCCCACCTCGGCCCCCCAAAGTGCTGGGATTACAGGTGTGAGCCACCGCACCCAGCCTATTTATTTATTTTTTAGACGGAGTCTTGCTCTGTCACCCAGACTGGAGTGCAGTGGTGTGATCTCAGCTCACTGCAACCTCTGCCTCCCGGGTTCAAGCGATTCTCCTGCCTCAACCTCCCAAGCAGCTGGGACTACAGGCATGTGCCACCACCACACCCAGCTAATTTTTGTATTTTCAGTAGCGACGGGGTTTCACCATGTTGGCCAGGCTGGTCTTGAACTCTTGAACTCAAGCAATCTGCCTGCTTCGGCCTCTCAAAGTGCTGGGATTACAAGTATGAGCCACCACACCTGGCCCTGACACTAGGTAATTTATAAAGAACAGAGGCTGGCCTGTAATCCCAGCACTTTGGGAGGCAGAGGCAGGCAGATCACTTGAGGTCAGGAGTTCAAGACCAGCCTGGCCAACATGGTGAAACCCCATCTTTACTAAAAATATTTTAAAAATTAGCTGGGAGTGGTGGCGTATGCCTATAGCCCCAGCTACTCAGGAAGCTGCGGCAGGAGAATCGCTTGAACCTGGGAGGCAGGGGTTGCAGTGAACCAATATCGCACTACTGTACGCCAGCCTGGGCGACACAGGGAAACTCCATCTTGATAAATAAATAATAAATAAATAACCTAGTGTCAGGTATTCTGTTATAGCAGCACAAAATGTACAATGACTATAGTGACCCAATTTTACATTCTCACCAACAGAATATGAGAGTTTCTATTTCTTTACATCCTCATCAACATTTAGTATAACTGGTCTTTTTAATTTTATAGTAGGTGGTGCAGTATCAAAATGTGAATTTAATTTCATTTCCCTAAAGATTTATAACGATGAGTATATTCTTAGGTACTTATTTGTCATCCATATATCTCTTTGGTAAAGTGTCTCCCCTCCCCTCCCGTCCCCTCCCCTCCAGTCCCCACCCGTCCCCTCCCCTCCCCTCCCCTCTTTTCTTTCCTTTTCTTTTTTCTTTTCTTTTTTTTTTTTTTTTTGATGGAGTCTCACTCTGTCACCCAGGCCAGAGTGCAATGGCACAGTCTCGGCTCACTGCAACCTCTGTCTCCCAGGTTCAAGCAATTCTTCCACCTCAATCTCCCAAGTAGCTGGGATTACAGGCACCTGCCATCATGCCCGGTTAATGTTTGTATTCTTGTAGAGACGGACGGGGTTTTACCACTTTGGCCATGCTGGTCTTGAACCCCTGACCTCAAGTGATCCACTCGCCTCGGCCTCCCAAATCCAAAGTGCTGGGATTACAGGCGTGAGCCACCGTGCCCAGCAAGTGTCTCTTTTCAAACTGTCCATTTTTTATAGGCCAATCTCACTTTTCAACCTTATTTTTTCCAGTATTCCTCTTTGTGTACCATTCACTCTAATCAAACTCAACATATAGGCCCCTAAAAGCACACACCTCACGCTTCCCTCAAAATCCCTCTATAATTTTGCTGATGCTGTTTCCTTCGCTTTAAATAACTTAATGCCTTCTTCACCTACATTTTTGCCAATTCAAATTCTATTGATCCTTCAAGTCCCAGAAGAGATGCTACATTCATTCTCAAGCCTTTCCTGAGCCCAGTTTGAGAGTAACAGTTTCCTCATCCAAGCTGCCAGAAATGTCTTTTTCTTCTGCCATTTCTAACTTTCTACCTTGATTTCTACTTATTTTTTGTTGTTTTTAAGTAAGGAAAGTAAATGTGTTTAAGTCATGTCTGCTTTATCATATGTATGTTAGAGAAATTCACGCCCCCCAGATCTTTGAGGTTGACTTTACCCAAATTCATTCATTAAATAAATATTCCCTGAGCATCTACTATGGGTCAGGCATTACTGGAGGCCCTTGGATATGAGTAAAACAGAGACTAAAAAAGCTCCCTGCCCTGGCAGAGTTGACATTCTAGCAGAAGGAGACAGATAATAATAAATAAATTATAGGCCGGTCTGAGTACAGTGGTATTTACAACTAACTGATCACAACTAATAGATTTCTTTATTCCTTCTCCATTCCCACTGATTCACTTGACTAGAAAAAAGAAAAAAAAAAGAAAGAGAGAGAGAGAGAGAGAGAGAAAGAAAGAAAGAAAGAAAGAAAGAAAGAAAGAAAGAAAGAAAGAAGGAGAAGGAAGGAAGGAAAGAGAAGAAATCATAGACAACAAATAGTAAATTACATAGTATGCTAAAAGATGAAGAGCGTTTGGCAAAAAGTAAAGGTAGGGCAGGGTGAAGGAGATTAGGGATGCTAGAGATTGTAGGGGTGGGGCAGGTGACAATTTAAATGGGGTGGTCAGGGTAGATTTACATGGGAAGTAACATTCAAGTGAAAGCTTGAGTGAGATGGGATCCTAGCCATGAGGCTACCTGGGGCTACATCCTTGTTGTCCATGCCTCATAATCTTCCTCTCTTCTATAGATTACCAGTCTTGAGGTGGAATGTCTATCCAATTCAGCTTGGTATCTTCCCTCTCAAATTACCCAGCACCAATGCCTGACCTGGCATACTGGATCAAAAGTATTTGCTGAATGAATGATAAAATAAATGAATGCATGGACAGGCTTTAAATCTGCTGGGAAAATATCCAAAAATGAGAAATAACATGAAAGCAGGATGTAAGAAAAGAGAAGAGAAAGGTTAATACGAGAGAGAGGATGCCAAAAGCCGAGCCTAAAAAGGAAAAATAAAGAAAAAGCTACAAAAGCACTTCTCACAGTAGAAACCTTGTCACGGACTCTGTGGAGGTTTTAGGTTCCTGATCACAAAACCAGCATCAGAAGCTGATGTGGTCTCCTATGCTTACCACGGATTAGCATGAGGTTCGTGAAGACGTCATACTGTCTCCAGAAATAAGCTATTCAACTGCTCAATTGCAACTACTCTCCCTAATCATGATTCAAAAAGTGTGTGTTATCTGAAGTAGACAGATGAAAAGGTACATTTTCTTGTGTTTGCTTATGCCTCTATCTTAGAAAATATTTAAGATGGCTTACCCAATGCAGGGGATGCGGGGCAGTAGATTTCAACTAAACAGGCTCGCCAAATGCTCTCCCTGACAAACCTCAGATTCTGGTATTCCCTCCCACCATTTCACTAGTATGCCTCTACTACTGGTGATGTGTACCCATCAGGATTTATTTGCTAAAAGACCCAGATTTGATTGTAAGCTTTTCACATCGATGCAAAAAGGGAAACATTTTCAATCACATGACTCAGTATCTGTAAGATAAAAGCAAATCAACTGTTGTCCCTGAAGGTCTCTATAAAGAGCTCACTGTATGTATTAGGCAGTGTAGTCCAGAGTAACAGAACCAGTAGATGTAGAGACATTTATAGAGATTTCTTTGAAAGAGCTAGCTTGCACAATTACAGGGGCTGGTGACTCCAAAGGGTACACTGGCAGGCTGGAGACCCAGGGAAGAGCTGATGTTGCAGTTCAAGTCCAGAGGCTGTGTGAAGGCAAAATTTCCTGTTTTTCGGGGGAACCCTGGTCTTTTTCTCTTAGGGTCTTCGACTGATTAGGTGAGCCCCACCCACATTATGGAGGGTAATCTACTTTATTCAACGTCTGCTAATTTAAGTGTTTTGTTTTCTGTTTTCTTTTTTTTGTTTTTTTGTTTTTTTTTTCTCGCTCTGTCACCCACGCTGGAGTGCAATGGCCGGATCTCAGCTCACTGCAAGCTCCGCCTCCCGGGTTTACGCCATTCTCCTGCCTCAGCCTCCCGAGTAGCTGGGACTACAGGCGCCCGCCACCTCACCCGGCTAGTTTTTTTGTATTTTTTTTAGTAGAGACGGGGTTTCACCATGTTAGCCAGGATGGTCTCGATCTCCTGACCTCGTGATCCGCCCGTCTCGGCCTCCCAAAGTGCTGGGATTACAGGCTTGAGCCACCGCGCCCGGGAGCCAATTTAAATGTTAATCTCCTCTAGAAAATCCCTTCACAGCAACATCTAGACTGGTGTTTGACCAAATACCTGGGTACTGTGGCCTAGTCAAGTTCATACATAAAATTACACTGTCTAAAATATGATTTGCAAATTCAAATGCCCATAGGAGCCAGGCAGACTAAGAAACTGAGTGAAGCTAGTTCAGATGATAGAGAACGACAAGGACTGAGGTCATCTAGAGGGTGTATGCCTCATCTAAAGGCAATGAAATTGAAAAAAATTTAAACCACTTGTGTGGGAGAAGCAACATTTATTTCAGGGTTAAAAAGCTCAGGAATCAGGCCAGGCACAGCGGCTCATGCCTGTAATCCAAGCACTTTGGGAGGCAGAGGCGGGCAGATCACTTGAGGTCAGCAGTTTGAGACCAGTCTGGACAATATGGTGAAACCTTGTCTCTACTAAAAATACAAAAATTAGCCAGGTGTGGTGGCATGCACCTGTAATCCCAGCTTTCAGGAGGCTGAGGCAGGAAAATTGCTTGAACCTGGTAGGCGGAGGTTGCAGTGAGCTGAGACCACACCACTGCACTCCAGCCTGGGTGACAGGGCAAGACTGTCTCAAAAAAAAAAAAAAAAAAAAAGCCCAGGAATCATAGTTTGGGTAACAGATAGAGAAATGGGCATATGGGGGCTTTTTTGTTTTAACATCTGATATAGTTTGGATCTGTGTCCCCTCTAAATCTCATGTCAAATTGTAATCCCCAGTGTTGGAGGTGGAGCCTGGTGGGAGGTGACTGGATCATGGGGATGGATTTCTCACGAAAGGTTTAGCACCATCCTCTTGGTGCCATCTTCACAATAGTGACTTCTCACAAGACCTGGTCATTTGTAAGTGTGTGGCACCTCCTCTCTCTCTCTCTTGCTCCTGCTCTGGCCATGTGACATGCCTGCTCCCCTTTTGCCTTCTACCATGACTGTACGTTTCCTGAGGCCTCCCCAGAAACCAAGCAGATGCCAGCATCGTGCTTCCTGTACAGCCTACAGAATCGTGAGCCAATTAGACTTATTTTCCTATAAATTACCTGGTCTCAGGTATTTATAGCAATGCAAGAATGGCCTAATATAGGACCAAAAAAGCCCAGGAATTGTGACTTGGGTAAAGTAAAAATTCAGCAATGGGTATATGTCAGCTTTTCTGTTTTAGCATCCAGCAACTTAACAACCATCAACATGGCCTGATGGCACCAAGATAAAGGACAATTCAGAGAGTGCTCCAGGCTCACATCACGTGACACAGAGAGCTCGCTATTGGCCAGGTTAAATTCAGGAACAGGTTGGACTACCAGCAATCCTCCACAGATATCACCATGCCCAACCAAATACCGGAAAGGTGTTGGGTAGCAGTATATTTGTGGTTAAACTCCTGGTCAGCAGCTGGACTGTAGCCCTCCTGTATAGCTAGTTAAGTATGAAGATACATGATTTAAGACACAGCAGGGGTAGGGCTGCTATCTATATTTGGCAAAGATAGAAACCCAAGGCATTTGGTACCCAGGGGCAAAGCCAACACTCCTCTGAAAAGCAATGATTTCAGGACACTTTAATACCAGACAACTGGGCCATCAAGTTCCCATAGAGAGTGAAAAACTTCTAGCCTGGAATTTTGTGAAACCTAATCAAACACACATCTTTTAAAGGGTGTACAATGTCTAGCTTCTCACCATGCAACTTCTTAGCGTGCCCTCAAAGATGAACTAGTTGCAAAACATACGCCACAAATCCAGTGACTTGCTGTATGGTATTATTAACTATAAACCAAGTCAAGGTTGGGAAACATCTACCAAAAAAAATTAAATATTTGAACTGCAGTCATTGTTTTTCTGATAATAATTAACCAGCACAGCTGTTTACCATGCGCACTCCCAGGTCATGAGACCAAAACACTCTTGCCCTCATATGAGATGATGTGTTCTTCTAATATCTAGAAATAAACACCCTCCTCTCCAGACCACTACCCAGATTACAAAAGCATTTCAGATTTACCTACAGGTGTGAGCCACTTAAAAACACAATCAACTTGTCAAAACCTTTAACTTCCACAAAATCAAATCACTGATAAAAGTCAAATCAGTCTCATTTTGAAAAATCTCAAGATGGTAGAAGACACCGCCAGTGCCTTGAGCCTGGTCGTGGTACTCCTCACGATTTGAGAATCCCACAGCCCATGCCGGGCCTCAGCAACATTTCCTATTCCCCGCTTCGATTGCATAAGGGGAAGAGGAAGAAAAAGCACACCCAGCCAAGGTCTACAGGCGAACAGTTGTGGCCACACCGTGCAGCATGAATTTGAAATGCTGTGAAGGCAGCCCAGGACTGGAAGTTGGATGCTTTCTACCCTGAAACCACCTAGCAACAGTCAAGATGCAGCTTCTTAAAATCAGCCATGAGAATGAAGTGTGGGGGGTGGGGGGGCGCCTATTCCTAGTGATTTTTATTTTCCATAATAAGCAAATTCTGAGAAGGGCTGTGTGGCTGTATTCTCATCACAAAGCTCCAAAGGCTATTTTAAGAGCACCCTGTTTCTGCTTAGGAGAGGAAGAGAAACTCAGCCCCTTCAGGCACCTCAGAGCTGTCCCAGCTTCCCCTCCTGACTCCTCCTTTCGGAACAGTTTGGAAACAAGGAAGGCAGCTTGGCCAAACAGGGCAGCAGTGCTTAGCACAGGGGATGGACTGATGCCGGGCAGGCCCCAGGTTTCCTGGGCATCTAAGCAGCCGAAAGGAGAAGGAACCTACTAAGAGTTGGATATGGCACCAAGTCGATGTTACCATTTGAATCTACCCACCTGCCAATGACATACAAAAGAGAACATTTTTTTTAAGCTCAAAAATGGAAAAAGGGCAGAGTATGCCAATGATTACGGAGATGGGCAAACCAACCAATGAATGATTTTTCAGCCTTCATGTTCGACCTGTAAGTAAACTGAAGATGTGCAAGTCATCCTTTCTGCCCTGGGAGAGTTAACGTTAACCCACAAGGACAATGAGAAGGGGAGAGGAGACCCAGCAGATGAGAAAGATGGAGTAATTTCTGGAAGACTGAGGGTACGTGGAAGAGTGACAGCTGAACTCAGGCAGAAGGAGGAAAGCTGACACTCAAAAATTCCAGCAGAGGGGAGAACGGAGCAGAATTAAGTGCATTCACCCCACTGAATCCTAAGAAGGCTCAGGAATCGGAGGCATCAGATACAGAGAAAGTGGGGATGAGGTGTGGGAGTTTAGTTAGACTTGTTGGGGCTCAGAAAACAACACAACAAAGTGGAGGCTTCAGAAGCAGCCCCAGAAGCAAAGTCTCTCTCTGACTTTCTCCTACTCTCCTGTCTCTAACCCCCTCATTCTCCCTCAAGGTAAGCCATGGAAACTAGAATTCCTCTTCCCCAAAGCAGGACATAGAAACCAGAACCCCCAGAGTCAGCCATAAAACCTAGAAATACAACTCGAACCTTCCCCCCACCACCCTCGCCTTTCTGTGCACAAAATTCTCTGATCTACCTTATCTGATAGTAGCTCGTAAGACCCTTATCCAGGGGAGGTCTACCCCATACCTGGAGTGAAAGAATGCCACACAGAGAGGCCACGAAGAATCTGAACAGTCAGGCCTTGCTGGGATCATTCTCTCCTTGCCCAATCACAGTTTTACACGACTGTCCATTATGCATCAAACCTAAGCATAAAAATGGATAGCCTTCTCTATATCCTTAAGTCTTCATTCCAAAGGCTCTTGTGTCACATAAGGCTATGATTAAGTAAATTTGCTATGGCTTTCTCTTGTTAACCTGTTTTTTGGTATAGGAGTGTCGGCCGTGACCTCTATGACAGGGAGAAAAGGGATCACCTTATTTCCAGCCTACAGAATCCACAGTGAAAAGTTCGATCTTCATATTCTCAACCCTGGGAGTCACAGCTCGGAAGAGAGCAGAGATGAGACATCAGACTGAAAAGCAGAAGGCAAAAGCTAAACTCCGTGCACTGAATGATAAGAGTCCATGACCCTTGCCCACCTGGCTCCCAGAATGCCAGCACCCAGGTTTATATCCCCTACACAGGAGATTAGGAGATTCTTCTCTGAGAAGGAATGGCCCCAGAGGAAAACCTCTGGAGAGATACTGATATTTGAGGAAACTGGTTCAAACATCCAACCACTCCACAGGGAAGCTCCTCAGTCCATGAGCAGCACTATTCAGGCACACAGTATCCAATAAGCTCTTCTGAACCTTGTAAGACTCATTTCAATATGAAAAGGAAACTCAGGCATCACCAGGAATTTAAGGAACATCTACACTGTGAAAGTCAGACATCTAAACAAACAGGAGAGGTGTGGTGGCTCACACCTGTAATCCAAGAACTTTGGGAGGTTGAGGCAGGAGGATCGCTTGAGCCCAGGAGTTCGACACCGGCCTGGGCAACCTAGGGAGACACCACCTCTACAAAAAATTTTTAAATGAGCCAGGAGTGGTGGCACATGCCTGTAGTTCTAGCTACCCAGGAGACTGAGGCAAGAGCATCACTTGAGCTCAGGAATTTGGGGTTATAGTGAGCTGTGATCATACCACTGTACTCCAGCCTGGGTGACAGAGAGAAAAAAAAATCAAAATTGAAATTAAAAGCCAATAAGAAAAGCAAGAAACTCAAAGGAAACAGAGATAACACAGGAAACAGAAGAAAATACCCAAAACTCTAATTAATGTTCTAAGACAAGAGAAGGCATTGCTTATGTTAAAAGAACAAGAAACATTCAGGAAAAACTTAAAAGGTCTTGGAAATAAAACATATGAAGGAAAAAGAATTCCATAGATGATTTGGAATTAAAGTGATGGAAACTATCTGGAAAGTAAGGCAATAAGACAAAAAGGTGATTAAGAAAAATAAATAGGCAAACAGAAGGATCACCCCAATGTTCAACTAATAGAGTTTCTAAGTATTGAGAGATAATTTTTTAGGGGGGAGAAGGATTTAAAACAAATGAATACAAAAGCAAGCAAATAAACAAGCAAAACCACAAAATCCACAAGAACCTTACCTAGAACAGGAGCATAAGTCTTCCAATTGAAAGATCTGTTTAAATGTACAGCAGAATGACTTATAAAGACACAACAAGGGTGTAGTATCATGAAATCTCACACCAGGGATAAAATCAAAATTCTAAAAGCTTCCAGAGGAAAAAAAAATCTATTCACATAGAAAAGATGAACCATCAAAATGGCAGATGGACTTCTCAACAATAGAAGCTAGACGTTCATTGAGTATTGCCTTTGAAATACTGAGGAAAACTTATTTTCAACCTATAACTATATACCTAACCAAACTACTGACCAAGAGAGGGGATAGATTAGAGATACTTTCAGAGATGAAGTTCTTGGAAAATTAACCTCCTGTGCTCACTTAGTAAATGATTAGAGCATGTGCTGTAACAAAACACCAAATGTAGCAAACCAAAAAAGAAGAGAACATGGGATCCAGGAAATGAGAACAATACAGGAGACAGGTGAAAAATAAGTCCCTGCACAAAAACTGGGCCAAAACAGGCTTATAGAGCAACCAGGCCAAGTCAGAACAGGAAAATCAAAGTGGAAGGCATGCATTATTTGCCAAGTTTGAGCAACAACAAAATCACATTGAAAGTCCGCTGGAAGGCATGGGATGAACAGGCAGGAAGCAAGGAGGAATAGAGAGGGAAGAAGGAAGGAGGGAAAGAGAGAAGGAGGGAGGGAGGAGGAAGGAAAGAAGAAGGGAGGGAGGGAGGGAGGGAGGAAGGAAGGAAGGAAGGAAGAAAAGAAGGAAGGAAGGGGAGGGAGGGAGGGAAGGAGGGAGGAAGAAAGGAGGGAGGGAGGGAGAAAGGAAGGAGGAAGGGAGGAAGAGGGAGAATGGAACGAGGGACGGAAGGAAGGAGGAAGGAGGAGTATGTTTAGAGAGAGAATCATAGAGAGAGAAAACAAATACATATAAATCAAAAAGAGACAAGGTTTATTAATAGCAAAAAAACACTAAAAGTTGGGTCAGGCAAGGTGGCTCATGCCTGTAATCCCAGCACTTTGGGAGGCCAAGGCGGGTGGATCACCTGAGGTCAGGAGTTCGAGACCAGCCTTGCCAACAGGCAAAACCCCGTCTCTACTAAAAAAAATACAAAAATCATTGGTCTCACTGATGAATAGTGTTCACATTATATAAATGGAATGTCAATTCAAGGCAAAAGAAGGCAGAAGGTCTAAATTCGCATTACAATAAGTCTATGGATAATTTTAAATTGATTAAAAGTGATGAAAATGATCTTAGAGGGTTTTTTAAATATATTTTTTTAAGTGTTTACACTGTGAAATATCACATAGAGGAGTACACAAAACGCAGCTCACTACAGGTTCAACCTCAGCCTCTCTAGCAGCTGGGATTACAGATGCAGGCCACGTGCCCAGCTGATTATTTTATTTTTTATAGAGATGGGGTTTCCATGTTGCCCAGGTTGGTCTCAAACTCCTGGGTTCAAGTGATCCGCCCACCTTGGCCTCCCAAAATGCTGGGATTAAAGTTGTGAGCCACTGTGCTGGGCAGCTATGGTTTCATCATGTCTATCGTTTTATATAAATGGAATTCAGATGTGTGTGGTGAGGACTTCTTTCACACATTAATGTCAATGAGCTCATCCAGGTTGTGTAGCTATAGCTTGTTTTTATCAGTATGTCACTTTTCATATATACCATAAAGTATTTATGTATGTGCACACAACCATGCACATTATATTATATGCTTCATGGACACTGGGTGGTTTGAGCTTTTATGAATAATGGTGCTATGAACATTTCTATCCATAATTTTGGGTACACATGTATTCACTTTTCCATTGTGCCTGTATATCAGTATAGAATTATTGACTTACAGAATATGCATATGTTCAACTTTTATTAGGTAATGCTGATTAGTTTTCCAAAGTGGTTGTACCAATTTACACTCTCACCACCAGTGTATGAGAATTCTCATTTCTCCAAATCCTCACCAACTCTTGGTATTGTAAGTCATTTTCAATTGTAGGCATTGTGGTGGACATGCAGTCACATTTCACGCGGTTTCTATTTCCCTGAAGACTTACGAAGTTAAACAACTTTTCACATGTTTATTCGACATTGGAATATCCTCTTTGGTGAAGTCCCTGTTTAAGACTCTTGTCCATTTTTCTTTTTTTTTTTTTTTTTTTGAGACGGAGTCTTGCTCTGTCGCCCAGGCTGGTGTGCAGTGGCCGGATCTCAGCTCACTGCAAGCTCCGCCTCCCGAGTTTACGTCATTCTCCTGCCTCAGCCTCCCGAGTAGCTGGGACTACAGGCGCCCACCACCTCGCCCGGCTAATTTTTTGTATTTTTTAGTAGAGACGGGGTTTCACCGTATTAGCCAGGCTGGTCTTGATTTCCTGACCTCGTGATCCGCCCGTCTCGGCCTCCCAAAGTGCTGGGATTACAGGCTTGAGCCAACGCACCCGGCTCTTGTCCATTTTTCTATGGGACTATTTTGTTTTTCTTGAATTGATTTATAGGAATTCTTTGTATATCCTTCATATAAGCCTTTCGTAAATTATAGATGTTGAAAATACCTCTTAATTTGCCTTTCATTCTCTGTATCTTTTGATGAACAGAAGTTCATTTTAGTATAGTCCAATTTTATCTGCCTTTTCCTTTATGATTGGTTCTTTTGGGTCCTGGCGCACACCTGTAATCCCAGCTACTTGGGAGGCTGGGGCAGGAGAATCGCCTGAATCAGGGAGGCAGAGGATGCAGTGAGCCGAGATGTAGCCTGGGCAACAAAGTGAGACTCTGTCTCAAAAAAAAAGTACCTTTTCTACTCTTGGCATTTTGTGCTTCCACATAAATTTTAGAATTGGCTTCTCAATTTTCACAAAACCCTCAGGATTCTGATTGGGATTACACTGACTCTGTACATCACTTTGAGATGAATTGACATCTTTTAAAAAGTAAGTCTTCCATCTCAGAAACAACATATATTCCTCCATTTGTTTAGGTCTTTAATTTATCTCAACAGTGTTTTATGGTTTTCAATATAGGGGTCTTGTTAGATTTATTCCTAAGTAATTTGATTCTTTTTATTCTAATGTAAATTCATGTTCTGTTTATTAGTGATAAAGAGACATACAATTTATTTTTTTCGTATTTGCCTCATATGCAACAAACCTTCTAAATTCATTTTAGTTCCAACAATTTAACCGAAATTTATTTAAAATTTTCTATATACTCAGTAATTTAGTCTCCAAATAATTAATAGTTTTATTTATTCCTTTCTAATCCTAATACCTTCATTTCTCTTTCTTGTCTCATCACACTACCTAAGATCTGCTGTGCAATAATGAATAGAAGTGATGATAGATGGCAGATTTGTCTTTTTTCCTACTCACAAAGGGAAACTTTTAACATTTCATCCATTAAATATGTTTCTTACTTTTTAATGATGTAAGCTATTTCTTGTATATACCCTTCTTACAGTAAGAAAACTTCCTTTTCATTAGTTTGCAGAAGTCTTTTTTAAATCGAGAATAAATGTTAGATTACATCAAATATATTTTCTACATCTATTGAGATGATCATGATTTTTTCCCTTTATGCTGCTAATACACTAAGTAACACTGACTGATTTCAAATATATTACCCTAACCTTGCATTTCTAGAAGATAAACAACTTGATCATGATGAAGTAATTTATCGCTGGACTCACACTACTAATATTTTGTTTAGAATTTTATTTTATTTATTTATTGCACGTGCCACTATGCCCAGCTCATATTTGTAGTTTTAGTAGAGACGGGGTTTCGCCGTATTGGCCAGGCTGGTCTCGAACTCCTGACCTCAAGTGATCCTCCTGCCTCGGCCTCCCAAAGTGCTGGGATTCCAGGCCTGAGACACCGTGCCCGGCCTTGTTTAGGATTTTAAAATTTATATTCATGAGTGAAACTGGCCTGGAATGTTCCTTTTTTATAACATTTCAGTCAGGTTTTAGTACCAAAATTCTAGTGGCCTCTTGAAACAAGCTGGGAGTATTCCTTCTTTTTCAATTCTCTGGTGGAGAGTTTGTGGAAAATATGTGTTATTTCTTCCTTAAATATTTGGTGAACTCAACAGTAAAACTATCTGGATCTGAAGTTTTCCTTATGGGAAAGTTTGTAATTACATATTCATGAGGAGACACAGAGCAACTCAGCCTGTTATTTTTCCTACAGCAGTTTCAGTATGTGGCTTTTTTAAAATTTTGTCCATTTCCTCTAAAATGTCAAATATATTGTCATAAAGTTTTTCATAATATTCTCTATCTTTTAAATATAGTTATACCCTGTTTTCATTCCTAATAATGGTTGTTTGTGCTATTTTTTCTTGATTAGTCTCACCAGGATTTATTGATTTTATTAGTCCTTTGGCTCTGTTGATTCTCCCTATGGTAAGTTTTTTTAAAATTTCATTACCTTTTCTCTTATTTTTATTATCTCCTTCCTTCAATATTGTAAAAATCTTTAGTTGTTCTTTTCTAACTTCTGGAAATTAATGCTTAGGTTATTTTTAAACCTCTCTTCTTTTCTAATATATGCAAATGTAAATAGGCTTTAAATGTCCCTCTAAGCATTGCTTTAGATGCATTCCACAATTTTTGGTATGTCATATTTTCATTGTTATTAATTTCCAAATATTTCCTACTTTTCATTCCCATTTATTCTTTGACTTGTGACTGCTTAACTTCTAAACGTATGGGGATTTTTCATT
Source organism: Macaca mulatta (assembly GCF_049350105.2). Classification (NCBI taxonomy): domain Eukaryota; kingdom Metazoa; phylum Chordata; class Mammalia; order Primates; family Cercopithecidae; genus Macaca; species Macaca mulatta. The sequence continues at coordinate 162,849,491 of NC_133412.1, forward strand.
TATATTTTTTGTAATTGATTTCTAGCTTAATGTCACTGTAGTTGGAAAATATACTCTACAATATCCATTCTTTGGAATATGTTAAGAGTTGCTTTATGACTCACCAAATAGAGAGCACTGGCAAATATTCTATGTGTACTTGAAAGGAATATCTATTCTATATTTGTTGGATGCAATGTTTTATAATTAGATGATGTTTGTTAATTAACTTTGTTCAAATTTTCTATATCCTTATTTATTTTAATTGTCTCTAGATTGTATCAGTTATTAAGAGGTGTTTTAAAATTTCTAACTATATAGATATCTGTATTTCTTCTTGCAGGTCTTATAATTTTGTGTGTGTATGAGAGAGAGCAAGTGAGCACAGTGTAAGTGAATTGAATCTTTCTTATTATGAAATATCTCCTTTATCTCTAACAGTGTTCCTTGACTTACAGTTATACAATCTTTCTTTGGGTTAGCTATACGGTCTTTCTTTTGCATGGCATATCTTGCTACATTCTTTTATATCAAGCCCTTCTGTGTGTTTATAAGAAAGGTACGTCTCTTTAAAGCATAGTTTTAAAAATCCAATCTGATAATCTTTTGACTTTTAATTTGACTATTTAGTCTATTTATATTTAATATAATGGCTGATATTTGATATAAATCTATTATTCTACTATTTTTTTTATTTGTCTCACCTATTCTAGGATCCTTTTTCTCCTATTTTTCATTTTTGTTTGAATTTCTTTTTTCTTTTTTTTTTTAAATGGAGTCTTGCTCTGTCACCAAGCTGTAGTGCAGTGGCAGATCTCAGCTCATTGCAACCGCCGCTTCCCAGGTTCAAGTGATTCTCCTGTCTCAACCTCCCGAGTAGCTGGGACTGCAGGTGCACGCCACCACACCTAGCTAATTTTTGTATTTTTAGTAGAGATGGGGTTTCACCATGTTTGCCAGGATGGTCTCGATCTCTTGACCTCATGATCTGCCTGTGTCAGCCTCCCAAAGTGCTGGGATTACAGGCGTGAGCCAATGCACCTGGCATGAATTTCTTAAGTATTCTTTATTATTCTATTTTCCCTCTTTCTTAGCTTGTTATTTATATATTCTGTCATCATTCTTTTAAAGATTATCTAGAGTTTAAAACATGCATCCTTAACTTATAAATGACAACACAACTTGGTTATCACTTCCTGTACACTACAAGGAACTCAGAACAATTTAACTTCATTAACTTCTTTGGATTTATGTTCTTTTACCATGTATGTTATTCCCTACATATTTTAAACTCCAGAAAACATAATAATTATTATTTTATGCAGTCAATATTTATTTATATTTAACCATCTAATTCTTATTTCTATTGCTCTTCATTCCTCCTTACATTTCTGAGCTTTGATCTGGGATAATTTTCCTTCTGTCCCAAGGATACTTTTTAGTGAATATTTCCCTTAGTATAGATCTGTTCATGATTTTTTAAATTATTCATTCATTTATTTTTATTTTTTAATAGAGACAAGGTCTCACTATGCTGCCCAGGGTGGTCTCAAACTCCTGGGCTCAAGCAATCCTCTCACGTCAGCCTCCCAACATGCTGGGATTACAGGCATGAGCCACCATGCTCAGCCTCATGATAATTTTTTAATATCTTTAATCCTGCTTCATTTTTGAAAAATCTGGCAGAGATAGAATTTATAGTTAATAGTTGTTTTCTTTCAGCAATTTGAAGATAGCATTCCACTTCCTTCTGACATCTATTGTTTCAGTTGAAAAGTCAGTTGTCAGTCTTACTTTTCCTTTATAGATAAGAGGTACCCACTCCCCAACCCTGATGCTTTTCAGCTTTTCTCTTTGTTTTTGTTTTATAAATGTTACCACGCTGTCCCTATGTTGTTCTCTTTGGTTTTGTTTTCAGAAATTTTACTATGTTGAATCTTTGTACTTATCCTGCTTGGTGCCCTAGGACTTCTGGATTCTGTGGCTTTGTGTGATTTGTTAGTTTTAGAACTATCTCAGCTATTTTTTTCCTTTTTTTTTTTTTTTAATTTATTTTTGAGATAGAGTCTTGCTGTGTCACCCAGGCCGGGGTCCAGTGGAGCAATCTCGGCTCACTGCAAGCTCTGCCTCCTGGGTTCACATCATTCTCCTGCCTCAGCCTCCTGAGTAGCTGGGACTACAGGCGCCTGCCACCACGGCCAGCTAATTTTTTGTATTTTTAGTAGAGACAGGATTTCACTGTGTTAGCCAGGATGGTCTCGATCTCCTGACCTCGTGATCCGCCCACTTCAGCCTCCCAAAGTGCTGGGATTACAGGTGTGAGCCACTGCGCCCAGCCCTTTTTTCCAATTATTTTTTATGTCCCACTTTCTCTCTCCTCTCCTGCTGAACCTCCAGTTACATGTATATTAGGCCTTTCCACCATATTTAATATGTCTTTCACAATCTGATATTTATTTTCCATCTAAAAGCCTCTAAATGCTTTATTGGTGATATTTTCTTCTGCTCTTCTAGTTCACTGACTCTCTCCTCAATTGTAACTACTCTATTGAACCAATTCATTTGGTTTTTTAAAGTTTAACTTTTAAAGTACAATGTACACAACATAAAATTCACCCATTGTAAGTGTATATTCAATGGTTTTAGTAATTAATTCATTTATGCAACAATAACCATCACCACAATCCAATCTTAGAGCATTTCCATCACCCAAAAAAATTCACTCATTTAGATTTCAACTGCAGTAATTGTGTATTTCAGTTCCAGAAGGTCTATTTGGTCTTATTTACAATTTTCAGTTCTCTGGCAGAGTTTCAATCTTATCTTTTAATTCTTGAAACATATTAATCACAGTTATGGTAGGGACCATATCTGATTAATCCATTATCTGGACCTCTTGTAGGTATATCCAATCTGTTTATTTTTTTTATTGGTTTTTAATAATATCTGGTCTTCTCCTGTATCTATTATTTCTACTGACTGACAGATATAGTACAGGAAAAACTACAGTGATAACATGAGTTTCTGGGAAAAGCATCTTCCTCCAAAGAGAATTTTTACTCTAGTTTCAGGCAGGCATCTAGGCTAGGGGCACTAATCTGAAATTATTTGGGTTTTGGCTTCAGTACCTATGTCGTATTTCTGATTCACCTAGACTTAGAGTTCTCAATGAAAGCCTAGGTTGTTTACTAGGGCTTCTGCTCCTTCACAGGACCTAAATACAATTGCCACACCCTCAACCCCATGAATTTGTTGAAAGCTATGCTACATTTCTTAATCTCTTAGCCTCTACTTTCTGAACTGAAATTTTTCTCAAGAAGATAAAACTCGAAAGCAGAGTTCATCTCTCTTGAGTTTTCTACCACTCCTTACTCACCAACCCAGATCTTGGTTCTGCAATTCCCCATTGCCCTGATGGCTCTCCAATTTTTCCAAACTGATTTTTTTTTCTTTTTAATGTTGAGCAGCTTTTCTCAGCAGAAGAGTTAATCAGAACAAACCTGATCTACTATTGCTAAATGTATGCACTACCACTGTAAGTCAGGTGACCATAATTTATCAAACCAGGATGTTCTTGAAAATGAAAGCAGACACTACTAGTGATTACAGGGGGGCAGTAAGCATAAAACAAAACTATCACAAACATGTCAGACTGTATGGTCATCCCAATAATTATGCATGGAGTGAATGAATTCTCTTAACAATCCAGAGGGATCAGAAAGGGCTCATTTCAACTCAACATTTCAGAAGAAACAATTGAGACAGATTAATCTGATGCCCCATGGAAATGCCAGCTGTTTGTAGGGTCCCTTCTAATCTCCTTTAGGGATTTAGTTTTTTCTCCAAATTTTCATTTTGGCAAATAAAACATAAATTTTCTCCAAATTTTTATTTTGCCTAAACAAAAATAATTTAAAAATCACATTGGCCACATCAAGTATATGGAGGTCTCGTCTCTTCCCTTTATGGTGACTGAATTATTTGGTTTTAAGGATAGAAGTAAACCCTTAATCATTGTGGGAAGAGATTACTCAGTGGCTCACTGCATTAACAGAGGAAGTGAACTATTACAGCCTGCCAGTTCCTGGACCCTATATACTATTAATGCCCTTAGCTGAGACTTGGTGCATTCGTGTAGTTTTGGGAACTCCTTCAAGTAAGAGAGAAATTTTTCTGGAAAAAAAGAGAAACCTTAGACTTGAAAAGAAAGTGAGTACAATTCGCAAGAAGAGCACTGCACCATATTCCCTTTTCTGTTTTATTAGAAATGCTGTATTTTGCTCTGATTTAGCAGAAATTCTACCCCTTATTATTCCATGAAGTAAACAATATAATAAGTAAAGGGTTTGCTCTGTCTTGGCTTCTGAGAGAGCTAGATTTACCTCCTGGGTCATCTTCTTAAGTGAACTCCTTTGGGCTGGAGAGCTGTTCTCTGACTAATGCCAGAGCCAAGCCCAGGGAGACGCTCAATCAAATAAAATCGCGTTGATGCCTAATTATAAACTCACCATGTCTTGTATTTTGCAGCCTGACCCTTCCTGGAATTTTGACGATGCTATTCAGGATACCACTTCCTATTCTTAATCTGCATATTTTAGATGACTTGATTCAAAACAATGTTTTGGATACAAACATTCCAACATTTTTCCAAAACACAGGCTTTATCAGCATATAAAGTAATTTGCCACATGCATTGTGTTTGCATCCTAGCAAGTGGATAATAGATTAGAGTTACTAAAATGTCACTGTGTTTTCCCATTCATAGTATACTGCAGTAAGAAAGAAAAGTACTCAGTGAAAGGAAAACAAAATACGATTCCACAATTTAACTTAGGTCCATATGCCATTGTCATTTATTAAGACCAATAATAACAGAAAATAAAAATAAGGCTTTGAAAACACTGAGCCAAGCAACAAAACAATTAGTTAAACTCAGGTACAGGGTGATATTGAGGCCAATTTTAACCTAGGGTCTGTTTCAGCTAAGATTATCTGTGGCCCTGGGGAATATTCAAGAGCTAAACTCCTCTGCTTGTTGATGTGCTCAACACTGGCCTGGAGACAGGTCAGCCTTCTTATGGGAGGCCTAAAACCAAAGGAAAAATGAGTACAAGGACTTTTTTTTTTTTTCTTTTCCTACTTCTCCATTGTTTTTCTACTCTGCTTCATCTAATCATCTCTGGGGCAGGGTCTTCACTCCCTACATCCAGCCCCTCAATAGTACTAGCACCGTGTAGACCTCAACAGATATGTCCAGGTGGAGTGAATGAATTCTCACAACAATCCAGATGGAGCAGAAAGGGCTCATTTCAAGATAACATCTCAGAAGAAATAACTGAGACAGACTAATCCGATGCCCCATGGAAATTCCACTATTTCTTGTGGGGTCCCTTCTAATCCCCTTCAGGGATTTAGCTTTTTCTCCAAATTTTTATTTTGGCAACTTTCAAACCTAAAGAAAACCTGAGCCTAGGCCACATGGAGAAAGCCCGTCTCCACAAAAAATACAAAAATAGCTGGGCATGGTGGTGCACACCTGTGGTCTCAGCTATTCGGGAGGCTGAGGTGGGAGAATCAGTTAAGCTTGAGAGGTGGAGGTTGCGGTGAGCCGAGATCACTGCACTCCAGCCTGGGTGACAGAGCAAGATCTTGTATCAAAAAAAAAAAAAAATCCACAAAAGAAACAGAAAGAAATAAGAGGCAGACCATAAATATGGTCTGCATCCCTAAATATGTCAGCAGGTATCTCCTTAGAACAGGAACATTTTCATTCATTCAGAGGCTTAATTTTTTTAAAGCACACTGTGCATTCAAAACTGAGTGGTAGGTGACTTTTTTTTTTTTTTTTTTTTTTGAGACGGAGTCTCGCTCTGTTGCCCAGGCTGGAGTACAGTGGCGCGATCTCGGCTCACTGCAACCTCCACCGTCCGAGTTCAAGCAATTCTCCTGCCTCAGCCTCCCGAGTAGCTGGGATTACAGGCGCCCACCACCACACCCGGCTAATTTTTTGTATTTTTAGTAGAGACGGGGTTTCACCATCTTGGCCAGGCTGGTCTTGAACTCCTGACCTCGTGATCCACCCGCCTCAGACTCACAAAGTGCTGAGATTACAGGTGTGAGCCACCGCGCCCAGCAGGTGACATTTTCAAAAATCCAGCACAACATTCACACCTCAAGGAATGTATTATACAGTTGGTGGCTTAGATTATACAAACATAAAATGATTTGGGGAATTGAATCCTAAGGTTGATAGTGCTCTTTGTAAGTAAAATAAGAGCTCAGAGAAGTGAAAAGTAAGGGTGGACTGAGGTTTCCGAGAGGAAATACGTGGCAGAGATGGACTGGCTGTTCATCAAACCTGTTTCATCTTCTTCCTGGGCAAACACCTAGACCACCTTCCCAGCAATCCCCCTTGCAGTCAGATGTGGCCACATTACCAAGTTCTAGCCAACGGAAAGGGAAAAAAAAAAAACCTGAGTCACATCTGGGCCTAGCCAATATAACCAGCCATTCATGAGCCTCCACGTGCTTTTCCTTTAAAGCTAATATGATCCAAATAAGCACCGTGACCTTGGAGCCATGCGTTGAAAATGACAGTCCTAAAATGCCAAGTAGTTGGCTCGCTAAAACCTGAAAGAGAGGTATCCACTAATCAGGTCACCCATTTGGGGCATGTAAGAAACAACTTCTATTGTTTTGATTCATGGCACCATTTTGGTTTTGTCAAAGAAGCAGGGATTACCTCAACTAATATGTTGGAACTTAAAATACCCCTGAATACCTGCAGAAGGAGGTGATAATTTGAAAATAAGGATTACACTCTTTTCTCTATTGCTTTCTGCACATACGATCCGTACCATAGTTGGCCAAAGGAATTCATGTGTTTCAGGATATATTAATATTATTAAAGAAAAAATACAAAGAGAAGGAAGGATGTAAGTTTCTTTTCTGGTAGTATGGCAGAGTAAGTACCTGTCCAATCATCCAACTGAAAACAACCAAACATGCCGGACAAAACATTTTCTCAAAAATAGTTTGAAACATATTCATGAGTTCACACACAAAAAAATAAGGCACACTCTGAACAGAATGCTTATATTAGTTTTCACCTTGAAGGCATTTAACAAACTGGGAGAACCTGAGCTTCTGTTTTTACAACTTAGCAGGACACAGGGGAAAGCAGATAAACTTGGTGACATTTACAAAGGCCCACCAAGATAGAGTGTAGAATAAGAGGCATCCAGCTACAGAGAGGACTTTAAACTGCCTGTCTCAAAAATAAGTGCTATGTAGAAATGGAAAAGTCTTTACTAAAAAATGTGTAACCACAAGGTAGCCCTCACAAGAGTTTACAGGACAAACTGATTACCTGTTTTGTCCCCAGAACCTCAAGTTGAGAATTTTAAGTCCTTGCCTTTGCAGGTTGATAATGATCCCAGGAACCTGACAAAAAACAAATGCAAATTCTAGAGAAACTCACTTTCAACTCCAAAGATAAAGAGTTGATAAAGAATTCCCACTAATAAAGTTTCCAAAAACAAAGCAAAACAAAACAGAGAGAGAGAGAGAGAGAAACAAAGCACCATGAACAACAACCAGGGAAAACAATAGAGAGGAGAACCAGGCCAACAAACACTTCGAACTTTAAAATGATCAGACACAGAACATAAAATATTGTTTAAATAAATAACAGGGAACAAGTATATAAGAATTGAGCTAGATCAGATAGATTAGACACAGGAAACCAGAGGGAAAAAAAAACTGAATAAATTATCTAGACTGCAGCACATAGAAATATAGAGATAGAAAAGATGACAGAGAAGCTAAAACATAGAAAAGACAGAACAGAGGTCTAACATATGCTTAATCTCAAATCTGGAATTAGATGAGAAAGAGTACAGAGCAAGAACTGCAGTCTAAGAATCTTCCAGTTCTGATGAGAAAACCAATCCACAAAATGATAAAGCCGCAAAACCCCCAAGCAAAATAAACACATAAAAATAAATTGGCATCCGAACACTTCATGATAAAATTGCCAAACACCAAAAATAAAGAAAATATCTTTAAAAACAGTCGTAAAGTACTCTTGAAGAAACGATACCTTCAACACAAATGGCAATAAGACTTAGCATTGATTTATCAGCAGTGGAAGTCAGAAAACAATTGAGCATCTTTAATACGCTGAGAGAAAATAACCGTAATTTTATACCTGGCAAAAATATATTTTATACCTAGCAAGATTCTATTTGAAGAACAAGGGGGAAATGGACATTTTTCCAGTGAACAATAGCTGAAAGAGTTGTCCATCAATTTATCCTCACTAAATGAAACCTAAGAGAAGTGATGAAGGGGTGGGTTGGGGGAAGGAGTTACAAGCCAAGAATGTAGTAAACATATGGGTAAATCTGAACAAACATTTCTGGTTTAAAATAATATGTAATCTGTGAGATTAAAAAAAAAGATAAAACTAAAACACTGGGCAAAATCGAAACCTAAATTAGTGGAGCAGTGACTGGAGTTAAGTGGTCTAAGGTCCTTGCATTGTTTGAGAGGAGAGGAAAGATACTAATTGGCTTTAGGCCTTGATAAGTATGCATGCTAAAATTTCTAAAGAACTACTAGAAAAGGATCTAGAAATAAAATATCTAGAGGACCACTAAGTGAATTATAAAAAAAGAAATACGGAAGAGGCATGAAAAATGGAAATAAAATGAAGGAATAAATTAGAATGTACATGTAATTACAATAAATATAAATGCATTATGTATTTCAGTTAAAAGACAATTATTTTTAGACTTCACAAAACAATATCCAGCTACATTGTACATGTCATATATAAAAAATGCAGCTTAAATATTAGGACACGAAGTTATTTATATTAGAAAAAATATATTATGTTTTTATTAACATATTAGAAACGAAAACTTCACAAGTAATTAAGCTGTCAGAAAAATAGAAGTTTTTTACTCTATTAGACACAAAACTGTAAGAAGAATAAAGATACAAACAGAAATTAAAAAGAGGCTGAACGCAGTAGCTCACACTTGTAATAACAGCACTTTGAGAGACTAATGCAGGAGGATCCGTTGAGCCCAGGAATTCGAGACCAGCCTGGACAATATAGCAAGACCCCATCTCTACTAAAAAGTAAAAAAACCAGCCAGGTGTGGTAGTGCCCCATATAGTTTTAAATGATAATATGTAATGTATGAGATTAAAAAAACAGTAAGCAAGCATATAAATGATATCACAAATGAAAAACTGTGATGGCATAGAGATTAAAAATAAGAATTAGAGGCTATTATAAACAATCACTATGCCTCCTAATGTTAAAACTGAGATGAAATCAACAAATTCCTAGAAATGCATAAATTGATAAAATGGATTCAAAAAGCAATAGAATACCAGATTAGTCTTACTATAAAATAAATTGAATTAGTAGTTGCAATCTTCCTAAAAGAAAATACCACTTCCAGATAAACAGATGACTACTATCAGAAGGTAACTACTATTTTGAGGTATACATAATTCTAGTCTTATACAGACTATGCCAGACAATAGAAAAACTCTTTGACTTATTTTAAAAGAATAGAAAAACATTGATACCAAAATTTGATAAGATCAAGATTGAGCATTGAAGCCAGTAAAAAAAAAAAAAACTGATAAGAGAATTACAGGACTTCTCACACCTTTGCACTTCTCACATATGTGCAAAATTTGGAGTGTGTGTGTGTAGTATAAAAATAAAACTGTAGTCAGGCACAGTGGCTCACACCTGTAATCCCAGCACTTGGGGGGGCCGAGGAGGGTGGAGCAGCTGAGGTCAGGAGTTCGAGACCAGCCTGGCCAACATGGCAAAACCCCAACTCTACTAAAAGTACAAAAATTAGCTGGGTGCAGTGGCGCATGCCTGTAATCCCAACTGCTCAGGAGACTGAGACAGGGGAAGCTTGAACCTGGGAGGCGGAGGTTGCAGTGCGCCGAGATTGCACCACTGCACTCCAGCCTGGGCGACAAGAGTGAGACTCAGTCTCAAAAAAATAAAATAAAATAAAAAAATAAAACTGTATAGCTACCTCACACTATACACAAAAAACAATTCTGGGTTGACTGAAGACTGAAATATAGCAGCCAAACAGGTACTTCGTAAGTGGAGAAACATGTACGACCAATAAACATAAGATGTTTAAGCTTATTAATGACCAAGAAAATTAAAATTAAAATGACAATGAGATTATTTCACACCTAATAAATTGGCAAAAATGTTAAAGTCTGACAATATTTTTGGGGTTTTTTTGTTCTTTTTTTTTTTTGAGACGGAGTCTCGCTCTGTCCCCCGGGCTGGAGTGCAGTGGTGTGATTTCAGCTCACTGCAAGCTCCGCCTCCCAGGTTCACACTATTCTCCTGCCTCAGCCTCCCGAGAAGCTGGGACTACAGGTGCCCGCCACCACGCCCGGGTAATTTTTTGTATTTTTAGTAGAGACAGGGTTCCACCGTGTTAGCCAGGATGGTCTCGATCTCCTGACCGCATGATCCGCCTGCCTCAGCCTCCCAAAGTGCTGGGATTATAGGCGTGAGCCACCGCGCCCAGCCAAGTCTGACAATATTAAATATCAGTGAGAACATGAAATAACAGAGACACTTAATGTTGGTGAGGGTGTTAACTCGTACAGCCACCTTTGCAAACAGAAGGCATTAAGATGCTGGAGAACAGTGAGCTTGCCTCAAGATCTGTTGTGGCCAGCAGAGGGGACCCCATTCAAATACCACCAAGTCAGTGGCTGGATAGAGGGAGTGGCTAAGACTCAAGTTTAGGTGAGGCCAGGTGGCTCATGCCTGCAATTCTAGCACTTTGGGAGGCCCAGGCGGGCGGATCACTTGAGGTCAGGAGTTCAAGACCAGCCTGGCCAACATGGTGAAACCCTGTTGGGTTTCACTAAAATACAAAAAATGAGCTGGGTGTGGTGGTGCATGTCTGTAATCCCAGCTACTCAGGAGGCTGAAGCAGGAGAATCGCTTGGACCCGGGAGATGGCGGTTGCAATCAGCCAAGATCGCCCCACTGCACTCCAGCCTGGATGACAGAGCGAGATCCTGTCTTGAAAAAAAAAAAAGACTCAAGTTTGCTGCCCATGGGCACAGAGGTGGGACCTAGTCAGCAGGGAGTGCCACATAAATTCTGATAAAGCCAAGAGGATGACCAGGCTAACATATTTAGCAAACCGTGGATCACTTATTGGAACCAAACCAATCTTTCTTTCTCTAAAATAGAATGGAGTAGGTCAAGCTGGATTAAGTGTAGCAAGAATGACTAAATCTTGTAAAATTTATGCTTCAACTATACATGCTATCTTTTTTTTTTTTTAGACAGAGTATCACTGTCACCACACTGGAGTGCAGTGGTGCAATCTCGGCTCACTGCAACATCCGCCTTCCAAGTTCAAGCAATTCTCCTGCCTAGGCCACCCGAGTAGCTGGGACTACAGGCACACACCACCACATCCAGCTAATTTTTGTATCTTTAAGTAGAGATGGGCTTTCACCATGTTGGCCAGGATGGGCTCAATCTCCTTTTTTTTTTTTTTTTTTTTTTGAGAGGGAGTCTGCTCTGTTGCCCAGGCTGGAGTGCAGTGGTGCGATCTCGGCTCACTGCAAGCTCCGCCTCCCAGGTTCACGCCATTCTCCTGCCTCAGCCTCCCGAGTAGCTGGGACTACAGGCGTCCGCCACCACGCCCGACAAATTTTTTGTATTTTTTTAGTACAGACGGAGTTTCACCATGTTAGCCAGGATGGTCTCGATCTCCTGACCTCGTGATCCCCCCACCTCAGCCTCCCAAAGTGCGGGGATTACAGGCATGGGCCACCTGGGCCACGGCGCCCAGCCTATATATGCTATATTATAAAAACTGTAGTTTCATCTATTCACAGTATACATACATATATGTGGTGTACACAATATATCTGTATCTTACTGTAGGTCTTTGAAAAGCACTAGACTAGACTATGTGTTATAAAACCACAGACTTCAACTTCTAATATAGCTGAACAAGCAGCTCCCAGAAGGCAAGAAACCTTGCCTCCAAGACCAGAGGCCACCGAGCCTAGGGACCCTGAGTTTGTTCCTCCTTCATAAGAAATAAACGCAAGGGCAAGGTTGACATTCCTTCCCACACACACTGTCATAGGCCAATAACTGGGGGTGGGGTAGGCGAGACAACCTGGGGGAATAAGCACTGTTTTCCTAGGAAGACTAGAATTATCTTAAGGAACTGTTTGGATTAGCAGATCCAACTAAGTTTTTTAATGGGTGTGATCAAAAGTTATTCTTTCTCTTGACGATCAATGGCTGTGTGTTGGGGAGGAAGGCTCACTGTAGACAAAATGAACAAACTGCATTTTCTCTGCACATTGGAGTTTTCCAATGAATGAAAGTGGTGACCGCACAACATGGAGGAAGAAGGTTGTGGCCGGGGAACAAGATGCACAAAGGCTGGGGAGCTAAAAGGACCACAGCAAGTTCAGGGGTGAAGAGACACCGACTAGATCCTGGGGCATTCTCTGAGCAGTAATAAGTGGGGCAAGATTCTAAAAGAACTTGAAAGTTAGGCAGAAAAAGAGAGACTTGGTAGACTGGGCAACGAGAAGTCATCAAGGTTCTTTTTTGAGACAGGGTCTCGCTCTGTCACCCAAGCTGGAGTGCAGTGGCACAATCTTGGCTCACTGCAGCCTCAACCTCCCAAGCTCAAGTAATCCTCCCACATCAAGCCTCCCGAGTAGCTGGAACCACAGGTGCACAACACCACACCCAGCTAATTTTTGTATTTTGTAGAGATGGGGTTTCGCCATGTTGCCCAGACTGGCATCAAGGTTCTTAGTAGACAAGGAACACAACAACATTGACAACATAACAATAAAAATAGCTACAATAATTTGAGTTGCAACCACGTGCCAGGCTCCGTGCCAAGTGCTGTTCAGGGACTCATGATTTAGTCCTCCCAATAATCCTTTCAGGATTTCCACATTACTGAGTTTTATTTCCATAGTACTTATGGAAATACTACCTAAGGCTTGAGTCTTAGATTAAGTAACTCGCCTAAAGTCACACAGCTGTTAAGTGGCAAGAGGGGGTCTGAGAACAGGAAGTCTAGCTTCAAAGCCCGTATTTCAAGAGAGTTTTAGGGACAGAAGTCTTCCAGAGCACAATCAAGGTCACTCGTAGTTTTTTTGGAGGGAAGCACCAGTAAAAGTTGTGGAGATGAACAGGGGGTGGATTTTAAAGAAAGCAACAAGAAGCCCTGGGGTGTAAAACGAGGGGGGGGTCCAAGTTTTCGAGCCTGGGAAATAAGGATCATGGTTGTAACCAGGGGAGAAAAAAATGGCGGCCCTTATGGATAATGTCTGCCTGAATGCTTACCTCTGAACTTGTGCCACTCCTCCTGTTCCCATTTTTCAGACTGAAAAACCACTCTGCCAGGATCTTCATGTTGAAACTTAAAGGTACTATCAAAAATGATTATTCTAAAACATCTATAGTTGCAAAACTGTAGAAGGAGCTGAAGAGGAAAGAGTGGGTAGCAGAACCTGCTGATGGCCTGGCCACGTGGCTTGCAGGCTTTACCATCTCAGGGCATGCCAGCCAACTGCCAGCTGCTACGAATGGCATCAGGAAGTTCCTGAGAACCTTCTCTGGCTGAAGACTACTCTGACAGCTTTCATAGATCTCAAGTACTGGGATCAACATGCCCTGAGAGCAGTCTTCAACCCATGACTGAAAGCAGAGTGGCTGGCATCGGCGCCCCACGTGCCCTAGTGCGGCTGAGTTCCACCACCCGCAGTGGATCTGATGGGATAACTCACGACTGGCTGCCTTCCCTTCCTCATTTCCCTCTCCTGCACCTACTGGTGTCTTCCTGGGACGGTCTCCCAAGTAAACCATCCACCCTTCAATCCTCCTTGCAGGGTCTGTTTCTAAATGAAAACCAAAGGCATAATATCTCCAGGAAGGATCTCAGGAAGGTGGCACTTCAGTCTGTCTCTATCTGCTTAGAATATGAACTTCAAAAGAGCCACATTTGGAGATATTTCCAGTTAAGAAGCCCATGAGAGTTACAGAACAGGGGATAGTCTGTCTGGGAATGATTTCTTCACCCTCGTATGCCTATCATAGGGGCACAGCTCCTGGTATGCAGTAGGTGCCTGATAATTGCTCACTGAATGAACGTGAGGACGATTTGTTTCCCCCAATTTGTGCATATGTCTTTGGCATTTTCCTTGATGAATTCTTTAAAATAATTTCATACATGTGAAATATGTGAAATCAGACCTGTGAAATATTAATTAGTTCCATCCAGTTCTGATCATTCACCTGATCTCTTTAAGAGAATGAGAAAAGCAGCAGACACATGTTTCACTGAAAATGTCTACATCTGTTCCATGGCCAGTTCCAGCTGCTCACATGTATACGAGGCACAGTGGCATACCCAGTGATGATTTAATTTGTAAGTGTCCCCTATACTCTATGAAAACATCAAGCTGAACCCCACCCTAACTTGGTCTCTGCAGACTTTGTATGATTTAGGGGTAGAGGGGAGCCCCTAAAAGAAGACTGAAAATCTTGCTGATCTGCTGACTTAAGTCAGTTTTTTCTTATTCTGAAAGAAATCAAGGTGATGTCAGTGTATCTGCACACCTGAGTTTGTCGAGCCATTCAGACCAAGTGTAAAAGTGAGTGTTGTCTAGGAATCTGTTTTGTGTATTAGACATGCTGCCAGTTATACCCAGTTAGACTGGGTATAATCTTTGGGTAATTCTGGAATTAGGACTTTTCATTTACCAAGTAGGTAAATGTGCTCAGGGGTGGATGAAGAGAAAATCAAAAGGTGAAGACAAATAAAAATAATCACTGACAAGGGATCTAAAAAGCCCCTTCCATCACTAATGGTCAGACGTGAGAACACAGAATGTCGAGAAGTAAAATCCTATTTCCGGTGGGAATTACAGCAAATATTCCCCAACCCATCCTGCATATTTTTCCCCCCTGAAGGGAACTCCATTTTCAGTGTGGAAGGGGAAGTCTTCAACCCTGGGATCGAAACAGTCAGAGGAACAGTTGTGAGGTGGTCAGTCTCCGGGGAAAGCCTGGGATTTGGAGTCAGGGGACTAGACAGTGAGAACTATTAATAGGCGGGTACCAAAGAATGCGTGACTCTGGGAACACAGTTGCCTTGGTTTCTTCATCTGTAGAATGGGACATTAATGCATCTTCTCATTAGGTATTAGTAGCAGTATTATTAAGTTAATATGAGAACCAAATAAAATAATGCAGACAGCAGCATCTGATAAATGAAGGCCCCTCGCTAGTATGATGTGATTTTTCTGTATCACCCAGTACTGCCACACTTCCCCAGAAGTGTCAAGAGGCCATTCCAAATACTGAATCTAGCCACAAGAAACATGATGGCCTTAATTTAGAGACATTTATTAAATAGTCATGATAGAGTCACTGTTTTATTTTAAAGGCTGCAAAAGGATTCAGTTTGCTGAGTTAGGAAATTTCAGAGAGCAACAAGATCTCTTAAACTGGCTGGGTGTGGTGGTTCGCACCTGTAATCCCAGCACTTTGGGAGGCTGAGGTAGGAGGATCACTTGAGTTCGGGAGTTTCAGACCAGTCTGGGGAGCATAGGGAGACCCCATCTCTACAAAAATAAATAATTAGCCAGGCATGGTGGTACACAAGTGGCTGTCGTCCCAGCCACTCAGGAGGTCGAGGTGGGAAGACTGCTTGAGCCCGGGATTTCAAGGCTGCAGTGAGCCCTGACTGCACCACTGCACTTCAGCCTGGGTGACAGAGTGACAGAGTGAGACCCTGCCTCAAAAAAAAAAAAAAAAGAAAGAAATCCGGGCACAGTGGTTCACGCCTGTGATCCCAGCACTTCGGGAGGCCGAGGTGGGCAGATCACAAGGTCAGGAGTTCGAGACCAGCCTGGCCAGCATGGTGAAACCCCATCTCTACTAAAAATACATTAGCCAGGTGTGGTGGCACACGCCTGTAATCCCAGCTACTCAGGAGGCTGAGGCAGGATGATCGCTTGAACCCAGGAGGCGGAGGCTGCAGTGAGCTGAGATCGCCCAACTGCATTCCAGCCTGGGTGACAGAGCAAGATTCTGTCTCAAAAAAAAAAAAAGAAAAAACTCTTACATGATCTAAAATCTAAACTTGTATAACATACTAAAATTTGTCTCCAAGTGGGACCTGCTACTCTCTGAACCTTAAGAAAGTGGCACCTGCAAAGGCACTGCAATGGTACTAGGCACACATTTGGAGAAGCCATCTGTGAGCAACTTCAGCAAGGTCCTGGTAACTGGCATGTATCCTTCAGTTTAAAAAGAAAGTCCCCCAAACCATGGGAGCTTAATGCTCACTCCCAAAGAAGCACTGCTCCATTATCATGAATACGCCCTGGGACGGTTCTGTTGGTTACACACTCATTCTTCTTTGAAATGCAGGTGGGAGGAGGAAGGAGATAGCTTTAAACAGCCTCAACATGAAAAGCATCAGTTAACACAATTCAATAGTTAACCACGATCATTTCGATCATTTCATCATTACCACAGCCAAGTATTTGGTCCTTATGCTCATTTCATCTTTGTAAAGGAAATATTTTATATATAATTTTTTCCCAGCGAAATTGTTGGAAGATCTGTGGCTTTCTGGAAAACTTATTATTTTAATTGTCATCTCTAACCCCATGCAGATAGTAGAAACATGGCAAGCACAATGAAAGTAACCGGGGAATGTACAGAAGGGTCTGTCCTTTCTACTTCTATAGACTTCTCAACTGAGCTGCCTCTGAGAAACAATGCAGAGAGGTTGGCTGTGGCCATGAGCAGCACAGTTCTACTATGGTTTGCCTGAATAAAGAGTCTCCTGATTTCTCACCTCCATACCAGGCATAGGTGAATCTAGTGATCGTGAAAAGCAAGAGTGGAACTGAAGGGGATTCCTCTGTTTGCCACCCCTAGAAATCCTCAATACTGACAGCTTCTGGGATGGAAGGGGGAAAACTGAGCCCGATCTCAATAATGCCGTTTCAGAACAATCTCATCATTGAGGAGAGAATGTGAATATATTTGATGATATGCAAATATCATCTGTGTGTTATCATTTTACTCAACACTCAAAACACTACTGAGTCTGCCAAGCAGATTTATATAGCTTGGCAAATTTTCATTTCATGAATGACACTTCATATGAAATTATTTTCACTGACTAATAGAATAACAGTGATAGAACAGATCTTGAGGTGGTGACAGAATAAAGCCATGTATTCCAGCAAAATTATAACCAACTAATCTCAAACATCCCCATATGATGTTCCTATAATTTATAAATAAAAGGAGCCCTGGTTTATAAGTAACCCCTAAGAATATGCCTTCCCTCTTATTATAGACTGGGCTAGGGCTCTTTCATGCTTGTGGTCAGTCATCTTTTTCTATATGTACATAGGCTTCCTAGGGTACACTGTATCACATCACTAATTGCCACCTTTTCCCTACTCACTATGGGCACAAGCGGCCTCTTAAATTGTCAAGGCAAAAGTTCTCCCTTTCACTAAGAGGTTCCAGGGCTCTGCAAGCAATTCCCCAAGGTCTTCTTTAGAGAACATTTTAGAAGCAGTGGTTTGCAAACTGTGTACACGGTGGTACTGGGTTCTAGAGTGTGCCCTGGGCACAACCCAGGTGACAATAGCAGGCTCTGGGCTCCTAGTTCCCTCAGAGCAGCTCTGTTTTTATTTGACTCATACATGAGGGTCTTGCATAAGATTCTATTTGGTGCTAAGTATAAAACAAAAATGATGTCTACGAAAATGTGTGCAAACCATTGCAAGAAATGGTTCTGTCTCCCTCAGGCACTCTTAACCTCCCTCACCAGGCTGCTCTCTGCAAATGGAGGTGGATGCATTTACTTTCCTTTAAAGAAGCTTACCCTTTTCTCCTCTTCCAGAATTTGAAACATCTAGGAATTGAAGCAATTAAATATACTCATTTTCAACATTCAGAACCTAATCCAGACTTCTGCACAGCAAATCCTTTCAAAGTTAAAATTCGTTTTCCTCAAGTGTACTATAAACTGGATTTAGCCAACCCATCCCCAATTTCGATTTTTTTTTTTTTTTGGCTATCAGCAAGAATGGCGTATACCTGACATGTATTCTTTATGGACCTTTTGTTATAAGCAATGAGAAGGATGACGCTGCCTCTTTCTCTTTACCTCTCTACACTAATCCAAAATCGACACTGGCATTCGGTTGGTATTCTGGAATAATTATGAGAAATTTGGCATAGCCATCCAAAAACAGCAGCTTCAGTGAGTATGTGAGTAACTAGCTGACAACTGAAAATGAATTGGAATGTTATTGAACATCTTGTTCATTTGTATTAGGAAAATAAGTTGCACATGGTCGTACCATGATCAATTTTCCTAATTCCAAAATCAGAAAGAAATAAACCTAAATTCCACAGGTTTGCAGAGAATCAATTGTACCCCTCCAAAGCCCCTTTTGAAATGAAGTGTTCTGAGCCAACTATTTGAAAGACAATAGAGAATGAAGGTAGATTCTAGAAACCAACAAATCCCATTCACTTCCTTCAGTTTGTAAAAACAAGCAACTGACATGTTTCCTGCCAAGGAACACACTGGTAGATAAGAAAGCTCCCTACAGGAAATCCTCGCTAAAAGAGACCAGTTGTGCCATTAAACTTAATCTTCTTTACCAAGTCCCAATCAGTTAAATATCTGGGTGATTTAGCATATATTTCATAATCCCATGTTGTCAAATATTTAACTTCTAAAGTACATATTTCTATGGCATACATGCACAATATTAAATAAACATTAAAATAGAGTTAGGATTCTTTTCCTCCCCACTCCCCATGCAATTAGTTGATGAAAATAAGGGAAATTTCCTGCTTTTTAAAAAGACCAAATTGTTAATTGAACAAGTTTTAAAACTGACCATTATTAATTAAGATAAAGCTATTCAATGCTTTAAATTGCCATGACTTGAAGGAAGACATTTCTAAATGAATATCAAGAACAGAAAATCTGAAGACTGCCATTAACAAGATTAGAAAAATATAAGGAATGTATTTGCTTTATATTTTACAAGGTTCAATGTTGATCCTCAAAGTCAAAATTTAGGACAGGGCCTCGTTGGTTATTTTTTGCTTAGCAAAATGAACCGGGGCGGGGTGGAGGCTAAGGGGAGGGGAGGTCTCCAAACTTTTTTCTATATAGTCCTCATGGAAATCATTACCAAGATACTGGAAATATTTGCAATTTTGATACTGGGAACATCTCAATTATCCTAAAAACAAAAGCACTCTTCCCCATCCACAAAACAGTAAACTTTTCTATCATAAGTCAACTGGATAATAATAATGACAATTATGAAGCAGTTCTTATTTTCATTTAGATTTTCCTTTCCCTGGTTAGCTTCTGAGAACACCCTCTCTTATATTTCCCAAAGTACCAGGCAATCTTCATCCCTCCCCTTCACCCCCCTACCCCCACCCCCACCACCCCACACACAAACGCAGCCTTAGAGCAGGGTTCTAAAAGGCCACCAGTCTGTAAGTTCCATTGCTTGAGTTCAACTTTGAACCCTCTTGTAAACACAAACACCTCATTATAACTTCCCCAGATGACTCCTCATCCACAGGTAACATTCTAACCTTTCTGACTCTCAAAAGAGTTTTGTTCTAACAGTAGACACACAAATCAGTTTGATTCCACAATTAAGTGTTCAGATACATTGTTCTCAGCCTTCCCTTGCACAGCTCAGAGGTGGCAAAATGCAAAGTAAGCCTGGGGGCTCATCCTTGCTTTAAGGCTGTTTCCTCAAATATTTCCAATAAAAATACAGTTATGAAATCTAGGAGACCACATTTTTGGTTGTTGTTGTAAAATGACCTTGATTTGACAGGCACGATCTCAGGTTTCAACAGATGCTGTGGGAAAGCTTACAGAAGCCAACATGTTCTCCAGGCATCTGTGATGACATGCAGGTTTTGTTTTTGTTTTTGTTTCTTTTTAAGTGGTGGTCATGGTAGAGTATGTATGTGTAGTGGGGGTGGGGTGGGGTTACTCCTCTCGGTTTCCATGACAACCATGTCTCCACTCATCAGTTATTAGATACAATCCACTTCCTGTGTCTAAATTTTTAAGCCAATCAGAAAAGTGTTTATACATTTAACAACTTCTGGGACAGTGCTTCTTTAATGAAATCGCTTTAAAGGCTCAAATGAAGATGTTTACGGTCTGTGTTACAGATACAACATTGCACAATGTTTACTAATTCATATTTTTATATGGTGCAGAATGCCCTTCTTCTTGGATGTGAAATGCATTATCCTCAAAGCAGATGCCACAATCTCTTAGAATAGTGTGCAGGCTGATTTTGATTGTTTTCTTTTCATTGTCTTTTCCTTTCACTGTCACAATTTTAGACTTAGTGCATGAAACGTGCTAATGCACAAGGCACTTAAATTATCAAAGTAATGATACAGTTAAGCATCCATCTACTGATGGTCCTTTTTAAAGACTCAGATCCAAAACCAGTTAGGAATCATTATTCTAAGTTGAACAACTTGGCATTCTACAACTTATGAGCAGAAATCATTGAGAATGTATTGTAAAGTGCTGTATCTATACGTGTAAGCTAGTAGCTTACGTCTGCAAAGAAATTTGTCACCAAAATGGCCTACTTTATCTGGATAGAAACAAAAAAATTAAACATAAAGGTATCTCGAGCAAACTGCACCCGAATGAAAAACCGACCCTGCAGAAATCTGTGCACAAGAGGGCTACGTGAAACTACAGCACGATTTTAAAAGAAGGTTTTGGGTGACTGTTTTCCTAAGTCTCAATCTAACTGACCAATCAGTGTGAGAGTTAAAGTGGGCTCCAGTCATTCTTGCAGCCTTCAGAGCTCTGCACCCTCCGAGCTGCTCTCCTCTCCAAGGCAGAGCCGGCGATCAATGAAAAACAGGGAACAAAAGGAATATAACAGGATGTCTTCCTTAGCTAAGGAAAACGATTCCCTTTTTCCTCAATGAGCCAGTCGCACCCTGCCTACGACAGCTCCACACGGGAGCTTCCAGCAGACCAGTCCTTTCGGGTGAGGCACATTTTACATTTGCAATCATGTGTCCCAACTGCTAGCAAATGTGTCACCTTAAGCACAGCCTGTGACAGAGGGCTCCCCGAGCCCAACCAATTGAAACTAATAAATTAAATAAATTTGTAATCCCACAATTAAAAGCTCCTGAGAAAGATTGCATTTCCCTTCCCCAAATGTCATCCCGGGAGTATAAACAAAGCATGAAAAATAGTCTCTTCAGCCTTCCCAGCCGGCAATCATGGTTTTCCCCTCAAAACAATGTTTCTCCAAAAAGAGAAATCTTATTACCCTCAGTGGAAACTCATCTATAGATGTCATATCAGGATAACCCGTTACAGTATTGAAAAGAGGCTGAAACTGCCCATAGATTTGACACTGTTTATAATTGATAGCAAAACAGTTGCGACAGCAATGCTGTAAACTCTGCCCAGCCAAACAAACTCCACATTTAACACGTTCCTTCCTTGAAAATAAAAGTAACGCCCGGGGAGCCCACAGAAGTGGGCTTCCCTAAAAGTAATTAACAGAATTGCATCAATTATTTGATTATTTTTATAAATATCTATTTGTCTGCAATTTTTTTTTAATTTAAAAAGCGACTATCCACACATTCCTAAGAAACTTTTTTTTTTTTTTAATGAACTTACTTTTGAGACAAAACTAATGAAAATAAGCAACTTGCCATGGCTGGATCTTTCCCATTTGGGCTGCAAGCTATAAATCAATCTGAAACCAGGTGGAAATAGGGGGGCGGACACCTACAAAAAAAAATCAAAGGGTGCCCCAAAATGCAGCAGCCTGAACACGGAGGGCTTCTCGTGGCAATGCTAAACCCGAGCAGATTAGGAGGCAGGAAATGAGCCCCATTTTCGTTACCTTCGATCG
This sequence comes from Macaca mulatta, assembly GCF_049350105.2. Classification (NCBI taxonomy): domain Eukaryota; kingdom Metazoa; phylum Chordata; class Mammalia; order Primates; family Cercopithecidae; genus Macaca; species Macaca mulatta. Next base: position 162,871,538 of record NC_133412.1, read on the forward strand.
CCTGCCCCCCCGCTGCTTCTCGCGGCCGCATTGGGGGGCTGCGGCGACGCTGGACTCGCGGGTGGCCCCGCCGCCGGGTCGCGCCGTCTCCCGGCCGAGCTGCAGCAGATCGCGGCCGGAACCCCGGCTCCTGCGCCCGGCGCCCGCCCGGGGTCGGCGGCGCGGCTCCCACCCGGGCCTGGAGCCCTGCTGGGTCCTAGTGCGCGCCGCGCGCCCGCCTCGCGGCCCGGTCTGCAGCCCGCACCGAGGGCAGGCAGCTCCCAGCGCCGCGAGTCCCCGGGCGAGGCCGCCACCCCCTCGGCCCCTTGCGAAAGCGGCCGCGGGGTGTGCGGATGAACTGGAGCTTAATTTCAAATCCTGGCACAAGATGTTCAAAAGAAAGACATTGGCTCCAACTGAACTCTTAGAAGGCAGATGCTAGGATCTGCAGCCCCAGGATAAGCGTAGGGCAGTACCTAGCAGACAGAGGTTTGCCCGGTGCACTGGTGATATTGGCGGTTCACAGACGGTGAGACGCGGTACGGGATCGATAAAGATAGATTTCAAAAATATAACGCTAAAAAGAAAAAAGGTTGAAAATGCGTGTGGTTAAAACAATGTTTTAAACTGTTTTTCCCAATATTTTCCCCCTGTTGACAGACCCTTTTGCATTTCGCTTTCTTTTACTTTATAATATGCTCTTTTAAATAACAAAGCCCCATATGGCTAAACATGTAGTCATTTGATTTTCAAAAGACCTCAAAAATTGCATCAAAATATGCACTCATGTATCTCCTAAGAAATCAACGAGAAAGAATTAATGGTGGCATATGGCGTGCCTCATAGAGAAAACTTAATTACAAATTAAAACAAATGCAAAAATTCACAAATTCAGTAAACTGAAAGTAAATTATGATCCTAGATGTATACACAAATCAGCTCGTGTACAATTAGGAAGACTGTAAATTCCAGGTTTCTCTTTCACAAAGGGGAAAGGGTGTTTGTTACATGAACTCATATCAGATTCCTCTCGTTTGCCCCTAAAAGAGCTTTCAGCAACCTCTTGGCACATTCATTTACTGCAGCCCACCTGGAAAGCAACTTTTAATCTTGCAAGTGCTCATTTAAGAGGACAATTCTATTAGCCCTTAATTCAAAATAAAAGTGCTTTAGTTTGAAAAGCCTGCTTGAAAGGCTTCAAGACTGGGAGCTTTTTTTCAGTCTTTGGTATCACCAAGTTTGAAGGTCACAATTCTGCAAAACTGCTAATAACAATGGCACTGTGGTTTACACCATAAGGAAAATCAAATATGTGCTTTCTGATTTCTATTTTTGAAGCAGAAAAAGTCCCTTTGAAAAGTACTCTTGCCCTCCCCCTTTCCAATTTTAGCTAAACAAGTGTAATGGAAGATTTTTAGTATTAATTAAACATCAAAGGCACTTTCTCTGATGCCTTGTATCCACGCAAAAAAAAACTGGTTGTCATATGTTACACTTGTCAATCTTAAATTACTTGCACATACATCTCATGAGATCTTTACCACATCTCTGTGAGAAAGCAGATACAATAATCTGCAATTTTCAAATGAGAAATTGGAGGTCCCAAAAGGTAAACTGACTTGTTCAAAAATCACATGGCTGGTGAGCAGAGCAGCTGGAATCCCATCCTGTCTCTGATTCCAACAAGCCCTGTTTTTTGAGTGCATCACCTGGCCTCCCAACTATCTCTCTGTAAGTACTGTGGAAAATGAAGCATCTGAAACAAAAATGCAGGTAGGTTTTTTTAGTCATCATTTCTTACCTGTCTCAGAGCAGCAATTTGCCAGCAAGGAAATATGAGGCTTGTTGGAAGTATGTTAGTCTCTGCTAAAATGAGAAAGATGGCTAGGAAGACCCACCCACACTGGTCAGATTTCTGTCCTGGAGCTGCCCAGGGCAACCTGGCAGACAGAAAACTTCAAACTCTGAGGCTGAGCAATGCCTCATCCCCCGTACGTCTTTTTGCTCTTTATCAGAAATTAAGAACTGACTCCACTTGACACATGGAGGAGTAGCGTTTTCTCAAATTGAACTTGGGTTGCTATGAGCAGTCGCAGCACCGAAAGGCCTCAAAAACTCTGGAAATTCATATATAAGGTGGCCTATTCGTGGGATCCAGGGTATCTCTGTCCAGACCTGATGACCCCTGGAACTTTGATGGGTCTCTAGGACATCCCTTCTCAGCCCTCCTGCACCCATGGTAAAGTCAACACCCAGTTCTGTGTGTGGCCAACCCCTTCCTCCTCCTCTCTGCCAAAAGGAAATGTAACTTCTCTGATGATATGTCCTTAAATGCCAGCCAGGTGACGGGCTGGGTGACATTTAACTGAAAAAAAAAAAAAAAACAGAAACATTTCATGCTGAAAAGTGATTCATTCCTTTTCTCGTGCAGTTCACAAGGACTGGGCTAGGCATGGCTATACATTGGAAAATGTGTCTGACCTTCCTGGAAGGATTAAAGCAAAACGTACTTGATGAATTCATTTGATCCCTTTGTTGAAAACTGGTCTAATTACTTTATAGTCACACCATCCATGTGCCTGGCAAATATTGCAAATGCTAGGCTCAAAGCAATCTTAGCCCCAGTAGCAAATGATGAGAAGCAATGCTGGGAAGAAATGCTGGTGGTGAGCTGAGTTCACCTCTAGCTCAAAGCTAGAGCACACCAGAAGAGGTACTGGTCAGAAGAAACTGTCATTCATTCATTCATTCATTTGTCCATCCATTCATCCAATTGTGTATGTATCAAATGTTGAGCAAGGTACTGTTCTAGGCTCTGGGTAGAAAAAATAAAGTTTTCAAGCACTCCTATCGTATGGAGCCCACAGACAGGCAAACAATTGCAGTGCAGTGGTACCAGTGGAGCCATAAAATCATGACACCGGGGATATGAGGGCAATCTGGCTGCGACATCTGTCATCCCATTGATCTCTAGAGTTGATTCAGCTGATCTGGCTGGCTAGGCAGGTGTCCCCTTTCTCCTTCACCGCTCCATCTGTGTCCCTCCTGAAACTGTGCACTCCATTGAAGAGGACGACCATCCCTGATAGAGGAGGACTGGGCTTTGGTCAAGGGTGTATGAATCACTGTGCTCCCCTGCTAGAACCTCCAAATGGGCACTGAAATCACTGGTGCTCTATATTCAAACACCAACTGCCCTGGTCCTGGGCCAGTTGTCTTCTAAGCCATTCCAGGCCTGCCCTTTGCTCTGTGTTGCCAGGAGCTGTGTCTGGCAGGCTGAGTTTCACAGACGCTTGGGTCAGTTGGTTGGTGGCTGGATATGGCCAATGAAGGGGACTGGAGGAGTGGAGGAAGAAAAGAAGATAGAAGCCAGAGACCATCATTGTGTCCCACCTGCCTTTGATGGCATCTCTAGCAGTGGCTGCATCTGGCTGAGGCTTCTGTCAGGTGACTCTAGGCCCTGGGCTCAGTAACACTGCCACTTCCTGTTAACTGTCCAGCGTGAGGACGTTCTTTGCTCTCTGCTGGGATTAGTTTCTGGGTGACTTCCCTGAAATGCATATGAGAGTGGGGAAAAGAAAGTCCCCACTGGAGAGGATATCCTGGGCAAAGGCATGAGTGGATGAAGATGCGAGGCGGGCCAGCGCACTGCCTGGGGAGTAGCGATGCTAAAGTGAAGGCTTCGGATGAGGCGGCGTCTGTAGATCCTGCTGGAGGTGCCAGCAGGATCCAGAGTCCACCGGGCTTTGAACTTGATTGTGATTTCTACATGGGAAACCCCTTTATCTCCCTTTAGCCTTTGCTTAAATGTTCCCTTCCCAATGTCTCTTCCTCCTCCTCATCCTGCTTTTTTCCTTCTTCCCTTTCCCTTACCACTTTCTGATACATTACTATTTACTTATCATTTTTATTATTCATTATCTGTTCCACCACACACACACACACACACACACACACACACACACATGAATAAAGTTCTACAGGGCCAGGAACCTTTGCTGTATTCAATGATAATTTACAAGAACATAAAACAGTGACTGGTACATAGTAGGTGCTCAATAAATGTTTTTAATGAATGAATAAAGTTAATAAATAAAAAGTTATTTATAGTAGTCAGAGTTCTCCAGAGAAACAGAACCAGTAGGATGTATTTATTATATATATAGAGAGAAAAGGGATTGATTATAAGGATTTGGGTCGTGTGATTAAGGAGGCTGACAAGTCCCCAGATTTGCACCCAGCAAGCTGTAGGCCAAGGAGAGTCAATGGTGTAGTTCCAGTGTGAAGGCCAGCAAACTCCAGACCCAGGAAGAGCTGATGTTTCCGTTGAGTTTGAAGGCAGGAAAAACACCACTGTCCCAGCTCGAGGCAATCGGGCAGGAGGAGGTAGTCCCTCTTACTAGAGGGAGGGCTAGCCTTTTGTTCTAGTTGGGCCTTCGGCTGATTGAATGAGGCCCACTCACATTAGGGTGGGTGTCTGCTTTCTTAGCCTACCTATTCAAATGTTAATTATTATTATTATTTTTTTTGAGACAGTCTTGCTCTGTCACCCAGGCTGGAGTGCAGTGGTGTGATCTTGGCTCAGTGCAACCTCTGCCTCCCAGGTTTAAGCAAGTCTCTTGCCTCAGCCTCCCAAGTAGCTGGGACTACAGACATGTACCCTCATGCCTGGCTTATGCCTGGCTTATCTTTGTATTTTTAGTAGAGATGGGGTTACGCCATGTTGGCCAGGCTGGTCTTAAACTCCTGGCCGCCTTGGCCTCCTAAAGTGCTGGGATTAGAGGCATGAGCCACTGCACCTGGCCTCAAATGTTAATCTTATCTGAAAAACACCCTTACAGACACACTCAGAATAATGGTTACCCAAATATGTGGACACCCTATGGCCCAGGCAAGTTGACACGTAAAATTAACCATCACATTGTAAAAGACCATGTTTTATCAGGATCATTCTAGAAAGTGCATGGAAGATTATTTAGATCCAAAATGTTTTAGATATCAGAAGGCAGGGTGACATATTAAGAGGTAACTATTATCCTAGTTCAGAAGCAGACCTGAAAGAATTCATCGTTGGTGGCTTCAGATGACCCTTCAGTGACCCATGGGTGATGTGTGATGTTACACACACCGAAGGCATCACACAGACACAACTCTCGGAGGAATCCATCAGAAGTGCAATGCCTAGAAAAGAACACAGTGTGGCCGGGCGCGGTGGCTCAATCCTGTAATCCCAGCACTTTGGGAGGCTGAGGCGGGCGGATCACAAGGTCAGGAGTTCGAGAACAGCCTGGCCAATATGGTGAAACCCCATCTCTACTAAAAATACAAAAATTAGCCGGGAGTGTTGGCAGACACCTGTAGTCCCAGCTACTCGGGAGCCTGAGGCAGGAGAATCTCTTGAACCCGGGAGGCGGAGGTTGTGGTGAGCCGAGATTGGGCCACTGCACTCCAGCCTGGGAGACAGAGCGAGACTCCGCCTCAAAAAAAAAAAAAAAAAAAAGAACACTGTGGATAACTACAGGGGGTCCTGGCTGCTCTTGCAACAGGCTGAGGACAACAGTGTCCTCTGGCCACTTTAACTGCTCAGTTGCAGTAGACACAAAGCAGGGTGGCAACCTGGCTCCTTTTGGGGGGATTTCTCATTCCACGCAATGGTCCTGGTGTTGAGTGGGAACAGGCTTCTTATAGCATGACCGTAGAATTGGGCCCAGGGTGGGCACTTGGCATGCTGGGCACTTGACCCCATGCCAGGACAATTAGGGTCCTCTGAAGTTCCCTAACTGAAGCCAGGGGAAGCAAGGATCCTTCTCTTCACTTGGATTGCCAAACTTAGGTGCCACCAGTAGCCCCACCCTCAGTTTGCAGGCTCAGAAGATGGATAACTGCGCAACTATTAGCCCAAGCATGACGTTAAAACACAATGAAAGCCCAATATAAACTTTGGATTATCCAAACAAACTTTTTTCCCCTCCATCATCATAAACAGTTTAGAATAGGCTGTATATATCGCCACCATTTATATACACACAAGGATGCACCAAAATCCTCACTGTACTGGTAAGATCCCCGGAACACTCCCCAGCTTTCTAGATACAGGTGGTATCAGGTTATCCTGAAAGAAAGATTTTCCACTTGCTTCTTTGTATGCTTCCAATTGCAATAAAATGCCACCCGTCTTCACCCTATGAAGTCACAAGCCTTAACATTCCCCATGAAACCGATAGCCTCACCCTTTTACTAATGCAGGCTTAGGAGATGGTGAAATCACACGTGACTTGGATGTCATTACTTTTACCCACCCTTTTATAAGGGATTTATTGCCTCTCAGCGGTGACAGCACTAAATCAGTCCTATGAATCTATGCTTGTCAAGAGGAATGGACAAAACTCACTTTGATTCCTTTGTCTCTCCGATATCTATCACATTTATTCCTTCGTTGACCAAACCCAGCACAATCTGCCGATGGGCTTGCTTTGGCAATAGTGGCTAATGAGTGACATCTCATCCCCAGCTCTTACAGATCCAGTCATGGAATTGCCCACAGTTTGTGTTTCTCAGACCCCCTTCTCAGTTCTGGCTCAGGCCCTTTAGGAATCATTTATCCTGGGGTCTGACTCCCAAGCAGGGCTGTGAAGAAGGCCTTGAGAGGAAAGCGTGGGGCAGAACGCTGCCAAAAAAACAGCCCAATCTGGCTCTCAGCCAACCAGCTGGCTGCTGCGCGAAGGCCTCTCCCAGCCTCTCCAGACCCTCCTTTGTCTCCCTCAGCCTCCCTTTCTCAGCTGTCTCGCCTCAGGTAATCATCCACACTCTGCACTTCCCCAGCTCTTTTTATTCCCGCATTTCAGATCACTTTACACACGTTAATTAAGCCTTAAACCACTCAGGAAAGAAAAGCAAAAGGCGCGTGGGGATGTTTGCACTGCGCTCCTCCCAGCTGCTCTGGCCCGGGAGCAGGCCAGCCGCGGGCCGCCCCACTCCCACCCGGGGAGGAAGGAGAGCCGCAGAGGCTGCCGGAGACCAAGAGGGCTTCTCCTGCGACACGCAGGGTTGGGGTGTCAAGGGTGGAAACTGACTCCACACATCACAGAACACCTCGTCTCATTGAGAGGCACATGTCATTGTTATGGGACAACCTCCCATGTAGCGGTCACCTGCCACAGTTGATCCAGATGACCTTTGGAAGGTGGGTCCTGGGCAAGACGGCTGGTGAAAAGAGGCGGTCTCGGCATCACACCTGGGTTAGGTGCACTTCAGTCTGTACCGTTGTGGTCGTGATCATGGGTTTTTGAATCAGAGATGTCTTAGGTCACATCTGGGCTCTGTCGTCTCCCAGCTCAGCTGTCTTCCACATGTTGCTTTGTATCCCAGGGCCCACAGTCGTATCTGCAAAGTGCGTGTGACAGTATCCACTACCCTCCCTCCACCTGGATTTTTGTGGAGGATGAAATTAGATCATGCATGCAAAGTACTGGCACGCCTAGTGGTAGATGTTAGAGCTTGTTTGAGCCAGATAACTCTATGTTTAGTCCCAGCCAGTCTGAATTAATGTAGTTCTGCTGTGGCCGTTTGGACCCTCTAGCTCAAATTGGTGCTAAAGTCTGTCATTCACAAGAAATGGTGGGGAAATCCAAATGAAGTCTGTAGTTTAGTTAATAGTCTGTATCAGTGGTAATTTTTTAGTTTTGGTAAATGTGTCATGGTTATTTGAGACATTACAGGAAGTTGGGTGAGTGGTGTGAACTCTTCTGTTTTTGCAACAAATGCTCATCTAATAATAACAATAATCTTATGAAAATACATCAAAATTCGTAATGGCTACACAGCGGGCGTCATACTTCACCTGATATGGTTAGGCTTTGTGTCCCCACCCAAATCTCATCTTGAATTGTAATCCTCATAATCCTCACAATCCCCACATGTAAAGGGAGAGACCAAGTGCAGGTAATTGAATCCTGAGGGCGGTTTCCCCCATGCTGTTCTCGTCATAGTGAGTTCTCACAAGATTTGATGGGTTTATAAGGTGCTCTTCTGCTTTTACTCGACACTTCTCCTTCCTGCCACCTTGTAAAAAAAGGTGCCTTGCTTTCTTTTTGCCTTCTGCCGTGATTGTAAGTTTCCTGAGGCCTCACCAGCCATGCTGAACTGTGAGTCAGTCAAACTTCTTTCCTTTATAAATTACCCAGTTTCAGGCAGTCCTTTACAACAGTATGAAAATGGACTGATACATTACCTGTATTTTTAGTGTACTATATTAAGATACCTCCATAGTGACCAAAAACATGCCAACTCTTTGTTACCAAAATAAGAGGCAATTTATGTTATCTCTAGTTGTTATCACCACCAAGAAAAATCCCTTGAGTTTTCAGTGTCTACAAGGTACCGTATTGAACCTTAAAATAGCAAATATTACTATCCGGTAAAACCATTACCTGTGTGGCAGTCATTTTAAAGTAGCTGTTTGGATGTAAGATACTTGATAGCCTTACCATTTAAGCCCCCAGTGCTTCCCTTATTTCACAGAAAATGAATGGCTTGCCAGTCAATCAGCTCTGAGCTTTCCCTTTTGGTGGGTGGTGACTAGGAAGAGCAATCTTGTCAAATAACACTGTAGATTATATCCGCTTGCCACTCTGAGTAGTTTTTGAGACGTTCGTCTTAAAATGCTGAGGATATCTTTTCTTTCCCTAATGTAATAGGGACCAGATGATTTAAATGCTTTTATGTCCTCGTTTCTTAATACCATGCAAATTGTACTCGCAGAGGGTCAGAAGGAGATCTTTCTTCCTTTCTTCCTTTCTTTTTTTTGGTAGGGTCTTGCCCTGTTGCTCCAAGGCTGGAGAACAGTGGCTTGATCATAGCTCACTGCAACCTCGAATTCCCCAGGCTCAAGTGGTTCTCCTGCCTCAGCTTCCAGAGTAGCTAGGACTGCTGGTGTGTGCCACTACACCCAGCTAATTTTTCTTATTTTTTGTAAACACAGGGGTCTTGCTATATTGCACAGACTGGTTTCCTGGACTTAAACGATCCTCCGGCCTCAGCCTCTCAAAGTACTAGGATTACAAGCATGAGCCACCACACCCAGCCCAGAAGGAGATTTTCATTGAGTGAATGGTGAGTTTTATGAAGAACCTCGACATGGATCCCTCCCATCAAAGAATGTGAATAGACAATGGCTACATTAAGTGGGTTCTGTGAGACTCACAGCTTTAAAACGCAAACCCTCTGTCTTGTCAAGTTGCTCAGCTCTCCAGGTGATTGGCGATCTGTGAGGTGTGATTCCTGAAGTAGAGGAGCTACACCTGGACATTTGATTGTGCCTGTTGGCCGAGCATTCATAATCAACAGTTGGGTTGGCATCTGCTACCCACAGGGCATTAATGGATCTGGGCCTGTGAAGAAGGTTAGGGCAGAGCCCCCGTTCTCAAGTATGAGAATGACATTTGTCACTCTTTTTAGTTGCCCAGGATGTGACCCCTTCCTGTGCCCGGGGAATCCCCAATCTCAGGAGGCAAAGCCACCCCCGCTAAAACTGGAAATGGCACAGACCACATGCCCACCCTTTCTTGCAGTTGAGAGTACAAGGGACATAACCTAGGTTTCCCCAGCAGCTGGGGATAGGAGGGAGTGGGGTAGTGCTTCACTCAGCAGCCGTAGGAGTGGCAGCAGCCTCTATGGCAGAGCGCAACAGCGTTGATGTCCATAGCAGGACCATCACCTGCCCCATCTGCAGCATGAATTTAATTTAGGCCTTGATCCAGACTGCATCCTCTTGGAGCTGATCCTCTAGCTCTCTTAAGGATCCTTGTGAGCCACCCACCATCCTGTAAACAAATGCCCTTCCTGCTGGGATCAGCCATGCTCAGCTTCTGTTGACTGACACGAGTCTCCTCTCAGAGTCTCTATCTTGGATACCAGTTGCACCAACAAGCCATTATTCTTCCAGCAGTGGCATGATGTTCCTGCTGATCCCTCACTCGTCAGACTCCTCCTGTCATGACAACATACACTTAGGGATGGAGCATCTGTGGCCATGGCATGAGATTTCACTAGTTACCTTGGTTGTTGGTGCTAAGTGAATCAACCAGAAATGTAAGCAAATTTAATCTCAAGTACTTTTCTGCATGGGCAAGATGGAGCATGCGTTGATACATGTTTCTGGTAACACTGGTAGGAGTCTTTCTTATGACACCAGAGAACGTAATACAGTAGAGTTTTGGCCAAAAGAAAGAAACGACAATGACAACAACAATAACAACAACAAAACCCTCCATAGTTACAGGGAAAACATTTTTTGTTATTTTGTAATAGAAAAGGAACAGTTTCAATATTCAGTTTATCTTCTTTATCCAGCCTCTTCTTTTTGTGTTGTAGAAATCCCATTGTGAACACTTATACTTCATCCATTGACTAGATGACACTGAACTTCACGATAGGAAACTTTCAGCGTGAGATGGATCATCTTGTTTCAAAGAGCAAAGAACTGATCCCTGAAAAGATTGCGAGACCGTGAGCTTCCATTGATAAAAACCAGGAATACAGGTTTTTCATATACTCCCAGCAAGTTACACGTGGAAGTAGAATAATTTCTTCCAAAACAAGAAGACAAAGATATCGTTAATCCTTTCAATTGCATTACTTTTAGCAGCCGTAAAAATAAGCCCAGCAACAAATACTCAGGGTCTTAGATGAAAGCAGAGTGGATTTAAGAGAATTGGAGCAGAGGGCACAATGAAAGTTCCTTTGCTTTCATTTTGAATTTTGTGTGTGTTCAGTTGTCCAGCGACTGTGACTCCATGAGGGAGGGTGATCATCCCTGCACAGCTGCAAAGCGTAGGGGCCATGGTTTCCACCTTTTTTCCTCCCATGTCTCTGTCAATCTGGCTTCCACTGAAATCACTTTCACGAATGCACTAATAAATCCCCAACGGCTTAATCTACCTATCTATGCTGTGTCACACTGCTACTTTCATTTTCTTGCAATTCTTGCCTTTACTGAGCTCTACATTCTTCCTGTTTTCCTTCTCCCTTTCTGGCCAGTCCTTCTGCATCTCTCTCACTGGCTCGTGCTCCTCCCCGCCACCCTCCAACTAAGACCGTAGTTCTCTCATAGGTTATTTTCTCTTCCATTCCACATGCTTTTTCTTGGTGATCATGTCCATTTTCATGCCTTCTGACAATCACCAGTAACCAATGACCAGCACGTACATACTTCCTGAATTTCAAATCCCTGTCTCCAATAAGCTCCTGGACCCCTCCACCTGAATATTTTGCTGTCACCTCAAATTCAAATTCAGTGTCTCAGTCTGGATTATTATCATTTTGCTCCAAACCTCCGCTTTTATTGTTTTTTTAGACAGGGTCTTGCTCTGCACCCCCGGGCTGGAGTGCAGTGGCATGATCATGGCTCACCGCAGCCTTTACCTCCTGGGCTCAGGTGATCCTCCTACCTCAGCCTCCTGAGTAGCTGGGACTACAGGCACGCACCACCATGCTCAGCTAATTTTTTGTAATTTTTGTAGAGATGGAATTTCTCCACATTGCCCAGCCTGGCCTGGAACTCCTGGGCTCAAGTGATCTGCCCTCCTTGGCCTCCCAAAGCACTGGGATTACAGGCGTGAGTCACTGTATCTGACCTAACCTTCACTTCTTATATTCCTGTATTAACTGCCCAGAAAGCTCAAAATTATCCTCAGCATGCCCCTCCCTCCCGTTCCACACTCATTCACCAAATTCTACAGATTCTGCCTTAGAGATTAATCGTAAACCTGGCCCTCCTTTCCATCCTTCTGGCCTTTGCCTCAGTGCAGCCCCCTTCCCCTCTCTATGGCTGCAGTCCCTGACACATCCCCACACTGCTTCACAGTTATCTTGCACCACATGAGACAGACTGCTTGGGCAGCCAAGGGAGGAGAGCTCCAGCAGACCTAGGAGGCCAAGCAGATGGGAGCCAGCAAAGGAACAAAGGTTATCCACGGGGTCAGGACCCTGGGGGATCCTGAGGCTTGAATGGAAGCTATAGTTCTGCAATTGTAGCAAGTCCTGCCTCCAGCAGTGACCAAGCTGATCCCTAACTCCTCGGAGGATTCCCAGGGTAGGAAGGAAGCTGCCCCTGGCCATAGAACTCATTACCCTAAAATACCACCTCAATTCCATCGCTTCCCAGTCCCCAGTCTGGTGATTCCCCATCATCCACAGAATCCAGAGTACACTTTCTATTTCCCACCGACGACTCCAGGACCCCGTAATTGTTCACGCAGCTTTGCTGTTGAATATGTCAATTACTCACTTAAATTAGCCATTCCCCTCTCTCACACTTAACTATTGACTGTGATTTTCCAGCCTCTGAAATTTGCCTATGCCTTTTCTCCTAGAATCGTGTCCTTTAATTCTTCAAACCTATCTGTTTAGGTCTTATGTGGTTTTTCACTTGTTAAACCAACACATATTTAGAACCAACTAGGGGCCACGCCAATTCCAGCAAAGAAGACTAGAGCTCTCCCCTCAAGGAGCACTTAGTCTACTGGGAAAGGTGGACAAGGAAAAGGAATTTACATTACAGTGTGATAAATTCCACAGTGATGTTGCCGTATGATGTCCTGGGAAAACCTTTCTGGGAATCTCTCAAATCTCATCACCATAGAGATGTTCACATTAACTTACAAAGAAACCATTTCCTGTCTTCTGAACGCCAGGGCTATGATTCTCAACTTTGTTGTACAAAGATTCATCTGGGGCCTGTAGTCCCAGCTACTCCAGAGGCTGAAGCAGGAGAATGGCATGAACCTGGGAGGCAGAGCTTGCAGTGAGCCGAGATTGTGCCACTGCACTCCAGCCTGGGCGATAGAGTGAGACTCCATCTGAAAAAAAAAAAAGATTCATCTGAGGGTCGGGCGCGGTGGCTCATGCCTGTAATCCCAGCACCTTGGGAGGCCGAGGCGGGTGGATCACGAGGTCAAGAGATTGAGACCATCCTGGCTACCACAGTGAAACCTCGTCTCTACTAAAAATACAAAAAATTAGTCGGGCATGGTGGCAGGCACCTGTAGTCCCAGCTACTCAGGAGGCTGAGGCAAGAGAATGGGGTGAACCCGGGAAGCGGAGCTTGCAGTGAACAGAGATCAGGTCACTGCATTCCAGCCTGGGCGACAGAGCGAGACTCCATCTCAAAAAAAAGATTCATCTGGGGAAGCTTTTTTTATACACATTTCTCCAAAGTCTCACTTTCAGAAATTCTGATTCAGTCGACCTGAGATTCGGCCTAGGAATAAACATTTTTCATAAACCCCTCAGTGATTTTAATACAGGAGAGGCCACAGGTCACACTTAGAACAACATTGCTAATGCGTTTATTGTTTTTGCAACTCATAGACCATAGCAGATACTTTCTTGTAGTCTACATGCTTACATGAATGGCTTATCTAGTTTGCGAAATAATAGATCTTTAAGAGCAGAATATTTTACTTATACATCTTTTTTTATTTGTTTGTTTTGAGACAGGGTCTGTCGCCCAAGCTAGAGTGCAGTGGCATGATTGTGGCTCACTGCAGTCTTGAACTCCTGGGCCCAAGCAATCTTCCCACCATAGCCTCCCTGGGACTACAGGCAGGTGCCACCATGCCTGGTGTATTTTATTTTACTTTTTTTTAATAGAGACAAGATCTCACTATGTTGCCCAGGCTGATCTTGAACTCCTGGGCTCAGGTGATCCTCTCGCCTCAGCCTCCCAAAGTGTTGGGGGTTACAGATGTGAGCCACTACGCCCGGCCTTCTTATACATCTTTATACTCCTTCAGGGCATAAGAATAGTACATGAGTAATTGCATATCTTTTGTACTTCGTAAGTCTTTAACAATTTTAGTATAGTCATATTTTGTATTTAAATTTCGATAACTGTATATTGATTTCATAATTTAATTTTTTTTTAAAAAAGATTGATGTGAGGGCATGTTGCTGCTGAGAGGCTAAGAGATGCTAGTGACAAGGTGAGGTGGGGATGGGAGGTGCTCCTGCACCCCAGGGGCCTACGCTCTCAGGTGGGGGCAATGCAAACAGGGCGCCTGCTGCACAGACCAGCTCAGGGAGGTTCAGGCTGCACTAACATGATGCTGACAGAATGTCTTAGAAAGGTGCCATTGGGCCTTCATGGGTGGTGATCTTTTTTCATTTATTAATTTTTGTAGAGACAGGGTCTCACTATATTGCCCAGGCTGGTCTTGAACTCCTGAGCTCAAGCCATCCTTCTGCCTCGGTGTCTCAAAGCACTGGGATTACAGGTGTAAGTCACCACGCCCAACCTAGAGGCTGTGTTCTTTAAAGTCAAATCTGAGGCTGGGCATGATGGCTTGCACCTATAATCCCAGCACTTTGGAAGGCCGAGGCAGGTGGATAACTTGAGGCCAGGAGTTCGAGATCAGCCTGGCCATCATGGCAAGACCCCATCTTTACTAAAAGTGCAAAAATTAGCCGGGCGTGTTGGCGCACGCCTGTAATTCCAGCTACTCGAGAGGCTGAGGCACGAGAATCTCTTGAAGCCGGGAGGCAGAGGTTGCAGTGAGCCAAGATTGTACCACTGCACTCCAGCCTGGATGACAAGAGTGAATAAAATAAAATAGTCAAATCTGACCTCCTACTACATCCCACAATTGTGACAAGCCATTCTCTCAAACGATGTTTCCAGTGGCAGTTTGAAGAAAATTCGGAGGGAAGCCCATGAAGCCCGACTCCCGCCCAGCTGGACGCTGCCTGCCTTTGCTTGTAACCTCCATTAGGGCACCGTGCCTGACCATACCTGCCTGCAAAGGCTCTAGGGCTTGCAGGACTTCTGGAGCAGCTGTACTGAGATGTGGGTCTCAACCATGTGGGTTTGGTTCTGCCCTCTCTATGCCCGGACTAGATCTCTTTCTAGACGTAAACCTAACTTCCCCTGTGACGCCACATGCGCTGGGCCAGGGATTGTTGCAACCTCCACAGTTCCTGGACCACCCACTCAGCAGCATCCCAGATGGTGAACCAGAGCCCTAGTTGGGCCTGGAAATCACTGGAAGAAAAATAAAAGAGGATTAAGCTGGGATTACTCTTCCTTCTTATTTACCACTCCCTGAGAGCTCTTCTTTCCCAGCCTCTGCAGCTGGCCTCTCTTCACAACTGAAACTACCAGCCCCCTTTTGCCCCCCATCATATAGCATTAGCCCTACTCTAATCTTTCTAGAAAGTTCTTGCTCTAGAGTCCAGAACAAGTCCAGATATTGAATAAGGCATATTTTGGAGCTCAGGACCCAGTAGGATGTAGCCTAGTAGCTGTAGCAAAACAGGGAAGATTGGTTAGAAGTGGACCCAGAACTAGAACAGGATGGAGCCCAACTAGTCCCAGGTGCTGTGATGGCACCCACTGCGGTAGTGCCATCATTAGGCATACTCATATGCCCTAGTCCATGCTCAGGGACAGGTGGAGCAAAGCACCTGGGACCTAGAGATACAGTCAAATAGAATTAAGTTAGTCCATTGGTGAATCAAGGGTCCCTAGCCACTGGGCTGAGTTTAAGGACGTTTTCTTAGGGGGGACTGTACTGCCAGGTAATTTAGCAGAATAGGGAAGCAACGCAAGAATCCAGCTGTCAGATCTGTGGGTCAAAGAGCATACGATGACTTCTGAGCAAAACTAGTTTTGATATTTGAACAAAACTAGAGGGAAGAGGGCTGAGGCTTGGAGATAGGCTTCAGGAATCCTGCCTGCCTGTGATTCTCCTTACAGAATTCAGAGGAGTAAACAATGCCCCATGCCAGGACTGACATAGAATGCGGAGAGGGTAACCCAGGCAGCCCCAGGTACTCGCCTGGGTCCAAAGGCCAACAGTGGCCTTCAACACTGCAACATTTCTTTACTATACGAGTGGTATCCTCCATACTCACATGTCATGGTTTATGCTATCTAAAAATTAGAATTGACCTGTAGTCCCAGCTACTGGGGAGGCTGAGGTAGGAGGATCCCTTGAGGAGCCCAGGACGTCAGAGCTGCAGTGAATCACGATCATGCCCCCACACTCCAGCTTATGCAACAGAGTGAGACCCCCATCTCAAATAAATAAATAGGCTGGGCATGGTAGCTCATGCCTGTAATCCCAGCACTTTGGGAGGCTGAGCTGGGTGGATCACAAGGTCAGGAGTTCGAGACCAGCCTGGCCAATATGGTAAAACCCCGTCTCTACTAAAAATACAAAAAATTAGCCAGGTGTGGTGGTGGGCACCTGTAGTCCCAGCTACTCGGGAGGCTAGGCAGGAGAATCACTTGAACCCAGGAGACAGAGGTTGCAGTGGGCTAAGATCCCACCACTGCACTCCAACCTAGGCGACACAGCGAGACTCTGTCTCAATAAATAAATAAAATCAGATTTGATCACCATGTGTGCCTCTTCAGAATATCTACTGAGCAAAGTGGGGAAACAGGATTAGAAACAAGGTTAGTATCTTTCATTTTTATAGGAACTTAGTGGAAGTGAGAATCTTTAGACGTTCCATCTAGTCTAACCTACCAATGTAAGCTAGGACTCCGTAAAGTCCATTATTTTAATTTCTAGAAAAGAATTCCAGGGGCAGATCTATTGATATTGCCAAAGAAAATTTTTAAAATGAAATGCTTATCACTTCTTGGTAGATATTTGTGAAAACCTCATATACTTTATATACTTTATATTTTTTATTGGCAAGAGGTCATACAGGCTAGATTATGTGGTGGGATTTGCTTTTGTTAACATCAAGGGAGGAATGCTAGCTAATTTGTTTGGATGGATGTGTTCTAACATTGCTCTAAAAATTATTGCTGGGCATAGTAGGATCATACTAGGATTTCTGTCACCAGAAAAGCCCAGCCTCACTGTCCTTGATGGCTTACTCTGTGGTCATGGGGCTCAGAGATGCAGAAGGGTACACCTACCTACTTTCCCACTGTCCATTTTTGCTCACTCTTTTATTTTTTTTTTTTTAATAGAGTCTCGCTCTGTTGCCAGGCTGGAGTGCAGTGGCACAGTCTTGGCTCACTGCAACCTCCGCCTCCTGGGTTCAAGCCATTCTCCTGCCTCAGCCGAGTAGCTGGGACTACAGGCACGCACCACCACGGCCAGCTAATTTTTGTATTTTTAGTAGAGAGGGGGTTTCACTAGGTTGGCCAGGATGGTCTTGATCTCTTGACCTCATGATCCGCTCACCTTGACCTCATGATCCGCCCTACTCGATTTCTTGATCTCATAATCCGCCCACTGGGATTACAGGTGTGAGCCACCGTGCCTGGCCGCTCACACTACTTTATAGCAGCCGCTACTCCCTTCACCCCTTCCCTATTCAATGGCCATAGAAAGTGTCTGGTCATTCCTTTTCCTACTGTATCTTTAAAATTCTATCAATGCAGTTTTTACATTCCATTTTCTTTAAGATATTTGTTTATGCTGAAGAACTCATACAGATATTTTTTTTTTCTCTCTCTCTCTCTCAGGGGATTAGCATTTTAGTAAGAGCTGAATAATAAAACTAGACTGTAAAAGCCTGTCAGAAATGTAGTGGTGCATGGCTTACTTCTCATAATTGCCTGGGAACGATTAGGATTGAACTTTGTTGTTGTTGTTGTTGTTCCAGAGTGAAAAAAACGGGCCAGTTTTCTCTGCCAGGTCACAAGGATGGATGTCGAAGGGGAGATGACCTGTGATATCTTATAAAACATAAATTCTAATTTTCTAGATAGAAAGGAGGATGTAGCACAAAGTGAGATGGAGTATTAATGAGTGGACCACCAGATCTGCTTCGAATGTTTTTCAGCCGCTGGTAGGTCTTACACTCTGTTGAAAACTTGAGGCAAACACATGTGTGCACAAAGACATGGCAGTAATTTCAAGGAAATTGTGGACTCCATGGCCCTCAGATGAAAGAAAATCCTTGTAGGTCATCAAAATATTTTCTCTATCCTTTGGGTTCAACTTTAATCCAGAAGTTAGAATAAATGGATGAAATTTAGATTCCAGTCAAGCAAGAAATATACACAGTTGACTGTTAAACAATATGAGTTTGAACTGTGTGGGTCCACTTTTACATGGATTTTCTTCCATCTTTGCCACCCCTGAGGCAAGAAGACCAATCTTTCCTCTTCCTCAGGCTACTCAAGGTGAAGACGACAAGGATGAAAACATTTATGGGGATCCGCTTCCACTTAATGAATAGTAAATATCTTTTCCTTTCTTCATGATTACAAAATATAACTCACAACATATGTGTTAATTAACTGTTTGTATTATCAATAAGGCTTTCAATCAACAGAAAGCTATTAGTAGTTAAGTTTTGGAGGAATCAAAAGTTATACGGAAATTTTTGATTACATGGGGGGCCTGTACTCCTAACCTCCGCATTCTTCAAAGGTCAAGTTAAATATGCTTAGTGTTGTGCTAGGTACCGAGGAACCCAGAAACATTGTAAGAGCTCATCCCTGCCTTCCAGGGCTTTGGGAAGACTGCACAAACTCACACGGGGTATCTTTAAACAAGACAGTATAGAGTTCCGTGCTAAATTGTGTGTTGTGGATGAAGAGTGCTACAGGCTCTCGAGAGAGGGAGGTCAATAGTTTAGTCAAAGAAAATTTCATAAAGATAAAAGGATTTCATTTGTACTTGAAATAATCTCTAGGGCTTAAACAGAGGGGGATGTGGTAACATTCCATAGAGACAATATAGCTCAGGAGAGACAGTACGGGTTTTGGCATATGGTACATCTAGGTTTGAATCACCACCCTGTCCCTTACAGGCTCTATAGCTGGGCTAGAGTTATTTAATATCCCTGAATTTTAGATTCTTCAACTGTAAAATGGGCATTTTTAAAGAATGGATGGGCCGGGCGCGGTGGCTCACGCCTGTAATCCCAGCACTTTGGGAGGCCGAGGTGGGCGGATCACGAGGTCAGGAGATCGAGACCATCTTGGCTAACACGGTGAAACCCCATCTCTACTAACAATACAAAATATTAGCCGGGCGTGATGGTGGGCGCCTGTAGTCCCAGCTACTTGGGAGGCTGAGGCAGGAGAATGGCATGAACCTGGGAGACAGAGCTTGCCGAGATTGTGCCACTGCACTCCAGCTTGGGCGACAGAGCGAGACTTCGACTCAAAAAAAAAAAAAAAAAAAGAATGGATGGGAATAATCAATTAGATAATTTTGTGAAAGTATCTGAGACAGTGCCACGAAGGTAAAAACGTCTCTTGCTTGTGAACACAATCCAAGGGCATTACCCAGGGGCTCACACATAGAAGGTGCTTGACAAATATCTGCAAGAGGGGTTGAATGAATGAGTGAATGAATCAATGAATAAAAAATATGCTGAGGAGTAAGCAATAATGATGAATCTAATGTGTGGCAATATATAATTTCTTCTTTCAAATATATCGTGATAAAATCAAATTCTATCAAGAGAATAAAAAGATATGCCATGGACCAGGAGACAATAACCACAGAACACATATCTGTTAAGGGACTGTTGTCCAAAATATACAGAGAACTCTGAAAACTCAATCAGAAGAAAACAAACAACCAATTAAAGAATGGGGCAAAGACGTTACCATACACCTCACCAAAGAAGATACACAAATGGAAAATAAGTATATGAAAAGATATTCCTGCCGGGCGCGGTGGCTCACGCCTGTAATCCCAGCACTTTGGGAGGCCGAGGTGGGCGGATCATGAGGCTAGGAGATCAAGACCATCCTGACTAACACGGTGAAACCCCGTCTCTACTAAATATACAAAAAATTAGCCCGTTGTGGTGGCGGCACCTGTAGTCCCAGCTACTCGGGAGGCTGAGGCAGGAGAATGGCGTGAACCTGGGAGGCGGAGCTTATAGTGAGCCGAGATCGCGCCACTGCACTCCAGCCTGGCCACAGAGCGAGACTCCATCTCAAATAAAAAAAAAAAGAAAAGATGTTCTACATCATATGTCATCAGGGAAACACAAATTAAAATAACAGTGAGATACCACTACACACCTGTCAGAATGGCCAAAATCCAGAACACTGACACCATCAAATGCCGGTGAGGATGTGGAGCAGTGGGAATGCAAAATGGTGTAATTATTTTGGAAAACAGTTTGGCAGATTTTTTTTTTTTTTTTACAAAATGAAACATACTCTTACTGTATAATCCAGTAATCATGTTCCTTAGCATTTATCCAAAGGAGCTGAAAACTTACGTCCACACAAAAACCTGCACACAAGTGTTTATAGCAGCTTTATTCATAATTGCCCAAACTTGAGAAGTAACTAAGAGGTCCTTCAGTAGGTGAATGGATAAACTATCGTACAATGGAATGATGTGTGGCAATATATAATTTCTTTGTTCAGATATATTGTTATAAAAGCAAATTATATCAACAGAATGAAAAGATAAGCTACAGACCAGGAGAAAATATTTTGTGCATCTAGACAATGTAATATTACTCATTGCTAAAAAGAAATGAGCTATTAGGCCATGAAAAAACATGGAGGAAACTTAAATGCCTATTACTAAGTGAAAGAAGCCAATCTAAAAAGACTACATGCTGTATGATTCCAACTATACGACATTCTGGAAAAGGCGAAACTATGGCGATAGTGAAAAATTCAATGGCAGCTGGGCACAGTGTCTCATGCCTGTAATCCCAGCACTTTGGGAAGCCAAGGTGGGTGGATTGCCTGAGGTCAGGAGTTCAAGACCAGCCTGGCCAACATGGTGAAACACTGTCTCTACTAAAAATACAAAAATTAGCTGGACGTGGTGGCAAGCGCCTGTAGTCCCATCTACTCAGGAGGCTGAGGCATGAGAATCTCTTGAACCTGGGAGATGGAGGTTGCAGTAAACTAAGATTGTGCCTCTGCATGCCGGTCTGGGGGATAGAGTGAGACTCTGTCTCTAAAAAAAAAAGTTCAGTGGCCACTGGGTGTTAGGGAAAAGAGAGGGATGAACAGGCAGAGCACAGAGAATTTTCAGGAAAGTGACACTATTCTGTAAGCTACTATAATGGTGAATATATGTCATTGTACGTTTTTCCAAACCCACAGAATGTACAACACCAAGAGTGAACCCTAATGTAAAAACATTTTTATTCAAAAAGTCAAATTATAGCTATAGCTATAACTAAAATGCATTCATATTGTGTTCTAGGTTATTCAAGGATAAACTCCCCCATTTCTGGGTTATCTGGGTTTTTTATAGCTTTATCTCCAGCTCCATAACTCTGATTCTAGTATTATTTCCCTTTGTCTTTCATTTTCAGTTTTCAGTAGTGTAATATGATGTTCCTACATGTGATTTTTCTATATTTACCATTCGGGGTTCCTTGAACTTCATGAATCTGTAGGTTGATGTCGTTCATCAGTTTTGGAAAACACCGGCCATTGCTCCTCAAATATTTCTTCTATCCTATTCTCTCTCCTTTCCAAGTATCTAATTGCCTATATATTAGACCATTTCACTGCCTCTTACATCTTTTATTTTCTTGTCTATTTTTTCCCTATTCTTCTTTTACCTGTGCTTCAATTGATCATTTTAACCTGTCTTTCAATCACAAACATGTCTTCTTTTGTGTCTAATCTGCTATTAAACTCATTTAATGGGTAAGAGCAGATTTTTCCACTCAAGAATTTTCATATTATCCTCTTTTATGGATTCCAAGTCCTGGTAAAAATACCCATCTTTTTTTTTTCTATTGTCTTGTACATATTAATCATAGTTTTTTTTAAAGCCTTTGTCTTTTATGCCCAATATCTGGATTACCTGTGGGTCTGTTTCTATTGCCTATTTTTTCTCTTAGTTTTCAATCATATGGTACTTTATATGGGGCTTGTAATAGCTGTGTCATTTTATGAGACCAATCCTGTTAGATAAATCCTTAAGAGAGCTCTAGATATTTATGATATGTTCACAAGGCAGATGCTTCTTCCCCAATTCACAAAGATATCTACTTATAAACAAATATCTAAAGAGACAAACATCACTCTCTGGTTTACACCATTTGGGGTTCTTGAGACTCAGGGATTTCCAGCATTCAATATTCATTCAACAAGTACTTGAGATCCTATTTTGTGCCAGCACTGTTCTAGTGCTGGGATTTTTGGTGATCAAGGTAAGGTCTCTGTCGACTGGAATTTGCATTTCATTGAGGAAAGACACAAAAAATAAACAGTAAGAAAATGAACAGCTAATCATGAGTGCTGTGCTTATAATTAAAATAGAATGACCTGATAAGAAGTAATGTGGTGACTACTTCACATTGAATGGTTAGGGAAGGATTATTTCGGGGAAGGTGACTCCAAAGATGATAATTTAATGACAAGAAAGAACTAGCCAAGTGATTATGGAAAAAGCAGTTGAGGCAGAAGAAAGAACTAGTGCAAGATCCTAAGAAAGGAATGAGATTGACACGTTCAAGAAAAGGAAAGAAGGTCAGTGTTACAGGAGTGAAGAGGTTGAGAGTCAAAGAACTGAGTCAGACAGGAATCCTATCATGTGGGGCTTTATATGTCAGAGTAAGGAGTTCAGATTTATCCTAAGTGTGATAAGAAGCCACTTAAGGAATTTAAGCAGGAGGGGAACAGGATCTGCTTTCTATTTTGAAAAAAGTAGTTTTCAGAAGAGCAAGATTGGAAGCTGACAAACAAGTTAGGTGCTAACTGTACTGGTCCAGGAGAAGAATGAGATGAGATTACCCTCATCCAAGCAGTGGAGATGAACACCTAGATTTGGAAATCATTGGCATGTAGATGCTATTTGCAGATGTCTCGGGACTAAATGAGACTCCTGTATTTCTTACCCAAGTCAGTGTATAGAAACATGATATCCTGGAACTGGAAGAGACATTAAAGATCCTTTAGGCTGGCTGGGCCCCATGGCTCACACCTGTAATGCCAGCACTTTGGGAGGCTAAGGCAGACGGATCACGAGATCAGGAGTTCAAGACCAGCCTGACCAATATGGTGAAACCGCATCTCTACCAAAAATACAAAAATTAGCCAGGCGTGGTGGCGTTCGCCTGTAATCTCAGCTGCTCGGGAGGTTGAGGCAGGAGAATTGCTTGAAGCCGGGAGGGGGAGGTTGCAGTGAGCCAAGATCACACCACTGCACTCCAGCCTGGGCAACAGAGCAAGACTCCATCTTAAAAAACAAAACAAACAAACAAACAAGATTCTTTAGGCCAATCCCATTGTTTTATAAGTAGGGGAATTGAGGCCTAGTGAGGTTAAGTGCTTTCTGCACAGTCATATAGTTCATCAGAATCTAGGATTTCCTTACTTAGTTCAGTGCATTTTCATTACCTTCTGCTTCTGAAAGAGTACAACTTAGCTTCAAAGTTATGGTAAATATTTGTTGAAAGAAATAATTATACTCTGTGCAATATTGGATTTTAAATGATCAAAAAATTTAAAAAAAAAGAAGAAATCACAAATGCATTGCTTAAAAATATTTCACTATCAATCAGAATTCAAATAAAGATGCAGCTTCATTGGCAGACTAGTTGGCTCAGTGAAAAATGAATGAGCAGAAACATTTTTATCCAAATTATTGTAGCTGATGCAACCTTCTTTTTAAAAGAGTGTTTTAAATTAAAAGACCAATCTTTCTTTCATCATCTAGAGGGGGAAGAATCTTGTAATGTAAAATCCCATTTGCTGAGTTGTTAGATAGGACAGTAAAATTCCCCAGACCTGGGTTTACACACACACACACACATGCACACACATTTACAATTGTATTGCATAGACAGCAAGTGTGTGTCTCGCTGCTACCAAAGCAATACAAAAGGAAGCTGAGAGAGTCAAGGGAAAACCCTGTCCACGTTGTGTTGACACAGTTAGAGTAAAGTGAAAGAGTCAAAGGTTGAAACCGATACTAAGAACTACTATCAGATTTAGCAGAAAAGAGCTCATCTAGGTACTGCAGATAAAATAATATGCCAATAACTGATCGATCATTCCTTTTATGAAAGTACCACTGAGTTGTTTGTGAAACCCTCAGTAGCTTTAAAAGATACTCCAAATATCATATCCCAGATATTGTTCCACCTGTCTTTTCTGAAGGCAACAACTGCACCTTTCTCCAGTGCCTGTGTCCAGTAAACTCTTGGCAACAACATTATAGACAACCACAAGGACTATTTAACCTCTTGGAGCCTCTATTTCCTGATCAGTAAAATGAAGCAGGTGATCACTTGGGAATCCCCTGGAGTCTTTGAAATCATCATTCTAAGCTTTGTCAAAGCCAAAATCAATAAAAAGATGAAAATGAGTTTTAAGATAACGCAAGACTAGCTTTATTTTTTTCTCTGTGCTTGGGCAGAGCTGTGACCAGCCACCTGGAACATCATATTGGATTTTGACTCCCTTCCTTTCTGCCCCAAATTAAAGTACCTTTTCTTTGGTATTTCATTGAATCTTTAAAGTAGTCAATAGTAAACACCATTTTGTAAATAAAGTTGTCTCATCTGATAACTACAAAATATAAATCTATCTTTCAGACACGATCTCAGATGAATCCTTCTATGCAAATGGAAATGACTGTTTTCAATGTATTATTAAGAGATGGTAGATAACTAGTCTAATGCAAAGACTTGATCTAGTCTAAGGTCAGTAGACAAAAGGCCACCTATGAAAACCAAGGGTTGTACCCTTTTAGTAAGGGGAACTTTTTCTCCTGTTGGCCTAAAACCAGTTTGTGAGGTCTTTGCAGGAGCCAATGCCACACCAGTGAATGTCAATAGATGAGTAGAAGAAGTCTTCAGCTTGCTGATTGCCCACTCAAGACCAAGGCCTCTCTTCCTGCATCTTCCTTAGTTTAGCAAATTCTCTATATTTGGGGAAAAAGAAATCACCTCCACATCAATCTTGATTCCCTCTATTGCCAATAAATGTTGACCCCATTTAAAGTCAACTCAAGTTTGACACATGTTATGGTAAGGAGCTTCTATATTTTCCAGGATTTTAGGATTTTGCTGTTAGGACAGAAAACAGTCCTCATATTATTGTTAGTTTTTCTTTTAACAACTATAGTTACTTTATTATTGTACCCCCAGCACCTAGCACAGTGCCTGATAGGTAGTAAGCACACAGTCTTTGTTGAAAGCTGAGCAAATGAATGAATGAACAGACCTCCTTATAGTCTGGTGAGAAACAATATGTGACTTGAAGTGGGGAGTAGAACTATATTTACAGTTCACTTAAAAATCTCCCCGCTGGTTAGTGCTCTTATTATTAAAATAGTTCCCTCTCCATCCACAAGGTAGGTTCCAGGAACTCCCCTTCTTTCTCCCGTGTTTTGGGGCTTTTAAAAATCTTCTTGGCCAGGTGCGGTGGCTCAGGCCTTTAATCCCAGCACTTTGGGAGGCCGAGGCAGGCGGATCACATGAGGTCAGGAGTTGGCGACCAGCCTGACCAATATGGAAAAACCCTATCTCTACTAAAAATACAAAATTAGCCGGGCGTGGCGCTACACACCTGTAATCCCAGCTGCTTGGAAGGCTGAGGCAGGAGAATCGCTTGAACCCGGGAGGTGGAAGTTGTGGTGAGCTGAGATCACGCCATTGCAATCCAGCCTGGGCAACAAGAGCGAAACTCTGTCTCAAAAAAAAAAAAAAAAAAATCTTCTCATAGTTGGCCCTCCAAAGCTACCACTTTATCTTACCTTTTCTTTGTCACAATCTTTCTTTTGACTCTGCTCTTTTCTCTCTACTCACAGCTTTAGACTTGGTACTTCAAACTGTTTGGGGGATTTCCCACCTTCATCCAAGCAGGTATTTTATGAACATTATCTCATTAATTATTTTCTCCATTTTATAAGTAAATAAAATTCGACTATGAGATGTGCCACAGGAAGTAGAAAAGAATAGGAAGTAGCTGTGCAGTGGCTGATGCCTATAATCTTAGCACTTTGGGAGGCCAGGATGGGAGTCTCTCTTGAGTTCAAGACCAGCCTGGAAAATATAGCTAGGCCCTGTCTCCATAACAAAACAAAACAAAACAAAACAAAACAAAGTTGGTCAGGCACAGTGGCACATGCCTGTAGTCCCAGCTATTCAGGAGGTGGAGGCTGAGGTTGGTGTGAGCCCAGTGAGGATCACACCACTGAACTCCAGCCTGGGTGACAAAGCTGGGTGACAAAGCCTGTCTCTAAGTAAGTAAATAAAATAAAAGAGTAGAAAGCAAAATGATCAATTTTGCTCCAAAGCCTGTCTTCTGTCCATTTCACCTTATCACCTCGATTATCCAGAAGCCCCCTAAAGTAAATTACATCCTCACCTCTTCTCAGATTCCACCTGAGACTACTGAACATGGTACAACCTTGATGACTCAAAGATGTAATGAGAAACATGATTTCTAGGGTAATGGAGATGACTACAGTATGTAGGACTAGTTGACCAAACACAAAATGACACTTAGATGCTATAATTTTTGAATCTTTGTGTCTGGCTCTTTTTCTTTTTCCATTATCTCCTTCATTGCCAGCCATCTTGTCAATTTCTAGAAAGTTCTTGATCTCCTTTGAATTAGTTGTTTCTAATCTGTGGGCTAAGAAACCAGCTAACCAGATTTATTAGGATCGTGTCTAAAATGGGAGAAGACGGTTGCTGAATGACAAAGTAAGAAGATGGAAATAAAGTACATGAATAAAGAGCTTAGTGCATGAGCTCTATGGCATTTATTCTAACTTTTCAGGGCCCTTTTTCTTTGAACTGTGTTCTCTATGGCTGAGATTGTTGGAAAAGTGACCTCTGGGTAGGTGAGTTATTACTGCAAAAAGGCATTGTTTCCCTTCAAATGAATAAGAATGGCAGCTAATACTGTATTCTGTTTTCTTTGTTGAACGAATTCTCTGTTTAAAAATAAGGGTAACAGAAAACCAACAATAAAAAAAAGGTAGAGCAAGATATACTCTAGGAAAGAAGACCTAAAGTGAGTCACATTATATGAATAGCTAAGTTGATAGGAAAATAAATGTTGTTTTGCTTATAACACTGAAAAGTCAATAAGCAGCAAATGAACTTTGCAGCAGCCGGGCCGATATTCATTCAGATGCCCTTCGTAATTAAAAAACAACGCCCAAACAAAACAAAGCAAGAGCAGTAAACACAATGCCTACCAGGGCCCCATCTGCAGGTGCGCAAATTGGTGTACAAATACATTTGTAAAACTTATTCATGAGACATCAATAGCTTATTAATGAAGAGAATAGGGGAGGGGTTCCTTTATTCAGAGTGGGTCTGCAGTTTAAATTATAGTAAGGAATTTGAAATGGAAACTGCTGGTAAAAATATTTAGAACACCAACATGGCAAAAAACAAAAAACAAAACAAACCAAAAACCCATAAAGCCTCAGATCTTTATAGTCTTGATAATTGTTCAATAAAGATTTAGTGGCTTTCATCTGGTTGTAACACTGCCCATTCTTCATCTGCCTTATGACAAATACATCTCCTTTACCTTTGCCCTTCAGAGCTTCTTTTTTTTTGAGATGGAGTCTCGCTCTGTCGCCCAGGCTGGAGTGCAGAGGCGCGATCTCGGTTCACTGCAAGCTCCGCCTCCTGTGTTCACACCATTCTCCTGCCTCAGCCTCCTGAGTAGCTGGGACTACAGGTGTCCACCACCATACCCATCTAATTTTTTTTTTTTTTTGAGGCGGAGTCTCGCTCTGTCGCCCGGGCTGGAGTGCAGTGGCCGGATCTCAGCTCACTGCAAGCTCCGCCTCCCGGGTTTACGCCATTCTCCTGCCTCAGCCTCCCGAGTAACTGGGACTACAGGCGCCCGCCATCTCGCCCGCCTAGTTTTTTGTATTTTTTAGTAGAGACGGGGTTTCACCGTGTTCGCCAGGATGGTCTCGATCTCCTGACCTCGTGATCCACCCGTCTCGGCCTCCCAAAGTGCTGAGATTACAGGCTTGAGCCACCGCGCCTGGCCTTAATTTTTTTGTATTTTTATTAGAGACGGGGTTTCACTGTGTTAGCCAGGATGGTCTCGATCTCTTGACCTCATGATCCACCCGCCTCTGCCTCCCAAAGTGCTGGGATTACAGTCGTGAGCCACCACACCCGGCGCAGAGCTTCTTAAGACTATCTTCAGGCACCCATGAAGGATAAAGAATATTTTATTGATGAATATAAACACCTTTGATATTTTAACCACTATCTTGGACTCTAACCCTAGTTTGTGTGCCAGAGATTCTAAGTCGGCTTTTTCTTGTGTGCCAGCTCCTATCATTTAATTGTGCCTTCCAGAGTGTTATGTTGAGAAAGTTTCTGAACTCACATTTGTGTTCAACAGGAAGAAATGTAGTGGTTGATTGATGATGTCTGCCATTGGCAAGATAGAGGTGATGACAATATGTATGCCAAAAAATTACCATCCCTGTCCTAGATCCTGCCTACAGTGAGTTGAGAGACACCTGGTTCCTGTTGAATTTCTTTCTTTGGCACTGGTTCAGTTCCGTTTATCCAATTCCTACTTGTGGGATATCCAAGCATTTTGTTTCTGCATTGAAAGAGTATGAAGTATATATGGATTTATTTGTTGGTTATGTGGTGGGTAAATTATATAAATTATGAAAATAATTTAAGGTGGTTGAAGAGGATTTAACACACATATGCTTTCAAATATGACCAACACAAACACACACTATGAGAGAACAAAAAATGATGTCCCAATAAAAGTTTTCTCAATTTCTCAACCTAGCTCCTGATAGAGTCAGAATCCCTTTTGTGTGAACATTTTTTAAAAATTAAAGAGAGCAGCTGGGCACAGTGGCTCACACCTGTAATCCCAGCACTTTGGGAGGCCAAACTCCTGAGGTCAGGAGTTTGAGGCCAGCCTGGCCAAGGTGGTGAAGCCCCATCTCTACTAAAAATATAAAAATTAGCCCAGCATAGTGGCATGCACCTGTAATCCCAGATACTTGGGAGGCTGAGGCAGGAGAATCGCTTGAACCTGGGAGCTGGAGGTTGCAGTGAGCTGAGATCGCGCCATTGCACTCCAGCCTGGCGACAGAGCAAGACTCCGTTTCAAAATAATAATAATAATAATAATAATGACAGCAATTTTTTAACCAGATTATAGAATGAAAAAGATTAATACATTGATCAACAGGAAATGCTATGATTTATGTTATAGCAGCAATTTATTTATATAATTTTATAAACTTGAATATACTTTTGACTGAGAAGTAAATGGAAGGAGGGTAGCTCTTTAGGAGAAATCAGAAGAGGAATAAAAGGAAGAAGAAATGTTACATTCAGATATCCAGTCATTCAAGGAGTGTTGGGCTCCTGCCCTCAAGGAGCTTGCAGTCTAATTTAGGTTGGTGCATACATGTACCTAGGCCATGTGTTTAGAGAACTACCAGCTAGTGGATGCTGGCTTTTTCTGGTACGAAAATCAGTCAGGCATATACCATGATCTCATCTATGCTCTAGTAAGTAGAAGTTCCTCCAGAAGCCTAGCAGGCTATTCTTAATATCTACTATCAGTGCATCTTTTGAAAGTAAAAAAAAGTACAAAATAACTACATAAGTGTACACGTATTTAAGCAAATTAATTTCTTCAGAAGGTCTCTCTCTTACTTACCTTTGTACAACCTATGCAATGACTAAAGTGTAATGATAGTTGAATGAGGACATGAAAATAAATTTAAAAGAATATAGAAAACCATCACCTTTCCCTTGACTTTCAGCCTGCACTGTGCAGTACAATAGCCACTGGCTACTTGTGTCTGTTAAATGCTTGAAATGTGGCTAGTCTGAATCAAGGTGTGTTGCAACTATAAAATGCACCCTGGATTTTGAAGACTTAGAATAAAAAAAGTAAAATATACCATTACTAATTTTGTCTATTGATTCTATGTTGAAATGATGATTTTTTGATACAGTGTATTAAATAAGAGATCTTACTAACATTAATTTCACCTGTTTCTTTTTACGTTTTTAGTGTGGCTTCTAGAAAATTTAAAATCATGTGCCCTCAATTTTCTTGGCCAGGTGTGGTGGCTCATGCCTGTAATCCAAGTGCTCTGGGAGGCTGAGGTGGAAGGATTGCTTGAGCCCAAGAGTTTGATAGCTAGACCTTGCTTCTACCAAAAAAAATTTTAAAATTAGCTGGGGATGGTGGCACATACCTGTAGTCCCAGCAACTTGGGAGGCTGAGGCAGGAGGATTGTTTGAGACCAGGAATTCGAGATTACAGTGATCTGTGATCAGGCCACTGCACACCAGCTGGAGTGAAAGTGAGACCCTGGTTCTAAAAAGATTTTTAAATAAAAAACTAGAATTTCCTAAGTGGCTTGTACTATGTTTCTATAAAATAGTGCTGCTACAGGCAATTCTTTCCTTAAAACATTCAAGATGGTTGGTGGTGTGGTTTATTTGTGAAGATTCAGAGACAGGTAAACAGTTTATGTTCATTTATTCTTTGAGTCCAGAAAATTATTCCTCTATCTATCTGAAAGGACAAAAATGTCATGAGTGTCTATAGCAGGCAGGTCACAAACTTTTCCTCTACAGGGACAGCGAGTAACTATCTTAGGTTTTGAAGATTAAATGACCTCTGTTGCAACTATTCAACTCGTTCATATAGTGTGAAAGCAGCCACTGACAACACCTAAGAGTGTGACTGTGTTCCAATCAAACTTTATTTATAAAATCAGGCAGCCTTGCAATTAAGCACTAGGAATTTCTCAGTACATAATCATACTGGCATGACAGAAATACACCAAAAGATAAGAGGATTTGACACAGGTGGTCAAATCCTGTTCAAAAACACACATTGTCATATTTGCCAATTATGGGACTAATTTGGCATAAGGGGAACACAGCTTAAAATCATGAAAGTCTGCATTAAAGATGATTTTAAAACAAAATAATTTTAAAAGTTTATGCATACTGCATTTAGTGTACTGCCCCATATACTAATTCACTATAAAGCTATTTGTCTCTAAAACGATTTAATATTTGTAATTTTAAAGGAAAAACAAATATGTCCATACACAATCCATTGCAATCTATCCTAATGTCTGTTTTCCCCATGGTCTGAGGAGATCATGAGCTCTCAGCCAATGAGAGAGAAGGATACAGACTATGCTCTATCCTCCTATCCAGTGAGTATTACTGTACTATACGGCATACACTCTCAACCACCAATGAGCTCTTTGCTGTGTTACTTAAATAGATTTTGTAACATGTTGTTTAATTTGTGGTGGTGACCTCTCTTTTAGACGCTTATCTTGTGATCTGGTTAATAGTTTTGAACCATTAACGACTAACGAAAGTACACATGTGATAAGACTAGACGTGATTTCAAAGGAAGAATATCATAAGGGATTTTAAAAGTAAGTTTTAATGGCTAGGTGTGGTGGCTGGAGCCCATAATCCTGGCACTTTGGGAGGCCGAGGCAAGAGGATTGCTTGAGCCCAGGAGTTTGAGACTAGCCTGGGCAACATGGTGAGACCCTCTCCCTATTAAAATACACACATACATAAAAGCACAAAAAGTTTTATGATCGTTTGAGGCACCCTCATGGACAGCATGGACATAGTTGAGAAATAAGAGTGAAAGTCAGCGAATGCCTGGGATTGGTAGGACTTGTTGGGCGTTGGGAAAGGCATCATGAGCACCTCTGCAGCCCAGCATGGGGAGAAACCACAGTGGGAAGCTTCTGCCCTTTCTGGGGTTTTGGAAATAGACACAAGATTGGTAATACAGCAATGTGGGATGCTAGGCACACAACCCCACAGGGATGGGACTTTAATAGGCTTCTACAGTACTGGTTTGAGTAGTGGTCCCATTTCTGGAAATGCACGTCCCCCAATAAGTTTATGTGCAGTATAATAATTCGAACTGAATTTTTTCCAGTTTGTTTTGACAAACAGGATATCTTTGGACCTGCTTTAATAAGTCTTTTAAAATGTAATGTAATGTTCATGTTTCATTCATTATATATTCAACCATGTAAATATCTTGAAAACAGTTTATTTTCTAAAGTAGGTTTAATCTTTTCCTCCAAAATATTTTTAAACCATTAATTTCCATGACAAACCCTGGAATACAAAAGTAATCTCTGAGCTGATCTCTGACCACATCATGACAAGTTCTAAATCGGCACCATCTAAATTAGAGCACCCACCAGCTAAACAGCAGTATCTGTCATTAATCTCTTTGTAAACTTATTTTTCTGTTCAAAAAGAGATATTAAAATTGTGCTTGTAAGTTAGGGTTTAAAATTGGAAGGGATATATGATTCCTTTAAAGAAGATAGTCTGCTTCAGAAAGCCGTTTGTATTCCATTCTGGGTTAGAGATGGTTACCAAGGAGACCGCTCAACTTCATCAGTAGGCTTCTAGGATTGGGAATCTAGTGGGCTCTCAGGAAATATTTGTAGAAAGAAAAAGAAAGAGAAAGAAAAAAGGAAGAATGAGAGGAAGGGAGGGAGGACAGGCTTTCTCCTATTAGAAAACAACACTGCGATGGTTCATTTTATGTATCAACTTGGCTAGACCACGGTACCCAGGTATTTGGTCAAAAATTATTCTAGATGTTTCTGTGAAGGTAGTATTTTTAAAGATAAAATTAACATTTAAATCAGTAGACTTAAGAAGAGGGAATTCTGCAAGCAGACTGCCTTTGGAGTCTCACTGCAGCAACAACTGTTTCCTGGGCCCTCACTCCTGCTACACAACCTTCTCTCGCCAACCTGCAGCTTTGGCCTCGCGGGGCATTTCCAAGAAAGAGAAAACTCAAACCTGGATTATAATTGTTCCGTGAGATACGCAGGCACCACTGAAAGTAGACAGTTTCAGCACGACAGCCCCTGTTGGGGGCATCCCTGAAGGACAGTGGCGAAGGGAAATCCCCCACCGTGGGCAGAACTTCGGCCAGTGCACCTGGTTGTTCATTTTGCTTAGAAGGAGAAATGGCCACATACGCAATCATATACCAACTCGTGAGCTATAGCCAATGGTTTGGTTGGACGGTCAGGGACTTGGAAGGAGCATGTTCGGAAAATCGATGACAAGGAAGTCTGGGGAAGAGACGTGTGGATAGACCTGAATGGATGAAATATGTGAATATGAAATGGATCTGAATGAATGAAATATGTGAAGATATTTGTGTCCCGTGTGAATTCTCACTAAAGGGTGACCTCAGCAGAGGAGAACTTAGGTAATCAAGTGGATAAGATGACCCATTTTAGTTTTGTTTTTAATTTTTAAAAAAACTAGTCAAATGCAGTAGTGAGAAGAAGGGAAAAAGTGGAACAAGGAGTTCTACCTGTAACTGACGGTGCACAATCCATTGAGATAACTCACTATCTTTGGGCCAGCCAAGAGGACCCATGCTGTGAATACCACCAGTCAGCCTCTTTCCCCAGCCACCTCTGTCATCGCCCAGTGGACTAATGAACAAAGCGGTCACAGCTAGTACCCTATAGTCCTAGCTACTTGGGAGGCTGAGTTGGGAGGATCACTTGAGTCCAAGAATTTGAGGTTGCAGTGAGCTGTGATCGCGTCACTGTACTTCAATCTGGGTGACAGAGCGAGGCTATCTCAAAAGTAAAAAGTTAAATTCTAAAAACGACTGAGCTCTTCCAAGGAAGAGGGAATTGTGCCTCCAGACTGCTTTTGGACTCAAGTTGCAACATGGACCCTTCCCTGGGTCTGTAGTATGCAGGTATACCCAGCAGATTCTGAATCTGACAGCCTCCACAATCACTTGATCCAATTCCTTAAAATCTCAATCTCTTCTCTCTCTCGTGTGTGTGTACATGTCTGTACATATATATATATGTGTGTGTGTGTATATATATATATATGTCAGACACATACATGCTATAGTTCTCTTTCTCTGGAGAATCCTAAAACAAGCATAATATAAAGTCATATTGTGGTGCTGATATAAACTCACTATATATGTCTATAAGTGCTTTCTGTGGCAGGGCACAGTGGCTCACGCTTGTAATCCCAGCACTTTGGGAAGCCGAGATGGGCGGATCACGAGGTCAAGAGATGGAGACCATCCTGGCCAAGATGGTAAAAGCCCGTCTCTACTAAAAATATAAAAAATTAGCCGGGCATGGTAGCATGCGCCTGTAGTCTCAGCTACTCAGGAGGCTGAGGCAACAGAACTGCTTGAACCCAGGAGGTGGAGGTTGCAGTGAGCCGAGATCACGCCACTGCACTCCAGCCTGGTGACAGAGCAAGACTCTGTCTCAAAAAAAAAGTACTTTCTGTAATGATTACTGTTACATAGAAAGATAGATGGTGTGACACAAAGCTGGAAGACAAGCGAGGTTCCCGGTGAACGCAGCAGTAAATAGCCAGAGGTGAAGCTCTCCTGGTAAGAACATTCCAACCCCCTACTGAAGAAAATTCAGGATGGGTCTTTGATTTTTAAGCAAAGCGGAGATGAGCCTGATAGTCTCAGCCTTGCAGTGGGTAGGTGAGAGCAGTGGAGCCATCTGTCCTGGAAAGTCCATTTGTTTAATGAATCCCACCAGCCATACAGGCAGATCTAATCCTAGTGGCTCTGAAAGCCAGGAGCTTTGGGGAAAGTGACAGTGCTAGCCAGACAGCAGTCAGGGGCTGTAATTAGAAGTATAATGATTCCAATGCTGAAACAGTTTTTTCTACAAAGCTTTAAGAAAAAACAAAGATTAAACAATGACTGATAAGATTTAAGAATGGGTGAAAATGTAGCAAATGTACTCAGGCGTATATTTTCTTTAGTAATTTACTCGGTGGCGCTGTCTTCTTTGCTTTTTAATGTTTGTTATCTGTTTTAATAAAGAGATCGCTCCTTTGTAAAGGAAATTATAATTAGGCTGTAAAATAAGTTAATCTTTCAGCTAATCATACCTTTGGGAGATCCGGGTGTTTTAGACTGTAAAGCTCTAATGTAAGAATCGTCACTTACTTAGTGGCCACTACCCTAATCATATGCAAATACTAAGAGGAACTAAACAATCTCTTGAGTGCTGAGCTTACAAACTCAACCCCAGTAAAGAGAAAAAAATATCAGAGGCCCAAAACAATATTAAAATTTCCATATGCGTGTGAACCTCAAACGCAGTAGTCTCCTGACACTGTCAAACATCAACAATAATTATAACAAAGTGGCATTCTAGGCACCCAATCAATGGTTTTGAATTTTTTCAAGATGAGAACTGCCTTATGGTATTTTCAAAACTTTCAGTATCCCCTTTAGAGTGGCAGTTGTATTTTAGTATCTGATGCAAAAATAATGAGAGAGCATTACTAAGAATTTGGAAATGATGGCCAGGCGCAGTGGCTCACACCTATAATCCCAGTACTTTGGGAAGCTGAGGGGGGCGGATCACTTGAAGTCAGGAGTTGGAGACCAGCCTGGCCATCATGGCAAAACCCTGTCTCTAAAAATACAAAAATTAGCCAGGCATGGTGGCGGGCGCCCGTAGCTCCAGCTATTCTGGAAGCTGAGGCACGAGAATCGCTTGAGCCCGGGCGGTGGAGATTGCAGTGAGCTGAGATCATACCATTGCACTCCAGCCTGGGTGACACAGCAAGACCTTGTCTCAAAAAAAAAAAAATTGGAAGTTATTATTTTAAATGAATGTATAAAATATTACTCATAAAAACTGTATGTGTTGAAAATAGTAGTTCACATGTATATGAGCTCCATGATTTATTTCGTCTAGGTGTGTACATGGAGTCGTAAGTCCTTTGCATAATTCGTTGGCAGCCTCAGAGCTCTTTAGCCTCTGGTTTACATAATGGGGTGTGAAGCCTCTCAACAACCTAAATGTCTTTAAGGACCCTGCATGTTAGAGCAAACACAAGGTCATCCCTCTGGATGCCATGGCTAGCCAGTGTCTCATACTTTGTCATGATTTATCACGACTTACTGTGGCCCCCACTGACACCGTAGCTTCCTAACTGTCTCACTGCCTCTGCTCACCTCCACTCCTTCTCCCAATTCTAATTCACCCTCCATATCACGGCCAGAGCCACCTTTCTAAACATCTAGATGTGCCCACGCCACTTCCCCACTCAAACCTATTCATGGCTCTTCATCACCAAAAGCAGCCTTCTCAGATTTGAGCACGTGTCAGACTCCTTTGGAAGACTGTTAAAACACACATAATGGGGCTCCATTCCCACAGTTTCTGACTCAGTAAGTCTTGGGTAGGGACTAATGATTTGCCTTTCCAACAGGTTTGCAGGTGATGGTTGTGGTGCTGGTCCAGGGGCCCCACTTTGAGAACCACTGCCCTAAGGTATAAAACCCAGACTTCTTAGTATAACGAAGCATGCCCTTCCTCGTCTGGACTCTGACATTTCTCAAATTTTGTCTGCTACCTGGTTTGCTCTTTACCCCTTATCCACTTGTCAATTTCTACTCTTCTTAAGCTTAAGCATCATCTCCCTCTCAGAGGGCCCTCCAGGCAAAATTAATTGATTCACCTTTCATGTTCCCATTGACTTGGTTCACATCTTCATCTTGTAGCATGCATCATATCTCTTTGCACTCATTATCTTACATACGTCTGCCTCACCCACTAGATTGAGGGCTCCATAAGGACAAGGTTCTAGTCGTTCATCTTAGCGTTCCCAGCACTAGAACACAGTAGGTGCTTAATAAGCATTTCTGCATGCTTTTGAACCAGTACAAATAGCAAACACAAAACCTTTTGAAGACACGTTCTCTAGGGCAGTTAGAAACCCCGTACCCTGTTGCCTCACATCCTTAGGATACCTGATCTCTAGATTGTTGACAGAGTTCAAGATTCAAGAGTTCAAATGCTGCTTACAGCAAAGAAAGTAATGTGCTAACACCCTGCAGCTGTTTGTGATCCTGATTAAAAAGGACACATGTGGCCGGGTGCGGTGGCTCACACCTGTAATCCCAGCACTTTGGAAGGCAGAGGGGGCGGATTGCCTGAGCTCAGGAGTTCAAGACCAGCCTGGGCAACATGTTGAAATGCCATCTCTACTAAAAATACAAAAAATTAGCTGGGTGTGGTAGTGCATGCCTGAAATCCCAGCTGCTCAGGAGGCTGAGGCACGAGAATCGCTTGAACCTGGGAAGCAGAGGTTGCAGTGAGCCGAGATCGCACCATTGTACTCCAGCCTGGGTGACAGAGCGAGATTCTGTCTCCAAAAAAAAAAAAAAAAAGGGACACATGTACATATATATGTCATGCATGCAAATAAAATTAAGAAACATGTGAAATTTTTACTGGAATCTAAGACTAACTAGACTGACAGCAGACCAAAAACTTGTGTTTGTCTCTGAAATTATGTGTGGTTCAATGAAAATCAGATGGTTTCACCTTCATCCCAGCAACACAGCACTAAAGCACACAACAATATTTTGGTGGTCCTTTCCTTAGGCCTTTTACAAACCCTGTTGAGGACTTCCCAACAACACACTAACTGGAGGAAGGCCATGAGAGATGGTGGCAGGGGGTTAAATGTTTGAGAGTGTGCAAGGTCCAAGAGGTAAAGAGAAAAAAAAATAGCGCTTACAAGAACATTCAATGTGGCTGCAAATACAAAGTGGATGATATTGTGTACTGGGTCTTTTATTTTTATTTATTTATTTTTTGAGACGGAGTTTCACTCTTGTTGCCCAGGCTGGAGTGCAGTGGCGCGATCTCGGCTCACTGCAAGCTCCGCCTCCCGGGTTCACGCCATTCTCCTGCCTCAGCCTCCCGAGTAGCTGGGACTACAGGCGCCCGTCACCTCGCCCGGCTAGTTTTTTGTATTTTTAGTAGAGACGGGGTTTCACCGTGTTAGTCAGGATGGTCTCGATCTCCTGACCTCGTGATCCACCCGCCTCGGCCTCCCAAAGTGCTGGGATTACAGGCTTGAGCCACCGCGCCCGGCCAACATTGCGTCTTAAGATTATTGTACAGTTGCCTCTGGAGAGATAACTGCACAATTAGAAAACAGCACCTTCCAAGGTAAACAATGCTGTGTTATGTTTACAGAGTCTATCATTCTATTACTGGCTCCTACATGAGGCATATTCTGGTTAATCACACATTGACTAGTAGAAGAGTTTGCATTATAGTTCCAAGGATCGGTCTTAGGATACCTGATCTCTAACTGCCATAACCTGTCAATTCTCATTCCCTCTCTCCCTTCCTCCCTCCCTCCTTTCCTCTCTTTTCTCTCTCTCCCTTCCTTCTGACTCCTCTGCCTTCATATATTCACATACATTTTTAAATGTACGTATATACACACATCCTCCATTCTTCAATTACTTCTCATGACTTTCATAAATTAGTTTGTTAAATGATACTTCCTCATGCTCTGATAATAGCTACCAAATCTTGCTTAACCTTTAATGATCTGTCATCAGATCCTGTTCAACAGAACACATTCAACTTTAAAAAATGTTCTTCAGACATTTTATTCATTCATTTATTCAGTATTTAAGTGTCATAGGTACTGTGACACAACAGTGAACAAAATAAATACGAATCGTGACCTCATAGCTTTGTGGGGAGAACAGTAAGTAAATGATATGGTTTGGCTCTGTGTCCCCACCCAAATCTCATCTTGAATTGTACTCCCATAATTCCCATGTGTTGTGGGAAGGACCCAGTGGGAGGTAATTGAATCACGGGCATGGTTTCCCCCATATTGTTCTCGTGGTAGTGAATAAGCCTCACAAGATCTGATGGTTTTATCAGGGGTTTCCACTTTTGCATCTCTCTCATTTTCTCTTGCTGCCACCATGTGAGAAGTGCCTTTCGCCTCCTGCCATGATTCTTAGGCCTCCCAAGCCATGTGGAATTGTAAGTCCAGTTAAACCTCTTTTTTCTTCCCAGTCTCGGGTATGTCTTTATCAGCAGCATGAAAACAGACTAACACAGTAAACAAGTAATCTCACAAGTAAATACATAATTACCAAGTACCAGTGCCTGGAAAGAAAAGTCTTCCCTATTTTTGAGTGGGGAATCTAATCTGAATGAAAGAAATATGAAAAATTTCATCACGGACCCCAATTCTTCACCCTTCCCTGTATCCAAGCCTATGCCAGGTGATATTGCAGCCCCTCCCACAAAAGGGGTAGTGTCCTTACCTTCTAACTCTGGCTTTGGCCTTTTGACTTGATTTGACCAATAGAAGAAGGCAAAAGTGATGTTGTGCCAGTCTTGAGCCTAGCCCTCAATGGTCCAAGTGTATTTATCCCTGCCTAGTGTACTTCTGCCACTGCCATGAGAAGGACACATCCAAGTGATAGGATTTGGATCTGTGTCCCCACCAAATCTCATGTCGAATTGTAATCTCCAGTGTTGGAGGTGGGGCCTGGTGGGAGGTGATCAGATTATGGTGGTGGTTTTCTCATGAATGGTTTAGCACCATCCTCTTGGTACTGTCCTCTCAATCATGAGTAAATTTTTGTGAGATCTGGTCATTTAAAAGTGTGTGGCACCTCCCGCTTTTCTCTTTCTTGCTGCTCAGGCCATGTGACATGCCGGCTCCCCCTTCATCTTCCACCATGATTGAAGTTTCCTGTGGCCTCCCTAGAGGCCAAGCAGATGCCAGTGCCATGCTTCCTGTACAGCCTGCAGAACTGTGAGCCAATTACACCTCTTTTCTTTATAAATTACCCAGTCTCAGGTGTTTCTTTACAGCAATGCAGGAATGACCTAATACACCAGATTAGCCTGTTGGTCTTAGGGAGAGGATGAGAGACACATAGAACTGACCTGTCCCTGCTAATGTACTCTAGCCAATCCTGGGTTAAAGCACCTGTAGCCCCATCTACCCTAGAGACTGAGGTGGGAGGATAACTTGAGCCTAGGCGTTTAAGTCTAGCTTGGGCAATATAGTAGGACCTGTCTCAGAAAAAAAAAAAAAAAAAAAAGGCAGAGCCTGCAGTCATTTCACAGGCACATGTGTGAAACAGGCTTAAATGCAAGAACTCCAGTAATGCATGTTTTGAGCCACTGAGTTTTGGCATAGTTGGTTACACTGCAATAGCTAACTGATACAGGATACCAGGGAGTTCTTCTGTGAGAAAGTGACATTTGGACAGAGATTTAAATGTTAAGTAGGTATTAGACAGATGAAGAATGCAGGGCAGTGTGTCCTGATGGAGGGAGAGGCATGTATGAAAGACTTCAGGTGAGAAAGAACTTGGTGCACTCAACTGACTGGAAGAAATTGTGCTTTGGAGAAGGGAATGAGCTGAAGCCAGAGAGGGAGTAGGGCTGGATCATGCGTGGTTTCTCATATAGTCTTCTTAGAGATTTTAAGATTAAGTTTCAAAAATTGAACTCAGAAGAGAGCTATTTATGAGCAAAAGCATTAAAATCAAAGGACTGTTGTCTTCATTATTATTTATCTAGAACTGTGCTGTCCGACCGGGCTTGGTGGTTCATGCCTGTAATCCCAACACTTCGGGAGGCCGAGGCAGGCAGATCATGAGGTCTGGAGATCGAGGCCATCCTGGCTAACACGGTAAAAACCCTGTCTCTACTAAAAATACAAAACATTAGCCGAGTGTGGTGGCACGAGCCCGTAGTCCCAGCTATTCAGGAGGCTGAGGCAGGAGAATCACTTGAACCCGGGAGGCAGAAATTGTGGTGAGCCAAGACCATGCCACTGTACTCCAGCCTGGGCGACAGAGTAAGACTTTGTCTCAAAAAAAAAAAAAAAAGAACTGTGCTGTCCAGTCAATAGCCAATAGCCACTATGGCTACCTAAGCTTAAATTAGTTAAAATTATTATCATTATTATTATTATTATTATTTGAGATGGAGTCTTACTCTGTCACCCAGGCTGGAGTACAGTGGATTAGTTAAAATTATTGTAATTGTTTTTATTTTTTTGAGATTTTATTTTTTTGAGATGTCGTCCAGACTGGAGTGCAGTGGCACCATCTTGGCTCACTGCAACCTCCACCTGCCAGGTTCAAGCAATTCTCCTGCCTCAGCCTCCCACGTAGCTGGGATTACAGGTGCCCACACCATACCCGGCTAACTTTTGTATTTTTAGTAGAGATAGGGTTTCACCATGTTGGCCAGGCTGGTCTTGAACTCCTGACCTCAGGTGACCCTCCTGCTTTGGCTTCCCAAAGTGCTGGGATTAAGGGTGTGAGCCACTGTGCCCGGCAATTCCAATTAAATAAGATAAAAAATTCAGTTCCTCGCTTACACTAACCTCATTTCAAATGCTCAGTAACCCCATGTGGCTAGTGGCCACCATATTGGCAAAGCAAATATAGAACATTTTCATTCTCACAGAAAGTTTTGTTGGAGAGGGCATTCGCTTCTTATTGCTGCAGCCTGAATTACTACAAAGTTAGCAGATGAAAGCAACACAAATGTATTATCTCGTAGTTTCCATGGGTCAGGAATCTGGGTACAGATTAGCGAGGCCCTCTACTCAGAGTCTCACCAGGTTGAAAGCAAGGTGTGAACGGAGATCTCCTCTGAGGCTGGGGGTCCTCTTCCAATCTCAGCAGTTGTTGGTAGAACTCATCTCCTTGCATCTGTGTGGCCAAGCGACAGCTTAATGCTCCCAGAGGCCACTCTCAGGTCCTCACCATGAGACCTCCTCTTCTCACAACATGAAAGCTTGCTTCTTTCCTCCAGAGGCCAGCAGCATATACTCTCTCTGACCTTCAGTTTCTTTTAAAGGGCTTGCTTGATTCCACCAGGCCCACCCAGGATAGAGCTCCCTTTTAATTAACTCCAAGTCAACTGAT
Organism: Macaca mulatta; assembly: GCF_049350105.2. Lineage (NCBI taxonomy): Eukaryota > Metazoa > Chordata > Mammalia > Primates > Cercopithecidae > Macaca > Macaca mulatta. The sequence continues at coordinate 162,913,245 of NC_133412.1, forward strand.
GAGTAGCCTAGTCAAGGGAGTGACATCTCACCACATTCCCTGATCCTGCCACACTCAAGGGGAGGGGTATATCCACCAGGGGGGCAGGGAATCTTGGGGGCCATCTAACATTCTGCTTGCCATAGACATCAGTGATCTAGAAAGTAGAGAAAGGTTAACTAAACGAATCAATGGGGAAGGCAAGTAGTGGGAGAATTTAGAATGATTAGTACAGGCTTAGAGTACAGGGGTAATTGCCATTCAAATAATCTCTACATGACTGAGGTCTGTAACAGCATTCTTGTAATTGAAGGCTAGCCTCAGCTAAGATCGAGGTTTATCTACAGTACTTTCACTCTTAGAGCAGCTGTAACCAGTACCCTGCATGCTGCCATGGGAGCATAAACAGGACCCCTAAAAGCAAACACAGATAGACATTACCTTCAGGGCTGACATGCCTACATTCTATTTCCTTGCTGTTACTAACCTCTTGGAGTGGAGTTTCTGACCTTATACTAGTCTTGATCTCCAAAACCCAATTGCTGCTTCTCAGATTAACTGATTTACTGACTTGACACACCCTGGCTTTGGCCTGAACTCCCTGACTTCCAGACCCTTGGCCCTCCTGACTGCAAACAACTGTGGAGCTTCCACCCTTGACCAGATACTCCTGGGCATAATCCTCGTGCCTCACAATCCCTGTTTGGCTGCCCCTGTGACTTGGGATTCAGGGAAGGAGAGAGTCTGAAGCACTGATTTTCAGGGGGAGGTGAACTGGTAAAAAAAAAAATATCATTTATACCATTAGACTTAGTTTTCCTGAATGTAAACTTCAACCCCTGATTATAAGGACTCTGTAAGGCTAATTATTAATTTTAAAGAAGTGTTAATTAGAAATCATGCAATGAATATATTTATCGTGTTGATAAATGATGAAAATGTAATTTTATAATTACATCATTTTTAATGTAATTTTATAACTACATAAAAGTTATGTAGTTATATCTACATAATTTAAAATTTTACAAAGAAACTCTTCATTAAGTGGCATTATTTTATGGCATTCATGGCATTATTTTAAGAAATTCTATTTCAAAGCTATACCTGATTCTGAAATGGCCTCTATAGTAGCACTTTCTTTTTTTAAAAAAAATGGTTCTTTCTCACAAGTGAAGAATAAGTGTTTGCATTCTAACTATAATCAGTATTTCAACCGAGTGGAGATATTTTAGTGCCTTCGGTGGGCATTTATCTTCTTGCCATCAGCACAATAGAACAAAAATGTACCCATATTAGCATTAATAATAAAACCAAGTCCATTATGCAGACTTTCTTGTCAGTTAAATTTGTTGCAGCCACAGTTTTGGATTCAATTTCATCCATTTGGAAGTACTTTTGCTGTCAAGCAAATTTTTGTTTTATCATTTTAATTTTGGAGGTTTTTTTGCTCTCCTGTGTCTGAGTCACCTTTTTGGAGGTTGGAAAATGGTTCTTCCCCACTGATCTAGGAAGGAATTGATTTGGCAAACTTAGATATTTTCCCTGCGATGTGAATAGAGTTAATTTTAACAGAGCTGTTTCATTTTAACAGCCTCAACTTGCACAGTGTGTGTCATGCCAAACAGCTTTGTGTATCATCATCGACTGATGTCAGCACAGTTCTAGAAATAGTATTTGATAGTTAACAGCTGCCACAGAGCCAGAAGGGGAACACGAGACATTGTGTTTCAGGAGGGTTCACAAAAACTCGTGGCTATTGTGTTTATTTATTTATTTAATTTCTTGACAACGAAAGAAGAGCTTAAAATACCAAGTGTAGGCTTTAAAAAAAAGACTAATATTCCTCAGTAGGTCAAGCAACTCCTAGAACCTTGATATCATAGGCAATATAAATATTGTGTTCTGAACTAAATATTTGACTAATTTAATACAGCTTTTACTCATTTTACAATCATGTATTTGGTCAACAGGTGTAGAGCAAAGGTTTGCCTTTAGACCAAAAGAGATGGTGAAACCATGTCTTTTGTTTGTTTGTTTGTTTTTTTGAGACAAAGTCTCTCTCTGTCACCCAGGCTGGAGTGCAGTGGCGTGATCTCGGCTCACTGCAACCTCCGCCCCCCCCAGTGCAATTCTTGTGCCTCAGCCTCCTGAGTAGCTGGGATTACAGACATGCACCACCACCCCTGGCTAATTTTTGTATTTTTAGTAGAGACAGGGTTTTGCCATGTTGGCCAGGCTGATCTTGAATTCCTGACCTCAAGTGATCCTCCTGCCTCGGCCTCCCAAAGTGGTGGGGTTATAGGCATGAGCCACTATGCCTGGCCATTTTTTTGTTTTGTTTTGTTTTGTTTGTTTGTTTGAGACAAGTCTCACTCTGCGGCCCAGGCTAGAGTGCAGTGGCACAATCACGGCTCATTGCAGCCTCAACCTCTCTGGCTCAAGGGATCCTCCCATCTCAGCCTCCTGAGTAGCTGAGACCACAGGCCGGCACCACCATGCCTGGCTAATTATTTTTATTTTTTGGTAGAGATGAGGTCTCACTATGTGGCCCAGGCTGGCCTTGAACTCAAGAGATCCCATCACCTTGGCCTCCCAAAGTGCTGGGATTATAGGCATGAGCCACCACACCCAGCAAAAACTTTTTGTGGGCCATTTACAATCTCCATTGCAATTATTCAGTTCTGCTGTGGCAGGACTAAAATAGCCATAGACAATATGTAAATACATGGATGTGGCTGTGTTCCAATAAAACTTTATTTACAAAACAAGTGGTGGGCCAGATTTGGCCATGGGCCATAGTTTCCCCACTGTTGCTTTGGATCATAAGTGGCAGATGCCACATATTTCCATGTAGCATGTCATAAAGGTGAAAGGTACTGACATACTCTTATAAGCTTGTGAATCAAGTTCCACGTGTGTTCCCTGCGGAAACGCAGGCAGCCCTTTAATGGCCACAGAGGGGCACTTAATTATATACATATATGTGCTCTACAACCACTCCAATAATGGTATGAGAGTAACTGAGCAATAGATAAGCTTTTATGAACCGAGAGGATAAAGATCATGATCTCTGGTGTACAATGAACTTGATTTTTCTTCCCTTTCTTATTTTATTTAAGTTAATATCACCCTTAAAGTTTGAATTATCCTGCAAGAATGCAGGTTCATTAACTCCCGTTCAGCTTGTGCATCATCTTAATGGGACATATTTTGTAATGATGTGAATCACAAAACAGTCCTGGGCTCCAGAGGACCTAAATGTTTCATTGAAGTCGTTACAAGCATTTCCTACTAGGAAGGAAAGAGATTTTATTATTTAAAGATAACTTGCACAGAGAAAAAAATAATAATAATCCTAGAAAGAAAAGTTGAAGTGTAGCCTGAAAAATAAAAAAATTTAAAAATCAAAGACCATGCTGGTTGTAAAATGCGATTGAGATAGCCTTTCTCTGGCCACTCCATGCCCACTCTCAACCATGAATTTATTACCATGAAAAGTACCAATCTGATGGTATACAAAGGTAGGGGGAAAAATGTAAGAACAACGCCCTACATTTTTTGCATTCGTGTATCACACTTGATACATTTGCCTTTGAGATGCCATTTTAACTCCTGGCATCTCAAAGGCGAAGTGATAGCCTCGCACCTGGGAATGCTTGCTTCAGTAGGATCCCATCCACTGGCAACTTCCTAAAAGGTGATCACTTTTTCCAAACATGCCTCTTGCAGTATGCTACATTTTCTTTTAACTGTCTTTTTTTTTTTTAATTTTGTTTGTTTTACAATGATTATTTGTTTGACATCTTTCCTTCTCTTAATGTTACTGTTGGGGCTCAGAAACCGATACCCTAAAATATGGTGGTCTGATATACTGAACTGAAGAAGCCTCAAGGTCTCTCTGATCTTCTCCACCCCATTGTCTCTCCCAAAACCTTTATCTGCCTAAGATCCAGACCCACAAAAAGGAACCGTTGTTCCTTCTTCTCCTCCCTGTAAGACCAAGAAGGTAACCACACCTGAACAGACCCTTTCACAAGAAAATGAACAAGTTAATCTCTGTTCCCTGATCAATCTTCCTAGTAATCCCCTCAACAGAGTTCCTCTTCACTCTCTTCCCATAACCTGTCTAGCCAGGATGGCATATAAGCTTCCAAACCCCCATTGTGGGGTGGATAGTCACTGCATGGCTCCCTGTGTGTATGTGCTAAATAAATTGTATGCCTTTTCTCCCATTAAACTGCCTTTTGTGAGTTGATTTTTCAAGTGAACCTTCAGAGGGCAAAGAGGAAGCTCTCCTTTGACCCTACATTGCTGTAATCTCTTGATTGTCTTGTCTGTCCTTGTTTCTCCTATTTGTTACTTTCTGGAGATGGAAAAGTCATCCATTTGTCTAATGGAGTTCGGAATGATTTTAATACTGTAGCCTCTCTTTTTAGATTGGTTTGTTACTGCCTTCAGTAACTACGCCGTGTAACACCATAGTGTTGCATCATGCTAAATGTTATAATGCCATCTTTTTCTTTAAGGGGTTATTCTCATAGCAATTTAAGTTGAATAAGTAAATCATTGTACTCTTAAGTTATTCCTATCGGTGTGCATAATTTATAAAAACTAGGCCTGCTATTGCGTTATTCATTTTCCTAATTGGGTTAGGTCCATCTGTAGATCTCTTTGGCTCTCAGTTATCTGGTTTACCCTCACACCATCATGAATAAACATCACTGGTCTCAATATTGATTGCTAGAATATCTCAGCCCTAACTTCATCATCACACTCTTTAAATGGCATGGAAGTGTTTTTATGGGCACTCTTTTGTCTCCTAAACCCCCCATTTCATCCTCTGGAATCCCTATAAAATGTTAAGTAAATTTCCTAACATATTCCATCCTTTACCAAATGTTCCCCCTGCTTCCTAATTATAACTGAAGCCTGCTCTCCCTCGAGGATGTGCAGGGAGCTGGAGTTGGGGTGAGGGCAAGAAGAGCTCCATATTATCTTCTCATTGCGCGGCTGCCAAACCATCTTTTTTTTTTTTTTTTTTTGATACGGAGTCTTGCTCTGTCACCCAGGCTGGAGTACAGTGGCATGATCTCGGCTCACTGCCACCTCCACCTCCCAGGTTCAAGTGATTCTCCTGCCTCAGCCTCCCGAGTAGCTGGGATTACAGGTGCCTGCCACAGTGCCCAGCTAATTTTTTTGTATTTTTAGAGGAGACGGGGTTTCACTATGTTGGCCAGGATGGTCTTGAACTCCTGACCTCGTGATCCACCCACCTCGGCCTCCCAAAGTCCTGAGATTACAGGTGTGAGCCACCACGCGCAGCCAAATCATCATTGTTTACCTTCACATGAACGTCTCTTTCTCTTCAGCCTCACACCATCTAACTATGCAGCATCTTATAGCTGCTCATGGTGTCATCTGCTGGGACAGACACTAACACGGTAGAAGTACTTCATAAATAGCCAAAGAATCATGCCTGTAATCCCAGCACTTTGGGAGGCCAAGGCAGGCAGATCACGAGGTCAGGAGTTTGAGGCCAGCCTGGGCAACATGGTGAAACTCCGTCTCTACTAAAAATACAAAAATTAGCCCGGCGTGGTGGCGGGTGCCTGTAATCCCAACTACTCTGGAGGCTGAGGCAGGAGAATTGCTTGAACCCAGGAGGCAGAGGTTGCAGTGAGCCAGGATCGTGCCACTGCACTCCAGCCTGGGCAACAAGAGTGAAACTCCATCTCAAAAAATAAATAAATAAATAGTCAAGGAATTCACGAAACAGTGCATATAATTCCTGCTCATTTTCTGTATTCATCAAAAATGGCTCAGCCTTCCCCTCTCTGACAGGTCCCTGAGTCATTTCCAGGGTCTTTGAACTTGTTTAAATCCTTGCCTCACTCTTCTTTTCACACCTCTATTCCAGTGGCTGTTGCCTCCTCATTCATGAGTGTACCAAGTTCCACGTCATCTATAGCACTATACTCACTCAAAAATCTTAAAATTCTTGAAGTTCATTCCCAATCAGTCTCTGACTATCTTTACTCTTCTGCCTATTAAACTATCTATCTCAGTGTTTCTCTGAATTTTGATATCCACAAACAACTTTATGGCTATTTAGAACATGTGGATTTTCCATTGTAGATAAATTGGCTTTTAAGAGATTATTGAAATTGCACGAGTTCCTTTGCTCCATTGAGGCAGAAATTGGCAGGCAGGAGATTTATTTGAGGAGTGCGTTTGAGATTAACATCTGTAGGGGGAAGGGAAAGAAGGAAGGTTGGGAAGAGGGAGAATTAAGCTGTAGTGTAGTCACTGCAAGGCCTCAGTCCCACAGAGAGCTCCTTCAGCATTGGTCTGAACTGGGGCATTGGGATTGAGCCTCCATACAATGGCAACTGGCCATTGGCTGCAGGCTCTCCTGGAAAGGGGGTATGTCCTTGGACAAGAAAGCTTTCTTCAGCCTAGGCTATTCCCAAAGAGGATTGACAGCTGAGAGCTCTCAGCCTACAACCTTCCCAGCACGTAGGGCAAAGATCTCTTAAAGCCAGGAATCCGGGCTATGTAGCCCAACATCGACAGTGGACACTCACTCAGGTTCAGGAGGCACATTGTTCATCATCTACTGTGCTCTGTGGATACAGCAGGACTTGGTCAGCCTTTAGACTTTCATCTGACTAGCCCAGCCTTTTCCTTGTTGTGATTATAGGTGGTGATCCATTAATATTGAGTGCAAGTATTTGCCAGTCTACATGAGGGCTCATGGAGTGCCTTATCTGTGCAAATACAAGACAGTTATGTACATAAGACAGTAGCTCCATGAAAAAATACAAAACAAAAGCCTTTTGGACAATTTGAATATATATGCATATCATATGGTTTGGCTCTGTGTCCCCACCCAAATCTCATCTTGTAAGTCCCATAATTCCCACGTATTGTGGGAGGGACCCAGTGAAGATAATTGAATCATGGGGGCAGGTCTTTCCTGTGCTGTTCTCCTGATAGTGAATGAGTCTCATGAGATCTGATGGTTTTAAAAACAGGAGTTTCCCTGCACAAACTCTCTTTGCGTGCTGCATCCATGTAAGATGTGACTTGCTCCTCCTTGCCTTCCACCGTGATTGTGAGGCCGCCTCAGCCATGTGGAACTGTAAGTCCATTAAACCTCTTTCTTTTCTAAATTGCTCAGTCTCAGGTATGTCTTTATCAGCAGCATGAAAATTGACTAATACAGCATATATGTATAAGTGTGTGTGTGTGTGTGTGTGTGTGTGTATTTAGAGATGGGGTCTCATTCTACTGCTCGGGCTAGAGTGCAATGGTGTGATCATGGCTCACTGCAGCCTCAACCTCCTGGACTCAAGTGATCTTCCCACCTCAACCTCCTGAGTAGGTGGGACCACCGGTACACACCACCACATCTAGCTAATTTTTCTTTTTTTTTTTTGGTAGACACAGGGTCTAGATATGTTGCCCAAGATGGTCTCGAACTCCTGGGCTCAAGCAGTCCTCCTGCCCCTGGCTCCCAACATGCTGAGATTACACACATGAGCTACCATGTCTGGCCTATATCTATATATATATATGAGAATGTAGATCAAAAAGCCATATGTTTACTTATAATATTTACTTAGTCATATAATGTTATGATATTTAAAACCTCATGTTATAAACTCAGATTTCATGCAACAATTTTATTGTTTTCATATGCTTTATCATATGTCATTATTAGAGTCACTTTATAAGCTTTCTTTTTTTTTTTTTTTTTTTGAGATACAGTCTTACTCTGTCACCCAGGCTGGAGTGCAGTGGCATGATCTCAACTCACTGCAATCTCCACTTCCCGGATTCAAGCAATTTTAATGCCTCAGCCTCCCAAGTAACTGGGAATACAGGCATGCGCCACCACGCCCAGGTAATTTTTGTATTTTTAGTAGAACCTGGGTTTCACCATGTTGGCCAGGCTGGTCTCAACTCCTGATCTCAAGTGATCCACCTACCTCAGCCTCCCAAATTGCTGGGATTATAGGCACAAGTTACCATGCCTGGCCTCACTTTGTAAGCTTTCTAGAGTTTTTCAGAACACATCATCTTTATTTCCATCTAAGTAGACTAAGATACAGCATCTTTGCAATCTTTATATAATAATGACCCTTGATTCTCAGTCAACAAGAAAAAATAAAAAGAATACTGACCTTGAAAACTATATTCTAAGCTACTTGTGAACTCCACAATATAATCACTTATTTTATTGCACCTTAAAGTGTTTTTAGAAGACTTGTTCTCAACAATTTCCAACAGTTGTAATTGAGAGGTCATTTTCCCATTAATAATTACTATATCTCTGTTAAAAGTTTCTTTTCTTTTCTTTTCTTTCATAGAGATGGGGTCTTGCTATGTTAGCCAGGTTGGTCTTGGACTCCTGGCCTCAAGCAATCCTTTGGCCTCAGCCTCCCAATACGCTAGGATTATAGGTGTGAGCCACTGCGCCTTGCCTACAATTTTCTTTTAACGGATGCCATAGCTTACTACTGTAAGAATATAAATCTAGCAATGTCTTCTCCCAGGGGAATTTATTGTTCAAAATAAAGTAACTAAGAGGGCATCCTGTAACATGAATAACTTTGTAAAGATTTTAACTGAAGTCAACAACTTTTCTGAGAGAGTATTTTGGGGCGGGGGTTTGGAGAGAGACTTTGCGTTCTATTTGGGTATATGCAGCAACCACAATGAAAAAGTTTTCCTCTATATAACGATTTCCAAAGAGAAACAGGGTGAGAACAGACTCAATTTCCCAATCTGCACTCTTTGGTTTATCTGCATTTTATCTTCTCTCTAGCATCAGAAGAAAGTTACTAAAGGTAAGAAAAAGAAAATGCAGAAACATCTTCAAAGTTGCACGCGATGTGGCTGGGCACAGTGGCTCATGCCTGTAATCTCACACTTTGGGAGGCTGAGGTGGGAGGATTGCTTGAGTCTAGGAGCTCAAGACCAGCCTGGGCAACATAACAAAACCCCATCTCTACAAAAATTATAAAACTAGCTAGGTGTAGTGGCACACACCTGTGGTCCCAGCTACTTGGGAGGCTGAGGCGGGAGGATCGTTGGAGCCCAGGAGGCAGAGGTCGCAGTGAACCAAGATTGTACCACTGCACTTCAGTTTGGGTGACAATGCGAGACTCTGTCTCAAAAAAAATAGAAAATAAAAGCCAAAGTGGCACACCTGTAGCAAGGATAGATCCTACACACATTATTGCAGAGTAACTGGGAAGCTGGTAAAATCCAATTAAGCAAATGACAAATTGCTCAGGAACACAACAAAGAATGTGTGAGTGGCAAAAGTCCTTTATCAAAGAAATCAGTGGATGTGGTGTGATATCAGCCGCCCCCAGCATGGAAGAGTCCTGGTGACCCTGGCTGGGGTTAAGCCCATCACTCCTCCTGGGCCCAGATCCCTTCCACAGCGACACATCCGCAGCATTCCTCTTGTAGCAGTCTGTGTACCGCCGACCCCCACCCCTGATGCTGAAGCCAATAGACATTTATCATCCCTCCTGCATTTGACCTCTCATGCCTCTCCGCTAGAAACATGCTCCTCCCTTGGAATGACTAACCCAACTTCTGCACGGCTTTCCTTTTCTCTCTCTGAACTCCCCCTTTTTAATCTTTAAGGAAATCTCTGCTCATGAATTATAGGTAAATGTTCTTGTTCTCTAGAGTTTCACTGTCTGCCCTCTGCTTCAACTACATCCTCTGCCTAAGCAAACTGACTTATCCCTGTTGCTTTATTTGTTACCTAGAAGCCAAAAACTTCCAGTCAGACTGTTTGGGTTGAAATCCCAAATTAGCCACATTCTAGCTGTGGAGTCTTGGAAAAGAGTATAATAAAAGGACTGATCTCACAAGACTGGCTATTCAATGATTACATGAAATCATACATGTAACATGCTTAGTACAGTTTCTGGCACATGGTGTAACACACTGAAATGTTAGCTGCTTTTCTTAGCATCTCTATTTCCAGCCTGTATCTGAATTTGGAATTACCTTGTATAGATTCATTTAGATTTCCTATAAACACTGCAAACTCCACAGGCCCAATTTTAAACTTGCCATCCTACCCTATTCATCCCACTACCCCACACATACACACACACACACACACACACACACACACACACACACACACACCCACCCCTACAGAAAGAGATTTATTTTAAGGAATTGGCTATGTGATTGTGAAGGTTTGATAAGTCCAAAATCTGCAGGGTAGGCGGACAGACTGGAGACCCAGGGAGGTGTTAACAGTTCAAATCCAGAGGCTGTCTCCTGGCAGCATCCCTTCTTGCTGCGGGCAAGTGAGTCTTCATTCTACTAAGGCTTCCAACTGATTGGATGAGGCCCATCCACATTATGGAAGGTCATCTGCATTACTCAAAACTCACTGACTTGAATGCTAATCTCATAAAAAAAAATACCTTTACAAAAACACCCAGAAAAATGTTTGACAAAGTATCTGAGCACCGTGGCCCAGACAGGTTGACACATGAAATTCACCATAACATTGTCTTTGTTTGGGCAGAAGCTGAGATGAGGATTCAGGGGCACGTGGTTGATATGGAACTGCAGGAGGCCAAGGTGGGGGTGCAGAAGGTGGGGGTGCGGGAGGTGGGGGTGCGGGAGGTGGGGGTGCGGGAGGTGGTGGAGGGAGGGAAGGAAGCCATGAGGGGGACTTCACCAAGCAGTTACCACTGTGGACAGCGGGGGAAACACGAGGGGCCCAGCGGAAAACCCACATCTGCATGGGGCTGCCAGTCATTCCAGCCTGCCTCCTGAGCAAGAATGGGCTCTTGTGACCAAAGAAAGCCCTCAGGCAACGGGGTACAGAGGCTGGAAGAAGAATGTGGTCGAATATCAAGAGAGCCAATTGCACCGACAACCTCTTCACAGAGAGGAAGCTCAGTGTCTTCTGGTGTCAAGGCCTCTCCCAACATCCTACACGCTGATGGCCAGTAGGATCCTTGGGGGTGGAAGGCTCCTTTTCAATATGTAATTCGTTAAATAAGTTATGTGGGAACAAAAGTTGACAGCAATAGTTCAACCAACTCTTATCAGTGGTGTGAAATATTGTCATACATGGAAGAGGGATGTGAACCTTCAGGAACATGCTGGGGCCTTCCAGGAACCAAGTAGGATTCCAGTCAGTAACCAGACACAGCTGCAGGGTTAAGTGTTCACTGGAGTGGGAAATCAGGCCTATAGAACCTCAACTTGACCTGCAGTAAGAAGCAATCAGGGCCAGGCGCAGTGGCTTAAGCCTGTAATTCCAGCACTTTGGGAGGCTGAGGCGGGCGGATCACAAGGTCAGAAGATCGAGACCATCCTGGCTAACGCGGTGAAACCCCATCTCTACTAAAAATACAAAAAAAATTAGCCGGGTGTGGTGGCGGGTGCTTGTAGTCCCAGCTACTCGGGAGGCTGAGGCAGGAGAATGGCGTGAACCTGGGAGGCAGAGCTTTCAGTGAACTGAGATCTCGCCACTGCACTCCAGCCTGGGTGACAGAGCGAGACTCCATCTTAAAAAAAAAAAAAAAAAAAAAAAAAGCAATCAGAAAGCTCAGACAGGCCAGGCGTGGTGGCTCATGCCTATAATCTCAGCACTTTGGAAGGCCGAGGCGGGTGAATCACTTGAAGTCAGGAGTTTGAGACCAGCCTGGCCAACATGTTGAAACTCTGTCTCTACAAAAAATACAGACATTAGCTGGGCGTGGTGGCGCATACTTGTAGTCCCAGCTACTAGGGAAGCTGAGGCAGCAGAATCACTTCAACCTGGGAAGTGGAGGTTGCAGTGAGCTGAGATCGCCCCATTGCACTCCAGACTGGGCAACGCAGCGAGACTCCATCTTAAAAAAAGGAAAAAAAAAAAGAAGAAGAAAGCTCAGATAGGCTCCTCAAAAAGTTAAACACAGAATTATCATATGAAGAGCTGGGTGTGGTGGCGTGCACCAGTAGTTCCAGTTACTCAGGAGGCTGAGGCCAGAGGGTTGCTTGAGCCTAGAAGTTCGAGGTTGCAGTGAGCTATGATCGCAGCACTGGGCTCCAGCCTGACAGAGCAAGACCCTGTCTCTAAAAATAAAAATAAAAAATAAAATTAAGTTGAAATTTAAAAGAATTATCATATGACCCAGGAGTTGTACTTCTAGTTATATACCCAAAATAATATAAAAGAGGGACTCAAACAGATACTTTACACTAGTGTTTAAATACTCATTGCACCATTATTCACAGCAGCCAAAAGGTGGAACAATTCAAGTGTCCATTGACAGATGAAGGTATAAACCACATGTGATATATCCACACAATGGAATAATATTCAGTCATTAAAAGGAGTAAAGTGGCTGAGTGTAGTGGCTCATGCCTGTAATCCCAGCACTTTGGGAGACCCAGGTGGGCAGATCACCTGAGGTCGGGAGTTCAAGACCAGACCAAGATGGAGAAACCTCGTCTCTACCAAAAATACAAAATTAGCTGGGCGTGGTGGCACACACCTGTAATCCCAGCTGCTCGGGAGGCTGAGGCAGGTGAATCACTTGAACCCAGGAAGCAGAGGTTGTGGTGAGCCGAGATTGCGCCACTGCACTCCATCCTAGGCAACAAGAGCCAAACTCCGTCTCAAAAAAAAAAAGGAGTAAAGTACTGACATCTGCTACCATATGGGTGAACCTCCGAAACTTGATGCTAAGTGAAAGAAGCCAGGCACAAAAGGCCACATATTGTATGATTTAATTTATATGAAATATCCAGAATAGGTAAATCTATATATAGAGAAAGTAGATTAGTGGTTGCCAGGGGCTCAGTGGAGAAGGAAATGTGGGTAGCAGCTTAATGGGTATGGATATTTCTTTTGGGTGATGCAAATGTTTTGGAACTAGATAGAGGTGGTGGTTCACACCTCTTCACAACATTGCGAAGGTACTAAATGCCACTATGTCTCTAGTTCCTAAAGTTGATGTAAATTAGTTCCTTGCATTTCCGGCCAAATACCACATATTAATAAAATGTACAGCTAGCAATTGCATCAATATTGCTAATGCATGTACAAAAAAGAGTATATACTAAATCTGTTTATCTTATTTTTATGTATAAACATATACATAAATTGATTGTGTCTACATGTAAATGAACAACAGTATGACCATTTCCTGAAAGTTTGTTGTGGGTAAGAATTTTCTGTTTCTAATAAAAACTTGGCTGTGTGTGGTGGCTCACGCCTATCATTAATCATTCACTTAAAAATGATTAATTTTATGTAATGTGAATTTTACCATAATAATAATGATAATTAATAATTTTTTAAAGCAAAAAAATAAAAGAGCTCAGGGATAGAGACATGAGCAACAAGAAGTCAAGGCAGCCCACAGCACTAATCCAGGGGCAAAAAGCAGGATCTCAACGTGAACCCCATGCATCCTCCAGTCTGTGTCTTCTGGAGATGACTCTGAGACAAACAGGCAAACAAAAAAAAAACCCTCTCAAAACTTCTTCATTTTTTTTTTCCCTGGGTAAAGATGGGATCTTGCTATGTTGCCCAGGCTGGTCTTGAACTCCTGGGCTCAAGTGATCCTCCTGCCTCTGCCTCCCAAAGTGCTGGGATTACAGGTATGAGCCATCTCACCCTGGCTAACTTCTTCACTTTTACATCAGTTTTTCTTTAAATGTTCCTCCCCCCACCCACCCCCCATATGGAGTTTCGCTCTTGTGGCCTAGCCTGGCGTGCAATGGCACGATCTTGGCTCTCTGCAACCTCTGTCTCCCGGGTTCAGGTGATTCTCCTGTCTCAGCCTCCTGAGTAGCTGGGATTACGGGCATGCACCACCACATCTGGCTAATTTTTGCATTTTTTAGTAGAGACGGGGTTTCACCATGTTGGTCAGGCTACTCTCGAACTCCTGACCTCAGGTCATCCACCTGCCCGGGACTCCCAAAGTGCTGGGATTACAGGCGTGAGCCACTGCGCCTGGCCAAAATGTTCTTTTTTAACAAGTAAAACATGCTCACTGATGAAAAGTCTGGATACAGAGTTGATACAACAGTATCAACAGTTCATCAATAGTAAAATCGGAGTCTCACCCCTCCTGCCCCATGTCCCACTGCCAGTCCTTGCATTAGGGAAACTATGAATGATTTGGAGAGTAGGACCTGCCATCTGATTTCGATTTCAACTTCCATTTCCCAGGCATCCTGCCCAGGAGTTTCACTCTCTTTCTCACAGCTTATCTCCCCCAGGCTCCCTCCTGCCTGACCTCCCTGGCTCTCTGCCAGATCCTCCTAGACATTCTCCCACTTCCCCAGAATGCTTGCACGTGCTATTTCCTCTCCATCCCCCTCACCCCCACTCGGTCAGGACTGTGGATCCTTTGAATCCACTGAGAAGTTTTCCTTGACAACACTTCAGCCCCTGGCCACATCAGATCCCCTCTTACGCCCTGGGCATGTTTTTCTTCAGAGCTTAAACTGTTTGAACTTTGCATTTATGTGAGTGATTATTTGACTAAGGTCTGACACCTAGACCGTTATAAAAGTTCTGGAAGTCAACAATCATGTCTTCTTTAGGTTGCTATATCCCCAGCACCCAACGCCACGTTTGATCTAAAGGTGTGTCCTATTGGTTGGACCTTCACAATAGATCCAGGATCTAACCATTTCTCATGACCTTCCCAGGGATCTCCTGAGCTGGCATCGGGACTATAACACCCACATGCTCTCCGTGGTCTGTGTTAGGGGGACAAGGACCCTGCGTGTCGTAGGCTTCATTACGTACCCAGTGATTTATCTTTGCCCTGCACATGGGCACATGATTAATATTTGTTGAGCTGAATTAACCAGAATTGTTGCTTTATTTTCTTAATCTCTATTTCAGCCATAGTTATAAAACTCACTCACATCCATACATATTCTTACCACATATTTGAGCAAAGTCGAAGTCTAAGTAATAATTTATACGTATTCCAGCACAAAGATATTGCAGTATTTAGTAAATGACATTATCGCTATTTAAAATAACCAATTCATCATTTTTATCTTTACCCTTTCACCTGTATTTTTATCTACCATATACACCAAGGGTAAGGCGCATACCTTTTTAGAACACCAGTTTCTTATCTGTAATAAAAGGGAGTTTGGAGCTGGGTGTGGTGGCATGCACCTGTAGTCCCAGCCACTCCGGAGGTTGAAGTGGGAGGATTGCATGAGGCCCAGGAGTTCAAGGTCAGCCTGGGCAACATAGCAAGACCTGTCTCTTAAAAAAAAGAAAAAAAAGTGTGGGCAGGGGATGGTGTCTTTCAACTCTATTTCCGGGTCCCTACGTGATAAGCTGCATAAGCACCCACCTCTTATTCATCTTTGCATCCCCAGAACCAGCCCAGGTCTTGCAGGCAGCAGGAACTCAAGAGTATAGCCCTGCTGTGGGCTATCTACATTCAAACGAGCCATGCACCATGTTGGCTGTACAAACCTGGAAATTACCTTAATCCCTCAAAGCCTCGGTTTCCTCCTCCGAAAAGTGGAAATTGTAAGATAATGCTTGCAAAGAGCTGAGCACAGGGTCTGACTCACAGTCAGCTCTCATGGAATGTGTACGAATGTATGAGCCAGTGAATCTAGGATTCTAGACAAATTGCCTAGATTAAATGGCAAAGTGTGCATTATTTCTTTGGTATCGTGTTCTCTAAAATATTGAATGGTTAACATAACTGTTTCTATTCTCTAGTTCATAAAGTAGATCTGAATTAGTTCCTTGCATTTGTGCTAGAATACCCAATATTAATAAAATGTACAGTTAGTGATTGCATTGATATTGCTCATGTGTGTACAATAAAACGCATATACTAAATCTGTTTATCTTATTGTTATGTATAAATAGGTACATAAACTCATTATGTCTACATTTAAATGAACAACGGTATGAACATTTCCTGAAAGTTTGTTGTGGGCAAGAATTTTCTGTTTCTATTATAATAAGACTTGGTCAAGTGTGGTGGCTCACACCTATAATCCCAGCACTTTGCAGGCTGGGCACGGTGGCTCACGCCTGTAATCCCAGCACTCTGGGAGGCCGAGGTGGGTGGATCACAAGGTCGGGAGTTCGAGAGCAGCCTGGCCAACATGGTGAAACCCCATATCTACTAAAAATACAAAATTAGCCAGGCGTGGTGGCATGTGCCTCCCAGCTACTTGGGAGGCTGAGGCAGGAGAATTGCTTGAACCTGGGAGGCGGAGGTTGCAGTGAGCCGAGGTCACATCACTGCACTCCAACTTGTGTGACAGCGAGACTCCATCTCAAAAAAAAAAAAAAAAAAAATCCCAGCACTTTGGAAGGCTGAGGCAGGTGGATCCCTTGAGCCCAAGAGTTCAAGACCAGTCTGGACAACATGGTGGAACCGTGTTTCTAGAGAAATTAGAAAAATTAGCCAGGGATGGTGGTGCACACCTGTGGTCCCAGCTACTCGGGAGGCTGAGGTGGGAGAATGGCTTGAATCCGGGAGGCAGGGGCTTCAGTGAACTGTGATTGTGCCCCTGCACTCCAGACTGAGTGACAGAGCAAGACCCTGTCTCAAAAAAATAAAAACAGAAAATAAAAGAGACCTACTTGATTATCATATTGTTACCTAATTATGCCCTGAACAAAATTAAGTCTGAACTTTTATTGGGTTAAATTAGAGCTCAGGAGTTACATTATCTTGCAAATGAAGTTTCTGACTGTCTTATTAAATAAAAGAAGGTGTAACAACAAATTTAATTATCAAATGTGACTTTTTCTGCCAGTTTTTTCCCCTCAGCTGTTTATGCTGTTGGTTTAGCCCATCTGGTTTTTATTTGAGAATAGAAATCACAAATCCCACAAACCGTCCACTGATTCCTAATCCTAGAAAAGACTGGTATTACTTTAGCAGCATAATATGTTTTTCTTTCCTCTGGTGGAAGTAAATGTGCAGCTTTATAGTGGATTAGAAAAGACAATTGAGAAATTTCCTATTATAAACATGTATGGTATCTTAATTTCCTAGTATAATAGCAGGCCGACTAACATAATTAATTATATTTTAAATGCAAATTGTTGACAACGGTTCATCTGGTTGAAATTATTTAAGCCACATCAACTCTAAAGAAAGTCCTGCTTTCTAACTCCTAATTCTTTTTTTAGAAAAATAATTCCATATTCTCTCCCATGCCCGGCAATCTCTTAAAAATTTCACATGATATTTAAAGCACCATCGCGGCAACCCCATAGAGACAACTAGGCAAATATAAGTGATTTATATGCAGATTTCAACCTATTTACCGAGCTTAATAGTAAGAGACAAAATATTATATGCAAAATGCATTCATTTAAATTTTTGATCAGATCTTTCTGCTGCTTGATGGAGCAAGCAAGTTATATTGGTATAGGAGCAAGTACATTTCAGAATAGAAGTCTCAAGCCAAGTTTACATGTAGTGAGAGACCTGGACAGCAGTATGGCTAGATAATCCATTCATTTCACTCATCTTGACTGACAAGTATCTCTAAAATGTGAATCAACCCTGAAATTTCCACAGGAAGTACTAAAGTAGCTGAGATAATGATAGCTCTCAGACCAACAGTGCTGTGGGACCTACAGGATCACCTCACTATTTTTCTGAAAAGGCAGCATGCTAGCCACGTGTGGTACGCAAGATAATTTTAGGAAGCGCACACACATTGGTTACGTTTACAGTTCTGTTTGTAGATCAACGTGCATTAGAACAAACAACAAACATTGAAACTATGATTGAGGCTGGGCACAGTGGTTCATGCCTGTAATCCCAGCACTTTGGGTGGTCAAGGCAAATGGATCACTTCAGCCCAGAAGTCTGAGCAACATGGCAAAACCTCATATTTACCAAAAAAAAAAAAAAAAAAAAAAATTAACTGGGCATGGTGGTGTGTACCTGTAATTTTAGCCACTCAGGAGGGTGAGGTGGGAGGATCGCTTGATTCTGGGAGGCTGAGGCTGCAGTGAGCCATGATCGGGCCACTGCGCTCTAGCCTGGGCAACAGAGAGTCAACAACAACAACAACAACCCCCTAGGATTTTATGGATGTTACTAATAGTTAAGTAAAAAGAGGTGAGTTGATTAAAGAAAAATACTAAGAAAATAATAGGGCAGGTAGCATATGCAAATGATGAAAATAGTGATGGTTGTATATGAGGATGATTAAAATTTGGATGACACTGACCCACATTTTATAGGTGAGGAAAATGAGGCCCTGAGTTGTTTTTGTTTTTGTTTTTGAGACGAAGTTTAACTCTTGTTGCCCAGGCAGGAGTGCAATGGTGCAATCTCGGCTCACTGCAACCTCTGCCTCTTAGGCTCAAGCAATTCTCCTGCCTCAGCCTCCCAAGTAGCTGGGATTACAGGCATGCACCACAATGCCCAGCTATTTTTTGTGTTTTTAGTAGAGAGAGGGTTTCACCATGTTGGCCAGACTGGTCTCCAGCTCCTGACCTCAGGTGATCCACCCGCCTCGGCCTCCCAAAGTGCTGGGATTACAGGCATGAGCCACCGTGCCCAGCAGGCCCTGGTTAGTTTTAAAGGTTTACCCAAGATCCTATGGCTTGTCAGAGGTAGAACAGACCCCATAACTGATTGTTCCACATTCTATATATTGCATTTAGACTATTTGAGCCTCACAAAGCATATGGGCTTTTTTCTAGACACATGGGTCGATGAGAAGTTCAGATACATTCTCAAGCTATTGGTGTATTTGCTGTTGTTTCTTTTTATGGAACAATGGTGGTATAGTTGTCATTTAGCCAGAATACAAAGGTGCTAATGACAGCTGATCTCATGTTCAGCTGGGTTTAAACAGAGTAATATTGATTAGATCTGTATTGTTAATTACAGGTATAGATGTGAAATAGAAGAATGATAAATTAATAATCTTTATATTTTGTTAAGCTAATATCTGCCCCTTCTTAGTAAAGGCATCTATGCTTAAAATGACACTTTCATCCAATACACTGAGGCCTCGGGACACTTTTTTTTTTTTTTTTTTTTTGAGATGGAGTCTCGCTCTTATTGCCCAGGCTGGGGTGCAGTGGCACAATCTCAGCTCACCACAATCTCTGCCTCCCAGGTTCAAGCAATTCTCCTGCCTCAGCCTCCCAAGTAGCTGGGATTACAGGCATGCAACATCTCACCTGGCTAATTTTGTATTTTTAGTAGAGATGGGGTTTCTCCATGTTGATCAGGTTGATCTCCAACTCCTGACCTCAGGTGATCTGCCTGCCTCGGCCTCCCAGTGTGCTGGGATTACAGGCATGAGCCACCATGCCTGGCCGGACATTTTTGCTTTTTATGTGAAAGATATTCTATGATATATTCTATAGCAGGGGTGTCCATCTTTTGGCTTCCCTGGGTGATATGGTTTGGCTGTGTCCCCACCCACATCTCATCTTGAACTGTAGCTCCCATAATCCCCACGTGTCATGGGAGGGACCCAATGGGAGATAACTGAATCATGAGGGTGAATTTTTCCTGTGCTGTTCTCATGATAGTGAATAAGTCTCATGAGATCTGATGGTTTTATAAAGGGCAGTTCTGCACAGGCTTTCTTGCCTGTCGCCATGTAAGATGCGAATTTGCTTCTCCTTTGCCTTCCACTATGATTGTGAGGCCTCCCCAGCCATGTAGAACTGGGAGCCCATTAAACCTCTTTTTCTTTATAAATAGTATGTCTTTATTCACAGCATGAGAACAGACTAATAGGCTGGGCCACATTGGAAGAAGAATTGTCTTAGGCCACATATAAAATACACCAACACTAGCGAGAGCTGATGAGCTCCAAGAAAATCACAAAAAAAATCTCATAAAGTTTTAAGAAAGTTTACAAATTTGTGTTGGGTCAATTCAAAGCCATCCTGGGCCACCTGTGGTGTGTGGGCTGTGGGCTGGACAAGTTTGTTCTACAGATTCCTGGAAACAGAAAACAAAAGTCCACGTATACTTCCCTACGCTCCAGTAATGAGGTGGAGCCATCTCCCACCAGATTGCAAGCTGCTCTTCCCACCGCCTTGTTCAGTGACTTCACCTTGGTAACTTGAAATCACTGGCTGTGGCAGGAGTATTTACACCACAGAAATAGGCAAATGCTACAAATCAGGGCTTCTTCCTCCAGAGAGCTGATTACTAAACGCTTTACCAGTACACCGCTTCTTTGAGCGGTTTTGAGGGTGGAGAGAAGGCAAGCCCTTTTTAAATGAGGCTTGGGAACTTTAAGGAATGATATACAAATTAACTTTGATATCAGTAGAAAGCTTCCCAAGGCAGTACAGAGAGGCATCCCAGAGGCTCTGGGGAGCAGATAAGCTGCGGAATGCAGAAAACATTTGGCTCTGTTTTCTTTGCTTACCAGGGACTTTAGTACGGTTTGAGTTTGAGCCTTAAGGAAAAACAGTTCCAAATAGAAATGGGCTCTCTTGTTATTCTGCTGACTAGAAAGATACTGCCTAAGGCTCTTTGGAAAGTTAAGATGACAGGTGACGCCTTCTTCAGAAAGACACATTTCTATATAAAAATCCTCATGAATGGGCTAGATATGTGCTGTCCAATAGGACTTTCCATAGTGATCAAAATGTTCTTTATTTATGCCACTAGACACATGCTGCTATGTAACCCTTGAAATGCAGGTAGTCTGAATTGAGATGTGCCATAAGGCAAAATACACACTGGATTTCCAAGACTTAAGAATAAAAAAGAATGTAAAATGTCATATTAACATGTTTGTATTGATTACATGTTGAAATGATCATCTTATTATATAATATACATTATGAAAATTAATTTCACTTGTTATCTTTACTGTTTTTTATTATTATTATTTTTTGAGATGGAGTCTTCCTCTGTTGCCCAGGCTGGGGTGCAGTGGCACAATCTTGGCTCACTGCAACCTCTGCCTCCCAGGCTCAAGCAATCCTTCTGCTTCAGCCTCCTGAGTAGCTGGGATTACAGGTGGACGCCACCACACCCGGCTAATTTTTTGTATTTTTAGTAAAGACAGGGTTTCACCATGTTGGCCAGGCTGGTCTCGAACTCCTGACCTCAAGTGATCCACCCACCTCGGCCTCCCAAAGTGCTGGGATTATAGGCATGAGCCACCTCGCCTGGCCTCTGTTTACTGTTTTTAATGTGGCTACTAGAAAATTTAAAATTACATGTGCACAGCTCTGGGCAACATAGGAAAACCCCATATCTACAGAAAAAAAAAAAAAACCAGAAAAATTAGCCAGGCATGGTGGCATGCGCCTATAGTCCCAGCTACTTGGGAGGTTAGGTGGGAGGGTCACTTGAGCCCAGAAGGTCAAGGCTGCAGTGAGCTGAGATTGTGCCACTGCACTCTAGTCTGGGCAACAGAGTGATACCCCGTCTCAAAAAAAAAAAAAAAAAAAATTACATATGTGGCACACACTATATTCTTATTACGCATCACTGGGCTAGATCATGTCCAACAGAACTTTCTATCTGTAGTGATCAAAATATTCTATATTTATGCTGTCCATTGAGGCAGCCACTAGACACGTACTGCTATTTAACGCTTGAAATGTGGGTAGTCTGAATTGAGATGTGCTGTATACCTTACAACAGCTACTTCGGAGGTTGAGGTGGGAGGACCGTATTCTGAATCAGGTGCTGGAGAAGGCAGAAGAGTACAGGGAATCAAAAGAGATGGGCAAGCTACAAACGCAGCTCAGTTTTGCACGGCTCATAAGACAAATTTCATAATGCAACCTCTTCATCTACACTGAGGGTTAGAATGCCAGGAAAATGCATAACAAATGCCCAACATGTTGTCTAGGCAGAGAGGACGACACACCCAAATATTTGAAACCATGAGCTGTAAATCTGAATCTCAAGCACAATCTTTATTTCCCTCAAACTTTCTCCCTTGGGTAGGCAGGATTATGACACTGTTGAGAAGGTGCTCTGGAATTCTGTGAGAAACTCGGGTCAAATTTTTAGTCCTGCTTCCAATATATATGTCCTCCTTCCAGCCCCAGCCAGAAAAAGAACATTATTGTGCTTGAAAATTTATGTTAGATCACTACCCACCTTGAAATCCAGCACCTTTTTTCAGATGGAGAGCCATAAGGCATAGATTAAGGTGTAAGCAGCCCCTGTAAATCAGAAGGATGGCTAAGCCTGGACAGGACTCAGATTTCATTATTTTAATTTCTGGTCTTCAGTTTCTCAAGGAGCTTTAAAAAACGCAACATAATAATTCAAATACACTCGATGTTGAAAATGGTTTTTTTTTTTTCCCATTTCTTAGAGGTAGGCTTGGCTTCTGAAGCTATCACCAAGGCATCTCACTGAGGGCAACTGCTGTAGCCAGTGGGGAAAAAAAAGGGTTTGTTTTGAACATTAAAAAAAAAAAAAAAAAAAGGAGGGGGGGAAGAAATTCATTTTTCCAAACCTCCAAGCCTTCACTTGGAGGATACCCACTTCATTGGCATCATCTGGGTTAAGGAGACGAAGGTCATGTTCTGATGAGAAAACTCAGATCAAGCATAAGTTAAGGAAGTTTCCACCACCCACGTCACCTGCAAAACCACCACATAGGAAGCACACTGTGAACCCTGAGAGGGAGCGTGGCTGGTACATAAATCCTTGCTTTCTATGCACGCTCCTTCTGGGACTTTTGCATTCACCGCAGAGAGTGGGAACTGTAAAAATAGACTATATGTTTCTGAAGAAGTGAAAGACTTATTGCATAATGGTGGTAAACTGTGTCTACTAGAACAGAATGACTGTGCATGCAAACATAAAACTCAAAAAATAGCTACCATTCCAGACAAATTTATTTTTTTAAATATTCAGCCTAAGGAAACATAGGTGGCTCTATGAGTGTAGTAAAAGCTTTGATCCCTGACATTGGGAAAATGGAGCGACATGAGGTAGTCCAAAAATCTGGCCCACATATCGGGCTAATTCACACTGACCTCTCCTCAGCTGTAAGTTTCAGGTTACTTCTCTCCTCTTTACTTCCTTTTCTCTTTGTAAGACCTACACAAAAATGGAAAGGAAATAATTTGGAAACAGAAAGTATCGATTTTTGCAGAAGCCCTGTAAGGCACAAATCTACCACTTCCTTCCTTTTCATCCCTAGGAACAAGAAGAATGAGAAAAACATTCAGACAGACACAGCTGTCAAGTAGAAGAAGAGGCGTCTCCTCAGCCCTCGCCTTTGCTCCCTGCCTTCCCCTTTTCCCACTCTCCCTCTTGCACTTCCGTGGGGACTCTGGATCGCTGCTGAACCTGTTCTCCCTTAATAACTTCTCAACTGTGGATTTGCCAATCCATACAACAAATATTTATTAAGCAACTAGAATGGGCAAGCCTGGGCTAGGTACTGGGGGATGGGAGACCATGGCAAGTGAGAGAGAGATGCAATGATAAACAAGACTTGAGATCTTTCTTAAAGGAATTTAAAATCTAGCAAGCAGACTGGGAGTGGTGGCTCACGCCTGTAATCTCAGTGCTTTGGGAGACCAAGGCAAGAGAATGACTTGAGGCCAGGAGTTTGAGACCAGCCTGGACAACATAGCAAGACTCTGTCTCTAAAAAAAGTTTTTTAAAATTAGCAGGGTGTGGCGGTACACATCTGTAGTCCCAGCTACTTGGGAGGCTGGGGCAGGAGGATTGCTTGAGTCCAGGAGTTTGAGGCTGCAGTGAACTGTGATCATGCCACTGCACTCCAGCCTGGGGGACAGAGTGAGACTCTGTCTCTAAAAATTAATAAATAATAAAATAAAATCTAGGGTTGATACACTGAGTGTATTAATTGTTATGGTAGTGTGGCATGAAACCTGAAAAATGTCCTTAGGAGAGGCCTTGTCTCGGAATGCCTGGAGGTTTCTGTGGGGTATACCTGGTAGAAGTTGATGTGCCTTTTGGGAAGCAGAAATTATGAGGGAAATGAGATGCAGAAGATCATTGCCAATTCAGTGCTTCAGGTCAGAGTAGATGAGACAGGTTGAGACTACTTGGCTTTCAGCCACATCCCTAATTCTTAAGGGAAGAGGGCCAAATGGACAAAATCTTTCCATCAATAGCCTGTCCACTGGGTATCCAGTACCCAAGGTCTCATGGCTCTCTTGCTGGTAGAATGGGTTCCTTCTCTCTTTGGTTATTTTTGGAGTCCATATGGACATGGCACTAATATAGTGTTTTAAGCAGCTGGACAGTCCAACCAGAAGTTGGATCAAAGAAGATATATGAGAGGACAACATATGTCTGCCATTGTGACCATCAATAGCATCCTGGTGGCCTCAGAAGTTAGAAGCTCCTTTGAAAGGCTTCTCTTCAGAAGATGTTGGCAATCTCATCCTCACAGCAATGGGGGCATTACAGGTCACTGAACATGAGGGAGGAAAATGAGACACACTGAAGGTAGAGTTTATGTGGATCAATGAGCCTGAGGTGCTTCATGGAGCCTGTGTTCATTTATGCTGCCAAGGTTTATTATTACCTACCTATGTGCTAGATGCCGGATGTCCAATGACCAACCAGTCAGACACTTGCCCCTGCCCCAAATGTCTTTGGTCTGCTTGAGGCAAACAGAGATTAACTCATACTTGCATCAGTGATGACTTCATTGGGTAAGTCCTATGAAGGAAAAGTACAGGATAGAGAAAGCATAAAGAGGGATTAAGGTAGTCTGAGGGGTTATAAAATGCTTCCCTGGGCAAAGGCAACTGGATGGAAATGTTCTTACAATTGCAGGTATGGAAAGGACTAGAGTAAAGCTCTAGTCCTGCCCTAGTCCTAGCTCTAGTCCTGTGATCGCTTTTGTGACTCTGTTATTACTCCAAGTCTGTATGCCCTGGAAAAACCTAGGTTACAAAATATATAAATAGAGAGCTGTGGGAACTCATGGGAAATTGACTTTCAAGACCTGGGAAGGCCCAGTGCCCAGCATATAGGTGAAGCCCAATAAACACTGGGGTATATTGGCTTCATGAGGTACCTCAGGTTTGTTTTGGGGCAAGGAAAATATTTGCTGGCTTTGTAATTGGGCTTTGAAATATGAGTAGGGATTCTTTATTCCTTTACTTATTTATCTTATTTTATTTTTTTGGCAGAGTCTTGCTCTACTGCCCAGGCTGGAGTACAGTGGTGCCATCTTGGCTCACTGCAACCTCTGCCTCCCAGGTTCAAGTGATTCTCATGCCTCAACCTCCCAAGTAGCTGGGATTATAGGCACACACCACCATGCCTGGCTAATTTTTGTATTTTTAGTAGAGATGGGGTTTCACCATGTTGGCCAGGCTGGTCTTGAACTCCTGACCTCAAGTGATCTGCCCACCTCAGTCTCCCAAAGCACTGAGATTACAGTCATAAGCCACCACACTTGACCTCCTTTACTTTCTTAATAAACTTGCTTTTGCTTTACTCTATGGATTCACCTCAAATTCTTTCTTACGCAAGTTCCAAGAACCCTCTTTTGGTAACATCTTTCTGGCAAACCCTGAAGGGATGATACTGAGGAGACCCCCAACCAAAAGAACTAGACTGTAGCACTGATTGGCCAACTTTGGAGTCAAGGAAACTTTTCTTTTGAGCTATTGACAGCATTTAACAATTGAATAAAGTACAATTCTGTCAAAATTTGATGCATATTTGTTTCTCTCTACCTAATTTCTCCAGAATTGAAAACTGTTTGTGAGTATTCTTAACTTATGGCAACACAGTTATTTGCATAAATGCAATAAGAATCTGTTTTCTTTTGCAACAGGACAGAATTGGAGAAACTAGCTATTTTACCAAGGCTTAAACTAGAATGGTGTGCTTTCCTTTTAAGGAATCAAATTTGACTTATAGAGCCAATAAAAGCCTCTTGGGAAAACTGGCCTCATACCTTGACTACACAGGCCCTGTACAGGGTTGCTGACCTGTGGTAAGTAAATAATTACCACAGGGTCAGAAGCCTCAAGTTATCTTAAGACCTCAAGAGGAGAGGAATTTATTCAACTCATAGGTATTCAAGGGTATAAACCTATGACTGGGCCCAGCTTTAAAAAAGTCTTATCTAAGATTCCTTATGGAACAGAGTTCCATCAAAGCCAGTTTTAAAAGCCTATATGAAAAATAATTATTCTCACTGCACTTTATACAAATAATCAGGCCAAGTATAATAAAGCAAATCTGTCTTACCACAATTTGTCTTTAGTAAAAATAAGAAACTGGAAAGAGAAAATTATGTTTCAAGAACAGGTACACCTGTTATTAAATGCGAGTCTCATTAGTTGTTTTTGAGTTTTTTTCCTGCGATTTAGACTGACCCTGCTTATTCATGTGAACCAGTCAGTGATCTCTGATTGCAGCTTAGAAGAAACAAGGTGGTTGTGTAACATAAAAAACAAAAACAAAATGAAATCAATATTCTAATTTTGGCACATATTGGAATCAGCTAGCAACCCCATATCAGCGTGGTTCCAACAGTTGCCCAGTTCATGAAAAGCCTTCTTATTTAGTTTGCTTGGGATAATATTACTTATTTCGTTTTACTGTTGTGGAATATGTTGCTGTTGTACTTTCTGTGTAGGAATGCAGGATAAGTTTGCCAAATGTTTTCTTAAATTGAAAATTTATTAATCTTCTGGATATCACCTTTGTTCAGAACTCAGGCCGGGCGCGGTGGCTCACGCCTGTAATCCCAGCACTTTGGGAGGCCGAGGCGGGCGGATCACAAGGTCAGGAGATCGAGACCACGGTGAAACCCCGTCTCTACTAAAAATACAAAAAATTAGCCGGGCGCGGTTGTGGGCGCCTGTAGTCCCAGCTACTCGGGAGGCTGAGGCAGGAGAATGGCGTGAACCCGGGAGGCGGAGCTTGCAGTGAGCCGAGATCGCGCCACTGCACTCCAGCCTGGGCTGGGCGACAGAGCGAGACTCCGTCTCAAAAAAAAAAAAAAAAAAAAAAAAAAAACAGAACTCAAAGTTACGAATGGCCCTCAACATACTGATGCTTTCTGACTGAGCTCCTCTCTACCCTGAATACAAAGACCCAATAGTTAGGCAGGAATATCATTGCCCCTATCAGCCTGAAGAAGTTACAGAAGATGGACCTTCATCCTTCTACAACCCTTAGGATTAAGAATTCTTTTATAAAAGGGAGCAGGGAAAGGTCAGAGGCATTTGAACCGAGCAACTCCAACTTGAATAGGGGCTGGGGAAAATGAGGCTGAGACCTAGTGGGCTGCACTCCCAGATGGTTATGGCATTCTAAGTCACAGAATGAGATAGGTCAG
Source organism: Macaca mulatta (assembly GCF_049350105.2). Classification (NCBI taxonomy): domain Eukaryota; kingdom Metazoa; phylum Chordata; class Mammalia; order Primates; family Cercopithecidae; genus Macaca; species Macaca mulatta. The sequence goes on from NC_133412.1 coordinate 162,940,542, forward strand.
CATAAGATACAGGTCATAAAGACCTTGCTGATAAAACAGGTTGCAGTCAAGAAACCGGCTAAAACACACCAAAACCAAGATGGCAATAAGAGTGACCCTTTTTTAGGTCACTATGATTCTATGAATTGTTTCGGATTTTTAAAGAAGACATTGAATAAACCAGCATGGTCTTTGTCCTCATCCTGTAAAAATGCTTGAGAGAACGTGCTTTCTAACCAGAGGGTTGGAACGAGACAAGATAGGACAGAGAACATTCCTGTTTGGGTAAGCCAAATAAATATCCCTTGCATTAAGGAATTTGATTATTATTCCATAGGAGATAAAAAGTTATCAAAAGCATTTGAGCAGGGGTGTGATACGACTGGCTCTGTATTCTAGGAGAATTTCAATAGCAATGTGAAGGAAGGTTTAGACCATTCATACATGTTATTTCATCAAAACCTACCTGCTTTTCTTTAATTAGTATAAGGGTGATATGTATTATAACATAATAGCTATCTAAGTATACGTAGTCACTAATAAAAGTTAATTTAATGAACTTTAGTTGAATGTGAACAGTTCCTAGAGATGTAATGACAACCCTCTTAAAAAACCCTGGCTTTATTTTGGAAATGAGGTCTTGCTCTGTTGCTGAGGCTGGAGTGCAGTGGTGTGATCATAGCTCACTGCAGCCTTGAACTCTTGGGCACAAGTGATCCTCTTGTACCAGCCTCCTGAGTTGCTGGGACTACAGCATGTGCCACCACACGAGACTATTTTTTTTTTTTTTGGTAGAGACAGGGTCTTATTATGTTGTCCAAGCTGGTCTTCCCACCTCAACCTTCCAAAGTGTTGGCATCACAGGTGTGAGCCACCACACCAGGCCCAAAGCTAGCTTTCTTATGGAGGGTATTTCAAGTTCTAGGAGAAGGGAAAGAGGAGAAACCATTTTGGGGGAAGGAAAACATTTGGTGCCAAAGCCACCACCCAGTAAGTCAGTCTTTGCTCTTGCCATCCACATGCTTTTCCACGTTACAGATCCCTCAGATAGATTAGATTCTGTATGGGACAGTGTGTTCACTTGAAAATTTCCATTTAAAAATAACAAAAATAGATTTTTTCCTAGAACTTTTTCTGGGTTAAGTTTCTGGAAAACACGGCTTTTCCTGTATTTAAATCAGGTTGCTATAACTGAATGCTTAGATGTGGCTCTCAACGCTTCCACATTTCACAGTTTTAACTGGGACTGTGACCACTCAGCACTGACATATACTTTGGGCAAGAAACTGCACAGCAGCTCTCTAAATGAAGACTGAAAAATAGATTTCACTTCAGGGCTTCTCCCTGTTTAAATTGTTTGGATGTGTTGGCTCTTCTTGTTTCTTACTTTGTGAAACCTGCTTACCACCTGCCACCTTTTTTCCTTTCCTTCTTTGAATATCTATTTCATTCTTTCATTCAGTTGTTCATTTAGCAAATATTAATTGAGTTATACCATATGTCAGTTACTGTCCTAAGGATAGAGGTAGTGTATTAGTCTGTTTTCATGCTGCTGATAAAGACATACCTGAGACTGGAGGTAATTTATAAGAGGTTTAATGGACTCAGCTCTACATGGCTGGGGAGGTCTCACAATCATGGCAGAAGGTGAAAGGAACATCTTACATGGCAGGCAAGAGAGAGAAATGAGAACCAAGCAAAAGGGGAAAACCCTTATAAAACCATCAGATCTCATGAGACTTATTCACTACCATGAGAACAGTATGGGGGAAGCTGCCCACATGATTTGATTATCTCCCACTGGGTCCCTCCCACAACACATGGGAATAATGGGAGCTACAAGTCAAGATGACATTTGGGTGGGGACACAGCCAAACCATATCAGGTAGGGAAGGGCCAGTGCCTGTCATCAAGAGCTGTGCCGTCTCATGGGGGAGAGGATGCGATGGAGCCATAGACAGGTTGCCAAAGCTCAGAGGAATCAGGGTGGGGGCAATTTTCAGAGGAAGTTCCATTGAGCGGGGTCTTAAAGATGAGTAGATGCTTGGGATGTCAAGAGGAAGAGGGAATTCTAGGCAGAGGCAAGGAGACGCATTTCCTCTCGTCCCTTTCAGCCTGTTATCTCCCTTGCATCCATAAATTCTATTTATCTTTTTAAAAATCAATCACCCAACATGGATAAAGATGGAGGGGGGAAAACACTAGAAAGCAGCAAAAGAAAAATATTTTTGAACATGCTTTTGTCAAATGCTGAAAGAATATGTAACTCTCTGTGCACCTATAAAGACTGTAAGTGGGTGGAAGCTTGTCTTTCTGTATCAAGAGGAATTTCTGGACCTGCCATGAGTTTTCATTTCTCAATCCAGAAATTTTTGTATGTGTGCCCAATTGATGACCTGCCTTGGCGGTCATAACTTCTTTGTTCTACATCTTCCATGAATGCTTTGATTTACCATTCGAGGTATTTTTCATGTGACGGCGAAGACCTAATGGAAACCGTAAGGGAGATGGGCAGGCCGCAGATAAGAAAATGGTGCTGCCGGTCAGGTGCAGTGGCTCACGCCGGTAATCCCAGCACTTTAGGAGGTCGAGGTGGGTGGATCATAAGGTCAGGAGTTCAAGACCAGCCTGGCTAATATGGTGAAACCCCGTCTCTACTAAAAATACAAAAATTAGCCGGGCGTGGTGGTGGGCACTCGTAATCCCAGCTACTCGGGATACTGTGGCAGAGAATTGCTTAAACCCACAATGCGGAGGTTGCAGTGAGCCAAGATCGCGCCATTGCACTCCAGCCTGGCCACAGAGTGAGACGCCGTGTCAAAAAAAAAAAAAGAAAAGAAAATGGCGCTGCATTTCTTAGCACAATTCAACAACATACATATGCTCTAAAGCCATTAGAAAGATCAGCTGGGTTTGGGGTAAGGTGTGGAGTGGTGTGGAAGGAAGGTAGATGTTATTTTTGTAAAATGGGCCAGGCATTTACTGTTAGTGAGCTCCAGAATTGACCCTGATGAGAACCCTGTGTCTAAGGCTCTTAGAACTGATGATAAACCACACAGCACTTTAGGGAGTGACCAGCCATCGATTTGCATATGTGAGGCAACTTCACTATCTAAAAATTGTTTTTGAATACACTACTTCTGAGGTGTTTTCTTTAAAGAAACACTAACTGATATACATGGATAATTATTTTAAAATGCTTTTAAAAAAACAGTTGTGATGCTTTTCACCATCAGCCTATACTAAAAGATTCATAGCCCGCATTGATTTTCTTCCCCCAAAGACATCTCAATTTTCAATAAGCCTTGAGGCCGCCCTCTTTCCATACAATCTGCTCCTTGCTTCCTCTGCTATCTCTGCCCTCTGGCCACCTTCCCAGACAGTCCATTTTCTAAACATGTATATTATTTTAGGGACGATAACTGGTTTGAAATATTTTATTGCTCAGTTCCTCTGTGAGGTTGTATTGTAGACATTTGGGGATAAACAGGCAACATTAGCCATCTCTGTAGATGAATAGACTCAAACCTGCCCACGATAACTAACTAACGTGGTCCAAGGTTCTGCTAGAATTAGGGAGAAAAGCAGGGAAATTGGGGTGTCTTCTTAGAATGTCCCCATTGACAGAACAAAGAGATAAAGTTTGTCTTCAAGACCTTCTCCCCTCCCTACTTGGTGTCATTTTGTCTCTCTGGATTAGGCATTTCTTTTTTTTTTTTTTTTGAGATGGAGTCTCACTCTGTTGCCCAGGCTGGAGTGGGAGTGCAGTGGCACGATCTCAGCTCACTGCAAGCTCTGCCTCCCGGGTTCATACCATTCTCCTGCCTCAGCCTCCCGAGTAGCTGGGACTATAGGCGCCCACCACCATGCCCAGCTAATTTTTTATATTTTTAGTAGAGACGAGGTTTCACCATGTTAGCCAGGATGGTCTCAATCTCCTGACCTCGTGATCCACCCGCCTCAGCCTCCCAAAGTCCTGGGATTACAGGCGTAAGCCACTGCGCCTGGCCTCTTTTTTTCTTTTTTCTTTTTTTTAAGATGGAGTCTGGCACTATCACCAAGGCTGGAGTGCAGTGGCACGATCTCAGCTCACTGCAACCTCTGCCTCCCAGGTTCCAGAGGGTCTCCTGCCCCAGCCTCCTGAGTAGCTGGGATTATAGGCACGTGCCACCAAGCCCGGGTAAGTTTTTGCATTTTTAGTAGAGACGAGGTTTCACCATGTTGAGCAGGCTGGTCTCAAACTCCTGACCTCAAGCGATCTACCTGCCTCGGCCTCCCAAAGAGCTGAGATTACAGGAGTGAGCCACTGCGCCCAGCCTGGATTAGGCATTCTTGTTCCCCAACCCTAAACATCTAAACCATTTCAGAGAATTGATCTTGTTTCCTAACGTATCAGGTTGGAAAGCAATTCCTGATAAGGTGTTAATAAAACAAACAAATAAACCACAGTAAGTACAAAAATCAAAACCACCACCACAAAAAGTCTCCTAAAGGTATCTGCAATGTGATTCATTCATTCCCTCCACAGACGGCTGCTGAGTGCCTATGGCGTGCCAGACATGGTGCTAATTAATGAAGATGAAACAATGAATGTTCAGAACTCAGTATGTTAATGCTACGATAGAGTGCATGAGATGCTAGGCAAGCTAAAACAAAAAATAAGCATTTTGTGCCAAGCTTTGTGGGCATTGTCTCATTCCCTTCTCCCAACAATCCTAAGAGGCAGATAGTATCATTACTCTCATTCTACAGAGGAGGAAATGAAGGTTAGGGAGGATACATAGGTTGCCCAAGGTCACACGGTTAGTACATGCTAGAACATGGACTTGAATCCTTACGTGGCTGACGCCAAATCCACGTATCAAGCTTTAGCCAGGTTGTTTCCCTGCGTCCAGCAGAAGACACACTCAAAGTCAGTTCAGTGAAGAAAGGGAGGCACATTCCAGGTGAAAGGAACAGCATGTTAGAGGGTTCAGAGGCAAGAGTCATGGCGTGTTCAAAGAACCCCATCTAGATCATATTGTTGAGAGTGATCTAATGAAAGGAGAGACAGGTCAAGGGCAAGCCTGGAGAATCCCCACATTTTAGGATACAAGGACAAAGAGGAGGAAGTAGGAAGGAGAGACTTAGCAGAATGAGGAAGGAAAACCTTCAAGCCACCAGGGAGTGAAGGGTGGGATGTCAGGCACATGAATCCCAAGGTCCGGAAGAGATGTTTTAGAGCATCTTTTAGAGACTTACACAAAGATTCACTGCATAGGTCACCATCTGTTTCTCCCACACCGCCCAATGAAAGGACTGACCATGGGTGAACTGGCTGATGGATGGAATCACAAAATTGTAGAGCTGGGTCATGGGATCATTTCATGTAACCATCTAATTTTCCACAAGAGGAAATGGAGATCCAGAACTCTACGGTGGTTTTCCTAACATCGCATAGCTGATTAAGAGTTGTGATTAGAATTCAGATAATCTGACTCTGGCTCAAAACATTTCTGACATATATTCTATGCAAAGGACATGAACAGACAATCCACAAAGGAAATGCGAAAGGCCAATAAAACACGAAAAAAATTGCTTAACTTCACTCATAATCAAAGAATCCACAATAGTATTGGGAAACAAACACACTTGTGTATTACTGGGGGAAATCTAAATCATAATAATCTTTTACGGAAGATATTTTGGCAATATGGAAATGGCAATATAGTATAGTGATTAACAATATCAGCCTTGAAGTCAGACAGTCAGGTTCAAAGCTAGGTCTGCCAATCACTCTCACTTATTTACCATTTTCTGGGCACAAGTCTCAGTTTCCACTGGAAAGTGTATACATTAATAGTACTTACCTCATAAATTTGTTGTGAAGGTTAAATGAGATTATTTTTATAAAGCATTTAGCACAGTGCCTAGAATATAAACAGTCCAATAAATGGTATCCTCCTGATCATTATATACAAAAAGTTGTACAAATATTCACATTTGTGGGCCTGGCAATTTCATATCTTGGAATTTATTTTACAGAAATGATCAGAACTGAGCACAAAGATTTATGTACATGGACATTCATCACAACATTATTTATAATACTGAAAAATTGTAACCACAAATTCCCAACAATAGAGTGGTTAAATAAATGATGGTTCATCTGGTTGATGGAATACCATGTAGCCATTAAATATCATGCTGTAAAAGAACACTTAATCATCTGAGAAAACATCCATATCAAGGGACAAAAGCAGGTTATACAGCAATACATAAGCATAATGCCAATTTTATAATAAAACATATATACATGCATGTATTCTAGACACATAGAAAAGAGTGAAAGGCAACTTGGTGGGAAGGAAAGAACTTTGACATAAATCCATGCTGGTCATACGAATGCATGTCTATAGGAGACCCCTGTTCCCTGAATCGAGGAAAACCCAGTTCAGTGGATTGTGTTGTAAACTCTGTAACAAGATTAAGATAAAAAAATAAAAATAAAAATCAGTTCCTTTTTCTGATATTATTAAAACTATATAAATATTTGAGTTTAACAAGCCATTCTCCACTTTTTGGGTTTGAAAAGACCTGAAAGGAATTTATATTTTATGGTTGAAAATGTATCTCAGCATATTGGGATTTCTATATTTAACTTCTATTAACGCTTTTCAATGCCAGCATGAAAACATGTACCTTAGACAATCGTCCTCAGTGGTATTTCTTATGGGAAGCTGATTAGACTTAATAAAATAACGTAGCAAACTAAACAGGCAAACCTCTGTGGATAGACATTGAAAAAGAATGTTAGAGTTGATTTCTTTACTATTTTCTTCCATCAATATGTCTCAGGAAACCTACAGAGGAATTATAGTACAAATGAGAAAAATAAAGAACACAAAGAAATAAGTGATCATTTTTCCACCCATATGATTCCAAATTGTTCACTCTAATAGACTTTGAAAAGAGTAGTTTGCATTCTCAGTCATAAATCACTTATCTACTCTTTCTAGCTGTCCATTATTTGTGTAAGGTTTGGAACATACACATCAAACAGGTCTTACAAATATAAAGAATCCAACATTATTCTGTTTTGGGGTTTTTATTGATTGATTTATTTATTTTGAGACAGGGTCTTGCTCTGTCACCCTGGTTGGAGTGCAGTGGCACGATCATGGTTCACTGCAGCCTCCACCTCCCTAGCTCAAGCAATCCTCCTATCTCAGCCTCCCAAGTAGCTGGGACTACAGGTGCATGCCACCATGCCCGGCTAATTTTGTTTATTTTTTGTGCTTTAATTTATAGGACAATTAAATTATAAATGTGTTTCTAATAACATGCTCTTGGACAAGTCACTTAACTTATCAAATCCTCAGTGTCTTCATTTCTAAACATATAGTATTGAACACAATGATTTCTAAGATTCCTTCTAACTCTAAAACTATACAGCAAATTATGGCACAAAATTAAATTAAATTTTAAAAACTGTGCTTCTCCTGGGAAAGAGGTTGGCCTTATTAAGAATTCATGTTGAAATTGTAGAAATTATAAAATGTCTACATTAGCATTTTCAATGTTAAAGAAACACATTTCTGAGTATTATAGTAATTTTAAATCTGATTAATAGAACACCATAGATTAGTTACAATCAAGATTTAAATTATTCAAGTGATAAGCATGATAAGAAATTATTTTTTAAAAGATTTTTTTTTTTTTTTTTGAGATAGGGCCTTGCTCTGTCACCCACGCTGGAGTGCAGTCATGGGTGCTGTCATGGCTCACTGCAGCCTCGACCTCCTGGGCTCAAGCAATCCTCCCATCTCAGCCTCCCAAGTAGCTGGGACTACAGATTTGCACCATCATACCCAGCCAAGTTTTTAATGTTTTGTGCAGACAGTGTCTTCTTACTGTATTGACCAGACTGGTCTCGAATGCCTGGGCTCAAGCAATCCTCCAGTCTTGGCCTCCCAAAGTGCTGGGATCACAGGCATGAACCACCATGCCTGGCCTTCAAAGTTCTTGTTACGTTTTGTGGACCAACCATTTGCGTAAATGCCTTTATACTTTGGTTTATATAAGAACACTCTAGTTTTGAAAGATAGTTTATAGTTTCACTGTACATTTTTATGTCTCATATGAATATAACAAATCTACGAATGTAGGCTTGATTATATTTTTTTATTTAAAAAGATAAACTATTTCTGTAATAATAAACTATTTTCCCCAAGTAGTGTAGTTACTTGAGTAGCAGAGCCAGGACTGAAAACCAGATCTCAAACTCCAAAACCTCTCCTGTTTCTGCTATATCACATTGCCTCCAAGGCCATAAGGCTCATTTATTTTATTATTATTTTTTTTTGGAGACGGAGTCTCGCTCTGTCGCCCAGGCTGGAGTGCAGCGGCGCGATCTCGGCTCACTGCAAGCTCCGCCTCCTGGGTTCACGCCATTCTCCTGCCTCAGCCTCCGGAGTAGCTGGGACTACAGGCGCCCGCCACCACGCCCGGCTAATTTTTTGTATTTTTAGTAACGACGGGGTTTCACCGTGGTCTCGACCTCCTGACCTTGTGATCCACCCGCCTCGGCCTCCCAAAGTGCTGGGATTACAGGCGTCAGCCACCACGCCCAGCCAACGCTTATTTAAAAGCAAGTTTTTAGATATCTTTGCAGGTGGCTTTTGTGCACAGCTAAGATTATTCAGTGGTTACAATTTTTTGTTTTGTTTTGGTTTGGTTTTGAGACAGGGTCTTGCTCTGTCGCCCAGGTTGGAGTGCAGTGGTGGAATCACAGCTCACGGCTACCTCTGCCTCCCGGGCTCAAGCAGTCCTCCCACCTCAGCCTCCTGAGTAGCTGGGACTACAGGCCCGTGTGCACATCACCAGGCCTAGCTAGTTTTTGTATTTTTTGTAGAGATGAGGTTTCACCGTGTTGCCCAGGCTGGTCTCAAACTCCGGAGCTCCAGTGATCCACCCACTTCGGCCTCCCAAAGTGCTAGAATTACAGGCGTGAGCCACCATACTCCACCAACAATCATTTTTAAGGAGGCTTTTATAAGTTCAGTTGAAACTCCTTTAAACATTTTTAACTACATTTATATATTTGATGTATTAGATTGCCTTTTAACATAACTCAGGTGTCTGTCTTAACAACAATTTCAAAAATTTCCCAGGTATCCGTATTATTCTTGTAAGTCTAACAAAGCATGCTGAATCATATATATATGATATATATGTGTTACTATAGGCCGGGCACGGTAGCCCACGACTGTAACCCCAGCACTTTGGGAGGTGGAGACGGGCTGTTCACCCGAGGTCAGAGGTTCGGGACCACCCTGCCCAACGTGGCAAAATCCCATCTCTACTAAAAATACAAAAAAATTAGCTGGGCATACTGGCAGGCGTCTGTAATCCCCGCTACTTGGGAGGCTGAGGCAGGGAAAATTGCTTGAAACCGGAAGACGGAGGTTGCAGTGAGCTGAGACTGTGGCACTGCACTCCAGCCTGGGTGACAGACTGAGACTCTGTCTCAAAAAAATAAAAATAATAAGAAATAAAATAAAATTTGTTACTATAAATGCGTAACTACGCTGTCTTGACTGCTCTTAAGTGTTCCAATACTTTGTATGAATGTGGAAAGATTTCTATATAGAAATCACCAGCCTAAATCAATTATGACATTTATTTAGAATAACAAGACTGACTTATTTAATCTAGATGTGAAATTCTCTTAAAAGTCACAAATATAAACAGATTCCTTCTTGACATAAAATATAAATATTATAGGTTTGATCTTCTTAAATGTTTATGTGCTTAAGTTTAAATCACTCCAAACTTTGGGTTTGGGTTGATTTTGAGGTTTGTGGCCTCAAGGGAGGCCTGTTTCCATCAGGGAGCACATGGGTGCAATGGGCTGGGAGCTGAGCCTGCCATCTGATCACTGGGCTTCTCATGGTTACTCCTGAATATTAGGGAGAATTAAAGTTGCTGCTTTGCATCAAAGACAAGTAGATTCTCTGGAGTCCCTCTTGGTACTGCCACATCCAGTGGCCAGAGTTAGCAAAGACTATCATCCCTAGAATTCAGAGACCTCAGGAATGAAGGTTGAGGCCATGTCCCCAGGCAAAGAAGTCTGGCCCACTGAACAACGGGCTGGGAGCAAAGACTACACGGAATGGGTAGTAGAGGAAGGAAGTTATGAAAACCAACTTTGAGTTGTGAACAATAGCAAAACTGAGGACTGTGGTAGCTACTCATATACCTCTATTTATATAGGTATATGAGTGTCTACCTATCAATCAAGTATCTCTATACATAGGAGTAGCTCGCTCTCTCTGTACATATATATATACACATAATACATAATTTTTTTTTTTTTGAGACAGAGTCTTGCTCTGTCACCCAGGCTGGAGTGCAGTGGAGTGGTCACCGCTCACTGCAGCTTCACTTCCCCAGGCTTAGGTGATCCTCCCATCTCAGCCTCCTGAGTAGCTGGGAAAACAGGCACATGCCACCATGCCTGGCAAATTTTTTTTGCATTTTTTGTAGAGATGGGGTTTCGCTATATTGCCCAGGCTGGTCTCAAACTACAGGGCTCAAGAGATCCACCTGCCTCAGCCTCTCAAACTGCCGGGATTACAGGCCTGAGCCACTGTGCCTGCGCCTTTTTTTTTTTTAAACATATATTAACTACTTTCCTTTTTATTCCTTTCCCCTGGCCCCTAATATTTTATACAGTGGTTTTTGGTCATGATTTACTTGAATTTAGCCCATAGGTTGTGGGACATCAAGACTGGATTGTGACTGCGCTAAAGAAAACAAACATTACCTAGAGATAGATACAGTGTTGGTCTCCCTGTGGGGAGAGGACAAGTGCATTGGAATGTTACTGAGGATCTGTTGTTGTTTATTGCTGTTACCTGGAGGCTTAAATTTAGGGAAAAGAGTGTATATGAACACTTAGCCAAAGATGTGGTCTGCAGTGGACAAGGTGGGTTAGTGCTCAACAGCCATTCTGACACATTTGGTGTGTCTTCCACTACTGCAGAGGTGGAACAGCACACACTCCCTTTCACACTTCTTTGAAGCAAGGTTCTGAATATAATTTAGGTTCTCACGATGCGCCAGCTTGGTTCCAGCTTCACTTCTGCTGCTTTTGCTATTTCTACTGGCAAGCTTGGTCGAGGAGTCATTGAGTGTTTCTTCAATAGAGTTAACAAATGTCCCAGTGTGCAGTCACTAGCCTTGTAGGTATCCAAAGAAATCACAGGGCATCCATTTCACCAGTGTAGATTTCATGAGGGTGCCGTGACACTGGTGCTCGCAGCTGTAGGATCATAGGGCCTCCCTAATGGTAGTGGTTTCCTAATGGTGGTAGATTTCTGATCGTGACTGTGGCAGTGTGGCTCCCAAGTCAGCAACTGTAGTGGCAGCTTCACAATGTGGCAGGCAGTTTCCTGTTACACAAAGGCCCTGATCTGGTTCCATGTGGTGGTTTAGACAGTCATTTTCAAATTTCAACTTACAAGGGTTTCCTCAACCCTAAAAACAAGCCAGAAAGCCATTTATCATCCTATAACAAATTTCCTTCTGCTTAAACTCCCTAGAGTAGTGATATGGTTTGGCTGTGTCCTCACCCAAATCTTGACTTGTAGCTCCCACAATGGGATAGACCCAGTGGGAGGTAACTGAATCATGGGGGCGGGTCTTTCCCATGCTGTTCTCATGATACTGAATAAGTCTCACGAGATCTGATGGTTTTATAAGGGGGAGTTTACCTGCACACGCTCTCTTCTTTGCCTGCTGCCATCCATGTAGGACGTGACTTGATCCTTCTTGCCTTCCACCATGATTGTGAGGCCTCCTCCCCAGCCATGTGGAACTGTGAGTCCATAAAACTTTTTCCTGTATAAATTACCTAGTCTTGGTTATGTCTTTATTAACAGCGTGAAAATAAATTAATATGAGTAGATTCTGACCTCTGCCAGGAAACCCCAATTCATTAAAAAGATCTTCCCACCTAGGTCTAAGTCTTTGGAATTCATCAGAATTCTCCCTTTTAAAATATTTTTCCGTATGGCAGGTTCACAGTCTTACATGTATTTAAACACCTTATCTCTCATGGCTTTGTCTGACTATGTCATGACTAATTTTATGAAAATTATTCTACTGTCGGCTCTGACTATTTTTCATTCCACTTTATCATCTTAGGTGCCTAATGACCCACGCTGTGCATGAGCTTCCCGGGATGCCCATGGACACTTCCTTCTAGCTGCTGGCCCGTGCTCTGAACTGTTCCTTTCTCCTTGCATCCCTCTCCTCCTTGGTCAGAATTCTGTTCCTCTGTGGACAGTTTAATCTAACAAACGAATTCAGGCTGAGGTAAGTGGGGGACCATAAATATAATGTTCTAATATTGATAATAATAATCATAGCCACTGTTGGTATTTTTTGTTGACTGTGTGCCACGTACTTTTCAAGAATTACCTCTTAAAAATACCCAGACTTAACGAGTTAAGTCCTATTTCCCCATTTTACAGATGAGGAGCCTGGGGCCTAGAGAAGTTAAAAAAACATGATCAAAGTCTTAAAGCTAGTAAGTGTTAGAAGCAGACTCAAATCCCTGGTTGAGTTCAGAGCCTATTCTCTTAACTACCGCACACTATTTCCTCTTCAAATGCAAAGGAGTGCTTTGAGAATGTTAGGTGGCCTTGTAACTTGATGGGAAAAAATTATTTTAGGATTTTAGGATTATGGAGTCTTCTACCAACAGAAGCATTTGTATTTTACTGAAATCAGGAGAGCTAAATATAAGACAGTAGGAGCTAAACAAGAAGATTCCATATTTTGTGGGAACACAACCATTTCTGTGGTAACAAGATAAGCATTTGGGCTTATTTTATTGTATATAAGGAATGAAACTGGGAAACATAAATATTTCAAGAAGGAGAAAGGCATATAGGTAAATGAGCAAAAGTAGAGAGATCTGGGAAAATCGAGAAAGGTTATTCTTATGATAAAAATATTTCATTAAAGAGTCCATATTATGATAAGCTTCTAAAAGATTAAAGTGGTATAGATAAAGCAGTAAATCGAGTTTAATGCAGGATTAGATAAGAGGCTGATAGTCTGTAATAACGATAAGATGCTTAAAGCTTAAGGTCACTGATTATTTGAAAAAGAGGAAAAGGTGAGCATGCAAAATGGATCTCGTGTTTGATAAATATTAGGTTCCCGAGGTAACAATAACCATAAATGATAAGGCAGAAACTTTGTGATCCTGGCACCTAACTGGAACGGCTGTATGGAGATCATTTCCACGTTAGGAAATTATGTGGAAAATCTAGTGAGGTTGTCAACATTCCAATATTATTAATAAAGTAAGGCATGCATAAATCCTATGGGCTTCTCTGGTGTCTATTTAACTTTCCAAAGTGGTCAATGAAGTATAGGGAGTGAAGCTTGGGCTAACTCATGTGTGTAACTAAACCTCTGTCTAGAGAGACCAACCAGTTAAATAGCTGATCTGGGCAATTCTATTTGCAGACACTTATGGACCCTTACCAATATTCTGTGGCCAAGTTGTTCTGGGCTCAATATGACAATAACCTCCATGGAAAGAACTTTAGAATAATGAATGAATAATCAGAGAGGCTATGAAAGTTTCCAAATAAAAATTAACGTATGCAAATGCCCTTATTTTATTGTAAAATTCACTTTTATTGTTGTTGCTATTATAACATTAAAAAAATTTTTTTGAGACAGGGTCTTGCTGTGTTGTCCAGGCTGGAGTCTAGTGGGACTATCATAGCTCACTACAGCCTCAACTTCCTGGGCTCAATTGATTCTCCCACCTCAACCTCCCAAGTAGCTGGGACTACAGGCACATGCCACAACACCCAGCTAATTTTTGTGTTTTTTGGAGAGATGGGGTTTCACCATGTTGTCTAGGCTGCTCTCGAACCCCTTGGCTTAAGCAATCTGCCTGCGTCAGCCTCCCAAAATGCTGGGATTACAGGTATGAGCCATTGTGCCCATACATTTGGTACATTTTAATTGCCAAATGTAAAGCAAATTAATTTAATGATTTGCCCTTTGCCCAGAAAGTCATTAGGTATACATAGTTTCATCTTTTTGTTTTTCCTCCATAGTGCTAAACATAAAACTATTCTGTTCAGACTTTTGGTTTAGCTTTCTGAATCTATCCTCTACTCTCCACCATGCAAATTAAAGGTTCTGTTTTGATACTGGGAAAAAATGATCTAAGATTAAGAGAACATTGTGTGTGTGTGTGTGTGTGTGTATAAATTAATTTTATATGATCACTTGTCCAAGCACAATCACATTTTCAAACTAAAAAGTGTGTCACAGTGGTTTTAGAAGAAATTAAATAATCTGGCAAGATGAAGAATGAAAAAGTTCCAAGTGAATGATCCTCTGGAGTGCAAAAAGGTTAGCTGTGAATATGCTTTTGAAATATACTACGGAGGATTCTCATCCTAAGATTATGGTCGTTCATGCCTCTAGGTTTAAGTGTTGCTCAATCAGCAAGGTGCTCAATTCACAGTGATTGCTGTGCATTTCCTTGTTGATCAAGAAAATGCATAATCTCAGCCCAGACACATTTACCAGCACATTTACCATAAAAATGAATATAAGAAATAGGATTTTGATTTAAATTTTCCAGTTGCAGCAGATCAAGAAAAATATATGCAGGAGAGGATTCCATTTGAAAAGCTCTGATTCAAATAAGTCCAAAGAGAATGCATCTCTATATACCTAATGTTGTCTTCGAATTAGATAGTAAGCTTTTCTAGCTCAGAGCCCTTGTCAATTTGATTAAACTCACAAACATGTGACTGACTCCGCCTCTGTTAAAAACACTCAAGCCAGAGAACGACTGAGAAGCGTGTGGCTTTGTCTTTGTGAGTGGGTCTTTTGGCCAAGCGATCATTACACTAGCTAAAAGGGTGTACGGTTAAATTTAATACCCCACAACTGAATTCTCCAATCGCAGTTCACTGCAAAAAGTGATTTAAACAATGCAAATTTGAGTCCAGAATCTAGAACACCCTTCCAGGCACGGAGGTTTTCCGTTTAAAATGGCCCTCGGGAAATACACTCATTTTCAACGTCGTTTTAAAAAGGCAGTTTTTGGAAGCTGCTGTCTCTTGCATATTCTCTTTCCAAGATTAAAGAACCTTCAGGTGACAACACCTAGGGTAAAAGGACAGGACATCAGGCCGCAGACGTGCGGGTGCGTGTGTGCACGCGCGTGCAGTCTCGCATAGGTGTGGAAAAAAGGTTCGAAGAGATTCCAAAATCAAAAAAATTCCCTCGGCCTACCCCCGGCCCCGAAGACCAACTCAGACCCCACCAGACAAACTGGAAAGTCTGCAAGCCCTCAGCCAGCCCGCCCCAGTCGGCGGGGGAGTGAGTGGAGCCGACCGGCCTTACGGCCCTGCCACGTTTGGGGGCGACTCGGTTTCTCCACGGATAACCCCGGGCGCGAGGTGTGGTTCATGCCGGAGTGGGAGCTGGACAGGGAGGCTACCCGGCCGCCCACTCGGCGCCCCTGGCCCGCGTTTCCCGCAGGCGCCGGCGGCGTCGGGCGCGGCTACCGCGCTGCCATGGCAACGCCGGTCCGCCCCCTCGCCGGCGCCCCCCCGCTTCCCGGCGCCGGCGCGCCAGCGGGGCGGGGCGGGGTGGGCGTTGCTAGGAAACCGGCGGCGGGCCGCCTCCGCGGCGCGGTCTCTCGGCTTCCACCCTTCACCTACTTCCCCTGCGGGGCCGGGGTGGGGGAGGGTTGGGGGAGGCCGTCGGGAAGCCACGTGGTGGCCCGGGGCCTCGGGGCTCCTTCTCCGTCGCGCCGTCCCTTCCGGGTCGAGATGACGGCCTTTTTCCCCCTTGGCGTACAAGTATTGAGTCCCTCGCCCTGGGAGGGAGACAGCGCTCAGCAAATTTAGATGAATGCAGCACTTCAACATGGGCTCTCGATCCTCATCCCCTGCTGGCTCTATTAGGACAGTAAAGTCCCCAAACTCCACTGAGGGCTCTTCACCCACTCTTCTTCCCCGTCCAAAGGAACCATCTCTTGAACTTCACGAAATCCAGGAGCAATGCTAAGCCTTTTGTATACATCACCTCATTTTCAGTCCTGTGAGGTGGGAGCTGGGAACTTCATTTTAACGGGAATAAAATGTGGCCTACAGCTGGTTGGGGTGGAGCCAGGACTTGAGGTCCAGTTGTGCTTATTAACTTCAAGGTCTCCATCTTTTTATAATGCTCAAGTTCATCCTCTCAGCTGCCTCTTGGCTAGCCCAGCATCCCCCTTTGCTGTCCAAACACCCACACCAGCCAGGACACACTGTCTGGAACATGGTCTGACAAGGGGATTAAAAACTTGAAATCAAGGTTGTCCAAAAAATCTGGGGCATACGGTTTATGTTGATGTATCATTGATAATTTACAGATGTCCCACTCTGTAATGTACTACCAGAATAACCACTTATGATCATCAAATTCTTAGGAAATAAAATCCAAACCAAAGAAAATTGACTCATGGTAGGTACTCTATTCTGGGATTTAACTTGTTTTTTTTCTTGTAAACCATAGCTGTTCACTAAGAGGTTTCTTTCTTTCTGTTTCCTTTTTTTCTTTATTTCCTTGTCACTGACTTGAAGCTCAAGAGTGTATTTTCTACTAGGGAACTGTCTTGGGTTGCCAAGGATTTGCGTGCAAGCAATTTATTAAGGAAGTGCTTCCAGGAGAAACTAGAAAGGGAAGCAGAATAGGAAAGAAGCAGCCAAGCAAGGGAGCAATTTAAGGTGAAGTTCCAGCCCCAGCGAGATCCCCAGCTAGTTCTGGAGCATAAATTAGAATTTATCCCAACTCGAGGCAAGGGAGCTGGGGTTTTCATAACCCTGCACCAATTAGTCACTGGGTATAGCCTTTCCTGGAAAGGGTCAGGGACAAAAATACCTAGCACTTCTGGTTCTGGGGTGAGTCTGGATGAGTCTAGGCACTTCATTTAAACGTGTTAAGTGAGTCTAGGCACTTAATACCTCTTCTGCAGTGAAGTGGCTCCTGTAGATTAAGGGAAGGAAGTTCTCTGAAGTTAGGGGTATGAACCTTTAGGACTAAACCACTTAGAAGCTGGGGGCCAGGGGCAATGAACTGGAAAGGGGGATTTGAAGGGATCTGGGCAGAGCACCAACAACACCCATGACAGTCCACCCCTTGCACCACTTAGATCCACACATGCATTAGTTCGTTCTCAGGCTGCTATAAAGAAATACCTGAGGCTGCAAAATTTATAAAGAAAAGAGGTTTAATTGGCTCATGGTTCTGCAAGGCTGTACAGGAAGCATGGTGGCTTCTGCTTAGCTTCTGGGGAGATCTCAAGCAACTTTCAATCATTGGTGGGAAGTGAAAGAGAAGCAGGTGCATCCTACATGGCCAGGGCAGGACCAAGGAAGAGAAGGGGAGATGCTACACACTTTTAAGCAACCAGATCTCACCATAACTCACTCATGAGAACAGCACCAAAGGGGAAATCCATCCCCATGATCTAGTTACCTCCCATCTGGCCCCCACCTCCAACACTGGGGATTACAAATCCACATGAGATTTGGGTGTGGACACAAATCCAAACCATATCAACGTGCTTCTCACGTCACTTTCATTTCATCATGTCACAGCTTATTCAAAATTCTAATTGGTTACAGATCTAGTAGGACAGACCATAGATAGCCCTTGTTGCTGCAGGTGGTCCTAAGACAATAACATATTCATTCACCATCTGTATTAGTGCCCTCTCATGGTGCTAACCTGAGACTGGGTAATTTATGAAGAGGTTTAATTGACTCACAGTTCAGCATGGCTGGGGAGGCCTCAGGAAACTTACAATCATGGTGGAAGGGGAAGCAAAGACATCCTTCTTCACATGACTGCTGGAAGGAGAAGAATGAGAGCTGAGTGAAGGGGCAAGCCCCTTATAAAATCATCAGATCTCATGAGAACTCACTCACCATCACTTGAATAGCATGGGGGGAACCACCCCCATGATTCAGTTACCTCCCATGGGGTCCCTCCCATGATACTTGGGGATTATGGGAACTACAATTCAAGATGAGATTTGGGTGGGGACACAGTCAAATTATACCATCATCTTTCTTCCCTATCATCCATTCTAGATTCTCCTCAACCTCAGCTAGCACCCTCCACACATACCCCCCCTTTTTTTTAGACGGAATCTCACTCTGTTGCCAGGCTGGAGTGTAGTGGAGCAATTTTGGCTCACTGCAACCTCTCCCTCCTGGGTTCAAGTAATTCTCCTCCCTCAGCCTCCCAAGTAGCTGGGACTACAGGCATGCACCACCACGCCCAGCTAATTTTTTTTGTATCTTTAGTAGAGATGGGGTTTCACCGTGCTGGCCAGGATGGTCTCTATCTCCTGCCCCTGTGATCCACCTGCCTTGGCCTCCCAAAGTGCTATGATTACAGGCATGAGCAACCATGCCTGGTCTTCAACTAGCCCTGCTGCCAGTGTAGGTGGCTTGCCCAATAAAGTGACCCAAAACTTCATCTCTGAGGGATCTGAACTCTGTACTACCATGTCTTTATTAGGTAATGGTTTTTGAGTGGAAGAATATTCCTCCTTGCCCCATTATATAGCAGCAGCCCTACCTCCTTATAATAATGGTCAGTTACCCCTACCATTATATAACCGCTTCCCCCCCCCACTTTGTGGAATCCAAAATAGGACAGTAGCTGTAGTTTTGTTTAGTGGGACTCTTCTTGTGTCCACTGGTGCAAAGCATTTTCCCTTCAGGAACTAGAACCTCTAGACCCAATGCTCTACAATTGTGAGGACAGGAAGCATACATTCCCCTAAGAAGGTCTCTGAGAGTGATGGTGAGCCAGGCTACTCTTATTTCCACCCTTTGCTTCCAAGACTCATGCACTCAACTCACTAGAGATGCAATATAGTATAATGGTTATTGGTTTAAGTCACATACTGCATCCTGAAGCAGAGTGCCCCAACCTCACAGAGTATCATTTCTAAGTTAGTGCCTAGCTATGCCTTCAAAAAAATGGTTATGATATTATCAGGATAGATGTTTCTGAATAGTGTGATATGTTGTGGGACCAGTGGATCTCACAGATATGTGACTACCGACGTACTTCCTTTACCAAAAAGCGAGGAAAGAAATGCTTTGTGGATTCTGTTAGTAAATCAGACATTCTGAGTCCTATATTAGTAGATCTTGGCAAAGCACTGCAAGCAGGAAGGGCAAATCCATACACAGAATTTGTACCAATCCCAGTCAGAACAAAATGATGTCCATTCTTTCCAGGATGAAAGAAGTCCTACTTAATTAACTTGCCACTAAGTCTCTGGTTGGTGTCCTCAAGGAATGGTCCTATATTGGGCACTCAGATCAGTCTATGTTATTGATAGATCAGACTTTTTTAGGGGGAGAAAGGAACAAAAAAAGTCTGTCTTGCTCTGTCACCCAGGCTGGAGTGCAGTGGTGCCATCTTGGCTCATTGCAACCTCTGCCTCCTGGGCTTAAGTGATCCTCATGCCTCAGGCTTCAGAGTGGCTGGGATTACAGGTGCGCACCACCATGTCTGGCTAATTTTTGTATTTTCAGTAAAGACAGGGTTTTGCCATGTTGACCAGGCTGGTTTCAAACTCCTGGCCTCAAGCAATCTGCCTGCCTTGGCCTCCCAAAGTGCTGGGATTACAGGCATGAGCCACTGCACCTGGCCAGATCAGACATTTAGCAGTGGCAGTGGCTACATTAGCTATGGTGAGAAGAAGTTCATGCTTTTGGACTCATGCATAGCCTCCATTTCTGTCACCATAGGTACTACATTCATGAACCTATTAGGCAAGAACTAGGGTAGCAGCTAAAGACAAAAGCTGGCTGATACCTTCTGGATTAGTCATCATGTTTACGTGGTCACTTAATGCCTCTTCTGCAGTGAATGCTCTCTGGTAGGCATTAATGTGTGATGCAAGAATCTGCATCCCCATTGTGCCCACTCCTATAGGTCTTCTTCCCCCAAAACTCCTTGCCTCCATTTTCTTATTGTGCACCTTCCAGACCCAAGACCAACCAGTGGAGTCATTTGCTACTGGTATATTAGTCCACTCTCACAGTGCTATAAAGAGCTACCTGAGACTGGGTAATTTATAAAGTAAAGAGGCTTAATTGACTCACAGTTGTGCAGGTTGTACAGAAGGCCTCAGGAAACTTACAATCATGGTGGAAAGGTGAACGGGATGTCAGCACACCTTACACGGTGGGAACAGGAAGGGGGAGAGAGCAAAGTGGGAGGTGCTACACACTTTCAAACAATGGGATCTCATGAGAACTCTTACCATGAGACAGCACTAGGGGGATGGTGCTAAACCATTAGAAACCCACTCCCGTGATCTAGTCTCCTCCCACCAGGTCTCACCTCCAACCCTGGGGATCACAATTCCACATGAGATTTGTGTGGGAACACAGCCAAACCGTATCAACTGGGAAGTCCAAGATCAGCCCCAAGGTGCTGGCAGATTCAGCACCTGAACCTGAGGGCCTGCTTTATAGTCAGCCATCTTCTCACTGTTACCTCACATGTTGGACAAGACTAGCTAACTCTCTGGGGCTTCTTTTATAAGGGCACTAATCTAGTCATAAAGGGGAGCCCTCATAACCTAAGCACCTCCCATCTCGGGACTAGGATGTCAACATGTGAATTTTGTGGGGAACACAAACATTGAGTCTATAGCACCAAGCAAGGTTGTGAATTAAGGTGAGGTTCCAGCCTCAACCTGACCCCTTAGGAGCTTTTGAGAATAAATTACCAAGGAGTTTGTCCTACCTGAAAGCAAGGGGGCTAGGCTTTTATACTCCCACACCAGTAAGGAGTATATAGGCCACCATGGGGGTTTGCGAGTTCCCAGACATTTTTGGTTCTGGAAGCATCTGAGTGAAGAGGTTCCAGGGTACCAAGAGGAGTCCTCTGAAGAGAATTGCCTATATGAATTCTTGGGAGTAAAGCCTGTAGAAACTGGGGGATGGGTACACTGAACCAATTAGGAGGAGATGTTAGGGGATTCAGACAGAGTACCACAACTACTAAAGAAGCTAAGATTAATATATAGGTAACTGACATAGAGCTTCTTGCAACTGACAAAATGGTAAACTAACCTGGGTTTCTGGCTTCCCCCTCCTCCCCAGAATCTAGCTCTGAGGAAACCACTGGGGGAGACATAAAGACGTTGGGTCCCCATGTGTGGGTTGGTGAGGGCACAGTGCATGACAGCTCTGAGCATCAGAGAAACAGCTGCAATGGAAAGATTCTGAGTAGACCATTACCTGCTGTGTCTGGGTTATAGAAGACTGTGACTTCCATGTTGCTAGTAGACTCCCTCTATTGTGTTGTTGGTTGCATGCTTTGATATAGCAAGCAGCTTTATCACAGAACACAATGCTGCAGAGGCCCACATGGCAAGGCGATGCAGGAGGCCTCCAGTCAACAGCCTGCAAGGAACTGTGCCCCTCAACCCAACAACTCTCAGGAAACTGAATTCTGTCAACATGTGTTGGGAAGAGGATCCTATTCCGGGTGAGCCTTCAGATGACAACACAGTCCTGATCAATAACTTGAGTGTGGCCCGTGAGAGACCCTGAAGCAGAAGATCTAACTAAATCATGCTCAGATCTGTGATCCATGGGAACTGTAAGATAATATCTGTATGTTGTTTTAAGCCACTAAGTTGTGGCAATTTGTTAAATAGCAATAGACAGCAAATACAAGCTTTCTGCAGCTGGTCTTTAGGCTTGAGCATACCTACCCTGTGTATGGTTATCAGTGTACAGGTCTTACCTACCTGCTAGAATATAACGCCCAACTTTGGATCTCCCTGCAGCAGCTAAGGTCTTGCCCTGCACATTGGAAGCACACAGTAAAAGATTCCTTTGCAGGAACTCCATGCCTAAATACCAGGCATTTATAATAATAATAACAAGAAATGATTTACTTACTTGCTATCTGCCAGATCTTGTCCTAGGTCATTTAAAATCTTAATTAATTAATGAAAAAAAATTTTTTTTAAGATAGGGTCTTGCTCTTTTTAAAGGTAGGGCCAGGCTAGAGTGCACAATCATAGCTTACTGTAACCTCAAACTCCTGGGCTCAAGTGATCTTCCTGCCCAACCCGCCGAGTAGCTAGGACTACAGGCATGTACCAAACACTGGGCTCAATTTTTAATTTTTAATTATTTTGTAGAGATGGGTCTCACTATATTGCCCAGGTTGGTTTCAAACAGTTCTCCTGCCTCAGCCTCCCAAAGTGCTGGGATTGCAGGCATGAGTCACTGCATCCAGCCAAATTTTCACATTATTTAATCCTCACAACCATCATATTAAGTAGGTTCTATTAGGACTTCCATTTCTTTCTTTCTCTTTTTTTTTTTTTTTTTTTTTTGAGACAGGGTCTCACTCTGCCACCCAGGCTGGAGTACAGTGGTGCGATCTCCACTCACTGCAACTTCCGCCTCCTGGGCTCAAGTGATCCTCCCGTCTCAGCCCCACAAGTTGCTGGGAGTACAGGCGTGATCCAACACACCCAGCTAATTTTTGTATTTGTTGTGAGACAGGATTTCACTATGTTGGCCAGGCTGGTCTTAAGCTTCTGAACTCAAGCGATCCATCCGCCTCGGCCTCCCAAAGTGCTAGGACTACAGGCATGAGCCATCGTGCCCAGTCAGGACTTCCATTTTTATGAGAAACACGATGCTTATAGCCAACAAAGAACTCGCTAAAGTCTGACACTGCCACTAACTGAGCCGGAACAGTCAGTCTGAAACCTGGACAGCCCAGTTTCAGAGTCTGTGTCGCCTGTTAGAATTGAGAAGAGATGGCGATCAGAACCACATGAACATTGTCATTTTCTAAAGCACCATTAAAAATTCCAACTCCTCAGTGTCAGCTGTCGGAGGGCAGGATTGTACCTTGTTTGACATGAGATCCCACCATTAATATTCAAAACACAGAAGTAGTAGGAGCCTTTAAAAATCGGTTGAATTAGTGAATAATGAATGAATGAATGTGACACCTTGAGTAGGATGTGGGGTGGGAAGAACAGGGAACATAGAGAATGTTCTATTTCTAGATATTACAGTAGCAGAATCACATGGCTCTTTCCAACATGTTTCTGTACAGTTGTTATCAATATTAGCTCTCCCAGTACTTATCTGATAGCATGAGTCGGAAATATGGTGCATTTTTCTTGATTTGAAATTGAGAGCAGAAATAATTCATAAGAGGTAAGTGAAGTGGAAGGCGGTTATTGTCCCTAACAAATGTGTCTATCTCTTACTGGTCTATACACATGTGCACACACCGAGAGCCCTGGATAGATCTAATTCTGCATTCATGCTAGTCTATTGCCTGCAGGGATAAGTGAGGTTATATAATGGGCTGGTTCAAAGAATGTGCTTGCTTGTATATGCAAATATCTGTCTAAATTGCTTAAAAATAACAAGTTTCTTAACACCCTAAACTGGGGGAATTTGGTTTGAAATGTTTAGACATTACCCTCATTAGGCCTCCCTACTACAAATATATGAAATGAAAAATGGCTTCTTTCAATGCCGAGTTTCTTAGTCACATAATAGTTTTAGAGTAAAGGAAGAAGTTTAAGTCTTTTCTTATATTTCATTCATATTTTAAGTACTTGGGTCAGGATAATAATTTTATTTGTTAACAATTTTTGGCTGGGCACTGTGGCTCACGCCTGTAATCTCAACACTTTGGGAGGCCAAGGTGGGTGAATCACCTGAGGTCAGGAGTTTGAGACCAACCTAACCAACATGGCGAAACCCCGTCTTTACTGAAAATACAAAAAATTAGCTGGATGTGGTGGTGTGCACCTATAATCCCAGCTATTCAGGAGGCTGAGGCATGAGAATCACTTGAACCCGGGAGGTGGAGGTTGCAGCAAGCCGAGATCACGCCACTGCACTCCAGCCTGGGTGACAGAGTGAGACTCTGTCTCAAAAAAACAAAAAATAAAGAACAAAAAAAATTTGATGATTAGGCTGCTTTGGTTATTTAACACAGACACAAAATGTATGGTAGAGTTCCACTAACTATGTTGTCATCATCTACTTTGTAGAAGTGGACTCTGCTGTTTTTATTTATTTATTATTTTATTTTATTTTATTTTATTTTATTTTTTTGAGACAGGGTCTCACTCTGTCACCCAGGCTGGAGTGCAATGGCATGAGCTCAGCTCACTGCAACCTCTGCCTCCAGATTCAAGCAATTCTCCTGCCTCAGCCTCCCAAGTAGCTGGGATTTACAGGCGCACACCACCATGCCCAGCTAATTTTTGTATTTTTAGTAGAGACGAGGTTTCATCATGTTGGCCAGGCGGGTGTTGAACTCCTGACCTTAGGTGATCCGGCCACCTCAGCTTCCCAGACTCTGCTATTTTTGGTGGTGCTTTCTGCTGTCTAAGAAAACTAGGTGCAACTAACTGACCTGCATTTTCTTGGCCTCTCTTTTGCCTTTCTCTTTTCTTTGATTGCCATCCTGACTGTGGCACACAAAGCTGGTCACACCGAGCCCTGGTTCACACCTTTGACCTACTCTCCTGGTCTCCTCAAAATAAAGGGTACAGTCCTTGGCCTGGCCTTCCTGGCCTTTGTCATCCAGCCTCTACTCCTATCACTGACTTCATCTGTCAAAGGTTTCTCCCACTCTCCAGCCTCCTTCTTTCTTCTCTCTCCTCCATTTTCAGTTTCTCAAATTTTCTATGATTTCCAAAGTCTTTAGGCCTTTGCACACATGATTCCCTCTGTCTTTTTCACCTTTCTTGTCCACTCCCTGGGTCTTGACTGACTCTTGGGCTTCTTGCTAAGATGTCAGCATCTTTGAAGCACTCCCTCAGCTGAGGTGGGGTGCTGCATTAGTCTGTTTTCACACAGATGATACAGACATACTTGAGACTGGGCAATTTACAGAAGAAAGAAGTTTAATGGACTCACAGTTCCATGCAGCTGGGGAGGCCTCACAGTCATGGTGGAAGGTGAAAGGCACATCTCACATGGAGGCAGACAAGAGAAGAGAATGAAAGCCAAACGAAAGGGGTTTCTCCTTATAAAACCATCAGATCTCACAGACTCACTACCACAAGAACAGTATGGGGGAACCACCCCCATGATTCAGTTATTTCCCACAGGGTCCCTCCCACAACATGTGGGAATTATGGGAGATACAATTCAAGATGAGATTTGGGTGGGGACACAGCCAAACCATATCACGTGCCCTCCTCAGGGCTCCTGTGGATCCCAGAAGACCCCCTGCTGAGGGTCCACTTCATTAACATTGTCCAACTCCCTGCTGGCCCATGAGCTCCTAGAGGGCTGGGACCCTGTACTGTTTGCTTCAGTACCCTGCACAGGGGCCTGGGTCATGGAAGAAATTTTAAAAACATAAAAGGAAAAAAATCTGTTAATGAATGTCCTCATTACTCTCCTGTAACCTTCGTTTTTCCACTTTGGGGGGGATCTAAACCGCGATTAGTACAGTTAGTAGAGTTTGTAAATTTCATTCCAATTGAATGACAGTTTAAGTAAAATAAAAGCTGTTAGCACAATAGAAAATTTTTTTGAAAGCAAAATGAAATTAACTTTGGAAATTTCAATCACATGAAATTAATTTCTATAAATTTAAAGCATACATTTGAAAAACAGCTTCTCAAATCTTGGAATCAAGCACTGCTTCTAAATCAATCTATTTTCAATGCTTGCAGACCCCCATCGCTGTATGAGAATATGGCCATAAAGGCGATGCTGCCTCTCACCCTCCCTCGCAACTTTTCTTAGAAAGCGTGACATGCATTTTTTTTCTGCTGGCATTATAATGAAAGGAAGGGTAAATATAGTAAGATTTTGCTTCGTGTAGTGCTATAGGACATAAAAATAGATAGGAAGGTCTAAAGAACTGCCCTAAAATATAGTGTTTATGAACTAAATTGATTTTTATTTAGAACAGAATTCTCTCTGTGCAGTGCACACTGTTGCCTTTGGTATCTCCCCTGGTATTACTGGCAGTAATAACAGTCTCACCAAAGAGAAGGGATATAACTTTGATAATTTGGGAGTGTTCTCAATCAGGCCTCAACACCCTCCTAGGTGGAATGGTCTTTAAAACTGGTGCTGGAAGTTGATAAAGTCAAGGCTTTATTTTAACTGTAAAGGTTCTGATGGGCCTTGTTCTAAAATCTTTGTAAACTATAAATCACTGTTAGAATTTTGTTTAGAGTCTGAAACTGCCTTTATCGGTTTGAATTTTTAGAGCCGGGGGCTGAATTTCCTGTTCGTGTACATCATGTAGCTCTTATTCTAGGAAAAACTCCAGTGACATTCTTGTTCGGTAAAGTGAAGTAGGCCTGACCCTATTTATCAAGACTGACTTCTTAGGTTTGCTGAAAAGACATTCAATGGCTCACCAGGCAAGTCAAGAAATGAGAACACCACCAAAAGAGAGCATAAGATAAAGGGGGTATCTCAATCTGTTTGGGCTGACTGATACCATAGACTGGGTAATTTATAAACAACAGAAATTTACTGCCCACAGTTCTGGAGGCTGGGAAGTCCAAGATCAAGGCAGCAGCAGATCTGGTTTCTTGTGAGGGCTCATGCCTCATAGATGGCACCTTCTGTGTGTCCACACATGGTGGAAGGGACAAACAAGCTCCCCAGGCCTCGGTTGTAAGGGCATTAATCCCATTCATGAGGGCAGTGTCCTCATGACCTAATCACCTCCCCACCTCTTCATACCATCACTGTGGGGCTTAGGTTTCCATGTGAATTTTGGGGGGACACAAAAATTCAGACCATAGCAGAGGATGTATTCACTTCTTAGGGCTGCCATAACACAATGCCATAAGCTTGGTGGTTTACAAAAACAGGTACCTATTCTCTCACAGTTCTGGAGGCCAGAAGTCCAGAATCAAGGTGTTGGCAAGATTGGTTCCTTCTGGTGGCTATGAGGAAGAATCCCTTCCACATCTCTTTTCTAGCTTCTGTTGGTTGTCAGCAATCATTGGTGTCCTTTGGCTTATAGAAGCATGACTCTAATCTCTGCCTCCATCCTCACAGGCCCTCCCACTTTGTGTCTTTGAGTCTGTGTCCCTCATCTCCCTCTCCTTTCTCTTAGAAGGAACCCAGTCATTGAATTTAGGTCTACCCTAAATCCAGGATGACTTTATTTAGAGATCTTTAATTACATCTGCAAGGACCCTATTTTTTTTAAGTTCTGGGGTACAAGTGCAGGACGTGCAGGTTTGTTACATAGGTAAACATGTGCCATGGTAGTTTGCTGCACCTGTCAACCCATCATCTAGGTATTATGCCCCACATGCATTAGCTATTTATCCTGATGTTCTCCCTCCCCCCAACCCCATGATGGGCCCTCGTGTGTGGTGTTCTCCTCTCTGTGTCCATGTGTTCTCATTATTTAGCTCCCACTTATGAGTGAGAACATGTAGTGTTTGGTTTTCTGTTCCTGTGTTAGTTTGCTGAGGATAATGGCTTCCTGCTCCATCCATGTGCCTGCAAAGGACATGATCTCATTCCTTCCTTTTTATGGCTGCATAGTATTCCATGGTATATATGTATTGTATTTTCTTATGAGGTCACATTCACTGGTACCAGAGGCTATGACATGGACATATCTTTTTGGGGGACATAATTCAACCCACACTAGAGAAGGAAAATTCACTAAGGTAAAAAAAAATTCTTGCTGCTTTGACCCTCTCAAGAGCCGTTTATATTTTGACCTTCTGAATTTTCTCCTCCAACCACTGAGGCTAACCCCTGCCCCTTTTACAGTGTTTACAATAAAACCAGAATATGAGATATCATTGTGAGGAAAGCTTGAAGACTGAAAAAGAGAAAAAATAACCAATAAGCAAGGAAGGAAGAGTGGTATTAAAATCCTAAAAGATCAAAATATAGAACTAGTGACATATAACATGATCTCATTTTTTGACAAAAAATAATTGCATATATGCTAAAAGGATATATGCCAAAAGTACACAGGGATTCCCTGGGTTTTGGGAGTATAGAATCTTAAATTCCTTCTTTATGTGTATTTATATTCTATAACTTTATGTAATTTAAAAACATATTTTTAAACATAAGAACTAATTGTTTATTAAAAGATATGAAATCTACTGGGCATGGTGACTGACATTTGTAATCCCAGTGATTCAGGAGGCTGAGATGGGAGGATCGCTAGCGGTCAGGAGTTTGAGACCAGACTGGGCAACATAGCAAGACACCATCTATAAAAAAAAATTAAAAAACGTAGCTGGGCATGGTGGCATGCACCTGTAGTCCCAGCCATTTGGGAGGCCCAGGTGGGAGGATTGCTTGAGTCCAGGAGCTCGAGACTGCAGTGAGCTATAGTTGTACCGCTGCACTCCAGCCCGGGCAACAGAGCTCTCTGTCTCAAAAAAAAAAAGATAATGAGATTCTAGTATCTTAGTCCATTTAGGCTGCTATAACAAAATACCATAAACGGGGAGACTTTTAAACAAGAAAAACTTATTTCTCACAGTTCTGGAGGCTGGGAGTCCAGGATCAAGGCACCAGCAGATCTGACATCTGGTGAAAGCTCACTCTCTACTTCATAGATGACTTCTCTTGCTGTGGCCTCATGTGGTGGAAGGGGCAAGGCAGCTCCCTGGGGCCTCTTTGATAAGGGCACTCATCCCACTCATGAGTGCTCTGTTCTCACGATCTAACCTTCCTCCAACAGCCCCTCCTTTTAATGCCATCGTGTTGTTGATTAGATTTCCAACATATGAGTTTTGGGAGGACACATTCAGACCATAGCACGCAAGATGGTAAAGGATTACTCACCTGGTCTGGTCTTTCCAAGAGGCAATTACTTTGAGTCAAGTAGAGAAGGTGGGACAGGAGTCAGTTGGCACCTTTCCCTGAATCTCCCTTTACAGCTTCCACACACCATATCCTGGGGTTTGGCCACTGTCTAGATGATCTTACTGAATTGTAGATGTGAGAGCTGGAAGAAACCTTACAGATCAACCTCCTTATTTTATAGACCATGAAAGAGAGCCCTAGAGAAGGTAACAGGCTCTCCCAAGGCCCCACGGACAGACATAGAGCTGAGACCAAACCCCAAGAATTGCATTTCCCAAGTGGAACTTCTTCCATTAAATGCAGGCAGCTGCTGTCAAGGTCTTGTCCATGAACCAGTGAACTAACACAAATTATAGTGCCCATTTCCAGTTCAACTTCTAATGAATACACCACATATCTGTGCCACTACTAGGTGTGCAACATTTGTTAAGACTTATTCGTAAAACTATTACTAACTACCTGCACCCCATCCAGTCACTGGGTAATAAAGACAGTTAGGCACATCTTCAGGGTGCTACCTAGTTAACAAGAAACTAACCTAAATGTCCCAGGCCTAGCTAGGTTGTGAATACAAATGAGACCATTTTAATATAAAGACATAACTCTCTGTGACTGGAGTTCCCAACTGCTGTCTTAGAATTTTAACACCCTTGCAAATCCCTGCCCAGGTTATTTTAGGGAGTCTCAGGTCATAGGGATGTAAAGGTTTGGGGTTTGCTTGTGGTGTCTCACAGACATTCAGCAGTAGCTCTGCTCATGGTCCTCCCAGGGCCTCATCTGGGAAGTCAATGGTCCAAAAACTATTTGAGGAGATATGTTTATTTTAGGTGTCAACATAGGTATGTCACGGTACTCAGATATTTGGTCAAACAATTCTAGATGTTTCTGTGAAGATTTTTTTAAAGGTAAGTTAACATTGAAATCGCCAGGTGTGGTAGATCACACCTGTGGTCCTAGCACTTTGGGAGGCCAAGGCAGGCAGATTGCTTGAGCTCACAAGTTCAAGACCAGCCTGGGCAACATGGTGAATCCCCATGTCTACCAAAAACAAAAAACGAAAATTAGCCAGGAGTGGTGGTACGTGCCTGCAGTCCTAGCTACTTGGGAGGCTGAGGTGGGAGAATGGCTTGAGCCCAGGAGATGGAGGTTGCTGTGAGTCGAGATCATGCCACTACACTCTAGCCTGGGCAATAGAGCCAACCTTATCTCAAAACAAAACAAAACCAAGACCAGATTAATATTGAAATCAGTAGACTTTGAGTAAAGCAGATGACCTTCCATAATGTGGGTGGGCCTCATCCAGTCAGTTGAAGTTCTTAATAGAAAAAAAGACTGACCTCCCTGGAGAAAGAGGGAATTCAGCCAGTAGACTCGGCCTTTGGACTCTAACTGCAGCACCTCCCTGGGTCTCTAACTTTGCTGGCCTACTCTACAGAGTTTGGACTTGCCAGTCGCTGTAGTCATTTTAAGGGCTAATTCCTTAAAATCAATCAATCTCTCTCACATCTATACACTTTTTACTTTATTATTATTATTTTTTTTTAAGTAGAGACAGGGTTTTGGTATTTGCCCATGATGATCTCAAACTCCAGGACTCAAGTGATCCTCTTGCCTGCCTCAGCCTCATAAAGTGCTGGGATTATAGGTGTAAGCCTCCATGCCTGGCCTATATTCATCTCATTGGTTCTGTTTCTCTGGAAAACCCTGGCTAGTGCGGAAGACTTAACCATCACTGTTAGTGCCAACCTAGAGAACCCTGTTTCCTTGACAGTCTAGTCACCAAAACTTTGTGGCTTCTTCACAGCTGCCATCAGACCTGCTGTTCGTCCTGAGAAGGAAATGAGAGGACCACCATCCTCAATTCTGTGTCAAACTTGCTAGTTAGAGGTTGGGCTCGGTGGCTCACGCCTATAATCCCAGCACTTTGGGAGGCCAAGACAGGTGGATCACTTGAGGCCAGGAGTTTGAGACCAGCCTGGCCAAAATGGTGAAACCTTGTCTCTACTAAAAAAAAAAAATACAAAAAGTAGCCAGGCATGGTGGCACATGCCTGTAATCCTAGCTACTCAGGAGACTGAGGCACGAGAATTGCTTGAACCCGGGAGGCAGAGGTTGCAGTGAGCCAAGATCACACCACTGCCCTCCAGCCTGGGTGACAGAGTGACTCTGTCTCAAAACAACAACAACAGCAACAAAAACTTGCTAGCTAGAGTCCTGAAGCAGCTAATAGATGATTAAAAAAACCATAATGCCTATGGAAAAAAGGACTCATAAATAACTTAAAGACATTTGTTACTAAAATAAAAGCACAAGGATAGCAAACTAAATAAACATATTACTAACTATATATAGATTGAAAATGAGTAATAGTACTGGATATTTTTCCATTTCCCAACTTTTACTACCTGAACAGTTTTCAGGATTTGCCTTCCCTATGGTTTCAAAAATATGCTTGTAAATCATAGATAACACACATGCTAAATTTTTTTCCCTCTTTTTGCAGGGGAGGGGACAGTGTCTTGCTCTGTCACCCAGGTTGAAGTGCAGTAGTTGCAATAACAGTTCACTGCAGCCTCCACCTCCCAGGTTCAAGCAATCCTCCCGCCTCAGCCACCATAGTAGCTGGGAGTAATGGCATGCACCACCATGCCCAGCTAAATTTTTGAATTTTTTTGTAGAGACGGGGTCTCCCTATGTTGCCCAGGCTGGTCTTGAACTCCTGGACTCAAGTGATCCACCCACCTCAGCCTCCCAAAGTGTTGGGATTACAGGTGCAAGCTCCCGTGCCTGGCCCTATGTCTTCTATGTCTGATTCTTCATGCGCATATTGCATGTGCTTTCTACTTTTTGGAATGGAGTTGTTGGTTGTCTTGCCTCTCCTTTTTCTATTGTGGTCCCAGAGGTGTGAAATAGCTTGAATAAAACAGTACCATCATCGCCTATTATGTGAGGAAGGCATTATTATCTATGGTGCAGAAATGGAAACTGAGGCTCAGAGATGTCAAATAATTCTCTTAATGTCACTCAGCTAGACTGTCCCAAAGCTGGCCCTAAGCCCAGGGCTATGTGAATCCAAGTTGACATTGCCTTTTTGATTGAGATGGTTTGAGTAATTTTTATCGAATTGGCTTAATATAGCTGAGTAGTGATTTGCCAAATTTGTGCCACCACGTAGAAGGTTATACAGGTCCGTATCCATAAGCACCATAGACTAATGTCATTGCCTGTGCTGCCTGCTCCTCCCACAGGTGACCCTGTTTCTTCTCTTCCATCAACACAGCTGGCTGTTCTCTGGCCCTTGGCTACCAGCTCTCAGCTTCCTTGATCTTTTCCAAGGCTTCATTGCAAAGCATCTGCTTCTTCTCTGCCTTCTGTTGCATCTCAGTTTTCTATTTCCCACTCCTAGGTAGCCCCCCTACAAATTTAAAAAATCTAATTATTCCTAACACAAGTGAGTTTAAAGCATATGAAGCAAATTTCTCACAGTTGCAAATAAAGGCACTGTACTCATTAGTACAAGTGACAAAAATCCAACTCAATCAGCTTTATGGAGTTCATTGGCTCATGTACCTGGGAAGTCTGGGGGTGACCAGCTTCAGGCATAGCTGTATCAAGTGCCTCAAACAATGATAACAGGGCTCTATCTTTTGACTTTGATTGACTTCACTCTCAAGCAGAATCTCTCCAAAATGGCTGCAAGGAGCATGTCTGTCTGGCATCTTCAGGCTCCTGTGCTCTTTAGATCTCTGCATCCTAAGGCAAGGGAGAAGGACACTTCCCTCCACCCCCACCCCTACCCCTAGCTCTCAAGCAAACTCCCTATAATGATTTTGATTCACTTTGCTTGGGTTGCATTACACCCCAGCAATAGGGTGGGGTCATACTGTTGACAGCCTTGCCAACATTACACAAAATGGGTGAAGAGTCATTACCTTCAGATAGAAAAACAGGAGACAGAGTAACATTGCACCTCATCATGAACTTTCCCTGAGGGACTCTCATGACAGCAGAAAGAGGAGGCATGTGTCCTCTATCTAACAACCACAACCACCATAGTCTCATTCAGCTAGACTGACCCCCACCTTCCAGTTGGCCCGGGCTGAACAGGTGCCCAGCATTAGATCCAGAGGCCAGGAGAAAACAGCCAGATGCAACAGGCACACCCAGTCCCTGAAGCCCTCACTGGTCCCAACTACCCCAGGCCCTGCCAGAAGTATCTGTGGAGAAGAGGGATGGAGACGTTCAGCCCCCTTCTCCACTCCTAGATCCCCAGAGCAACTTCAGGGACTCATTTCAACAAGTATATTCCCAATTTATTTCTATTTTTTCTCCCAGATCTAAATGATCATCATGATGGTGATGGATGAAGCAGTGATAACGATGATGATGATGTTATAAAACTAAAATTATTGAGCAGTGAGTACTGCTCAAGATGCTTTAGATACATCAGTTAATCGAATCCTCTCAACAACCTTGTTTTACAGGTGAGCGTTTGAGGATGGGTGATAGGGTTTGACTGTGTCCCTACCCAAATCTCATCTTGAATTCTGGCTCCCATAATTCCCATTTGTAGTGGGAGGGACCTGGTGGGAGATACTTGAATCATGCGGGTGTTTTCCCCCAGCTGTTCTCATGGTAGTGAATAAGTCTCACGAGATCTGATGGTTTTATAAGGGGAAACACCTTTTGCTTGGCTTTCATTCTCCTGCCTGCCGTGTTTGCTTCCCCTTCCTCCATGATTGTGAGTTTCCTGAGGCCTCCCCAGCCACACTGAACTTGAGTCAATTAAGCTCTTTCCTTTATAAATTACCCAGTCTGGTGTAGTGTCTTTGCAGCAACATGAGAATAGACTAATACAATGGGGAAATTAAGAAATGTACCCAAGGTCACATCTAGTAAAGGAAGAACAGGGCTTTGCACTCAAGCGGTTTCTTAACCAGTTGTGAAAATTCTTGTTAGTGGGGCACTTATGATGTGCCAGATGCTTTACATGAATTATTTCCTTTAACTTTCACAGTGGCCCA
Source organism: Macaca mulatta (assembly GCF_049350105.2). Taxonomy (NCBI): domain Eukaryota; kingdom Metazoa; phylum Chordata; class Mammalia; order Primates; family Cercopithecidae; genus Macaca; species Macaca mulatta. The sequence goes on from NC_133412.1 coordinate 162,974,485, forward strand.
ACAACACAGTGCCGATTATCATCCTTGCTTCATGAAGAAGAAAGCGAGGTTTAAGAGGGTTCACCGACTCAGTCAAAGTCCCTGAAGTGCAGAGCTTGGCCAACCCCACAGTGGACTGGCTTCTGCTAGGCAGTTGGGAGCCACTGCCATCTCCAAACAGCAGGAAGAGATGCTCAAAGCTGTGCTTTTGGAAAATCAATCTGGCAGTAGTGGAGAAGATAGACTGTCTTTTCTCAGCTCAGCATTACCAGTTGGAAGGCCTAAACACGGAGCCAGCAGGCAGCAGAGCTGGGGGTTAGATCCCACATCTACCTGATTCCAGCACCCTTGCTTGAATCCCCCAAACCTAGCTGCCTGAAGCCAGATGAAGCCTTCCGGCTCCACAAGTGCCCTTCCCTCACGGCGGGTGCATTGGCACCTCACTTCCTTGCCACACTTCCTCTTGTTTTGAGCCACTATATTGGCTCATCTCAGCAGCAGACAGTTCCTCTGAATAGAGTACGCCCTGAAAAGTCAAAATCTACCACCAGCTGGAGCTGGTAAGGCTGCAGTACTTCCTGTTGAATCGGGTCCTGGGGCCAGAAACCACATTGTTATTTATACCCGAACTCTTTATTCATGGCACTTTACAAAACAAAGAAGGGGCAGCCCCCTGTCTTATCGAGCCAGCAGACCGCAGAGATACAGAAGACAACAGACAATAAGCCCTCTCCCCTCTCCTTAAGCTGTAGCTTCCATCCTGCCTGAACAGTCCCGCCACTTCCCCTTTTGTTTCTTCTATTACCTTCCTCTGAGCAGTCTTATTATGGAAATAGACCCCTAATCAACACATCAGGTTTCCGCTTTTCCAAAACGTCTCTGAAATTGGCCCGGTTCATGATGTTGTTCACTCCAAACACCCCCTGCTGTCTTTATTTTGTTCTGCTTTGCGTCCTGGCTTATATCATTTATTTCTTTGTATTGAAAGCTTGTCAACTCATGGTACCTGGCATGTATTAATTAGGAGGATGGTCTGGAGCCCGACACAGCTTGATGGAAAGCCAGTCTGAGTGGGGAATTGGGCAGAGAATCAGAAAGAAGCTGAACCAAGCAGCAGAGGGAAAGGTGGCTTAAGACCATGACCCAAATTTCAGACCCGGGGTGACCGACCGTCAGCCTTCCGGGCTGGGATTCTTCCCTTAAGCTAGGACAGTCTTCACTTTGTGCCATAAAAGTACATGTCAGGTCTCACCTCTGTGCCATTTGCTCAATGTGTACCCCCCTCCCAGGATGCCCTTCCTTCTCTTTTCTACCTGCTAAGCTCTGCTGCTTTTCAAGGCCAAAATGCCTTCCACGGCTCCTCCAGTCCTGAGCAACCTCCGTTTTCAAGACACTCTTATAGGATTTCTAGCACAGAATTTAGGCCTTGATTATGTAGTCTTCTTAATGAGAACAGTCGCAGTCTCTCCAGCCACCCGTCAGAGAGAAACAGGGTTCAGGAAGACATAGGTGGAATAAGAAAGAGGCTTGTTTGCTCCACCGGGGACAGCAGGAGGAGAGGGAGAAGCCCAGCAGGCCCGTGCGATTGCACAGAAGCCGGCCTCCAGCGTTGCCCAGGACAATCCCCAGCTGTTTTTTAAAAACATTACCAAGTACACAAATCTCTGCGGCTACCAGCTGGCTAAAGTTGCCCATGTGAGAAGCAGCTCAACTGGAAACCAGTGTCTGCAAGCTGGAGGGTGCGTCCTTGGATTTTGGACTCATATCTGAAACATTTATTCCTTGTTCTGCCCACAGGTCTTAATACATATGGGGAACACTGTATTGAGGGGCTGTGTGCCCTCCCCTCAAAATCCTTTGTCCACTTCTTAGTGTCCTTCCCTTGGCTTCTCTTTTTTTTTTTTTGAGACAGAGTCTTGCTCTGTTGCCCAGGCTGGAGCGCAGTGGTGCAATCTCAGCTCACTGTAACCTCCACCTTTTGGGTTCAAGCAATTCTCCAGCCTCAGCCTCCTGAGTAGCTGAGATTACAGGCGTGCGCCTCCACACCCAGCTAATTTTTGTATTTTTAGTAGAGACGGAGTTTCACCATGTTGGCCAGGCTGGTCTCAAACTCCTGGCCTCAGGTGATCCATCTACCTCAGCCTCCCAAAGTGCTGGGATTACAGGCATGAGCCACCAAGCCTGGCCCCTTCTCTTGGCTTCTATGCCTGCTTCTAATGACTCTCTTCTAAAGGCTGGAGACAGATGTACCTGGAAATGTGGGTCCTCCCTGGGGGGCCACTGGTTAATGGCTGACTGGTGCAGAATATGAAGGCCCAGCTCTGGCATGCCTGGAGTTGGGATACAATGAGAGGTGTAACTTACACTCCACTGCTCTTTGTGAGGCCATGCTGAGGATGGGACTTGGCCTGAAGTGGCTGTCTTGCTGAGCTCCTTCCCCTTCCCCATCCAGCCTGTTCCTCCTCCCATCCCCTCATTTCCCCTGGAGCACTTCGTTTATAAACCCTGGCATACTAGTCCCCATCTCCGGGACTGTGTCTGCGAGACCCTGACCTGAGATAATGCATATGGCACATCTCTTCATTGGTAGTCAGCCCACCATTGGTCCCCACAAGCCCAAATTTTAAGGCCATTTTATAAATTCAAATGTTGCCTCCAATACAGTGAAGATCCATCCATTCTCAGGTGATGTGATGATAGACACCTAATCGGAAACTTATTTTATTTAATTTTTTTTTTTTTTTGAGATGGAGTCTCACTCTGTCACCCAGGCTGGAGTGCAGTGGCCGGATCTCAGCTCACTGCAAGCTCCGCCTCCCGGGTTTACGCCATTCTCCTGCCTCAGCCTCCCGAGTAGCTGGGACTACAGGCGTCCACCACCACGCCCGGCTAGGTTTTTTGGTTTTTTTTTTTAGTAGAGACGGAGTTTCACCGTGTTAGCCAGGATGGTCTCGATATCCTGACCTCGTGATCCGCCCGTCTTGGCCTCCCAAAGTGCTGGGATTACAGGCTTGAACCAGCGCACCCGGCCTGGAAACTTATTTTTATTTATGTCGGTTACAAATTAAAATCATCGTTCATCCTCCTAGCACAGTAGTATCTTGCCCCTCTGTGACTCTCGATGCTGCCGAGGTAGTCATGAACAGATTTCATCCATCTTTCTAGATCCTGTGTTTTTGACTTTTGTAGCTCAAGAATGCTTCTGCACCACTGGCCCTGCCCCAAATCCTCCTGATAGGCTACTCTGAGTAACCAAGCAAATGAGAAAATGACTTTTCTGTCCCAGGCCACAAAGATCACTAAATTCTAAGTTTATTAAAACCTCTGTCTAGACTGGGCACAGTGGCTCACGCCTGTAATCCCAGCACTTTGGGAGGCCGAGGCAGGTGGATCACTCGGGGGCAGGAGTTCGAGACCAACCTGGCCAACATGGTGAAACCCCACCTCTATTAAAAATACAAAAATGAGCCAGGAGTAGTGGTGGGGACCTGTAATCCCAGCTACTCGAGAATGGCTTAAACCCGGGAGGCGGAGCTTGCAGTGAGACGAGATCAAGATTGCACCATTGCATTCCAGTCTGGCTGACAGAGCAAGACTCCATCTCAAAAAAAAAGAAAAGAAAAAAACCAAAAACCCTCTCTAAACCCACCAGCACACTGCTATGTTTGCTGCTGCTGTGCATATTCTCTTTGAACCCCCATTCCCCACCCCCAAGCCCCAAACCAGGTCTTATAATTATTTGCCCCTTCATAGTGCTCAGCTCAGGGCCAGGGGCAAACTTGTCAAATTCATCAGTCACACGGGATATAAAAGTCACAGACAACTTTGAACCAAGCCAGGTAAATAGGGTTTGTGCAAGAATCAACCTATCCCTAGCACCAAGTACATTTCCAAGCTAGAGACAAAATTGGCCACTGAAACATACTTTTCTGAAATGTAATTTCTCCAGCTCCTTTAACTATCGGCCCTCAGGTGCATTCGGTTTTTCTTTCTAGAGCTATTGTTCCGCAACTTGATTCCTTTTCCTGCCTCTCTGAGAAATTCAAGTTTTCCTGAACTTAGGGTTTTTAGTGCTTTAGATTTCTAAGAAAGGCAGTTTGTTAGGAAACCTTGTGTTTACTCAAGTTTGCAGCAGGTCCCGGTTGGCCAGCAGGCTAAATGTGATTCCTTGAAATTCTGTTCCAGGCATGGACTCCCGGGAGCTAAATGTAACATTTAGTCATCAATAGGATAATTTAGGTTCATTCTTTCTACTTGCCTCCTTAAGAAGGGATTGGAGTTCACACTGGTGTTCTCTAGAAAACGGAAGTACCTTCCCACCCTGTAGAAGTATGTTATGATTGAAAGAGCCACCTATTTCCTGCGCTGGCTGCTTCTCTGCTTTCGGATTTAGGCACGGTGTCTTTTCAGATGTGCTGACTTTTTACGGCTTCAGCAAGGTAATACTGTATAAATGTCGTTGGCCGTTTACCATTTGGGATTCGACACCATGTCTGGATCTTGTTATGTAGGCATTTTTAGAGCATTACAGCTCAGCTGTGAAAGCACTCTGGCTTAAAGCGAAAATGCAGTAGAACCTTGCTAATCTAACAACTTAATAACACTTGCCACCCCTTCACAGCAAGGACTTAATGGTAAGACTCAAAGTGAGGCTTCATGTTTTAGAATGCACAGGAATGCATCCCACAGATGACTGTGTTATCATCAATAATCACCAACTTTGCTTATGAAATCACATACAGCAACGTTACTTTAACACCACGCTATCCTTTTAATTCAGCCACCAAAGATAGCCTCAAAATAACGAGAACCTGACTGAGACCGTGTGAGTTATGCTTTGCCTTCTCTCCTTCAGTGCCAAGATTCTACGAAAAATGTGTTGTGGACCTAGGGATTTTCTTTTCTTTTCTTTTCTTTTCTCTTTCTCTCTTGATAGAGTTTCGCTCTGTCATACAGGCTGGAGTGCAATGGCATGACTCGGCTCACTGCAACCTCCACCTCCAGGATTCAATCCATTCTCCTGCCTCAGCCTCCCGAGTAGCTGGGATTACAGGCATGCACCACTATGCTGGGCTAATTTTTGTATTTTTAGTAGAGATGGGATTTCATCACCTTGGCCAGGCTGGTCTCGAACCCCTGACCTCAGGTGATTCACCCACCTCAGCCTCCCAAAGTGCTGGGATTACAGGTGTGAGCGACTGTGCCCAGCCAGGCTTTTAGTTTCTTTAGGTGTCTTTAGAGGAATGTTCTAAACACGTTTTAGATACAGGTATCCAAAACCCAGGTTAGATTATCTGCTTTTCTAAGGATTTTATTTTCACATAGATAAGTCTAATTTTTGGTTATAATGAGTTAGTCCATTTTCTTTCCCTGTGAGGGCGAGGGAAGCGTTCATATTCAAATTTAACTTGTTTCTGATGATCTCTAAATGATTTCTATGGCATATACTAGTTAAAATTTGTTTTCTATTTATATTTCTTCCTTCATAAAAATAGATACTGTGTTTAAAAAATAAGCAAGACTAAAGAAGTGACCTATTTTTATTTCTGAACTGTAACTGATCTCACCTAAAATTTTACTAACTCTAATAAAGATATTACAGTTGAAATTTCCCTGTGTCTGTGTCTAATATTGTTACACTCTTCTATAGGATGAAACTTTTTACAGATCTCAGAAAGCAGCCCTTAGTAACAAAGTTTAATGGAGATACACAAGGGAAAATTGATGACCTGAATGTATTTACAAGTTCCCATGAAAATGACTACCAATCTATTCAACGACTATGTTTTATGTTGAATATGGTGCTTGTAACTGAATACAACATAAATACCCTGTAAACATGGACACAACCATTTTAAGCAACTTGAAAAACACACTGATGGTTCATGTGATGCGGATTTCCTATATGTGGGGCTGCAGAATGCCAAATCTTTGGTTAATTTTTTTTTTTTTTTTTTTTTGAGACGGAGTCTCGCTCTGTCATTCAGGCTGGAGTGCAATGGCGCCATCTGGGCTCACTGCAAGCTCTGCCTCCCGGGTTCACGCCATTCTCCTGCCTCAGCCTCCCGAGTAGCTGGGACTACAGGCACCCGCCACCACGCCCAGCTAAGTTTTTGTATTTTTAGTAGAGATGGGGTTTCACTGTGTTAGCCAGGATGGTCTCGATCTCCTGACCTCATGATCCACCCGCCTTGGCCTCCCAAAGTGCTGGGATTACAGGCGTGAGCCACCGCACCTGGCCTTTTTTTTTTTTTTTTTTTTTTTGTATTTTTAGTAGAGATGGGGTTTCATCATGTTAGGAAGGATGGTCTTGATCTCCTGACCTCATGATCCGCCTACCTCGGCCTCCCAAAGTGCTGAGATTACAGGCGTGAGCCACTGCACCCAGCCTGTTAATTCATCATCTTTTTTTTTTTTTTTTTGAAACAGAGTCTTTGTCACCAAGGCTGGAGTGTAGTGGCATGATGTCAGCTCACTGCAACCTCTGCCTTCCAGGTTGAAGCGATTCTGGTGCCTCAGCCCCCAGAGTAGCTGGGACTACAGGCATGAACAACCATGCCTGGCTGATTTTTGTATTTTTAGTAGAGATGGTGTTTCACCATGTTGGCTAGGCTGGTCTCGAACTCCTGTCCTCAGATGATCCACCCACCTTGGCCTCCCAAAATGGTGTGATTACAGGCGTGAGCCACTGCACCCACCAAGAATGCCAAGTCTTTGGTTAATTCTGAATACGGTCTAGGTATGATCTGTATGAACTGCTTTGTGGAGATACTTTATCTTTTGGCAACAAATTGCTCAAAGCTTCCAAAGTAATTGTTACTTGCCCTCTCATTACTTTATGTGAATCTAGAGACAGCGTTTGTCAAAGGTGGAAAAGATGCCTCAGAATTTGCCCTGGCCCAAGTTGTCCCAAAGTCATGTCAGTTTAGCATCACTTCTTATAAATAAGTTACCACACACCAGACTATTCTAACCCAAAATTTTCTTCAAGAAAAGGATGTTCTTTCATAGGAATATATAAACACAGGTATTTCTCTTGTCATAAACCCAGCATCACCGAATGTGGCAGGAGAAACCTGAGCAGTAATACAGTATTCCAAGTAATTGTTAGCTGATCTCTTAATCTTCAAGGGACAGAATTCCTAGAAAACCAACAAAGCATCTTAACGATTCTAAGAAATTTTTCTGGGTTTCATGATCAGTATGACCTTGCCTGCCAAATTCTTGGGAATCTACAGAAAATCTGTCATAAATTTTAAAATGATCCCTTAAAAATGTGTGTGCGATTATGTCCCCCGCCCTGCTCAAAACACTCTAATGACTTCCTATGACAATTGGAAGAAAATTCGGTCCTCACCATGCCTTCAAGGTTCCTCACGGGCTGACCCTGCCTTCACGCATAGCATGCTTGCACTCCCTCCCTGGGCTGCGGCCACTGTGGCCTCCCTCAGACTCCAGTCTGGAGCCCATGTCCTCACTGTGCCCCTGCTGGGAGCACCCTTCCACCGCTGACTCACCTACAGCCACAACTTGTTCCCTATTCAGGGCTCTGCTAGATGTCTTCCTTCCTCAGAGAGGTCCTCCCTGACCCCCTTACTAGGGGCTGAATTATGTTCTCCCCAAATTCCTATGTTGAAGTCCTAGCCCCTGCTACTTTGGGATGTGACTGTATTTGGAGACGGGGTCTATAAAGAGGTGATTATGTTGAGTTCACTTGGGTGGACCCTAATCCAATAGGGCTGGTGCCCTTTTAAGAAGAAGAGGTGAGAACACAGACTCTGATGTACACCAGATATGGATGTACACACAGACACAGCCAAGTGAACACACGACAAAAGGCAGCTATACACCAAGGAGAGTCTCAGAAAGAATCAAACCTGCCGACACCTTGATCTCGGACTTTTAGACTCCAGAACTGTGCGAGAATAAATTTCTGTCATTTAAGACACGTGGTCTCTGGTATTTTGTTATGGCAGCTCTAACAAACAAATACACCCCTCAACCTGAGAGCTACTTCCCTGACTCTACCCTGTATCCTGCCATTGTCTCCTTATAGCACATGATAATACGTTCCTATTTATTTATGCATGATCGTCTCTCTCCCCGTGTACAATGAAAGCTCCTTGACAGCAGGCACTTGGTCTTGTTCTCTGCTGTATTCCCGATGTCTAAAGTAGTATCTGACACATAGTAGGCATTCAATAAGTATTTGATTAACAAATTACTAAATATATATTAAATAATGCACAGTAGCCAACTTCACAATAACTCTAATAGGAGCTTTGAGCAGCATATGCACAGATACTGAGGTCTCATGTTTAAATCAAATGAACCAACTTATTCCCTAAATGTATAGTAACTTGTATTGAAATGACTATAATCTTGGCAGGCACCTTGTAAATGACATTGAAATAAACCTAATAAGTAGACAGGCACTAAGAGGAAGCTGTGAATATGAAATCAAATTCAAGAATATATATATATATATAGATATATATATTTTTTTTTTGCTGCTTTCATGGTCATTATACTATATTTGGAATAATTAGGAAAAAACACACCACAAAGAAGCTAATGTTCAAAAGGCAGAGATACTTGAAAGTCTTTGAACACCTCACTAGAAATAATTTAACCAAATAAGATTGAAATTCCAGATCAAAGGTAGCAAAAATAAAGGGAAGAAAGGCAGTTGTGAGACTTCCCATTCCCACACATGTTTAACACTATGCAAATGATGAATAGACATGGGGTTCCCATAGCAAATAATTCCATTTCCAACATCTATAAGGAATAGCGTTGCATCACTGTTCTTGGAAATATAGCTGGTAGTTTCCATCACTCATGATCTGAATGATCCAGGAGCACATAAACAATAGAGAAAAAGAATGATACAGAAGAAGGAATCTTTACTGTTGTGTAATAAATCAGCAAATATGTATTGACTACCTGTTTCTATTTGAAATTCTATCCATGGTGTTATAGGAAAATCCACCATTATATTCAAAAGCTTCATGCAATTTATAGTCAAGGAAATCTACACTGAATGGCACTGGGCATTAAGCCCTTTGCTGGAATGTAAGCTAGGGTCACGACACTGACTCACCTGTGTATTTCAAGATCCTTACACATAATTAGCGCTCCATTAATATTTTTTGAATGAATAAAATGAATATCAAAATAAAAGTCAGCATATGGCTGCACTTCAGAAATATAACAGCAATGGCTCAGTTTCTTTTCTTTTCTTTTCTTTTTTTTTTTTTTTGAGACGGAGTCTCGCCTTTTTGCCCAGGCTGGAATGCAGTGGCGCGATCTCGGTTCACTGCAAGCTCCGCCTCCCAGGTTCACACTATTCTCTTGCCTCAGTCCCCCAAGTAGCTGGGACTACAGGTGTGCACCATCATACCTGGCTAATTTTCTTTTTCTTTTTCTTTTTTTCTTTGAGACGGACTTTCGCTCTGTCCCCCAGGCTGGAGTGCGGGGGCGCAACCTCGGCTCACTGTAAGCTCCGCCTCCCTGGTTCACGCCATTCTCCCACCTCAGCCTCCGGAGTAGCTGGGACTACAGGCGCCCGCCACCATGCCTGGCTAACTTTTTTTTTTTTTTTTTTTTTTTATGTTTTTAGTAGAGACAGGGTTTCACCGTGTTAGCCAGGATGGTCTTCATCTTCTGACCTCGTGATCTACCCATCTCGGCCTCCCAAAGTGCTGGGATTACAGGCGTGAGCCACCATGTCCGGCTGAGTTCCTTGAGTCATGAATTGGAAGCTGTTAAACAAACGAACAAACAAAAGCAGGCTACTGGTCATCCAATTCAGTGATATAGATTCCCTGCAACCTTGAGGTCAGATAATATCCAGTGTCTACCATGGATGGCTTTCCTGGCAGTGACAGGGAATGTCTGTCATTTTTGTCTGCCTTGTATGTGCTCTGTCCTTCAAACTGAGGTGTGGGAACAGCATCTTGATCTCCCTTTCCACATTCTCGGGTCACACAGTTTGAGTGGAGCCGGACCCCTCCTCCAACCCAGGGCATGAAGACGGACACCTGGCACAGGCCGGGCCACCTCAATGGTTCCTTCCACTTGACCACAGGGGCCTGGCTTTAGGGATGTTAAGTGGCCCAAGACAAGCCCATAAGACTCCATCCCAGGATTCATGCTGGGACTTTTAAGGGGACAAAAGCCCTCTCTTTCTACCAGACTTTAAACTTCTGGATATAGGCCTGATGCTACTCATTTTAACCTTGTCAGCAGCGATGTGAACAGACTCTGTAGGTGGATAATGTGTGTGTGTGAGAGAGAGAGAGAGAAAGAGAGAGAATGAATGAGAGAGAACCACCACCTTGTCACTTGGATACAGTTGTACGTGAAACTGGAGATTCCCAGTGACCCCAGTTACACCACCACCAATTTTCTTTCCCATAATCACTTCAGCAAATTTGAGTTGGCTTCCCGTAGCTTGCTAGTAAAATAATTCGAACAATACAGCAACACAGGGCAAGCCTCAAATTAGTCTGTTTCTCAGTGGAACATTGCATGGTGAAAACAGTTGTCAAAAAAAAGGGGTAGAAATTTATGGATGGGCCAGGTGCGGTGGCTCATGCCTGTAATCCCAGCACATTGGGAGGCTGAGGTGGGAGGATCGCTTGAGCCCAGGAGTTCCAGACCAGCCTGGCAAGGGTGAGACCTTGTCTCTGCTAAAAATAAAAAGTTACCCGAGCACAGTGACATGCACCTGTGGTCCCAGCTACTCGCCAGACTGAGGCGGGAGGATTGCTTGAGCCTGGTAAGTCAAAACTGCAATGAGCTGTGATCATGCCACTGCATTTTGGCCTGGGAAACAGAGCAAGACCTTGTCTCAAAAAAAAAAAAAAAAAAAAAAAGAGGGGGGGGCCGGGTGCCGTGGCTCAAGCCTGTAATCCCAGCACTTTGGGAGGCCAAGACGGGCAGATTGCGAGGTCAGGAGATCGAGACCATCCTGGCTAACACGGTGAAACCCCGTCTCTACTAAAAAATACAAAAAAACTAGCCAGGCGAGGTGGCGGGCACCTGTAGTCCCAGCTACTCGGGAGGCTGAGGCAGGAGAATGGTGTAAACCCGGGAGGCGGAGCTTGCAGTGAGCTGAGATCGGCCACTGCACTCCAGCCTGGGCGATAGAGCGAGACTCTGTCTCAAAAAAAAAAAAAAAAAGAAAAGAAAAATTATAGATGAACCTGTAACTGATTAGTTACCTTTGGACTCTCTGTTCCTCATCTGTGAAATGGGGATAATAATAAAACCTGCCTTGTGAAGGAGTAAATAAATCAATATATCAAAATACTCCCAATGTTAACCAATATTGTTGTTACTGTTGTTAGCCCCATTAAAAAAATTATGTCCATGCAGAGTTCTGTTGTTCTATGTGAGGGTACTGCTTTGGCATCAGATATGAAATAGTACCAAGTTGAAATAATTATCCATGAGGTCTCTTCATTACTGGATACATTGATCATTCATTCTGTCTTTCAAAAAGGAAGTCCATATCCAAGTCTGGGATCTGGCCTGACACCCGAATCTACAGGGAACACCCATGGATAAACAATAGGCCCCTGAAGGACAGGGTCCCTTATCACTGCACAGAGCCTATAAGGACCAGGGAACCTGTGGCTCCATCTGCACCTGTGGAACCAACCAAAGTTCCAGTCTCTGTGGAACCCAATAGGGAGATGAGTATTTTTAGCGGAACCAAGGGAAAAGGATAATGGTAGCTTTAGCTTGAATCTTGAAACTGTCGCAAGAGAAAATAACAGTGTTGGTAATTTCTCCTTCCTGTTTAAGCACTTCAGCAAAGTGCCTTCCCTTAAATTAAACTGGGAAGTAAGAAAAACCTAGTTCCCATGCCAGCTTACAGACCCACAGGCCCACTTGGCCACAGACTTCTAGCACACAGGAGTTCTCTTACAGAGTAACTGGGGAACTGGGCCAGACTGCAATGTAAGAATTTCCCTCTGATGGGGGGGGGGGGGGGAAGAAAGAAATTTAATCACCCCAAAGACATGTTAATGTCTCCTTCCCCAAACCCTTTTTATTATTTCTTCTTCCTTCTTCTCCTTTCTCTCTCTTTTTTTTTTTTTTTTTTGAGATGGAGTCTCACACTGTTGCCCAGACTGGAGTGCAGTCACGTGATCTCGGCTCACTGCAACCTCCACCTCCCAGGTTCAAGCAATTCTCCTGCCTCAGCCTCCCAAGTAGCTGGGATTACAGGTGCCCACCACCATGCCCAACTAATTTTTTGTATTTTTAGTAGAGACGGGGTTTTACTATGTTGGCCAGGCTGGTCTCGAACGCCTGACCTCATGATCCACTTGCCTCGGCCTCTCAAAGTGCTGGGATTACAGGCGTGAGCCACCATGCCCGGCTTCATTGTAACCATTTTTAAGTGTACATTTCAAAGGTATTGGATACATATACATTGTTATGCAACCATCACCAGCAACCATCTCCAGGACTTTTTCCCCTTCTCCAACTGAAACTCTGTACCCATTAAACATAATTATCTCCCAGTTCCTCCCTCCCCAAGGTTCCTGGCAACCACACTTCTACTGTTTCTTTGAATTTGACTATTCTAGGAAACTCACATAAGAATCATGCAGTATTCGTTCTCTTGTGACAAGCTGATTTAACTTAGCATAATGTCTTCAAGGTTCATCTATGTTGTATAGCTTTGTCAGCATTTCCTTCTTTTTTAAGGCTGAAGAATTAACATTCCACTGTATGTATGTACCATTTTTGGTTTATCCATTTATCTGTTCATAGACACTTAGGTTGTCCACTTTTTGGCTACTGTGAATAATGCTGCTGTGAACATGGGTGTACAAATACATGTTGGAGTCTGCTTTCAATTCTTTTGGGTAGACACCCAGAAGTGGAATTACTGGATCGTATGGTAATTCCATGTTTAATTATTTGAGGAACTGCTCAAATAATTTCCATAGCAATAGCTTCATTTTACATTCCCACCAGCAATGCATAATAATTCCAGCTTCTCCGCATTTTTATCAACACCTGTTATTTTCTGACTTTTTTTAAATGATGACCATCTAAATGGGTGTGAAGTGGTTTCCATTTTCATTTCCCTAACGGTTAGTGGTGTTGAGCATCTTTTTATGTGCTTATTGACTATTTGTATATCTTTTTCAGAGAAATGACTATCCAAGTCCTTTGCTCATATTTTAGTTGGGTTATTTGGTTTTTTATCATTGACTTGCAGGAGTTCTTTATGTAGTCTGGATACTAATCCCTTATCAAATATATGATTTACAAATATTTTCTGCCATTCCATGGGCTGCCTTTTCACTCTTGATAGTGTCTTTTTGTGTCCGGAATTGGTGGGTTCCTGGTCTCACTGACTTCAAGAATGAAGCCGTGGACCCTCGCGGTGAGTGTTACAGTTCTTAAAGATAGTGTGTCTGGAGTTTGTTCCTTCAGACGTGTCTGAAGCTTCTTCCTTCTGGTGGGTTCGTGGTGTCGCTGTCAGGAGTGAAGCTGCAGACCTTCGCCATGAGGGTTACACCTCATAAAGGCAGCGCGGACCCAAAGAGTGAGCAGCAGCAAGATTTATTGCAAAGAGCGAAAGAACAAAGTTTCTACAGTGTGGAAGGGGACCCAAGTGGGTTGCCGCTGGTTGGCTCAGGCAGCCTGCTTTTATTCCCTTATCTGGCTCCACCCACATCCTGCTGATTGGTCCACTTTACAGAGAGCTGATTGGTCCGTTTTGATAGAGTGCTGATTGGTGTATTTACAAACCTTGAGCTAGACATAGAGTACTGATTGGTGTATTTACAAACCCTGAGCTAGACACAGAGTGCTGATTGGTGCATTTACAATCCTTGAGCTAGACATGGAGCCATAGAGTGCTAGTCCTCCAAGTCTCCACTAGGTTAGCTAGATACAGAGTGCTGATTGGTGCACATACAATCCTCCGGCTAGATATAAAAGTTCTCCAAGTCCCCATCCGGTTCAGGAGCCTAGCTGGCTTCACCTAGTGGATCCTGCACCAGGGCTGCAGGTGGAGCTGCCCGCCAGTCCTGAGCCATGCCTGCACTCCTCAGACCTTGGGCTGTTGATGGGACTGGGTACCATGGAGCAGGGGGCGGTGCCCATCGTGAGGGCTGCTAGCACATTGTCACCTCTCACTTTCATGCACACATTTTTAGATTTTGATGTAGTCCAATTTATCTAGTTCTTCTTTTGTTGCCTATGCTTTTGATGTAATATCCAAGAAATTCTTTTTAAATCCAATGTCATGAAACTTTTTCTCTATGTTTTCTTCTAAGAGTTTTATAATTTTAGCTCTTACATTTAGCTCTGTGATACCTTTGAGTTAATTTCTATATATGATATAAGGTAAGGGTCCAACTTCATTCTTACGATGTGGAGATCCAGCTTTCCCAACACCATTTGTTAGGCAAGAAAACCGTTCAGTTTGGAAATAATCTATAATTGTGAATTAAAAATTTGTTCTTGGCCAGGCACAGTGGCTCACGCCTGTAATCCCAGCACTTTGGGAGGCTGAGGCAGGCAGTTCACGAGGTCAGGAGGTCGAGACCATCCTGGCTAACATGGTGAAACCCCGTCTCTACTAAAAAAAATACAAAAAGTACTAGCCAGGCAAGGTGGTGGGAACCTGTAGTCCCAGCTACTCAGGAGGCTGAGGCAGGAGAATGGCATGAACCTGAGAGGTGGAGGTTGCAGTGAGTGGAGATCGCACCACTGCACTCCAGCCTGGGCAACACAGCAAGACTCCTTCTCAAAAAAAAAAAAAATTTTTTTGTTCTCTTCTCAGTTCTTTCAGTGTTTGCTTTATGTGTTTTGAAGCTCTGTGAATAAGTGCATATACATTTAGGACTGTTGTGTTTTCTTAATGAATTTATCCTTCTATCATTGTGAATTGCCTTTTTAAATCCATGGTTATATTGTTTATCCTGAAGTCTACTTGGTCTGACATCGATATAGCCATCTCTGTTTTCCTAATATTAGTGTTTGTATGGTTATCTTTTTCCATTCCTTTAATTTCATCTATTTGTTGTCTATATTTTGGGTTTATTTTTAGACAACTCTGAATTGGGTCTTGCTTTCTAATCCAGTCTCGCAATATTTGGCTTTTAATTTAAGTGCTTTTATTTAATGTAGCTACTAATAGGGATGGATTTAAGTTTACCACTTTACTATTTTATTTCTACTTGGTTATCTGTTATTATTTTTTCCCCTCTTTCCCTGCTTTCTTTTGGATTGAGTATTTTTAGGTTCCATTTTCTCTCTGTTGTCTTATTACCTATATCTGCCTGTTTTATTTTTTAGTGGAGTACAGTATAGGGTTTACAATAAGCATCTTTAACTTACGGCAGTCTACTTCCAAATTATAGTATATCTCTTACTATATAACCAAGAATCTTACAGTAGTATATTTTCATTCCTCCCCTTAGGTCTTTTATGCAATTGTTGACATATGTTTTACTTCACGTAGATAATAAATCCACAATATATTATTGTTTTGGCTTTAAACATTCAACTCATTTTAAAAGAAATTTGTAAATAAGGGGGAAAAATATTTTACATTTCTCACATATTTACCACTTCCAGTGTGCCTTCCTTTATGTAAATCCAAGTTTCCACTTGGTATTATTTTCCTTCAGTGCAAAGAGCTTCTTTTAACATTTCTTTTTCTTTTTTTAAGAAAATTATGTTTATTCCAGGGTAAGGCATTGCAATGAAATATGTATGCCATGATAAACTATATGCATATTCAGGGAGGTAAAGAAAGACAAAAGTTTTTTTTGTTTGTTTGTTTGAGACAGAGTCTCGCTCTGTTGCCCAGGCTGGAGTACAGTGGCGCCATCTCTACTCACTGCAAGCTCCACCTCCCGGGTTCACGCCCTTCTCCTGCCTCAGCCTCCGGAGTAGTTGGGACTACAGGCGCCCGCCACCTCACCCGGGTAAGTTTTTATATTTTTAGTAGAGACGGGTTTTCACCGTGTTAGCCAGGATGGTCTCAATCTCCTGACCTTGTGATCCACCCGCCTCAGCCTCCCAAAGTGCTGGGATTACAGGCCTTGAGCCACCAAGCCTGGCCGAAAGACAAACGTTTTTAAAGAAAAAATGAGGAGAATTGCATAACTGCTTGAAGATACTTATCCTTGGCTATAAAGATCAAGAATAAGAGTGACACTCATCTGATGCTAGACAGGCAGTTGTTGGGCAGATGTTCTTGCAGTATTTTTTCATGTATAAGGTTGTGATGGCCTTTGTGCAATCCTTTAACATTTCTTATCGTGGAGATCTCCTGGATGAAAAGTGTTATTTTGTTTATGGTTTTTTTTTTTAAGATTATTTTTGCTGGATATAGAATTCTGTGTTGGAAAAAAAATTTTTTTTTAAACTTTTAGCTCTAGACAATGCATATTTATTGTCTTCTGGCTTGCATTGTTCTTGACAAGAAGTCTGTGAATATTCTTGTCTTTGTTCCCTGTATGTAACATGTCTTTATTATCTGCTTTTAAGAATTTCTTTTTTATTGCTGGCTTTCAGCAATTCACTATGACGTGTTTTGTTTAGACTTTTTTCTGCTTGGGGTTCATTGAGCCTCAGAGCTATATGTTTATAGTTTTCATTAAATTTGGGGAAATTTTGGCCATTATTACTTCAAATAAATTTTTTGTTCTCCCTTTTCTGGGACTCCTACTTTTTATACATTAGACCATTTAATATTTTCCCAAGCGTCATTAATGCTCTTTCTTTTTTTCTTTTTTTTTTTTTTTTTTTTGAGACAAAGTCTCACTCTTGTTCCCCAGGCTGGAGTGCAATGGCATGATCTCGGCTCACTGCAACCTCTGCATCCCAGGGTCAAGCTATTCTCCTGCCTCAGTCTCCCGAGTAGCTGGGATTACAGGTGCCTGCCACCATGTCTGGCTAATTTTTGTATTTTTTTTAGGAGAGACGGGTTTTCACCATGTTGGCCAGGCTGGTCTCAAACTCCTGACCTCAGGTGATCCGCCTGCCTCGGTCTCCCAAAGTGCTGGGATTACAGGTGTGAGTCACCGTGCCCAACCTCTTTTTATTTTATTTTTAAGAGAAACAAATCAATAAAGCACTTTTTATTAACTGATAGTAAAACATACGCTAACAATAACTGTGTCCCTTTATGTATGAGTCTAAGACAAATATCATTCAGATTTTTATCTGGACAACAAATTCAAAGGCTCCTTAAGAAATAAGAAACAAAATATCATGGTTACTAATGTAACCAGACTAAATATAAAAGCTATATATATAAGTGTGTGTATATATATGTTCTAAAAAATCAATGTTTTGATCAATGTAACTAATCTGAGGTTACAATAACTCACTGCTTTAAATAATATTTCAATCACATATATCAGGTTAAGATACTGTTTAGGGGAAAACAGCCTCAGAAGGAAGTATTTTTTAAAAAGGTGGCCTGGTGCCATGGCTCACGCCTGTAATCCCAGCACTTTGGGAGGCTGAGGCAGGCGGATCACAAGGTCAAGAGATGGAGACAATTCCAGCCAACATGGTGAAACCCCATCTCTCCTAAAAATACAAAAATTAACTGGGCATGGTGGCGCGTGCCTGCAGTCCCAACTACTCAGGAGGCTGAGGCAAAGAGAATCGCTTGAACCTGGGAGACGGAGGTTGCAGTGAACCAAGATCGTGCCACTGCACTCCAGCCTGGGCAACAGACCAAGACTCCGTCTCAAAAAAAAAAAAAAAAAAGGTATATTAATCATTACTTTTAATCAAACTAAGTATCAACCTTTCCCCCAACCTATAAAGACTTCATGCCCCTAAATGGTTCCTAAATCATGAAAGATAACTTGAAAAGTTTTAAGTAGATCTCAAGGTATTAGATACTTATACGCACTGTATGGGCCTAACTTTTACTGCCCAGAGTTTCCGGTTATGGTAATGTAATGTCATGAAAGTCTGGTCACCAGATCTTTTTATTTTTATTTGTAACAGAGCTAAGTCTTTTAACAATGATATTAACTACATCTAAGTTATTTGCTAATGGTAGTAGGATGATGTATATGCTTTATTAACAAAAATAGTACTTCTGGAAATTTTTCTTTGTAGGAATTTCATAAATACCAAGGAAAATAAGACTCACGGGGTTTGAGTCTTTTTATTTTCTTTTTAAATCTATGTAAGTTTAATTTATTCCCGAACTTCCTAAGTTCTTCCAGAGTTCTGGACTTTATAATATTTCCTAATTTTTCTTCTTGAGTTCTGCACTGCCTCAAAACCTATCCAAACAATCTAATTCTGTGTTACCTGTATTTAATATAAATAAAGTATAATACATAATCAACATTGTATCACTGGAATTGTGAAGCTCTTCAAGAATTACTTTAAAAAAACTCCAAAAGAATTAAGCTATTTTATTTAACATGTAATAGATAGTCATAAAGCAAATCCATATATTTAGTTTTCTGATATCCTAATGTATTTCTGCAAACATTTTAAGTCTACAATTTTATAGTTTTCCATCAGGGAGGCAAGATATATATAATTTCTTTTTATATTTAACTAATTAAAGGTTTTAAGAGGGTTTATTCTCTAAATAAATAACAATTAGTCATAACACCATACAAACACATTTAAACATTCAGGAAAGAGGGTTTTTTTGTTTGTTTGTTTGTTTTGTTTTGTTTTGTTTTTGAGACGGAGTCTCGCTTTGTCGCCCAGGTCGGAGTGCAGTGGCGTGATCTCGGCTCACTGCAAGCTCTGCCTCCCGGGTTTACGCCATTCTCCTGCCTCAGCCTCCCGAGTAGCTGGGACTACAGGCGCCCGCCACCTCGCCCGGCTAATTTTTTGTATTTTTAGTAGAGACGGGGTTTCAACATGTTAGGCAGGATGGTCTCGATCTCCTGACCTCGTGATCCACCCGCCTTGGCCTCCCAAAGTGCTGGGATTACAGGTGTGAGCCACCGTGCCTGGCCAGGAAAGAGGTTTTTAAGATTATTGCTTAGTCTTATAAAATGGTGAATTTTAACCAAATTGATACCTCGGCATTCTTATTTATGCTTCCTGTACTCTTATATCATACTGCTTGGCAAGTAATGTAAGTTTTGCCGTAATTTAAAAATTCAAGTAGTTGTAAACAAATTCTAATTTTTTAAACAATGCATATATTCCCCTTTACTTACTATACTACCTCAGAATTAATCCTCCTTAAAAAAGTAATCATCCCACATAGAAAAAACTGCAGAGCTTCTCATCTCTTCCTTAAATATTTTCAAGTACTGTAAGAACACAAATCCATGAAAAACTGATTAAAATTTGACATTTCATCTTGCTTTACTAATCATGGAATAATATAAAGATGTAAAAAACATGTTCCTTAATATTTCCGTGCTCAACAGAGAAATACAAAGAAATACTGCAATTATGGTTATGGGCTATTTTCCAACCTCTTCAAGTATAGGACACAACTGTGGTTCCTACCAGTAAGGAGAAATTAATAATCAATCTTACATAACACAAAAGAAAGAAGAGAGGCACAAAAAGACAAACTGACTTTGACTTTTAAGAACCTAATGTTAACCCTGAAATGCCAGATTCAGTAACACAACAACAAAACAAAAGATTACAGCAGCAAGCCACCACTTCACACAGTATTAAGGATTCTGAAATATGGAATAGTCTTCCTCCTGTCTCCCAATCTATTGTGTCATCTTTCTGTTTTTCCTGTTTTTTCACTGCAGGCAGTTCAAGGCTTGCACACTGCATTGGTTCAGCTTTTCTCATAGTGATCTCAATCTTTGTTGTAGTCATAGTTATGTAACTTCGCTTTACATCAATCACACCCCATAATTTCACATTTTGATCAAATTCCTTCTCTTCTTCAAATACAATGTGCACATTTAACAATGTGCTGTTGCTTCCACCTGACTAAGTTCTGGAAGTGAATTTTTAGCATATGCTTGAAATGGTAAGTTCACCTCCAGTCTGACGCCCGTCATGTCTACATGGAACAACTTTTTTCCCAGCATCCTTTTTTTTTCTTTCTTTCTTTTTTTTTTTTTTTTTTTTTTTTTTTTTTTTAAGACGGAGTCTTGTTCTTGTTGCCCAGGCTGGAGTGCAATGACGTGATCTCAGCTCACTGCAACCTCCGCCTCCTGGGTTCAAGTGATTCTCCTGCCTCAGCCTCCCGAGTAGCTGGGATTACAGGCATGCACCACCATTCCCTAATTTTGTATTCTTAGTAGAGACAGGGTTTCTCCATGTTGTTCAGGCTGGGCTTGAACTCCTGACCTCAGGTGATCTGCCCATCTCGGCCTCCCGAAGTGCTGGGATTACAGGTGTGAGCCACCGCGCCTGGCCTCCCAGCATCTTTTTAGTCCACGTGTGTTTCCCTGTTGTACAGCCCTCTTGGGCTAAGAATGAATTAAAATCAGAAGTTTTTCTTCTACAACAGCTCCAGTATTTCATCCCCTCGTGGAAAATAGCTACTCCAGGATGATATACACAGACATTTCCTCTAGACTCTCTAGACCCCGATACATCTTTGAACACCCTCCATTCTTACATGAGGTGCCAATCTTAATTTCATCATTGTCTTCTTTCTCATCTTCTTCATTCCCTGATGACAGTTTATCAAGTGATTGCTTTAGGGAGACAGATATATTTTTAATTCCAAATTTGTCATTGGTTTATCTGGGCTTGGCCGTTTTATTGCTTCTACTGGCTTAGGGGCTTAAATGACGTGTTTCTCAAATTTGGGTTTCAATTCAGATAGTTCCTTCTCAGTAGTCTTGACTTCAGGTTTGACTGGCTCAAGTGGCTTCTCACTATTATGTCTACCTTTTGTACAGTCTGTAATACTTAAGAACTCAGAAAAATCAGTTGTTCTTCTTTTACAGCAAGACCAACCGTTTAAAACATCGTGGAAGACTGGAACACCTGGGTGGTATGTGCAAGCATCATCAGAATTGGTCTCAGGATCCAAGCGCTGACCGCAGCCCCAGTTGTAGTACCGCAAGGCCATTTTCTTTTCCCACCGTCACAGGCAAGGCCCAAACACCAGGAACGGCAAGAGGATGTGTTAGCCACTCCCGTGCCGCCGCTAGCACCGGTTTTACAACTGAGGCGGCTGCCGGCTTCTGGAAACGACCGCTCCTTTTTTTTTTGTTTTTTTGTTTGAGACCGAGTCTCACTCTGTCTCCCAGGCTGGAGTGTAGTGGCGAGATCTCAGCTCACTGCAACCTCCATCTCCCTGGTTCAAGCAATTCCCCTGCCTCAGCCTCCCGAGTAGCTGGGATTACAGGCGCCCGCCACCGCGCCCAGCTAATTTTTTTGTATTTTTAGTAGACACGGGGTTTCACCATGTTGGCCAGACTGGTCTCGAACTCCTGACCTCAGGCGACCCACCCGCCTCGGCCTCCCAAAGTGCTGGGATTACAGGCATGAGCCACCACGCCAGGCCTTTATTTTTTATTCAGACTTTTTCTCTGTGTGCTTCAGTCTAGATAGTTTCTTTCATGATTTCTTCTAGTTCACTGACATTTTGTTCCTCAGTGTCTAATCTCTAACTAAATTTCCAGTGAATTTTTCATTTCATTTGGTTCCATTGAAATTCCATTGACTTTGTGTTGATGGTTCGTATTTCTCTCCTCATATGGTCATATTTTTATTAAAACTCTTGAGCACATTCATAAGAACTATTTTAAAGTCCCCATTTGATCATTCCATTATCAGTCATTATGGGATGATTTCTATTGATTAATTTTTCTTCTGGTTATGAATCATATTTTTCTGCTTCTTTGAATGTCCAGTAACTTTTGATTGTGATTATTAATGTCACATTGTTTTGTGACATTTGTGTCTGGATTTTGTTGCCTTTCTTTAAAGAGAATTGAAGTTTATTTTGACAAGCATTAATTTACTTGTGGATCAGCTTAATCCTTTCAAGCTTGTCTTTAGGCTTTGTTAGGTTGAGTCTAGAGTAGCCATCACTTTAGGACTAGTTTATCATAATACTATGGCATGACTGTTCTGGGAAATGCCTCAGTGGTTATAGTAAGCAAAATTATTCCACCAAAGATGTTCACATCCGAATCCCCAGAACCTGGGAATATGTTAGGCTACATGACAGAGGGGAATTAAGGTAGAAGCTGGAATTAATGTTACTAATCAGCATGCCTTAAAATAGGGAACTTATTCTGGGTATTCAGGTGGGCTCAAGGGTCCTTAAAAGCAGACTAGGGGTGCTGAAGAAAGAACCAAAGAGATAGCAGCATGAGAAGGACCTGGCTCAATGCTGTTGGCTTTGAAGATGAGGAAGGAAGCCATGAGTTAAGGAAAGTAGGTGGCCTCTGGAAGGTGAAAAAGGCAAAGAAATGGATTCTTCCCTGCATCCTTCAAAAAGGACAGCATCATGCCGTGATCTTGGCCCAGTGTGATATCTGTGTCAGACTTCTCATCCACAGAACTGTAAGATAATAAGTTTGTGTTGTTTTAAACCACCATATTTATGGTAATGTATTACAGTAGCCACAGAAAACTAATATAATGATCAGTGAGATTTCTCTACACTGACTGGGTTGTCTTCCAGATCATCATGAATGCTGAGAATTTCCAGTTTACAGCTCCCTGGTGGTTCTTTCACTCTGCTTTGTTTCCTTTCTCTCAGGAATTATACTTTTGCTGTCCAATATCTGAAAACAATTGTATCATATAATTTTCCAGTTGTCTAGCTGTTTACAGATAGGAAGGAAACAAGTAGAACTGGTTATTCCAACATCACTAGAGGCAGAAATAATATGTTCAGTTTTGCATATTGAGAAACAAATTTATATAGTATGACTTTTAAAAAACTTCAACACAGAGCTGAAGACTCAACTCAGTTCCACCCTCCCCAATTATAGCACTGCCTTCTTTTGGTCTTAGCAGCCACCACTGAAGATAAAAGTAATTCCCTGTGTCTTCACAGCAGCCTTCCCTCTGAGTGTGTCTGAGTATTAATCTCTTCTTTTAAGGAGGCCAGTTATACTGGTTTAGGGCACACCCCTGGTGACCTCATTTAAGCTTAATTACCTCTTTAAAAATTCTATCTCCAAATATAGTCACATTTTGAGGTATTTGGGGCTTTGAATGCATGAATTTTGGAGGGACATAATTCAGCCCATAACAGTGCCCTTCCATGCTTAAAGTTACTGTTTTTTTGTTTGTTTGTTGTTTTGTTTTGTTTTGTTTTTGAGACAGAGTCTTGCTCTGTCACCCAGGCTGGAGTGCAGTGGCGTGATCTCAGCTCACTGCAAGCTCCGCCTCCCGGGTCCACGCCACTCTCCTGCCTCAGCCTCCCAAGTAGCTGGGACTACAGGCACCCACTACCACGCCCAGCTAATTTTTTGTATTTTTAGTAGGGACGGGGTTTCACCGTGTTAGCCAGGATGGTCTCAATCTCCTGATCTCGTGATCCGCCTGCTTCGGCTTCCTAAAGTGCTGGGATTACAGGCATGAGCCACCGCACCCAGCCAATGTTACTGTTTTAAGAAAACTGGGGATCTTTTCTTCCGTTTCTGTGGTCCATTGACTGTTCTTCCTCATTTAAGAGCAGCAGCAAATATTGAATAAGAAAAACTTGATTTGGCCTGGCGCAGCGGCTCATGCCTGTAATCCCAGCACTTTGGGAGGGTGATGCAGGGATCACTTGAGGTCAGGAGTTCAAGACCAGCCTGGTCAACATGGTAAAACCCCATCTCTACCAAAAAATACAAAAATTAGCTGGGCATGGTGGTGTGCACCTGTAATCCAGCTACTCAGGAGGCTGAGGCAGGAGAATCACTTGAACCCAGGAGGCGGAGGTTGTAGTGAGCCAAGATTACACCACTGCACTCCCACCTGGGTGACAAAATGAGACTCTGCTTCAAAGAAAAGAAAAGAAAAGAAAAACTTGATTTGCTGGACAGGGTACCAGGATATGGTCAGGATACAGTTCTTGCCCTCAAAGGGCTTACTTTTTGTGCTGGCATTATATTTTTTATATATGAAAATCTTGGCTGTTTTGTTGTTGTTGTTGTCCTTAGTACTTTCTTCTACCCATTGACCCACAGACAGATTCTCATATACCCTGGACACTCACACAAGCCTCTTTATATTTACATACCTATAAAGGGAATTGGGGCAGCTGAGTCCTGAACCAATGGAAGGGACTTATAGTAAAGAATGAGTAAAAATCTCACAGTTAATTGACAATGAAATATCAAAGAAGTGAGGACGTCTCCAACAGATGATGACATTAAAGACCAGCTATGCCTCCACAAACCAGAACTTGGGCTCAAATAAAAAACATTAGAAAACCCCCAAACTAACTAGAATTTCTTTTTTGTTATCCTTGTGGCATAGAAACTTAAGAAAGAAATTCAGTAAAGAAATGCCTTTCTTGCACCCTGAAATCCATACCCACAGTATTGTCTAACTGGGGAGATAGGACATTTCCATAAAAAAGAGATATACTGACTTGGCTTTTAGATGCTGAGAGTAAGTAAGTTGTGTAGGAGACACTTTCTACAGTAGGTCAAAGCCTGTAGAGAGAGAGAGGACATTGAGAATGTGAATGACCTTCTTGCAATATTAACTGACCATACTGTTTAGGGTAATGCAAAGTATCTCTGAAGCTAGCTGCTAGAACAAACGCCAAATGTCAAAGGCTAACCACAGAGGTTTACTTCCTGCATATGTAACAGTTTGACAGGCAACCCTGGTTGGTAGATGGCTTCCTCCACACAGTCATTCAGGAAGCCAGGCAGTTAGATCTCCCCAGAGCAAGGGGAGCACTTTAACAACACTACAGGGCAGCAGTTCCCAACCTTTTTGGCACCAGGAACTGGTTTTGTAGAAGACAATTTTTCCATGGACTGGGGTCAGGGGATGGTTTTGGGATGATTCAAGCACATTACATTTATTGTACACTTTATTTCTATTATGATTACATTGCAATATATAATGAAATAATTATACAACTCACTATAATGTAGAATCAGTAGGAGCCTTGAACTTGTTTTCCTGCAACTAGAGAGTCCCATCTGGGGGTGATGAAAGATAGTAGCAGATCATCAGGCATTAGATTTTCATAAGGAGCATGCAACCTGGATCCCTTGCATGCACAGTTCACAACAGGGTTAGCTTTCCTATGAAAATGCTGCCGCTGATCAACAGGAGGTGGAGCTCAGGTGGTCATGTGAGTGATGGAGAGTGGCTGTAAATACAGATGAAGCTTCGCTTGCATGCCCACAGCTCACTTCCTGCTATGTGGCCCGGTTCCTAACAGGCCATGAACTGGTACTGGTCATGGCCTGGGGCTTGGGGACCCCTGTTATAAGGCATTGCTATGAAAGGAGTCATCCTAGTTCACATTCCCTGAGCACTTCCCGAGGAGCAGGCAATGTTTTGGGGCTCCCCGTTCAATCCTTGCAATAACCCTATGCTGAGAAGTCAGGTCCCAGAAAGGTTCACACCCAATTTTGGCCAAACCCAGCCAGTTTCTTAATCTCTCTGCTCTACATCAGCCTCTGGATTGATGCCGATCTTACATTCCTGAGTCGTGCCAGTTAATTCAAAAACATGTAGAGCAAAAATGAATTTTCTCACTAGACACAAAGGGACAGCAAAGCAGGAGAAATGCTCTAATAGGTTGCAAAAGACTCCAGCCATGTAAATGGTTTTGCCATATTGCATTAATATGAGCAGTAAATAAGCAGTTGATGGGGGGAAACTGAATACATTAAAATTTATTCATGGAGTAAAACAAGAAAAAAACCACCACTGACTGATGGCGTACTGGCCAGGGTAGCCTGCAGACGGTCGTGTGCAAGTCTCCATTTGCTACCGCAGCAGAATTCTAACATACCAAGTCTCTCATCATATTCGTGGTGTTCCCAACCAAAGGCCCCTGTTATTCTTGGTGGTCCTGCTGAAACTTGTTCTTAGTATTGTCACCTGGGTGAAGCCTGGGGCCAAAGTCTGAGATGATAACAAGAAAGATCAAGCCCTGAGTGCTGAGTGCAGGCACTGCTGTTAACACATGCATCAACTTGTTTCATCTTCATGTTCACCCAATAGGAAGTTTCTGTTATTATCTCCATTTTATTGGTGAGGGAACTAAGGCGCTAAAAGACTGAGTAACTTCCTGTGATGGTTACTTGTATGTGTCAGGTTGGCTAGGCCAGATGTCCAGATATTCTGGATGTTTCTGTGAGGGTGTTTTTAGATGAGATTTACATTTAAATGGGTATGCTTTAAGTAAGGGAAATTACTCTCCATAACGTGGGGGAGACTCATGCAGTCAGTGGAAGGCCTGAATAGAACGCAAAGATGACCTTCCTTGAGCAGGAGAAATTCCGCCCACAGACAGCCTTTGAACTTCCTCTGCTGCACCCGCTCTTCCTGGTTCACCAGCGGACAGCCTTTGGACTTGAACTATGTCTCTTTCCTGGACCTCTAGCCTGGCAGCTTCCCCCATCAGACTGTGGAGATTCTAGACATGCCATACATCCACCGTGATGTGAGCCAATTACTTGAAATAAATTTCTTCCTACACACACACATACACACACACACACACAGAGACACAGACACACACACACCCTATTGGTTTTGTTTCTCTGGAGAACCCTGATTAATACAGATTTTGGTACTGAGTGTAGAGGGTGGTCAATGGTTTGATTGGAAGGAAAATGATTAAGAAATTGATGGCAAAGAAGTCTAGGAAAGAGTTATGTGGCTAGACCTCTAAAGGGACAAAAACTATGACGGTATTTGTGTCCCATGTGGGTGCTCACTAAAGGGTGGTTTCAGCAGAGGAGAACTTTAGTAATCAGGCAGATAGGTTGACCGGTTCTGGGGATACCAGGCAGCCTCTTTCCCCAGCAACACCTGTCATTGCCCAATGGGCTCATGAACAAAGTGGCCATGGTGGCAGGGATGGAGGTTATGCATGGGCTCGGTAACATGGACCCCCCACTCCCCAAGTCCAACCTGGCTATCACCATGGCTGAGTGGCCAATCTGCCAGCAGCAGGAACCAACACTGAGTCCCTACTATGGCACCAATTTTCCAGGTGATCAGCCAGCTACCTGGTGTCAGGCTGATTACATTAAACCTCTTCTACCCTGAAAGGAGCAGCATTTTGTTGTTGCTAGAACAGACACTCTGAATGCAGATTTGCCTTCCCTTCATGCAGGGCTTCTGTAAAAGCTACATTCCACAGACTCACAGAATGCTTTCTGCACCGTCATGGTACTCCATGAGTACCATGAGATAGCATTGCTTCTGATCAAGGAACTTGCTTCACAGAAAATGAAGTGTGGCAGTGGGCCCATGCCCATGGAATTGGATGGTCTTGCCATGTTCCCCACATTCCTGAAGCAGCTGGCTTGATAGAGGGTGAGATGGCCTTTTGAAGACTTATAGCACCAGATAGGTGGCGGTACCTTGCAGGGCTGGGGCAAAGTTCTTCAGAAGGCTGTGTATGGTCTGAATCAGCCTCCAAAATACAGCACTGTTTCTCCCTATAACCAGGATTCATGTGTCCAGAAACCAAGGGGTTGAAAAAGAGTGGTGCCGCTCACTATTACCCCTAATAACCCACCAGCAACATTTTTGTTTCGTGTCCCCACAACCTTATACTCTGCTGGCCTAGAGGTCTTAGTTCCAAAGGCAGGAAAGCTTCCACCAGGAAACATAATAATGATTCCATTGACCTGGGAGTTAAGACCGCCACTCAGCTACTTTGGGCTCCTGAAGTCTCTAAACATCAGGCAAGAAGGGAGGGACTGTGCTGGCTGGGGTGATTGATGCTGGCTGCCAAGGCAATTTTGGACTGCCATTCCACAATGGATGTAAGGAACAGTATGTCTGGAATACAGGAGATCCCTTAAGGCATCTCTTACTCATGCCCTGTGATTAAAGTCAATGGAAAACTACAACAGCCCACTCCAAACAGGGCCACTAATGGCCTAGTCCCTTCGGGAATGAAGATTTGGCTCATCCTACCAGGTAAAGAACCACAACAAGCTGAGGTACTTGTTGAGGGAAAAGGGAATATAGGTAGCCATAAATAACCATACAGTCAAGTGACCAGTTATAGAGACAGGGACTCTAATTGCCCTGAGTATTTTTTCCTGATTTTGTTATGAATGTGTGTGTTTTCCTCTCTTATCCGCTTATCATGTAACATAAGCTGTATTGACTTTGTATCACAGTATTTAAGTATTGTTAGCTTTACATCATATACTTAAGCTACAGGATCTCAACATGAAGGAGAAAGATCATTCATGGACTTTGCCCCTCTTCTAGGGAAAAGATTAGTGGGTTTTTGGCTGTACACAGGATAGTTCTATCACGTTAGGCAGAGCTATAACCTTATGATTGTCTTTACTTGAAGATTAAGTCAGTTTAGGGAGATGTGTGTGAGTGCCCAGTCGACAGGAGTAGAGTTGGGATGGTTAACTTTATGGGTCAATTTGGTGGTCCACGGTGTCCAGATATTTGTTCAAACATTATTCTGGATGTTCCTGTGAGGGTGTTTTTGGATGAGCTTTACTATTAAATCAGTGGACTTTGAGTGAAGCACATTGCCCTCCATATGAGGCTCCTGCAGTTAGTGGAAGGCCTGAATAGAACACAAAGATGACCTCCCCTGAGCAAGAGAAACTCCGCCTGCAGACAGCCTTTGAATTTCCTCTGCAGCACCGCTCTTCCTGGTTCACCAATGGACAGCCTTAGGACTTGAACTGTGGCTCTTTCCTGGGCCTCATCCATCAGATTATGGACATTTTAGATGGGCCAAGCCTCCACTGTGATATGAACCAATTGCTCTCTTGTGTGTGTGTGTGAATCCTTTTGGTTCCATGTCTCTGGAGAACCCTGCCTAATATACTTGTCTAAGATTATATAGATGGTAAATGGTAGAACTAGCTTCAAATCCTGCAGTTTGGTGCCAGAATCCACACTCTTGATGTATACCATTCTATTAGCCTTTATCAGTGTAATAGGTAATGTCCATTTGAGGCCAATAGTGATAGCTTTCTCCTATGTCTTCATATTAACTTCATATTGATTAAGGAGATTCCAAGTGGCTAAGAAGCTAGCTATTAGAATTTAAAAAACCCAAATGTCAAAGGCTAATCACAATAGAAGCTCACTTCTTACATATGCATCAGTTTGATAGAGGTGATCCTGGTTGCTGGCTACTTCCTCCACACAGTCATTCAGGGACTCAGGCTGCTATAGGCTCTGCCTCCTTCAACATGTAGCTTCTAAGATCACCCTGGGCTTTGATTCCACTCTAGCCAGACAGAAGGGGAAAGGAGAATGGTAGATCAGGCATGGAAAGTGTTTATACTTACTGCTGCTAAGGAATCTGTTTGTTTAGTTTAAAAGGAAGGCAGTTTAAATTATTTTATTCTGAAATTATTTTGTGTGTTTGTGTAGGTATGTGTGTAAAGTTTCCAATCTCTCATTTTATTTCAAACTCCTTAAATTAACAGGGTATAAACAGAGAGGCAGGTGTATTTCTTCAGGAATCCACCAAATTGACTGGAAGAGCTGTTTTACATAGAAGACATTAGGAGAGAAGACTGGAGATAAAGTTGAAGCCAGATTGTGGAAGGCCTTGAAATGCTAGGCCAAAGGGCTTGGACCTTATCCTCTGAGAGATCTCAGGTGCTTTCTCTCTTTCTCCTCAACTAACTGTCCTTTTTCTCTACACCAACGAATCACAGGCTACATTCACCACCATGTAATGTGGTAATATTTAACTTGTCCTTTGTTTATTTCCTTTCTTACACCACACCCATCACCTGGATAAACTGTATGCATCTCAACAGCAAGAACAGTGACTTATATTTTTCTCAGTGCTGCACAAGCCTAGGAGAGGGTCTCACATGTAATGTTTAAGGACTACATTCTGTTGACATTCAAGAGGTGTATGTCCCTACACCTTCAAACGCCCTACAGATTGTTGAATATAACTATAGCATATCATTTCCTCCCCAAATCTGGCATATTTTAACTGAAAAATGTGAATAATATCTTGAAGCTTCTAATGCCTTCATAAGCTACCACATTCTGATCAGAGTTCTTGGCAAAATGGCTTAATGAATTATGCTTCCTTGTTTTGAAATCACATCCTCCAACTGTTTTCATATCATAAAGCAAGTCATCATCACATTTGACGTTCTGTTCCTTGAAATTTCTATTATTGCGCTAGGAATGTCTTTCTCAGGCCTCTATATTTTCTCTTTATTTCGAACACTAGGACTAGCAGAACTGGTTTGTTGACAAAGGAACAAAGCATTAAGAAAAAAAAAATCACATTAAGTGAGGTGCGATGGCATGCACCTGTAGTCCCAGCTACTTGGGAGACTGAGGTGGGAGGATCACTTGAGCCAGGAGTTCAAATCCAGCCTGGGCAACATAGCAATATCACTTCTCTTTTAAAAAAAAAAATCACATCAGACTGCATAAGGAACTACACACAGAGAAGAAAACTCTGTTTATCTGACAGTCAGCTAGGATCACTCACTAGCTGAGAAATTCACTCCCGCCCTCAAGTCTGTGACTCAAATTCATGGTTCAGCAAAATTACAAATGACCGTATATTGTGGATCTGGGATTTATAAACAACACCATACGTGGTGACCATGGGGAAGGCAAGCGTTTATGATATAATAGGTAAATGTGACAATAGTGTTGACCCTCCTAGTTGCCAAGCCTGAAACAGAATACATGTCTGTATGAATACGTATGCATACAAATGTGAGTTTGGCGATGTATATATTTTCACGTTCTCTATGGTTACCTAAGATGTTATCTTAAAACAGTGGCTTACAACAACAAACATTTCTTCTTGTGTCACACAGTTCTAGGAGTTGACTGAGCTCAGCTAGGGGGTTCTTGCTCTGGGACTGGCCATGGCATGTGGGCAGAGCTAGAATTATTTATTTTTTATTTATTTATTTAGAGATGGAGTTTCACTCTTGTTGCCCAGGCTGGAGTGCAGTGTCGTGATCTCGGCTCACTGCAACCTCCACCTCCTGGGTTCAAGGGATTCTTCTGCCTCAGCCTCCTGAGGAACTGGGATTACAGGCTTGTGCCAGCATGCCTGGCTAATTTTTTGTATTTTTAGTAGAGACAGGGTTTCTCCATGTTGGCCAGGATAGTCTCAAACTCCTGACCTCGTGATCCACCCGCCTCAGCCTCCCAAAGTGTTGGGGTTACAGGCGTGAGCCACTGCGCCCGGCCACTAGAATCATATTAAAGCCCTCTTCATACACATGTTTGGGGCCTGGATTAGGAAGACCCAAATAGTTACAGGCTAGAGCATGAAGACAGGTGACTCCTTGGGCATCTCTGTCTATTTCTATTTGGTCTCTCCATTTGGTTGTTCCACTACGGTGGCTTCAGGGTAGCTGGACACTTACACGGGGGCTGGTGACTCAGGGCTCCAAAGGCATGTGTCCCAGGAGACAGACATGCTGTGCTCTAACATAATCACGTGCTTCCCATCACCTTTGCTGCCTGCCGCTGATTGGAAGCACGTCACAGGTCCCACCCACACTTGCGGGGAAGAGCATGACACGAGCTGTGAATACGAAGAGGCAGGGATCGTGGCGGCCACTTTAAAGTCTATCTGCCACACTTAGTAAAATTCAGCAATGTTGCCCCAGGTCACGTAGCTAGTGAGCAGCACAAACAAGATCTGACCCCACGCAGTCTCACTCCAGAGTTCCCATTCTCGAATAGTACCCTATAGGGCCACTCAGTGTGAATGACAATTTTTCAATAGTTCTCATTTTAATTTTAAATGAATACATTCTCCTCTGTGTCCTCAGTTAGTAAGAGACTACACTACTCCTGCCGCACTGGCAGAATCATGCTTCTGGGACTACAGAGCTGAAGACCAGACTCTGACGCATGGCGACTTCATGCAGGTAATGCCATATCCATCAACGAAGCTTCCCTCCTGGCACCTGTTCCATGGTCGTCCCCACTAGTCACAAGAATATACCTAACATATTTGTACAAACAGAAAAAGCAATCTTGTCAGAAGACTATGCATTTCTTGAGAACATCATCAGGCCAGAAGCCCATGGGCAGGAACAAATGGGTAGCGGAAAAATGGAAAACAAGGGGGAGAAAGTCCTGTAGATGCTGGGGCTTCAGCCTTGGAAAGGCCCCTGGCCACAGCTGACTTTCTACAATGCAACAGGCTGAAAAAATACATCTCTGCAAAAATAAAGAAAAGCCTAACCGAGTGCAGCTGCCATCCTCCCAATAATTAGATTTGGAGGATTATTGCTGAGATGAATGGAAGATATCATATGGTCACTGCTAGAAATATTTGCCATCCCTGTCTAACTACATGAGTAGACACTAGAGTTCTGAGCAGACCCACATATGTTTGTTTTTAATTAAAATGTGCTGAATGAACTGTTAGCAGCACTGAAATAATGAAGAAAAGCAACATAAGACAAATCGGCTAATTGACAACTCCAAACATTCTATTTTATACCCTTCAGTTGTGTTAATGGAGGTTTCCAATATGTTCTAGCTGAAATAATCATTACACAAACACAGTTACATAATAATCTAAGGGGTAGATAAAAATATAAATAACTACAGGAGCAAAAACCACAAATGGGTCAAAGGATTACAAATTCATTTTATCAGTCTTTATTCCAAAACAATTTATTGAGTGCTTATTGGTTGCTATGTGCCAGGCGCTCATGGGCTAATGCCTATGATGAAATCATCCTAGTGTTTCCAAATATACATTTTTGTATAAGATAGCGTGTTCTATGAGTACCAGGGTGCTGTGTAGAGTACATCTCCAACCACATGATGAAATAAAACAGCAAGCGACTCTTGAAAGGGAGAGACCATAATTTTAAGTCATTTCAAAAGCTAGTTCATGTTAAGGCAGAGACTCTGGCCAAGATCTTAACAAATTACATTTTACTCAGTGCACAAGAAATTAGCACAGCTGCCTGAAGGAAAATATGTCCTGGGATTGCATACACAGTGCAAGGCCAAAGGGCAGCCGTATTCCAAGTAGACCGTAAACAGGAGGTTTATTGCAGGCCTTTCCAAAGAACGTGGCCAAATTTCAGCTGTGAGATAACCAGAATTCCAGCCAAAATTGGGAGTGATGGAAACTGTCAAATGTCTTTGGATCTTTTGTGGAGATTAATCCCTTGGCTGTGCAGTCTCTGATGAATGAAGGAGAATAATTCAGAATCACTGAACACCCTTGCTTTTAACTGGAGGGGCAGGATATCAACGAGGTAAGTGAACACCAGTGCATTTAGAGTTTATTTACAACTAAACTGCTAAAGTCTCAATTCATCCATATTCAAT
Source organism: Macaca mulatta (assembly GCF_049350105.2). Taxonomy (NCBI): domain Eukaryota; kingdom Metazoa; phylum Chordata; class Mammalia; order Primates; family Cercopithecidae; genus Macaca; species Macaca mulatta. Next base: position 163,007,881 of record NC_133412.1, read on the forward strand.
TAGAGAAAGTTGTGGTTCATCAAAGACAAGACATGAGCCAAAATTTGGGGTGAGGGTGAATCATCTGAAAGGGATGGAAATAAAGTGTAAATTTGAGTATCATCTGTATATAAGTGATAATTAAAGCTGTGCAACTCAACACATGCCAAGAGAGAAGGTCAATAAAAATGAAGAACAACAGGGTCCCAAACCATGTGTTACTTCTAAAATGGAGATTTTTTTTTAAGGTGGTGGGGGCGAGCTTTTCTTTCCTGCTGCATGATCTCAAAACAGATACAATCACTTGCAAGGAAGACTCACTTCCTCTGCAGAAAGTCACTGAATTACTTGAACATTGAGCTAAGGAGAGGGGCTTTTCCGTGTGATCTATACTGCAAGGAAGTAAGAAGTCATTCCATTTAGTTTGGGGAAGACCTCCCCAACCCCGGAAAATAGATCACTTCAGTAAATAATGTCTAAGAGAACCACCAATTCAAGCTGATACTTGATTGTCCTTTTCAAGTCTGGTGTTAAATTTGGGCAGGAAACACAAGTTGCTTTTATCTGGGTGCTCGATAATTTCATTCATGCAGTGAAGAAATAGGTTCTTTATTCTCAGCAGTGCTTGAACACTTTAACAATGGGATAACTGAAGTTGGATGCAGCTTGAATCAAATGAAATGGAGACTTGCCCACAAGGACTTATTCATTATAAAAAGGGCAGCTCTTGTCCTAATCATTCCTCTAGAGACCTATGACTTAGGGCTCTTTTTATTTTTGACTATCAGCTACCTTTCCAAATCATGGACGCTTTCTAAAAATACCAAGTTCCTCAGTAGCTGGAGCTGAGCAGGGAGTGAGCCTAACCATAAATGATGGGTGTTCCGGGTTTAAATTGTATCCCTCCCAAAATCATGTGTTGAAGTTCTAACCCCCAGTGCCTCAGAAGGTGACCATATTTGGAGATAGTGTCATTAGAGAGGCAATTAAGTTAAAATGGGGTCACAAGGATGGACCCTAATGCAATATGGCTGGTGTCTATATAAAAAGAGGAAATTAGAACAGACATGTACAGAGGAAGGACCATGTACAGACACAGGGATATGACGACCATCTCAAGCCAAAGAGGGAGGTCTCAGAAGAAGCCAATCCTGCCAACATCTTGAGCTCAGACTTCCATCCTACAGAATTGTGAGGAAGTACATTTCTGTTGTTGAAGCCACCCAATCTACAGTACTTTGTTATGGCTGCCCCAGAAAACTAATATGATGGGGCAAAAGAAATAGAGCCAGGGCTGGGCATAGTAGCTCACGCCTGTAATCCCAGCTCTTTGGGAGGCTGAGGTGGGTGAATCACCTGAGGTCAGGAGTTCAAGACCAGCCTAGCCAACATGGTGAGATCCCATCTCTAATGAAAATACAAAAAGCCTGGCGTGGTGGCGTGCACTTGTAATCCCAGCTACTTGGGAGCCTGAGGCAGGAGAATCGCTTGAACCTGGGAGGTGGAGGTTGAAGTTAGCCAAGATGGTACCGCTGCACTCCAGCCTGAGCAACAGAACGAGACTCTGTCTCAAAAAACGAAAAAAAAAAAAAAAAGAAAAAGAAAAGAAATAGAGTCAGGCCGAGCATAGAGGCTCACACCTGTATAATATTCTGTGTATTATTTTTTTATATATATCTTACATTTGTAAAGCAGTTTCTAAAAGCAAAGAGAATGGTCAATTCATCCATTCCTGCAGATACTTTGTTTAAATTTGCTTTTGAGTGAAGTCAAACCATGAATGAAGGAGCTACACCGTGGGACTTCATTTCACCTTAAACTCCCTGGAAAGGCCTCGCTCCTTCTTGCTGCATTTGAGTTTATGCAACTGTGGGGGCACTTTAGGGATCAGTCCTATGAGCCCTTCCTTGCATTTATTAGAGAAAAGTGGTCAATGATCTTGTCTACTACTTCATACAATTTTTCCCTTACTAGGCCTCATTATTCTGAAGATATTTTTTATAAGCAGACGAAAATCCTTTTAGAATAAGGAGGAGCATAAATAAATACATGATTATTATATCAAATGCAATAAACATCTCTCTGCTGGTGGATAACAGGCTCATGGCTCCAGAAGGATGAAAGCAACTTTTACTGAACTCCTACCGTGCGCCAACCTTCTGCTAGAGGCTTTAGACAATTGTCTGCCGAATTTTAATTTTCACAATCTTATGAAGCAGATTATGAGAAAGTGTAGGTAACTTGTCCAAAGTCACATTGTACATGACCAAACCAGGAAACCACAGTATTTTATGATCATACAAAGAATGGAAGAGGGGAAGGAGAAAAGCTTGTGTTAATTTGTTAAGAACCTACTTCCAATGAACCAAGTATTTTTCATCCCAATTTAGAAATGAGGAAACTAAAGCTCAGAGGAATATATAAATGTACAAAAATATGCAATATATATATTAAAAATATGTGTTGTATATAATATATATTTGTTCAAGGTGACATAATAGATGAATATATTAGATAGGTCTATTTCTAGAATGAGAGGAGACACTTAAGATAAGGAGATTCCATGGAAAATACATAAGCTGGCTCTATTTCTTTCTTGTTTTTATTTTTTTTTTTAGAAACAGGGTCTTACTCTGTTACCCAGACTGGAGTACAGTGTCACAATCACGGCTCACTGTGGCCTCAACCTCCCCAGGCTCAGGTGATCTCCCATCTCAGTCTCCCAAGTATCTGGGATTACAGGCACATGCCACCATACCCAGATAATTTTTGTATTTTTTGTAGAGATGTGGTTTCACCATGTTGCCCAGGCTGGTCTTGAACTCCCGGGCTCAAGGGATCCACCCACTTTAGCCTCCCAAAGTGCTGGGATTACAGGTGTTAGCCCCGGCCGCTGTGCTCAGCCAATTCCAGAGCATTTAAATGTCTACCCACATATAGAAGGGATTTCTGTAGGTTTGTGGGTGTGTTCCATGCCTCTAAGTGGTAGGTGGTATCACATGGTATGCACCATTATGCCTCATGCACATTCAACTCAACATTGCTTTCTGAGATAGAGACACTTTGTTATGCATGGATCTTACTCATTCCTTGTAGGGGCAGGGTTATGCGCTAAATTGTGTTCCCCTCAAAGTTTGCATGTTGAAGTCATAATCTCCTAGTACCTCAGAATGTGACTACATTTGGAGACAATATCTTTAAATAGAAAATTAGGTTAAAATGAGATCACTAGGGTTGGCTGTAATCCAATATGACTGCTGTCCTTATAAGAAGGGGAGATTAGGACACAGACACAAAGAAAAGCCATGTGAAGGCTAACAAAAACAAGCAACAGGAAAGGACTCCCTATTCGATAAATGGTGCTGGGATAACTGGCTAGCCACATGCAGAGGATTAAGTTGGACCCTTACCTTTCACCATATACAAAAATTAACTCAAAATGGATCAAAGTCTTAAATGTAAGACCTCAAACCGTAAAAATCCTAGAAGAGAACCTAGGAAATACTCTTCTTGATATTGGCCTTGGCAAAGAACGTTTGGCTAATTCCCCAAAAGCAATTGCAACAAAAACAAAAATAGACAAGTGGGACCCAATTAAATTAAAGCACTTCTGCACAGCAAAATAAACTATGAACAGAGTAAACAGACAAGCTACAGAATGGGGGGAGATATTTGCAAATTATGCATCCAACAAAGGCCTAATATCCAGAATCTATAGGGAACTCAAACAAATCAACAAGCAGAAAATAAATAACCCCACGTATTAGTCCATTTTCACGCTGCTATGAAGAAGTACCCAAGACTGAGTAGTTTATAAAGGAATGAGGTTTAGTTGACTCACAGTTGGGGAGGCCTCAGGAAACTTACAATCATGGAGGAAGGGGAAACAAACACGTCCTTCTTCACATGGCGGCATCAAGAAGTGCCGAGCAAAAGGGGGAAGGCCCTTATAAAACCATCAGATCTCATGAGAACTCACTATCACAAGAACAGCATGTGAGTATCTGCCCCCATGATTCAATTACCTCCCACCATGTCCCTCCTACAACACATAGGGATTATGGGAACTACAAGTCAAGGTGACATTTGGGTGGGGATACAAAGCCAAACCATATCATTCCACCGCTGCCCTCCCCCCACTGACAAATCTCATGTTCTCACATTTCAAAACACAATCATGCTCTTCTAATAGTCCCCCAAAGTCTTAACTCATTCCAGCATTAACCCAAAAGTCCAAGTCCATAGTCTCATCTGAGACAAAGCAAGTCCCTCAGCCTAGGAGCCTGTAAAATCAAAAGCAGGTTAGTTACTTCCTAGATACAGTGGAAGTACAGGCATTGGGTCAATATACCCATTCCAAATGGGAGAAATTGGCCAAAACAAAGGTGCTACAGGCTCCATGCAAGTCCAAAATCCAGCAGAGAAGACAAATCTTAAAGCTCTGAAATAATCTCCTTTGACTCCGTGTCTCACATCCAGGTCACACGGATGCAAGAGGTAAGCTCCCCATGGCCTTGGGCAGCTCTGCCCCTGTGGCTTTGCAGGGTACAGCCTCCCTCCCAGCTGCTTTCATGGGCTGGCATTGAGTGTCTGAGGCTTTTCCAGGCGCACAGTGCAAGCTGTAGGTGGATCTACCATTCCAGGGTCTGGAGGATGGTGGCCTTCTTCTCATAGCTCCACTAGGCCGTGCTCCAATGGGGACTCTGTGGGGGCTCCCACCCCACACTTCCCTTCTGCAATGCCCTCGCAGAGGTTCTCCATGAGGCTCCATCCCTGCAGTAAACTTTTGCCTGGACATCCAGGCTTTTCCATACATCCTCTGAAATCTAGGCAGATGTTCCCACACCTTGATTCTTGTCCTCCATGTACTGACAGGACCATTACACCATTTGGAAGCTGCCAAGGCTTGAGGCTTGCACTCTTTGAAGCAATGGCCTGAGCTGTAGCTTGGCCCCTTTTAGCCATGGCTGGAACTGAAGCAGCTGGGATGCAGAGCACCATGTGTCAAGGCTGCACAGAGCAGGAGGGCCCTGGGCCCGGGTCCAGGAAACCATTCTTCCCTCGTAGGCCTCCAGGACATTGATTGGGAGGCTGCCAAAGGTCTCTGACATGTCCTGGAGACATTTTCCCTATTGTTTTGGTGATTAACATTTGGCTTCTTGTTATGCAAATTTCTGCAGCAGGCTTGAATTTCTACCCAGAAAATGGGTTTTTCTTTTCTATCACATCATTGGATTGCAAATTTTCCAAACTTTTATGCTCTGCTTCCTCTTGAATGCTTTGCAGCTTAGCAAATTCTCCCTCAAGAAACCCTAAATCATCTCTCTCAAGTTCAAAGTTCCACAGAACTCTAGGGCAGGGGCAAAATCCCGCCAGTCTCTTTGCATAGAAAGAGTGACCTTTACTTCAGTTCCCAACAAGTTCCTCATCTTCGTCTGAGACCACCTCAGCATGGACTTTATTGTCCATATCACTATCAGCATTTTAGTCAAAGCCATTCAACAAGTCTCCAGGAAGTTCCAAAGTTTCCCACATTTTCCTGTCTTCTTCTGAGCCCTTCAAACTGTTCCAAACTCTACCTGTTACCCAGTTCCAAAGTAGCTTCCACATTTTCGGGTATCTTTACAGCAGTGCCCCACTCTCTGTGTTACCAATTTACTTATGCAAATTAAAATTTTAAAATGGGCAAAGGACATGAACAGACACTTCTCGAAAGAAGACATACAGTTGGCCAACAACCATATGAAAAGATGCTCAACACCACTAATCATCAGAGAAATGAAATCAAAACCAAAATGAGATACCATATCACACCAGTCAGGATGGCTATTATTAGAAAGTCCAAAAACAACAGATGCTGGCAAGGCTGCAGAGAAAAAGAAACGCTTATACGCTGTTAGTGAGAATGCAAATTAGTCCAGCCACTATGCAAAACAGTCTGGAGATTTCTCAAATAACTTAAAACAAAGCTGCCATTTAACCCAGCAATCCCATTATATACTGGGTATATACCCAAAGGAAAATAAATCATTCTACCAAAAAGACATACGTACTTGTATGTTCATCACTGTTCTATTCACAATAGCAAAGACATGGAATCAACCCAGTGCCCATCAGTGGTAGACCGGATAAAGAAAATGTGGTGTACGTATACACCATGGAATACTACGCAGCCATAAAAAGAATGAAATCATGTCCTTTGCAGCCACATGGATGCAGTTGAAGACCATAATCCTAAGGGAATTAACACAGGAGCAGAAAACTAAATACTGCATGTTCTCACTTATAAGTGGATGCTAAACATTGAGCACCCATGGATGTAAATACAGGAAGAGCAGACCCTGTGGACTAGTAGAGGGGGCAGGGAGAGAGGGGCCAGAAATTGAAAAACGACCTATCAGGTACTTACCCCAAGTCTTAGCATCACACGATATTCTCTTGTAACAAAGCTGCATGTGTACCTCTGTGTCTAAAATAAAAGTTTTTTTTGTTTGTTTGTTTGTTTTTAAAGGCCATGTGAAGACACAGGGAGAAGACAGCCATCTCTACCCCAAGGAAAGGGGCCTCTGAGGAAACCAGCCCTGCTGACACCTTGACCACAGACTGCTAGACTCCAGAACGGGGAGAAAATAAACTTCTGTTGTTTGAGTCACTCAGTCTGTGGTACTTTGTCACAGCAGCCCAAACAAATTAACACAGGCAGCAAAGTATTCTACAGACCACAAACACCACAGTATTTTAGCCAGTCTCATGGTGGACTTTTAGATTGAAACTAAACACAAATACACATCCTCGGACAGAGTGAGCACCTGTGGGAGTAAATATGTAGAAATGAAATTGCTGTTACAGGCGACACATATTTTCAAATTTACAAAATGCTGCTAAATTGTTCTCTCAAATATCTCCGTTGATTTACACTCCCAACAACAGTGAATGAGGGTACCATTTCTCTCACAGCTTAGCCAACATTTGATATTCTCAGGCTCAAGGTTTCTGCCAATGTGATTGGCCAAAAAAACCCACATTGTTTTAACTGCGCTTTCCTGAGTTTGCATGAAGTTGAGTATTTTTTAATACACACATTGCCTGTTCTTATTTCTTCTTCTATACATTCTCAGTTCATATTTTTGGTCTGTTTTTCCTTTGGGGTTGTATGGCTTTTTCCACCTGATTTGTAGGGATCACATACATTCTAGCTCACAATTCTCTGTCTGCTGGATCTTCTGCAAATACCTTTTCCCAGGCCCCCACTTGTCTTTTAATCTAGTTCATGGTGTGCTTTTGACAAAAGGTTTTAAATCAGGTATAATCAGATGGACCTCCGTTTATAGTTTGTATTTTTTTGTATTGTCTTAAAAAAATACTTTCTGGCTGGGTGTGATTACTCACACCTGTAATCCCTGGAGGCTGAATCAGGTGGATCACTTGAGGCCAGGAGTTCAAGACCAGCCTGCCTAACATGGTGAAAATCCGTCTCCTCTAAAAATAGAAAAAAATAGCCGGGCATGGTGGCACATGCCTGTAATCCCAGCTACTTGGGAGGCTGAGGCATGAGAATCACTTGAACCCAGGATTTGGAGATTGTAGTGAGGTGAGATTGCACCACTGCACTCCAGTCTGGGCAACAGAGGGAGACTCTATCTCAAAATAAAAGAAAAAGAATAAGCGTTTTCTCTCCAAAATTCAAAAAGGTGTTCTCTTATAATTTCTTCTGACAGTTTCAGTGTATTTTCCCCATGTTCCAGTCTTTAGTACCTCCTTAATGTATTTCAGTGGTGGCAATAGGTAGGAATTTTATTTTCTTTATGATTTTTTTCCTTTGTCTTTCATTTGAGAGTGAATTGTCCCAACGCCCCTTACTGAAATATCAAATGCTTACTCCAGTCATTAAAAATATATATTCAGCAAAGCACCCACAGACCATCTCATTTTGAGTAGTGTAATTTCCTGATAAATCCTCCATAATGTATTAGGAGAAGAATGTACCCCTAGGTAAGTAAATAAGCAGATCTAAATGGGTATTTGGCTATGAGCCAAGCAAATGCTAGAGGTTGTCTGCCAAAAAATGGTTTTGATATTAGAAGAGTTGATGTTAAGCCCTTCTTCCTGACAGTCATTGGATAGTGGGGCCAGGTGTCTTTTGAGGCCACTCTGAGTTTGTAATGATTAAACCATGTCCACGACATGTAGGAGAAGACTTGTCCTTCCATTGTCCCCACCAAGTGAATGTGCTTCCTGCCCAGCAGATCAGTGGCCCCTGCGCAGAAATCTCTGGAATGATGTGCTGAAGCCAGCCACAGCATTGTCTCCGGAGGATGGAAACAGGGTGTTTGTGAGAGGGTAATTTTTCACTGAATTCCTTTTCTATCTCTCTTAACTTCTTTTGACTGTATGCATATACAATTGATTCAAAGTAATAATTTTTTTAAAAGCCAAAACAAAACAAAATAAAAAAAACCCTGCCAAGTATGTCACTAAGACACTAAGGAAAATCAAGAAAAAATACATTCCTGTGGCAGTCAACAAAAAAACAAAACAAAACAAAAAACAGACATATGAGAACTTTTTTTGCAGGGGTAATTAACCTGGAAATTATGTTTCACCTTGTTTGAATAATTTAAAGAATTGTTTTTAATATATTCCTTGGTCACAAGACACTTTAGACACTTTGTTCAAGCTAGATCTTTCTCAAAGACCAACATATAAAATAGATGAAATGAAAGGGTTCCTGTTTAAAAGTGGGGATCCCCATCAGCAGCCTTTGAGGCAGCTCTGTGGGGGTCCCCAGGGCTCTTCTGAGTACATTGAGAACCTTCCTTTAAAGTCAACGTGTTTGAGAATTAGATATATAATTATCTTTTGCACCTTCTTCATGTAGTAATACTACATTCCACTTTAAAATTTACAGTATTGTGTACTTGCTCATTCGGTAAACATTGCTTGAGCACCTACCGTTTGCCAGACCCTAGAATAGACAGGAGGAGGAGGTGACTTAAACATGGTAAGGTCTGAGCAAAAGGTTGAAGTGTGAATAGAAAACAACCAGGAGGGCATTCCAGGCCCAGTAGACTGCAGGGGAAAGCTGGAAAGCCGGGAGGAAGCAGGCTGGCAGATCGGGAAGAAGGGGGTGGGCACACTCAGTGTGCTTAGCTGCACAGGGCATCTGTTGGTCCTAGCAGGTGCTGAAACTGGAGAGGGAGGGAGCAGTAAGTTATTATTGCCTGGTGGATCTTTCTAAGTTTGGACTTGGCAGGCCATGAGGAAGCGATTGAAGGGTCTTAGACAGGAGATTGACACAGTCATATTTGTGCTTTGGAATGATTGCTCTGACCTAAGTGAGTATTGCCTATGTCCTAAGGAGACATGATTAAGTCAGTGAGACAGGTAGGGAGGCCGTCGCAGCCACCCAGGGAGGAGATGATGATGGACAGACTTGAAGGTCTGGCAGAGATAGAGCAGAGGAGGTGACTAAGACAGAATTAACTGGATGTTGGTGGGAGGCAGAAAAGGGATGTGTCTAGGAAATTTCTGGAGTTCGGGTTGTATAATTGAGTGGGGTTGGATAACTGGGGCCATTCAACAAAGCAAGGAAGACGGGAGAAGGGGTTTGGGCACTAGATGATGAGCTTCATTTGGGGGAAGGTTTTGATTGAAGTACCTGTAAGACATCTGGTGGAAATGTCCAGTAGCCAATCAGATAGCTGATGTGGGATGGAGGTGAAGGCCTGAGGCCATCCTCAGTGAGTTGATAATAGCAGTCAAGAAAGTACTTGAAACTCCCAGGAGAATGTGAGCGATGAGAGAGGAGAGGCCCATGCGGGCAGATCTGGGATGAAGAGGAGAGGCCCAGGCAAACAGCGGATGGTTCGGGTGAAGCCGACTGAGATGGCTGAGCAGGGAGGAAGGAAGAGAATCAGGGAGAGTGGGGATCAAAGAAACCAAGGAGGGAATTTGAGCATAGGAGGATTTATCAGCAGGGTCAAACCCTGCACAGAGAAGACGTTTAGGGACTGGAGAACTCATTGGACATAGCAGCTCACTGGAGAGAATGAGGAAAGGCAGTTCCCAGAGACGCGGGCAGCAGGGGAGCCGTATGGCAGGGCTTGGGCAGTGAATGGGCAGTGAGAAACTGGGGAAAAGTCGGGTATGACCACTCTCCAAAAACGGCGATGATGAAGGACGTGTGGGCTACCTCCAGGTGAGCCTGCTTCAGTCGTCTGATGAGCAGCACAGAATGACCGGACCGCGCCTCTCAATTCCAGCTGCGCTTCTAATTCCAACTGCACAATAGAAGCACCTGGGGAATTTTTTAAACTAAAAAAGTACCAAAGCCGGGGCCGCAGATTTAATTGGTCTGGGGTGGGGCCTGGGCAAGGGTATATTTTTAAAGCTCCTCAAGAAAGTCTAATGTGCTGCCACCATTAGGACCACGGCTCCAGTTATTCCCTATTTTGAGCAACAAAGGAGTGAATGAGCTAGCTCGGGGAGAAGTCAGAGGTGGTCCTCTGACATTGATCTATCTTGTCCGGACACAAAGCAGAGGTTCGTGAAAGAGTCCCGCACATTTAAATGTGTCTGTGTGGACCCACTTCTTTTCAGTAGAGACAGGCCCCGAAATGAGGGGGAGCACCAAAAATGTGTTCTCCATTGCTGGAGAGTAGGATTTCATCGGGCTTTTCTAGAACATAAGAGACCTATCCCCCAAATCATTCTGAGTCTATACTTGCCAAACCTCCTTTTGATTAGTAATTAAACTCTGCCCGGTGATTTTTTAAATCATACCTGTTTTCCATAATTTGCAAGAAATACATGCATAGGATGAAAAAATAAAATGCTACAGAAGGAACCTTCTACCTCCCATATCGCCTCCACCTGCAGCTGCTTTCCAAAGCCAACCACTTGACTGCTTCTGTCTTTGTTCTTTCTGATGGTTACGTCCATAACCTTAAATCGTATGCTTACTCTTCTGCTTCATAATTTACCAATAGTATACATGGTCGACCTATTTTGAAAAGTAAACACCTACTAACTCTGCCTCCACTTCCCCTTCTCCCTTCCAAAGTTTGGTGGTTTTAGTATTATTTTTAATCCTTCCATTGGTTACTAACATAATTTTAAGTAATGTACTTAAAATTCCAGTTCTCACTCCATGAACTTACTTATTTATTTATTTATTTTGAGACAGGACCTCGTGCTGTCACCCAGGCTGGGGTGCAGTGGCGTGAACATGGATCACGGCAGCCTTGAACGCCTGGGAACAAGCAATTCTCCTGTCTCAGCTTCCCAAGTAGCTGGGATCACAGGCACGTGTCAACATACCTAGCTAATTTTTAATTTTTTCTTTTTGGAGAGATAGGATCTTGCTGTATTCCCCAGGCTGGTCTCAAACTCTTGGTCTCAAGTGGTCTTCCTGCCCCAGCTTCCCAAGGTGCTGGGATTTCAGGCATAATCCACCATGTTTGGCCTCATTCCATGAGCTTTCAACAATATTTCTTAATGCCACACAGTATGAGGTGGAGATATCAGCTCCCCCACTTTCCCCTTTCAACTTCTTTCAGCTTGATCTTTGTCTTTCCATTGTTCTGACTGGTAACAGTTCATTCTGTTCTGCAACCGTGATGAGTCCTCTGTGCTTGGTTTACGGGTTAATTCTACTAGTTCAAAGCCAATGAACTGCATTAACATGATTGTGAGCAGGTAAATATTGTTCCTTGGAGAGCCAAGGACTGCGTTAGGACCACACTTCTTCCTCTTGGGTTCAATGTCACCACCTTTTGGGTGACTCAAAGGAGTATGTTCCCAGGGGCACAGCCAAATTGATTTTCTTTTATTACATCCCTGCAGTTACTCAAAATTACGATTCATTGTATTTTGCCTCTATTTGGACCATGATTTTCTTGTACCTTTCTGAGTTTTTCCTAGACTTTTTTTTTTTTTTCGGTAGAGAGAAGAAACATATTTTGTCCTTGCCACATCACGGATATTTTCTAGCTTCTTACTCCTTCCATCTGAAGCATCGAATACCTTCAATTTCTCTTCTGACAGACAGATGTCTTGGACCATGCTGACTTCCTGCTTTAACTTGGACTTAATGACTTTTAGACCTCGACACTGCTACCGTCTTTCCCCTGTGTCGATACTGGGACATGGATATTAGAGATAAAGAACACGAACTTTCTTTTCCATCAACTTTTATTTTAAGTTCCAGGCTACATGTACAGGACGTGCAGGTTTGTTACACAGGTAAATGTGTGCCATGGTGGTTTGCTGCACAGATCAACCCATCACCTAGGTATTAAGCCCAGCATCCATTCGTTATTCTTCCTGATGCTCTCCCTCCCCGCACCCTCCCCACACAGGCCCCAGTGTGTGTTGTTCCCCACCATGTGTCCGTGTGTTCTCATCATTCAGCTCCCACTTGTAAGTGAGAACATGTGGGAACACAAGCATTTTGATCGCCGCGAAGAGACAATCTCATTGTCAACAAATCCATTTGTCATGTATTCATTTGTCTTGTCTAAATTTAATTAGTATGATTTGTCATAGAAAGACTGATCAGCTATGGACCTATAAGGAAAATTCATGTTCTGGGCCTCAGAGATGAAGTATTAGACCCTGTAGGTAGCCACCCAAGCACCCTGAGAAGTCTCACCATAACCAGCCAAAATCCTTCAATGCATCTGTAGTGGGAACTGGAGTGTGCTGCCTGGAGATACAAAGGACTCAAAGGACTAAGGCACTCAGTCCCTTGCCTCAATCCCAGACATCTCTGAAGGACCAGCCATCTTTGGAGGTCCCCGTGGGGTGAGCTGAGCCCTCTCTCACAATTGCCAAAAAGTTCAACTTCTTGAACTGTCCAATCCTTCTTCCTTCATTCTTGTGCAGGTTTCCCCCAAAACTCTCCCCCAGAAACATCTATCTCAAAGTCTATTTCCTGAGGATCCATTCCTACAACCACACCTTTATCATACACCCCAGAATTGTGGTATCAACAAACACACGATAAAAGGTTAATTGCTGATGGGGATAATGAATGATTGTGGGAAGCGGTTGTTTTACAGGCAAGAAATGAGATGAGGATTGGGTTTCAGTCCTAGGGGAGGCAGGAGAGGCTGGGATTCAGGGCACCTAGGGAGGCGAGCAGGAACTAAGCTTTGTCAGAGGTAGGAATGGAAGACAGAGTGTGAGCTGCAGATCATCACTGTGGGTATTGGAATGGAGTACGAAGCTGAGGAAGTGGTAATGATGGCTGTGGCTCTGAATTTTCTTGGGGAGAAGAGCACTCTATTTGTAAATTAAGTTTTTCCTTCTATTGTACGTGTACCTTGAGACCCTGGTGGCTGGGTGGGAGGGTGGATGGGACGGGAGTGGATGAGGACCTGAACTGGAACAACTGCAGCAATTACAGCATGTCCTGGAATATTCAGGTCTGTGAACGTGTTTGCGCTCATTCACTTAAAGTAACTTTAAATTCCTATTAATTCAAACTAGAATGAGTTTATATAGAATCTATGCTATAGGAAGGGAGTTGGGAGGGGGAGCCAGCTTTCTAAGGCCAGCGTTAGAAAATGTCTGTCCTATTAACGCAGAAACGGAAATCCAAATACTGCATGGTCTCACTTATAAGTAAGAGTTAAACATGGGGACACACAGACATAAAGATGGGAACAATAGACACTGAGACTCCAAAAGAGGGGTGGGAGGGAGGGGAAAATGGCTGGGAAGACTTCTTATTGGGTACCATGTTCAATATTTGGGTGATGGGATCAATAGAAGCCCAAACCTCAGCGTCACGCAATATACCCTTGTAACAAACCTGTGCATATACCCCCTGAATCAAAAATAAAAACAGGCCAGGTGTGGCGACTTGTGCCTGTAATCCCAGCACTTTGGGAGGCTGAGGCCGGCGGATCACCTGAGGTCAGGAGTTTGAGACCAGTCTGGCCAACATGTGAAATCCTGTCTCTACTGAAAACACAAAAATTAGCTGGGTGTGGTGGCAGGCGCCTATAATCCCAGCTACTCGAGAGGCTGAGACAGGAGAATCTCTAGAACCCAGGAGGCAGAGGTTGCAGTGAGCCAAGATCGCACCACTGTACTCCAGCCTGAGCAACAAACAGTGAAACTCCATCTCAAAAATATAAAAATAAAAATAAATAAATAAAAACAAAGAAAATGTCAGTCCTTGCCAAGTTAGTTAAAATTAACTTCAGCTTCATTCAAAATGATAGAAAACCATAAATAATAATAAATTTAACAAGATACACATGTAGTTGTCTAATAGAAACCAAGTCTGGAAGTGAGCAGAGGGGAGACTGTCCTGGTACCTGGCAGTTTTGCAAAAACTAGGAAGCCAGTCTCCATGTTCTCACTCCACCAATTGCAACAAGAGTACCCACCTCATGGTCTTTTTTTTTTTTTTTTTTTTTTTTTGATACAGGATGTCACTCTGTCACCCAGGCTGCAGTGAAGTGGCTCAATTATAGCTCACGGCAGTGCAGCCTCAACCTCCTGGCTCAAGCAATCCTCCCACCTCAGCCTCCACCGTAGCTAGGACTACAGGCACACACCCCCATACCAAGTTTATTTATTTATTTTTTTGTAGCGTCGGGCTCTTGCTATGTTACCTAGGTTGTTCTCAAACTCCTGGGTTCAAGTGATCCTCCCATCTCAGCCTCCCAAATTGCTGGGCTTACAAGCATGAGCTACCACACCTGGCCTTCAAAATTCTTATTACATTGTGTGGACCAACAGTTTCTGTAGATGCATTTATACTTTGGTTGCCCAGGTTAGTCTCAACTCCTGGCCTCAAGCGATCCTCCCACTTTAGTGTCCAGAAACACTGGGATTACAGGCATGAGCCATCATGCCATACCCACCTCATGGTCTCAAATGGCTGCTGGAGTTCTGGCCATTGCATCCCTACCAGAGGAAGGATAGCAGGAGAAGAAGGGCATGGTCACACTGGGCTGCAAGGGAGGCTGGTGGCCATGTGCCCAGTTATTAATAAGATTTGGGAGCTCTAGTACCAAGGCAGAAGGGAAGAACAGGCATTGGGAGCCATCCACAGCTTCTGCCACACCTGCCTTCCCTACTCCAGACACCTGGCATCATCTCTACCCATCATCTGCCAACTCAGCCCTGCTCTGGGGCTGACCGACTCCCACACAGTGCAGTCAGTGAGTTAATGTCCACGGTCGTGCTGTAGGGCTGCTGCTTGGCACTTCTGTGCCTGCACACCAGAGAACTGCGCTTCTGAATCAGTTTCCCTCCCAGCGCCCCTCTTCCATGATGGCGGCCTGTCCAGCTCTTGCCAACGCCCTCTCTGTGGAGTCTCTCTGCTGTGCCCTCAATCTCTCCAGACACTGGCTGGGACCACTGACATGGACCCACCACCCAGATTCCAGTATCAGGCCAGCCAGCTTTCAGGGTCACTTCCTGCCTAGACCTTTGCCTCACCTCTTTGCACCTCTTCATTAAGTTGTTCAGCTACACTTGAACTTGACATGCTTATTAGCTTCTCACCCATGATGACAGTGAGCAATTTTTTTTTTCCTGGAAAGGACTAATTCCAAAAACCATAATTCTTAGGAGTTATATATTTTTCATTCAAATAAGAACTTGAATCCCAAGAGAAAATGTACACCCTTGTAGTTTAGATCACAAGGGCATGACTTGTCAGCTCAGAGAGTGGCCTACAGCCTTGGTTCCATCTATTGCTAGCTGTGGGACTTATAACTTACCATCTCCGCGCTTCGGGTTCCACAACTGGAAAGCTATCCTAAGAACAGCACCTACCTTTCAGCACTGTAAGGAAGATTATGGAAGATTAAATGAGGTACACTGCCCGGCGCATGGTAAGCACAAAGTAAATGTTACTTATAATAATAATTGATTTATAATAACGTGAATTTTAAATATCAGTAAATTGGCACTGATTTTTTAGCTGCTAAAATGTTACTGCCGGGCTTTTGTGAGAAGTAGTTCAGTGCAGTCAGCGTTTTAATTTTTCATTCTGAAACCTTGTCTAACTCCTTACTTCCTCCTTTCCCTGGTGGACTCAAGCAGGGGAGGTCCCAGCGTGCCTAACACCTGAGGAGGTGTGGTGTGTGCATCAAAATCAAGCCTGCTTCCTTTTGGTAAATAGTTACACCACACCAAGCAAGGGCCTGCCTACTCCAGTGTGACAGATGTATTTTTCCAAACCCATCAACTCAGAGATCGGTTTACTGGCCCAACCATATCTGCTGCCCTTGATATTACATCTTGCAGTGGCAGTTGAGGGCCTGGCCAAGTAGAAAACTTGTCTTTTGGGGATGAAGTAGCATTCTCCCCCAACTCTCACTTTCTTTTCTACACGTGGATTTATTTCTGTAGTCTCATTTTATCTTTGTCTTTTTGGCTTTCTTTTTCTACACAATTGTTTTATTTATTTATTTGCCCCCATTCCCCTACCTTTTTTGCAGTGGGATTTCTCCATGTTGCCCAGGCTCATTTGGAACACCTGGGCTCAAGCAAGCCTCCCATCTCAGCCTCCCAAGTAGCTGGGACTACAGGCCTGAGTTACCACACCCGGCCCCACAATTGTTCTTTTTTACATATTAAATAAATAACCTATGCTTAATTTAGAAAATGCAGAAAAATGAAAAGACAGGGGAAAAAGGCAAACATGTAACCCCTGCACCTTGGTGGGTACCCATCCAGAACACTACACACGCACACAATTTTTGTTTTCTCGGAAATCAGATCATATGAGCTAGACCAGTGGTTCTCAATCAGGGTGATTTTTCCCCCACAGAAGACATTCAGCAATGTCTGCAGACATTTTAGGTTGTCAAAACCAGGGCAGGTGGTGATACTGGCATCTAGTGGTTGAGGCCAGAGATACTGCTAAACATCCTAAAATGCACAGACCAGCCCTCAGCAACAACAAATTACCTAACCCCAAATGTCAAAAGGGCCAAGGTTAGGAAACTCTGGTCTAGACTATGGTTAAGCAAACTATAGCCCTCTTGGTTGGCTGTCTGCTTTTATAAATAAAGTTTTATTAGAACTCGGTGATGTCCATTCATTTCTATGTCATCTGTGGTTGCTGTGACTTACAAGGCAGGTGAGCAGTTGTAACAGAAACTATGTGGTCACAAGGCCTAAAATAAATATGAGCCACATATGAAACTTTTTCTAGTAGCCACATTTTTTAAAAGTACAAAAAAAGCAGGGGAAATTAATGTTAGTAACATGGCCCAAATATTAACATTTCAACCTTGCAATCAATATAGAAATTATTAATGAAATATTTTCATATTCTTTTATTTACATACTGTCTTCACTTACAGCACTTCTCAGTTCAGACTAGTTTTTTATATATATATATATATATTTTTTTTTTTTTTTTTTTTGAGACGGAGTTTTGCTCTCACTGCCCAGGCTGGAGTGCAATGGCACAATCTCGGCTCACCACAACTTCCTCTTCCCAGGTTCAAGCAATTCTCCTGCCCCAGCCACTTGAGTAGCTGGGATTACAGGCATGCACCACCACGCCTGGCTAATTTTGTATTTTTGGTAGCGACTGTGTTTCTCCATGTTGGTCAGGCTGGTCTCAAACTCTCGACCTCAGGTGATCTGACTGCCTTGGCCTCCCAAAGTGCTGGGATTACAGGCGTGAGCCACCATGCCCAGCCCAGACTAGCCACATTTTAAGTGCTCATGTGGCTGGTGGCTATTGTATTAGACAATGCGGGTCTATGCTGCATTTTTCACTAAACTGCTTTTTTAAAAAAAAATTTACTTTTATTTTAAATTTTATTTTATATATATATATTTTTTGAGACAAAGTTTCACTCTTGTCGCCCAGGCTGGAGTGTAGTGGTGCGATCTCAGTTCACCACAATCTCTGCCTCCCGGGTTAAGTGATTCGCCTGCCTCAGCCTCCCTAGTAGCTGTGACTACAGGCGTGTGCCAGCATGCCTGGCTAATTTTTTTTATTTTTAGTACAGACAGGATCTCACCATGTTGGCCAGGCTGGTCTCAAACTCCTGACTTCAAGTGATCCCCCTGCCTCTGCCTCCCAAAGTGCTGAGATTATAGGTGTGAGCCACTGTCCCCTGCCACTAAGCTGCTTTTTTTATTTAATGGAAATAAAAGTCTTCTCATGTCCACCATACATTTTTATATCACTTTTAAAGTGTTGAATTTTTTTAAAAGATTCCCATTTTCTGGATGTTTATATTGCTTCCGAGTTTCACAGTTATGAACGATTCTGACACTAACATTCTCAGATAAAACTTGTTCACTTCATCTTTCATTATTTCCTCAGGATAAACTCCCAGATGTGCATCAAAGAGCAAAGAAACATTTTTATGGGTTTTGAAATATATATATTTTTAATAATAATACCTTCCCTACAAGATGATTATAAGAATTAAGAAATTAGCCACGCGAGGTGGCGGGCGCCTGTAGTCCCAGCTACTCGGGAGGCTGAGGCAGGAGAATGGCGTGAACCTGGGAGGCAGAGCTTGCAGTGAGCCGAGATCGCGCCACCGCCCACCAGCCTGGGCGACTGAGCAAGACTCCATCTCAAAAAAAAAAAAAAAAAAAAAAAAGAATTAAGTTAGTACATGTAAATCAATTTTATTAATTCAAGTAAGGTCAGTAAAACTTAAAATAGTAGTGCCTGGCACATAAAAGCACTCTATAAATACCATCTCTTATTGCTATCAGTATTGCTCCTGAGTTTATTTCCAGCATTGTGGTTCTAATTGTACCTCCACTAACAATGTCTAAGAATGCTTGTTTCTGGTATACTCTTCTAATGCTATTATTTTTATAGCCTTTGCAAATTTTATATACAAAATTGGCTTCTTGTTATTGTTGGTTTAATCTGACTGTAGTCCATTCGTTTTCTTCGATTTAGGATGTTTTCTAGAGTTGTTACAAGCTCAGTCTGTAGCCACACGTTTAAGAGCTGGACCATTTTTCACAAGAATGACCAGGACAATAAGTGACCATTTATGTCAGTCAGCTTTCACTAGGTTATGTGTTGTAACAAGTGGCCCTAATATCTCAATGGCTCACAAAAACAAGTATGTATTTCTCACTCACATTGCCAGGCTGAAAGAGCGGCGCCCATCGGGACATGCCATTCCCATGGTAGAGCGAAAGGAATAAATGAGAAAGCAAGGGTGAAGTCTCCAAAGCTTCAACTCCTACCCACACAGACTCTCTTCTGCTTGCATCTCATTGACCAGAGCAAGTCATGGTGCCAAGTCCAATATCAATGGAGCAGAGAAGTATATTCCCGCCATAAGAGACACTGAAAGCTACATGGCAATGTGTGGGAACAGAGATAGGGAGCAATCCACCGGTAGTTAATTTAGTTAATTAGTTAATTTCGATGCAATTAACTAATTGGGTGCCTCTACTCACCTCAAGTCAGGATTCCCCCTATATGATTCATTACAGTTCTCATAGAAAAGACATGCCGCATCCCCGCTGCCCACTGCGGGAACAGATGACAGATACTGAGCTGCTGTAGTGCTTCCAATGGGCTCTAAAGACAAACTGGTCTGAAGAGACTCAGCGTAAACCAAACATGAGGATATCTCCCACTTCCTGCATGAAGGGGCAGACTTGTCTATCAATGAAAAGAGCTTTGTGCCTAAAGTCATCATTACATCACCAACAAGTAGGAAACAATAAATCTCTGATCTGATCTAACCATCATCAATCATCCACCATACAGAGTGTAATGGTTCCCTTAGAATAAAGAGGATGGGGTTTCTATTGTAACTGCCTCACCTGTGAGATCAATAGTTGCTATCAGCAGCAGCAGTAGCATAGTCACCACCATCACCTCCAGCACCTTTTAAGGTCAAACCAGTTACCATACCCCTGAACCCAGCCAACAGCACCCTGGTTGGCACAGGACGTTTATAGACAAAAGGACCGATCCCTGTCCTACAGAATTGAGCCCTTGGCTCTGCTAGCCTGGCTGGTTGGAAAATTATTATGCAACTTGAATCCTCATAAAAATGTATTCCTAAAATCCTAACACTAGACAGTTTTAGAATTAATAAATGTGTATTAAAATTACAAGCTATTCTACCCCAAACCTGAAAGAAACCATTCTAGGAACATGAAAAACCAAAAAGAGCGAGGCATGTTTCCTGAGGTAAGTCACTTCCTATTTGAATCATTTATTTATATAACAAGCCTTTCTGGACTGATTAAGGAAACTGCCAGTTACACTTACCAGCTGTTCCTCAGGTTGGGGAGAAGCACGGCGTTTTCCTCCTGCTTTACATGTGAGTGCCTGTGCTGGAGACTTTTATCCAAATTCTCCCCCTTTCTGTCAGTCTCTGGAAGAACTCGAAGATCAAAGAAAAACGCTTCTCGTCCCGAACCAGTGGCAAAGGGAAGAAAGCCAACACGATCCTTTACATCCCCCTGGGCTGCTAGCTTCCTTGAGCCTTAGAAAATGATCAGGAACGAAAGTATGGTATTTTCTTCTTTATCCGTTTTTAAACTTTAGGCCTCCCAACGCCCAACTCAAATCCTACCTCTCCTGCAAAGGCACTCCTAACGACCTCAGCTGAGAATGGTTTTCCTTCTCCACTCAGCTGCAGCTTCCTGATTTTACCACCTCAGCTGAGAATGGTTTTCCTTCTCCTGAACCTCAGCTGCAGCTTCCTGATTTTACCCCCCACCAGCACTGTCTTCACTGCCTCCTAATGTTGGTTAACTTCCCAAGTGGGCCATAACAGCTACTGATTTTACAGGTTCATTCTAATCTCCCTTCTTCTGAAGTTTGCAGTGATTGGTTCAGGGTGAGCCTGTAACCCCCAGAGGGACCCTTCCACATTTCCTCTTCATAGTTAAGTGTGCCTTGAGAGAGAGAAGTTCCTGCTTTCTCCTGGGTCATGAGCTAGAAGGAAATTGTGAGCCTGGAACTTCTCAAAGCCATCTTCCCTGGACTCCTGCAGGAAGCCAATGTTGGGAGACAGAAAATCCTAATGACATACTTTGAACCCTCAGATCCAGTTATGCCTGAAACTCTTAGCCTGAACTTTGCAATTACGGGAAGCAATTCATTCCCTTTTCTGCTTAAGTGAATTTCAGTCTTTCTTTCCCTCCCTCCCTCCCTCCCTCCCTCCCTTCCTTCCTTCCTTCCTTCCTTCCTTCCTTCCTTCCTTCCTTCCTTCCTTCCTTCCTTCCTTCCTTTCTTTCTTCTTTCTCTTTTTTTCAGGGTCTTGCTGTCTCTAAAAGGAGACAGGCTGGAGTGTGCAATGGCACCATCATAGCTCACTGCATCCTCAAACTTCTAGGCTCAAGCAATCCTCCTGCCTCAGCCTCTTGAGTAACTGGAATCATAGCCGAATATCACCATGGCTGGCTAATTTTTGTATTTTTTGTAGAGACAGGGTTTTACTGTGTTGCTTAGGCTGGTCTCAAACTCTTGGGCTTAAGCTATCCTCCCGCCTCAGCCTCCCACAGTGCTGGGATTACAGACATGAACCACTGTGTCCAGCCAATTTCAGTTGGTTTTGATTTATTTATTTCCTTCCTTCCTTCTTTCCTTCCTTCCTTCCTTCCTTCCTTCCTTCCTTCCTTCCTTCCTCCTTTCTTTCCTTCCTTCCTCCCTTCCTTCCTCTCTCTTTTTCCTCCCTCCCTCCCTACCTTCCTTCCTTCCTTCCTTCTTTTTTTAGAAACAAGGTCTTGATAGGTTGGTCAGGCTGGTCTCAAACTCCTGACCTCAAGCCATCCTCCTGCCTTGGCCTCCCAAAGTGCTGGGATTACAGGTGTGAGACCCTGCATCTGGCCGCCTCAGTTTGTTTTTATTATTCACGACCTAAGTGACTAAGAAGCTCACTCAGAACTCCTTAGGAAAAAAGAAGAGTACAATGCGGGTGCTTTAGGGTATAAAACCTCCAAGATCTCTCCATCCTGCTGTTCTGCTCTTGTCGTTGTGTGGTTGAAGCTGGGTTGCCTCGGATTTGGGTTCCTGCTGATGGGAAGGGGAAAAGCACATGGAGGAGTGTGCAGCTGGAGTCCGCAGGTGCAGCTCTGGAGCTGGCACCCCCACTTGCCCAAACGTGCATGTGATAAGTAGCAGTGACACGGCCACCCCTAACTGCATGGGAAGCTGGGACGTGACTCTGTCTGGGCAGCTGTGTGTCCAGCCACAACTCTATTTCTGAAAGATGTGGATGCACAACCAGCAGTCTAAAGCACACCAGGTGTTTGTGGATTAAAACAATTGCAATAGCACATCCAATTTCAATGCATGCAAAGTCTGGAGTGAGGTGAAGAAAACACTACTTCACAGGTATAAAGTGCTGGTGAGCAGAGCCCCTCAGGGTCTACTGTGGGGGGCTTGGACTATGGCAACTTAGTGAATCTGGAACTACATTTTCTAGAGTTCCTTCCCTGTAGGGTTTCAAGTTAGGGCTGACCAGGAGAGAAATTGGCATGAGACATGGAAGGTGGAAGTGAAGCAGCAGCTCTCATGTTCTGCAGGTGGGTGCAGGGCACTGTGCATTGTTACTGTAGCTCCAGTGCGTTGCCACTGATCTGCTGACTCACCCGGTGGCTTGGGGCAGCCAGCCCTGCAGTTCCTCAGCAGCTGCCCCATATCCCTCTTCAGCAGCGCCAAATCCTCCCAGGTGCAAGTGTTGCTCAATGATAAGGGATGGCAACCCCTGCTTCGGGTTATCCCATCACTGAGGGGGCTGCAAGAGGCAGACGTGGCTTACAGGTTGTGGCCTTTCTTCACATAAGGGTTTCTCAGCCTCAGCACTGTTGCTCTTTCAATCCAGATAACTGTTCGTGGTCAGAGGCTGTCTCGTGCATTGCAGTGTTTAGCAGCGTCCCTGGCCTCTTCTCACTAGATAGTAGTCACTCTCACCTAAGTTGTGGCCACCCAAACTGTCTCCAGACATCATCTCCAAATGTCTTCTGGGGGACAAAAATCATCCCAGGTTGAGAACCACTGCCTTCACATCCGGCTTTTTTTCTCGACTGCTGGCTTTGTGACCTAGGGTAACCTCAAGCCCATCTCCAGATGCAGAGGTCTAGTGGCTCTGCTGAGACCGCTCCATCAGCTTCCACAGTCACAGAAAAGCCAATCCTCAAACTCAGTCCCTTATTCCATGTTACTCACAGCAGTTCTGCTCAGAGATGAATTACGACTTCCATGCGCTGAGCCACTTTGCCTTCATGGACCTTCTTCTACTGTTAAAACATTAAAAATATATATATTATAGTTTAGGCCAGGTGTGGTGCCTCACGCCTGTAATCCCAGCAATTTGGGAGGCCGAGGTGGGTGGATCTCCTGAGGTCAGGAGTTCACGACTAGCCTGTCCAACATGGTGAAACCCTGTCTCTACTAAAAATACAAAAATTAGCCAGGCATGGTGTCAGGTGCCTGTAATCCCAGCTACTAGGGAGGCTGAAGCAGGATAATTGCTTGAACCCGGGAGGCCACTGCACTTCAGCCTGGGCGACAGAGCGAGACTCCTCCCCGCCCCCCCCAAAATTATATTTTATAACTATGTTGGTATAAAAAATACTATCTAGGCTGGATTCATTATTATGTATTCACCATTATACTCATTTTCCTCCAGTCGTAAAAGAAATTATAATTAAAATTGGGCCCTGCAAGTATCCGGGGCTGCAGACATCATGTGTCTGATGGAGAAGTCGGTCTTGGGTCTGCTCCTTTTGCCGCAACCCTAATGACACCTGCATTCACTTCACATGATTATCGTCTCTGTAATCAGAACAAAAACTCATGCAACAATGATTTGTTGCTTTCAAGGCCAACCTGAGTTTGGGGAAATCACTCCGAGTACTCGGTGCTATACTCAATGGCAGCAGAGCCAAAGCGAGTGAAGACCCTTGGTCAGCTGGCGATGAGCTTACCAGCTGGGTCAATAGGAAAGATAGTGGCTGTATAGGGAATTCAAGGGAAAAGATGAGTGTGAAATAAAACTCCCTTTAAAAAACACATCAAAGAAAACAAGCATGTCTCAAAATGAAATGGCAGACATGTGTTTTCGATGTATTTCCCATTAGATTCTTAATAATAGGATGTAAATCATCAACTGCAGTCAGACGGACCAATCCCGGGGCCCCGGTCCCCACCAGCGATGGCTGTTTCTGATTAGCTTGGAGCCTACTATTCTCAGGAACAAGGAGTGCTTCTTGGGGTCTGTGAGGGACAGGAAATTAAGTCATCAGGCTTCTTGCCTATTATTTCCACACTTTCCTCAAGTTGGAAATCCATCAACTTTGAAAGAAAGACAAATAAACTGGACAAAGTGGGAGGAAGTTGGAGATGCGGTTTTATTCCACACTCCCCTTAACAAGTTTGTCCACAAGTGCTCGATATTCACTTCAGAATTAGAACACCTGCCTAACACCAGATGTTTTATAGATGGGTACCATTAGATGGTAGAAAGTTTGTATCAAAACACCAATTTTTTCCTTTAGCAAAAACTCTGCTTTTTCTTATATGGAAATACCAGGAAACCATTTTGCAGTTGAACAACCAAACCAAAGGCAGTGGAGTTTAAGATAAATGTTATGAAAATTGCATAAAACATTATATCAAAACCCTTGGCAGTGTCGAAAAGCAAGATTTCTGAATCCAATGAGTAGCCGAAGAAGAAAATTCAATTCCATTTTTTCACTTTGTCTGCCAATTTTTATAGCACTTCATTTAAAATGAAATCTCTAAAGAATCAATTCAAATTAGCTTTACAGTTTTCCCCAAAGAATCGCTTTAAAATAAATTGAATTGGAGCATGTGACATAATAAGTGAGCATAAAATTCATGTTAACTAGAGTCTGAAGGAAAAACTTCTCATAATAAGGAAACAAATAATCTCACTTGACTGAGCTAAAAATAGTCTTTAGATTGTCAGTTTCAAAACTGAACAAAAACAGGGGGAGTTGTTGTAATAATGACACGGCGCGTTTCCCCCAATGAAATGGCCTTGAATTTTGTAATAAATTACACAAAGAGAATTCTCTGGGTGAAAAGGAGATACCAGACATGAGTTACTTTCATAAATATAGTGACAGTAATGAAAATACCTTCCGTCTGGGACTGAGCATCTTTGGCCATTCTCCCCAGAGGCCCCACCATCGAAGCCAGGGCAGAGCTGGGATTAGAGTGGGGTTGAGCTGTAACAGGCTGCTTCTCCTGTTCAGAAAACAGCTTTTGCTTCTGCATTTGTTTATTTTGATCAGGTAGAGCTATCGTAAGTTTTTACTTACTTTTTTATAAAGTTTATTTAGATCTTAAGCTCCTTGAGGACATGACAATATGTTTTTTGTTTGTTGTTTGTTTTTGTTGTTTTTTTTTAGTTTTTTTTTTTTTTTTTTTTTTAGAGAGGCAGGGTCTCACTCTGTCATCCAGGCTGGAGTGCAGTGGCATAATCACAGCTTAGTGCAACCTCAAACTCCTGGGCTCTAGTGATCCTCTCACCTTAGCCTCTGGGGTAGCTAGGACTACAGGCGTGTGCCACCATGCCTGGCTAATTTTTTATTCTTTTAATTTTTTGTAGAGGAAGGGTCTCGTTTTGTTGCCCAAGCTGGTCTTGAACTCCTGGGCTCAAGTGATTCTCTCACCTCAGCCTCCCAAAGTGTTGGGATTACAGGTATGAGCCACGGTGCCTGGCCTGACAATATCTTATGTGACTTTGTATCTACCCAGTACCTATCACAGTGTCTGACACATAGTAGGAATTCCATTATCATTTGGGGGAGAAACACGAGACTGAATAAGCCAATGAATCAATTGATTGTTTAAATCAGATTAAACTCAGCTTTTAGATTATATCTTTAAAAAAAATCAGTTAAATTGGGAAATGCACAGTTTTTAATTAAGAAGGGGATGGTTGGGTTGTGGTGATATTTTTCCCCTCTACTGAAGTCAAGTGACAAATAACTTCGCTTATCTTTGAAGAAGTTTTGATGGAGATTACTTAAGGCTCTGCCTGAAAGTAACCATACAGGCGAAGTTTATCTTAAGGGAGCTCAATATCTTGAAATGTAATTATGTTGTAAAGTATGGGCCATCCCCTCTTTTCACAATACCATTTGGGCTTCCTTGCATTTCCACTATGTTCAATCGATATAACTTAGTAAAGACCGTGTTTTATTTCCTGCCATCTTTACCTATCTTTCCATCCTCCCACCTATCCATTCATTAGTCCATCCATCTATCTGATTATCCGTCCATCAAGTAGTTAGAGATACAGTAATGAATAATAATAGCTGACTTTTACTGAGTGCTTATTACATCCCGAGGACTGCAATAAACACTCTATGCTAATTAACTCATTTAATAGTCCCAAAAGTTCTATGAAGGAAGTAAAATTATAATCCACATTTTACATACAAGGCAACTGAGGCACAGCAAGGTGAAATACCTTGCCCATATTTACACCACTAGGAAGCAGGGCAGTCAAGATTTGAACCCAGAGACTCTGGCTCCAGAACCACCTGTCTGCTGTATTAATTAGACAGATATGGTCACAGAACATAGACTTTGCATTCTAGCAGGAGAAAAAGAATTTAAACAACTAATTATGTAATTTTAATAATAGCAATTGCTTTGAAGGAAAAGTACAGTGTGTTATAAGAGTCTATGAAAGATGGTTGGGCGCAGTGGCTCATACCTCTAATCCCAGCAATTTGGGAGGCCGAGGTGGGTGTATCGCTTGAGCCCAGGAGTTCGAGACCAGCCTGGGCAACATGGTGAAACCTCGTCTCTACTAAAACCACAAAAATGAACCGGGCATGGTGTCATGCACCTGTAATCCCAGCTACTCTGGAGGCTGAAGCATAAGAATTGCTTGAACCTGGGAGGTAGAGGTTGCAGTGAACCAAGATCGCATCACTGTACTTCAGCCTGGACGACGGAGCAAAATCCTGTCTCAAAAAAAAAAAAGAAACACCAAGACTAGTCTGAGGAAATTAGGAAGACCTCCCTGCTGAGAAGGTTGACCCTTGGGCTGAGATGGGCTGAGATGTGGCTGGCAGATGGGCAGTGAAGTATAAGCAGGAAAGAGTGTTCCTAGTAGAACGGCACATGCTGGAGAAAGAGGTATCTGTGTTGAGGAACAAAAAGTGGCCAAGTGGCCTTCAGTGTCTACTGATGTCAATATGACTAAAACTCAGCTCAAACGAGGGCCTATTCTGGAGCTCTTGACCCAACTGACATTCCGTATCCAGTTATGGAAGTCAGAAGTCCAGGAGATAACTGGTCATCTCCCCCGTCACCAGTGCCCACCATACCTCACCTGCCACCAACTCTTGTCCCCTGGTGCCCCCCATATCAAATCAGCTGCCCCCCATAGATCTATCAAATCCACTCGTTTCTTTCCGATCCTGTCCCACCTCCGAATCCAAGCCACTTTCATTTCCTGCTTGGATGTCTGCAGGATTTCCCTGTATCTGATGCTCTGCAGAACATCCCCCAGATCCCCACATGCCGGCCCTCCGCCCTTCAGCCAGACTGATATTTCCACCTCTGCCGTCACTCAGAAACCTTCAGTGATCTTCCAGCGCTCTTGGAAAAAGACAAAACTGCTGACCACGGTCTCTGAGGCTGAGCATGGCCTGTGCCCCACCTAGAAAATCAGCTCTGTCCTGGACCCCATGCTCTGCCTCACAGAATCTCAGCCACCGGGGCCTTCTTGCTTTGGTCTCTCTGGAGTGACCGGCCCCTCCTGCTGCAGGGCTGTGGCGCCTGCTCTCCCCTCTTCCTGGAAGGTCCTTTTTCTCCTCTTTGTTTAATTTGCTCTTACTCATCCTGTAGATCCCGGCTGAATAGGGAAGCCTACCTATGTCCCTGCTCGGTTATCTGACCTGTCCCCATTACAATCTCTGTCCAGCTACCTCTCCGTTATGGGTGAAATTAGCTTTCCTCAAAATTCCTATGTTGAAGTCCTAATTCCCAGAACCTCCGAATGTGACTATATTTGGAGACAGGGCCTTTAAAGAGACAATTAATGTGAAATGAGTCAGCTCGGGTGAGCGCTAATCCAATGAGTAGTGTCTTTATAAGAGGAAATGTAGAGTCAAAAAGAGACCCTATGGATAGGTGCACAGAGAGGAAAGGCCACATGAGGGCATCATAAGAAGGCAGCCATCTGCCAGCCAAGGAGAGAGGCCTCAGGAGACACCAGCCCTGCCTGTGCCATGATCTTAGTCTTCTAGGCTCCAGAACTGTGGGAAAATAAGTCTCTGTGTCTAAGCCACCCAGCCTGTGGTATTTTGTTACGGCTGCCGGAGGGGACTGACATACTCTCTTTCACAGAACCAGTCACAGTTGTAATCTGTTTTATGATCATATTGTCATCTTGACAAGAATGCAAGCTCTGTGAGGACAGAAACTGGGTCTGGTTTTACTCGGCAAGCTGTCCCCAGAGCCTGGCACGGGGCCTGGCATGTAGTGGGTGCTCAGTAAATAATTGCTTCCTCACTGAATGAATGAATGAATGAATGGACAAATAAAAATATGTGAGTGGGCCGGGTGCAGTGGCTCACGCCTGTAATCTCAGCACTTTTTGGAGGCTGAGGTGGGTGGATCACTTGAGGCCAGGAATTTGAGATCAGCCTGGCCAACATGGTGAAACTCCATCTCTATAAAAAATACAAAAATTAGCTGGGCATGGTGGCACATGTCTGTAGTCCCAGCTACTCGGAAGGTTGAGGCACGAGAATCACTTGAACTGGGGAGGTGGAGGTTGCCAAGAGCCGAGATTGCGCCACTGTACTCCAGCCTGGGTGACAGAGCAAGACTCTGTCTCAGGAAACAAAACAAAACAAAAACCAAAGCCATATGAGTGAATGGTCACTGAATGAATGAATGGACAAGTAAAAACATGAGTGAACTGATGAACACACACATGAGAGAAGCGATCATTACCGATATTAGTGGGTTTTACCTCTGGGAAGATTCACTTTAGGCCTGGCTTGCATCTAGAAGCAAGGGCACCTTGTATTGACTAATATGGGTATTAGTATGCATTTATGTAATTTCACCAGATACAGCCAATTCCTGGAATTTCAAGTTTTTAGCCCCTGAGAGAAATACTATTTAATGAAATTTAATCTCATGGATTTCATTTTTAAAGAGGCAAATCTCTCTCTCTAGGGTTAAAAAAGTTCATTCTAACAAGTGTAAGTCCAACATCCTTGCAACGGGAAGAAAATACAAAAGTGAGAGAAACGTCCTCATTTGTATCTAGCTGGGTCGATTTACGGCACGCTTGACTTTGGCTTGGAAAATGTCCTTGCTGGTTTCCACGGGGGCAATGACACAGTGAGAACACTGCGGAATCGCTAGGCGGGAGGGAGGGAGGGAGGGTGGGGCGGGAGGGAGGGAGGGTGGGGCGGGAGGGAGGGAGGGTGCAACACATACACGAGAATTTCTCTCGAAGTCTTCAGAGGAACCTTCTTTTCTGAGAAACTCATTATTCACTTAATTATTCATTCTGTTTATTTACTGTATAGTTATTACACATAAATATGGTGCAAATCCCCAGAATCCTCAAACACCAGATGCCAGTTTCCCTCTGCAGTCCCAAAAGACATAGCCAAGCCATCACTGTGAGAATTAAAACAACAACAACTAAAACCCAATTAAAATTGTGCCAGCATGTTCATTTCCAAAAGAAAAACCCTGCAAATGAATAAGCGTTTAGTCACTCTCCTGACTGCTGCTGCAAAGAAACAAACAAACAAACCTTAACACGAAAACTGAAATATCATTAATATTTACATCACAGCTACATTGAACTTAGTATCTGCACAGAAAGGGCATTGGCAAAATCAATTTTATATCATTTCTTCCATTTTCTAAATCAGATGATTAGAAAAAAATGCTGTTTTGCTTTTCAAACTTTCAATGTGTCTGGCAAAGCCCAGTGATGGTGGGGAAGAAGCCAGGTAGTGCTATATCACTGATGGGGTCCTGGGATTCTCGGGTTACACAACCCCTCCTCTTATTGATCTGAGATGGGATGAAATGGGTGCATCCTGCTCACCTGAGTGCATGACCGGGTATCCTGAGGAGGTAAGCCTGCAACATAAGCTCTTTGGACAAAGTCTAATGACGTATAAGCCAAATGCCGCCAGTCAAGGAGGTCTCCTGTGAGAAATGGTGGGAGGTGCAGAGAGGACCCCAAAAATAGAGGGCAGTGCAGGGCTGATGACTGGGATGGAGAATGCATGTAAGTGTGTAGGAAGGAGGGGAGGGGTGTGTGTGGGTGTAATTGTTTACAAGTCTCCAGTCCTCTGGTGACATTGGCTTTGTGAAGAACAAAGTGGTCTCTTAGATGAGCGAGTGATGGCGGCTGTCCCTAATAGTCACGCTGTACCTGGGAGATGTGTCTAGAATGTTCCATCCACACCAACATGTCTGCCTGGGGGGGCCACTGATCAGACACATAGGAACCTCTGAGACACAGGCCACTGGTTCTGCTACTGGAAACACTTGAAGCTCATCTACATCTGTGGTGCTTCCCCAAACCTAGAGCTCAGACCTGAAAAGCCCGGGGTCTCCAGCCTCAGTGTTGAGGGTCTGAGGATGGACTTTAGGCCAGACTGTCCAAATTCAAAGCACCAGGTCTCCCACGTACCATTAGCAGTCCTCATCCTTCTTCCTGAGAATCAAGACTGTGTCTCTTATAGTTGCCACAAGAATTAAATTCTATGGTCGGGTGCAGTGGCTCAGGCCTGTAATCCCAGCACTTCGGAAGGCTGAGGCGGGCTGATGACTTAAGGTCAGGAGTTCAAGACCAGGCTGGGCAACATAGCGAAACTCAATCTAAAAATACAAAAGTTAGCTGGGCGTGGTGGCATGCGTCTGTGGTCCCAGCTACTTGGGAGGCCGAGGAACAAGGATCGCTTGAACCTGGGAAGAAGAGGTTGCAGTCAGCTGAGATCGTGCCATTGTACTCCAGCCTGGGTTACAGAGTGAGACTCAATCTCTCTCACAAAAAAAAAAAAAAAAAGGAATTACATTCTATAATGCATGCAACGTGCTGAGAACAGTGTCGACCAATGGCAGGCAGACAATAAACCAGCAGTCCCTAACCTTTTTGGCACCAGGGATCAGTTTCATGAAAGAAAATTTTTCCACAGATGAGATGGGGGCATGGTTTTGGGCTGAAACCGTTTCACCTCAGATCATCAGGCAATAGATTCTCTTAAGGAGTACACGACCTAGATCCCTCTGCACACGCAGTTCACAGTAGGGTTCATGCTCCTATGAGAATCTAATGCTGCTGCTGATGCAAGAGGAGCAGGAGCTCAGGTGGTGATGTCTGCTCATTCACTGCTCACCTCCTGCTGTGTGGCCTGGTTCCTAACAGGCCATGGACCGGTACCAGCCCCAGGGGTTGGGGACCCCTACAGTAAACACTGGTCTCTTTTTTTTTTTTTGTTTTTAAGACACAGTCTCACTCTGTCACCCAGGCTGGAGTGCAGTGGTGCAATCTCGGCTCACTGCAACCTCTGCCTCCCAGGTTCAAGCGATTCTTCTGCCTCAGCCTCCCGAGTAGCTGGGATTACAGGCAACTACCACCACGCCTGGCTATTTTTTGTATTTTTAGTAGAGATGGGCTTTCACCATGTTGATCAGGCTGGTCTGGAGCTCTTGACGTCAGGTGATCCAGCCACCTCAGCCACCCGAAGTACTGGGATTACAGGTGTGAGCCACCATGCCCAGCCTAAACATTGGTTTTTAATAAGTTAATAAGTTCAGTTATTAAGTTAATAAGTTCAATGCATGTGGCAATTTAGCACAGCACGAGGAAACCCTGTTTTTCCTGCTTCTTATCCCAAAGCAGCTGACGTGATTATTCATTTTGTTCTTTAGCATAAGAATGTTGCTATTCCTGGAATCTCTGATTGAAATAAATTCAGCACCTCCTGTCCCACAATGCCTCATGGCCATTTTGGTTACCTGTTGCAAATATTCTCTATTCATGTAGCCTAATTTGGGACGTTTTGCTAAGAAGGCAAAAACATTTCCAATCTATTTGGCACCCATGTTATAAAGTATCCGACCCACCAAAACACAAAAGGTCTTCATTAATAATATATGGAATATGAACTCTGTAGAATATTTCATTGTTGCTTTCTTAATAACATAACATTATTAATCTGTTGCTGCTTTAAGAAATTCATATGTGTGAAAGCCTTGTATATTAAGTTATTGCTCAAACTAGATATATTAAACTGACACCCGTGAAACCATGAAAGAAATGTGGTAGAACTGAAAAAATCCATTTTAAATTAACATAAAATCATTCTCCTTGTCTTACGCTTTGATTTTCAAAGCAGCTGCTCTTTCAGATTAGCAGCAACTTTACCTCCCTATCAGAGGTCAAAGGTAAGTGTGCATGCACCCCAGCCCTGTCTCTCCCGACAGACATGTGAAGTAGAGCTGCTCCAATGTCTTCTTTTGGGTGGGGCAGGGAGTGGAAGGTTGATGAGGAAGCAGGGGCTGATGGAGCAGAAGGTGAAGTGTATGGCCCTGTGAGTCCTCAGTTACAGCACTGTCCAAGTCAGCCACAGGGACTGTAAGACTCTGGAAGGCATCATCATAAAAATACAGAACTGGAAGATTCTGCAGGGGTCAGCAGAAATGGTTAACCATTTCCCAAGATATGATCCATGGAGCATCCGTTCTTTATGATGGTGCTATCTACATACACACACATACACAGGCACCCACATCCAACCTGGTTCCATGGTTCATCAAATAAGTCTGAAACTCTGCACATTCTACTCATTTATTAGAGTGCCATAATGGACTTCAGCATTTCAAAAGTTCTGTGAACCCCTATATTAAAAAATACCCATTTATCATCTGTGACCAAGTATTTCCCCAGCTCCCCTGGCCATGACTCTCTCTGCTCATACAATGCTAATTCATGTATAATGGTGCAATGGACCAAATGTTTGTATCTCCTCAAAATTGGTATGTTGAAATTCTAACCCCCAGTGTGACGGTATTAGGTAGTAAGGCCTTAGGAGGTAATTAAGTCATGAAGGTGGAGACCTCATGAATGAGAGCAGGGCCCTCATGAAAGAGACCCCAGAGAGATCTCTCACCCCTTCTACCGTGTGAGGACACAGTGAGAAGAAGGCTGTCTATTAACCAGGAAGAATGCCCTCCCCAGACACCCAATCTGCTAGTGTCTTAACTTTGGACTCCCCAGCCTCCAGAATTGTAAGAAATAAATGTTTATTGTGTAAGACAGCCAGTCAATGGTATTTTTGCTATAGCAACCCAAATGGACTAAGACAAATGGGCAGTGAGCAATCTTATCCAAATCAACCTCTTCACTGAAAGTTATGAAGAAGAGGAAATTGAAGCCTAAGAAGTGGTTGACTTGCCAAAGAGTCAAGAGATAGGAATTGAGTGGAGCGCAGAATTCTGGTTTTCTGATTCTTGGCTCTATACTGCACCATCTTTCAGAGAAATTTCCCTTTAATTCATCAATGTGCCAAGATCTGTCGTTGATGAGGCACTGTGTCAAGCATTACGGACACTGGTCCCCGGGGAAGCTGGGGAAATACTTGGTCAAAGATGGTAAAAATACAAAAAAGACACTTAGCCTTAGCCTTTGGGAAGTTCATGATCAAGAGTCAGAGACAGATATGGAAATATGCCAATCACACTACAACATGGGGAGGACTCTGAAGAGGCTTCTGTGAGAGTCCAGAAGAAAGTATGACAACCCTCTAAAGGAGCTACGAGAGCTGTCATATGGGGGTGATGTAGGCATGGAGCCTTGAAGGATGCTATAGCTTGAATGTTTGTCTCCTCCAAAACTCATGTTGAAATTTAATTGCCGTTGTAACAGTGTGAAGATGTAGGACCTTTAAGAGGTGATTAAGCCATGAGGGCTCTACCCTCATGAATAGATTAATGCTGATATTTAGGGAGTGGGTTTACCATCAGAAAGATACATTTAACCCCCTTTTCTCGCTCTCTCATCCTCTTGCTCTCTGCCATGAAATGACATAGCAAGAAGGCCCTCACAAGATACCGCCCCTTGATCTTGATCTTGGACTTCTCAGCCTCCAGAACTGTAAGAAATAAATTTCTGTTCTTTATAAATTACCCAGTCTCAGGTATTTTGTTACAGCAGCACAAATGAACTAAGATAAAGGATAACCAGGCATTTTCCAGGCAGTTTGCTGCAAAGTGTTGGTCTTCCCCTCAATCCCTTTCTAAGGAGTTCCCATAATAGCTCTCTTATATGAGGTACTGTTTGCACACATCACCATACTAGTGCCACAGGACTCTGTCAGCTGACTAAACCAGGATGGGCTGCTGACCCCAGAGCAGTCAATCTAAAATCTGACTAGCACTGTGCAGGAACACCTAGGGAGTGCTGTCTAGGCCAATAGAACTTGCTGCAGTGATGAGAATGTTCTATTCTGTGCTCTTCAGTATGGCAGTCACTAACCACATGCAGCTATTGGACACTTGAAGTATGACTCGGGATATGGCTGTTCAGTGGTGAATTAAATTTTAAGTTTTATTTAATTGTGTTAAAAATTAAAATTAAATAAAGACATGCACTGTTGGCTACCGCATTGGACAGCACAGCCTCAGACTGATTAACAGATTCACTTGGTGATTCTAATTTAAAATACAAGTTGGCTTAGATTTACGATTTTAAGTTGAAATCCAAGCTTACAAATAGTGTTGGAACATTCAAGATATTACAGAGTTTAATTTACTACTCTTAAAAACTTGCTGAAATACATGGGAAGATGTCTTCATTCATTGGAGAACCAAAGGTCTTAAAAGAGAATTGATTGAAAGATTTGAAAGATTCAGAATAAGTCCTCTGGTCACAGTGAAATTAGCTAGAAATCAACAAAGAAAACTAGAAAACTCACAATTTTTGAAAATTTAACATTTCATTTCTGAACAGTGCATGTATTCAGAAGCAATCACAACAGAAATTAGAAAATATTTTTATGAGAATTACAATGAAGATAAAATATACAAAAACTCATGAGATGCAGCTAAAGCAGTGCTCACAGGATATTTATAACCTTAAATATATAATTAGAAAACAAACACTGAAAGTCAATTATCTTAATTTCTCAAGTAGCTAAAAAACAAAAAGCAAAAAAGAAGGGAAATAATAATAATTAAGAGCAGAAATAATGAAACAGAAAACAAACAGAAAAGAAAAGCAACAAGACCAAAAGTTGGCGTTTTGAAAAGATTAATAAAATTGGTAAATTACTAATAAGATCAATCAAATAAAGTGTTATAGTTAATATTAAGTGTCAACTTGACTGGATTGAAGGATGCAAAGTATTGTTCCTGGGTGCGTCTGTGAGGATGTCGATTAACATCTGAGTCAGTGGACTGGGAGAGGCAGACCCACCCTC
Organism: Macaca mulatta; assembly: GCF_049350105.2. Classification (NCBI taxonomy): domain Eukaryota; kingdom Metazoa; phylum Chordata; class Mammalia; order Primates; family Cercopithecidae; genus Macaca; species Macaca mulatta. The sequence goes on from NC_133412.1 coordinate 163,043,302, forward strand.
AGCCTGGTGGGCACCATCCAATCAACTTCCAGTGCGGCTGGAATAAAGCAGGCAGAAGAAGGTGGGGGAAGCTGACTTGCTGAGTCTTCTTGGCCTTCATCTTTCTCCTGTGCTGGATGCTTCCTGCCCTCCTTGGAACATCAGACTCCCAAGCTCTTCAGCGTTTTCACCAGTAGCTCTCGGGCCTTTGGCCACAAACTGAAGCCTGCACTGTTGGCTTCCCTACTTTTGAAGTTTCAGGACTCAGACTGAGCCACTACCAGCTTCCTTGCTCCTCAGCTTGCAGACGGCCTATTGTGGGACTTCACCTTGTGATCATGTGAATCAATTCTCCTTAATAAACTCCCTTTGGTATATACATACATCCTGTTAGTCCTGTCCCTCTACAGAACCCTGACTAATACAGAAAGACAACTGAATATATATTTTATACATGCAGGTAAAATGTATGGAAATGTAACAGAATTATGAAAGCCACCTTAGAGTGATTAATAAAATTTTCCAGATTTATAGATAGAAGAATAGGATCTGTCTATACAGTAAAAGCTTAAGGAAGAATTAGGCTTGTCAACCATTACAACTTTAATGTAGAAAACATGAACTTTGTAAAATCAAATTAGTCCCTGAGTAATCTCACAACGACCATGCTGGTTTTCCAAGGCTATGACTCGGTGCCAAGCTGAGGCCAAGTCACCAGGACTGCAGAGAGAGCAGGGGAGGGCTCCTCCCGGTACGCGGGTGTGCGCCACTCATTAGCAGCCCTTTCGAGACCTGCTGCAGGGCGAATCTAGGAACTACACTTTATGGGTGGATGGTACCTTACAGTTTTCTCAGCACTGTGAGAAATTACCAAGTTCAAAAGAAGTAGAAAGGGCTTTCTTTTCAATAGGTCCAAAGCTAAGGGATTTCTTTCCTTGAAACGTATATTGAAAGCAGTATAATAGAAAGCTGGAGACTTTCCTTTTTTGAATGTTTTCAAAATTAAATTCAAAAATACTTTAAACTATATGAGGTCTCTTCTTTGTCAGAAACCAACCCAAGTCATAGAAGAGGCTGTGAACACACTTCCCTATGGCAAAGGCCTGACCCCATTAGGGAGGCCATCGTTGAGGGTGCAGACAGAGGGTCCTATAAAGGTGCCGTAAGTGGCCGGGCACGGTGGCTCACGCCTGTAGTCCCAGAACTTTGGGAGGCCGAGGAGGGTGGATCGTCTGAGCTCAGGAGTTTGGGACCAGGCTGGGCAACATGATGAAACCCCATCTCTGCTAAAAATACAGAATTAGCTGGGCATGGTGGAGTGTGCCTGTAATCCCAGCTACTTAGGAGGCCGAGGTAGGAGAATTGCTTGAACCTGGGAGGTGGAGGTTGCGGTGAGCAGTCTAGCCTGGGCAGAAGGGAAACTCCGTCTCACAGACAAAAAAAAAAAAAGTGCCATAAGTGGTGGTCTACACAGGTTTTTTGCTAAGCATTCCATAACGTTATTCTGAAAAGTTATGTACTCCTTTTTCCATATTTTCGATACCTTAAACTTTTATTATAAATTTAAATAGTGGAAAGGTATATAAGTTCCACCACGAAGTAAGATCTGATTTTTTTTTTTTTTTGAGATGGAGTTCCACTCTTGTTGCCCAGGCTGGAATGCAGTGGCGTGATCTCGGCTCACTGCAACCTCCACCTCCCGGGTTCAAGTGATTCTCCTACCTCAGCCTCCTGAGTAGCTGGGATTATAGGCATGCACCACCACACCTGGCTAATTTTTTGTATTTTTAGTAGAGACGGGGGTTTCTCCATGTTGGTCAGGCTGGTCTTGAACTCCCAACCTCAGGTGATCCACCCGCCTTAGCCTCCGAAGTGCTAGGACTACACACGTGAGCCACTGCGACTGGCCAGATCTGAATTCTTTAAAAAATAAACATTTCACTTTAGAACAGTTTTAGGTTTACAGAAAAATTAAGATAGTATAGAAATTACTATATATCACGCACTCCCTTTTCCCTATTATGAACATTGTATGCGTATGATACATTTGCTACAATTAATGAGCTAATACTGGTACATTATTAACTAAAGTTCATACTTTATCCAGATTTCCTGGGTTTCCCTTAATGTACTCTTCCTGGTCTAGGATTCCCATCTAGGCTATTGCATTACATTTAGTCACCATGGCTGCAGAGGTTCCTCTTGTTGTTTCTTAGGCTTTCTTTGTTTTTGATGGGCTGGACAGTTTTGAGGAGGATTGGTCAGGTATTTTGTAGAAGATCCATTGACCTCTGAAGAACATATCTTGGTTGCTTCTAGTTTTTGGTGATGATGAAGAAAGCTTCTATAAACATTCATATGCAATTTTTGTGTGGATGAAATTTTCAAATCATTTGGGTAAATACCTAGAAACTTGATTGCTGGATCATGTGGTAAGACTATGCTTAGCTTCGTAAGAAATTGCCAAACTGTCTTCCAAAGTGGCTGTACCATTTTACATTGCCCCTAGAAACAAACGAGAGTAGAAATTATCCAACTGAAACAGGGAGAGAAAGGAGGAAGAGGAGGAAGAGCATGAAGACACGGTGGAGAAGAACAGAGAATAAGAGATGTGTCAGATAATATAATTGATATAAAATATGTACAACTGGAGTCTGAGAAGGCCATTCTCTTCAAGAATGTGGTAAATGGAGTATTTGAAGAAATCATGGCCAAGAGATTTCTATGTTTGATGAAAGACACAAAGTGTTCCGGAATTTTGGTTTCAATTTGTAGTAAGGGGGAAAAATCTGCTCATAGAAGTTTGGATGTCAGCCAAGGAGCGGGTCAGATTGAATGAACCTTAGACGGTCCAATGTATGCAATTCTAGGAATTAAGGAAGGAAAGAAGAAAGGGAACAAGGAAGGAAAAAAAGAAAGAAATGAACAAATCCTATCCCATGGGCCATCCAAGACAAGTGGCAAGAGTGAAAGCTTGGTAAGGAAATGGACTCAAGCACTATCCCTGACACATTTGACCTTAGAAAAGTTATTTAAAATTAAACTTGGCTTCCTTATTTAAAATTAAAAAGATGTTCAAACCTGACTTCTACCTTAAAATGACTGTTGCTATGACAATACACACAATATATTTCCAGCCCCTTGGTCAAAAGTTTTTTCTATAAATTCAGTATTGTTGGAATTGCTCTTTCTGAAGTCACATACTTAAGCCAACTTAACTGTTTTGCTCTCTGTTGAAATTTTTTTCAAGGATCAGTAAAGCATAAAATAGGGAGTATATTTGGATTTCAGTTGACGTTTTCACATAAATTAATCTGCATTTTCTCTGAAGTTAGAATAATTTCTTTTTTATTCACATTTCTGAGTATTTCGTCAACTTAATAATCTAAGAAACATTTTGATTGGACGCTCTATATTTTACTATGCTAAATTGTTTTAAGCTATTTTTCAATACCTGTGGCCAATCCGATTTAAGTCTGTTTTGTAAGAAAGGTTACTTTATGAGCTGCTATTCCGAATGCTATTGAATTTCAATTTGTGTGTATATGAATTTTTTAACTGCCTAGTTCTGCAGTTCCAAACAAATTTCTCAAAAGTTATAAGCTACAAAAAGGAAAGTAGCCAATAGTTCATTTTTATTAATCCTAAATTACAATTCTGTAAGTGAAGTGTGAATACCAAGTAGGCTGATTGGTGAAATACACTGTTTAGAATTTATATACATAAGTGAGCGTTGCCCAGTGAGAATACACACCTATTTCAAAGATGCTTCAATTGTTCGCAGCATTTCTGAAACTCCTCTTTGAATACTGCCTTTAGAGCTTGCAGCACATTTTAATCTTTGTCTTTTGAAAGTAGGTTTAATAACCCAAAGTAATTTTGGTTAAGTTTGGTGATGCAGAAGATGGAAAATAATTTTTGTTTGTTTGTTTTTGTTTTTTTGAGACAGAGTCTCACTCTGTCAGCCAGGCTGGAGTGCAATGGTGCCATCTTGGCTCATTGCAACCCCCATCTCCCAGGTTCAAGAGATCCTCTTGCTTCAGTCTGCCGAGTAGCTGGGACTAGAGGCGCTTGTCACCATGCCTGGGTAATTTTTGCACTTTTAGTAGAGATGAGGTTTCACCATATTGGCCAGGCTGGTCTCGAACTCCTGACCTCAGGTGATACACCCGCCTTGGCCTCCCAAAGTGCTGGGATTACAGGCGTGAGCCACTGCGCCCAGCTTGGAAATTAATTTTTAATACCTACTATGTGCTAGAGGCTTGTCTTGGATTATCCAGTGAATCTGGGTAAATTCATTTTAGGTTGAAAATGAAGGGTCACCATAGAATATGAATCAATGCCATAGATGATTTTCCCACTGGAGGTAATAATGTAGCATCGTAGGAAAGGCATATGTTTTCCGTCAGGCTGACAGGTTTGAATCACCACCCTGACACTCTTCTCCCATCACCATCACTTAGCCTCCAATCAAGTTACTTAGATTTTCCGGGACTATTTCCTCATTTATAAGATGACTAATATCTATCTCAATAATTTTAAAAATAAAACAAATATACAAAATACCTGGCATAATTAGTCCCCCATCCCAAGGTGACAAAGTGAAGGGAAAATTTCTCATTATGATGAAGATGGTCCCGGATGTTTTTCAAAATGAGTTTTATTATTTTATGGTTGCATTTTCCTATTATCTTGTCAGATATTAATTCCAATTAATTTCAATTAATAATCTCCAATTGTTACTCCTCTATTTTGGGCAAAGATGTCTTGTTTTTGGTGTATTTAGGAGAAGGGACTGTGTGTGAGTTTACCTGGTTGTGGGGTGATATGGCAGAGGTAGTTGTGAACAATGGGACTGAAAATATAAATTAATACTCGGTTATGGAGGGCTTTGAATGGCCTATTACAGGTTTAGACATTATCCAATAGAAAAGATGGCCACCGAAAGCTTTTGAGTAGAGACAAAGTAATTTTGTCTGTGCTTTGGGAAGATTACGGACATGCTAGATTAAAATTTGTTGACAGCAGGGTTTGCTTCTTACTTGCACATCTTTTACTCATCTTTATGTCAACGATTAGAAGAACAAACGACTAGGTGGAAAGATGGAAGGGGGAATAAGGACAAGGGCAGAATGATTAGGACGGGATGGAAGACAATGCCATGAAGGGTTTACAGAGCCAGGCTCAAAAGGATTCAGCAAGTGTCTGGATGACGGAGCTAAGGAAGATGGGGGAGACTTGAGAAGAACGCTGCGGCACCTGGCTTGGATGACAGCTCTGGGTGGGGGGTGGGGCAGTGGCTAGGAAAAAGAAACACAGAACGGGAAAATGGTTTTGAAAATGACGGGAACAACGAGTCTGATTTTAATTCAACGAGTTTGCATGGCAGTCTGATAGGCAAATGAAAACACAGGTCTGGAGTTGAGCTGAGGTCAAGTCAAAGATTTGTTTGTAGAGTCATACCCATAAAGATGATAGCTGAAATCTTGGTGGTGATGAAATCATCCTTGGAGAATGTGTGGATCAAGAAGATTGGCCAAACACAGGGCCTTGGAAAATGCTAATACTTACGGGATGGTTGTAGGAGAGGAAGCAGGAAAAGACAGAGGGGAAAAAATGGGCACAGAAATACCAGGAGAGACCCATGTCATGGAAACTAAAAGGGAAGGATTTCAAAGGTGCAGCTGTCAGGGCAGACCCAGGAGAAACAAGTATGATGAGGTCAGAGAAGGGCTGGTGGGTTTGGCCATTCATTAGCAGCTCACTGGTGACCCCTTTGAGAGCTGCTGCCATGGGGAAGATGGGTCACAGGGAGATGGCAAGTGGGGGCGGGGGAATCACAGAGAGAAGGGGGCAACAGCTTCTGCTTCCACCTTCAACTGCTTCTTCTTAGTCTCATTAGAAGACTTTTCTCTGCTGTCCTAGTAAATGTTAACGTTGCCCAAGACTCTGTCCTTGGCTCGATGCTTACAATAGTTAGGGTTCTCTTGGTTTCAAATAACAGAAAGCAACTCCAGCTGGCTTGAGCGGAAAGATTTATTGGGAGGATACAGGGTTACCTCACAGGACCCAGAGGGTTATGACTGGGCCTTGGATACAAGCTTTAACCAGAAGCCAAGCACCATAGGGCTTCTTGTCTCCTTTCTTGTTCCCCTCTCGGGGTCTTTTTCTTTTTTCTCTGCTCTCAATGCCAACTAGCTGCCTTGGGTTTCCAAGCCATATGGTAGAAAACATGTGTGCGACTCACTCCCGAGTCAGACCCACTTACTCAGCCCCTCAGAGGGGCACTGCTCTCTCTCACTCATGCCCACTCTTGGTGTTTCCCAAGGGAAGAGACTGAGTTGCTCAATAGAGGTCCACCCTTGGGCCACTCAACTGAAATCAGATCAACAAAGTCACTCCGCACAGACAGTAGCATGTGGACTAGGACAAAGACAGGGACTAGGACTTGGAAGTGAGAAGCTGAGGAAAAAGCTTATGGGATGAGGATTTGGATTGGGCCCAGAGCAAGTGAAAAGAAGGGGAAGGTGACATGAGTGGCTTCTCATTCTCTCTTTCTGTATTCGCCCTGAGAGCTTGGATCTTCCTAAGTAGCAAATCCGAGGAGCACTCTCCCCGCTAGACTATAGTTTACACCTAGACAGACATACGGTTTTCTTCTAAGAAAGAAAATGGGATGTCTGCTCAGATCTTACAAACTTCCCCTCTCTGCGACCAGCCCTGGGTACACCTGGGCGAGTCCCCAGTGGCCACATCCATACCCCCTGAGTGAACCAGATTTGAGTGCTCCAGGTGGCCAATCAGAGCCTCTATGTGGGGTCTCTAGACTTGGAACTGAATGGATCATGAGCCAATTCCTTTTCAGGATGCTGTGAGGCTGTCTGTGACTATGGGAGATAGGCAGAATCTGAAGTGCTGGTATGGTTGGTTCTGGTTATCCTGGAAACCCACGGCACCACTGCTGTCTCTATGGTAGTTCTATCAGATAGCCCAGTGTTTTCCAGTACATTCTCTTGCAGTCTAAGCTAGTTTGGGTGGCTTTCTGTCATTGAGGCAAAAAAGAGCCTTGACTAGTCCAGGGTCAAGGGAGTTGCCCAACAGCTATCCCCAACTTGGCCTCTCGCCTGCGGCATCAACTGTGGGAAGTGGCCCCTCCCTTTCCCTTGTCATGTTTCCCGGGAGAAATGAGGTCCGAATAGTCACTGCAATAGGAGGCTATGGCTTTCTGAATAATGCCACTTTGTTCATGTATTACTCTAATTTTGATATTTTAAAAAATCTGAAGTATGCATCATTTATGTTCTGAGATCAGGATCAACGACTCAATTATTCAACTTACGATGAAAATACTTGCTGAACAAAACTCTACCCAAAATCAGAAAGGAACAATTCATCAATTTTTCATCAACTGGAACAATTCGTACATAAACACAACAGCTACTCAATAATACAATTGATCCACTTTGTTTTTGAAATAAGATTTTACTTCTATTTGATTTTCAATGTTTTCTTCATTTTAGATAAAGTTTAGTTTATTAGGTTTTGAATAAGACTTTATTTTTAAAATGAACTTTTAATTTTAGAATAGTTTTAGATTTATAGAAAAATTATGAAAATAGTAGAGGGTTCCCATATACCTCACCCAGTTTCCCCTACTATTAACATTATATATGAGTAGGATACATTTGTCACAATTAATGAACCAATAGTGATACATTATTATTATTAGCTAAGGTCCATACTTGATTTGTTTCTACTTAATGTCTTTATTTTTATTTTTTTGAGATGGAGTCTTGCTCTGTCACCCAGGCTGGAGTGCAGTGGTGGCACCATCTCGGCTCACTGCAAGCTCCACCTCCCGGGTTCATGCCATTCTCCTGCCTCAGCCTCCAGGCGCCCACCACCATGCCCGGCTAATTTTTTTTTGTATTTTTAGTAGAGACAGGATTTCACCGTGTTAGCCAGGATGGTCTCAATCTCCTGACCTCATGATCCGCCCACTTCGGCCTCCCAAAGTGCTGGGATTACAGGCGTGAGCCACTGCACCCGGCCAATGTCTATTTTTTATTCCATGATCTCATCCAGGATACCAAATGACATTTAGCTGTCACATCTTCTTACACTCCTCTTATTTGACAGTTTAAAACTTTATTTTTATTGGCCAGGCATGGTGGCTCACGCCTGTAATCCCAGCACTTTGGGAGGCCGAGATGGACGGATCACTTGAGGTCAGGAGTTCAAGACCAGCCTGGCCAACATGGTGAAACCCCTTCTCTACTAAAAATGCAAAAATTAGCTTGGTGTGGTGGTGCACACCTGTAATCCCAGCTACTCAGGAGGCTAAGGCATAAGAATCACTTGATTCCAGGAGGCGGAGGTTGCAGTGAGCCAAGATCGTGCCACTATACTCCAACTTAGGTGACAAAGTGAGACTCTGTTTCAAAAAAAATAAACCCAAACATTTATTTTTATTAAGGTTTTCTGCTAATACTTTGTAAGATAATGATGCTTAATGTTTCTATATTACAAATTTACAATTTTACTTGACTTTTAAATTTTAACACTTAAAAAGCGAATTATAAAGTTGTTTGACTAATGTTCATGTTATGCATTCCGAACACTTATAAATCAGAGTATTGATACCAGTATTTTGGAATTACCATCAATAAATGCTGAGTGTCCAGCATTGCTGTCCTTGCACCAGTATGGCAGTGACTGGAGCCGAGCAGGATGGGCAAGACATGGGGAACATGAACACACACGGCTGAGGCTCTGGGTGCAGGACACGACTGCTAGGAACCAGGGGGTGTGCAGCAGAGGGCAGCTGAGCAGCTCAAGGCTTGCTTCTGTGCAGTGAGACTCCCAAGCCTAGACCATCCTAAAGGGTTCTGCAAACATGTCTCTTGCCCCAGCACCCTTACCACTCTGTTCTTCCTCTGTATACAGCCCAAGAGGGCTTGCTTGTGTTAGCCCAATCCAGTTTCCTTGTCTTGCACAGACAGTGCTCTGGGACCACTTTACAGTGATGATTTGGACTCAGGGACATTATCTTAGAGAAGTCTTTTTTTTTTTTTTTAATTGAAATTTTTTTTTAGAGACAGGGTCTTGCTCTGTCATCCAGGCTGGAGTGCAACAGTGCAATCATGGCTCACTGAAGCTTCAAACTCCTGGGCTCAAATGATCCTCCCACCTCAGCCTCCCAAGTGGCTGGGACTACTAAATCCAGATAACGCCACTAAATCCAGATAATTTTTTATTATTACTTTTTTGGAAGGGATGGGGTCTTGGTATGTTACCTAGGCTGGTTTCCAATTGCTAGGCTCAAGTGATCCTCTTGCTTTGGCCTCCCAAAGTGCTAGGATTGTAGGCATGAGCCTATCTCAGAGAAGTCTTAAGCCTGTGCTTCCCCAGGCCTGGCTCATTGCTTGGAACACAGTAAGTACTCTGTATGTGTAGGTGCTATTATTTGTTCAACCAATGTCGAGTAAATGAAGGAAACTGGCACCATTGGCAGGAAAAGGCTGCCCCTCTGCAGATATTAGGAGCTGATGAGATTCAGGGACCCAAGGTGGGATGGTGAGGACAATGAGGTGAGTGAGTGGAGCACCCTAGTCTGCAGTGTGGAGAGGGTGGGGGGCGAGAAGAGTGAGGAGGAAGGGGACCACCAGTGCCATCCCCAGCCCCAGCTCTATCAATGGCAGCCTGACTTAGGTCTGCTGGCCACACAGAAGGTGACCCCCGGCAGCAACCACCTCTAGGATTCCGAGATGCAAGTCCATCATCAGCATCCAAAAATTATGATTAAAAGTTTAGTCAATTACTTATTGCATGCCTGTGCCAAAATATCTCCCGTAACCCATATATATGTGTGTGTGTATAAATACACATATACACCTACCATGTACCCACAAAAATTAAAAATTTTTAAAATGTTTAATCACAAGTCTGTAGTATAACATCATTAGTAGAGTCTGCTGACATTACAATCTATTGATCTCCCCAGAGTTACCAAAAGTATTTCACAATAGTTAGGCTTCCTTCTGTCCATAGTTCAGGGCATATTCAAAGTCTCTAAAGCTGACGTGACCATCTGAGTCTTGATCTACTTCCCTGGAAAATGAAACAAAAAGTCATTTACACATTATTCTCGTTAACACCTATGCACCGAGAGCACATTAGAATCTTTATTTATTTGCATGTCTGTGTGACAGAGGAACCTATTTTATCTACTTGAAGGCTGAGATTGATGCCTTTTTTTTTCACTGATAATAAATGTTTGCAAGAAAGAAAGGGTATTTATTAAAACTCACAGAAATAATATATTCCACATACTTAAAGAGATGAAGCCAAACACACAGATTATATAAGAAAAAAAGAAATGGCTCTTTCTAATTATCTTACACATGTCTTTCTGTGATATGTCAAAAACATATGCAGGCCAGATGCAGTGGCTCACACCTGTAATCCCAGCACTTTGGGAGGCCAAGGCTGGTGGATCACCTGAGGTCAGGAGTTCCAGAGCAGCCTGGCCAACATGGTGAAATCCCGTGTCTACTAAAAATACAAAATTAGCCAGGCATGGTGGCAGGCACCTGTAATCCCAGCTACTCGGGAGGCTGAGGCAGGAGAATCGCTTGAACCCGGGAGGGAGGCAGAGGTTGCAGTGAGCAGAGATCATGCCACTGCACTCCAGCCTGGGTGACAGAGCAAGACTCCATCTCAATTAAGAAAAAAAAAAAAGTGTGTTTGAAAGCATAACTGAGGAGTAGTGGTCCCAAGTCCTCTTTGGGGGGCATTCTAAAACTATGCCTTACAAGTAGCTCCTGCGGTTGATGCCAATCATATTTTGTTCAAACATCAAATTCGTATCAACCATGACATAGGACTTTTTAAAGCAAGGACTGGCCCAAGCAAGAGAGCCACTAATCACTGTAATAGTTTTAAAGCAGGCTTTTAAAATACTGAATTCTAAAATAAACTTTCTGAATATTTCATGCCAAAGTCTCTGAAGTCTATAATGGTTCTGGATAGAGTGATGATAATTTTTCATTCTTTTGAAGTAGAGAAAAATCCCTACTTCTCTGCCCCAGGGCAAAACCATGTTGCAGTGTGTTCGTATAAAATGATTGCAGACTGCGGAGGCCATTATTCTTATTACTTCTTTTGGTAAAATATACATGATGATTTCATGCTACACAGGACCAAAAGTATAGTGTCAGATCTCTTCTAAGGGATTAGAAATAATCAGTATCACGTTACTAACTACAGAATATGAATCATCCCTTTTATTAAATTAGATAATTGAAGATTCTTAATATTGCCTAAGTATTTTTTCCCAAGGAATTGGATTAGATAAACAGCCTTTTTTCTTTCCACTCTGAACTGGTATGGTTGAACTATAAATCTCAGACGGTAAGTTAAGTGAATAACCTAGAAAAATAATGTTTAGAATAAACTGCTTCTGATAATATTTTTTGTGTGTGCGAGTGTGCTTATTCACTTATTGAGATGCTGAATGCTTGTAGAGAAGTGAGTCCCTTTGCCTGACTTTCTGAGTAAACGACCTCATTGTTATTGCATTAACTTTTTTTTTGAGATGGAGTCTCACTGTGTCACCCAGGTTGGAGTGCAGTGGTGCGATCTCGGCTCACTGCGACCTCCACACCTCTCCGGCTCAAGCAATCTTCCCACCTCAGCCTCCTGAGTAGCTAAGAATACAGGCACACAGCACCACGCCTGGCTACTTTTTGTATTTTTTTGGTAAAGATGGGGTTTCTCTATGTTGCCAGGCTGGTCTCAAACTCCTGAGCTCAAGCCATCCCTCTGCCTCGGCCTCCCAAAGTGCTGGGATTATAGGCATGAGCCACTGTGCCCCGCCTGTTCTTGTATTAAGTTCTGACTTTTCTTGCTGCCTTTGCCAGAGCTTTCCATCATCAAATGAGCATAGTATAACCAAGAACTGTTAAAACTGGAAAGTGTATTCAAAACGTGTGGGGTGGCATTTTATTCACATAATGAATGGAAGGGCATCATCATTTTAAATTTATATTTCATATGAGACACGCTGAAATACTTTATGTCTTTGGACTTTTCGTCCTCATCACATATATACAAGCAGGTCTGGTCATCTCACAGAGAGTGCAGAGGAAATTCAAGTTCAGGGCTATCATTTTAAAAGCGAACAAATACTGTTTTTCATTGCAGACAGAATCATTCTGAAGAAGGAAGGTCTCATAGCACCCACACTCCAATCACTGTGACAGAAAAGATGTGTGGTGGGTAGAATTAGTGACTGGCTGCGGAGAGGAAGGAAATGTCATCAGGTAAAAAGCCCCCTCGTTTCTGTTACAGCATTCAACCCTAACGTGAGTTTGCTCTAGTTTTGAAACTAGAATACGTTGTTTGGGTGTCATCAACAAACCCTCAGCACTAAACAATTCAGCCTCCTCACCCCGCAACCCTGACGCGAAAGAAACTTGAGGACGGCAAGACCTTTGTCTTGTTTGCTGCTGTGGCCCCACTTCTTGCCCCACAGCAGAGGACGAATGTTGAATGAATGAATTTGTGGAATAAATGAATCTGAGGAAACAGCTGATAATATTATAGAAAATCTATTACCTTGCAGGAGGTACTAGGGGATTAAAGAAAGAAACTATCACCTCATTGTCTTCACTGAGTCTAAAAACGCTTGTGGCCTGACGTGATGGCTCATGCCTGTAATCCCAGCACTCTGGGAGGCCCAGGCGGGTGGATCACCTGAGGTCAGGAGTTCGAGACCAGCCTGGCCAATGTTGTGAAACCGCATCTGTACTGAAAATACAATAACTAGGCAGGCATGATGGTGCATGCCTGGAATCCCAGCTACCAGGAAGGCTGAGGCAGGAGAATTGCTTGAACCCGGGAGGTGGAAGTTGCAGTGAGCCAAGATCGTGCCATTGCACTCCAGCCTGGGCGAAAAGAGCAAAACTCAATCTCATAAATAAATAAAGAAACGCCTGAGAAACACCTCAGACCCATCATTCAGGGATCCGTAAGTAACTCAATTACGGTTTCCAGGCTCAACCACATTTTGCAAAGCATAGACTAGGTACAGACGAGACCACATGAGAGACAAGCTTTGGAAAATGAGGCTCAAAACACGGGGCAGTGGAGCGGGGGAACCCCTTGAATGTCAGGCTGAACCACTTAGAGTTAAGCAGCAGGAAACTGTGAACCAGTGCAGAACGCTGGGTGCACGTGTTCGAACCCACCCCACAGTCAAAGACCACGCACTTCAATCCAGTGAAGCAGCTGCCCTTTTACCAGACACAGGGATATAGGTATAGACACATATACAGACTTTTATCTCAGAAATGGCTTGTCAAAGGAATTAAAGTTTACGCAGTGTAAAAGAGGAGAATTAATTGTTATTAACAATAACTGCCTCTAGAAATGTAGGTCCAGTGAAATTAAAGGCTTTTTTGGTGTGTTTGTTTTTGAGATGCAAAAGGGAGACCTGGAATTGATTTTGGGAGTAGAGACTCAAGAGAGCAGAACTGGGCTGGGCGCGGTGGCTCACACCTGTAATCCCAGCACTTTGGGAGGCTGAGGTAGGTGGATCACTTGAGGTCAGGAGTTCGAGAGCAGCCTGGCCAACATGGTGAAACCCCATCTCTATTAAAAAGACAAAAATTAGATAGGCGTGGTGGCACATGCCTGTAATCCCAGGTACTTGGGAGGCTGAGGCAGGAGAATCGCTTGAGCCTGGGAGATGGAGACTGCAGTGAGCTGAGTTCACACTCCAGCCTGGGTGACAGATCCCATCTCAAAAAAGAAAAAAAAAAAAAAAAGAGAGAGAGAGAGAACTGCTCTGTATTACTTGGTATGAACAATTTAGGACCAACCAGGAGGAAGGAGATGACAAGCCAAGACAGGAGAGGGTACAGGCACAGGGAGATGCCATATGAGAACAGTCATGAATTTCCCCAATGATGTGGTGACCAAAAGTCCTTCGATTAACTGTTACGTCTCCGATGTACTTCCAAATTGTTTGTATTACCTGTTCTAACCTCTCCCCTATCTTCACCAGGAGTTCAAGACCAGCCTGGGCAAAATGGTGAAACCCCGTCTCTACTAAAAATACAAAAATTAGCCGGGCATGGTGACACACGCCTATAATCCCAGCTACTGGGGAGGCTGAGGCAGGAGAATCAGTGGAACCCAGGAAGTGGAGGTTGCAGTGAGCTGAGATCGTGCCACTGCACTCCAGCCTGGGAGACAGAGCAAGACTCCGTCTCAAAAAAAAACAAAAACAAAAACAAAAAAGTGGTTATAATTACTTTCATCAGCATGAATGTTAGCATTTTTCTCTCTCACACCCAGATTTGTTACACAAGATTCTAATTGCTCTTTTTGGTGGTGCTGTGTGGGCTTCAACAGCCCAGGCTGGCTGCTTCCCTGACCCAGAGCTAAGAGGTCTCAACCCTGAAGGAGCCAGGGTTTTACACTGGGAGACTTTTATTAAGATTAGTAATAAAAGGGTGGGAACATATTGCTCTAATACATTCTGAAGGAAAACCTAGGGTTTTTTAAATTAAAAAAAATGTCAATAGTTGGCTGGGTGCAGTGGCTCAAGCCTGTAATCCCAGCACTTTGGGAGGCCAAGGTGGGCAGATCATGAGGTCAGGAGTTGGAGACCAGCCTGACCAACATAGTGAAACCCCATCTCTACTAAAAGTACAAAAAATTAGCTGGGCATGGTGGCGGGTGCCTGTAATCCCAGCTACTTGGGAGGCTGAGGCAGAAGAATCACTTGAACTCAGGAGGCGGAGGTTGCAGTGAGCCAAGATCACACCACTGGACTCCAGCTCAGGTGACAGTGCGAGACTCTGTCTCAAAAAACAAAACAAAACAAACCAAAACAAAAGTAAATAGTCAGTGTTTCTCACAAGCAGTAAATGTTTCTTGTATGAAAATGCTGACATCATAACAATTTCTTAGAATGTTCTGAAAGTGGGTATTTCTTGGAAAATCATTTTCTTTAAAATTATTCAGGGGTACCCCATGTCCAAGTCTCCAAAGCCAGGCTTCAGACTAGAGTACTTGCTTTTACCCAAGTTACTTAAAAATAATGAAAGAAAGAAAGAAAAGGAAATGGTTTAAATTTTATTACATTAATACAATGGAATCTTTTCTATTAAAATGATATAAAGACTATGAAAGTGATATTTTTAAAGTGGGAACAAGAATACAGAATGGTATATGCATCATCATTGCAATGTTTTCATTTTTAAATTTTAATTTTAATTAATTAATTAATTACTTTAGAGACAGAGTCTTGCTCTGTTACCCAGGCTGGAGTGCAATGGCACGATCTTGGCTCACTGCAACCTCTGCCTCCCAGGTTCAAGCGATTCTCCTGCCTCAGCCTCCCGAGTAGCTGGAATTACAGGCACGGTCTCAAACTCCTGACCTCAAATGATCCACCTGTCTTGGCCTCCCATAGTGCTGGGATTATAGGCGTGAGCTACTGTGGTCAGCCCCATAATTGCAATTTTATAAACGTTTATATTCTTTTAGGCAGAAGCTGAAGGTTATATGCTACATAGAAACTTGTCTTATGAAGATGATAGGGTTTTGGGCAATTCTGTCTTAAGATATTCCTTAATATTACTTACATATTTTTCACCTGAAAGAATATTTTCTTTCTTTTTAATCTGAATTTTCCAAACAATTGGCCTTATTTCAAATTGTATAAATCCACAATAGCTAGAGCTGGGCTTCTCAACGTCAGCGCAACTGATATTTTGGACCAGACAATGCTCTGATATAGCAGAGAGGGGGCTGTCCTGGGCATTGCAGGACGTTTAGCAGCATCTCTGGCCTCTGTACCTGCCAGATGTTGGTAGGACCCTCTCCCACCCCTCATGCCCAATTGTGACAAGCCAAAAATGTCTCCAGAAATTGCCAAGTGTCCCTTGGGGGACACAATCGCTCCAGTTGAGAACCATTGAGCTAGAGGAATCACAGTTTAAGGCAATCCTTTCGAACAGTCCAGCTAAATCTACACTTACTGATATAATTGCTTTAAAGACTTTTTCTTAAAAAAAAAAAAAGTGATTTCAGGGTCAGCTGAGGCACATGTGTCTCAGATCATACAGAAGATTGTCCCAACACTCTGAGGTTTTGAAATGAGCCCAGAGAAGACCCCACTGGAGAGGCAAACTCTTGCTGGTGGTAACAGGGACTGTGCCAGACATATCTGTGTTCCCAACAAAAGCACTGACAGATAGTAATTATTTTGTGTCACTCTGATAATCACATGAGATTTTGAAAGTTGACGCCGTATTTGATTCACCTGAAACATGAATGAGAAATTTAATGTGGAGGCCTAGATTTAAGTGAGAAAAGTTTTCTTAGTGGGATTTTTGGGGTGGGGGAAAAGGGAGAGAGCAGCTTTTTCTTTCTGATTCTTTATGGAATAATTTAAACCAAAGTCAAAACTGCCATTACATTAGGGACAAAGCTGTCATACTGACTGAACAGTGAAAGTAAAAATTACCCTCCAAGCAAGGCGCCCCTGCTGGGGATGAGAGGACCCGCCAATTGAAGGTGTAATGATGACTCCCTCTCCCGCAAGCAGCCTTCTCTTCTGAGGAGCCCGCTGCTGCTTCCCACTGGCGTGCTTGCCTCTTTGTTGATGAGAGTCCTGCAGGGCTCTACAGCAATTCAGCTGGTAATGTGTTTATTAATTTTACCTTTTTAAAGACATGTGTTAAGAGAAGCCATTCGGATATGCAGGAAAGACTAAAGAGATATGCAGATGATTTCTGGTCTCTTCTAGGCTCCGACATGACTCTGGCAGATGCACTGCATTCTCTTCGGCGTGTACTGGGGTCCCTCTGTGCCCATCCCACACTATGCAACCTTCTTTGACACCAGCCGCTGCTGGGAAAGCCTCGCCTGAGCCAGTAACAGTATCTTTTGCTATTTGGGACTGCTCTGATACCTGGGGTGGCACCCCCTGCCCCCTAAGCATGGAAGCATGAAAAAGAAGGTGTTAAGGCCCTCTTCAGGCACAGAGCAGGTAGAACTTCTTGACCAATTTACACTCCAGCTCACTCTGCTGTTTTCTCTTTCCTTCATTGTGCACGGCTCCAGTCTCAGGCCGGTAATTAACCCTTAAAAGCCTGTGCATGAATTATTGAATCAATGTACCAAAGGAGCACAGGACTGTTGTGGAGATGTCACGCTTATGGTAGGAAAAGGCTGTTGCAATACCAAGCCTCACCTCTGCATCCCAGACGTCCACATGTGGGTAGAACTGAGCAGGTGGCACCCCTTGACCAATGAAGCATGAGGACCGGGGGATTAATGGTTCTCCGCTTCGGTGCTGCACGTAGACAGCTCTGCGGTCATTCTCTTGGCTCTTCGGAGGTTCTGGTAGGATCAAGCTCCAATCGCTCATGTTAGTAATGAGCTTGGTGACAGACACTTGCACTCCCTCATTCTCTGTTTCACAACGACTTGTACACAAGCCCTCATCAGGCTCTGCTTTCAAGAAGAACCCAGGTTAAGACACAATGGAAAGTTTATTTTGAGAGATGAAACTTCACACAGAGCATTTAAATTGCCATCAGCAATAGCACGTCCTATCAGATTCTCATTCAAGTAAAAGAGATCTCACTACTCGAAAGAGATCAGACTATTCCTCTATTTGCAAAATGCTTTTTTTTTTTTGGAGGAAATTAAATATTGTCTTTAAGAAGAGCTCTGAAGTTTCAAGTTCCAAGCAATTAAAACGCCAGAGTTAACCAGAAAAAAAAACACTGCAGCAGTCTTTTTACTGTCTAATATACATGTCTTATTAATAATATTTAGTTCGTTAATAATAAATAGTATTATTGGACTTTAAGTGCTCCTTCAGAGTGAGGACAAGGTATTCCTGAATATAAGATTCTGATAGGGTTCTTTTGGATGCAGAGGTATAGTTATGATCTGATCATAAGCAAGTGCTGGACCTGGCTGTTTAGGATGAACTGTGAAGCATAAGAGAATGTCCAGTTCAGGCCAGGAATAAAGAATGACATAAGCCAGGCAAAACGGTGGCCTCATTCGCACTCAGCTCAGCCTACTAGCCTAACAGTTCCATGGACATTGTTGGTTTCTTCCCCAACATCCATCCTACCTGCTCTGTGCCATGCAGCAGCTGTGTGACTGTGGGGGACAGATCTCCACCCCAGCTCTAGAAGTGGGATCTCACTGGCCTTAAACAATGACTGCAATCCCACTCTCCTTACCACAGTGACTGGCTCGAGGATTGATTGGCTTAAGCCAGTTAACACATGTCATTCCTCCCCTGGCCACTACTGATTGGTAAAGAATTGGTACAAACATAATGAAGTCTAGGAATTTTGTTTGCAAGTTGAGAAGCTCTTTCAATGCGGACACCTGAGATGCAGAGGCGAGGCTTGCTATTGCAACAGCCTTTTCCTACCATAAGCGTGCAATTTCCACAACAGTTCTATGCTCCAATGGTACATTGATTCAATAATTTGTGCACAGGCTTTTAAGTGTTAATTACCAGCTTGAGACTGGAGCTATATATAATGAAGGAAAGAGTCAGAGAACAGCACAGTGAGCTGGAGCCTAAACAAACCATGCCTGAAGCCTCCCCTATGTCAAGACTCTTAGTCACTGACCCAATAAATTCTCTGTGTTGTTTAAGGCAGGATGAAATGGATTTTCTGCTACTTGGAAGTGAAAGCATCCTGACATACAAAGGATCCTGTCTGAAATATTTTCCAAACCTTGCAGTATTTGGAACTTGATGGTCAGACAGCAGATACTCAATGAACATAGTAGTTTTGAAACGATTATTCCATTTTAAAGAAACCATAAATAATTTAGATTTCTCCTTGGATGCTAGTTCAAGATTCTGGATTATTCTCCTCAGCTCTGCATTCTAAAGAAGTAACTTGCTTGCTGTATCCAACAGAAAGTTCTGTTTATGGTGCCTTAATTGTGATTCTTAAGGCACTGAAGAGGCTATTGAGGGGACTAATATATATTTTCCCTAACAAGTGATGGAATAAATTCTCCAGTCCAAGAAAAAAGGAAAAATGGATGTAAAATACAGCCACAGCTTGCCAAAGTGATTAACCATAAATAATGACTCACTTTTTCCTATTTACTAAATTTTAAGAACGAGGAATCTCATTGACAGCTTGAAATATTTTAAAAGGGAGAAAATATAATTTCAGTATGTCATTTCAGATGATTGACTACTTGTAGACATGTGGATAAATGCAATCAACATATAGCCCAAGGCCTTGGACTATACTTCCAGGAAATAATTTGATATTCCTTCTCTATCAAGTGTTTTAACAGAGCTGCTAATAACCGGGGATATGATCGTGTTGCTAACGCTGATTCTCTGGAAGAGAAATGGCAATGTAAGAAAACAGCACAGATCAGACAGCTTTCAGGACAAAGTGCAAAAGTGCATCTTCGAACTAATAATAACAAATCTGTTTCCTGCACTTCTGAGTCACTAAGATCTTCCATTCTTCCCCCCATGCCGTAAATGTGCAACCACCACAGGCGCACTCTGAATATGGCAGGGAGACAGTGTGGTCCAGGAGAAACCTCCCAGGAGGGAGCTCTCTGCTCAGCTAGGTTGCTGCCAAGTCCTGGGCAAGTTTCTCAACTGCTATGACTTTGAAGCTGCTCACGTGTCAAGCTGAATGGCTAGGCTAGATGATTGCTAAGATTTGGTCCAGTTCTCAATTTTGATGAATCTAAGCTGGATCTTAGTTATACAACTAGTATCTTTGTATGCAGAAAATTGGAAAATGCAACCCAACTCCTGTTAGCCATGTTTAGCCTTTAAAAAAAAAAGTAGTTTGAACCTTTGACCCTGTGGACATTTATAAGCAACCATAAGCATATATAAATGTAAAGAAAAAAGATCCTACCATCAACAATGTGAAATATTAGTGGAGATAAAGCCATTTCTATTTCAAATATATAATCACTTCAGCTGAGATACCCAGTATCATCTTGAACTTGATTATGAGATAAAAGAAATGGGACAGAGATGGCAATCATTTAATCTCTTAAGAACAGCTATTCTGAAGAGCTTTTCACTCTATGCTCAATAGATTTCTAGCAGGTTATGATCTGGCTAGAAAGAAAGCATAATGATGAAGAAAATTATGTTTTCAATAACACAGGCTTTTTACAGTACAAGTCCTTCCACAAAGGAGGCAATAAAATGAACTCTGACCACTTTAACAGATGGCATAATGGCTCAGTGCACAGATGTGGCCTCTCTGAAAGCAACAAGTTCATCTCCTTGACTGGAGGTTTAGGAATGAGCTGAACTTTCAAGTGTAATGTAGGAAAGATTACATACTTCCATACAAGAAAGCTGAGTATTAGTGGGTTCAGAAGCTTGGAGAGATGGACTAAAAGAATAAGGCTTAATGAGTTTCATTTTGCTAATGCAACAAATAGAGTTGAAGTTGAAATGTGAACTATAAATATCAAGCCATTTGTAAATGCCCTCCTAATTACATTGTTAGCCATTGTTTAGACGGAAGCTTGCCTTTTAAGAAGTATACTTCCTCAGAGTCAGAAAATACCAATTGTCAAATAATGCTTATTTTCTTTAATAGTATAATATTCTGAGTGGGATATATTTTTAATAATATGTGATAGAAGGACTGTAGAGTTTTTTGTTTACTTTCTTTGGGAAATTTGATAAATCAAAAGTTTATCTGGGAAAATAAATATGCCATAAAATTAAAAATATTTTTAAAAATAATAATGTTATCAAAACAAAAATAAATCCTCAATTCAGTAATTAAAACAGCGTGATTATTACTCAGGAATCAATGGATAAGAACAATGTCCAGAAATATGTATATATAGGAATTCTGCAAAATTCAAACAAGGCAATTCAAACGAGTGGGGATGGAACAGGTTGGCAGGAAAAGAAGCTGGGATAATTGGCTATCCATTTGGGGATGGGTGGAGTTTGACTCCATGGCAGAGCCTGCTTTGTGTTCAACAAAATTTACTTCCCTCTCTTCTGGGGAAAATAGCTAGACTACATTTCCCAGCCTCCCTCGCAATGAGATGCAACCAGGAGTCCCGGCAATGAATGTTAATAATATAATGATATAGGAACAAAGACTAGCCGTTGCTCCATCTAATTAAAAGCGTAATATTTCAAAGGCCTGTACAGGACCTTATAATCACCCTAGGGGCTGTGACATGGCCAAATCCTGAAGGATATTCTCATAACAGTGTTAGCAAATACTCACCAGTAAGTGAGTAATTTACTCTGTATATCTTGGTTGTAGAAAAATTATTTTAAAATTCTGTGAAGATAGAATTTTTTTCCATTAAATGAGAGTGCAGGAACTTATATAAAAATTAAGATTTGTTTTTAACAGCTTGTACTTTAGTTTTCAATAATCCATTTGAGAAAATAAGATTTTACATCTCAGCCCATTTCTCACTGATGCGATGTGCATCACTGAGCCACTAGGAAATTTGGCCTTAGTTCAGCATGACTATAATAAATTATTTATGTTTTCATTTACAACATGCTCCTAGCATTTAAAACCTCTGGGTCTGTGGACGATAATACATGACATAAAAAATGAATAACATTTCTTAATGAAACAATTCCCTCAAATTATCAAAAGCACTCTATTAATGGAGTCCACTCACAATAAAAAAGTCACACCAAATGGAATGACCAAGAGGGCTTTTAACAAGAGAATTTCAGTCTAAAGAGATAAAGGTTCAGAGGGCCATATACAAGCATTTAGAAAATTATGAAATGCATGAGGGGCGTGAATATGGGCAAATCAATCAAATCCTAGGATTAAAACTAAGGGACTCCAAGTGAAAGTTCAGAGGGGACATTTGAGGACTCAAACCTGGAAGTGCTTCTTCATCTAACAGTTAGAATTTGTTTTCTATCCCTGCAATAATTCTCAGAGTTGGTATGGAGATGGGAGAAGAAAAAGGAACATACCGTGAGGGACGTCTTACAAATTGCGTATGACATCCTCATTCCCCGACCCCGTCCGCCTCGCTCCCTCTGCCCAGCACTAAGCATTACTCCTGAGATGGGTGACCGTTGTGCTGACTCTGGTGTGGCATTTGCCTTGTGGGTGGGGGAGGCGAAGAGTCCTCAGAGGCTTCCTGCCAGGAACAGACACTGGCTCATGAGGGGTTTCAATATAGCGTAAATCACTAAGGGACATTAGGATGTTGGGGAGCTGTTCCTACCCTTGGGAAGAAACTGCTCTCCCATAAATTGCCACACTAATACCAATTTCAGGGATTCAAATTACTGGCCCAGTCCAGCAAGACATTTTCTGCCCATTATCTAGTTTCTCCTGCCTCCAGGCAGGGCCACATCATTGATTATGGAGCATTTCAGCCACTAAAAAAGATCACGCTCATCATTAAAGACATTAAGTGTTGATCTGTGCTGGCTAAGTGACTTAAAAGGTTCGTGCCCTTCTAGTAACAACTCAAAGAGGCTATTTCAGGATATTTATTAAACAAATTAAGTATTTACATTATGCTCAAGCACAGAGGCACAGTCACCGAGTGCAGAAGTGTAAGAAGACAAAACCAAGAGAATTTATGTTGGAGAGAACGCAGCATTTTTAGTTCTTAGAAGTGGGGGCTGAGGAACCTCCAAATGCTTGAGAAAGAGACTGAATTGGGCAGGGAAAGTGTTCTGCGTCCCTCCGCCTGTCAATGGCATCCCAATGACCACCTCCTTAAAAGGGAATAAACAGTGATTAAAAACTGCAGAGACAATTTAGAAAATCTCCTTCAAGGCCTAAAGACTAAAGGAAACAGGTATATTAACCCTACAATTTTCCCCCACAATTTAAAATTTTAGGACCCGAATCATGATGAGCCGGATTTTAGAAGTATTTTCTGTAGCCTGTGGTACACACTCTGGTGAAGGAACCCACGTTTTCTTGAACACAGTGACAGCCCATGAATGCTGGACCATCAATGTGACTGAGATTAGTGATCCTCCTCGCCTGCCTATGAACCTGCAGTGGGCAGAGGTCACCTATATCGTGTTCACTGTGCTGTTCCCAGTATTCGGCACAATGTCTGGCACACAGTGGTGTTCAATAAGTGTCTGCTAAATATACGAGCATGTGAACGGGAGAGTTTGGAGAAGGGAGAAAGAACTCACCACTCCACGATCTTACATCAATTGCTCTGAAAATGTTGGACTTGTCCTTCCATCAGCATAAGAACATTAGGATCCTGCTACTTAAATGTAAGACAGATGTTTCTCCCATTGTTATAGTCTTTATAATTTTCATTTTTAACGGCCATATGCAATTTTATCAAATGGATTTATAATAAATTTTTTTTGTTGGACTTTTGAGTCAATCCAGTCTTTTCGCTTTTATAAATGTATTACTGAACATGTTGAGTAACTATGCAGAGGCGGGTAGATCACCTGAGGTCAGGAGTTTGAGACCAGCCTGGCCAACATGGTGAAACCCTGTCTCTACTAAAAATACAAAAATTAGCCGGGCGTGGTGGCAGGTACCTGCAATCCCAGCTACTCGGGAGGCTGAGGCAGAAGAATCGCTTGAACTTGAGAGGCAAAGGTTGCAGTGAGCTGAGATCGCACCACTGCACTCTAGCCTGGGCGACAGAGTGAGACTCTGTCTCCAAAAAAAAAAAAAAAGAAAAAAGAAAAAAGAAATGGATTCTTGAGTTCAGTTACTCATTCACCAGGCAAACACTAAGAGCCCACTATGGTCCAGGCACAGTAGGTTCTGAAGATACATGGGTGAGCAGAAAAGACAAGAGTCCCTTTGAGCTTTTACCCAATCCTGGGAGAGAATTCTACAAGCAAAATTAAATAATTCTATTAATACAACAAAATAATATTACCAGTGTACTAAGCGCCCTGAAGGAGTGACAGAATGTTCTAGGAGAGGGTGGGACATAGGGGCGAGAACTGGGCAGCAGGTTGGGGGATCAAGACCTGGCTGAAATCTGAGAAGCAGGGAGCTAATAAGGGAGGTGCAAGAGGGGAAGAGCTCTCCAAGCAGAGGGAACAGCATGTGCAGGACAGAGCAAGGTACATTCAAGGAACTGAAAGAAGGCAAATGTGACCAGGCACAGAGTGAGGATGAGCATGGGGCCAAATGAGGCTGTGGGGTGCATGGGCTGGAACTATTCAGGTCCTGGAAGTCTATGTAAGGACTTTGGTCATGATCCAAAGAGCGATGGGAAGTCATCAAAGTGCTTCAAGTAGGGGGCTGACGTGCTTGATACAAATTTTGGAAGTTTATCTTTGCTTATTAACACCCTGCCCCAAAGGGATCCATGTCCTATCTCCAGCACCTGTGAATATGTTGTATTATGTGGGGAAGGGAAATTAGGGTTGCAGACAGAATTAAGGTTGCTGACTCTAAAATGGGGAGATTATCCTGGGTTATCTAGGTGGGGCCAATGTAATCTTCGGAGACTTTGAAAGCAGGAGAGGGTGTACAAGAATCACAGGAGCCAGAGAGATGTGAAGATGCTAAACTACCAGCTTTGTTGATGGAGGAAAAAGCCATGAGCGGAAGGCAGGGGGCCTCCGGACGCTGGAAACAGTAGACATGGCTTCTTCACTTGAGCCTCTAGCAGCAATGCGGCCCTGCGGACACCTGGATTTTAGCCCAGTGATGGCCATTTTGGATTTTGGACTCCAGAAATGTAAGATGATAAATTTGTGTTGTTTAAAGCCACCAAGCTGGTGGCAACTTGTTATAGCGGCAATAGGAATCTAATACAAAGGAGATGATCATGAATTTAGTTTTGGGTATTTAAGTTTTACAAGTCTTTGACACAAAGAACATGGACATTTGGAAGTATTATTCATCTATAGCCACTCTCCTAATAAGTAATATGATCTTTATTTAATTATTTTACCTTTCATGACTTCAGTGTTATCATATATAAAAAGAAAATAGATTTAAGGTTGGTTCCAGTTCTAAATCTCTGAGCTTATAAGCCTGGAAAGGAACAAATATGCTTTTCACTTAGATTCCTGTCAGAATTTGGCAATCAGTGGGGAAAAAGTGATATTAAAAATAGTGATCTCAACTAAAGGGGGAAAAGATTCCATTTTTAAAAAGTACCCAAAATATGAAATAACTAGAAATACCTTAATAAGAAATGTGTTGAATTTATATAAAGAAAACTACAGAATTCCTTTGAGACATATAAAAGGATATTTGAAAATGTGCAGGGACAAGCCACGTGTGTATTCCTGGATGGGAAGACTGAACATTGTAAAGATGCCAAATCCTTCCCAATTAATTTATAGGTTGAATGCAATTTTCATCAAAACCCCAAAGGGAGTTCTTGGAACTTCACAAAAATGATTTTACCATTCATCTGGAAAATAAACAGGCAAGAAGAGCTGAGAACAAATGTGACAACAAGAAACACCAGGTTTTAGAACATATTGTAAGAACTGGGGGGAGGAGGGGGGAAGGTGTGTCTCTGGAGTAAGAATAAGGTGTCCAAGGGAATAGGACAGATGTCCTGGAAAGGTCCCCTCATATGAAAAAGGAATCAGCACAGCACAAGGTGACAAAGGCATTATATATAAATGGGGATTATTTAACAAAGGATCATGGAAAAACTGGCTATTTGGAAACAAAAATGCTTAGATCATCACCCCATGCTATATACCAAAATAAGTTCCAAACTCATTAACATGCTAGATAGTCCTAAAATTCAAACCAACCAAGAATATGGAAGCGGATATTAATCTGGTCTCTAGACAAGGAAAATTTTCTTAGTACAAAAGCAATTGAAGAAATTGTGAAGGAAAAGATCACAGATTTGAATAGATGAAAACTTAAAATCTCTGCACATCAAAAATTTTAATAAAAAAGGAAAACAATAAGCTGGAAAAACAATTGTAATAAAAATAGAAAAAAGTAAATGTTTTCACTGTAGAAGAGAAAATGGGCAAATGGTATGAATAGATAATTCACAGAAAATAGAACAGAAAAGGCTAATAAACATGTAAAAACGTTCAAGGTTATTAGCAATTGGAGAAATAAAACAAAAAAATGAGATACTCTTTCCACCTATTAGATTCGTAAAGATTTGAAAAATAGCACTCGGCCATTGGTAAGAACAGGGAGAGAAAGGGCATATGCAGTGAGGGGAGCAGAATTTGTTTGTTACAGGAGCTGTAAAAATGATAAAATAACTTCAGACTCTCTGATACGATACCTTGATATCTAGGAACATCTCCTAAGAAGATAAAAGTGAAGACAAATTTGTTTATTGTAGGATTATTTATAAAGGAAAATGGCAAAATGAAAAGCATGGATATAAAACTCACACTCATCTTAACAAAAACAGAGAAATAGGGAAGAATCAATACCAAAATATTAATGATGATTATCTTTGGTTTGGTATGAATATGGTTGTTTGGTTTTTTTTTGTTTGTTTTGTTTCCTTTCTTCAGACCTTTCTCTATTTCCAGCATATTCTATGAGGAGCATTTGTTACTTCAGCCAGATCTCCTCCCAACCGTCCACCTCCCATGCCCTGCCCCACCTTCTACCCTCCACCCCCCACAAAATGCCTACGTGCTCAGCACACAACCACTTCTCTATTTTGTGAGTTTCCCATTGCGTGCAGCTGATAGCTTAGGGAAAATTCATGCTTGATAAAATCATCTTGCGAGTGATGGCCAACCAAGGAAAACCATTTCACACTTAGGGAGTTTACATAACGTGAGTTTATAAGAAAGGAATGAAAGAAAAGATGTTACGGGCAGAACTTTCAGAGAAACAACCGTGCTTGACTCTGCGGAGAAGGAATGCAGTTCCAGGGTGCCCGGTGTCTGCGTGCATTCCTCGGCTGCCGCTCTCTTTCAGTGACTACATGGTCTGACTATTTGACTGGTTTGACACTCTTTAGTAATAAATATATCCCCATATGGAAGTTTTACTGAAAATAGCTCCCTGGGGGGAGAAAAAAAAAACTAACCTTTTTTTTTTTTTTCCACTTTGAATTGAACCACAGGTATAAAATAACTCTGAACTTGGTGTTCAGTGCTACAACCTCTAGAGCACTGTACAGAACAAATGCCCTGAAGTGAGAACTTTTCATGTCTTCTTTTCTTCCCCTCTTTGCTTTTCTGTCCCTCGCTGAAGTGAGCTGTGGTGAGGGCTTCAGACCTGCCGCCTGCCAGCAACACAGGGTCTGGTCCACTGGGAGAAAGCGCTCTACTGACCTGCCCTCGATGCTTCCAGAGTCCAAGCCTCTCCCCAGAACACCACCACGTAGTCTTTTTTCCTTCAAGGGACTTTAAAAGTCACCCAGCAGGCTGGGCACGGTGGCTCATGCCTATAATCCCAGCACTTTGGGAGGATGAGGCGGGCAGCCTGAGGTTGGGAGTTCAAGAGCAGCCTGACCAACATGGAGAAACGCCCTCTCTACTAAAAATAGAAAATTAGCTCGGTGTGGTGGCACATGCCTGTAATCCCAGCTACTTGGGAGGCTGAGGCAGGAGAATGGCTTGAACCCGGGACGTGGAGGTTGTGGTGAGCAGAGATCAGGCCATTGCACTCCAGCCTGGACAATAAGAGTGAAACTGTTTCAAAAAAAAAAAATCACCCAGCCCCACTCTTTCATTTTACAGATGGGGAAACAGAAGCTCAGATGCACGAAGCTGCTTTTTTACCTAGCATAGCAGAGCAGGTCTCTGGATTCATGGCACAGTCCTATGCCCAGCTAATAACTCTGGGCTTTTGGAGATTTTGAGGGTCTTTGCCAAAAACCCAGGTTGGTCCCATTGGACACAGAAAGAAACACCAATTTGTAATACACTGCCATCTCAAAGCTGTGTAACACTGCAAGCAGTACCAGGAACAAGACACTGGGACTCCCCATTTCAACTGCTTGATCATTTCCAGCTTATGTGGGAATATGGGATAAACTCTAGGATTAGGATGACTTTGGTGTGCAGTTAGCCTAAAGCTTTTCACAGCCATGCAGAATTAGGGGCTGAATAAGACATGAAGATCTATCCTTGGAATATGCGGTAATTATGACATCACAATGAACATCCTCCCCAGAGCCCCACAGAATAGCCCAAGAGAACATCCCAACAATTTGGGGGTGGGAAAAGAAGTCACAAAAAAATTTCAAAATATTAGTGTTTCAAAAATGGTGTCATAAGTGTGCATGTAAAAAATTTGTTTAAGTTCTTAGTTAGGTTTTCCCCCCACGGATGCTGGGTTGGGCTTAAGAAAAAAGTCTTTCACAAAACCTGAGTTTAATAGGAGCATTGGTATCATAATTGGAGGAATTTCATTATGAAATCCTTTTTTTTTCCCCAAGATGGAGTCTTGTTCTGTCACCCAGGCTGGAGTGCAGTGGCACAATCTCGGCTCACTGCAACCTCCGCCTCCTGGGTTCAAGCAATTTTCCTGCTTCAGCCTCCTGAGTAGCTGAGATTACAGGTGTGCGCCACTATGCCCAGCTAATTTTTGTATTTTTAGTAGAGAAGGGATTTCACCATGTTGGCCAGGATGGTCTTGAACTCCTGACCTCATAATCCACCCGCCTCAGCCTCCCAAAGTGCTGGGAGGTGTGAGTCATCGTGCCCCACCGAAATCCTTTCTAATTAGTACTATATAAATTGCTGTAAATTTGAATTTTGGGCAATGGTGAGGAAATAAGCTGATGGAGGAAAGTGAGTCCTCCTGGAACATCCTAAAGATTAGAGTTTTGACTCATTTGTCGGGTTCAACTGGAAAAATAAAAATCAAGAAGAAAAGAATTTTAGCATTTTTTCCTATTTTAGTGAATAATGTCATTGGTATTGTGGTAGACATTATGCTGAATCTGTAGATAGCTTTGGGTAGTACTGACATTTTCACAATATTAATCCTTCCAATCCATGAGCATGGTATATCTATTTTGTCTGTGTCCTCTTCAATTTCTCTTATCAGTGTTTTATAGTTTTCCTTGTAGAGATTTTTTATTTCTTTGGTTACATTTCTTCCTAGGTATTTTATACTTTTTTTGTAGCTATTGCAAATGGAATTGCTTTTTTGATTTCCTTTCAGTTTGTTCACTGTTGGCATATATAAATGGTACTGATTTCTATAAGTTGATTTTGTATCATATAACTTCACTTAATTCATTTATCAGTTCTAATAGTTTTTTGGTGGAGTCTTTAGATTTTTCTAAATATGTTGCTAGCAAACAAGGATAATTTGACTTCTTCCTTTAGGAACATGACGAAGTACCAACAACTCCTTAAAAAGAAAATCTTTGAAACATTAGAGCAAAAGATAAAAAATTTGTGAACTAACAAGAAAAGTAACCATAAAAGAAATATGTTCTTCTCATAATACAGTTAATTCACTCCTAGCACACTTTGCTGGCCCTCACAATTACTTACATGTTAAAAGGCTTAAAAGGGAATTTTATAAAATAAAGTATATATTCCTAATCTTTAACTTCTGAAAACTAAACAAAGCAAAACCCTTAGTGGAGATACAGATATTAGTGGCATGTTTCCTAAAGCAAACTCAAAACAGAGATACTCTTTATCTTACATTTTATTTAATAAACTAGCAGAGGGTCTTGCCATGGTGAAAAGGCAAGAAAAACAAATAAGAAAAATTAATAGGAAAGAAACATTATTAATTGCTACAGCTGCGATTACATAACCCAGAAAACTCAAAGGAATCTACTAAGAATTTTAGAAGTAAAATAATGCAAGGATAATTATTATATAAAACATGCTCTAAAAATAACATTCCTTTTCAACAACAACTATCAAACTTTTTGTTTCAAAATTAGATTTCTCTTATAACAAGGAAAAAATATATCTGTATTTAATACACATTCGTTGAGTACCCACTTGGTAATTAAAGTAAGGTAGAATGTATCAGTCCAATAAAAAAACTATAAACATTTTATAAAAGAAAAAAGAAAAATAGGCAATACTTCAAGGTAATTTGTAGATTTAATACATTTCTAAATAAAATAATAATAGGATATTTTAGTATGTAAGAATTCTGAAGTTCATATCAGAGATTAACTGGGACAATAAGGGGCAGCTTAAGAGAGATCAGAATGTATCAAAAAGCAACCCACATTAAAAGAAATAGGAGCAGCGACTAACACCTGTAATCCCAGTGCTTTGGGAGGCCAAGGTGGGAGGATTGCTTGAGGTCAGGAGTTCGAGACCAGCCAAAAACTGGGCAACATAGTGAGACCCTGTCTCTACAAAAAATAAAAAATAAAAAAATTAGCTGGGTATGTACCTGTAGTCCTAGCTACTCAGAAGGCTCAGATAGGAGGATCACTTGAGCCCAGGAGTTCTGGATAACAGTGAGCTATGATCGTACCACTGCATTTTAGCCTGGGTGATACAGCTGAGACTCCTTCTTAAAAAAAAAAAAATTATAAATATAAACTTAGATCCTTACTTTATACTATAAAACAGAATAAAGACATTGTAAATAAAAATTTAACATACAATATCCCAAAGGTAGATGAAAATAATAATATATTTATCCCAGGTAGGTATTTAGATTCACTATTTAAAACACACGAGAAAATTACAAGTAAATTGCAGTTGCCAGGCCAGGCGTAGGCGTGGTGGCTCATGCTTGTAATCCCAGCACTTTGGGAGGCTGAGGCGGGTGGGTCACTTGAGGTCAGGAATTCCGAGACCAGCCTGGCCAACATGGCGAAACCCTGACTCTACTAAAAATACAAAAATTAGCCGGGTGTTGTGGAAGGTGCCTGTAGTCCCAGCTACTCAGGAGGCTGTGGCAGAAGAATTGCTTGAACCCGGGAGGCAGAGGTTTCAGTGAGCTGAGATCACGCCACTGTACTCCAGCCTGGGTGACAGAGTGAGACTCTGTCTCAAAAAAGAAAAAAAAAAAATGCAGTTGGGGTAGAGAGTAAACCAAGATAAAAGGTAAATATGGATATGAAATTGTGATAAATATTATATGTAAATGTTGACATCTAAAATATATGAAAAGCTCTTATAACTCTATAGGAATAATTCAAAATTACCAATGACAAACGGTTAAAAGTTACAGAAGGAAAAATATTTTAAATACCAAATTTAAGTAAATGTTCAACTTGCCAGGTAAGTGAAATGAAATAAAGCTGCAATGTCACACTTTACACTCACCAAAATAGCCAGTAAAGACAAGTGAGAAAGACCAGAGTTGGCGAGCCTCCAGGGAACAACACACTATGATTCAGTGATAGTGTTTCAAATTCTTTGGAAGACAGACAACAAGTAGAACTACAAAAGAAAGAAACAAGAGGGAAAGAGGAGGTACGGAGAAGAAGGGAAGGAAGGAGGGAGGAAGGGAGGGAAGAAGGAAAGAAGAAAAGATTATGTTTTTGACCCATTCATCTTATTTCTGAAAATGTATCCAAAGAAAATATACTTTAAAATTTTCTGCTCTTCAACAAACACAGGTAAGGCAATGAACAGACAAGCTACAGCCTAGAAGAAAAATCTTTGCAAAGTACATGCCTGATAAAGCAATATGTAAAGAACTCTCAAAACTCAATGATAAAGCAAACACCACGGTAAAAAACAGGTGAGAGATTTGAACAGACACTTCACTAAAGAAGATACGATGGAAAATACGCACATGAAAAGATATTCAACGTCATTGGTCATTACAAAAATACTGACTAAAACCACAGTGAGAGACACCACTACATGCCTGTAAGAATGGCTAAATTTACAAAGACAGAGTGTTAGTGAGGACGCAGAGCACCTGGAATTCTCATTCACTGCTGGTAGAAATGAAAACAGGTACAGCCACTTAGGAAAAAATTGGCAGTTTTGTAAAAAAACTAGACATATAATACATCTACCATACGGTCCAGCCATTCTACCCCTAGCTACATATCCAAGGGAAAAGAAAGCACATATGTATTCGGACTTGCAAACCAATGTTCACAGCAGCTTTATTTGTTTAATGGCCCCAAACTGGAAACAAACCCAACCTCCATCAACATGGTACATTGTTACAATGTACTCAGCAATGGAAAAGGAATGAACTCTTGATACATGGTATCCCACGGATAAATCTCAAAGTAATTACACAGGGTCAAAGAAGCCAGACCAAAACAAGTGCATAATTATATGATTCCATTTATATAATATTGTAGAAAATGAAAACTAATTTGCAGTGTCAGAAAGTAGTTCAGTGGTTATCCGAGAAGGGGGAAGGGGGAACAGGGAGGTGGGAAGGGATAGGAGGGTGGGAGGAACTGCAAAGGGATACAAAGAAACTTTCTATTTTTTTTTTTCTTCCTGGAGACAGGGTCTCACTTTGTCACCCAGGCTGGACTGCCGTTGCATGATCATAGCTCACTACAGCCTAAAACTCCTGGGTTCAAGCGATCCTCCCTGGTCAGCCTCCAGCGTAGCTGGGACTACAGGGGAATGCCACCATGTCCAGCTAATTACAAAAAAAAACCCCATTTTTTTTTAGAGACGGGGTCTTGCTTTGTTGCCCAGGCTGGTCTTGAAGTCCTGGCCTCAAGCAGTCCTCCTGCCTTGGTCTCCCAAAGTGCTGAAATTACAGGCATGAGCCACTGTGCCCAGCCCCAAAGAAACTTTTAACGCTGATGGCTATCTTCAATATTTGACTGTAGTTATATTTCATGTGTATACATACCAAAAATTATTCAAGCATGTTAAATTATTAAATATATGTAGTTTATTACACATAGGTTATATCACAATAAAAATGTAAAAAAAAATTTAGATAAAAAGTCATTTATACCATCATCTTTTACAATTGTAAAAATCTGTTGGGAAATCCCAATCCAACAATAGGAATATGACTCAGTAAACTATGGCTCATCAATTTACCATAAAGCTTTTCTGTTATTAAACATAATACATGTAAAGACCACGCAGACATAAACTTCCTCATAGTAGGACACAAAACCACATATATTATAACAGCTATACAAAAGCCTAGGATTACATAAGGTTAAAGACTGGAAGAGGCTATAGAAAAACCTAACAGTTGTCATAGTAAAGGAAGGGATTACAGGTGTTTAAGTGCAGAGCTGTCGATTTTTTTTCCTTTATTCACAAAGAAGAGCATGCTTGTGTTTTAGAAGTTTAGTAACATCTTTCTAAAGCTCTCCAGAGAAACAGACACAATAGAGACATCTAAAGCTCTCTCCAAAGGAGTTGGGAAGTCCTGCCACCAAAGAGACAAAGAAACTTAAGGAAAATTAAATGCTGAATTCCCCAGCAAAATATTCATCATTTGCCTTTTCCCTCTCTCCTTCCACTCTTCTCCATTCCACAGCCCCCACCACTCTCACTGCTGGCCTTCCCCTGGACACTGCCTCACTCAGGTCCTTCTCATTCCTCCCCTAGCTACCATCACAATGCTGCACACTAGATTTCAGTCCCTACACTGCCATCTAGACAGGTGACATCACATATATCCCTCATCAAAACGTTCGAAGACTCCCACTCGGCCCACATAATACAGTTAACTCCTTCACATGGTCTCTCAGGAGCTGCAGTAGCCTCTACTCGCAGCCTTATTTAAACATTATTTCCTTATTCCCAAACTCCAGCCTCTTATTTGCTATTCCTTAATTCCTATGCACTACTCAAAGTTCTAGGGGTATAAAAATGAGTAATAGATGTACGATGGTTAATTTTATGTGTTACCTTGGCTAGGCTATGATGTCCAGTTGTTTGATCAAATACCAGTCTAGACATTGCTGTGAAGTTAATTTTTAGATTTTTAGATATTATATATAATATATATATGCTTTATACATTATAATATATATTATATATAATATACATATTATATACATGTTTTACATATATATATATATATATATATATATATATATATATATATGGTTTCTCTTTGTCATACAGGCTGGAATGCAGTGACCTGATCTCAGCTCACTGCCACCTTGAACTCCTGGGATCAAGTGCCTGGCTAATTTTTTATTTTTTGTAGAGATGGGGGTCTCACTATCTTGCCCAGGATGGTCTCCAACTCCTGGGCTTGAGCAATCCTCCTGCCTTGGCCTCCCAAACTGCTGGGATTACACCTGTTAGCCACTGTGCTGGGCGGTGATTAACATTTAAATCAGTAGACTCTGAGTAAAGCATATTGCTCTCCATAACATAAGTGGACTCATCCAATTAGTTGAAGGTCTTAAGGGCAAAGACTGAGATCTCCCAAAGAAGAGGCAATTCTGCCTCAAGACTGCAATAACAACTCTTCCTTGAGTCTCCGGCCGGCAGCCTTCCCTATGATCTTTGGACTTGCCAGCCCCACAATCCTGCAAGCCAGTTCCTTAAAACCAGTCTTTCTCCCCTTAGGTATATAAATCCTATTGTGTCTGTTTTTCTGGAGACCTGTAATACCATATGGCTCGTATGCTTATAAAACTCAGGCAAATCTAGGAAATAGCAATATAAACAAATAATAAAACCCAACGTGGAGGGTACCACACTAGCCCTTCTGCCATAAAGAATGAAAAATATATTTAAAAAATCACTTTCAGAGATTGGACAACAGAGAGTAAGGCCTGTGTTCCCTGAAAAGAAAAACAAACGAAGTGAGCCCTGGGATGGTCCTAGCTTTCTGCCTAGAGGCACCGTTTGGATGGAGCTGCGGGGGAGGGAAACCTGAGCACAGAGACTCTAACCTATTTCACACCAGGAGCACACCCTTTTTAAACATCTCCTCCTCTACGTGACAAAACGATTTTCAGCAACACTCATGGAATAATCAGCAACAGTCATGACTTTCTTGATTTAGTCTCTGGTTTTAAAACAAACATGAACAATCCAAAAAGGAGAATAAATATCACTTTACAAAATATCATTCAAATTCAGTAAAATCATCCAGGTGTAAACTATAATTTATACATAACAAACATAAACATTACACTTCACATTTCCCACTTTTTCACTATTTTCCATTTTAAACACACATTAAAACTCTGAAGTAGTCATTTAGATAACATTTAATAACTCGAGTTTTTTTATGTTTACAACCACTGTGTTATCATTGTTTACACCGAATCTATTGTTAAAACCCTGGAGTTTCTGGCGCGACCAGAGATGAAAACACTAACTGCACCTGAAGCCAGTTCAAATGATTCTGAACTGTTATAAATGTATTCTCAAAATGAGCAAGTGGGGCTGTTTACTAAAACTAAGAAATAAAAGTGTACAAAGTTTATATACGTATTATTAAAACTCAGAGTAACCTCAGCAATTACTCAGCATGTAGGCGTATAAGCATGCTTGTTTTCTTCCCCTGGCAGGAGTAGGTATTTAGAAACATGGTGATAAAAGAAGATAGACTTTGGGTCACTGTTTTAAAATTATCTTTGGACAAATACTCCTAAATTTTCAGCACCTAAGTTGGATTGGTCCTCCTACCCTACCCTTGGCACTCCACTGGCTGGGAGAGGCTGAGAGTCTAGAATTTGTACGGCAGAGTACAAGAGAAGGAGCTATGCAGAAAAAAGCTCCAGAAATCTGCCTGGCACTTGAGTCTGGCCAAATATCCTACGGACAAACAGAGTGTGTTGACAAACAGATGGCCACAGGACATCTGTACCTGTAAGTTCTTTTCCCACGGGTTTGGATTCTGACTACTGAGAGTGGAGACCTCACTGAATACCTACGTTATTAAATAGACACCTGAAAGGCCATACCTCAGAAAAAGGGCTAAATCAGTCACGGAGTAAAAGCTATTCTAGAACTATCCTAACAAAGCTTATAAACCAGCCTGAAAATATCAAGCTGATTTGCAAGTAAATTTAGAACCTGCCAGAAGAAATCTCAATACTCTTTAAAAGAAGACATTAAACCCTGCTACTTGGCCATCATAATGGTCGTAATTGTGATGGGCAGAATTTCTAGGAATAACCCCCAAGATTACATACCCTGAATATATGAAAGTGATGAGCTATAACTCCTGTGATTGTTATATTATCCAGGTGGGCCTAATCTACCCACGTGAGCACAGAACTTTCTCGAATGTGTAGTAAAAGAGGAGGTTGAAGAGGCTCAAAGCCAAAGAAGAATCTGACATACCATTGTTGCTTGAAGATGCAGAGGATCACATGAAAAGGAATATGGGCATCCACCAGGGCCAGAGAGTAGATCCTGGCCAACAGCTTGTAAGAAAATGAGTACCTCAAACCTACAGCCACAAGGAACTGGATTCTATTAACAACCCGAGTGAGCGTGGAAGTAGATTCTTCCCATGAACTTCCAGGTAAGAGCCCATCCCAACCAACACCTTGATTTGGACCTCCTGAGACCCTAACAAAAACAATGAGTCCACCATGCTGCTGACCTTCATAAGTGAAATGAAAATGGGTGTTGTTTTCAGTTGTTAAGATTGTAGCAGTTTGTCATGCAGCAATAGAAATCTAATATAATAATACTCAGAATCCAATCAAAACATTACTATACATGCTAAGAAGCAAGAAAATGTGACCAATAAGCAGGAGAAAAATTAGACTATGGAAACAGAACTAGAAATAACATAGACAATAGAATTAATTGACAAGAACTTTTAAGTATGCTCTAGTATTTAAAGGAAGGCATAGACATAGTAAAGACAGGAATGGAAAGTATTTTTAAAAACCCAGTGGAACTTCTAGAGATGAAAAACATAATGTCTGAAGTTAATAATCATGGACTGGGATCAATGTCACATTAAATATTTCAGAAGAAAACTTCTGTGAATGTAAAGACACAGGAATAGAAATTCTCCAAACTAAATCTGAGAGAAAAAGAAATGAACAGAGGAATGGAAAGAGCATCAGTGACTTGTGGGGCAATATCAAGTGGTCTAACATATGCATAATTGGAGTACCAGAAGGTTGAGAAAGAAGAAAAAAAACATTCAAAAGAATGATGGCCAAACATTGTGCAAATCTGATGAAAACTAAAATTCTACAGATCCAAGAAGCTCAATGAACTCTAAGTAAGATAATGAAGCATGCTACAAAAAACAACATGGTAATCAAATTGCTGAAAACTAGCAATAAAGACTGTATCTTAAAAGCAGAGAAAAAGACATATTTGTTCAGAGAAAAAAAAATATATAAAAACTACCACTGACTTCTCATCAGACACCATGGGAGCCAGTTAGAAGTACAATGTTAACGTGTGGAAATATATATATTTCAAAAACAAAAGAAAATAGAAACATTTTCAGATAAACAGAAACTGAGAAAAATTTGTAGCCAGCAGACATGAAATTTAAGGAAGTTCCTTAGGCTTATGGAAAATAATATGAAATGGAAAACTGGATCTACAAAAAGGAAAGAAAAGTACTGGAAATAAAGGTAGAAAAGGGGGATAGCGGGGAACACATGACAAATGAGAGAAATAGGAAATGTGAAGATGTAGACTTAGACCCAACCATGCAAATAATTACATTAAATGAAAATATGCTAAACATTAATTAAAAATCAGGATTGCCAGAAAAGATGAAAAAGCAGACTCAACTATATGCTGTCCTCAGGAAATTCACTTTAAATATAAAGACACAGATAGGTTAATAGTAAAAGAATAAAAAATGATAATCACAGCAAAGACAGAATAGCCACATCAGTATCACTGCTGAACAAAAAATACTGGTGGAGATAATAAGAGATATTTCATAACTATAGCAGGGTCAATTAATCAAGAAGACATAATAATTCTAAATGCATATGTACCTAATAACAGAGCTTAAAAATACATTAAGTAAAACATCGAGAGAACTAAAAGGAGAAACAGACAAATCCATTATCATAGCTAGTTATTTTTAACATTTCTCTCTCAGTAAATGAGAGAACACAGAGACAGGAAATCAGTAAAAATAATATCACCAACACCATCACCAACTTGACCTAACTGACATTTAAAATGAGCCCCGCTCCTGACACCCAGAGTATATTCATTCCATTCAAGGGCTCATGGAACATTTACCAAGATAGATGCTGGGACCAAGAAATAAAAAATAAAATAAAATAAAATAAAATAAAAGTACAACACATTTAAAAAGATTGAAATTGAATAACGGAATGAAATTAGAGATCAATAACCAAAAAAAACTAGGAAAAGTTTCAAATATTTGGAAATTAAACAGTACATTTCATAATAACCCATGGGTCAAAGAAGAAAATTCAAGAAAAATTAGAAAGTATTTGGAATTAAATGACAGTGAAAATCCAACATATCAAAATTGTGGCATGCAGTTAAAGCAGTCCTTAGATGGAAATAATGTAGTTTTAAATGCTGACATTTGAAAAGACTAAAATCAACGATCAAAACATCTACCTTAAGAAGACAGAAAAAGAGCAAGTCAACTAAAATAACTACAAGAAATAACAAATAACAATGGCAAAAGTCAATTAACTGGAAAATGAAAAAATCATAGAGAAAACAAATGAAACCAAAAGATGCCTCTTTAAAAAAATTAATAAAGTTGATAGCCCTGAGCTAGACTGATGGGGGAGGGGAGAAGAAAACCCGCAAATCACCTATATTACAACTGAAAGTTAGAGCCTAGAGTCATTAAAAATATCATAAGGAAATAGTATACATAATATGTGCTAATAATTTTGAACTTAGATGAAATGGAAAATATTCTTTTACATTTTATCTCTTGAAAAAAGAGAGAGAGAGAGAAAGAGCAAGTGCAAGTGTGAGATGGGAAGCAAGTATGGCAATATGTCAAAATCTGTTAAATTTTGCTGGCAGGTACCTGGATGTTTGCTATAATATTTTCTGTATGCTTGCAATGTTTTATAACTAAAATAGCAAGTTAATTGAAAGAAAATTACTTCCCAGGATCATTCAATCAACAAATAATTATTGATCATCTACTATGTGATAGGTATTGGAGCAGGGTCCTGGGAATATAGCAGCCAATAAGACTGACAGGTTTTTGCCCAAACGGAGAGCAGGGTGGTGGGGGAGACAGAACAAGATCTCTTTCTCTCTCATATACATATATATGTAAGCTCTGTTATTATGTATGTATACACTTAGAATTATTATGTCTTCTTGATTAATTGACCCTGTTATAAATATGAAATATATCATATATATATGTATATGCAAGTGCTATGTAAGAAATGAATGCATGGTAACATATTTACTAGAGGAAAGGGTTGAAGGTTTGCTTTAAATAGGGAGGGTTGGGGACCTAGGGAATATGAAATACGAAGGATGGGTAACAGTCATATATGCCAAGGGAATTGAATTCTAAGAAGAAGGAACTATAAACGTGGGAACTCCCAGGCCAGAGAGAGCTAGAAAGACTGGAACACAGAGAGGAGGAAAATGGTTTGAGATGAAGTTGAAGAGGTTAGATTTTTTTTTTTAAAATACAGTAGGATATCATTGTAGGTTTTAGGCAGAGGAGTTGGCTTTATGGTACTTTGGTCACTGCCTAAGAAATGGATTGTAAGAAGGGAGACGAGGAAGCTGTTGCAAAACTTCCGGTGAGAAAATATGGCTTATAGTAGGATGGTAGAGGTGGAGATAAAAAGAAGTAAAATAATTTGAGATTTTGCTAGATATGACTTGAGCTGAGTGTTTAAAGACTTGAGCTTGTCATTTTTTTTTTTCATAAGAATTCCACTAAAGGCAGAATTCCACACTTCTGACATCATCATTACTACTATAATGGCTAAGTGCAGCCGCCATTCGGTGCCTTAAGTTACTAGCTTCTGGCACTTCTTCACAATCAACCACAGGGGATAGTTTGATTAATCATGATGCCCCGGCATGACCCGATTACTAACATTCCATTTCACATTGACAAGCTGCTCAGCACTGCATTTGGAGCCAAAGACACAATCAAACCACTTCCAGACCACCTGGGACCACTCCTGGTACCATTTTATTATATCAGTTGGGATTCGGTCAGGAAATCAGAAACCACAGTGATTTTAAAAGAGAGAATTTAATATAAAAAAATTGGTTAGACAGGTATAGAAGAAGAAAAAAGGCAAAAGAGGAATTCTGCAATTAAAAGGTAGTAACCATTAAAACACATGAAGCCTCTACCATCCTTAGGGCTGAAGAAACAAAGGGATGAGACTGAGGTTATTAGAACCTAGGAGGTTGCAGGAAGGTCCTGTGGAGCTGGAACCCAGAGGCCTGGAGAGGGTGCTGGAGGCTGAAGCTGGTGTCTCTGAGGGAGGACACTGTAGGAAAATGCACGAAACTACAACTACAGATAACTGGAGTGAGGAATTATTACAGGAGTGAGCCTCATGGGAACTCCAAGAGGACAGGAAGGTACACTCGCCTCTCCCTTCTCCGGCCACCCAGTAGCTTCTGTATCTCAGGAGGACAGGACCTAAAGGGAAGCAACTGGGAAACGAGAGATGTGGTTGTCAGTCAGGTATGGCCCCACCATGCAGAGTATAGAAGGGTGAGTTTGGAGCCCAGAGACAGTTGAAGAACCAACATGCACTGCTGTTTCCATGACCATGTTTCATGAAGCAATTTTATTCACTCTTTTTTTTTTTTGAGATGGAGTTTTGCTCTTGTTGCCCAGGCTGGAGTGCAATGGTGCAATCTTGGTTCACTGCACCTCCACCTCCTGGGTTCAAGTAATTCTCCTGCCTCAGTCTCCCAAGTAGCTGGGATTACAGGTATGCACCACCACACCCCGCTAATTTTGTATTTTTAGTAGAGACAGGGTTTCTCCATGTTGGTCAGGCTGGTCTCGAACTCCCGACCTCAGGTTATCCGCCTGCCTCGACCTCCCAAAGTGCTGGGATTACAGGTGTGAGCCACTGCGCCTAGCCTTTTATTCACTCTTGACATGCATCTTCATATAAACATTTTCATGATCACCGGAGCCACTTTTTGAGACACAAACTCTTTTCCAGGGCACATCTGGAAAAGGTATCTGGAATACAGGACTTCGATTCCATGCTTAGTACTGAAGGCAGAAATTTTTACCTAAAGCCATTTAGTAGCCATTTGCATAACATTATAATAGGTGTGTTTTTTCATTCAACCTGAGATGCACGTTTGTGATCTCTAATTGATATATAACCACTTATTGTATTGATATGACTGGTCGGTTAACTGTACCCTAAAAGTGTATAAAAACCTGTGAAAATGTAAGCATTTATTTTTATGACTGACTTTATAAGTTTTAATTTTCCATCAGAATTTTTAACTTTGTGGTTTAACATTATTAGCTGATTGGAGAAATAATATTTGTTATTTTCACCCTCAATTTATGAAGGTGAAACAAGCTTCACTGGACTTTTTTCATGAGAAAATAATTTTCTGAGTATGACGGGTAGAAACCAAATGGTGACATGGAAGTGATTCTGAAGAAACCAAGACCCAAAGAGTTCATATTGCTCTTCCCCAGAACTATGATCCGTAACATGCTGAGTTGAGTTTAAAGCTGTAGTTGACATGCTAAAAACATAGCGTTTGGTTTTTTGTATGTACTGGCTATGAAGCAATGAAACCATCAGAACTTATGGGGTGTTTACTTACAAAAATTCAGTTAAAAACCACAAGAATTTTTTGAAAGAAAGAATATTGGATTAAATAGCTTATGAAGCAGATGTTCAATATTTTACATATAAACATCAGGGCTTTATGGGCTTAATAAGAAGCAGTTCAGCTTGCCAAAATTAAGATCCATATACAGTTGGGGAGATATTAGTGAAAAGACTGTATCCAAGGCATTTACTTGGAAATATTGGGTGAATGTGCAGCAAAGAAGGTGGCTCAAGCACTACTTTTCAGTGCCACCAGAGCTCAGCATATCCAGGCACCGGCTAACGATATGGAAGGCTAACCCATGGAGCAGTTAAAGCTGGCAACATATTTTTCATTGCAGCATGATAATTGCACTCACATTCCTGTTTATGTGCAATTGGAACATGATGGTGATATGAAGGAAGAGTTCTTTTCTTCAATTTTGTTGCTGACATACATAACTAAGTCTGAACTGTATAAAACTATGAAAGATTATATTGTCAACAAATGTGGTTTGGAGTTTAAATTGTGTGTAGGGTATGTTCTGACAGTGCAGGAAATATTCTGGAGGAGTTATCCTGATTAAGGAGCTTGTACCAGAATGTAAATCTATGTTTTGTTTCTCTCATGAGAAAGTCCTGCTATGAAAAGAAATGTTGGTGGAACTAAACAGTGGGCTTAATGTTGTACGAAAAATTGTGAATTAGGTAAAGGCTAGTGTGTCAAATCTTAGATTATTCTCTTGTGTTGTATGATACTATGGAAGCAGATTATAACCAGCTGTTGCTGCCTGCTGGGATATGATGACCAATAGGCTGTGTTTGAGAAAGTTTGAACTACAGAACAACTCTTAATGTTTCTGCAAAAGAAGAAGACAATTTGGCCCCAACTTGTTGAAGATATGAATTGGACAAAGAGGACTGTTTATGCATCTGATATCCTCAGCATCTTAATATTTCCATTCAAAGAATTAATGCAACATGTTTTTCAATGACAGGTAGAATCGAATGGCAAAAATGAAAGTTCAAAGCTTGGAAGAACAGTTTCTACAGGTTGCTATGACACATGTTCCAAAATGTAACAATTTTAAATGACATAGTGATGACTCTGA
Source organism: Macaca mulatta (assembly GCF_049350105.2). NCBI lineage: Eukaryota > Metazoa > Chordata > Mammalia > Primates > Cercopithecidae > Macaca > Macaca mulatta. The sequence goes on from NC_133412.1 coordinate 163,085,994, forward strand.
TATTGCACATCAATGAAGTGCAGACACCAAACACCTTAAATTTGATAAAGCATTTTGAATTTTATTTTCCATCAAAAGAAGATCTATGCCTAAAAAATTCATGGATCTAGGATCCATTTATTTCGCCAAAAGATAATTATATTGAATTATAATTTACAGGATATATTGCTGGCACTCATGTCTGTTGAGGGATTGAAAGCATAGTGGCACTGGCTCCATCTTAGATAAAATGTTTAAATGAATAAACTGAGCTCACCGAAAATTGCTCTAAAATCTCTCCCTCCATTCCATTCTGTGAGACTGGTTTCTTTTGTATTATTATTAAAATAAAGCATAGAAACCATTTAGATATACCTTATTCCCTACAAGTAGCCTTATTGGCAGTTTTACCTAGATTAGGTAAAGTATCAAGTAGGAAGCAACCCAATTTGTCACGTTAAAAACTTTAAATATTGATCCACATTGTGTTCAAAGTGTACAAACACATTTAATATGGGAATTCCATTTTCCCTTAAAATGAAGAAAACTTTCAAGTGCAATAGCCTATCTATTAACTGCCTACACACATACCTTCAACGAACAAACATGAACAATTTTTGTATCTTTTTTCCTATACCCTAGTAATATTTATTGCAATATAATTTCCTGTTTGCTAAAAATTGCAACTTTTATTTTATATGTCTCTTTTAAAAAATTTCATTTTTCTAGTAATTCACTTTTATTAAGTTTTACAAAGTATCGGTTTGCAACAGACTGGAAAGTTATAAAAAGTGGTCCTTTTCCACAGAGAGTTTAAGAAACACTGCCTTATAGGATGTAATATAAAGCGAGCCTTTCCTTCAATACATATCCCTTTGAAAAGCATTAGTTAGCTTATAAAGTACCTCCTACCACCAGACATGCTTTCAGTTACTTTATTTTGTACAATACTAGTTGAGCCTGAAACAACCTCAATCAATGCCAGGTTTTGATGCTTACAGAGATCACCTAATGAAATTGGCAAAAAAATTTAACAGATCTAGTTCTCATGCTTAGTGTTATACACTCATAATTGCAAATAGTGGCTATGGTTGTAAACAAACTTTTAAAAATCATTTAAAAAGCAACACAGTGAGTGGTTACATACTGGAGGTCATAAACATACATCACAGGTGAAATGGAAAAAAGAAAAAACTCCATACCTATCATAGGTGAGATGAGAAGGCCCCTCCTGATGTACATTTTACAAGGATCATTGCTGGATTTATTTACTGGGTGGAGAAGAGAGCTGAAGTAGATTGTTGGGGGCAAAGGCAGAATCCTGGAGCTGGGTAAGAGGCCGAGATGGTGGTGGAGGTTTGCACTGGGTGACAGAGTGGAAGTGCTGCGAGGTGGTCAGAGTTGAAATTTGTTGACAGCTTGGATGTGGAGGGTAAGAAAAAGAAAGGAACTTGGGATGACTTCCAGGTTTCTGGCATAAGCAATACAAAGGATGGAGTTACCATTAATTAAGACGGCAGAAAACCATGGGAAAAGCAGGTTTTGGGGAAAAGATTAGGATTCTGATTTTGAACATCGTGATGTCTATCTCACATCCATGCATGGAGTTTAGAGTAGAATACTCACAGAAAAGATAAAAACATTTTCAATGTCACTAATAGGGACTGGTGAAATTGTGGCACATTGATATGACTGCTGAAAGAACAGGACTTACAAAGAATGTGGTATCACTACAATAATATGAAATGTTGTCTACATGAAAAAGCAAGTTGCTGAATGGTATAACAGCATTTTAATTAGATATCTCTATATAATCTATGTGTGTGCATGCATATGTTAGTTTACATACTCAGAAAAATTTGGATCTATAGACACTGAATAATTTAGCAGTATTTATCTGGAGAATGAGAATGGCGAAGGGAAGAATGGAAGGAAAAAATTGTACTTTCTTTCTAAATTATTGTTAGAAGTTTTAAAGAAAGAGCATGTATACAAGGTAGTAAAAACTAACAAAGATTGAAAGGATTGAAACCTTTTAAAAAGTGTTTGAAATGATGCTTGCTTCATATGTAAGCAAACTTTCTCAAACACAAGCACATTTTGTTAAAGTTGTTCTTTGAAATGAAGCAGTAGTTTTTGATTGCAGCTTTCGTCTGAGGCAGCAAGTGGTCTAAGATATGGAGTGGGTGGCGGTGAAGAGTAGGAGAGAAAGAAGGCATGCAGAAAGGGGAATGGCAGAAACAAGGCAAGGGACAGGCATAACTTAGAGATCTAAAATCCAAGCTAGGGGCTAAGCGTGGTAGCTCACACCTGTAATCCCAGCACTTTAGGAGGCTGAGGTGGATCATTAGAGGTCAGGAGTTCGAAACCAGCCTGGCCAACATGGTGAAACCCCATCTCTACTAAAAATATAAAAATTAGCCAGGCATGGTGACTGGCACCTGTAATCCCAGCTACTTGGGAGGCTGAGGCAAGAGAATCACTTCAATCCAGGAGGCAGAGGTTGCAATGAGCCGAGATCGCACCACTGCACTCCAGCACTCCAGCATGGGCAACAGAGCAAGACCCCATTTCAAAAAACAAACAAACAAAAAACCAAACTCAAGCTAGGGGCAGTACAGGATCTCTAGCCATGGTTTTGCTTGGCTAGCACAGTGTTTTTAAATTTTTAAATGTGGATGTCTTTAGGCAACTTGGGAGCTCTCCAGTTTGCCATAAGCCCTACCACTCCTCATGATTTCACATGAAGCCTAGGTCACACATGTATGTTTCTGTAGGCAATGACTCTTCCGGCCCCGCAGACACTGAATTCTTACTCTGGGCTCAGCACTATACAGATGTTCCCTGACTTAGCATTGTAAGTTGTAAATACCGTGAGTTGAAAATGCATTTAATCCACTGAAACTACTGAACATCATAGTTTAGCCTAGCCTACTTAAATGTGCTTAGAACACTTACATTAGCCTACAGTTGGGCAAAATCATTTAACACAAAGTCTATTTTATAATAAAGTGTTGAATCTCATGTACTTTATCGAATACTGTACTGAAAATGAGAAACAGAAAGGTTGTATGGGTACTCAAAGTACGGTTTCTACTCAATGCCTATCTCTTCAACACCACTGTGACGCTGAACCGTCCTAAAAGTCAGGGACCATTTGTATGAAATTCTGCCTTACACTGTCTTGGTCGCATAGGTAATGCCAGAAGATTGAGAGCATTAACAGAATTTTCCCCACATTTTCATGTCTCATCTATCTCCCTTTGAGTCATATCCATTTTCTTACACAACAATAAAAATTAAAGGTTACCGTATCATTTTTAAAGTTCCTACTTATGTTGCAAACAATGTGAAACATGCAAATCATCAGGTAATGGAATCTTGACTTTTTATTTAATTTTGGCAATTCTTTCTTCTCCGGGAGGGACAACTGTTTTCCCTATTTAAGTACAGAGTAGCACATAAAGGTCATGTGATGAATATTGTTATTAAAGTAACTGTGGCAGGAACAGATGGAATGAAATGATAGGATCTTTGGAATCTGTGACTGTGCAAAAAGTAGGTACTTCTGACTAACACAGTATGAAGGTTAGGAAAAGAAATGCTAGCAGGTAAAGCCAAAATAAAGTCACAAATTCAGCATATCTTTTGGCAGGCATCTTTTCATATATTGAATAATATTCACTCTAAGATCTCTTGAAGTGACTGTTCACATCATTATTTGTTGGATGAATGATGAATAAATAAACAAAGGAATGTTCTATATGTGACATTTCTTTATTTCAATGAAAAGAGAGCCTTAAATAGTTCTGGCTGAATTCTTTCAGTGTCAGGATCCAATACGGCCCCTAGGCTGGTGTGTGGCACTCAAGTTCTCAGTAGGGAACATGAAACTAAGAGAAGCTTTACTACAAGATATGAAAGGAAAAAGGCTATAATGTTTAATCAAATGTATCTAGAGAAAAAATTTTGAAAATGTTATTTTCAATAATCATGGAACATCCATTGTCTTTTAAGGTTTCTTTCTCAGAACTGCAGAAATCATTTAGTCTAGGAGAACACTGTGTGGCTTAAATTTATTTTCTTTCTTTCTAGACTCTCTGCCAAGAACTACAGAGCAAAATGAAATGATGGTGTGGGGAGACAGTTGCTAAGTAATCTCTTTATTGTATTTCTAATAAGATAGCTACACCATTTCTGTTGCTAACATATAGCCGTATTAGTTCTGAAATAAGCTATTATGGTTTTTTTCCCCTCGGTGGATTCCAGTTGCAATAAGTAATACATCATTTATAATTGGAAATGTGTATCCCTTAAAAAAAAAAAGTTTGTGTCCGGGTGTGGTGGCTCACGCCTGTAATCCCAGCCCTTTGGGAGACCGAGGCGGGCAGATCACAAGGTCAGGAGATAAGAGACCAACCTGGCTAACACGGCGAAATCCCATCTCTATAAAATTACAAAAAATTAGCCGGGCGCGGTGGCGGGCGCCTGTAGTCCCAACTACTCAGGAGGCTGAGGCAGGAGAATGGCGTGAACCCGGGAGGCGGAGCTTGCAGTGAGCGGAGATCGCGTCACTGCACTCCAGCCTGGGCGACAGAGTGAGACTCCGTCTCAATAAAAAAAAATAATAAAAAAAAAAAAAAAGAAAAGAAAAGAAAAAGAAAAATAAAGCTCTTTTTTGCTTAAACTTTTAAAGACTTGTGAGTCTACTGCTTGAATTTGCAACCGGCAATTGGATCTGCATATGTAATTTGATACTGACTGAGCGCCTTCTCCAGGCAGCGTACTAGGAGTGCAAGGAATTAGAAGGGAAGCCGCCTCCGGCAGAACTCTGCGGAAGACGACGTTTGCGGGAAGGAGGCTTGGAGAGTTGTCCGGCAAAGTAGGAAGGTGTATGGATGTTAGGGCAAAGAGCGTGTTTAGGTGGGTTCAACAGTGCCCAATACTGCAAGGACTGAAGTACTGACAGGTAGCAACAAAGAGGTTCCTGTTGAACCTGGTCAGGGCAGTTTCAGCAGACTTACCGGGGCAGAAATAAAATCACAGTGGACTGAAAGAGATTTGGATATGAGAAGTAGAGAAGTGACTGCAGCTTAATGCAGAGCTTCAGACAGAGAAGATAATTGATGCAGTCAGGTCCAGAGGAAGTAGAAAAGGGCAGAATCCAAAGCTATGGTGGAAGGATTTGTCTGGGGCTGGGGGATAGGGGAAATAGTACCCCTGCCATTGTGACCAGAATGAAGCGCTCAGTGGTTAGTGCTGAAGAAAGTTCGCCATCATCCTCCATCACCCTCATCCTTACCAACAGTGTATAGTAACTGCAGAGGGAAGCAGAAAGTAAAAGACATTATGCTTTGATGACTTCTATTTTCTTGGAGAAATAGGAGGCAAGGCCATTTGCTGAGAGTGACAGGGGAAATGGGGCAGGAGCCTGAGAAAAGTGGTAAAGGTTTGAAAGTGCTTCTGTGGAAACCAGAAAAAGCTGCCTGAGAGAACACAGCAGGATGCCTGGAGGCAGAGGCCCAGCATGTTTACACTGCTGATACAGGCTGAGGTCCTTTATATGAAATGCCTGGGACCAGAAGAGTTTCAGATTTCTGATTTTTTTCAGATTTTGGAATATTTGCATATATGTAATGAGATATCTTGGGATGGCACTCAAATATAAAGATAACATTCATTGCTATTTTATAAACATACGTATAGCCTAAAGGTACTTTTATATAATATTTTCAATAATTTTGTTTATGAAACAAAGTTTTGACTGCAATCAGTCACATGAGGTCAGATGTGGAATTTTCCATTTGTGGCATCACATCAGCTCTTATAAAGTTTCAGATTTTGGAGCATTTTGGATTTCAGATTAGGGATGCTCAACGTACGTGTGTGTGTGTGTGTGTGTGTGTGTATATATATACACATTTTTTTTTTGAGACGTTGTCTCACCCTGTTGCCTAGGCTGGAGTGCAGTGGCGTGATCTCGGCTCACTGCAACCTCTACTTCCCGGGTTCAAGCAATTCTCTCACCTCAGCCTCCCGAGCAGCTGGGATTACAGGTGCCCACCACCATGCCCAGCTAATTTTTGTATTTTTAGTAGAGACAGGGTTTCACCATGTTGGTCAGGCTGGTCTCAAACTCCTGACCTCAGGCGATCTGCCCACCTTGGCCTCCCAAAGTGTTGGGATTACAGGCGTGAGGCACTGTGCCTGGCCTAACCTGTGTATTTTAATTGCAGACACTCAGCAACCTAAGCGTAAAGCAAGAAGATGGAGAGTCAGGTTGGCCCAGGGCTAAGATTTTGCTAGGCAGGAGTGATGGAAAAACAAGGGTGCTAGGAAGTTGAGGGCACTGCTAGGAGTATGAGGGGCCATAGGCTCCAGGCTAGACAGGGAAAGAAGGGAGTACCACAAGAGGTTTACAGTCTGAGAAAAACACAGATGGTCAAGGGACTACAGGTCTTGATGAAGATCAAGTATAATGGGCTCAGCGTAAGACTCAGGACAGAGGGGACCCTGCCCTAGGTCCTGCATTTTAGAGGGCTAGGCTCAGTCTCCTCTTTTGCTCTAGAGTCCTTCCATGGCACAAGGACACTATTGGACCAGGAGATATGCCCATCCAAAGCAGCCTGCTTCCTTCTGGTAATGGCTACTTTCCTCCAGACACAGCTTCTACCAGGCAGCCCCTTCTCAATAGCTCCAGCTCTCCTGGGCTCTGTAATAACATTTCCTCCCTTGCCCTTTTAGAACCTGTTGTTCTTAGTCTCTGAGCACCTCAAATGACCTTGTTGTATGCTTTATTCCTGCCCTTATATCTGTAAATAGTCCCTTCATTCAAATCTCTTGAATTCAGGTATCTGAATAATATTGTTTTCTGCTGGGCCCCTAACTGATAGAATCATTTTTAAAAACAAGAAAGAAGGCCGGGCATAGTGGCTCATGCCTGTAATCCCAGGACTTTGGGAGGCTGAGGTGGGCGGATCACAAGGTCAGGAGATCGAGACCATCCTGGCTAACATGGTGAAACCCCGTCTCTACCAAAAACACAAAAAATTAGCTGGACGAGGTGGCGGGCACCTGTAGTCCCAGCTACTTGGGAGGCTGAGGCAGGAGAATGGCATGAACCCGGGAGGCGGAGCTTGCAGTGAGCCAAGATCGCGCCCCACTCCAGCCTGGGCAATAGAGCGAGACTCCGTCTCAAAACACAAAACAAAACAAAACAAAAACAAACAACAACAAAAAAAGAAAAGTCTCTGTGAATAAAAAAGGATCATAAACCCATGCTGGTTGTGATGTGTGAGACTATGGCCATTGTGAGATTGAAGGTAGGGGCAGGTGCTGAAAAGACATGGGGTCTGAGGTTTCCACATCTGCAGAGGAAAAATAATATGAATGCTGAGCATGACCCCACATAAATCGGGGGGGGGGGCTGTAGGGGTGATAACAGTTTCATTTTTTTTCAGTGAGGATCAAGGCCCAAAATTACCTATGACTAGAGATGAAGATAAGACACCTATATATAACTAGCCTCTGAGTCTGCATTTCACATGGGCATAGAAATCACTTTCCTGCAGTAGGATTCCCAAGCTATGCCTAACTTATGAATTGTTTCAGAGTTGAGGAATTCATAGGCCTGGGGTTCAGACAATTCCCGAAGAGAACCTTTATCGGGCAAATCTGTAGGGAAGTTAAGCTCTTAATTAAAGAAAATTACAAAATATAAAAGGATATGCACCATGATTAAAAGCAGTCCAATGAATGGGGCAATTCATATCCGAGGAAATATGTACTACAGAACACTCTGAATAAAGACTTTAAACATCCTCAGTCATACTAGAGATTACTAGCAAGATCGTAAAATCTGAAAGTTGTAAAATAAAAAGAGGTAGAAATGAAAAGGCACCAGATGAAAGTCTTAGAATGAAAAAATGTATAATTAGCAGGATTGACAGAGCTGAAAAGAGATTTAACGAACTGGAAGGTAGAACTGTGGAAATCTGCAGTACAGAGAGATAAAAAGGGAAAAAAAAAAAAAAAAAAAAAAAAAAACCTTGAAAGGACAGTCAAAAAGACACAGAAGACACAAAAGAAAGTGCTAACATTAAACTAAAAGAAATTTCAGAAGGAGAGAAAATATTTAATGCTACAAATATAGATTAAGGGAGAAAAATAACAGGATTTCACATATGTAGAAAAATATTCAAATTAACCTAACAGCTATTTATAGTGGAAAAATTGAGCAGATTGGGAATACGAAAGCATTTTGCTTCCACCAAAATCCTACAGCAACATCATAGTAAATGGTGAGACTTTAGAAGCATTTCTTTAAAAAGGCTTAAAAGCACATAAGGATGTCCACTATCATTTCTACTACCCAACATTATATCAGAGATCCTGACTCATAAAAAATAGTTATTTCAATGTGGTACTTTAGCGATGATGTGTTTTCCTGGTAAGGATCCAGGGTATAGCTAACGAAGCAGGCAGCAAAGGTAACACAGATAAATTCACTAGAACTGATGATGTGAAAGAACTGAAAATCTAAAGGACTGAGTAGTTTCGATGATGGCAGGGCTTTGAGTTTTAGGGGAGGCTATATGTGACACAGGTGACTATGAGGTTAGTAGATGACAGTGTTATGGACAGAGGACAAATCAGTCAGATAGCAAGATGATCAAAAGAGTAGGGTCTACAACAGGGTGGGAAACGATGGACTCCAAACAGCATTGTGCTTCTGGAGCAGGATTCTCTCAACTGGGAAAAGCTCTCAGGGAAGAGGCAAATTTCAGTTAAGGCAAGAAGGCAGGTACAATGTTCTACCATCCAGTTAAGGAGGTGGGTGTGTTTACTATGAAAAAAGGATTCCAGGGACGTTTTTCGAAAGTTTGAGAGAGGAGAAGGGTGGAGGCTGAGTCAGAATAAATAAAGAGCAAAGTAGAATGGGGATGGGACAACCAGAGAGAATGGAGGGGCTTCTTTTTCTAACAGAGTGGTCAGACTGTGAGCCTGGGGCATTAGCTGGTGTTGAGGATGGAGGTCTCTCTGTTAGTCTGCCACAGCCTACATACTTACAGGAGGATCCATTATATGTGTTAAGAAATGGAACATGAGGCCTCTTTGGGGTCACGATGGGAAGAATAAAAACAAGAGGGAAACAAGTGAGGGGGTTTGGCTGGCAGCTTGTATTAGTCACTTCTCACACAGGTATAAAGAAATACCTGAGAATGGGTGATCTATAAAGAAAACAGGTTTAATTGGCTTACGGTTCCACAGCCTATACAAGAAACATGGCGGCTTCTGCTTATGGGGAGGCCTCAGGAAACTTACAATCATGGTGGAAGGCAACGGGGGAGCCAGAACTTTACATGGCCGGAGCAGGGGGAAGAGAGAGGAAGTGGGGAGGTGCTTCATATTCTTTAACAACCAGATCTCATGAGAACTCACTCACTGTACAGTACCAAGGGGGGATGGTGCTAAACCATTAGAAACTGCCCCCATGATCCATCACCTCCTACCAGGCCCCACCTCCAACATTGGGGATTACAACTGGATATGAGATTTGGGTGGGATATGAGATTTGGGCAGACCCAAACTCTATCACAGCTCAAATGGCCTGGTTGAGTCAAAAGGCAACAAAGTCAAGTCTGACCTCCAGATGAGATCTGCTAGGCATTCCCCACAGATTTTCCACTTAAAAGAGCTCTTGTACTATACGGTAGTCGATGCTTACACATATTCACCACAAGTATATTCAAATTTCTCAATATTAGAAATCTAGAAAATATGACATTAAAGCATGTTTCTAGAACAAACACTCCTGTCTTAAATACAATAAATATTTAGTAAAGGGCTATAAACTTGGAATCTAGAAGTATTTTATAGACTAGGCTTATACTGAAGATACTTGAGATATTTTATTTTACAATTGCAATGAAGAAATTGTTTTGTACTTTGCATAATTAACCTTAGAGAAATAGATTTTGGACATCACTTAACTATCCCCCAAAAGCAATAATCTCCATTACATTTGCCTTATCATTTCCTCTGATGCAGAACACAGCACATTCAAGTCTTAGGAGGCATCTCTTTCAGTAATGACCATTGAGGAACAAATATCAAAACAAGCAAGGATTGGCATCTGTTGGCCTATGAATCTGGAATGTTAATTATGTGGCCGGGCGCGGTGGCTCAAGCCTGTAATCCCAGCACTTTGGGAGGCCGAGATGGGCGGATCACGAGGTCAGGAGATCGAGACCATCCTGGCTAACACGGTGAAACCCCGTCTCTACTAAGAAATACAAAAAATAGCCGGGCGAGGTGGCAGCGCCTGTAGTCCCAGCTACTCGGGAGGCTGAGGCCGGAGAATGGCGTGAACCCAGGAGGCGGAGCTTGCAGTGAGCTGAGATCCGGCCACTGCACTCCAGCCTGGGCTACAGAGCGAGACTCCGTCTCAAAAAAAAAAAAAAAAAAAAAAAAAAAAAAATGTTAATTATGTAAGACAAACATGATGTATTCAAGAAAATAGTACCCATTCATCCGCTTTTTTCAAAATGGAAAAGCACTACATTTAATTTGTGGTTCTCTGCATTTTAAATAGGCAACTCAATGAAGCAATAAATGTGTTCATAATGAATAGATTTTTCTACATAGGGATCTCTTAATGGCAGTGGTGTAACTGAAGATTGAACCTGGTGAACATAAAAGTAAACAACAGAAACACATAAGAATAATTTGAATTGGTCAGAAAATGATGTTTTGGTTAAAAAGAATATTATTGTTGAGAATAAATTTTAGGTTGTGATATAAATGCATCATTGCGTAAAAAGATGAGACTGCTGTAATTAAGTTACCAATATCTAAAGTAAGCTACAGCTCCCTGTATACACCTGTCTCCTCACAAAACTGCCATGCTTGGGCACTCTGGGGAGCCCCTCTGGCCTTCCAGTCTCCCGTGTCTTCTTCCTCACACTGCCTTGTGCTTTTTCTCCTTTAATCTAAATTCTCACTACTTTCTTCCTCTTAAACCTTTCCACTGAGCACCATGGAATTTCCATTTCCTAAACTATCATACATCCTCAGCTTCCTTGCTAATGCTCATTTCATCTCATGCCTTGATTGGAACTTGGTTCTTTGTTGGAGACTTGGCATCTCTCCACATTTTCCCCAGTCCTTTTACTGCCTGACTCTTCTGGAAACCCCATTCTAATGATTTCCCCTTCTGTCTTATATCTTCAGCTTTCTCTCTCTACTGCCTCCTTCCCATTGAGTGAAAGTAATCTCAACCTCCCTCTCTTCCCATCCTTTCTTTTCCCGCTACCGCCTTCATCTCCCTTCCCCCTCAACTACTCTCTTCTTCCCCCCCACCCCCCGCCCCATCTGCTATCCTCTCTCCCGCACTCTTTAACCTACTGGAACGTGCCATTCTACTGATATTGTTCTGGAAGCAATCAATGACTCAACAACTACCACCTTGTTACTGAGTCAAAAAGACCCTCTTAATCCTCCTTGTACTGACTTCTTGGCAGTACTCGTCATTGCTGACCCCGCCCCCTCCTTTCTTCTTGACTCTATTCCCCTTGCCTCAATGCCCACATAGTCTGGATTCTGTTACTTCTCTGGGCACTGTTTACTGTTTTCCAGTGACAGTTGCACACTCTCCTTTCTTTGATTATCCCTTAGATGTTGGTACCCCCAAGGTTGTCTCCTTAGGCAGTCTTCTCTTCTTATTCCAACCCTCTGAAGGTTCTCACTCAGCCCATGGCTTCAGTTACAGTTTGTGTGTTGACAGCTCTCTCCTCTGTGCCTCTAGTCCAGATGCTTTTCCTGAGCTTCAGAACAATGCATCTGAGAGATGACCAGGCAGCTCCTCCTGGATATCCTACAGGAACTCAAGTCGGATTCCTCCTCGTCCTCTCTAAACCAGCACTGCCTATGTTCTCTCTGTTGGTGAACATCATGACTCCCAGGTGCTGAACCTGAAACTAGATTCAGCCTTGATGCCTATCCTTCCCTCTCTAGCCACACCCAACCATTTACCTAGTTCTGTAAACTTCTCCACACACCTCTCTCTGAAGTGTATGCATGTCTCTCTAACAATTCAGCCACATCCTAGTTCAGGTTCCATCAGCTCTCTGATTGCCACAATGACCCCTACTGAGTATCCCTTGCCTCTAGACATTCATTCCCTATGGCCAGAGGGATCTGTCTAAAATGTAATCTGGGCTGGGCGTGGTGGCTCATGCCTGTAATCCCAGCACTATGGGAGGCTGAGGCAAGTGGATCATCTGAGTTCAGGAGTTTGAGACCAGTCTAGCCGACATGGTGAAACCTCTTCTCTACTAAAAATGCAAAAATTAGCCAAGCGTGGAATCCCAGCTACTTAAGAGGCTGAGGTGAGAGAATCACTTGAACCCGGGAGGTGGAGGCTGCAGTGAGCTGAGATCATGCCACTGCACTCTAGCCTGGGCAACAGAGTGACACACTGTCTCAAAAAATAAATTAATATAATATAATATAATATAATATAATATAATATAATATAAATCTGATGTCCCTCTCCTGTCTTAAAACCCTCCAGAATCTTCCAGTTCCCCTTGGAGGAGGTCCTGCCTCCTGAATTCACACAGCCCTTCGTGATGTGGCTGCTGTCCTCTAGTTCAGCTTCTGTCACACCATCACTCTTTACCCTGTACTCAGTTTACACTCCTCTTATTTCTGCAGTGGAACCATGATCTCTTCCACGGGGCTCTCTGCACATGATTTTCCATATAACCAGAGGACCCTGTTTTTGTCTGGATAACTCTTATTCATCCTTTAAGAATAAGCAGAGAGACATTAATTCATCCTGGAAGTTTCTAAACAGGGTCAGGTGCTCCCATATCACCCTGTGCTTTTCCTATCACAGTACTGACCACACTTTATGGGACTTATCTCTTCAGCTGTAGATGACTTAGCTCCATGGGCAAGGTCCACTCCTGTCTAGTATACAATGCTATCTCTGCACCAGCCCAAGCCGACTATATATTCTCTATGTACCAGAACGGTGGTTCTCAAACGTTTTGGCTTCAGGATTCCTTTATACTTTAAAAACTGAGAACTCTGAAAACTTCTGTTCATGTAGGTTATATCAATCGATATTTATATACTAGAAATGAATATTAAAATGGAGAAAAATTTTATTAATTCATTTTAAAATAAGTTATTTGTATTTTAACATAAACATGTTTTTATGAAAATTCATTTCGCAAAACAAAAGTAACAAGAATATCATGATTTTACACTTTTGTAAGTCTTTTACGTGTGTTGCCTAATAAATTATAGCTAGATTCTCTTCCGCTTCCGAATTTCCTTTGTAGAGATATGGCTGTAGCATATAAAGAAAAATATGGCCTTGCATAGATACGTAGTTAAAAAGGGGAGGAGTGTTTTCATAGTCTTTTCAGATGACTGTAGATGCTCTTGTGCTACACTGTAACTCAGTAACTGGTCTCTTCTTAAAGACTAGCTGCAGTGTAGAATTTGAAAACATGTCAATTAACTTTTCATACTTTATTATGTTAACATATATTGGGGTATCTTATACTTGCAATGGATCTTTTATCCAAGCAAAATTCATGATTTTGTAACATCTTACACTGGTCATCAAAAAATATTTATTCAGTGACTTAAACAGATCTTCTAAATGTTAGCACATTTCATCATATACTATAAAAACCATATTTAATATCACCACTGAACTCATCAGAAAAGCCTTTATGTATTGAGAAACTGTCAAGCTCACAGTGGTGAATACAAGTTTCTCAAATTCTAAATTTCACTTGAAAGCTTGAATTTCATCATTGGCAACAAATACTGTCAGTTGTTTTCCTTGAAATGACAGGCTCACTCCGTTCAGTTTTGAGAAAATGTCGACCAAATACTAAAGGCTGAATAACAGTAGTTTGTCTGTCAGTCACTCTTTCAAATAAAAATGGTGTTCCAGTAAAACAGTGGCCAGTTCTGATTTCAACTTAAACAATCATGAAATCCTTTTCTTGGAGACAATCTTTGTGCTTCGGCATATAACAGAAATGCTGTATGGATATTTCCCAGAATATTAAAAAGGTGTGCATTTGGGGATTGAGAAAATAAAATTAATACTTTTTAATATTTCATTCAAAATATTCTTAAGTGAGACTGACAATTGTTTTAAACTGTGAGGGCAAGGTGCTGACGAATACAATGACTACAACTATGGTTTTCACTACTGTCTTCAGGCTAAAATCGAATGAAATAATTCATACAATTTTACCTACCATTGTTTTTGCACCATTGATGCAAATGTTAATGATACCTTAATATTGTGAAAATACTTTTGACCTCACAGACCCCTCGCGGCCCTGGATCACATACAGAGAACTGCTGGGTGGATGAATGAATATAAGGAAGGCCATCACCACCCAGCTTAGCCGCCTGTGACAATGCTGCCTAGGGCACTGGCCCTGTATCTGAAATCCATGCTACGCACCTTCTGCTAACACTTCCCCCAACCTTCCTCACTCTCTGCCTTCCCAGTCACTTCCTCCCAGCCACACCCCCACACTCCATCCCTGGTTTTGGCTCAACCCCTGGGTGTTAACACCTAGGCCTTAACAAAGTCCTGGTTGGAACTCAATTTCCTGGTCTCATTGTAATTCCTTCTGGGACTTGGCTTTGGGTATCAGCCCTCTGGCCTCAGGCCCTATGATCAGGAGTAAGGTAAACCCTCCTTGGTGTTGTTTCTGGAACACTATGAGGTAGACTGCCAGGGTGACTTCCAGCTCTGTATCTAGCACCTTGTTGGAGGAGGCAGTGAGGGGAGGGGGGGTTATAAGGATTAGGTATTTGGTATAAATTGATATTGTTTAGGAATATATCTAACATTAAAAGTAAAAAAATCTGTTTTGTTGTTTTACATTTTACATGATGAAGTGAAATATTCTTTTGCTCTTGCAAATAGGGGTTAAAAAGTCTTCATTTGGTTAATAAACAAAGCTAAAGGCCAGGCACAGTGGCTCACGCCTGTAATCCCAGTACTGTGGGAGGCCGAGACGGGCGGATCATGAGGTCAGGAGATTGAGACCATCCTGGCTAACACGGTGAAACCCTGTCTCTACTAAAAATACAAAAAATTAGCCGGGTGCGGTGGCGGGCGCCTGTAGTCCCAGCTACATGGGAGGCTGAGGCAGGAGAATGGTGTGAACCCGGCAGGCGGAGCTTGCAGTGAGCCGAGATTGTGCCACTGTACTCCAGCCTGGGCAATAGAGTGAGACTCCGTCTCAAAATAAATAAATAAATAAACAAAGCTAAAGAAATACCTAACGTATTGCAGTTTTTAAAATGTGTGCTCATCCATTTCTCTTCCATCAGTACTCTTTGAATATGCATCATGAGTTGATCCAAGTAAATGGATCATTTAAATAGAAAAGTTAGAGTTAGGCATACCACAGGACAAGGTATCATTTTCTGAAAGTAGCTTTCAGCAAATAGCAAATTAATTTAGAAACAAATTAATATGATTTCCAAGGAGGTCTTTCCTATTGAGTTACTCACTTTATCATTACAAAAGAAATGCTTTCTTCTCCTTGCATACTTCTTATATTACTTATATTACTTGAAATATGGTTTCGAACTAAGATTTTGACGTCAGCACAACAACCTCCTTGCACTTTGAACAGCCAAGCGCCATCACAGTGACGTGTGTATGTGAAACAACCCGCTGGTATTTCTAAGACTCACGAGTGGAATGAAACGGCTCTCATGCTGTTCTTCAGCTCTCTTGTAAGGAGTGCCCAGAAGATTAACTTCTACGGGGCTTTGGGAAGACATCTCGTGCTGCCCCTGGCAGTGAAGGGCACTGTCTTAGCTGAGCAGTACTGTAGGAGGTGACGGAATGCCCAAAGGGCACTGTGATTCTGTGCTTTAGGGAGAAGCAGGCTGAAGACGGACAACAGGGAGACGGAGGCGCAGTCAGGAGTCCGGGGTCCAGTGGTGCGTCTCTGGACAGGGTCCCAAGGATGGCTGCTTTCCTCTTCCTTCACAAACAGGAATACACTAACCTCCAAAATGAGGCTGACTTAGGTCTCCCCAGCATTGACAGGCAGTTTTACAGAGTTAGTGTCTCAAGTTCTAGACGCAGATTGCCCGGATTTGAATATTGGCTCCATCATTTACAAGCTGAGTGACCTTGGGCAAGGGAGTTAACCTCTTTAATCTTCAGAGTCCTCATCCATAAAATAGACATAGAAAGTGCACCTATCTTGCAGTTTTAAGTGTATAAAGAGATAATCCATATAAAGTGCTTAGCACAGTGGCTAGCATGTAGTAAGTGCTTAACAAATGACAGCTATTAGTCTTATTAGCATTATACTTCTGAAAGTGTAAGCTGTACATCCTCTGGAAGGGGAAGAAATGAATCCAGGACACTTCCCCTACCAATCTCAGGATGAACATACTGAAAAAAAGTTGAAGATTCTATCAGATTTCTTGGGCACCAATGAAAGAATGTCACTAACCGTGAGGAATGTTTCCATCATAATGGGGAAGGATCTCTTTAGACATAATATTTGGATTATTAACAAAGTATTACAAAAAAGATGCAGTCTTCCTAGCTGGGAACTCAAAAGGACACCAGCGCCAGCTCTCAGCCACGACTCCATGCTTAGTCCCTTCAGCTCTTCAATTCTGATGAATTCACCTTCACTCCGCTTCAAAAATTGATCTCTAATGGCAGGGCCAGGGACTTTATCAGCTACCCAGGCTTCTCTGAACATGAATTGATCAATATCAATATCAAGCATACCGTGCACAACTCCCTGTACTCACAACTCAATTCTTCATTTACTCCCAACTTCTCTTCCGCATCTTTGAGACCCCCAGGACCTTGGCCCCTCCACATTCTCTATGAATGGCCTCCTGGTCTTACTTATTCGCTTCCTAGCTTGCAGCCTATGATGCTATGACTTTGGTCAACTGATGACTGTCTTTAGTTCTGTGCCTCCTTGATCTTCTATCACACCCAACCTAAAAAGCCCAATCCTGATGTCAATCCAGTCATAATTCTTCTACCAGGCTTTGGATCCCATCTCTCCTATCTCCTAAGGAAGGGTCTTGCTTTCTTCAATCACATTCCTTCACTTCTACTATTTCTGCCCAACACATCTATGTCTTAAATATCTCCCTGGATTCCAAGCAGCTTATTTAGCATCTCATTCTTCAAAAGGAATTTATACCAGTTTTCTCTACTTCCTCATTACCAATTTATTTCTCAACCCAAAGCAATCTGGCCTTTGCCTTCCTTATCTTGCCCAAGCTGCTTTTGTTAAAATTATCAATCCTTTTCATATTGCCAAATCCAAATAACCTTTTTTAATTCTTACCCTTTTTGATCTCCTGGTGGCATCCAAAACTGCTAATCATCCCTTCTTTCTCTAAACTCTTATCTCACCTTCAAATTCAGTGTTGCCCAGAGTTGCATCCTTGCCTCCTGCTTTTCTGATTCTATAGATTCCTCCAGTGTTAACTCATTCAAACCTAAGACTTGACCCACTGAGAACATTCACAAACTGACACCATGGAGCTCAGATGTCTCTGCTGAGTGGAGGCCCATATGCACACTGGTTAAGAATGCAGACTCTAGGCTGGGTGCGGTGGGTCATGCCTGGAATCCTAGCACTTTGGGAGACAGAGACGGGCAGATCAGCTGAGGTCGGGAGTTCGAGAGCAGCCTGACCAACATGGAGAAACCCCGTCTCTACTAAAAATACAAAATTAGCCAGGCATGGTGGCGCATGCCTGTATACCCAGCTACTTGGGAGGCTGAGACAGGAGAATTGCTTGAACCTGGGAGGTGGAGGTTGCGGTGAGCCGAGATTGCACTATTACACTCCAGCCTGGGAAACAAAAGCAAAACTTTGTCTCAAAAAAAAAAAAAAAGAAGAATGCAAATTCTGAATTCAGACAGACTTGCCTTCCAAACTGTCTCTGCGTTTACCAGCTGTCTGGCCTTGAGAAAGATACTTAATTTAAAACTCAGTCTTCTCAGCTTCAGAATGAGAACAATCATATCACCAATACCTACCTATATAGTTCTTTGGAAGATTAAACAAAATAATGTATGTAAAGCACGTAGTTAATAATCAATAATGTTAGCTCTTGTTGTTATTACAGGATTCTCTCCCTAAGCTCCCCAAAGAAACTCAAACTTCACATATTAAAATATCAACTTAATGCCCTCATGCTTTTCCTTTTATTGCAGTAATAATAATAGCTCTCTCAAGGATTAATTTCTATCACTATCCCATAAGTTAAATATTAGTGACCCTATTTCACATATGAGGAAACTGAGGCTTAGAGAGGTTTTTTTACTCTGCTTGAAGTGGCAGAAAAATGGCAGGTAGGATTCAAATCTTGGTCCTCTGACTCCAAAGTTTATGATGCCTGGTACTGATACATGACTTCAATGCTCAATTCCCAAGCCAAAAACCCAGGACATTTATTTTGGACTTCTTCCCTCTCACTCAGCTACATCTAGTGGTGTGCTGTAGAACTGGCCCTAATGAAAAAAAATCCCTGATTTGTAGCATTTGCTGATTTCAAGCTATGAAGGTATGACTGAAAAGATGGGCAGAAATGCCTTGAGAACCTGCATAGGTCAGCTGCAGCACAGCACAGGATCCAGTAAGCCCCCACATCCTCTTAATTTGCATAGAGATAATTTGGTTGAAAGCCTTTTGCCAAAACCAACTTAGTCCAAATCAAGTTGGTGAAAGCAACACTGTGTTAAAACAATCTGGTTGAGGCTGGGCACAGTGGCTCATGCCTGTAATCCCAGCACCTTGGGAGGCCAAGGTGGGCGGGTCACTTGAGGTCAAGAGTTCAAGACCAGCCTGGCCAACATGGTGAAACCCCGTTTCTACTAAAAATACAAAAATTACCCGGGTGTGGTGGCAAGCACCTGTATTCCCAAATACTCAGGAGGCTGAGGCAGGAGGATTGCTTGAACCCGGGAGGCAGGGGTTGCTATGAGTCGAGATGGCACCACTGCACTCCAGCCTGGGCGACAGAGCGAGACTCCGTCTCAAGAAAAAATAAATAAAAATGAAAATAAAACATTCCGTTGAAAAGGAATAACGTTCAGGGACAGGCTGCAGATTTTTTTCTCTTTTTGTCTTTTTTTCCCTCTACTTTTTCCCTAAGTAAATTTTGGCTAATTAGTCCCCTGGATATCTAACTGTAGGCTATTAGTTGCAAGGTTTTAATCTTGTGAACCTCCACTCCCATTACCCTTCACCCTCCATGATCCACCCTTACTGTACATCCTTCTATTCTCACAAATGTGACGGTTGCTTCACCTCTAGGCCTGTGCCCAGGCAGTACTTCAGCCTAGAATGTCTATCCCTCCACTCCACCATCTTTGCCTGGCTGACTCCCGTTCCTTCACTCTCAGTTTAGGCATCAGCCATGGGAAATTACTTGGAACAGACTAAACGTGAAACAATGGGAATGAGACTGGAAGACTGCAAATGTCCAACAATTGGCAGACTGTGTAAATGAACTGTGCTGGTTTTCAAAACGTAGCTGGTGCAATCTATTTTGGTGGGGAAGAATGCACGTATACATGGAAAAGAATCTAAGAAGTTAGTGTCTAGGGGCTTTTGCAGTGGTTTTCTAAATGTTAGTGGGATTGTGGGAGGTTTCTTTGCTTGTCTGTAGCTTCTGTAATAAGTATGCATTGCTTCTGTAATAAGGTAATCTGCTTTTGTTTGTTTGTTTGTTTGTTTGTTTTGGGTAAGATACTTTTATTGCTAAGATCTTGGTATTCCACCTGTTCATTATTGTAATCAATTTTGGACAAGGATTACGGGCTGACTATTCATTGGATAGAAAAAGAACCTAGAAAATAATGGAAAACAGGTCATATTTAAGAACACATAAGTCATCATATGGTGCACAGAAATGAAGAAAACAAATACTCAAGAGATTAACTTTCAACTGAAGTGTAAGTTCAGCAGGATTAATGGGTTAGCTAGATTATATTTGGCTAAATTTTATGCTATCATTAACTCTACCACCTTGAGAACTGTAGTGAATCTTTTATTTTCTCTGTTCGGTTCCTCTTGTTATCAGGTTAGGAAAGCAATCCAATCTCTTAGGGTACACAAGCCCCCTAATTACCATCAGAGCTCTACCTAGATCTTGGCATCTCTTCTGCCACATGTTCCTCTCCTCCCCACCCCTACTAGACTACCCCCTGCCTCCCGGCCAGCCACATGCTCTCTGCTGCAGTGATGCAAACTTCACGTTCCTGAATGTGTCATGTGGTTTCAGTTCTCTAAGCCTCTGCACATGATATGTTCTCTGAAATGATCTTAGAACACATGGTCCTGTGCACACACACATACTGTGATACAGTATAATTAGTATTAGCACACCATGGAGTATTAATATTAATCCTACCTGTCTTATAGACACCATGTGTCTTCCTTACCTTGGCATTCTGAATGTTTCTAGACTGTGCAACCCAAAGTGTGGTCTGCACACCAGTAATATCACATGGGAGCTTGTTAGATGCTAATTTTAGCCTCTACCACAATATCTACCAAATCAGAAACTCTGAGAACGGAGGCCAGGAAGGATATTTTAAAGGTCTTCCAGGTGATTCTTATGTACATAAAGTTTGAGAGGCACTGCTCTGCATAATTCTTAACATTGCCTGGATGAACTAATAGATGATTAAAACCTTGGGAAACTCCTTTACATTTGTTTTGAACCTACCTCCATTCTAAGCCCTTGCTTTTGTATGTGTTAAGTCCAGATATGTATGTATGTATGTGTGTGTGTGTGAATTAATGAATCAATAACCAATCTTGTCAAAATGTCCAGTGAAATTTTACTTAATTATTTGATCACTGTAGGACACTTAACTTTCTCCTTTAAAAAGGGAAAAGAGGGAGTTAATAGAGGATTTCATGCTACAGGGCCTCATTTACTATTAGTTAGTTGGTTAGTGCCTTCTTGGTATTCCGTAAGCTAAATCTGTATTATAATTCCTAATTTTGGATGGAGACACTGAACCCTAGAAAGTTAAACACTCAGTATCTTGCCTAGGACCACACAGCAATTTAGTGGGAGGCCTAGGCCCAGGCTGAACAGACTCAGAATTCCAATTTATTGTTCATCCATTGAGCCACAGTGTTTCTCTACCTTTAGTTATATTACAGGAATTAACTTACTAGAGAGCCCTTGGAAGGTTACAGTAAACACTTTATTTTGTGGTCAGGTAATTAAATGTGCAAAGGTCCCTTACCCTCTATCCAGCCATTACCTATAGGACATTCCTATTTGGCCAGAAGTGATTTGTTGGCTTTGTAATATAGGCAGCCTTTGTACATCTCCCTCTGTAGCTGCTGAAATCTTGGCTTGCACCCAAATGCCCCACTTGGGTTTTGTTCAGAAAAGATTTCCTCCAGCTGCTTTATTTGTTCCACGATTACATGTATGAGCTTCCAGAATGTATAAGATCACAAGTCAAATGAAAGGCTTCAGCTCCCAGTTCACATAAAGAGATAAAATTTGAAACCAAGGAAACAACAAAACTTGGCTAAATGAAGGGCTAAGCATAAATGAGGCTGAATAGTATTCCTGCTAAAAGGTCAGGACATGCTAAAATGCTCAGGGAAAACAGACACTATAGGGTAATCATAGGATCTTTGTGCTATATTTATGGTCACGTTGGCAAAGGGATTCAGACTTCCCCTTTAGCATTGACAATTCAGGGCAAAGCAAGCTGAGAGAAACCAAAAGCAAATTTGGATCTAACAATAAACAAAACAACCACATAAACAGGGCTCCTGTTTTAAGAATTGGAAGACTATATCCCAAAATGAAATTTAGACATCCTGGAGATCGGCCATCATTCAAGTCAGGAGCCTTGGGATCATCATAAAGAGACGCGGGTCTAAGGCAAAAGGCTAAAGTAAAAGGAAGAGGGATAGCAGTTATTTGCAGCAGATGGAATAGTCACCAAAGAACACGCAGAGAGAGACCTACAGGTCATAGGGCATGAAAGGAAAATGACCTCTAGTACAAAAACGGAGAGTTTGCCAAAGGATACCATTGAATGCCAAAAGAGTCTTTGGAAATTTAAAAACCTGAAGTTGGTTCCATGATCTCAAAATAAATACTAGAAAATACTTAGGAGTGCACAGAAGCCCTAACATCAGTTGTGCTTCCAACACATCACACATGTTTATTTGTTGTGATTAAGTTTACAGGATTCATGAGAACACAGTCTTGTTGTATCATAGATGGGACAACTGTCATATTCAAAGAAGATCAAATACAACGAGACCTTCAGAAAATTTTGCACAAGCAGTGAAGATATTCTTACTTGAAGCAACCTGGACCAAAAGTCAATCAGTTAATCTTTAAAAGTCTGTTATAAAGGGAAAAACCACACACAAAATGGAGACACACTGTTGTGGATGCTGTCGTGTACCACTCAGATCCTCCAGCTGCTGGAGTGTTACCTGCTGATTGTTCTCAGCTAAGAACCTCCCGAGACTCACGCTCAGCCAAAGAAGTTCGCCTTGTTCGAGATAATGCCCCTCCCCTGGGGAGTAGCCCACATCCAAGGTCTGATCAACACAGGAGGACGAGTTCCAGTGGCCTCAAACTCCATCTGTGAGTCTGTTTCCCAGGAGCCCGGCCTAAGACACATACATAACTTAAACATTTCATGTTAAACTTAAAATAAGTTTCCTATCTTGGTTTCCTGAAAGTACGAAAACTTAACGACCACTGGGAAACAATCTCGATATGGACTCTCTCTAGATTTTTTATTCCTCCCACACCACCTCAATCTTTTAACAGCTATTTTATCCATAGCTAACATGACATATTTTTAAAAGCTTTAACTGTATTAAAATATACATAATATAAAATTAGTCATTTTTAAGTCCACTCACATTGTTGTACAACCATCGTGTAACCCATCCATCTCCTGTCCCCTGTCCCCATCCAGAACTCTCCTCATCTTGGAAAATGGAAACTCTGTGCCCATTAAACCCCAACTCGCCATTCCTACCTTCTCTCTAGCCGCTGGCAACCACCCTTCTCCTTTCGGTCTCTACAAATCTGACTACTACAGGTACCTTACTGATAATATTTTAAGTCTTTCCATAGCCTACAAAGTTCATTTTCAGGAAGAAGCTGCTGTCTTTTTGTACTTTTACATTCCATCTGTTTGCCTGATATTTAATTAAATTACATAATTACAATAACAAGTTCAACTGGCACAAACAGGCTTGGGAACAAACACGAGCAACAAATAGCATAAACAGGTTTAGCAGCAAATAAACTCAACTAATTGGAGTAGAAGTGCCTGAGCGTACTAGAGAGAAGCCAGTTACAGTTCACCACGTTGTGGGCATCCACTGAACTGCTCGGCATAGGGTCTGGAAGCTTCCTTTAATCTGGTGAATTGGTTAAGAAAGCTTCTTCTACTATATAAAAATATATATTGTTAGCACATGGTACCTACTACATGTCAGGCATTGAGCTAAGCATGTAACTTGCATTATGTCACTTCATGCCCATAATCATGTGAGGTGAATATTACCATCATTCTCATTTCATGCACCAAGAAACCTAGGCACAGAGAGGCACCTAAGCAATTTACCCAAAGTCACACCACTAGGAAGTGGCGAGGCTGAGATTTTCAAGGCAGTGTGACTCCAAAGCCTGTCCTCACTTCACCTGCCACACTGGCTCTTAAAATGAATATTAAATAAAAGGGATATCAAGAATAAAAATACAGAAGTGATCCTTTGTTTTCTATGGCATCATATAAAATGACAAAATGTGTCACATCCGATTTCTTTAAAAGACTAATTTAACAAACAAGGGTGTACTTACATCCTCACAACAAAAGAATGTAGGTAGTACAATCTGCAATTGTTATTTGTTTACATAGGAATGATTTCAGATAATTAAAGACAGAAGAGTTAGGCAATATTTGTAAGGAAAGAACTGAAGTCAGACATCTTAATTATGCTCTCAGATTAGCACAAAAAAGAGAGTAAGCTACAAACAAAAAAATGGAAAGTTTATACACTATAATAACAGCTAAATGTGTTACATCTTAGGACAACTCTTTGAATCAAAGAGAGAGAGAGAGAGCAAGAGTGCCAGCACATCTAAAATGATTCAGAGTCAGATAGCAAGTGCTTAATTAGAGAGGTCTCATTACAGCCATCTGTATCAACACCCATATGGAAAAAACCAAACTATAGTTTTAGTAGAGGTATTTCCCCCAAGAAGATAAAGCATGAATTTGTGGTTGTCTCTCAAAAAAAAAAAAAAAAAAGAAAAGAAAGAAATCTCAAAGCAGATATAGACACATTTTTTTTTTTTAAAGAGGCATTTAAGATTGCCAAATCATAATGAGTAGAAGAAAGCTCCATGTAATGGCCCACAGGAGAGCTGGGCAGAGAGAGGGGCCCGCATCCTACAGGGCAATGTGGTAGCTCCTCTCCACATCCACTAGCAAGAAGCTGCCCATTGCTCCCCTCCTCATTCAGGATACTGAGCTATAAAGACAGCACCAGAGATTCCCAACAAAGCCACACACAGCCAAGAAAGTCCTCTGCAGCAGTTGGCTCTTTTTAGTACCGGCAATCCATGAACTGGACATCATCAGATACATCCCTACAATCCAGTTGTCTCCCAGATGTCCCGAGACAATTGCTGTTTCATGGAGCCGTCTAATCTCCATGTACAATTCTTGATAAAATATTTTCCCTGATTGTCCAAAAGATGCCTTAAATACTTGAATCCACAGCCCAAATTGCCCCCATAGTGAACCCCACACCTGCTCCTCCTCCCCATCCTCTACCGTACTGACTGGAGCCACCATTCACTCAGGCTCCCAGGCCTCCTCAACTTCTCCATGTCTATCCACCATGCATCCTGTCACCACGATCCTGTATATTTAGACATGAAATATCATTTGAATGCACCTGCTCTTCCACCACTACCTTAGCTTAGGGCCTAGACTCTTGCAATGGGGCCTCTTAAGAGTGATCAGGAAGCCTCAGTAGCTTGGTCGGGGGTTTGATACACAATCTCCTCATTTAGTGAGCTCCAACTTCCTATCTAAATACCATGTTCAATTCCTGCATCACCCAGGTCAGAATCCCTGGAAAAACGGGGAAGAAAAAAGGGGACGTTCCCTTAGCACTTTAGGCATGAGGAATTTTTAGTGTCCCACTTACAGAATGAAGAACATCAGGTAATACCAAAAATTCTTTTGTAGCCTGAATAGGACAGCTTTTCTTTTCTGTTTAAATAAATGTTAGGCCAGGTGTGGTGGCTCGTGCCTGTAATCCCAGCACTTTGGGAGGAAGAGGCAGGGGAATCACTTGAGCCCAGAACTTCAAGACCAGCCTGGGCAACATGGGGAAACCCCATCTCTACAAAAAATACAAAAATTAGCTGGGCAGGGTGGTGTGCACCTGTAGTCCCACCTACTAGGGAGGCTGAGGTGGGAGGATTGCTTGAGTCTGGGAAGTTGAGGCTGCAGTGATTGTGCCTCTGTTCTCCAGCCTAGGCAACAGAGTGAGACTCTGTCTCAAACAATACATTGTATTGTGTATATTTAATGTATACAACATGATGTTATGGGATACATATCGATAAAAATGGTTACTATAGCAAAGCAAATTAACATATCCCAACTAACTACTGCACATAGTTACCAATTTTTTGTTTTTGTGGCAAAAGTAGCTAAAATCTACTCATTTCGCGTGAATCCTAAACACAGCACAATTTTATTACCTGTAGTGCTCATGCTGTACATCAGGCCTCTAGGCTTGTTCATCCTACACATCTGCTACTTTGTATCCTCTGACCTCTATCTCCCCATTTCTTGGCATGCCCCCACGGCCCTGGTAACCACTGTTTTATTCTCTCTGTAGATTTGACTGGGTTTTTGTTTGTTTTTTAGATTCCACATGTAAGTGAGATCATGCAATATTCGGCTTTCTGTGTCTGGTTTATGTCACCTAGCATAAAGCCCTCCAGGTTCATCCATGTAGTGACAACTGGCAGGATCACTTTTAAGGCTGAGTAATACTCCATTGTGTATATACACCACAGTTTCTTTATCCATTTGCCCAGCAATGAACTCTTAGGTTGTTTCTGTATCTTGGCTATTGTGAATAATGCTGCAATTATCAGCAGATATCTTTACAAGGCAGTGAATTTTATTTCCTTTGGGTATATTCCCAGAAGAGGAATTCCTGAGTCATATGGTAGTTCTATTTTTAATTTCTCTCTCTCTTTTTTTTTTTTTGAGACAAGGTCTTGCTTTGTCATCAAGGCTGGAGTGCAGTGGTGCAATCTTGGCTCATTGCATCCTCTGCCTCCCAGGTTTGGGCAATTATCCTGGCTTACTCCCCCAAATAACTGGGACTACAGGCGTGCACCACCACATCTGCCTAATTTTTGTATTTTTTTTGTAGAGACAGAGTTTCACCATGTTGCTCAGGCTGGTCTCGAACTCCTGAGCTCAAGCAATCTGCCCACCTTGGCTTCCCATAGTGCTGGGATTACAGGCAGGAGCCACCATGCCCTATTTTGAATTTCTTTGGAAATCTCCATACTGATTTCCATAATGGCTGTATCAACGTACATTCCCAACAGTCTACAAGAGTTCCCTCCTCCACACCTTTGCCAATATTTGTTATCTTTTCACTTTTCGATAACAGCCATCCTGACAGGTGTGAGGTAGCATCTCACAGTGATTTTGATTTGCATTTCCCGGATGATTAATGATACTAGGCACCTTTTCATATACCTGTTGGTCATTTTTATGTCTTCTTCAGAGAAATGTCTATTTAGGACCTTTGCCCATTTTTAAATTGGGCTATTTGTTTTTCTACTATTGAGTTGTATGAGTTCTTTATCAATTTTAGATATTAACCTTTATCGGATATCTGGTTTGCAAAAGTCAGCTTATTTTCAAGACCCTTTTATCCAATCAACAGACTGTTTCCTTTTGGCAGTCTCTTAAACTACCGTGATTCATTCTGGGCAAAGACAGAAATGCCTCCTAAGTAATTTCTCCTAGTTGAGAACTACAAGGATACTACTTGGGGCTCCCAGCACAGTTCCCTCCTAGAGTTCTCCTGAGAGCGTCTGAACTGAAGCAGAAAAGACAGACCTAGCTTTCAATCTCAAACTCTGCCTCTTACTAACTATGGGCTGCACTCAAGTTTTCCAATCCTCTGAGTGTTCGTTCTTACAGAGAAAAAGATAATGGTATTTACTTATAGACTTGTTTATTTCAACAGCAAACAATAAAAATCAACTAAGGGCCAGGCGTTGCCTTGCTCATCTGGATTCAAAGATGCATTTCACAGCTCTGCCCTTTGGGCACTCCTAGTCAAGTGGCAAACAGATACGGGCCAAAAAGTGCTATAATCATGACACACGAAGAAGGAAAGACTGGTTGGAGGGTGAAGAATTGAAAGGGCACTTACTTGAAATGAGGTAATTATGTAAAAACATGGTTCCTGATGCCTGGCTCACTTAATAAATGCCTTTGGGTTTATTTTTTTTCAACACCCTATGTGGGCTTATAGCTGTTACTGACCTGGTCTTTTTTTTTTTTTTTTTCCTGAAAGTTCCTATAAAAAAATCACCAATAGGCCAGGCGCAGTGGCTCACGCCTGTAAATCCAGCACTTTGGGAGGCTGAGACGGGCGGATCACGAGGTCAGGAGATCGAGACCATCCTGGCTAACATGGTGAAACCCCGCCTCTACTAAAAAATACAAAAAACTAGCCGGGCGACGTGACGGGCGCCTGTAGTCCCAGCTACTCGGGAGGCTGAGGCAGGAGAATGGCGTGAACCCGCGAGGTGGAGCTTGCAGTGAGCCAAGATCGCGCCACTGCACTCCAGCCTGGGCGACAGAGTAAGACTCAGTCTCAAAAAAAAAAAAAAAAAAAAATCACCAATAAAATGCTGGATGGTCATTGGTTCCATTTTTGGAGAAGCTCCTGAGTAACTAACTGTAAGATGTCTTCTCTGAAGCTCTGTCATCCCTGACGCTTGCTCCTCTAATCCTACGTGAATGCTGTGGAATCAGCGCTCACCAGTTCACCAGTTCATCTAGAAACGGGGCAGGTTTCTTAAATTTCTTCCCACCTTCAATAAGAAGGTTTCTCAGAAACTATAAGTTCTGAATTACAGCCTAGACAGGAAAAGTTTGCAGTCTGGTGTGCAGAGAGAAAATGATATGCTTTTATTCTAATACTTGATGATTTTTTTACTACTGCATCTCATTATCTTATACAAGAGAATAAAAAGAAAGGAGGCCCTAGAAATAATAAAGTAGAAACCAGAAATTCTGATATCCAGCTTCTACTTGTGGAGAAGAAACTAAATAAATAACTTGGATCACAGATGCTTTCAGAAAACATCTAAGTTAGCAAACAGAATCTAATGGTACAGGCTGTGGCAGTTTTAAATGATGTCCACAAACGCTTTGATGTTCCTCCCTTCAAGAGTGGAGCCCGAGAGCCTTCCCCCTAAATGTGGGCACTGGGTGGGGGCTACATCTAGGCTCTGCCTCTCCTGGCTCTCTTGCCACGTAGTGAAGACACTCAAGCAGCCCTGAGGACAGGGCCATGTGGTAAGAAACTGAGGCCTCCTGCAGACAGGCACTAACTTGCCAGGCATCTGAGTGAGCCACCTCAGAAGCCTTCAGATGACCAATACCTTGACTGTAACTTCATGAGAGGACATGAACCAGGATGACCCAGCAAAGCCACTCCCAGATTCCTGACCCACAGATCCTGGAGAGACACTAAATGTTTGTTGTTTTAATCAGCTGAGTGTCAGGGAAATTTGTTACTTGGCCACAGATAACTAAAATGCAGGTCAACAGGCCAATAGGCTATGACTGACGAAGGGTTTTTTTGTTTTGTTTTTACACAAGGTCTCACTCTGTTGCCCAGAGTGAGTGCAGTGGCGTGATCATGGCTCATTGTAGTCTCAACTTCCTGGGCTCAGGTAATCCTCCCACCCCAGCCTCCCAGGTAGCTGGGACCACAGGTGTGCGCCACCACACCCAGCTAATTTTTTGTTGTTGTTTTTTGGAGAGGCAGGGTCTCCCTGTGTTGCCCAGGCTGGTCTCCAACTTCTAAGCTCACGCGGTCTGCCTGCCTTGGCCTCCCACTCGAGCCACTGCGCCTGGCCAATGATGAGGTTTTTGTATTCAGGATAGCATAGTTTTCTTAGATAAAAAATAATTCTCTTAATTGCTTTCTCTGGAGCACAGAAATACGATATACATAAGTGTGGGTGGTGACAAGACACCAAAAGTTCACACTAGTTCTTTACTCAGCACTTCACGTCCTTCACCCCAAAGAAAGAAACTCTAGCTTAAAATACTAGAATTATATGACTCGAAAAAGACTGGTGGATTGTGACTTATTAAGAAACAATTTAAAGGCCAGGCGCGGTGGCTCAAGCCTGTAATCCCAGCACTTTGGGAGGCCGAGACGGGCAGATCACGAGGTCAGGAGATCGAGATCATCCTGGCTAACACGGTGAAACCCCGTCTCTACTAAAAAAATACAAAAAACTAGCTGGGCGAGGTGGCGGGCGCCTGTAGTCCCAGCTACTCGGGAGGCTGAGGCAGGAGAATGGCGTAAACCCGGGAGGTGGAGCTTGCAGTGAGCCGAGATGCGGTCACTGCACTCCAGCCTGGGCGACAGAGCGAGACTCCGTCTCAAAAAAAAAAAAAAAAAAAAAAAAAAAGAAACAATTTAAAATAAGGCCTATGGCAAAGCAGCTAATAATGAAAGCAAATATCTTATCACAAAATTGTAAAAATCGGGCAAATAAAGCAGAGTAATCCCTAGCCAAAATTATTAGATAACAATGAGCTCTGAATTTCATCACGTGTGGTGGTTTGAGCACTTACATAATTTCATTTATTTAAAACTATAACTTGCTATGGGTGATGTGAATTAGTCTTCAAAGGTCCAAGGTGTTAGATCTGCAAACAGAAGAAAGGGCATTTTCCTCTCATTTATTATTTATTACTTTTCTCTAGAGTTAAATTCTCTTATTCACAAATATTTCTTGTATATCTAATTTCTGCCAGAATTAGAATGGGAATGAAATGGCAGAAACTATAGTTGCCTCCTCAAGGAACTCGCAGAGGAGACTCGCGTTTCTCACATGAGCATGACCTGTGGGGGAATTTTACAATAGGAATGTATAGGCCCATTTCTAGAAACTAGAAACTCAAATGCCAATGGCGAGGGAATAGGACCTGGAGATCTCTGTTTCTGATGCTCAGTCAGTGTGGAGAGCCACCAGGGTGGGCAATACTACAACACAGTCCATTTACTCTGTCATCAAATATTTACGGAGCACCTGAGCTGCACCGGAGGCGCTAGGTGCCAGGGGTGCCACTGTATGCCAAAAACCAGGTAACCTGAGGTTAGGAGGAGAGTCAGACACGTGAAGGGAGAGGTGAGGCTGTTCCATCATAGGCAGAAGAAACAGGGAGAGGAGGGCGCATGAGGAACACTCTGATCACGTCTGCCAATGTGGAGTCATACCATGCAGTAGGCTTGATTAGTGAAAGACAGAATACATAGTATAGCCATGCATTCTGAGCTTTTTTATTTGAATGAGACCAAATTGGCCCTCTGTTACAGTCTTCTCACTTCATTGCTGAAAACTCTAGATGTTGACCTCCTCACAGTCAAGCCCCAAAGGAGGGAATAGAACTGAGGTCCTATGACTCTGGTTCTAATGTACTTTTTCCTTTATTGGCTCCTTTGAGGACTAAAAGATGTCTTCAGGGCCGGGTGCAGTGGCTCACACCTGTAATCCCAGCACTTTGGGAGGCCAAGGCAGGCGGATCACCTGAGGTCAGGAGTTTGAGACCAGCCTGGCCAACATGGTGAAACTCCATCTCTACTAAAAATACAAAAATTAACTGGGTGTGGTGGTGGGCACCTGTAATCCCAGCTACTTGGGAGGCTGAAGCAGAAGAATCACTTGAACCCAGGAGGCAGAGGTTGCAGTGAGCTGAGATGGCACCATTGCACTCCAGCCTAGGTGACAAGAGTGAAAACTCCATCCCAAAACAAACAAACAAGCAAACAAACAAACAGTCTTCAGGAACCAGAACAAGGCCAAAGTGCATTTCTCAACCATTCTAAAAAGCTTGTGTTGTTACTATAGGCATACTACCTCACATGCTGTCAATCTGGTGTGTTTTTGAAAAGATATAATCAACCAAGAAAAAGTAAGGTAGATGTGAAAAATGTCTTTGAAGCTATTTCAGTTGCTACTGTTAGAAAATGTTTGAATTTCAACTCTACTAGGCATAAAATAAGCTTATAGAAAACACTAGTTTTGGAATCTGAATCAATGACCCAGAAATAAATCTTGGAGAGGGATAAGTGAAATTCTGAAAGAGTGGAATCAAAGAATATCAAAGTATTATTTCCAAATGGTTTGTAAAAATAATGTTTCTGGGTTACAATGTGAAAACATTTTAAATCTCCAGGTATTAATAATATACTAGCATTTTGTAACATAATGCTAGCCAGTTAAGGAGTAAATTTCCTTCGAAGGGGTTTATTACTTGAAGTGACTGAAGGATTTTATTTTACAGTCTCCCCAGTAACAAAAACTCTTCTCCATTTTCAGGGCCTTTGCCATCTGGTACCCACTTCCACCACTTTTCTGAAGTCACTCAAAGGTCAACATTTTGTCCTTGTCCTAAACAAAACCAAACTCAGACCTCTTATTTCTTAACTTTTCTGTTCTTCCTGTCATCTTGAAACACTGTCTTCTCTTTGCTTCCATGAAACTGTAAGTTCCCGGTTCTCCTCTGACATTCCTTTTCTGGCTTTCCTCCTACCCACTGACATCCTCTAAAGCCACCGCCTATTACACTTCTCTTTCTAACCATCCATTTATACTATTATGACACCTTGATTCCCTACTCACCTCGGCTCTCCGTCCTTGGAACTAACCTTGACAATTCTTTTCACATTGCTTCCCAATATCCAGTAAGCTACTGAGGCTACCTGATTCTGTGTTAAGATCTGACCTTCCCTTTCTAAGATTGGACTTAGCCTTCATATGTCTACCTCCTTTACCCTAGAAACAAGACCTCATCACTTAAGCCTCGGTCAGTTACTTAGTCCTCTGGTATCTGCTGCAGCCTGCAAACTGATGAAGACCTTTCTTACCATGTCCCTTCCTTGCCCAAGAATCAGTACATGCCCTGCTGAATCCAATCCCAGTGGCCCTTACCCGCAATGTCATTCCCCTTTGCAAGTTGCTATGGTTTAACTGTGTACCCCATATTTCATGTGTTGGAAACTTGATCCCCATATTCCTAAACTGATGAGAAATGTGGTCTTTGGGAGGTAACTGGGATTACATAAGATAACCAGGGTGGGGCCCTCATGAGAGGACTGTTGGCTTTATAAAAAGAGGAAGAGAGACCTGAGCTGACATACATGCTCTTGCCATCTCTCCATGTGATGCCTTCTGCCATGTTACGATGCAGCGAGATGGTCCTCCCCAGATGCTGGTACCATGTTCTCGGACTTCCCAGCCTCTAGAACTGTGAGAAATAAATTTCTTTTCTTTATACATTGCCAAGTCTCAGGTATTCAGTTATAGCAACAAAAAATAGACACAGACACAGACCAAATTTAATTCTCTGTCCAAAATTCAACATGAAATTCCTTCTTGGATGAATCTTTCCTTACCTAATCTCCTTCCACAGTGAATTTTAGTTTCCTCAGCAGTCACATCTGGATCACACTCTCTCACACTCACTGCAGCTAAAAGCCAGTTCTTATAGAAACCATGGTATTGCAGGATCAGCAGAAGGGTCTCCATAAATGTTTGCTAAATTGAATTGAATTATATTGCAGCGTTGCCAAAATTCACTTTTAATTATATAAAGATGGAAAGAAAATAGAAAGCACATCCTGTTTCAACTGTAACAGTTATTATTTTAATTTCTTAAACAGTAACAATGGAAACAGATACTAAAAGCATTTTTTTTATTAGAAAAATCACTGGAACAAAATCTTTTAAACATTTTTGTTAGTTTTCTTTCCTCTAACACTTGTGATATATTTTATGACTCTGAATATAGAGGGGATTTTTGGCATCTGAGGAGCTGAGGACTGATGGCAATGGGCAGTCTCACACACACGAAGGATGAATTGTGTCCAGAAAACTGTGGGTCAGAGAGATATCTTCCACATGGGAAATGAATTCTGACAGAAAGCTCCCTGGTGGGAAATGAAGGATGACTTTGAAAAGCTAGTAATCATGATCAAATTTTAGTTGTGTTGACTAGTCTGAAATACACACTGCAACTACAATACATAAGTTGTTCTGAAAAGAACTTAATTATGCAGAAGAGGAACAAAAGATCTCATAAAATTTAAGCATTCACATCATCAAACATGTTAATGTCACAGATAACAAGTCTGTCTTACAAAATAACTGATGTCAGAGAGCACTTTAGCAGGTTTCTAAACCTTACCTCCTGGAGAAGGTAAGAAAAAGTGAGCTCTGGGTTAGGTAAAACTAGCAGGAAGCTGCTATAAGAAGATAGAGTGTTCAAAATCGTAAGTAAAATTAAAATTACATGTATGCACTTACATCTAATTTCTTCTGCATTCTTTCTATGTATATGTGAAACGTTTCCATACATTTAGTAAGCATTTAATGTGCATCTTCTATATGCCAAGCACTATCCAAAGCTCCAGGTAGCTGATGATCTCTGCCCAAAAGGAATTCACAGCCAACTAGGGGAGTTCACAGACTTAGTAGAAAAAAAAAAAAAAAAGAGTAAAGGACAGGAAATAACTAAAAGGGAGGAAATAATATGAAATGGAAAATTTTAGGCTTAATCCTAAATTTATTAAACTAAGAATAATCCAACAACTCAGTGTTAAAGAAAGTCAGCTAAGAACTCTGCCAACTTGACGACAGATTCAGTTTTCTGAAATTCTCATGTCTGAATGGGTCAAGCTAAAAGACAATAGAGAGTAATAGTTCTGAACATATTAAGATGCCGCAAAATAATGACTATAGATCGGCGGTGTACAATCTTTTGGTTTCCCTGGGTCACACTAGAAGAAGAATTGTCTTGGACTACACAGAAAATACACTAACACTAACAATACACTAACACTAACGGTGCTTGAAAAAATCGCCAAAAAAACTCATAATGTTTTAAGAAACCTTACAAATTTGTGTTGGGCTGCACTCGAGCCTGTCCTGGTCACCAGAGCCGCGGGTGGACAAGCTTGATAGTGATGAAACAACTTTTAGCTGTTTAGCTAAATAAGAAACTGTCCCAATATTTCTTAAGAGTATAATTATTGATACTTTCCTAATATTTTAATTATAATCTAATATTTTAATTGTTTTTGGCAATACTTTCAACATTATAAAAGACATTTAGAATTACATTGTATCACGATAAAACAATTCTGAAAGAA
Source organism: Macaca mulatta (assembly GCF_049350105.2). Taxonomy (NCBI): domain Eukaryota; kingdom Metazoa; phylum Chordata; class Mammalia; order Primates; family Cercopithecidae; genus Macaca; species Macaca mulatta. The sequence continues at coordinate 163,120,559 of NC_133412.1, forward strand.
TAACAGGAAATCATTACAGAAACTCTGGATAATACACAAGTGGTCTGAAGTGATCTATATGACCAACTCCTAACAATTCTACAGGAAATATTACACAAGAAAGAAAATCTTGGAATTAAGCAACAGGCTCTATAATTTTAAGAAAAATAGAATGAAATTCAATTGCAAAAGCAAACTTGTTTGACCACCTGGGATGTTCTCCCCTTCCTTGCCAACATTTGAGCCTCTCCCATCCTCTGCAGGCTTTCTCCTCTCACCCCAGCAACTGTTCCCCTTTTCTAAACTCATTGTTGGTTTGCTGCTGGCACTAGGCAGTGAATGAACTTCTCCATATCCCCAGCAATGGGGATGCACCCTGAACATGATAAATATTTGTTGAGCATATGCTCATTTTATGTTCATATATCTGTGAATATTAATGAATACAGCTGGTTGAGAAAAAAAGGACCTAGGATGAAAAATTGGCAATGCTACACATTTTGCCTGATTTTGAAGTATTTCTGAAGAATTCAATACAGCCAGTACTACTTAATCAAGTAAAAACTAAAAAAACCATTCCAATATTTTTAATTATTTATTTATTTATTTATTTTTATTTTTTATTTTTATTTTTTTTTTGAGACGGAGTCTCGCTCTGCCGCCCAGGCTGGAGTGCAGTGGCCGGATCTCAGCTCACTGCAAGCTCCGCCTCCCGGGTTTACGCCATTCTCCTGCCTCAGCCTCCCGAGTAGCTGGGACTACAGGCGCCCGTCACGTCGCCCGGCTAGTTTTTTGTATTTTTTAGTAGAGGCGGGGTTTCACCATGTTAGCCAGGATGGTCTCGATCTCCTGACCTCGTGATCCGCCCGTCTCGGCCTCCCAAAGTGCTGGGATTACAGGCTTGAGCCACCGCGCCCGGCTCCAATATTTTTAAAACTGAAAATTCATTTATTCTGAATTTTAAAAACTCTTTAAACTAAGATAGCAAACAAAAGATCATCGAACTTTTCTTTAACAAACCCTTATTTGCATCATCTTCCACTTTTCTTAAGCTTATTTATAAAATTATTCTAATATAACCAATGAGGAACACTATTTAATTTTTAAATAACTAGCTCTAAATAGTGCATAATTGTCCTAAACAAACAGGATCTACATCTTTATGGAATTCCATCCCCAATACCCACACACTTAGCCTATTTTAAATGTCCCAGACCCAAGCTCAGATATACTCCCTTTAACACAGGAGTATGTCAGAGGCAAAAATAACTGCATAACCGAGCCATACTAACAAATTAGTGATTATATGAATGAGTGTCATAGGCAAGGCTAGTACAGGAAGCACAAGTTTCAGGAACTGTTGAATGGCCCAATGGTCTACCCTAAAAACAGTTCCTCTCCCATCTGTTTGCTGATGCCCATGCTTCTTTCTCTTTTCCCTTTTCTTTCCTTTTTCCTTTCCTTTTGTTTCCTTCCTTTTTTTTCAGATGGGGTCTCACTCTGTTACACAGAGTACAGTGGAGTACAGTGGTGTAATTATGGTTCACTGCAGCCTTGACCTCCTGGGCTCAACTGATCCTTCCACCTCAGCCTCCCAAATAGTAGCTGGGACTACAGGTACACGTCAACATGCCCAGATAATTTGTTTGTTTGTTTGTTTGTAGAGACAGGGTTTTTTCATGCTGCCCAGACTAGTCTCGAACTCCTGGCCTCAAGTGATCTACCTACCTGGGACTCCCAAAGTGCTGGGATTACAGGGATGAATCACAGTGTCCAGCTACATTTCTTTAATATTAAACTAACAGACATAAGACTTAAAATACAAATATCCCTATGTTGCCAGTGTTGTTTGGTGCTTCCCTAGAGCTTGTGCCCATTCTTGGTCTCCAGGGTCCCTGTGATTTGGGAGGGAAGGATCCCACTCACAGCTCCAGAGGTTATACTCCGCCAATCAGCAGGATGCCTTCGGTGACTAGTTCTCAGATTATTAGATGCTCCTGGACCTAATAATTGGCTCAGGGGTGTCCTACAACCTTAGAGAGAAGCCAAGGGCTTGTGACCGTCCTGAGTACAGCAGCACTTTCAGCTCAGGTTGGTGAGGTTACAGGTGTGAGACCGAGAGCCGCTGCAGTCAGTGCTGCATCCTTGGGAGGAGTCAGTCAAGATCATCACCGACACGGGGCAAGGGCAAGGCTGAAAGAACACCAGAGACCTGCGGCCAGGGGCCGGATCAAATTGCACCAAAGGCAATCCCACTTCTGCGTGGTTCTGTTGTGAGAGTCAACAAATTCCTTTTATCACCTAAAGCAGCTGGAGTTACAATCAGCCACACGTTATATCCTGGGAAAAGGCAACAGACTGATTCAAAATTGCATCATAAAGTTCATATAAGTCGTATCTGACAGAGCCTCTCTTGAAATCAGGTGTTGATTTAGAGACTGACATACGAGTCCTGGGCGTCTGAAGAGGGAAGAGATGCTATGGGGAGAGAGAGACACACATACTTTATTTGAAAAGGATGGCTGGAGGTCTAAAAAACATTTATTTTTATTTTTGAGATAGGGTCCAATGCCCAGGCTGGAGTGCAGTGGAACAATCACGGCTCACTATAGCCTCAACCTCCCGGGCTCAAGTGATCCTCCCACCTCGGTCTCCAGAGTAGCTGGGACTACAGGGACCAGCTGGGACATGCCACCATGTCTGGCTTATTTTATTTTTTTTGAGATGGAGTCTTACTCTGTTACCCAGCCTGGAGTACGGTGGCGCGATCTTGGCACAGTGCGGCCTCACCTTCCAGGTTCACATGATTCTCTTGCTTCAGACTCCCAAGTAGATGGGATCACAGGCGCCCACTACCACGCCTGGCTAATTTTTGTATTTTTTAAAAATAGAGATGGGGTTTCACCACATTGGCCAGGCTGGTCTCGAACTCTTGACCTCAAGTGATCTGCCTGTCTCCGTCTCCCAAAGTGTTGGGATTACAGGTGTGAGCCACAATGCCTGGTCTGAGATAGGGTTTTGCTATATTGCCCAGGTTGGTCTAAAACTCCTGAGCTCAAGCGATCCACCCGCCTCAGCCTTCCAAAGTGCTGGGATTACAGGCATGAGTCACCATGCCTGACCTGACAAAATTTTTAAATATTAGGCTGCAATTTTGTCTGATCCTGCTTGGCTGTCAGAGGACTTGTGTTTTAAAGGAGATGAAGTTCAATGATAGGATTTTAGACACCGTCAGGGATGGTTGGAAAGTCATTTTTGGGCAGGGGCCCTTCTGGGCACCCCTAAATGACACTGTGTGGCAACAGCCCCTTCTGCTCCCTTCAGATCCAAATTGCCCTCACCAATAATAGATTCCCTTCTCCAAGCCCCAATTACACGCATGGTCAGGGCCATACAGTAGAACCTGTTGCTCCCCTGCTTTAAATTCCTAAAGTCAGACCCCATGCCTTTCAGGGTCTACCCCCACAACGTGGCCTGTGAGGCCTGTGGGACAAAGCTGCCTCCTGCCCTCTCCAAGGCTCCCCTCCAGCACCTGCAGGTTCTCCCTCTTAAGATTCACCAGCAACTTCTCAGAGGCATCGAGAGTGTTTCCTCCCCAGGGTCTTGCACACCATGCATCTTGCCTAAAATGCGCCCCTAAGCTCTGGGCCTACACCCTTGTCGCTTGGCTGACCCAGCCTTAATCTCCTTGTCCAGGCTGAAACGTGTCTCCCTCAGAGAAGCCACCCCCGCTCCAGCTCAATCAGGCCCCGGGCTATAATCATTCATGATGTTCTTTGGTTTTCTACAACAGCAGGTAGAGAAATGTGTCATTATCTCATTTTAAAAAATGTCTTGTTTATCTACTTTTTTATTTTTATTTTTTTGAGATAGAGTCTCACTCTGTTGCCTAGGCTGGAGTGCAGTGGCACAATCTTGGCCCATTCCAACCTCAGTCTCCTGAGTAGCTGGGATTACAGGTGCCTGCCGCCAAACCCAGCTAATCTTTGTATTTTTAGTGGAGACAGGGTTTCACCATATTGGCCAGGCTGGTCTCGAACTCTTGACCTCAAGTGATCTGTCTTGGCCTCCCAAAGTGTTGGGATTACAGGCGTGAGCCACCGAGCCTGGCCTGATCTTGTTTTTAGTGTAATTATTTACACAAGGTCTATTTTCCTGAGTAGATTATAAAGTGAGTATGAAGCCAGAAACCAGGTGTCCTGCTTCACCACCAGCAAATAGGACCGGAATTGCTGAATGATTCCATGATTTCTGGTCACTACTGGTGCTATACCTTTGTCTTGCTCTTTAGTCAGCGACCCTGCCTTATATATGCATTCCCTACGTTTATTACCATCTGGTGTATAGGTAACCCAAACCTAAAATCAGTCATGGATGACCTCAGCCAATCCCTGGTCCTCCCTAAACCTCACCTCAACCAATGGAGCTTCTGCTGGTGCCATCACCATGTTAATGCGTGGCCTTTTCCAGAATCCAGAAATTTAGAAACAGTATAAGGAAAGAAGTGATGAGAAGTAGGGTGGGCTTTGGAGAGCTAGCCCCAGGGAACAAGCTCCAGTTAGGGCTGTTCTGTCTCCAGGGTGACCCTGCAGCCCCAACACAACTTTGCATGGCCTTAATCTTTTATTTCACTTTATCCTATGTGCTAAATAATCTACCCTTGCTTGACTTAATATGCATTTAAGAAGTATTTTGTTTTAATAATGCAAATGCCTCTGCAAAGATTAAGGAAGTTATCAGTTATGTATATGTTAGTATGAATTAGTTAAATCAAAATACTTCTGTACTAACATCTAACTGAGATCTGCTACGCCGAGGAAATGAGAGTTTTGCTGGGTTGGGGAAACAGGGAGGAGGCAGCTGGTGACTGTGGAGGACACTGGGAACCCTCGTGGCAGGAAGGCACTGGAGTGACCTTAGCACCCAGAAAGGCAGAAGAAAGTTCCCCCTGCTTTTCTTTTGTATCTCAACCCTAACAGGAGCCTTGGACATCAGGGTATGGATGAACCACACTAGGGATTAATGATGCCTCATGGGCAAACCTGGAAAATTCAGTGCCATTCATTACATTGTTGGACGCTACATTCCAGGTTCCAGATTCAGCTTCCCAATCATTTGGAAACCAATCCATTCTTAATTGGGGGCTGTACTTCCTTTGTCTCTTCCACAGGGGAAAACCCTGAACTCAGCCCATAATAGGCATGCAATAAACACCTGTTTAACTGATAGATTAACAGTGTGCAATCTCATCATTAAGTCAAGTGAATATGGTTCCTGAAGAGAGACTGGCAAGACCAGCAGGACTAATCTAAAATAAAGGTTTCTCTTGCTATGATATGGTTTGTAAGTTGGAGTGGTTTGCACTTCAAATTATGTATATTTAAACCACTATTACATACAGGACTATATGGTCCTCAGAAAGAGTTTATAAAGATACAAAACATTCCTATTAAAAGGAAAGATATGTCAATTTTGTATGAAATTCCATCAAATAACAGCATTTACAAGAATACACCAAGATAAAATACTCCGTAGAGTTAAGCACAGAAACTGTAAAACGCTTCTCCTGAAAAGAATGCAACTGGGGGTCCCAGGTCTCTGGAGCACAGAGTGAACACCTGTCTTCAGGGATGTGGCCAGCCTTCTGCACCTAGAGGAGGCCAGCTCTGGCCACCTTTACACTGCAGTTGCTTGTTTTAAGTGCTCTGTATGCCAGATTAACGTATTTACATTTTCTGTAGCTGAATAAAGACAAATCAGCAAACTAAGGATAAAGACACTTCATATTCTACTTTTGAAGCCCATTTGACATAAAGTGCTGTGACTTCCCTCATAGGGACCAATTATAAATCAGAAGGAAAATGACATACCCTTCGTGAGCATGACACCAAGATACTGTGCAAACTTGCTTTCTTACAGAAACAAATAGGCGCACACTAGGTCTCATTCTAGCATGTTAAAGAAATACAGCTCATCTGTAATTCCAACGCTTTGGAAGGCTGAGGAGGATCACTTGAGCCTAGGAGTTTGAGACCAGCCTGGGTACACGACTGTGTTCCCAGCTACTTGGGAGGCTGAAGCAGGAAGATCACTTGAGCCAAGAAGTTTGAGGCTGCAGTGATGCGTGTTCACACCAGTGCAGTCCAGCCTGGGTGAGAGTGAGACCCTGTCTCAAAACACAAAAACAAAAATAAAAATATCTCTAATGTACTTGGTCCCTCCCCTTCATACTTTAAAAATGTTAAATCTAGCTTATTAGAAAATATTAACCAGCTCACTATCAATGATACAGTTTTGCTGAAAAGTAGTGGCATGGAATTCATTTTAAAAAGGAGTAATCAGATCTCAGCAAAATCTAATGTATTGGGGGCTCCTGCCTGGAGGTCACAGAGCTTGACCCACTTGTCCTTATTACATAATGTCTGATCACAACTGTAAGACATTCTCACTTCCATGAGGTTAAAAAAAAATTCTACACACTCATGTAATGTTACCAGAATTAAAGGATTCAATGAGAAAGATCTGCCACTGTTAAAAGCATGAGTTATAGAATCCACAGGACCGAGTGTGCGTTCTGGCTGAGAGGCCACGAAAAGTGACTTCGCCTCTTTCTAGGCCCTGCTTCCCCAGCACAAGATGGGGATGGTGACGACGACTACCTTGGGTTGCAGTGAAGAGTAAAAAAGCACAGAAAGCCTTTGGTTTACAGTAGGTGGTAAAAACCTTTAGAGAGTATTATTTATGATGACAGCATCCTAAGAGACCTCACAAATAATCTAGTGTCCTAACTCCCAACAACAACTAGACCACATATCAAGCTCTCTTCCCAAGTGTGATAAGGTCTGGTGAGTTCCCAGAGGCCTTGTTTTGGGATAAGTCGTCAGCAAGGAGCTGCAGTCATTCTCAGGGAACACAAAAAGCACAGGATTCTCCTTAGAGTTTTACCACCTGAGAAAGGCTTGAAGAATCCTTCTTTCTCCTGACCAGATGGAAGACAGAATTACCAAAGGAAATACGGTGGCTTGCTCATTCCTCATGAACAGTGAGGTTGCTGGAGTACACAGAAGATATTCCCAAATGTCTCAAATTCCCAGGTAATGCCCCCTCAGCATTATAAACATAGGTGTTTAGCATCTGTTTTCAGAATCGATGAAAATTAACTGTATCTTGAATTAGACATTAAGTTAAAATAATTTTAAGTTAATCTTAGATTAGGAAAATACCAGAGCACTTAGTCTGCAATAATTTCATGATCTATCTACTATCTAAGAAAGGTAAAACCTTGAACATCTCCAGTATTTCTCCCAGGAAGGTAGGTAGATACACCATTTTCCTGTCAGAATTCTTGTTTGATATTACAGGGCTTTTATGGGAAGACACTATCCTCCACTCTACTAAAGCCATATAAGAATCCAACAGATGTTATATGACTCATAGCAATTCAATAATTCCAATTATAAATGTCCCTAAACTGATCACAAAAATGTATTATGTAATAATTAATACATACAAAAGAACATATGTAACTAATAGGTATATTATGAAGCTTAATAAAAGCAAAACTTGTGAACTCACCCCCAATGTCAGAACTAGAAAACTAACAAGATTATCATAGCTGGCTGGGAGCGGAGGCTCATGCCTGTAATCCCAGCACTTTGGGAGGCTGAGGTAGGCAGATCACAAGGTCAGGAGTTTAAGACCAGCCTGGCCAATATGGTAAAACCCCGTCTCTACTAAAAATACAACAACAACAACAACAAAAATTAGTCAGGCAGGGTGGCAGGCGCCTGTAGTCCAGCTACTGGGGAGGCTGAGGCAGGAGAATTGCTTGAACCCAGGAGGTGCAGGCTGCAGTGAGCTGAGATCGCACCACTGCACTGCAGTATGGGCAATAGAGGGAGACTCCATCTCAAAAAAAAAAAGATCATAGCTACCACTGTGTTCCTTCTTGATCTGAGCCCTGTGCCACATGCTCTTAAGTACTTTCCTGAACTTTTCATTTCTCATTCTCTTGCTTTTCAATATATTTTTCTTCCAAATATGGATCTTGAAATGTCTATTTTTCAGTTTGGTTAAACCCTGCGGAAGTCTTTGAGACCTTTATCTCCACGTGGGTCCGAAGTTGGCAGACAGAGTGCAGGAGGGACTAGGCTGAGATGGCTCAGCTGTCACCATGCTTCCCTAACAAGTATTACGTGCTCCACCACCCATCTCCCAAGACAAACTTCTAATGATTCTCTGGTTTCTGCCTATGGAAATCATAAATTTCCCTACATTCTCACTCAATATAGGCATCTGTCTGTATAACTGTTGTCTAAAAGAGGGTAGAGCCTTCTGCCAACCCAGGATGAATCTCTGCACGGTTGTTTCAACGGGAGGACCTGGGGCTGACCATCTCATTGGTGAGGAAGTCTTCCTGCCTGGAGGAGAGGCAGCAACAACCTGGACGCATTCTAGGCAGTTAGCGTGAATCCACTGCAAGTCCTTCCCCAGCTCCTCTTTCTAAACAAGAAAAGAAGCAGAACCTGACTGCCTGGCTGACCATACGATCCAATCAATACATGTGCTACTAATCCCCATAAACTTCCTTCAAGTCCTGTTAAGGATCATGATTTCCTTACTCTTCTTCCAGAAAGCCATGCCTCTGGCAGCATCCCATTCTTGTTGAATAAACTATTAAAAACTGTGAAGGATCTGAAGATGTAGCCTCCTTGCAAGCTGCCACATGCCACAGGCTCACAGATCCTGGCAGAAGACCCAGGACTACTGGGTCAGAAATGAAGGACTTTACTACTCATAGCACAGCAAACAGCAAGAGCATCGGCACATTTGAGTCAGTCCCTGCCCCAAATTTTCTGGGCTGATGCAGCTGGGCCCAGAGGGATGCCTGCATGTGCAAGTGGCCGCATCACAGAAGAAGAACCTTGAGTTTAAGCAACCAGGAATTAAAAAAAATTTTTTTGAGACAGAGCCTCCCTCTGTTGCCCAGGCTGGAGTGCAATGGCGCCATCTTGGCTCACTGCAAACTTCGCCTCCCGGATTCAAGCGATTCTCCTGCCTCAGCCTCCTGAGTAGCTGGAATTTTTTTTTTGTATTTTTACTAGAGACAGGGTTTCGCCGTGTTGGCCAGGCTGGTCTTGAACTCCTGACCTCAGGTGATCTGCCCACCGGGGCCTCCCAAAGTGCTGGGATTTCAGGTGTAAACCACAGCGCCCAGCCCAGGATCTTTTTAAATGGTCATTAAGCAAGCCCTTCCATTGCTCCGGAAGGAGACACTATCTCTGTCTCTGAAGGCTGTTCTCTATAAAAACATCCTTCAAAAGATATTCTGGAAAAAAAGGGCAGCGAGTGCCTCACTCATAAACCATGTGGAAATGAGAGAGGCCTGTGCAGAATAGGTTCCCATCGTATGTTATACGTCAATAAAATATTTATTTAAAAATATTTTATTATATGACTGTTTTAATTTTGTCTTGAACACAGAAACATCAGTCATATTTACAGAGCCTCTTGGAGGAGTGTGTGGCTGTGTGCAGCAAAGGAGTCTTTAAAAGATGGGTGTTTATTAGTTGGCACATATGAGGTTGATAGGTTCAGCCATTCAGAAGTTTTGAGGGAATCTTTCTGGCTTTTTTTTTTCTTTTGAGCAGGGACAATACTTTTTCTCTGTAATATGAACTTGAAATTTAATGACTTAAGGACGCTTAAAGAGCTCTTAAAGAAATTTAATTAATGATTGTAAAAGACTTAAAGATCTGCAGTGAGACAGAACTAGAAAAATACTGAAAGTTGTAGCCAGAGTCTATATGGCCAGCCAGTCTCCTGGCATGAGGTAAGCTCATCGTTACAGTGATGCCCCACTTCACATTATCCTACAATTTGCACCTTTTCCTCCCAAATCTGCCAGTTTTCCCATGTTACTAATGTACTGACCTCTCCTTTCTATTACCCAGTAATTTATACCTTTTCTTTAAGTCCATCATATTCCCTGCATTACTAACATACTGACCTCCCCTTGATATTATCCTGCAATTTACACCTTTTCCCCCTGACTCCATCAGATTTCCCATGTCACTGCTAATGTACTGACATCGTACAATCTGTGCTGCATTTCTTGCAATTTGTACTCATTTTTCAGAAAAGGTGGGGAAGAGTTGCATTGTTCCTGTGTCTAGGGTTAAAGGACAGAGACTGCTGAGAGTGGGTTCTCTGGATCCCACTGCAGCCCTATGACGGGGCTCCGATTTGGGAAGGCTAGGCAGTGATTACATATGGTGAGATGGACCCTGAACTGATGGCTAAGTAATTGATAAAAAGGAAGATGTAAATTTTATCATCCATCCCTTTAAGAAAGCTTCAGGGGCTCCAGAGCATGACAAAAAGTCTGTAACAGCCTAATTTACATTACCATATTCTTTTCCTTTGTGTTCTTATGAAAAAGATGCCTTCTCATATATTAATTCAACAGTTTCTCTCCATTTGTTCTATTGCTATTTTCCATGTTTCCTTCTGGCAGCCTACACTGGGTCTTAAACAATTCACAGTTGATAAGATAAAGGGAGGCAGGGTTAAGAACATTCCAGACCCAGAAAGCCACACATGCAAAGGCACAGAGGTAAGGGTCTAAACCTTTAGAGGAAGCTGAAATACTTCCTCATGGCTAGGGTACAGTGCAAGTAGGAAAGAGTGCCTTGTGCAGGGGTCTGGGTAGGCCTCCACTGACCCGAGGCTTTAAGCAGGGAGAGTACCGTGCTCCTCTTTGAATTCAGAATAACCTCTCTGATGGTAATATGGAAGATATGTCAGAATGCAGATGATGCTGGAGGAATGGAAACAAAGTGGGAGAGTAAGCAATATGCTCATAAGAAAATGAAGGCAGGTAGTATGGGCTGAATTGTGTCCCCTGAAAACTCATATGCTGAAGTCCTAACCGCCCAGCACCTCAGAAGGAGACTGTAATTAGAGATAGGGTTGTTAAAGAGGTGATTACATTTAAGTGAAGTCACGCAGGTGGGACCTAATCTGACTGTATCCTTATAAGAAGAGACTGGGAGACAGATAGACACACACACATAAACACACACACACACACACACACACACACACACACACACACAGAGGAAAGAATATGTGAAGACACAGAGAAAAGGTAGCCATCTGCAAGCCAAAGAGAAAGAGCTCAGAAGGGACCAACCCTGTTGCTTTCTCAGATTTCTATCCTCCAGAACTGTAAGAAAATAAATTTCTGTTGTTTAAGCCACTGTATTAGTCTGTTCTCACACTAGGATTAGTATGTCACACATAAAGATGTACCTGAGACTGGGTATTTTATAAAAGAGGTTTAATTGACTCACAGTTCCACATGGCTGGGGAGGTCTCATAATCATGGCAGAAGGTGAAGGAGGAGCAAGGCACATCTTACATGGCAGCAGGCAAGAGAACTTGTGCAGGGGAACTCCCGTTTATAAAATCATCAGATCTCGTGAGACTCATTCACTATCATGAGAGCAGCATGGGAAAAACCCACTCCCATAATTCAATTACCTCCCACTGGGTCACTCCCATGATATGAGAGGATTACAGGAGTTCAATTCAAGATGAGATTTGGGTAGGGACACAGCCAAACCATATCATTCTGCCCCTGGCCCCTCCCAAATCTCATGTTCTTACATTTCAAAACCAAACATGCCTTCCCAACAGTCCCCCAAAGTCTTGACCAATTTCATCATTAACTCAAAAGTCCACAGTTCAAAGTCTCATCTGAGACAAGGCAAGTCCCTTCAGCCTAGGAGCCTGTAAAATCAAAAGCAAGTTAGTTACTTCCTACATATAATGGGGGTACAGGCATTGGATAAATACACTCATTCCAAATGGGAGAAATTGGCCAAAACAAAGGGGCTACAGGCCCCATGCAACTCCTAAATCAGTGGGGCAGTCAAATCTTAAAACTCCAAAATGATCTCCTTTGACTCCATGTCTCACATCCAGGACATGCTGATGCAAGAGGTGGGTTCCTACAGCCTTGGGAAGCTTGGCCCTGTGGTTTTGGAGGCTATAGTTCTCCTCCTGGTGGCTTTCACGGCTGGCATTGAGTGTTTGTGGCTTTTCCAGGTACATAATCCAAGCTGTTAATGGGTCTACCATTCTGGGGTCTGGAGGATGGTGGCCCTTTTCTCACAGCTCCACTAGTCCCAGTGGAGACTCTGCGTGGAGGCTCCAACCCCACATTTCCCTTCTGCATGGCCCTAGCAGAGGTTCTCCATGAGGGCTCCATCCCTGCAGCACACCTGTGCCTGGACATCCAGGCATTTCCATACATCCTCTGAAATCTAGGCAGAGGTTCCCAAACCTTGATTCTTGACTTCTGTGTACCCACAGGCCCAACACTACATGTAAGCCTCCAATGCCTGGGGCTTACACCCTCTGAAGCAATGGTTTGAGAAGTATATTGGCCCGTTTTAGCCATGGCTGGGAGGCAGGGCACCAAATCCTGAGACTGCACAAAGAAGCAAGGTCCTGGGCCCAGCCCACAAAACCATTTTTTCCTCCTGGGCCTCTGGGCCTGTATGGGAGGGGCTGGCATAAAGGTCTCTGACATGCCGGAAAACATTTTCCCCATTGTCTTGGTGATTAACATTTGGCTCCTCGTTATTTATGCAAATTTCTGCAACCAGCATGCATTTCTTCCTAGAAAATGGGTTTTTCTTTTCTATTGCATTGTCAGGCTGCAAATTTCCAAATTTTTAAGCTCTGCTTCCCTTTTAAATATAAGTTCCAATTCCAAACCATACCTTTGTGAATGAATAAAACGGAATGCTTTTAAAAGTACTCAAGTCACCTCCTGAATGCTTTGCTGCTTAGAAATTTCTTCCGCCAGATACCCTAAATCATCTCTCTCAAGTTAAAAGTTCCACAGATCTCTGGGACAGGGGCAAAATGCCACCAGTCAGTGTAGCACATGTGTAGCCCTGGACATCTAAGGGCATCACAGACCTGTTATTGCTGAATCTCAGGTGGCTGAATGCCACTTGTCCCTCTAAGAAGTTGGGGGATGTTGACTGCTTGGGGGTCATGTAACTAGTTAGCATGCCAGAGTCTCATTCATTATCAGAATTAAACAGACAAATTACTCCACCAACTAAGAACTGCCATGCAGGGGAACTGCCCTTTTATAAAGACCATTGGATCTCATGAGACTTATTCACTATCACAAGAATAGCACTTGAAAAATCTGCCCCCATGATTCAGTTACCTCTCACCGGGTCCCTCCCATGACACATGTGGATTATGGACCTACAATTCAAGATGAGATTTGGGTGGGGACACAGCTAAACCATATAGCCACACAGTTGAGGTACTTTGTTTCAGCCAACTAAGATAGCATTAGTCAAGAATGTTGAGGTGGAAAAAAACGGAGGCAGGTCTGGGTTGTAGATGAGACAGAATTTGGTGACCAGTTGGTTACAAGTGGTCAAGAAAAGAGGTTGACTTAGAGGTTCCTGATATGGGTAACTGGGTAAATGGTGACATCATGAACCAAGAAAAGTTACACAAAAAAGAAGGATCAGCAGGTTAAAGGTAATATAATCTGTTTAGAATATGTGGAGTTTGAGGGGTCAGTGGGGATACCCAGAGAAAGAGGTTCAGTAGGAGTTGAAGATGGGGATGAGACACTGAGAAAACCAGGCTGAGCTAAGGGAATGGAACTGGGAGCCCTCCATGTGAGAGTGGAGCCTGTGAGTGAAATCTCCCAGAGAAAGTATACTGGTAAGGAAGAGAAAATTGGAAAGGGCATGCAGGCAGAGTGCCATTTACCAAGGGAAAGTGGAAGGATTGGCTGTTAAAGGTCGGACCCAACCCAGGAGACAGCAGTGTCAGATGTCAATGGAAAAGGACATCTCAAGGAGGTCATTAGTTTGAGTGTTGAAAAGGGTTCAAAGACTGAAGGGTGAAGGTTACATCTGGCAACAGGGAGATTGTTGGTGAGCACAGCAAAATTATTTCAGTGGAGCTGGTAGAAGTGACAGGCACACTGTACTGAGTTCAGAAGTAGAGACTATGGGGAAATGAAAACAACAAGTAGACTACTTTTCCCAGAAGCTTGGCTGAGATAGAGCTAAAGAGAAGGCAGGGCCCAGAATGGGTTCTATTACTAGCATCTGTGGTGGTGGTGGTTGAGGAGGAGGGAGAAAAAGAGGAGGAGGAGAAGATGGTTCCATTAAACAGATGAGGCTGTATTTAGGTCATATCCTAAGGTCAGAAGGTGCTGGGCCTCTTGGACATGCTATCTCTAAGACAGGGTCAAACATCATCATTACAATGAGTTATTCCTACTCCCATTTGGGTAGCTGATTAGGACTGGGGCAATTTCTATTCAAAATATGCACATGATTATGTATGTGAGATGTATTTTATAAAAAGTAAAAAAACAAAACAACATGCGCATGGGTTCAGATAGTCCATTTGTAGAGAATTCTTGATAGGCTTCTGTGCAATGCAAGGCAGATTACATTTGTTTGACATTATGAAAGGTTAAGTTGGGGGTCACGGGAAAAAAAGAGGGGGGATAGTAAATCAAGGAAGAGGTGAAGAGAAACTTTACCTCTTGGCAGCCCTGCCTGTCACAGCTAAAGTTAAGTGAATTCCAATCCCCGTTTATGCATCTACTTTCCCACCAGACTGCAAGTTCCTTGCCTGCAGGACATGTCTTGTTCAGTGCTGTAACCTAGAGCACCTGCGCCATGCCAGGCACCGGGTAGAAGTCCAGCCAACACTGAATGGGGAAGCTCTACAATGGCTGTAGAACCAGGTCTTCATGAACTGATGCCTACATCCTGCTTACAAGGCAAGAATGAGCCCACGGACTATCCACAGTTAATGTCTACATCCTCTCGTAAGGCTAGGATAGGTCAGAGAGGGATGTTTGACTGAGACAGTCAGAGTACTATCTACTCTGAGAGTAGATGACCAAAAATATTATTATTATTATCATTATTATTATTTTTTGAGACAGAGTCTCGATCTGTCGCCCAGGCTGGAATGCAGTGGCGCAATCTCGGCTCACTGCAACCTCTGCCTCCCAGGTTCAAGTGATTCTCCTACCTCAGCCTCCTGAGTAGCTGGGATTATAGGCACGTGCCACCACACCTGGCTAAATTTTGTATTTTTAGTAGAGACAGGGTTTCACCATGTTGGTCAGGCTGGTCTTGAACTCCTGACTTTGTGATCCACCTGCCTTGGCCTCCCAAAGTGCTGGGATTACAGGCATGAACCACCGCACCCGGCCAACCAAAAGTATTTTTGAGTGAAGTCAAGGTTACATGCAGTGAAATCGGGTAATGGGGCCAAGAAGAGATTCTAAAAAGACAGAATACACTGGATAGGATTAGTATTGGGTTTAAGAAATCTAAAGAGAATTCAGAACAAAGTAGCGAAGGTGCACATGATCTTATGTCATTGCTTCTCTAACACCATTTTCCACAATTTAAAATTTATAAAATTGCAAAGCATCTTGCAATTGTTGGTATCTTAGCAGTGTGTCACAGTTTAACAGGCAGAACTTTTTCTGCCTTTACCACTTTTTTTCTGTCATTAGTGGTACATAATATGATGGTGCCCCTAGAATCAATGGTGTCTCAGATTTACTAAAATATGGTATTTTACTCCATGAAAGGGTTTGGCAGTTGTTTGGATCTACTGTTTTAATTAAAAGCATTCAGCTTTAGCAATGGGTAAATCCTAAATACAAATCGGAGTATCTCAAAAGGCACCCCTTTATATATTAAGACATTGGATAACTATTCTGAGAGGCACTGCATACTTCAATTTACCATTCTCAACCTCAAAACACTGAGCAGTAAGAACTCTGATTGGCAGAAGCACTGTGAAGCTTTATCATGAGTAATGATATGTAAGTACCAAAACTCAATAATAAAAGCTTGATTATTTCCACTTCTGCTCAATTGTTTTCATGTTTGTTATTAAATCTGTACCTTCTTTCCAACGCTACAGAACGCTGGTCATTTTCTCAAATGGATGGGGAAAAAACAAGGCTTGAGATTCCATGATTTCAAAAGACAGATGACTAGGAGAAAAATTCTAGCTTGCAGATGGGACATACTAAAAGATGATCTGAGCAATGTTTTGTGACAACAATCCTTTCATTAGATGACCCCTGTGGTAGTTGTGGTATATGGGGTTTGTATTGCTTTCCGTTTTTACAAGGTCAAATCTAAAGCCAAATAATGGAAATGCATTCTATTTTAACTGCCAGGTATGGGATGAATTAATTTACTTGCTTATTTTTAAATGCGTCTACTGGCCTTTAGAAGCTATTATTTATATAAAGGTACTTCTGAACTTTACAAACAGGTCAGATGCTGCCCACTATTTAAATATTTACAACGAAGTATTAGAGTTGTATAAAGCAACAATCCCTATCCAAAACAAGAAAATAAAAGATGAAAATCATCTCCAAATGCCCTTCTAAATCACATTTAAATCATTTTTATAGATTTGTTTTATCATACTGTATTAAAATATATTTTCTCAAAATATTAAATTATATGAATGTCTAAATATATCTTCACAGCTTTATATATAAAGAATATGGAGTACATTTTACACAGCAATCAATATCTCTACTTTGGGCAGTTATTTTAATGATTATTATAATTCAGTATCTAACTTTTTAAAATAACTGACTTAAGAGACAATAACAAATGTGGGTCATTTATCTCAAACTTCTTTGAGGTCTAAATTCACTTTCTTTCTCGGCTCTTCTCATTTTCATCTTGTATCTGATTGCTTTACAAGACACATGTCTCTTTCTTCTTTTCCATAGTTCCTTTTTCATTCTTTTTTAAAATTGCTTGTTGCTAAGCAATGTGCATAACATTAGGCTATACATTTCATTATCTTAAAACATTGTCTACTTGGTATTCTTTTCTTCTATTACTTTACCTTGTTTGAATTAACCCAAAATGTACTTTCTGCCCTTTTGACCTTTCTTTTGCCAAGACATGATCCCCCCACTCCCTGTCCTCTGATCATTACTAAACAGCTATTGTATTCAATATTTAGCCCAATTTTTTCTGTTCTCCACTGTTTTTGTTAAGCTCTGGTGGACAAACTCTTATATCATATGACTATTTTTCTTTTTAGTGTACTCGATCCTACTTCCTTCTTTTGTATTTAAAGACATGAGAAAGATACCTTTTATGAAATTTAGGTCATTTCGTATTATTTTCCTTTTATCACTTTTGCTATTCCAGATGTTCATTCCTTTCAGTATCATAGCAGGTGTTATTGTTCTCTTCCTGACACTTCTTTATGTTAGTGATAATAGTAACTATGCTATAATCCTATAAAACCACATTTCTTATTCAATTTAAATTTGTTCTATTTTTCAATGAGTTACAATGCATTTAATTCATCTGGCTATGGTAACCTACACAAAAAAACATAAACATGCCACCCCGCCCAAAAAAAAAAAAAAAAGAAAGAACAAAAAAACCCCTCAAATATTTAAATTACCTACAAACATATACCATAATTTTCTTTTACATATGTCTGAATAAGTATTTTTGAAGAAGACTAAGAGCACACTTTACTTTTGCCAAACCAAGTTAATTTGTAGGCTAATTTGCACTGCTGAGCTCATATAGACTCTTCTTCCTGTTACTTTTCATGGAGACAATAATTTTTTAAGGAGGGTATAGAAGGGTTTATGATTCAAGATTACCCAATATTCAGCTTGACTCACTCTGAGTATCACCTTATAAACCTGCATTTTCTAATTATAAAAAGAGAAGTGATGCTTCTTCCCCTATTACAACACAGGGATGTTACAGAAAACTTTTAGCAAAATTCATTGTGTATAAACTCTCCAGAACAAACCTGCTCTATCAGAAAAGCCAAATATATGTATGGGTACACATGTTAGCATTAGTATATGCTCTTTTAAGATTTGGCCTATTAATAGTTTTTCAGTTTCCATTTATTCTAAATGTTGTGAGTATACCTTTCTTAGTATTTACTGTATGACTCTGCTATGTTCTGAACATTTGTGTCTCCCTAAAATTCATATGTTGAAACCTAATCACCAATGTGATGGTATTAGGAGGTGGGGCCTTCATAAGAGTAAGTCATGGGGAAGAGCCTCCGTGAATGGGACTGGTGACCAAGAGGCCCCAGAGCACTCCCTTGCTCCTTTCCACCATGTAAGACACCATTCTACAAACCAGGGAACAGGCCCTAACCAGACATTGAATTTGCCAGTGCCCTGATCTTGGACTTCCCAGCCTCCAGAAGTGTGAGAAATAAAACTCTGTTGTTTATAAGCTACCCAGTCTATGAAGTTTTATTATAGCAGCTCAAACAGACTAAGACGAACTGCATTCTCCCGAATACTGGACTGCATAGGCAGATGAAGATGCTCAAGTTATTACATTAAAAGAGTCTTAAGAATATTTCAAATTGATCCTTCACTTCACTAAACTGAGATCCTTCACTTCCGTTTTTCTTTTCTTTTGAAGGTGGTTTACAATTAGTTGAAAAATAATGAAATCGAAATAAAATGGAAAAAATAATTACTAATTACTTCACAGAAAAAAAAAAAAGATAAAAACACACCAGCTGTGTCAGTCTATAAACTCTATGACTTCTTGAGAGGTAGTTAGTGTAGCTGTTAAGAGAAGGCTTTGGGGTTAGTCTGCTTGGTACTTATCTATCTTATTTCACTAATATGAAACGAATATTACTTGTGGGACAGTATAGCATAGTGGTTAAAAATACAAGCTCTGGAGTCAGACCACCTGGGTTTGAATTCTTACTTAACCACTTACACAGATGCCTACACGCACATGGAAAGTTACTGTGCTTCTGCATCTCATCTTCCCCATCTATAAAATGGGGAAAGGACAGAAGTCAGAACCATAGTCCATCAGGTCCACTGATGGGTGGTACCACAGAAATCACAAACATACATGTCACTGTCTCCTGTGGTCTCCACAGGTGCCCTAAGGTGACTGTCCCAACTACTCTCCATTCTTATTACCCTATTTATTTATTCTGCATTTAGAACAATTGGTGATTATATGGTTATCACTGGTTTAGTTTACTTGTTACTGTTTTGCCATTTAATGTTACAGAACAAAACTGTCTACTTCACACCATATCCCCACTGCCTAGCTCAGTGTAAGCAAGTAACAGGTGCCTCAATAAATCCTTGTTAAAAGAAGAAGTGAAAGGCTGAATAACTGAGCTCTTCATCAACCCCAGTATTTAGAGATATACAAAAATCTCAGTTTCTTCACAATCCACTCTCTACCCATCAATAAAAAGTTTTATCTAAACTATTTTCAGAGCTACTTATATTTTTGGTCTACTTTATGACTTGGAACATATATATATATATATATCTGTTTTTTCTTTGTCACCCAGGCTGGAGTGCAGTGGCACGATCTGCAGTGGCATGATCTTGGCTCACTGCAAACTCTGACTCCCAGGTTCAAGCAATTCTCCTGCCTCAGCCTCCCGAGTAGGTGGGATTACAGATATGCACCAAGATGCCCGGTTAATTTTTGTATTTTTAGTAGAGGCGGGGTTTCACTATGCTGGCCAGGTTGGTCTCAAACTCCTGACCTCAGGTGATCTCCCCACCTCGGCCTCCCAAAGTGCTGGGATTACAGGCATGAGCCACTGCGCCTGGCCTGGAACTAAAGTATTTTTTAATTCTACTATCAACTGTACAAAATCTGTTCTAAATTTTACTTGTCTTAAATTTTCCCTCATTAAAGGTATGAAGTTGAATATGTGCACGCACTTGAACAAAGATAATTTCAAACCTCGGTCTACAACCAAGATCAGTAGCATTACACACAGAAGCATGGACGCCTAGGGTTACACAAGCATGGGAGTATTACTATAATCAATTACCAGAACTTCGACTTCTATTTATAATCCTTACAAAAACTAGCTTGCTCAAGAGCACCTGTGTGGAGCGATCTGGTTTTCTAATCCCACTTCCCCTTTCAAGCACCTTTTTTCTACTTTACAAAAGAAAGGCACATTTCTGATCTAACATGCATTGCCTGAGTGCTGAAAAACTTCCTGGGTGCCAAGAGGGACAAATAAAATACTGGTATCTATGAAGCCTTTATTCGATGCATTATAAACTCTTCATTGAGAGGTTCAAATACTACCTTGTCTTATTATTTGTTTCTGTTAAGGGTGAAGCACAATGGGAAATGTATGTGGGGCATATGTTGAGATGGTCTAAATTCAAATATGTTATAGAATACTGATCATTTTGATATAGTGACTTTGACTCTTTCCCCACCACTGACAAAGAATGCACTGCCCTGGGAGAAAGCCCCATGAAAGGAAGCCAAAGAGATCATCTGTGAGAAACCATCTGTGATGTTTCATTTCATCCGGGTGAAAAACCTACAGCAAGTTTCCATGACTTCTCTCACTCTCTCTCTTTTTCTCTCTCTATCCATTCACTCATCTACTCACCTGAAAGTAAGGTTGTTTAAGATTTATGTAAGCAATGGTGGGAAATACCAATTTCCGACAGAGTGTACCTTCTTTGAATTTTCACCGTTCTTAGGAACAAGAAAAGCCTGAGTGAATGTTCGACCCACCTCTCAGTCTGTGGCTCAGATACATATAATACACAATTTAAAGAAGGCAGAGGTAAAAAGTCCTACAGCTACCGCTGTGGTTTGGATGCTTGTCCTCTCAAACCTCAGGCTGAAATTTGATCCCAGTGTTAAAGGTGAGGCCTAGCGGGAGGTGTTTGGGTCCTGGGGGTGGAACCCTCATGAACAGATGAATGTTCTCTCTTGGGGGTGACTGAGTTGTTTCTCTATTAGTTCCCACCAGAGCTGGTCGTTAAGAAGAGTCTGGCGCCTCCCGACTCTTTCTTTTGCTTCCTCTCTTGGCATGTGATCTCTGCACATGCCGGCTCCCCGTGCCTTCCACCATGAGTGGAAGAAGTCTGAGGCCTTACCAGATGCAAAACACCCAATCTTGAACTTTCCAGCCATCAAAATTTTTAGCCAAATAACCTTTTACATGATAAATTATCCAGCTTCAGGTATTCCTTTAAAGCAACACAAATTGACTAAGATAGTCACCTTAACATAATATTCTAGTACATCTTAGAAGAAAAGAAACTAGGCCGGGCGCGGTGGCTCAAGCCTGTAATCCCAGCACTTTGGGAGGCCGAGACGGGCGGATCACGAGGTCAGGAAATTGAGACCATCCTGGCTAACACAGTGAAACCCCGTCTCTACTAAAAAAAATACAAAAAACTAGCCGGGCGAGGTGGCGGGCGCCTGTAGTCCCAGCTACTCGGGAGGCTGAGGCAGGAGAATGGCGTAAACCCGGGAGGCGGAGCTTGCAGTGAGCTGAGATCCGGCCACTGTACTCCAGCCCGGGCGACAGAGCGAGACTCCGTCTCAAAAAAAAAAAAAAAAAAAAAAAAAAAAGAAGAAAAGAAACTGATATTAGAGGAATGTTTTGTAGTTTCTTGAATATTTGTTCAGACTCACAAAAGAAACACTGCCATTAAACTTTGTCAAAAGGTGACTGAATACATAAATATAGTCATCCCTTGGTATCCATGAAGGACTGGTTCCAGGACCTCCCATGAATACTGAAATGCATAGATGCTTAAGTCTTTACTATATAATACTGTAGTATTTGTATATAACCTAAGCACATCCTCTTGTATACTGAATCATCTCTAGACTATTCATAACGCCTAATACATTGTAAATGGCATGTAAACAGTTGTTATACCATATTGTTTAGCAAATAATGACAAAGAAAAAAAGTCTGTATATGTTCAGTGTAAATGCAACTTAAAAAAAATATTTTCTGTCCTCAGTAGGTTGAATCCACAGATATGGAACTTGCTGATATGGAGGGCCAAATGTACATTTACTTTTTATTTGGACACAAATGCCAAGTCACCCGTCACTTCTAAACCACTCTCCTCTGTTCATTTAATTATTCTTCCCAAGTACCTGTTAGACATAGACAAATTGAACAGCATTGTGGAATCTACTACAAATAATGTCCATATAGTCAGGTACAGTGGCTTGCATCTGCAATCCAGCTACTCAGGAGACGGAGATGGGAGACTGTTTGAGGCCAGGAGTTCAAGACCAGCCTGGGACCTCATCTCTTAAAAAGTTTCAAAAAATTAACTGGGCATAGTAGCACACGCCCATAGTCCCAGCTACTCCAGAGGCTGAAGTGGGAAGATTGCTTGAGCCTAGGAGTTTGAGGCTATAGTGAGCCATGATTTCACCACTGCACTCCAACCTGGGCAACAGAGGGAGACTCTGTTTCTGAAAAATAAGAAAACAATAATTTTTAAATGCCCCTAACAAAAAAAATTATACAATTGTATGTCCTCTAAGCCTCACATTTACTAATGGTACAATAGTTCTATTTCTACTATTAGTCTACTGCATATCATCATCACATTAACAGGGTAAAGGAGAAAAATATGATCATGGCAACATGAGAAGAAAAAGCATTTAATAAAAGTCAGTATCTATTCATGATAAAATTTCTTAGCAAAGCAGGAGCTCCCTTAATCTAATAAAGGTTATTTATCCCCTAAAAACATAACAAAACACAAAAACCTATTGCATATTCCATAGTTAACGTGAAATACTAAAGTTTTCCCCTCCCCCCACAAAGATGGGGAAGAAACAGGATACCTGCACGTATAACTTTTATTTATGACTATGTGGGAGACCCTAGCTGATGTAGTAAGAGAAGAAAAAGAAATCGATGACATAAGAATTGGAAAAGAAGAAATAAAGCTACTATTATTTGAAGATGACATGATTGCATGCCAATAAAATATAAAACATATACTATTACAATTACTAAGACAAAGTATTAGAATTAATAAGTTAACTTAGTATTATGTACTGAATGTGTGTGCCCACTCCTGCTCTCAATTCTGCGTCGAATCCCTCAACCACAATGTGACAGTATTTGGAGGTGGTGTCTTTGGGAAGTAATTAGGTCATGAGAATGGGACCATCATAAGGGATTAGTGCCCTTATAAGAAGAGCAAGAGATCCTCTAGTCCGTGCAGCTGTCCAGGAAAGGACCCAGAAGCACACAGCCAGGAAGGCAGCCATCTGCAAGCCAGGAGGAGCCTCCTCACCAGAACCAGACCATGCTGGCACCTGACCGCAGACTTCTCAGTCTTAAGAACTGTGAGAAAATAAATTTCTGTTGTTTAAGCCGTCCAGTCTATGGTATTCTGTTATAACAGACGGACTAGACTAAGACATTCAGTCATGCTGCTGGTGTAAGACCAGCATATAAAAATCAATTGTATATCTAAATAAGTAGAAAATAAAATTTAAAAATCTATATAACTACATAAAAACCAAATATCTCAGAATCATCTGACAAAACATGCATAAAACTTTTACATTAAAACTACAAAACAGTAAGAAAAGTTAAAGAAGACCTTTAAAAACAAAAGGATATACTTTTGTTTTTATGGGCATTGGAAGACTTAAACATTTTGGCATTGTCAATTCTCCCCAAATTGATCTAATCTAAAGATTCAATATAAATTCAATTAAAAATCCAGCCAGCGGGCATGATGGCTCACCATGCCTGTAATCCCAGCACTCTGAGAGGCTAAGGCAGGTGGATCATGAGATCAGGAGATCAAGACAATCCTGGCTAACACGGTGAAACCCCATCTCTACTAAAAATATAAAAAAATTAGCCAGGCATGGTGGCAGGCGCCTGTAGTCCCAGCTACTCAGGAGGCTGAGGGAGGAGAATCGCTTGAACCTGGGAGGTGGAGGTTGCAGTGAGCCGAGATCGCACCACTGCACTCCAGCCTGGGTGACAGAGTAAGACTCTGACAAAGAAAGAAAAGAAAGACAAGAAAGACAAGAAAGACAGAAAGACAGAAAGAAAGACAGAAAGAAAGACAGAAAAAGACAGAAGGAAGGAAGGAAAGGAAGGAAGGAAGGAAAGGAAGGAAGGAAGGAAGGAAGGAAGGAAGGAAGGAAGGAAGGAAGGAAGGAAGGAGGGAGGGAAAGAAAGAAAGAAAGAAAGAAAGAAAGAAAGAAAGAAAGAAAGAAAGAGAAAGAAAGAGAAAGAAAGAAAGAAAGAAAGAAAGAAAGAAAGAAAGAAAGAAAGGAAGGAAGGAAGGAAGAAAGGAAAGAAAGAAAACAGCAACTTTTGGGTATGAAGTTGGCTTCTTGTTTTTTTCTTTCTTTCTTTCTTTTTTTTTGGTGGAAATTGAAAAGCTGACTCTAAAATTTATTTTAAAACACAATGGGCTAAAAATAGCCAAGCTAATTCTGAAGAAAACACAAAGCTCTAGGACTTATACTGCCAGACATCAAGATTACAAAGTTATATAATAAAGAGAGTGTGATATTGGCACAAAGATAGACAAACAGACCAATGCAACATCACAGAGAGTCAAGGGAAGTGTTAATGTTGCAGCCTCAAATCTGAAGGCAACCTGTGGGCAGAACTGCTTCCTCCCCAGGGGACCTACATGTTTTCTCTTAAGGCATTCAACTAATTAGATGAGACCCTCTCACATTATAGAAAGTGATCTGCTTTACTCAAAATCTACTGATTTAAGTATTAATGATATCTTAAAAATATCAAGACTGGTTTTTGACCAAACACTGAGGCAAATATGACAAATATTAAGACGAGATAAAGAGAAGTGGCTGAAATGCAAGTGTTCCACCGTATTATTCTCTATACTTTTCTATGTTTAAAATATTTCCAATGGACACAAAGAGATCAAGGTATATATTTAGTATCTTTAAATTTGGAAAGACTCCTGGTTTATTGTAGTTCTGATAATTTACAGCAGACACACAATTCTCAGAGACAGCCCAAAGAATCAGAAAATTTAATGAGGCTAAGAGATTAAATATATCCATTGTTAACTTTTTAGTTAGCTAATTATTATAACCTAAACCTAAGGTTAGTCTGGATACCTTCCCCACGTCCTAAACAACCCACAGAAAATCTCATAGGTTTGAATTAACAAAGATCAAATATCATATCTAATATAAACAGATTGTTTTCTATAGTCTTTAATAAATTCATTGATTCATTCAACATGTGCTATGGACTAACCTGAACATCCAGAGGTATTCAAGAAAGAACAGACAACATCACTACTCTCATGAAGCTTTATAGTCAAGCATGACAGACAGACAATAAGCAAACAAAACCAAAAAATCTTCTCTGAGATTTGCTAAGTGCTATGAATGACATAAAACCAGGCAGCAGAGATTTACTGGGGATGGGAGATGGAATGAAGTCACTTTGGATAGGAAAGGCCTCTGTGATGATGTGATGTTTAAATAGGGAACTACAAATGCAAAGATCTGAAATAGAAGGTAGCAAACAACTAGATACACATGATCACATGGGCGTAATAAATTAGACATAAACTTTCTAAGCCTATGGAAATACAGGGCCATTTATCATGTGTAGTTTGAAGTTTTGGAATTCTTTTTAAAAAGTAAAACTAGAAATAACTTGTTTCCTATCCATAAACATTTAAGTAAGTGTCATGCCTAGGTCATATAGCATGACTCCTTATGTGGTATTTAAGTAAAAACAGTATTCGGGTATTAAATTGAAATAAAGTAACACTGAAAATAAATAACAAGGAATCCTTAAGGTATTTACTGAAAGAAACCAGTAAAAGTCAACCTTTTTCTTACATATGTACCAACCATTTAGAAAAGACAACACACTGTAAATATATTCCTGGGAACAGGTGCTACGGAATAAAGAAAGCAAACTTAGGCAGGGATCAAAAAAGCAGGTGACTACAAACGGTAAAATAATATTACAGTAAGACATTAAACATCTGTATCATATTTCAGCACATGTGTTAACACTCGCATTTTTCTTGAAGCTATATTTTCTTGGGAATGGATATAGCAAATAGTGAATCTTCTCATTTCAATTCTAAAAAAATAATCTAAAGTATACTTGCAGAGAGGCAAGCTCTTAGTTATCAGCTATATCCCAGATGGCCCTCTAGGAGCATTTAAAGGCCACCCCCTTAAGTCACTGTCCAACATACTGAGGTAGATAATATGGCCAATACAATGATGAGAATTACAAAGAAGGAAATAAAACAGAAAATGCTGTTGCTATGGTCTGAATATTTGTGCCTGCCCCAAATGCATATGTTAAAACCTAATCACAAACATGATGGCTGGAGGTGGGGCCTTTGGGAGGTAATTAGAACCCCCATTAATGGGATTGGTGGCCTTATAAGGGGCTGAAGAGACTAGAGTTCTCTCCTTTCACCATATGAGGACTGTAGTAGGCTGTTCTTGCATTGCTATAAAGAAATACCTGAGCTTAGGTCATTTATAAAGACAAGAGGTTTAGTTGGCTCACGGTTGTGCAGGCTTTACAGGAAGCATAGCGTTGGCATCTGCTTGGCTTCTGGGGAAGCTCAGGAAGCTTACAATCATGGCAGAAGGTAAAGTGGGAGCAGGCATGTCACATGGCCAGAGCAGGAACAAGAGTTGGAGTGGGGGAGGTGCTATACACTTTTAAATGACCAAATCTCACAAGAACTCACCATCATGAAGACAGCACCAGGGATCTGCCCCCATGATGCAGACACCTCCCACCAGGCCCCACCTCCAGCATTGGGGATTACAATTCAACAGGAGATTTGGGTGGGAACAAATGTCCAAACTATATCAAGGACACATTTAAAAGGTACCATCTGTGAACCAGAAAGTGGGCCCTCCCCAGACTCCAGATTTGCCAGCTCCTTGCTCTTGGACTTCCTGGCCTACAAAAGTGCCAGAAAAAAATTTCTGTTGTTTATAAGCCACCCAGTTTATGGTATTTTTATTATAGCAGCCCAAATGGACTAAGACAGTTGTCCTGTCTTTGTTTATAAAACCATGGCGCTGTGATACTTTCTCTGTTTGCAGTTCTAATAGCTAAATTTCAGAAAATACCAAAGGGAAACATAGAAAGAACCATGGCAGTAAATCAGTGGTCAAGGACCAGACAAATGGAAAAAAACAATTCAAATTCTCCAACCCAGAAGAAACACAGAGGCAGAGAAAAGCCTATGAGATCAGGAAGGATCTGAATAATAATTAGAATGATTTTTCAAATCTGAAAATTAAGAGCCATGAAACAACACTGAAGATTAAAAGAGGTTGTATGAAGACAACTTCTTCCTTTTCTGACAATTTATTTTAATCACCATTTTAAGGAAATGTATGGAACATCTTATTCGTGAGGTGAGACAAAATGAAAGTAATTTTCAAAAAAACCCAAATAAAGTATTGGATAAAATCATGGATTCAAAGACTTACTTTGAATCCTGTTTTACTACTTTCTAGCTGTGAAATATGAGACAAATTTTTTAACTTCTCTATCCCTCAGTTCCCCATCTTTTGAAACGGTGATTGTGAGGATGAAATGAGTAAAGGGCTTAGAACAGTGCTTGCCAAATGATAAGTGCTTAAAAAAACTTTAGCCATAGCTCCACGTGTAGAAAAAAGTTAACACAGCAGACCTGACTGCAATTCTGCTTACAAGCCTGGCCCTTGACTGGCCTCTGGGAACTTGGATTTCAGGAAGGTTCCTACCACCATTAACTGGGAAGAGTTGATCACTGTGCTTAAAACTGTTTGTGCAAACATATGGCTCCCATTGAAAACCTGCTTTCCTTCTGCGAGTCTGAAATTTTGGCACACGCCAGGCAGAGACGCCAATGTGATCAGCCCACAATTAGACCCTGGGCACTGAGTCTCTACTGAGCTTCCCTGGTTGGCATATTTTACATGTGTGGTCACAGCTTACTGCTGGGGAATTGTGTTCTCTGTGACTCCACTGGAAGGGAACAGTGGGAAACTGGCAGCTGATTTCCCCTGGACTTCACCCCATGTACCCTTCCCTGTGCTGATTTTGCATAGAATCCTTTCACTGTAATAAATCATAGCCCTGAATATGACTGTAGGTGGAGTCTTGGAAGTCCTTCTAGTGAATCATCGAATCTAGCGTTGGCCCTTGAGGACCCATCAACACACTTGGACACAGTTAATCAATTATTTTGTCGTAGGTGTAAGTGCTATAAAATGCACTTTAATAAATATTGAATTCAAGTTCAAGAAAAGTGATTTTTAGATACAATACCTTGATAAAAACAGAAACACTGCATGATTTCTTCTCATAAATAATGAATGCAATAAAAATGTTAAGCTTCAAGGACATGATCACTAAATTATATCAGTATTTCCTAATACTATGGTTTTAGGTTATATGAAAATAAATACTTAGCTTACAACCTCTAAATGATATTCAATATAAGAGCAATAAAAGGTCAGAAATACTCAGTCATATTCTTTAAACAGCAATAGAAGATAAAGTAAAGCTAAAATGCCAGAACTACTAAGCTTTAGAAATGCATTACTAATTTTATATATTTTCTATATCTCTTACAAATAAGCGGATACTCTTTTCTAACACTTATCAAATCTTATGGTCTACCTAATAAATCAATATTTGGAAAGCAGAATTTAGAAGGAAAAGTTTGGGAAACAAAGTATTTAAGAATTCACATGAGTTTCTGTTTTTGGATACTCAGATCAACCCCCCAATGAAAAAAACTAAAGATGCTGGATAAGACACTAAAACAAAACCACCTTAAAAGGACTAAAGAATTAAAAAGAGCTGGCAGGCCAAATTCTTGAGGCTAGCTTGAACCCAAATAGGTTAGTGGAAAGAAAGTTGGCATCCCAAAGCCACCTTTGCCCCGAAGGCATTCACTCACATCATGCACTGGGGTTGCGGTCTGGTAGCCTCATGTGGGGACGAGGTCAGAAGTGAAGATACAGGACTTTCCCAATTTGGATCATCTCACAGGATAACTTTCCCACATTAAGGTGAAATCCAAAGGACTACATGAAAGTTTCCCTGTTGCTGAGCAAAGGAGTAAGAGAAAAATGAAATAAAAAAACGATAATTCACTCCTGAGAAGTTATGAGTGTTGATTGACCCTCACTAGGAGACTCCCTGGGATCCTGGGTCTAAACATACCTTGAGTGAGTATAGAAACTTCTATCTGTGGATCTGTTTTAATATAGTCCTGTACTGATGGTGCTCCAAGGAGCCTGGCAAAAACACATAAACCACTCTGATTTCAAACTGGGCTCGTGAATTCTCCATAAATTATTTTTCAAGGTCGGTGAGCTCCAGAAAGTTGAATACAAACAAGTTTACAAGGAAACTAGTCACCATGAGCAAGAACCAGCAGAAGCAGACATAAATAGACTTCGA
Organism: Macaca mulatta; assembly: GCF_049350105.2. Lineage (NCBI taxonomy): Eukaryota > Metazoa > Chordata > Mammalia > Primates > Cercopithecidae > Macaca > Macaca mulatta. Next base: position 163,149,902 of record NC_133412.1, read on the forward strand.
CTAGATGTTCTATGTTTAAAAATAAATAACTTGAAGTGACTTCAGGGAATACAAAACTATAAAATGTAACATAGGGGATTTTAATAAATGTTTGGTTATAACCTTTTAATACCTTTGTACTTTTAATTCATTAAAAATACTTAAGAGCTTGAGGTACCATGGTAGAAATTAGAGTTTTTCAAAGTAGCAGAAAACAATGTATTGTCAAAAGCAAGAGGTTTCTGATTATATATGTTTATAATTAAGGTTATAAACTTTCCAAGGCAATATTCTATTTACATTAAAATAGCAAAATCTGTACCAAATATAAGAACAGGAAATTCTCCCTAATTCACTGTATGAGGCCAATATAACCTTGAAATGAAACAAAGCAAGAAAGTAAAATTACACCTCCATTTTAGACACTCATTTTAGATACACACACAAGCACGCCCGCACACACACACCACCCTAAGTAAAATATTAGCAAACTGAATCCAACTGTGCATTAAAAAGCTAATAGGATAGTACAATTGGGTTTATATCAAAAATGTAAAAGATGAACTGATATTAAAACTATACATATATATACAGACATGTTATTCATTACATTAATGAATTTCAAAAAATAACATCTCGATACAGAAAAGGCATATAGTGAAATTTAATGCCAATTCTTGATTTTTTTTTTTTTTTTTGAGACGGATTCTCACTCCGTCGCCCAGGCTAGAGTGCAGTGGCGTGATCTCGGCTCACTGCAAGCTCCGCCTCCCAGGTTCACGCCATTCTCCTGTGCCCACCACCACACCCGGCTTAATTTTTGTATTTTTAGTAGAGACGGGGTTTCACCATGTTAGCCAGGATGGTCTTGATCTCCTGACCTCGTGATCTGCCTGCCTTGGCCTCCCAAAGTTCTGGGATTACTGGTGTGAGCCACCATGCCCAGCCTTGATTTTTTTTTAAATTTAAGTTCTGGGATACATGTGTGGAATGTGCAGGTTTGTTACATAGGTATACAAGTGCCATGGTGGTTTGCTGCACCTATCAATCTGTCATCTAGGTTTTAAGCCCCACATGCATTAGGTATTTGTCCTAATGCTCTCCCTCCCCTTGTCCCCCACCCCCTGACAGGCCCCAGTGTGTGGTGTTCCCCTCCCAGAGTCCATGTGTTCTCATCAATTCTTGATTTTTAAAAAACTCATGATAAACTAGACCAGATGAGAAATTCTTTAATCTGAGAAAGGATCTAACCCCTACAGCTATGATCAAATTAACTGATAAAATATTGAAATCTTTCCCTTTGAGTTTCAGAACAAGACACTATCACCCCTGTAAGTCCTAGCCAGTGCATATGTCAGCAAAAAGAAATAAATGATACAAGGATTGGAAAGGAAGAAAGAATTACTATTTTCCACTGATATCATTATCTTTGTGGATCCTTAAAAATCTACAAAGTTAGCAAGGTTATTAGCTAGAAGATTAACATACAAAAAGCAATTTCGTTTCTATTGTTTCTACAGGTAATTTAAAAAACATAATTTTCAAAAGCTACCATTTATAATAGCAACAAAAACTATAAAATATGTAGGAAGAAATCCAATAAAAGAAGAAAAAAAGCTGTGTGCAATATAGAGTAGTAATTAAAAGTATGAACTTTATATCTAGGCACCTTGGGTTAGAATCTTGCCTCTGCTATTAACTAGCTGTGTGATCTACAGTAAGTTGTTAACCTCTCTGTGCCTCAGTTTCCTATGTGCAATATCTCATAATAATAGGATCTACCTCAAAAGACTGCTGTAAAGACTGGATACAAATAGAATGGGGCTTGGCATATAAGAAATACAGTATAAGTGAAAACCATTGTGATAATGATAGTGATAGTAGTGTGATGAAATTATAAGAATTTTCTGAAAGGCTTTCAAGAATACCCAATGAAAAATATATCATATTTATGGATAGGAAGACAATATTATTGAGATGTCAACTCTCCAGAAATTCATCTGTAAAGTAAATGTTAATCAAAATGTGAACGAAGTTTTTGGTTCTTAACAAGTTAGTTTCTGGAATTATTATGAGAAAACAAAGAGCTGGAAATAATCAATACACTGCTAAAGACGAAAAGTAAGGAGGGAGACTTGCCCTACCAGTGTTAAGATTTTATGAGGACAGTGAGAAACTGGTGCAGAGACAGATTAAATGACCAATGAAACAGGATAGAAAACACAGGAGCAGAGGCAGCAAAGCAGAACAGCAGAGAAAAGAGGGCACATTCAGTAAACAGAGGGGAAAATACTGATTGTCCATATGGAAAAGGTGACACTGGGTTCTCACACACGCCATACTCATGAATCAATTCTAGAAGAATTACAGATTTAATATTCAAGAGCCAAACCTTAAATTTTATGAAGAAAATATAGGTAATAGGTCTCTGACTTTGGGGGTAATGAAGGGTTTCTTAAACAGGACACAAGCCCTCTAACTATGACAAAGATTCATAAATTTAACCAAACTAAATTTTACTTATGTCTCAAAAGACACTTGAAGAAAGTGAAAAGACAAGCCACAAGCTGGGAGAAGATATTTGTTAACTAGACCGAATATTTGTACTGAGAACATATATAAAGAACACATTCACATAAACAGAAAATGCAATCGAAAAATGGGTCAAAACCGTGAACAGGTATGTCACAGAGAAGACTAGTAAACGTGAAGAGATAAGAGAGAGAACTCATCACTAATCAGGGTAACACAAATCAAGCCGACAATGAGATATTAAACCCACTCAACGGGGAAAGATTAAGAAGTCTGGCGGTCGGGTGGGCGCGGTGGCTCACGCCTGTAATCCCAGCACTTTGGGAGGCTGAGGTGGGCGGAACACGAGGTCAGGAGATCGAGACCATCCTGGCTAACACAGTGAAACCTCATCTCTACTAAAAATACAAAAAATTAGCCAGGCGTGGTGGCGGGCGCCTGTAGTCCCAGCTACCCGGGAGGCTGAGGCAGGAGAATGGCGTGAACCCAGGAGGCGGAGCTTGCAGTGAACCGACATCGAGCCACTGCACTCCAGCCTGGGCGACAGAGCGAGACTCCGTCTCAAAGAAAGAAAGAAAGAAAAAAAAAATAAGTCTGGCAAGAGTTGGAGAGGATGCCCATCAACAGAATATACTGTTGGTGGGAATGTAAATTGATATGAATTATTGAAAATATCATTTGGCATTATGACATTCCAGCACTATGTAAGTAAACATTTGTGTACCTTACAACCTAGCAATTCCATTCCTAAGTACATATCCAGAGAAGCATTTGCACATGGGCACTAAGAGTTATGATACAAACGTGTTCATACAGTATTAATAAGAAGAGAAAAAGGAAACAAAATTGGAGAAAAGAAAACTAAATGCCCATCAACCAAAGAATAGACAAACTGTGGTAAATCCATACAGTGGAATGCTATACTATTTTATTTTTTTAGAGACAGGATTTTACTCTGTCACCCAGGCTAGAGAGCAGTGAGTGGCACAAGCATAGCTCACTGCAGCCTCAAACTCCTGCAGCCTCGAACTCCTGCAGCCTTGAATTCCTGGGCCCAAGTGATCCTCCCACCTCAGCCTCCCCATTAGCTAGGGCTATAGGTATGTGCCACCACACCTGGATAATTTTTATTTTGTATTTTTTATAGAGACGGGGTCTTGCTTACTGCTCGGAGAGTCTTGAACTCCTGGCCTCGACAGGTCCTCCCACCTTGGCCTCTCAAGGTGCTAGTATTATAGGCGTGAACCACTGTGCCCAGCCGCTAAACAGATTTTAAATGAGTGAATTATACATAAAACAAGGATAAATATTAGAAACACTATTGAGTGAAAAAAAGCAAGTCACAAAGACTATATACATTTGACATTGTTTTTTACGAAGTTTAAAAACAAGGAAGATTAAACATTAGAGAAACATATAGGAAAAATATGTATATGTGCTTTTTTTTTTTTTTTTTTTGAGACGGAGTCTTGTTCTGTCACCTAGGCTGGAGTGCCGTGGCATGATCTTGGCTCACTGCAACCTCCACCTCCAGGGTTCAAGCAGTTCTCCTGTCTCAGCCTCCTGAGTAGCTGGGACGACAGGCGCACATCACCACGCCCAGCTAAATTTTTCTATTTTTAGTAGAGACAGGGTTTCACTGTGTTAGCCAGATGGTCTCGATCTCCTGACCTTGTGATCCGCCCACCTCGGCCTCCCAAAGTACTGAGATTATAGGCGTGAGCCACCACGCCCAACCACGTGTGTGTATTTTTAAAGCATGGGAATAATCAACACTTCAGGATACTGGTTCCTATGGAAAAATGCAGGAAGATAGGATGGAGGAGTGCACCGGTATATGTGAGTTAATGGTAATATTGTAGTTCTTGAGTTGAACGCACTAATTTTATTGTTAAACACACTAACTTAAATAAAGCAGTCGTGCATGGAAAAATTATATTTAAAAAATTAACTACACACATTTACAAATTTACATCTAGTTACAATTTGATTCATAGTATTGCACCATAGTTTTAATTTATGCAAACTTAATATGCCATTTTGGAATAATTTACCATAACATTTAACTTATTTATACAACCTGTTGGAAAGACTAGCATGTAAATACGGTTGAAAATAAGGAAGGAAAACAGTATACATTATTTCCATAAAGCTAATTTAAGCAAGTATGATAAACAGTTCCTTCAGTACTAAGAAACTAAAACGATGTCATCACCAAAAAGCTAAAAGCACTGAAACCTATGTTTCTGTGAAACCTAAGGAAATCTAGAAATGCACACCAACTTTATAAAAATAAAGAATAACATTATTATTCTATAATCCATCATAGTGGAAAACACCTTGTGCCAGGGCCAAGAATTCTGGGTCCTAATCCTATTCCATGCCCACATTCACCCCCACCAAGGTGTGAGACCTTGCATTGGTCATTTAACTTCGCATGTGTAAAATAAGGGACTGTACCATATGCTCTTTGAGGCTCTTTTTATGGTGAAAATCTATGTATGACCCTATAAGAAACCAGTCTTACGAAGAATTAGCAAAATCATGATGTGATTTTCTTTTTCTCGTTTTTGTGTTGCTGTTTTTTTTTTTCTTTTTGAGACAGGGTCTCGCTCTGTTGAACAGGCTGGAATGCAGTGGCACAATCTCAGCTCACTGCAACCTCCATCTGCCAGGTTCAAGCGATTCTCCTGCCTCACCCTCCTAAGTAGCTGGGACTACAGGCCGGCGCCACCACGTGTGGCTAATTTTTGTATTTTTGGTAGAGACAGGGTCTCGCCATGTTGACCAGGCTAGTCTTGAACTGCTGACGTCAAGTCATCCACCCACCTCGCCTCCCAAAGCGCTGGGATTACAGGTGTGAGCCACTGTGCCTGGCCTCTTTTCCGCCCTGCCCTGCCCCGCCCTGCCCCGCCTCGCCTGGCCTCGCATTGCCTCTCTTTCTTTCTTTTTTAGGAGGGCAAAGTATCACTCTGTCATCCAGGCTGAGGTGCAGTGGTACAATCATAGCTCATTGAAACCTCCAACTTCTGGGCTCAGAGGATCCTCCTGCTTCAGTCTTCTGAGTAGCTGGGACTTCAGGGGTGTGCCACAATGCCCAGCAAATTTTTTTTTCATTTTCTGTAGTGACGGGGTCCTGCTATGTTGCCCAGGATGGTCTTGAACTCCTGGCCTCAAGCGATCCTCCCACCTCGGCCTCCCAAAGAGCTGGGATTCCAGGAGTGAGCCACCACGCTTGGCCTGCAATTTTCTTATATAAATATCATCATATGCAATTTACTACTCAAATGCCTTTGGATGATGATAATGTCCACAAGCTCTATGGAGAGAATGAAATATTAATACAGCACTGCCATCAGAATAGGTAAAATGAAAAAGTTGTGTTACACAGAGAGAGTTGCCAAGTGGTAGACAAATTTGCTTTTTGGTAGGTCAGACTTGTTTTATGGCCTTTTTATAGCCTTTTCATGCAACTATACTGAGGCTAAAAAATCATAATTTAAGCAGTAAACATTGAATTCTATAATGTAAAAGAACTTGAAAATAATGTAAATCTCAGAGAAATATTCAAACTGGCTAATTTAGAAAAAGAAAGATGAGCAAGTGTTCAAAGATAATGTGAGTATTGCAATAGGCAGAAAATCACAAGGGAGACCCCATTTGTATGCTCAAGTAACACTACACACATGCTCTCCAAAATTCTAGACTTTGGACATGCCAAAGAGTCCCACACTTTTTTCTTTTTTTCACGTTCTCTCTAAAACCTCTGGGAAAATATCCAGTTATACATCAAAAGATAATCCCTCCCCCACAAAAAATGAGGACAGGCCACAAGTGGGTGAAAATTTCTGTGACTCACACATAAGAAAGAATTAGTACCCAGAATATATAAAGAGCCCCTATAAATCATTTAAAAACAGACTACCCAATATTTTTTATGTGGGCCAATCACATAAATAGGAAATGGACATTGAACAGGAAACCCAAAGGGCTAGGAGACATGATGAACTTTGTAAGTAATTAGAAAAATTAAAAATCACAGTGAGATGCCATTTCACACCCATCAAATTGGCAAAAACTAGAGTTCAGTAACAAGTGCTGATGGGTATATAGATAGAAAGGAATTCTGGTGATACTGTGAACTGGCCCAACCACTTGGGAAACAAGTCAACTGCTGATATGAATACGCTAAAGACCCTGCCACTCCACTCTACAGGGTAAACCTGCTTAATGTGGGCTGCATTTTAGCAAACCAATCCCTCCAATAGAACTACGTCACTAAGAAAGCTGAAATTTCTATTACTCTCTTACACTTGGAGTCGATATTTTAATTGATATTGGAGGGGAAAAGAAGGTGCTGGTTATTGTGCCCCCTGGTGCCCCAACAGAATACTATACAGCAGGGAGAATAAATGAAAGATACATGGATTAATGTGGATAATTCCTAAGAATAAAATAAGAGAAAAAGCAATATGCATTTATATAAGGTATAAAAATAAGCAAAACAATACTCTGTATTATTTAAGATATATAAATCTATGTCATAAAATATAAAGACATACACGAATGATTTAAAAAAAAAAATCAGGACAGTGATGATCTCTAGGGCAATCAGGCAGGGCTACCCAGGGGGCTTTAACCATGGCTAGAATGGAATATTTTGTTTCGTAACCGGGGAGGAACATAAATGGACAAATTTTCTGACTTGAATATTCATTTCATATATGCATCATATACACTTACATACCACACATACATCTGTGAGAAAATAAGCAGCACAGCTGAAAAAGCCACGAGGGCTACCTAGAATGTCTTGCCCTGTCACATTCAGGCTTTGTCAGCTGTTTTCCAGAACCTTCCAGAACACAGCCAGTTGGAAGAAGGATTGGCCATACCTGGAGATAGATACTAAATGTGGTACTGACTTCTACAGTTTTATTTTAAATAGGAGGAAAATCTATCAAACCACCGAATCAGGGAGAGTTAGAAAGAACAAAGCAAAACAAACATCCAGGGAGTGGAATTACTATCAGCAAATCACAGAAAGACTTCTAGAGCTTACCTTTGCCATCATGAAACCTAAATTATTGCTTTTTTTTCTTTTTTAATAACAAAGTCTTTTTGTTAATTATCTCTGAAGGAAGATTCAATAACTGCTCTTGGTAATGCATTTCAACATCTTATAAATCACTGGAAAGTTTAATTCGGTGGAAATTTTAAGTCAGTATATTACGGCTACATATGGTATGAAGACACGCGGAAAGGAAATAGTCTACATTATTTCCTGATCCTCTAGTGTAAATCAGACACTCTGATCATAACCATTGTAACAGAAGATCTGTGTTGCCTCATTTAAAAGAATACGTTTGTAAACTTTCAGATATTTTATTAAACTGTTAATTTTTTTAAAAACTTTCCTTATTCTTCCCAGAAGAGAGGTATTCAAATGATAAACACTTCTTGGTCTGATGCTTAAGTAGGCCTCAAAATCATTTTTTTATGTCTTGTATCGCCAGTGGAGAGAAACAAATGATGACTATGTTAACATTACATATCACTGCCATTTAGATTAGATATTTGGCCCTTATGATCATTTTACTGCTTGTAACCTAAGTATAAATAAGATGGTACAAAAGATAGGTGCTCACTAATTGAAATAATAGACATAATCTAGGGAAGTTGCTCTAAAATGAAAGACTATCACAATTTCTTCTGCATTCATATGTAAAATGGCCCAAGTGGATTCATCAGTTTCTTGGGCCCGGCACGTACCAAGAAAGTATCTGTTGAACTGAATTTAACTGATAATGGGAAAGAAACATGAAAAGCAGGTGAGGGCTCCAAGCCAGGATACAGCAACCCACTAGCATGACTTTGTACACTGGGAATGCCAGAAAATCTACACATCTTGAGAAGTCTAAGGTCTTTCTTTGACTCTTCATTTCCCTGTAAGGTACAGCGACATAAATATATAATACAATATAAATACACAACATGGTGTGAGATATGATATGACATGATGGAATGTGACACAATACGGAATATAATATGGGTTGAGTTATCCCTAATCCAGAATCTGAAATCTGAAAGCTCCAAAATCTGAAACTTTTTGATATTATACATGGTATTCAAATACAATGCTCACTGGAATGCATAAGATTTCAAATTTTCAGATTGGGCATGCTCAACCAGTAAGTATAATGCAAATATTACAAAATCTAAAAAAAAATCCCAAATCCAAAACACTTCTGGTCCCATGCATTTCAGGGAAGGGCTACTCACCCTGTAATATAAAAGAAAGAAGGTAGCACCCAGGACTAATGCAGCATCTTGCCCTGCCTACCTCTCAAATTTCGCTCAGACCTTGCTGCCTCTTGTTCGCTGCAATCCAGCCACTGTGGTTTTCTCTTAGTTTCTCAGTCCCTCTAGGCTTACACCCATCTCAGACCCTTTGCAACTGCTCTTCCTCCTTCTGCATGGCTCTTCGTCATTTAGGTCTCAGTTCAAATGTCAGCCCTCAAAAATGTCTTCCCTAGCTTCCCAATTTTAAGCAACCCCTTCCCCATTCACTCATTTTCTGTATTTATTTTGTTTTATTTTTCTTATAGTGTTTTACCTCTATCTGAAATTAACTTGCTTGTTTACTCAGTTATTATCTGTAAACTCCCTGACAGCAGGGACTTTGTTTGCTGTGTTGGTGGCTCCATTCTCAGCATCTAGAATGGCCCCTGGTATATAGAAGGTGCTCCAATAACCACTTTCTAGTAGATTAATAAAAATATGCCAGCCCAATTTAAAATCCTTAATCTCCAAGGCCTCCAAGAATATAACAAATGTGTTTCCTATTTTATCTAATTCATATTGGGTTTACTTAAAATAGTGGGGGAGGGCAGAGGAAAATAGAATACTTAGAATTAGATCATTAATACTTAAGATTAGATATTAGAGAGTTGATACCACTCAGAACACCACTGAACTAAAGGCTGTTATTTAATTTACGTATTTTAATCATACCGATCTGAGCCATTCAAGACTAAAAATAAATCATTTCGCTATTTTTACTCTAGGCGCAAATTTAATTATATTCTGTTACTAAAGCTATCACATTATTTTCTATCCAAATTACCTTGTACTTTTCTAGCAATGATATTAGCTATCTCAATACGTCACAGGTATTCTTGTAGTATAAGAGATAGCAAGAGGTGAAACACAATGTGAACATATTACTGAATAAAATGTGATTCCTTCTCTCAGCCAGAAAAAGGAGACGCAACACATTAGGTCAGTCATTAGGAGTAAAAAGCCCCAAGAACAATGCTGCATCTGCGTTACACATGAATCTGGCTCCCCTACATGTCTACCAGAATTTGAATAACTGTGTTTTACTGAATACACATTTAAAGCAGAAAGCTACCCCTTACAAAACAAATTCAAGAAGCGTTCAAACACAATTTTGCTGGCAGAGTTTCAGAATCTAACTATAGTGAGATATTTTGTCTCAGATTTAAACCTCCTCATTTTTCAAGCTAACCTGTTGTAACTAATAGGTTTTAAAATAATGGACAACCACAGAACTACAAAAAAAATTCCACTTTCATAAGGCCAAAGATCATTCTGTCTGACACTGTTTCATTTTGAAAACTTCATGCATTTGAAAAAAAATTACATACTCCTGGAAGAAATGGTCATTTTCCATGAAAGAAAATGTTACTGGGATACAGCTTTAGCACGAAAGTGAAATATACACTGTTAAGCAAAGGCTGTTTTGCTATTTGGCGAATAGAGAACTTGTTTCCTTATAATGGGTAAAAGAGAAGGGGAGGGGCAATTCTGGGTAGTTGCAAACGAAGAACACAAGAATGCAAAGTTTTAAAAACACATTTGAGAAAATATTAGCACTTTAAATCAATGTTAATTTTGGACTACGTTCAAGAAACTACAAGAGATAAAACAGAACTATGGTATCAGGGCTTGTGAATAACCACAATTTATTATCTACCTTTAAGATCACTTCTTAGAAGTGCAGAACTTTGAAATGCATTAAAACTTTGGTTCGAGAAGCACCTCGAGCCACATCTATCATATGTATACAATGGAACAAAAACTCAGGGACTAATGTGGCAAAAGGCATGGCATCAGATGGATTCCCTTTTTTTTCAATATTTATACACATATTTTATTACTTCTCTTCCTCTAGAGAACTCTAACACAAACATATCTGTTATTATTATTATTATTACTATTATACTTTAAGTTCTAGGTATATGTGCACAACCTGCAGGTTTGTTACACAGGTATACACGTACCATGTTGGTTTGCTGCATCCATCAACTTGTCACTTACATTAGGTATTTCTCCTAATGCTATCCCTCTCTCAGTACCCCACCGCCTGACCAGCCCTGGTGTATGATGTTCCCCACCCTGTGTCCATGTGTTCTCATTGTTCAACTCCCACATGTGAGTGAGGACATGCAATGTTTGGTTTTCTGTCCTTGTGATAGTTTGCTGAGAATGGTGGTTTCCAGCTTCATCCATGTCCCTGCAAAGGACATGAACTCATCCTTTTTTACGGTTGCATAGTATTCCATGGTGTATATGTGCCACATTTTCTTAATCCAGTCTATCACTGATGGACATTTGGGTTGGTTCTCAGTCTTTGCTATTGTGAATAGTGCTGCAATAAACATATGTGTGCATGTGTCTTTATCATAGAATGATTTATAATCCTTTGGGTATATGCCCAGTAATGGGATTGCTGGGTCAAATGGTATTTCTAGTTCTAGATTCTTAAGGAATCGCCATACTGTCTTCCACAATGGTTGAACTAATTTACACTCCCACCAACAGTGTAAAAGCATTCCTATTTCTCCACATCCTCTCCAGCATCTGTTGTTTCCTGACTTTTTAATGATGGCCATTCTAACTGGTGTGAGATGGTATCTCATGGTGGTTTTGATTTGCATTTTTCTGACGACCAGTGATGATGAGCATTTTTGCATATGTCTATTGGCTGCATAAATGTCTTCTTTTGAGAATTGTCTGTTCATATCCTTTGCCCACTTTTTGATGGGGTCTTTTCTTGTAAATTTGTTTAAGTTCTTTGTAGATTCTGGATATCAGCCCTTTGTCAGATGGGTAGATTGCAAAAATTTTCTCCCAGATGGGATCCTTTGTTGGGGGTGGTCCCCTAGACCACCCCTCAAGTTTTGAGATTTGTTACTTTTTTCTATGCCCTTTGGTCAAAGTCACAAGTCAGCTCTGATTCGGGGGGTGGAGAAATAAATTCTTCCTCCTGATGGGAAGGGAGCCAAGCCACTTTACACAGGTGCATGAACAGGGATGGAAGGAGCTATGACCATCTCTGCAAACAATCTACTACTGTATCCTATGAATACATGTGGTCCCTTTCTAGTGAAATGGGTCTCTGAATAATAAGGCTTGGAGGATTCACAGGAGATCTCTTAAGTCAATGAAGTCAATATATGAGATATTTACTATAGTTACCATAAAAATTCCTCTCTTTACCCAAGCACATGAAGCATGAAGACTTGTACTTTCTAGGTATACAGCAATGTTCCAGATGTTAGGGAGAGATCTAGACCCAGCCCTAACCACCACTAAGAGAGAAACAGATCACACAGACGAAGAGTTGTATAGCAATGCCAGTCAGATGGCACGTGCTTAGTGCAAAATGACAGGTATAGAGCCTATTGTCACAAGCATTGAAAAGAAGGGATATTCACTGAGGAATGAGCTGATCAAAACACATCTTTCAGGAGAAGACCCAGTCTCATGCTAAGGAAGGGACAGGGCTCACGGAGCAGGGAAAAGGGGAGAGGCCATCTCAGAAGAGTTATCATGTACAAAAGGGGATATAGAAAATGGGCGCAATGTATTTAGGTAACTAGTTCATCTGGAGAGAAGTAACAGGAAAAAGAGCCTAGAAGAGGAGGAGTCAGAGAGTAGCCAGCCTTGAAGACTGAGTTATGGAGATTGGCCTTTAGCGTGTCCATTTAGGTGGGAGGCCTAGACACTAAGGATGAGAAGAGGGCTGACAGCAGAAAGACACTGAATGAGGGAAGGGACTTGGTAATTGAATGGATTTAGAGCAAAGATGGAAAAGGAAAAAATCAATGACTGCAAGAATGAAACAGAAAATCATGATATCACTGACAGAAACAGAAAGAACAACAAGGGATCAGGATGATGACTTTCACTTTAAATACGGTGAACTCAAGGTGACAACAAGCAATGTGAAACATTTTCAGCTATTTAAAGTGTGGGACTTTGGGAACATTATCTAACCTCTCCAAGCTCAGTTTTCTTATCTGTAAAATAGAAATAGTAATAATACTGTACATCTCATAAGGTTATCATGAGGATTACATGAAATACTGACAATGCCTGGCACTCATTAGAGCACTAAAAAAAATTTTAAAAAAAAAGGTAACTTTCTCCATCATCATCATCCAGTTTATCATTTGACAAATAGCCCAATAACTCTTTTCTGTCACATCAATTCATGACTACCTGATATATCTGTTAATCAGGCTTGGTTTTGTTTCAATACAACTGAGATAATTTAAAACATCCCATTCTAATGGCAGTCCTTGTAAATTTCCTACAGCATTTGGGTTTGGGTGATTTATAGCCAGAAAATGGCTTCAATTCTATGACAAATTCATTACTGCAACTCATTGAAACTAGTATGTCAGCTGACCCATCTAAATTAGAAGTGAACATCTGATGTCTACAGTTTTTCCTAAGAAACATAACCTAGTAGGTTTTACATTGAAAAATTGAAAACAGAAAATTGTGTGTGATTTCATGATAATTTGCAACATGCTAAAAATGCCTTTGAGATGAAAGATTTTGTTTTGCTTTGTTTGGGGAATATGAAAATAAGATTAAAGAGTATAACATTTTATGGTAATGTTGTAGCCAGGAGGGGAACATTAGCACTGGGAAAATTGAGAGAAGGAAAATTCCAAGTCAGTTTGAGAATTTAACATTATTAGTATACTGGACAGTGAAACACATATTTATCATGTACATAGTAGGTGCTTAATGAACTTTTGTGAAATAATGTTAAATGAAATTAATGAAACCAAATTATTTTGTCTTTTCTTCTCTATTTCTTACCATTAGATCACTGTATATTAATTATAATATTCTTTTTTTTTTTTTTTTTTTTTTTTTGAGACGGAGTCATGCTCTGTCGCCCAGGCTGGAGTGCAGTGGCCGGATCTCAGCTCACTGCAAGCTCCGCCTCCCGGGTTCACGCCATTCTCCTGCCTCAGCCTCCCAAGTAGCTGGGACTACAGGCGCCCGTCACTTCGCCCGGCTAGTTTTTTTTGTAGTTTTTAGTAGAGACGGGGTTTCACCGTGTTAGCCAGGATGGTCTCGATCTCCTGACCTCGTGATCCGCCCGTCTCGGCCTCCCAAAGTGCTGGGATTACAGGCTTGAGCCACCGCGCCGGGCCAATTATAATATTCTTTAAACAGTGAGTAAACAAAAGGTTTAGAAAGAGAGAATCAAGGTACTTTAAAGCTAGAAGTCCTTCAGAAGTAGAAACTGAAGTCCAGGGAGGTTAACAGACATCAGTTTCCCATGACAGACACCTACATCAGTTTCCCACGACTATGATATTCAAACTCGGAAGAACTGACCAACAGCCCCTGCACATCCCACCATCCCATGACGGAGCAGAAAGAGTTACAGAGAAACTCAAGCCGGTCAGTTCTGTGATTTGTTTGAAGGTCTAACAAAAGGTTGAGATGAGCAGATGGCTTCTGAGAAATGTGGACTTCAATTATTTAAGCCATAAATGTTTCCTATTATGATGATGTTTAAACAGTTCATGACAGTCTAAAATACAGATGTTTTTGGCCATTAACACCATCACATTTTACAGTATTGCAGTATGAGGTTTTTGATATTTTTATCAAAAGATTGTCTGACCAAATTGCCAGAAATCAGGCATTTTATAAAAAGAATGTACAATTCAGCTAAAGTGTTTTCATATATCCCCAACCTTAGGGCTATGAAAAGGGTTATGGCCATAGATTATATAGCTCTATTTTTTACTATGAAAATTTATGTGCTGTCTAGATCTTTATTCTATTGAAATTGTACCGGAAAGGCCCTTAAATAAAATGGTTCCTTCAAAATCTACAGACTGTAGTAGATCTGATTGATAAAGAGATTCAAAATCCCTTTTTAAGGGTACCCCTGTGGGCAGAGAGAAAAAGGCAAGGCAAAGATCCTCCTTTACATGGTGGCTGTATCTATTTGTGTTTCCAACATGGAGTCAGACTGTCTGGTCCAAGCCGAATTCCAGCAGTTAATGGGATCTTAGCAAAGTCACTCAGCTGCTTTGTACCTGTTGTCTCATCAGTAAAATGGGAATAATCACAGTAGCCATCTCATGGGGTCGTTGTGAGGATCAAATGAGTTAATGCAACTAAGGCATTTAGAACAGGGCTTGGCACACAGTGAGCGCTAGGTATCAGTTAGCTATTTTTATCACTCCCTTACATCTACTTACTCACTGGAATAGCCCCCCAGCTGGGCAGGATGTGATACCACTGTCATCTCTCAATTATTCATAGTGAAGAGGAGGGGTGGAACTTTCAAGGTTAATACCTATTTGGCTGTTGTCAAATATTCCTGAAGTCAAAAACCTTTTATGTTCTCCCACTTTCCCTAGGGTTAAGTCTAGACACCATAGTAACAACATGAATAAGTAGTGAGAGCTAGTTACGGGCCAGGCACAGTGTTTTTATGGGCATTCGCTCACTTAATCCTCCAAACAATTCTGGTGTAGGTTCTCTTTTTTTTTTTTTTTTTTTTTTTGAGACGGAGTCTTGCTCTGTCGCCGAGACTGGAGTGCAGTGGCCGGATCTCGGCTCACTGCAAGCTCCGCCTCCCGGGTTTACGCCATTCTCCTGCCTCAGCCTCCCGAGTAGCTGGGACTACAGGCACCCGCCACCTCGCCCGGCTATTTTTTTGTATTTTTTACTAGAGACGGGGTTTCACCGGGTTAGCCAGGATGGTCTCGATCTCCTGACCTCGTGATCCGCCCGTCTCGGCCTCCCAAAGTGCTGGGATTACAGGCTTGAGCCACCGCGCCCGGCCTGGTGTAGGTTCTCTTAATACCTGCAGTTTATACATGAAGCAACTAAGGCACAGAGAAGTTAAGCAACTTGCCCTGGAAATCCAAACTCCAAAATGCTCCAAAATCTGAAACTTTCTGAGCACAAATATTACACCACAAGTGGAAAATTCCACACATAAGTATTTAAGACAAACTTTTTATGCACAAAATTATGAAAAATACTATATAGAATTACCTTCAGGCTTTGTGTATAAGGTATATATGAAACATAAATGAATTTTGTGTTTAGACTTGGGTCCCATTCTTATCTCATTATGCATTTGCAAATATTCCAAAATCTGAAAAAATAAAAAATCTGAAACATTTCTGCTCCCAAGCACTTTGGATAAGGGATACTCAACCTTTAGCTAGTTCCCCTCACCTTACCTCAATCCATCTTATCAAATGTATTGTTCTGTATAGGTATACAATGGAGATCAATTGTGAAGTATCTAGGATACTCAACTACTAGTGGGAAAGAGAGGGCTGGGAGGATTCCCTCAGCAGCAGGTTTATTCTAGACTGGCTGGGCAGGAAGGGCCAACGTGTGAATGGCAATGAATTCCAGGGGTCAAAGGAGATCACTGAACTCAGGCTAGATCTAAGCTGGCACCAAAATCCCAGGGGAGCCAAGACAATAGGCAAAACAACAGACTCTTCTGGGCAATGGTAAAACCTGGATCCAGTCGGTGCTCCAGATGACACATTTAGTGTAGAGCAAGAGCCAGCCCAGAGCTAGGGAGAAGACACAGTCCCGGCCTTTAAGACAGGCAGCTAGAGAAAGGGAGCTGATGTTTGAGATGAGCCCTCATGCTAATCAGAAAAATGCATGCTGGGCTGGACAAACATTGTGGGGTTAAAGAGAAGGCTGAGGCCAGGCGCGGTGGCTCAAGCCTGTAATCCCAGCACTTTGGGAGGCCAAGAGGGGCGGATCACGAGGTCAGGAGATCGAGACTATCCTGGCTAACATGGTGAAACCCTGTCTCTACTAAAAAATACAAAAAACTAGCTGGGTGAGGTGGCGGGCATCTGTAGTCCCAGCTACTCGGGAGGCTGAGGCAGGAGAATGGCCTAAACCCGGGAGGGGGAGCTTGCAGTGAGCTGAGATCCCGTCACTGCACTCCAGCCTGGGGGACAGAGCGAGACTCCGTCCCCCCCCCCCAAAAAAGAGAAGGCTGAGTTGGGAAAGTGGTCCCTAGACTCAGCCCAATTAGAGGCTATTCTTGCCACATTTTAATCCATTCTCCACACTACACTAGGAGAGATCATGTCAACTATAAGTCTGATTGCGTCGGTTGGGCATGACTCACACCTGTAATCCCAGCACTTTGGGAGGCCGAGGTGGGCGGATCACCTGTGGTGAGGAGTTTGAGACCAGCCTGGCCAACATGGCAAAACTCCGTCTCTACTGAAAATACAAAAAATTAGCTGGGCATGGTGGCACGCGCCTGTAATCCCAGCTACTTGGGAGGCTGAGGCAGGAGAATCACTTGAAGCTGGGGGGCGGAAGTTGCAGTGAGCCGAGATGGCGCCATTGCACTCCAGCCTGGGTGACAGGGCAAGGCTCCGTCTTTAAAAAAAAAAAAAAAAAAAAAAAAAGTCTGATCACCTCACTTTCCTACGTAAAACATTTTGATGGCTTCCTGGTATCCTCAGGATAAAGTCTGAACTTGACAAATCTTACAAGACTCTCCTCATCTGGCACTGCCTATCGCTCTAGTCTCATCACTCTGCATTCATCCTTCTGATTGCACCCACCCACTGAAAAAAAAATAGGTGTATTTGATAGTAGGCTAACTATGCGTAACAACTCTCAGTTATACTCTCCCACTGACCTCTGCAGATGCATTCTGTCTAGAATATGCCTTCCCTCCTTGCCTGGCTAAGGCAAAGTCAGGCAAATGGAGACCATCCTCCAGGTCTCACGCTGGCTATCACTTCTCTGATGTCAGCCTTGGTGCCCCCTCCCCAGTCTGCACTAAGCCTTCTTCTTGTCCATAGTACTCTGTAGTCATCTTTCAGGATTAACCATCTTGGATTCTAACCACCTATATTCTCAACTAGACTCCAAGCTCCTAAAGGGCAAAGCAATGTCTATCTTGTTCATTTTCATATAATCCCAGTATCTGCAATGCAGAAGATTCTAACAAATATGTGTTTCCAAAACAAAGAAAGATATAAGCCTGAGAATAAAAAAGCACGGGGAAAGATCTCTCTTACAGTGATTCGGGGACAAAGAGAAGGCAGGAGTACATGTTGGCCACATTAAGTGTGAGGTGAAGGCCACACATACAATCAGGGGTTGAGAGGATCTAAAATGTCTAGTGACCAGGTGCAGTGGCTCATGCCTGTAATCCCAGCACTTTGGGAGGCCGAGGCGGGCAGATCACTTGAGGCCAGGAGTTCGAGACCAGCCTGGCCAACATGATGAAACCCTGTTTCTACTAAAAATACAAAAATTTGCTGGGCGTGGTGGTGGGCGCCTGTAATCCCAGCTACTCGGGAGGTTGTAGCAGAATAGCTTGAACTGGGAGGCGGAGACTGCAGTGAGCTGAGATTGTGTCACTGCACTCCAGCCTGGGCAACAGAGTGAGAATCTGTCTCACATACATACATACAAAAAATGTCTAGAGAAGGTCTAAGTTTCATCACTGAATGTTTAGTTACAAAAAAATGGGTGTCTTGGGGTACTCATGTCACTTGGAGTGTTGCCAGCTGCACTTGGAAGACAGGTGAGTCGGACGGGTTTTTATCTTGTGGGGAGAAGCAGGAAGAATGGCAGAGGAGGGAGAACAAAAAGATTCAGAAAAGTTAAGCTACTTCTATTTCTTTAGAATTAACATGAGCCTAATGATTGGAGGACACGGTAAAAAAAAAAAAAAACAGAGCTAAATAAAGAGAAGTGGAGACAATGTAGTATAACATTAGGATGTACAAAGTACAAACTATAAAGCCTATTTTGTTTTAATAATTAACAAAGGTGCACCTAGTACACACACTATGGATCAGGCTTGGGGGAAAAAGACAAATGAATCCAAGACTACTCATTTTGTGAGAGCTTAAAGCAAACAACTTTTAGCAGTATTTTGAAGCAAGCTAGTAAAATAAATAGAAGTGAAGTCCAAGGGATTTAAACATGAAAATTTGGGGGAAAAAGAACTTCGCAAAGCAAAACAGACAAAATACAAGGCTAACCAAACAAAGGCTAAATCAAATAAATAGGCATTGCCGTGTGCCCTGGAGAACTGCCAAGGAGAGTAAATTTCAACAAAGAATGCTTCTGCCACCAGTTAGGAAAACTTCAATTCCAGAAAGGCTGAAGGAATGCTTCAGGCACTGCCGAGTGACAAGGGGGGTTTGGGGGTGGAGAGGCAGCAGGTCAGATGTTATTTCAGACTATGTAGACAAACACGAGAACCTTCCTCAAGACATGTAAAGGCAGCCCACTCCCTCCCAACGTGCTCCACACACAGCTCCTTGTAAGAAACAAATCCAGGTCAAAGATGAGAAATTTGCATCTTCAAGGACTGCCTGTAGCAGCCTTCTCTTCTCAATTTGCAGATAAAAAGACCCTTGTAAATACTTCTTAGCCACCATCCTAGTATCCACAGTCTTGAGATGTTAACAAGTCAATGTAGCATAAGCAAAACAAAGCACCAGCAATCATTGTGTGAGCCTGGATGCTGGGAACAGAGTACTGTGGCTTTGGGGCTGGAATTGCTGTAGATCAACTGAGTATTTCTCTCTAGGTCAGAGCACAGTTCTCCATTCAGTTGTGGCCTGTAGTAGTCATGGCAATAGAAACCACCACTGCCACGGCAGCAGTCCCCACTGACAGAGCACATGTCCTGTGCCAGGCACAGGGCTGAGCCATTTGCATGAATTATCTCCGTTAAGCCTCCTAACAACCCGTCATTATCTTAATTTTATAGCTGTTCCCTCTACAGATGGGGAAACTAAGGCAAGCTGAGATACTTTTCAAAGGCCTCACAGCTAATAAGCCATGTAGCAGGGATTTAGATCCAGACAATTATTCTAGAACACGCTTTCTTAGCCAACAGAATGGCCAGAAGTCCACAAAAGAAGGCAGTGGCTAATCAACAAGCATTTATTCATTGTTGGTATGGTATAGACTATGAACTATGTGAGTTAAAACTGAGATAAAATGGTTTCACTGAAAAAAGAAAAAGAACTAGAATTCCTTTTACTTCCACTTAAAAAAAAATATATCCGGAACTTTATTGGCCTTTGAAGAGAAAAAGGATCTCTATTCTAACGTCTAGCATGTCTATCCAGCAAATATCTAGGTTGTTCAAACCATTAAGGAGACTAACAAAACAGGAGTTGATGATACACAGCTCAGGGGCTTTTTGTTTCTTGTTTTTTTTTTTTTTTTTTTTGGTTGGCATTACCCAGGCTGATTTAGATCTAAACACTGGGGGACCTCAGGATCTGAAGTTCCTTAAGGCTTCCTGGGCTTCCTGGGCTTAGCATTGTTTTTCCCTCAAATTTCTATACTGCTCTCTTTATTGAAATATCTGTACATTAATATATGCTCTTCTTTTTTACATGACCTATTTTTCCAGTGGGACTGAGGGTGAAAATTACAAATGCATATTTAAAGCCATAGGAATATTTAAATTCTACCTGTTTTTGTCATACGTTTTTAGTACTTTCTATGCGCGACGAAAGATAAAAACTTGTGTGCATGATTAATTGTAATGATGAAAGAATGCTAGGCAGTTGCTTAAGAAACGGGAACAACAAAGGAATAAACTACTGCAGGCATCACCAGGACTGGAATGACACTGCTCTGTGTACTTGATTTCCATGGCAACTAGCAATGGGAAGATGAATGTTTCATAGTCACTCTGCTCTGCAGTACACGTCTATAAATCAAACTTGCATAAAGAGCACAAGATTTCTGCTGTGGGCTGTACCCAGAGCTGGTTTATTTTCCTGTTACTGTATAATTATGGAAAAGAAGCACAAAACAATGAGGTCATTTTTAGTGGGGAACAAACTCAGAAATTACTAATACACCTGCGGCATATGATGCCATTCATCTAGCAAGAAACTAGAAGCAGGCAAGGCAGGCGTGAATGAAAATGCCGCCTGCTTCTGTGGGGAACTCGTTGGCTCTGGCTGAGAACTGCGAATGACAGGCCTGGTGTGCCCTGCCTCCCCTCAGCTCAGCTCTGAGATAGAAGTAGGAGCACCTTAATTAACTGTCGAAGGTACGGCCAAAGTTTTCATTTTGATAATGGGGCGGACATGATACTCCATATTTAGCATGAAAGTTTATTGAGATGGAACAAGTATCTATTTATCTACTGAAAATGGCTCATTGTATAGGAGTTAGGATGGAAAAATAACGCCTTGGCATGGAGACCTGAGTTTTGATCCAGGTCTATGTAACCTTGGGTGAGCCATATACGTTTGACTTCCATTTTCTTAGCTAGAAAATAAGAGAGATGGCATATGTGATTCCTAAAGTCCCTGCCACCATCCAATTCTATGATTCCATAATCTCTAAATCTTAAGGGTCTGAATCTTTCAATCGCATCTAATCAAAGATACTAGTTGTGCCATTCCTAAAAACATATGTACCTTACACAGTTGTATTTTAAAATTCTATACTGGGCTAAAGCTCCTAATTAACAGTGTTTTATGAGTTTACCAACCACGCTGAAGCCTTCTTCTGATTTGTTCATTCTTCCAAACATGATGCTATCAAAAGCTTAATACAACTATCAGTTTTTCAAAGTTAAAAAAAATTTTTTACAATCTTATAAGTTTTAAAAATAATACTTTAAAAAACATTTAAATTTATCTTTCTCGCTCTTCCATAGATAAGGGCTGCTTATCAATTCCTGCCAAGCAGAAAGCATCCTGCTTCTTGAGTCTGCAGCTCTCAGAAGCATCTTCAGGCTCTCTGGGAATTCATCTTTGTATGTCGGAGACCCAGCAAGAAGAATGTTGAGTAAAAGTTTGTGGAATAAATGGATAAATGAATGGTTGGGGACACTGCTGCTACACCTGTCAGCAACCCTGTGCTCCCTTCTCCAATCTTAAACATTTAGGCAGATTCAGATCAACATGGAAACATCCCAGGGTAGACGGGCAAATATCTGAACACCACATATAGTTAACAATATGAGTATCTCTTTTGTGAGTCTTTACAAAATCTTTGTGGAACTTTACGACCTGGAAACATCTCATCAATGCAGCATGAGGCATCATTAGACACAAGGAGAGACTCCAGTCCTAAGGCCCTGGCTAAGAGCATGGGATGTGGTGGAGGCTCAGAAAGAACCGAGTCTGTGCTTAAACTAGAAAAGGACAGGGTGAGGAGCACTTAGTCAGCACATCCGTTAACTCAGGTGATGTTTACGTCAACTCTCACGGGAAGACGCTATTATCTCCATTTTACAAACTGGAAAAACTGAGCAGTAGAGAATCTGCATAAGTAATTAAGAGACAGTTATGAAAGGCTGGGAAATGTGGCTCACGCCTGTAATCCCAGCACTTTGGGAGGCTGAAGCAGGTGGATCACTTGAGGCCAGGAGTTGGAGACCAACCTGGCCAACACGGTGAAACCCCATCTCTACTAAAAAATTAGCCAGGTGTGGTGGTGCACACCTGTAGTCCCAGCTACTTGGGAAGCTTAGGTATGAGAATCACTTGAACCCGGGAGGTAGAGGTTGTAGTGAGCCGAGATTGTGCCACTGCACTCCAGCCTGGGCAACAGAGTGAGACCTTGGTCTGAAAAAAAAAAAAAAAGAGTTATGAAATATGTAGGGAAATTCAAAATCTGATCTCTCTGACTCCAAAGCCTTTGTTCTTCTGACTGTATCTCAGGACACATTCAAGCAACAGGCTATTGCTCCATTTGGACTTTTTCAGGGCTAAACAGTAAAGGGTTAAACAAACAAACCTAGCCCCAACCCAAAAAAAAAGCAATGTTCCTGCTGTTCCAGGAATACATTAATGGTAAAAAAAAAAAAAAAAAAAAAAAAAAAAATCATAGCAATAATAACGCAAGTCAATATTTTTAAAGACCTAAATTCAACAATAAATATAGCCAAGGACATTCACTCTCCTTCTCTGTACACATTATTGTTTGCTCCTCCACTCTCCAGGCAAGCACACTAAAGGCTATTTCCAGGATGGAGTCAGATGTTATATGACTTTACAATTTCCAATATGTGAATATTAACATAGGCCAACGACATCATTACAGAAGCTATACATCATTATAGAAATGTATTCTGCTGGTCACCAGAGGGGTTAGCCTTGCTTCCTAACCTTAGAAAATGTGATAATTTGGGTATATGTTTTCAGTACAAATTTTTCAAAAACTACAAAAATAACGCTTATTAAGAAAGTCTCCTGGTTAACCTGTTCTTTCAATCCGTTTCTTAGCAGAGTTTTTGGCACCACCAACTGGCGAAAGAGGTCTACTACAAAGGTGCTTAGCTCTCAATCTGTTCGGTTCATTAAGAGATGATCATACATTTATTTCACATTTAATTTACGGTGAAGCAACTTATTTCAGTCACTAAATAAAATTAGAAATGCATTTCTTTGTCAGTCAAATAAATAGTAATCCACTCTGGTTTTTTCACCTGAGAAGAAAGTATGTTTTGGTTAGTAAAGGTCACCAGAGAAAACTCAATCTACCCACCAAAGTTAATTTGATTTATTCTGCCATAAACTCACACTGAAAAAGCAAACACTGAGAACTACAATGAAAATCAGAAACTAAGAGAGAGAGCAAACTAAATGGTATCAAATACTATGCTAGCCTCCAGTGTTTATATCAGACAATTTAATGTTTGATATAAAAATGATTGAGGAGGTAATTTCACGTTTGTTAAAAAACTGAACTTTTCCCACCAAGATTCATGTCTCAAAGATGGATGCTGCCATCTGACCTGTGAATATATATGCTATCTAGCCATCCTTCCTGTTTAATTGAGCCACACCTAGCAATGGATACCAGTATAAAGAGAGCAGAGCCAAGCCCTTAGGGCACAACTCTGATCTCTGCACAATGAATCATGAAAATAAATATCCCTGAAGGATAGTCTAATTTTTCCCCCCAAAACAATGTGTTTTCTAGGGAGAATGGCTCAGGAAAAAAAAAGAAAAAAAGAAAAAAAAATTTGTGGATACAAGTTGTCTATGAGAAGTATATCTAGCCATTTGTGATAATAAATTTGTAACCCACAGAACAAATGGCACCAACTTTATGACAAAACTGGTCATTGAAGAAACTTCTTTACTAGACTATGTAAAAGAGAGAGAGAAAAAAGAAAGAACCATCCAAAGAATCAAATTTGACTCTGATGGCAGGGTTTGGTTAAAAGCCATCTGCCAGAGTTTAAAACTACCATGACAATTCTGTGATAATAGCAGTTTAAATTGCTATACAAATGTGTACTCAATTCATATTTGTTAAAGCCTCCAAGTCTAAATCTGCAATTGAAAGTCTATTAAAGAAGACCATTTGAAATAGGCCTAGAAAAAAGTAAGGGCCAGCAGCTGCTCTACCCAATTTAACACATAATTTGAACTTGTAAACTTTGATCAGATTAATTCTATTTCTTTGCCCACTTCATTCATTCATTTGTTCATGTA
Source organism: Macaca mulatta (assembly GCF_049350105.2). Taxonomy (NCBI): domain Eukaryota; kingdom Metazoa; phylum Chordata; class Mammalia; order Primates; family Cercopithecidae; genus Macaca; species Macaca mulatta. The sequence continues at coordinate 163,174,213 of NC_133412.1, forward strand.
TTTGTCAAATACTCTCTCCTGCAAACACAGTTAAATTTTTACAAGGAGAGAACAAGAGTGAGACCCTCCTGCTCCTTCCTCTCCTTGGACGCGTGTCTCGATATACCATGGCAAGGATTCCTAACTGAAGTCATGACTGGATTATCAGGAATCCTAACAATAAGACTTGGGTTAAGAAAAGCATTTTAAAACTTTCATTTATTTTTGTTTCTAAATATATCCTTTAATATGACTCATGTCATGAGTCTCACTAAGTCTGTGTAGACATTTTTTGAGGTATGACTAACAAAAAATTGTGTATATTTAAGGTATACAAGATGACGTTTTGATAAAAGTATACTTTGTGTAATGACTCACAGTCAAGCCAATTAGCATATCCATCACCTGACATGCTTTTTGTGTGTGTGTGTGTGTGTATGTATATATATGTATGTGTGTTGAAAACACTCAAGATCTGCTCCCTTGGCAAATCTGAAGTACACAACACATTAACTATAGTTACCATGCTGTACATTAGATCACTAGAATTTATTCACCTTATAACGAAAAGTTTGTATCCTCTGACCGACATCTCCCCATCTTCCCCGCTCCCCAGCCCCTGGCAACTACCATTTCACTCTTTTTCTCTAAGTTTGACTATTTTAGATTTCACATATAAGAATATCACGCAATAGGCCAGGCGCGGTGGCTCAAGCCTGTAATCCCAGCACTTTGGGAGGCCGAGACGGGTGGATCACGAGGTCAGGAGATCGAGACCACCCTGGCTAACACGGTGAAACCCCGTCTCTACTAAAAAATACAAAAAACTAGCCAAGCGAGGTGGCGGGCACCTGTAGTCCCAGCTACTCGGGAGGCTGAGGCAGGAGAATGGCGTGAACCTGGGAGGCGGAGCTTGCAGTGAGCTGAGATCTGGCCACTGCACTCCAGCCTGGGAGACAGAGCGAGACTCCGTCTCAAAAAAAAAAAAGAAAAAAAAAAAAAAAAAAGAATATCACGCAATATTTGTCTTCCTGTGTCTGGCTTCTTTCACTTAGCACAATGTCCCAGATGACTCCACGCTGTCACAAATGGCAGGATTTCCTTCTTTTTTATGGCTGACTAATATTCTGCTGTACACACATACCACAATTTCTTTATCCATTCATCCAGTGGAGGGCAGTTAGGTTGTTTCCATATCTCGGCTATTGTGACTAATGCTGCAGTTAACATGGGAGTGCAGACATTTTATTCTACCTGTAAATTCAGTCTACTCCATCATTATCATTACTAGGCAGTGGCATTCCTAAACCAGAAAATAACATTTTGAGGTTACAAAAACACTTGACCATTAACAAATACCAGCAATATGATTATAATCAAATAAAAAATTCTGATTGCCCTAGGGGCTTGGTTCTGTGACTTCTTTGACCAAAAAAATAATAATAATTGTGAATTAGTTCAGTTTGGTTTGAATTTAGCAATAAAGGACTCTCAGCTTTATCCGTAAAATGGATAGAAATGCCGTTGATGTGGTGAGTCACTGTAAGGACTAAGGAAGGTAACATGTAGTCGGTGATCAATGAATAGGAAGCACTGTCACTGCAGCGGACGATACAGTGCAATGAAAGCTGGGGAAGAGCGAGAATCAAGGACTGACTCTCCCCCAGGCGGGGTGTGAATGCTGCGAGAAGCTGGCAACAATGAACCCTGAGCAAAAGGACAGGGGGCAACTGGAGGCCCTTATTTGGAGACAGCAGCTTTCTAGGATGGATATGAGTATATCTTCAAGCAGGGATAGGCATTATAAACAGAAGTGGGAATGGCTGACGGAGAAATGCCTTAGATCAAAAAAAGGGGAACAGATAAGACCAGAACAAAAGAGAGGAATTAGGGGAAAAAAAGAAGAAACCCCTTTTCCTTAGAAATAAAATTAAAGGAAGGTCGGATGTCGTGGCTCATGCTTGTAATCCCAGCACTTTGGGAGGCCGAGGCGGGTGGATCACCTGAGGTCAGGAGTTCCAGACCAGCCTGACCAACATGGTGAAATCCCGTCTCCACGAAAAATACAAAAATTAGCCGGCCATGGTAGCCTGTAATCCCAGCTACTTGGGAGGCTGAGGCAGGAGAATCGCTTGAACCTGGGAAGTGGAGGCTGCAGTGAGCCGAGATCGCACCATTGCATTCCAGCCTGGGTAACAGAGCGAGACTCCATTTCAAAAAAAAAAAAAAAAAAAAAAAAAAAAACTTAAAGGAATTCAAAAAACTTAAGAGGTAAAGAGAAGGTAGAAAACCCAGGAAGAGGCTATGATCCTCTCCATGAAGAAAAAGGCAAGATCACCTGCAAAGCACCATAGTGGGAAAGGTTTGGTACAACCACGACAGAGAATACATCCTTACAGAGAGCAAGAGATTTGATCTCAGATGACAACTCTAATGAGCTGGCTTGGGGTATTGTACTGAGAAGAACTCTGAGTTCTGCAGAAGAGGGCAGCCACAGGTACAGGAGGGGTCAGTGGCAGGCATGTCAACTACTTGCCATCCCTATAACAGGGAACCGAAGCCAGCTGAGTTACACTTCTCCTGGATCGCAACAGGGGTATTGCATGACCTGAGTGACAGGCATACCAGATCTCTGCATGAAATGGAAGGCATTCTGGAATGACACAGGACCAGGGTGGGGGAACTGAGTACAGAACACAGATTCTGGTAGCCCAAACACTTTGGTCAAGTAGAGATCAGTTTCTGCCTGAATTGTGACATGGTCCCATTCTGGGATCAAGGCCGGCACCAGGGGATCTAAGCAAGAGGATCCAGGAAGGTGGATGGCAGAGTTGAGAGATTTCTCAGTCATCACACTTGATGAGAGAGAGAGAGAGAGAGAGAGAGAGAGAGAGAGAGAGAAACTAATTCACTCTGGAATGTATGATGGGGAGGCAGACACATTAAAGAAAGAAGGCAAATGGTAAGTAAGCTTCAGATCTCAGATCGGCCAGGAGCAGGTCCAAGCACCTGAGCCCACTTAACAGTGCAGGCCCTGCAGTATGGGTCAGAACAAAGGGTGGGGGCCTTGGACAGAGGCCTAAGTAAAGATAAGGAGGAAAAAGTGGTGTCAACATTGATTCTTGGGCTTAATGGCAGCTAAGGAGACTAGAGGTGTGGCATGTGGAGGACATGGCACTGGGAGAAAGGAGCGGGATGGGGAATAATGACAAGAGTCCAGGATCCATGTCTAGCCACCAGTAACCAGTCCTGGGATTTTAAGATTCTAAAAACTCCGTGAGTGGGAGGCAGGTAGAAGTGAGTGATGAACAGGGAGAGTAGGGGAGAAAGTAAAGGGTATTAGTATTAGTACTTGTTCTGCTTTTCCTGGGGCTGGCTTAGGAAATGGGTGAGCCAGAGTCTACCAAAGGAGCCATCATCAGTAGCTTCAAGGGCTGGGACAGGCAGAGGCAAGAGTGAGTGCAGGAACTATGAGGCTTCACACTAAGTCTGTAGTGGATTTAATCACTGCTTTGCGCTGATTTTCTCCAGCAGCAGGTTGCGACCAAGGAGAGAAGAGCAGATAATGTGGCCCAGCTGGAATTTATAAAACACAATGCTAAACTCACAGTAACTGATTAAAGAGTCTTCCAAGTGAATCAAAGTATAATCCTGCCTTATGAAGAGAAAGCCATGAATTTCGTTTAGCACTCCCACTCCAGTTAAAATTATGATAAAACTCCATTCAGCAATTTTCAATATACTTGGGTTTTATAATTTATTTGGCAAATACTTTGGTCTTGTGATATAATTCCATAGGCAAGATGCATAACACATGGGTTCCTATCAGAGCAATCTGAACTGGAATGCCTTCTACAGCTTGATGGATAAAATATTGCATCAGTTTCCTTTCGCATATTTTTTCAAATGAAATCTCAAGTATAACAATCCAAACCAAACCACTTCGTAGGAACAGGGAAAAGCCATATAACCATGCAGCCAGTGCATCAAGAATGCTCTTAGGGTAGGGTGAATAGGCCTTGCTTCCTGGTGTTTATGCTAGGCAATGGAGGGATACAAAAGCATGCTTCCTACCTTCAGGGTCTTTATACTGTTGAAAGACGTGAGAAAGGAATATAACAGTGATTAAGAGCACAAGCTGGAAAGGCAGCCTCCTTGGGTTTGAACCTTGGTTCCATCAGCCACCAGCTGGTGGCCTTGAGCAAGTTCTTAGAACACTCTGAGCTTTTTCTTCATGTGTAAAATGGGGGCAGACAGAGCCCAACCCAAGTGGTTCATGTGAGGATTTGCTCAGCACAGTGCCTGGCACATGGAAAACACTCAGTAAATATTAGTTGCCAGTGGTGTTGTGGTTACTACTATTAGATATGTCAATATGGCAAGTGTTATAGGAGTTCTACAGAAGAGGAAAGATACTTTGTGGGCTGGAGTGATAAAGGCTACATAGGGCCGGGTGCAGTGGCTCATGCCTGGGATCCCAGCACTCTGGGAGTCTGAGGCGGGCGGATCACTTGAGGCCAGGAGTTGAGACCAGCCTGGTCAACATGGTGAAACCCCATCTCTACTATAAATACAAAAATTAGCTGGGCATAGTGGCGGGCACCTGTAATCCCAGCTACTTGGGAGGCTGAGGCAGGAGAATCACTTGAACCTGGGAGGCAGAGGTTGCAATGAGCCGAGATCGTGCCACTGAACTCCAGTCTAGGTGACAAAGTGAGACTCTGTCTAAAAAAAAAAAAAAGAAAGGAAGAAAGACTACATAGAAGAATGTTCAGCTAAGGAATGGATACCATTCAGATATGTGGATGGGGAAATGAGAGAAGAGGAAAGAGAGCAGTGAACCTGCCATGAACAAAAATGCTAGGAGAGAAATGAGACAGTATATGGCAAGAAGACCAGAGTGATGGAGTAGGATGAAATACTGGGGGACATGCAAAAAAGGCACAGCTATTTCTGTCTATAGGGCCTTGTATGTTTCTGTCTATAGGGGCCTTGCATGTCAGGCTAAGGAATCTAGACATTATCTGGTAGGGAATAAAAAACTATTGAAGTTAGGAAGTAACATAAATAGAAATGATAATTTACTCGAATTATCCAAAATTTAAGTAGGGTAGGCCAATGATTTTCAAACTTTAATGTGCATATGAATTACCTAGGAATATTAAAGTAAATATGTCTGACTCAGTACCTTTGGAGTGGGTCCTAAGATTAGGCATCGCTAATAAGCTCCCTGATGCTGATGCCACTGGTCTTTGGAGAACTCTTTGAATGTCAAGGATGCATCTATTCAAGGTAGCCTGATGGAGGAGAATGATGGGGTAGGAGGTAGGTGGACAAGATGGCCAGACATAAGGCAGCAAACTCATAGGTTGCTGTCATCGATAAAAATGTAGTACTGGAAATCTTCGGTCTTGATTTTAGTCTATATATAAGGTGGACAATCAAAACTTTGATGTAATTCTTAATTCCTGGCCTACTTTGTCATGGCATTTTAAAACAATGTTAAGCATCTCATAAAATATGTATTTTATTAAATACAGATTTCTCTTATTTTATAAATATGAAATTCAATATTTTCAAAAATTCCACCTAGAAGTTAGCTATCTACTACAAAAGAAAAACACGAGAAATTGATTCCTTTTTCTATAAAGGAAATGGCATGAATACATTCATGATGTGTGGCTATTAATAACTTCAAGGATGACTGAAAGGGTTAGCAACATTTGGTCATAGAAAGAAACCATGGCAGCAGTTTCCTATGTGACAGCTGAATTAAAAGAAAAATAGCCCTCATGCTATTACAGCAAGAACGGCATATTCAGCCATATATGTAGATGAGGAATTGGATACATCGGCCACAACACTTTCTATAGTGACATCCCAAAAACTAAACCCAGGGTTGGGTAGCTGTCAAACCCAGTAATTTCCTCTTGAGAACAGTCTTTGTCACACTGACAGACCACATCTATATTCATGCTGTGGTAGATTCTGAATAATATCTGTGATACGCAGAGAAAATAAAGGAGACGGCCATGCTATTCTCCATGATAGATGACGCCACCAGTGAATTTCAGAGTTGGAGAAGCCTGCCAGATCCTATAACACAACACCCTTTTTTTTCAGATGAGAGTGCAGTCCAGAAAGGTTCACTGATTTGTGGAAAAATGGGTCAGAGGCAGAGCTGGGCCTGGAACTCATCCTGGGGTTTGACTGGACTCCTGACCTTAACATGGTGCCAGTGTGGTATTTAAAGAGTAAAACAAATAATAGTAATAAAAAGCCTGTTTTGTTTTTTTTTTCCAATGAAATAAGCCAATCATTTACATAAGATGAAGTCATCTATTGAAGACCTACAAAACTGTGCTAGGAGCGTGGGGAGTGTGATCATGAATACCCTACTATGCCTTCTCACGTTTAGCTCCCATTCTGACACTGGAAATAACACATGGGTACAAATAACTATGAAAAAGCATGAAGAAGAAAGATATTTACGAAAGATTAGGAGTTTAAAGCAGAAGGTGAAGACAATTTCCTTTTTGGAAAGGTGTCTTTCCAAAAGGTGGCAGGGTAGGGCCAGCTTTCGAGATAAGAAATATCTTAATAGCTGGGCCTTGAAGGATGAATAGAATTTGTATCCGGATGGGTTTAACATAAGAGAGGACTTCAAAATCTGAGCTTCCTAAATGTGAAGAGACTAAATATCCCTTCCAATCTAATAATATATTCTTCATAAGTTAGCTTAACTGAAGAAATGAAAATAACATATTTGAAACATATTGTTACATATTTGAAAATCTATATAACAAAGTCATCTTCTCTACTTGCTTCCTGGTCCAGTTTTTGAGTTTCAATTCCTCCATTTCTAAAGTTCATACTGGTAAAAAAGACAATCAAAACCAATTAAGAACCCTCCGAAAAATTGGTATTTTCTTAAAATGACTAGAATATAATTATTTCTATAGCTGAATTTTTAAAGTACAGTTTTATTTAATATATCACATGTGAAAGTGCCTAGAAGTCCCTCAGAGAGGAAATTCTGAGGTCAGCTTGAAAAGCTAACACACATTCATACTCCCCATCCTGTAAGCATGTGCAAGAGGACAATAAGAAAAGGGAATCTCTGACAATATAATTTTGAAACAAAACCACTGAAATAAAAACTAAAGCATTTCCATTGCAGAGAAGACACAAAATTTCATGAAATAAAAATTGGGACCTCAAGAAGTCTACTTCTTTGGTCATGCCACTCACACAGAAGGTATAGCGGATGACTGTTATCTATGTATGGCTACAAAGAGTGAAATATGATTCCTAGGTGTTTTTTGGATTTTTCTATACCCGGAAGCAGGCAGATACTCAAAGACCAATAGTCACAGTCACTAAATTAGGTGCTCATTTTAATTGTGATCTTATTGAAGTTGCATGATTATATACAGAATCATTCTGAGGCACAAAATAATGACTGGGAAATCTTCTCTCGTTAGAGACGGACCAGGAAAATGATACTCAACAAGTCGGCTGCTGGCAGAAAGGAATTATAGGAAGCTAAAAACTATAGTGAGAAATAACATTTCAAACATTTCAAAAGAGATGCAAATGACATGAAAAAATAAATGCTCTCCGAAATCACTTTCCTTTAGGCCCTCAGCTCTCTAAGACTCTTCCAATCAGCGTAACAGAAGAGCCTATTAGTTTGTTTTACCCAAGGTGGTGACAGTCCTTACCTCTATAATGGCTGTGATATAACATCTATATAATTTTTCTGCCAAGAGAATATCCATCACTCCCTTTTACAATTGCATTCCTAAGCCCTAGCCCCTACAAATACTCTGATTTTGAAAATATCTTATTCAACGAGCAATGACATTCTTATTTGCACCCAATTTCTAATATTCAAAAAAGGAGAGTTAGATGTCCTATATCCTTTGACCTTCCCTTGCATAATGTGAAGAAAGGGATTCTTACACCAAAAATATCAGGATATAACTTTAAATGTCTCCAGTCATGACGGGAGCATTTGGTGCCTCGATATTTCCACTTTACATCAGTATGTGGCAATACGCCTGTGCACTCAGGATCTTGGACGCTGGGTCAGGGCATGGACCTTATGCACATTCACATTTCATCCCACGACTGGGAAGCAAAAGCAGCTTCCCAGAGCTTTTTGCCAACTGACAGGTGGTGGGAATATACAAATAGCAGTGCTTACAATGAGATGGAGAAGGTTCCTAGGCATGGAGAAGTAAACATATCCATGCAGAGAAAAATGCCAGCCAGAAATACCACAGGGTGTTGATGGTGGGCAAAGTCAAGAAAGAATATTAAGCCAGCTTCCTGATGACAGCCGAAGCTAAATCATGAACCAAAAATGCCTCCAAAATAAAGCAAAAAGAGACCACCAGAGATTAATTCATGAAAATCACACGTAGACAGAGAAAAATAGAAAGCAAAGCCACATGTGGCTATGAAGCTCCTGACTGCATTTTAAAGTACTCTTTCCTAGTTTATGAGAAATAAATTAAACCACAAAGAAAATAGAATTTTACTGTCACTGGGCATTTGGAATAAGTGGCAATGGACCAATGATTATTTATTAACTGCAATGCATAAAGCAACATGCCAAGGGCAGTGGCGATTACAGATATAAGTCCATAAACTCAAAGAACTTGTACTAACGTATGGGGATAATCATATACACGGTGTTTTCATTTATCAAGTAGGTGAATGAAAAAATACATAACAGTAAATACTATCAACGTTTAGGGAAAGAAGACCATACAATGTAGAGAAAGAAAGGCTTTATTGAGGAGGACCTTTAAAGATGGTTTAAATCTGGACAGGTAAGAGTAGGGAAAGGCACTGCTAGGCAAGCGAAACAGAATGAAGTATAAATGCACATCACATAATCAAAGGAACAAGTACCATGCCAAGGGAAACACAGGAATTTGGGACTGATGAAAGATGAGTTTGGAAAGGGGACCAGATGTTGGAAAGCCAGGTTAAAGAGTTTAACTTTACCCCTTACAGTCACTGAAGATTTCTGAACATTGAAAACAAGAGATAGTGCTACAAAATTTCCCACAAGTTTTATTAGCGTTAAAGAGGAAAGACATTTCTTACTTAACTTTTAATTGCTCAAAACAGCCTATTATCTAACATTAACTCTATAGTACAAACAGTACTATAGTACAAACAGCTCTTATATCTCTTGATCTTCTGCCATTTTTAGTGGGTAGAAATTCTGACTAATAATGAAACATCATCTTTGATATAGTACACGAATACACAAATTGTGACTACTAGTTCTAAGAGGAAAGCAAAGTTATGGTATTTTTTTTTTTTTTTTTGAGACGAAGTCTTGCTCTGTCACCCAGGCTGGAGTGCAATGCCGCAGTCTAGGCTCACTGCAACCTCCGACTCCCAGGTTCAAGTGATACTCCTGCCTCAGCCTCCCAGGTAGCTGGGACTACAGGCACGTGCGACCACACCCAGCTAACTTTTGTATTTTCAGTAGAGGCGAGTTTTTTTTGAGACAGAGTCTTGCTCCATCGCCCAGGCTGGAGTACAGTGGCATGATCTTGACTCACTGCAACCTCTGCCTCCAAAGTTCAAGCAATTCTTGTGCCTCAGCCTCCTGAGTAGCTGGGATTACAGGTGTGCAACACCATGCCAGGCTAATTTTTTTTTTTTTAGTAGAGACAGGGTTTCACAACGTTGGCCAGGCTGGTCTCAAGCGATCTGCCCATCTCGGCCTCCCAAAGTGTTGGATTACAGGCATGAGCCACCACACCCACCCGAAAGTTTTAAGTTTCAAACACTGAAAAAAGTCTCAAATTTTGAAATCCAAGTATTAAAGATTTTATGATATCTTTAGACATAACAAATGAGTACCAATTTTGAATTTTTTATATGAGATATCCCTTGGTTTATGAAAGTAATTTGTTCCTCACAACTTTTCTCTTGGTAGAAAACTTGCTTTCAATAATTTATGTGGAAAAAGTTATAATTATCTTCCCCCAAGCAATCACTCATTTAAAAATAAAATCTGAGGCCGGGCGCGGTGGCTCAAGCCTGTAATCCCAGCACTTTGGGAGGCCGAGACGGGTGGATCACAAGGTCAGGAGATCGAGACCATCCTGGCTAACATGGTGAAACCCCGTCTCTACTAAAAATACAAAAAACTAGCCGGGCGAGGTGGCGGGCGCCTGTAGTCCCAGCTACTCGGGAGGCTGAGGCAGGAGAATGGCGTAAACCCGGGAGGCGGAGCTTGCAGTGAGCTGAGATCCGGCCACTGCACTCCAGCCTGGGCGACAGAGCGAGACTCCGTCTCAAAAAATAAAATAAAATAAAATAAAATCTGAAAAATCACTGTTTCCCCTAATAAAACAAATGCCTCTATAAAACAAGAGCTGAACGTTGATACGGGAGATACTACAAAAATAACAAGATACAGCAAAACAACAAAAGGATATGAGACATCAGCTGATACAGCTCAAGAAAGAAATGTAAGAGAAAAGTAAAACCAAAACAGAAAAAGAAAAATGCCAAATTGGATGCAGTATGAAGGAGAATAGATATTGTTGAAAATACACTAAGTGACATGGTAATATATTAAGAGCAAAGCAAGCAATAAAATAAAAATTAGCAAAAAACTTAAAAGGACTTCCAATATAAGCATAACCAATGTTCTCAAAGAAAAAGAATGTGACTCAAAAATGTTAGCATTCAATCCATTACATATTTTTATTCAAATACAGTGACCCAGATAAGCATTTTTGAACATGAAAGACAGTGGGGAATATAATTCCTATGATCCCTACTTGAGGATAAACTTCAGTTAAGCAGAAACCATAGCAAAAGGCCTGGCGGTGAGCTTTGAATTCATTCAACTGTAGAGCTACGACTAAATCAAAACAGGAGATTATGATTGCACAACAAAATGTGAATGTTATGAACCCTAATAATATGTTTTCTAAAAAACCACATTGCTTTCATTAATGATTAAATCACTAAAGTAAACATCACCAGAATACCTAGGCAACAATTCACAAACCTTACAAAATTATGTTACATTTAGTTCTCACTTTCCAAATTAATGAATGATGCACCAGTGTTTCTATTAAATTATAAAGTGAAATGATTCCTTGATGCCTATGTCCAAATCTCTCTCTTTGGATTGTTTTTGTTGTTTAGTGGGTTGAACTGCTGTTCTTTGGTTTGTAAAATTAAAGTGTAATGCGGGCAAGTACTTTCGAAAGAGCCTACTCTTGATCTCTAGAAATTTCTTTGGGAAGAATCTGGCAGTCACTGAATTGAAGACTATAAAAACTTCTTCAGTCATTCAAGCCACAGAGGACCCCGGCCTAATTAGAATTCTCCCTCTCTAGCTGCCTTCTTCTAGTGCTTTTCAGAGATCAGCTTTTTTTCTGGACCTGTGTAGTGAACTGTGGACCTGGGTAACGAAACCCATACATGCTGGTTAATTAAGTGAAAAGCTACTCAAGCATCTCAAAAAGTGAACGTCTAACCTTGGAAACATTAAATAATTTTGCATCGCTAACAGCCTCAGCAGTTGCTTTTTTTTATTATTGAAAATTGTTTGCATGACTGAAATAAGGATATGTGTGATATGTTAGACATCTCTGTTTCTTTGGCCTACTTCAATTTACACAAAAAGGAAATAATTTTTCGAGTTCACAACTTCCTTTAATACGTGTTATTCTTTTTTTTTTTTTTGAGACGGAGTCTCGCTCTTGTTGCCCAGGCTGAAGTGCAGTGACGTGATCTCGGCTCACTGCAACCTCCACCTCCTGGGTTCAAGCGATTCTACTGCCTCAGCCTCCTGAGTAGCTGGAATTACAGATGCCCACCACCACACCCGGCTAATTCTTGTACTTTTTAGTACAGATGGAGTTTCGCCATGTTGGCCAGGCTGGTCTCGAACTCCTGACCTCAGGTGATCTGCCCGCCTCGGCCTCCCAAAGTGCTGGGATTACAGGCACGAGCCACCGTGCCTGATCGTGTTATTCGTTATTTAGTCTAATTTTGGGATTGTGATATTATAAAAATACAATTGAGAGTTTAAAAAGCCCATATTCAATCAACAAAGTATCTTCTTTGGCTGTATGTTGCAGTTTCCAAACTGTTTTGGTCTCACAACCCTAGGAAGTACAAGATTTGTGGGCATATATTCCACAACATGAATATACTTATTTATAGAGGAGCACATGTGTTATTATATTAATATACTATGTACATGGTTAAAGTATAGAAATTTCTAAAGAATTAAAGATAAAAATATTTTATTCATTAATGGAAAATAACTTTCTGATGTCACTAGAAATTATTAATAATACTTAACTAGAACAATGTACATTAATATACTTTATTATTTCTGAAAATCTTGGCTTAATATTTTGTAAGTGAGCAATTTAAAATTCAATTTGTTTGGATACTTGGTTTTAATGGATAGTACAGGTAACTCATGAAAATACATAGATCAAAATGGGAAAAGGTCATCATGCCAGTGACTCCATCCTCTGATAATGTAAAGGTTTAGGAATTTGAAAATTTGTTGTATTTTCTAAAATTATTATTTTGTTGTTAACGCCAACTAAAATTCAGCTGGTAAATGTCCATCTTTCCTGATATCTCGCTATTGAATTATATATATAATTATATATGTTTATATATGTTAATCATATATAATCATATATACAATTATTAATATATTAGTTATATATTTATGTATAATTATAATTATATATAACAAATTATATACAATTATATCAATTATATAATTATATATTGCATATATATTAAATGCAATTAGTTATAGATTATATATAATTAAATAATTATATATTACATATTATATATACTTAAATATCTATAATTATATATTACATATATACAATTATATACATTAATATATATAATTCCAATCATAATTATATATTACATATATAATTCAATATATATAATTTTATATATAATTCAATAGCTTTAATACATTTTCAAGATATACTGTAACCCATGGAAAGATGGACAAATACATATATATATATGTATATACACATTTTTTTTAAGAGATAGGGTCTTGCTCTGTTGCCCAGGCTGGGGTGTAGTGGTGCAACCATGGCTCACTGTAGCCTCAAACTTCTGGGCTCAAGAGATCTTCCCATCTCAGCCTCCCAAGTAGCTAGTAGCTAGGACTACAGGTATATGCCAACACACCTGGCTAATTTTTGTATTTTGTGTAGAGATTGGGTCTATGTTGCCCAGGCTGGTCTTGAACTCTTGGCCTCAAGCAATCCTCCTGCTTTGGCCTCCTAAAGTGCTAGGTTTGAACCACCACACCAGGCCAAATTTCTGTTTTTAATAATTATGTGCTAAAATCACCAACTTTGTAGATTTTTTTTTTTTTTTTGAGACGGAGTCTCACTCTGTCACCCAGGCTGGAGTGCAGAGGTGTGATCTCAGCTCACTGCAACCTCCACATCCCAGGTTCAAGTGATTCTCCTGCCTCAGCTTCCCGAGTAGCTGGGACTACAGCACGTGCTACCATACCCAGCTAATTTTTGTCTTTTTAGTACAGATGGGGTTTCGCCATGTTGGCCAGGCTGGTCTCGAATTCCTGACCTACAAGTGATCCACCCACCTTGGCCTCCCAAAGTGCGGGGATTACAGGTATGAGCCACCATGCCTGGCCAGGACATTCCATTTTAAACATACCAAACGTGAAGATATGAATTTTAATAGGTGACATACATTATGTTTTAAAATAAAGTAACATTTTGAAACATCTATTTCAAAAATGTTCTCCCTATAGCACAGCTTTTCTTCTAAGAAGGTGTTATTTTCTCATTCATCATTAAAACATTGCCTGAATGGCTACATTTAAATATATTTTTCAAAAATCTATATAAGGTAGTATCTACTAAAACCATTTAACACAAAAAGTTCATCAAATTTGGACAACTTGTCTTTTTGTAAAAAGAAAATGAGTATCAATTTTTAGTTCCTTTGTTAAAAACAACTTTTGCATGGTAGAAGTATACTGATATTCATTACCTATCTCATCACAAAATACAAAGATGCTACATTTTAAAGGATTTGCTTTTACAAAATCAACTAAGTAATATTTTCCTATAAGCATTTTGTATGCATCTGGCTTTAACTTCTTTGCTCTTCTTCAATAGCTGGCTTAGTAGCTTGCTTGTCAACGATACAGCAAATGAATTTCATATATGTCACTGTTAATGATAATGACTGCAAATCTTCATTCAAATAACTTATTTAATAATTTCTATTGAGAAGGGCTGGCTCTGGTCGTATTTCATTAAGTTACTTTTATCCCAGATGGGAACATCTGCGAGATGTCCCCCAATATCCATTCTCTCTCCCTCTTCCTTGGTATCAAAACCTCTATTCGTGGGCACATCATTGCCCAGAGCAAAGACTACCTTTTCCAAAACTCTTCCCCCTTGCAGCTGTGCATGACCTTGGAACTAAGTTTTGGTCACTGGGTTGTAAGTGGAAAAAATATATGTCCTGAAAAGGAGTGCATACCTTCTGCTTTCTTTTTCTCCTAACCAGCTGGAATTCAGATTTGACTGCTGAAACTTAAGCAACCATCTTGGAGCAAGAGGGAGAAGCCAGGTGTTGATACAGCCAGAGCAACAAGAAAACGGGCAATCTGGATCCTTCCCGACTGTATGGTCAACATTCATCCCTGGTTTGCCGATGTTTATATGACAGAGAAATGAATTTCTGTATTTTCTGAGTTTCCGTTCTTTTGGGTTTTCTGGCTCTCATTAGTGTGCTGAACGCTAATGAATACACCTGTTAACAGGGTTGATGAAGAGCTCATGCTGGGAGTCAGAGAAGAGACAGCTCTGCTGTGTTCTCACATCAGCATGTGTTTGCACTATTAATACTACCTTCAATCTGCAGTTTCCTAACAGAAACTGCTTTTAAGCCACTTGTCCATTTTGTCAGGATTCGTTCATAAGAACCACATAATATAATCTTTAAATCCACTTTATCAGGTATGTGTGAACAGCAACATGTGTCAGTGGCTTTGAAAGCAAGGGAATGAGGGGGCTACCATCAGGCAACTCCAACCGTTCTCTCCAGACAACTCAGGAATCACATGTAACCTGTGTTCATCTGAAATGCAGACCATGTGAGGACACCAGCGTCCATGCTAAATATTACTAAAGCTTCATTTTCCCTTGGGTCACACGTAAGTATCTGAAGAAGTTATTCTTTCTTCCTATTCCTCTCCTGCCGCTACTCATAAATGCTTGTATGCACCTGCCTGGTGTGCAAGCGCTCCCCCGACTTTACAGTCCACTGTCACGGGTGTGGAAGGATCCATAGTTAACTATAGATTTCCCTCCTGGATCATGACACTATGCTGCAAGAGACAAATGTTCCTGACTGAAAAATCAGAATAAATAAGTGCTTTCCATAAAATCAAAAACATGTAAAAGCAAATGGTAAATCAAAAGAGGATGGTGTACAGAAGGATTTTGATGCCTCACCTGAATACTTCAAGAACAGTCCTTTCTGGTAACTTGGGAGCCACCTGCCTAAATGCTTTTTTGAAATCTTCCAAAGTTAAAAATCCACGATCTATTTGAAAACAATAAAAAATATTCACTTACTTTGATAAGACCTATCAACTGTTACTTCAGCCATAACATTTGTGAAAAACTTACTTTAACATATTACTAGGAGAAAAGCAATAGTTTATGGTTGGTTTCACATATAAGGTAATCTGAGATAGTCTCATTGGAATAATTTGAGATTCTAATAATACTTTCCTTCAGTGCAGTCCCAGCTGATCTTGAAGGTCACTTCTGGCCCTATCATTTTGCCGATTCTCTCAGTCCCCGGGATAGCACTATACGGAGACATGCACTGTAACAGTGGTGTTAGACTTTGAGTCTTTGTGAGTTACCAAAACAAGGCAGTCTTCAAAATTCATGTCTTTTCCTTTGCTTGGTATTAGAATCATGAAATATTAATATTTAGAAGGAAACCATAACAGCAGTCAAGACATTGAACCTGGACGCCATGAGTCTTTTCACTCTGTGTATGATCTGTGGGGCCTAGGGGGTCTACAGCCACCCACCCCTCTCAGCCACACCCTATGTGGGAAAACAATTCCATCAATCATATGTAGGTCAGACCAAGAGTTGATGAAGAAGTCACACAGTCTCCCACACCTCCATAGGTGGCTCATGGCCTATATCCCCCATGGCCAGTCCTTTTGCGGTCCCCATGACAATCAAGGTACAATATATTAACACAACCATATAACTGTAAATACCACTTCATCCGCGGTAAATGTCAAGAATTTAAAATCACGATGGAGAAAAAAATGTGCACCAATACCTAAGGTAACATCTAACGAATACAGTAATATAATCTTCCAAGTATATTATATATTTGATTTACTGGGTATATAATCCTATTCTCAATCCCTTAATAGCAATTTTTTTTTTTACATCAAAACACGTTAGAGACACTTACAGTATGTGTCAAAGGCTGTGAAGATGTGTCTTACTTCATTCCGATACCGTTGAGCTTCCTTCTTTTTCCTGACAATATTTAAAAACCCCTCGAGTAATATACCTGAAAGTTGGGGAAAGAACAATTTGTCAAAGGTTACTGTCTTTCTCTTTAAGAAAAAATTAAACAGAAATGAACAGTAATAAATATCACAAATTATCTAATTTTATCTTAATTGTGGTATTTACTCAAGATCTGTAAAGTTTCCTGAAGACCAAAAAAGGCATTTTGCTAAATGCTAACATTTAACAGACCCAACACTAGAAATCAATAGTGAAAATACAAGACACTTTTAGGGTTCACTGAGCTTTTTCCAGGGGTAAAGAAATGGTGACCTTGAAAAAAGTGTAACACTCTTCCCTGCAACAGATCTAATAAGCAGGAAACTACTTATTAAACAAGGTCTCATAATTTTTCTTTCCTTATGCTTCTTTGATCCCTTTTTTCCTAGCCAGATGTCACTATGGCAGGTTTTTTTCCAACTGGGAGATCGGGTCAGAGAAGTAGTTTCTTAAAAGTCAATACCAATTGCATACCACAGATAAAGGTGGAGAGAATATTACATAAACAATAGAGCTGGCACCATCCCCAGCCCTGGATACACCCCACAACGTGTGGAGCAGCCTCAGGCTCAGCTTCCTGCCACTCTCATAATAAAAGAGCCCAGCATGATAAAATGAGATTGGATACTGTGCTTACAATGTCTATTAAAATGAATTCTAATGTGATCTTTGTAGTAGGTTTAAAGAGCAAAGCCAAGAATTTAAACATTTTAGTGAACTGAGCTCTACATATATAAAAAGAATGGTTCATTTTTATAACTCAAAATTTCCATAAAATAACATTATCACTCTGTTTTAAAAATAGCCTCTAATCATACAATAACCACATGCACATTTTTTTCTTTTAGTGAGGTAATACTAAGCTGTATACCTTTTGTAAAATAGTTCCAATCATTTTAAAAAATGTAGAAATGATTTTCTTAATTTCCTACATCTTTATTTATATTTAAAGATTTAAAACGGAAAAAAAAATGTCTTTCTGTTCTTCAATGATTCCTTTATAACATTTTAGGACCTACTGTGGTCCAGGCACTGTATTAAGCTTTGGAAATAGAGGGAAAAAGAGAATATACGTGATTCTAGTCCCAAGGGAGCTACTGATCTGGTGGGGAAGGCAGTCAATTTTTCAAACACACACCTCAATGCAAACTGTGGCATGGGCAATGAGGGGAAAGACAGGAGGTTGTGAAAAAGATTCCTAGGAATCCTCATGTAGAGTAGACTCTGGTGAAGGAGAGATCCCTTCAGGGAGGAGATATTTAAGCCAAGACCTAAACCATGAGACAATACCAATGACCTAGTATTGGGAGGAAGAGCATTGCTGGCAGTAGGAACAGCCTGTGCCGAGGCCGTCGGGTGGCAAGGTGGGAAAATGAAAACAGGCTGCTGTGGTTAGAACAAAGTGAGCCAGAGAGAAGTGATACAAGATGAGGTTGGGGAGAGCAGCAGGGGCCAGAACTCACAGACTCTTGTGGACCACAGTAAATAATTTGGGTTTTATTTAAGCTGCAATAGGAAGTCAACAGAAGGTCTGAATTGGGAAGTTATATGATGTGTTTTGAAATATCTTTCTGGCCATTATCTTGATAAAGGGACTGAGGTGGGGGAGCAAAAATGTAGAAAGAGAGACCAGTTAGGAGCCTACTGGCAAGAGATGTGGTTGCCAGGGTTGCTGGCAGTGGGGATGAGAGGAGTGGAAGGTTTCCAGATATATTTTAGAATCTAAATAACATAGCTTGATGAAGAACTAGATGTGGCGGGTGAGAAAGAAGGAGACGTCAAGAATATCCCATAGATTGTGGCTTGAAGAGCTACTTAAAGAGAGGAGAATGTCTGGGAGAAGAGCAAAATTGGGGCAAGATGAGGAGTTGCCATTCAGCTGTGTGAAGTGTTTAGCGCTCTGGAGACAACCAAGAGGAGAAGTTCAGGAGGTGGCCGGCTGTCTTCTAGGCAACAGGGCATATCTCCCTCACATACCAGAGTGCCTGGCAGGTGCTCAATCGTATGTACTATAGCAAATTAGCATATGTAGCATTTTTTTTCTGTAGTTGTGGGGATACATATTGATGCAGCTCCATTCTTATCTAATCACCCCTGTGACAGAGACCATATGCCAAATTGCTAGCTGAGGTTAAAATTGAAGTCTAGCCATGCCATGTGCCCATCAGGTCATATCCATAACTTTAGCTTCAAAAACACCAAAATCTAGTCAATTAAGTAGCATCTAGAGTAGCTGAAATTCTTGAATAATGTATTTACTGATAATGGCATGTCCTTGGAGACCCTTCAGAAACGTACCCCAGTCTACCTCTCAAGACTTCCTAGTCAACTTCCTGGTGCTTCCCCAAGCCAAGAGGCCCTTTCACACTCCACACCTTTGCATGTATAAAACACACTGCCTGGAATAATGCACTTTCTCCTTGTTTCTCCTAGGGAATGTTTACATCTCCTTCCAGATGCAACCCAGGCCTCATCTCCTATTTGAATGTGTCTCTGATTTCTCTCAGCTGAGTCCTCTTTCTGTGACCCGACAGCGCTCTGTTCATCATGCAATCATAGAAGTGATTAGGATCTATGGTAATTATTTGGCCACATGTCTGCCTGAGACCTGCTGAGGGAAAGCAGTGTATAGTGCTCAAAATTTTATCCCACGTTTAACATAATGCCTAGCAGACAGTAGGCATTCATTACATGTTTGCTGAGTAAGTAACGTTCAATGAATAATAAACAAGAAGATGTTGTTTAGAGTTTTAGCAAAAAGCATTAAAATGTGTGTGGGTTTTTTTTTTTTTTTCCTAGAGACATGGTCTCGCTCCATTGCCCAGGCTGGAGTGCAGAGGCTAGTCACAGGCATGGCCACAGCGCACTGCAGCCTCAAAATCCTAGCCTCAAGTTATCCTCCACTTCAGTCTCCCCAGTAGCTGGAACTAAAGGCATATGCCACCATGCCAGGCTTAAAATGTGTGTTTTAGACCAGGTGTGGTGGCTCATGCCTATAATCCCAACACTTTGGGAGGCAAAGGTGGGCAGAGAGGTTGAGGTCAGGAGTTCCAGACCAGCATGGCCAACATGGCAAATCTGTCTCTACTAAAAATACAAAAATTAGCCAGGTGCGGTGGCTCACACCTGTAATCCCAGTAATTTGGGAGGCTGAGGCAGGCAAATCACCTGAGGTCAGGAGTTTGAGACCAGCCTGGCCAACATGGCAAAACCTGCCTCTACTAAAAATACAAAAATTAGCCAGGTGTGGCGGCATGCACCTGTAATCCCAGCTACTCGGAGCGGGGCTGAGGCATAAGAATAGCCTGAACCCAGGAGTTGGTGGTTGTGGCGAGCCGCAATCGTGCCACTGCACTCCAGCCTGGATGACAGAGCAAGACTGTCTCAAAACAGGAAAAAAAACAAAAAACAAAAAGACCCATGTTTTAAATGATCTTATAACTTTGTAAATGAATGCCAAAAAGTAGGTCTCTTTCTATTCACATAGCCAGCAAAATAAACTGTCACTTCGGAAACTCCCATTTCTTAAAACATATGATATAGTAAAAACCAAACAAAATCCAGAGACAACTACATTCATAATATTTGCTCTTATCATTGCATTTGACTTAGAGAAGTGATAAAGGGAAAAAAGCACAATTCCATAGTTCACTGTGTAATTCATAAGGAAAAAAAAGGACCTGAGTGGTGATATCTTTTATATTACTTATTCAGATAACTCACAAGTATTTGGAGCTATGAAGTATTCAGGTCTTTATTTCACAATTTTGTAGGATAAAAACAAATGTTCTTTAGCTTTTACTAGGAGAAAATGTATGTGGATTTAAACTGTATGCTTATTACCACTTAAAAGGAAAAGCCATCCAATAACACCAATTACTCCATATGTGTAATCAATTTCTTTCACACTATTTTCCCACAAAATCATATACTTTATTTCTTAAAGTCCATATTCTAGGGGTTAAACTCATCAAGCATATATCGTGTGAACATTTCCCCTCCCTTCTATGCCCTTAATTGTCTTAGTCTTCCAAGGCAACATTTATCCAAATACAAGCCCCTTTTCTAAAAACCACAGAGGAATTTTTTTGTTCAGCTCAGCTCTCATGTTGTAGTAATATGATCACTTTCCAAAGTCAATACATAATAACATGCTATTCCTGAAGCTCCACAATGAAAACACACTAATGTAAGCTGTATACACCTAGCTCTCTAAATAGCCTAGAAATAGAGTTCCTACTACTAGCTCCACCTGCTGTCACAACATTCACACCTAAAATTACCACTTCACAAAGGCTTTCAGTAATTCTACTGACATCAGATTTCATACCCAATAAGAAATGTATTACCTGTGTCCCCTCCCACCCCGCCTCCAGAGGAAGAATATGTTCAGAAAATTCTAATTTCATATACAATGTTAAGTCTTTTGTATACACCATTTCACTACTAACAGTTACTTAAACATACTTTACTGTGGTTACAAATTACCATCACAACGTTAGGAACCACACAGGTCTCTGTGTTTATCTATGTTTATTGTTAATATGTCTGCAGAAGGTATTCAGAAATTGCCTGGGTCATTGGACTCTATCAATAGTTGGCAAACTTTATTTTTTTTTAAGCTGTAGGAAAGGTTTTTCTTTATATGAAAATGGAAAGCCTCATCTGTAGAGGAGATGAAGGCAGAACTACTTGGTTTGAAGTGGGTGGCCTTCCCATTCTTCCCTATCCAGCAGTGTCTTTTGGATGTGTCCCCAAAGAATCTAGGATTGAGGATCATGGTTTAAAGACCACTGGACCAATGATTTTTTTTTTTTTTTTTTGAGACGGAGTTTCCCTCTGTCACCCAGGCTAGAGTGCAGTGGCCCAATCTCAGCTCGCTGCAAGCTCTGCCTCCCAGGTTCACGCCATTCTCCTGCCTCAGCCTCCTGAGTAGCTGGGACTACAGGCGCCTGCCACCAAGCCCACTTAATTTTTTGTATTTTTAGTAGAGATGGGGTTTTACCGTGTTAGCCAGGATGATCTCGATCTCATGACCCTGTGATCCGCCCACCTCAGCCTCCCAAAATGCTGGGATTACAGGCGTGAGGGACCAATGATCTTTACAAATCCTTCCTGACTCTGCAAGTCCATGCATTTTTTTGTGCAACTGGAAAACATCTCCTTCCATTTTATAAACAATCCTTGGCAAAATGGACTCTCTTCATGTTCTATAACATATATATACACACATATACACACATATATACATATATATATATATATATATATTTGAGACGGAGTCTCACTCTGTTGCCAGGCTGGAGTGCAATGGTGCAGTCTCAACTCACTGCAATCTCCGCCTCCTGGGTTCAAGTGATTCTACTGCCTCAGTCTCCCAAGTAGATGGGATTACAGGTGCATGCCACCACACCTGGCTAATGTTTGTATTTTTAGTAGAGATGGGGTTTCACCATATTGGCCAGGCTGGTCTCAAACTCCTGACTTCATGATCTGTCCACCTCAGCCTCATAAAGTGCTGGGATTACAGAAATGAACCACTGTGCCCTGCCGACATGTACATATTTTTTAGTTTCCAAACTACTTAATAAATGTGATATATATATATATACACACACACACACACATATATATATACAAAAAGCTATACGTAATGGAACTTTCAAGTAAAAAATTCATATAGTTTTGTTAGACTTTTTGAATATATCTTCCCCTGTGGTGAAAGATGATTACCCTCCTAAGAAACTGCTTAAAAACAAACAAGTAGAAAAAAATAACCTTTCTAGTCTCTCTCTGACATATATGTCACACATATATGTCATATGACATACGTCACATATATGACATATATATGTCAGAGAGACTAGAAAGGTTATTTTTTTCTACTTGTTTGTTTTTAAGCAGTTTCTTAGGAGGGTAATCATCTTTCACCACAGGGGAAGATATATTCAAAAAGTCTTAACAAAACCACATAAATTTTTTACTTGAAAGTTTCATTACGTATAGCTTTTTGTGGTTCACAGTTCTAAGCTTCAGGGTCAGTGCACACAGAGAAATCCTCTTGAAAATGAAGGAGTCTAGCATCTGGCTATCATAGTGAGCTCAAATTAGAAACTGCAATAAACCTGGGGAGAGTGAAGGAGAAAACAATAAAAATGGCAAGTTATTTGGGCTGTAAGCCTGGTCCTAGATTTAGTAGAAAGGAAGGGTTCATGTTCATTGTGCCACATATTGATTTTTCTAGGAGTTAAAAAATGCTTAAAAATTAGGGTTTAAAAGGATGAAGCAGTCTTTCAAAAGGGATAATACAAACCTTCTCTAGTTTGAGACACAAAATTCAGATTATGACTTTTAGGGGCCATGACGGTGAAGAGGTGGGGGAAGGATATAATGTGTTCACACAGAAAGACTGGAAGGATGGTAGGTGAAAGTGACTTCAAAAATAGTGAGATGTCACCTATGATAAATGAATTCAGAGGACAATATTTTCTTCCAGTTTACTACAGAAGCGTAAGGAAATAAAGAGAAAATAATCTACCTTAATGGAAGAAATCAAGTTTTACTATATAATTGGAGGGAAAATGAGTAAAAACAGTTAGAGGCCAGGTGTGATGGCTCATGTCTGTAATCCCAGCAGTTTGGGAGTCCGAAGCAGGCAGACTACCCGAGGTCAGGAGTTAAAGACCAGCCTGGCCAACATGGTGAAACCTCGTCTCTACTAAAAATACAAAAATTAGCCAGGTGTGGTGGTGCCGCACCTGTAATCCCATGTAATCCCAGCTACTCCGAAGGCTGAGGCAGGAGAATCACATGTTCACCTCCAGATTTGAACCTGGGAGACAGAGGTTGCAGTGAGCCAAGACCGCGCCACTGCACTCCAGCCTGGGCAACAAGAGCGAAACTCCATTTCAAAAAACAAAACAACAACAACAACAAAAACAAAAAAAACAAAAACCAGTTACAGTAGAATAGACAAATCTGAACCAATTAAATCTTACTTCTGTCAAACCCAGGCAAGAATTGTTACTTTTTTATTATATAAATCTCCTGCTCATAAAGCTTAAAAGGTTCCTCGGTGTTAAACAGCACAAAGTTTTAATACCTTATTCTGGACTTTAAAGCTTCATCCCGCCTTCCATGCAGACCAGTTCTTAATCCTTCCCAACTCTCATCATGTCAGCTGACTCGGCTGGACACAATTCATTTATAGTTATGTACTATACTTCTTGCTGTTGCAGAGGTTAAAAAAAAAGGTAAAAATCCAAGGAGAGTGGATTCTGTTAATGGGAGGACTGCATTAACAGCATGACAGCTGATATATTTAGGTATGCAAATCTGAGATGGGAGAGGGATTTGTAAGAGAACACGGACCTAGGAAGAAGAGATTTCAGGCACTGAGGTGGACACCACAGAAGAGCGTCTCTGAAGAACTCTACACAGAGAGCACAGCACCAGCAACAGGAGCAGGAGGCGGGGCACACAACTGGCACCTGCGCTGCATTCATTTACCACCTTTCTCCTTTGCTCCATCGCTGTTTCAAATCCCACCCATCCTTCAGCGTGTCCAGCTCCAGGCCCACACCTCCTCTAGGGGGCAGTGCTGCCCTCCTGAACTCTTAGAGGTTTTCTTGCCTGTAATAAACATCTGGCGGTAAAAGAAGTGGCAATATTTCTTTCATCTTCCCTATCACATAAGATATATACATATTTTTTGAGATGGAGTCTTGCTCTGTCACCCAGGCTGGAGTCCAGTGGCAGGATCTTGGCTCACTGCAACCTCCGCTTCCCAGGGTCAAGCAATTCTCCTGCCTCAGCCTCCCGAGTAGCTGGGATTACAGGCACCCGCCACCACGCCCAGCTAATTTTTGTATTTTTAGTAGAGACGGTGTTTCACCATGTTGGCCAGGCTGGTCTTGAACTCCTGACCTCGTGATCCACTTTCCTCGGCCTCCCAAAGTGCTGGGATTACAGGCTTGAGTCACCGCACCCAGACCACATAATTTTTTAAAAAATGTCTTTAGGTCAGTGTCTGTGTCTCCTAATTCTTCCCCATCTCTATAGTGAAACATATTTACCATTTTCTAAATGGGTAATTAAATAAACACACGGATGGGTGAATATCTGTAGGAGATCCCACAAAATGCCCCTATGATTATAATATCAAGATAAGGTCACCTTAATGTGTATGCAATTTCCTGATTATAGAAAAGAACTAGGAGGCCAATTGAAATCTGAAATCAACCAAAACCTTCATCCCTGCTATACCTTGGTCTTTGCTCCATAGAAGCCAAAATAAAACCATACATAATAGCAGGTGTTTTATGACAGAAACTAAGACCAGAAAAAGGATATTTAAATTTAGAAAAATAATACCTTTAATAGTCAATGTCTGGTGTAGAACAAGCCAGATAAGATATTAATAAATAAAAGCATGCAAGCCAACTGACCATTAACCTAATCATCCACAAATTATTTTTCAATTGGACCTTACACGGGATAGCAGTCACACAGTCCATAATTACTGTTATGATGAATCAATCTCTTTGATTTTTCCATCATTCAAAGTTGAGGGTTAAAAGTAAGTTCCTGGAAAGCTTTTTCAAGTATCAAAGTAGAATATGTTCATTAATTTAAAATGGCAATAGTATAAGGAAACAGAAAAGACGCTCAATCTAATCGCTTAGTGAAAACAAAATTCTGAAGTCTTTCTGGTTTTTAACCTTAGGCATATTTTACATAGATCTGAGATAATAACACAGAGACAAATGTATGAGGATTCAGTGGGACAATGCTCATTCAGTTCTTATTTATAGCTTTTAGCATAAAGAAAAGCCCTGTAAATCTTGGCTGTTGTTATTTATATAGAATGGTCTACAATTTTTCTGGAATAAAGACCATCTGAGATCTGTATACTTGGAACACACAGCCTTTGCCCTTCATAGAATTGCCCTGACATTAAACACTGGTCTACACTGAGAAAAGATGAAGCAACAGCGTTACAAAATTCACTACTGCATTTATTGAACAGCTTGTCGACAGTGACATCCACTCACCAGTCTCTCCTCCATGAGACATCACAGAAGAACTATCCCAGGGCAGGAGGACTTAACGCCTCTCTAGAAAAAGCGTTTTGTTGCATGGACCTTGACTGCAGCCGTGCTTGCTCATGTTTTCCTATTTGCTCTGGATGCTAGGTAGTCCAGAACCAAATTTGAAATTAACATCTAACAACTATAGAGAACATGGTGATTTGTGTTTTGTGTATTGATTCTACTCCTGACTTTAACTCATTGATTCATAAAGTTCCTTAGGGGAATGAATACTGGCCTCAATTTTGTCACAATTAGGAATATGACCCATGGCACTATTAGAAATCAAAGGAAGGGCTTATCAATTGGTTAAGAGGGTGAGCTAGAGGTCAGATCACATTGGTCGGCTACTTACTAGCTAGTGGTGCCACTCTGGGCAAATTACTTAACCTCGCTAGGCTTCTGGATTTATTTTTTTTTAATTATTAAACTTTTTAGTACTTTTTTTTTTTTTTAAGAGATATGGTCTTGCAATGTGCCAAGGCTGATCTCAAACTCCTGGGCTCAAGTGATCTTCCCACCACAGCTGGGAATACAGGTGCATACCACCATGAATGGCCAGAATTTTTTAACTTATAAAATGGGGATAATCAGCCAGGCACAGTGGCTCATGCTTGTAATTCCAGCACTTTGGGAGGCTGAGGTGGGAGGATCACTTGAGTCCGGGAGTTAGAGACCCTGACTCAAAAATAATAATTTAAAATAATAAAACATAATGAAGATACTATGGTTTGGCTGTGGGTCCCTACCCTACCCAAATCTCATCTCGAATTGTAATATCTGTCGGGGTAGGGGCCTGGTGGGAGGTGATTGAATCATGGGAGCTGATTTCCCCCTTGTTCTCACCAGATCTGGTTGTTTGAAAGTGTGTGTCAATTTCCCATTCACTCTCTCTCTCTCTCCTGCCACCATGTGAAGAAGGTCTTTGCTTCACCTTTGCCTTCTGCCTTGATTGTAAGTTTCCTGAGGCCTCCCCAGTTATGTTTCCTGTTAAGTCTATGGAACTGTGGGTCAATTAAACCTCTTTTCTTAATAAATTACTCAGTCTCAGGTAGTTCTTTAGAGCAGTGTGAAAATGGGCTAATATAGAGGATAATCATAATATCATAGTTGTATTAAATATAACAATCATTACAGATGAATGTGCTCATCACGGATCTGCACAATAACTGTTCAGGCAATGATTGCTGCAATTATCTATTATAATAATAATAAATACTGTAAAAGGATTTTGCCAAGTATTTATTATTTTATTATTCCTCTGTATCATTTTGTGATTCTTCTCTGAAGCCTAGGTTCCTCATTTTAAAATAAGGACATATGACTGTTTTCCAGGTCTCTTCTAGTTGCAAGCTTATTCATTCTATACACTTGGAGAAGTTATGAAGTGCATCACAGAGAATGAGGGTTATAATGAAACCCTCTGAAAGAGGTAGCAAGACTGTAAATCAGAACTGACCTCAACTGTGATCTGCTGCTTCCTTTAACAAATGGCTTGGTTTTTTTCTCCCACTCATATATTTCCTTGTTTCAAGCAGCCACAACAGTTTTTGCTTATATTCACTTGCTTGTTAGGTTACAGGCAATTAAAAACATCATTAGCACCTTTCTGCTCCTCACCCTGGCTGCCCTCAAATTCTCCCAGCATGTACACTTCTTCCAGACATTCTACTGTTATTTCTAGTAGCTTTGACTTAATTTTTCACTCTTCTTTTTTTTTTTTGTTTTGTTTTGTTTTGTTTTTTGAGACGGAGTCTCGCTCTGTCGCCCAGGCTGGAGTGCAGTGGCGCGATATCGGCTCACTGCAAGCTCTGCCTCCTGGGTTTACGCCATTCTCCTGCCTCAGCCTCCTGAGTAGCTGGGACTACAGGCGCCCGCCACCGCGCCCGGCTAATTTTTTTTTGTATTTTTAGTAGAGATGTGGTTTCACCGTGGTCTCGATCTCCTGACCTTGTGATCCGCCCGCCTCGGCCTCCCAAAGTGCTGGGATTACAGGCGTGAGCCACCGCGCCCGGCCATTTTTCACTCTTCTTAATTTTCACAAGGAAATCTCTATTGAAATGACCCACTTTTCAAGAGGATTAGAAGCCCTTGGGAAGCAGGGCCTGGGCATCCAGGTTTAGGTATAATCCCAAACCCAAAGTGCAGGGTGTCTAGCTTCGGGGCTCTGCCCCTTCCTGAAAGCAGCTGAATCTGACCTCACCCTGCAAGCTGGGCAGCAACTGGGCCCTGCACAAAGAATCCTGTGGATGGCGTGTTAGAGCCCTGTTCTGAAGAAGAGCAATGGATAGTAGAGGAGAATTCCCAAGTCACAGCTGTATTATAAAGAACTTTGGAAAGTTGATTACCTGAATAAATAGTTGCCAGGAGGCCAAGGCCAGCATTTCAGACTTTTTTTTTTTTTTTTTTTGAGACAGGGTCTTGCTCTGTCACCCAGGCTGGCGTGCAGTGGCGCAATCACGGCTCACTGCAGTCTCAACCTCCTGGGCTCAAGCAATCCTCTACCTCAGCCCCCTGAGTAGCTGGGACTGGCATGTACCATCAGGCCTGGCTAATTTTTGTAGAAATGGGGTTTTGCCATGTTGCTCTAGTTGGTGTCAAACTCCTGGGCTCAAGTGATCCACCCACCTTGGCCTCCCAAACTGCTGGGACTACAGGCGTGAGCTACCACACCCGGCCAATTTCAGTTCTTCAAGATCCAAACATTAAGAAGAGAGATAATACATGTGGAAAAAACATTTAATCTGCACATGAGCCCTCTTCTTTCAAGAGAAATACCATGTAAAATTGACTTGTATCAATAATAGAGAATGAAGAAAAAGCAGATGGTTTGAAATTGGTTCAGTATGGAACAGTTCTAATAGAAAAATTGCATGTTAGCAGCAATCAGAGTTCAGCAGTGATTTCTTGCTAGGCTATTTTACTCCTTTTCTTGAATGTTTGTGGTCTTAAGTTTCTCCAAATAAACACACACACACACACACACACACACACACACACACACGAGTACAGCTGGGAGAATACAGGTGGGGACTGTATTCTTTCTTCCAGAATCCATACCTCTCTGCACATTAGAGAACTAGTTAAGGAAAGAAAACATTCAGTGTAAAGTCAAATCCTTAATTCAAAATCAGAGAACATACAGAAGAAAGAAAGTCTATGAGAATAATGAATGTTAAAGTGCCTTCAGCAATAGTCACGCTTGATGTATCAGAAAAGTCACTGTATTAATATTTTTTCATGCTACTGATAAAGACAAGACTGGATGATTTACAAAAGAAAGAGGTTTAACGGACTTACAGTTCTACATGGCTGGGGAGCCCCCACAATCATATCAGAAGGCAAAGAGGAGCAAGTCATGTCTTACATGAATGGCAGCAGACAAGAGAGAGCTTGTGCAGGGGAACTCTTCTTTTTAAAACCATCAAATCTCGTGAGACTTATTCACTATCACAAGAACAGCATGGGAAAGACCCACCCCTATTATTCAATTATCTCCCACCGGGTCCCTCCCACAACACGTGGGAATTATGGGAGCTACAAAATGAGATTTGGGTGGGGACACAGCCAATCCATATCAGTAACATAATAGAGAAACACGATATAATGACTAGCGGAAGATCTTCATCCAGAAAGAATAACTCACTGAATATCAGGGAACTCTTAAGAAAGATAAATATTATCAATGCAAAGAATATGGGAAATCCTTTTGCCGGAAAACAAAACTCTGTAGATAGGAATATTCACAAAAAACCCTAAGAAAAAAGTGTAGAAAAGGCTTTATCAAGAAGTTGTAACTAATGGAACATCAAACATTATTCTGAATATTCTGAAAGTGAAAATTTTCAACAAGAAATTTAAAACCTGGAGCAATTCTATCAAGCTAGGGATTATATCAAGAACATGTTCTCCCAGCAATAATCCTGAAAGTCATACTTCAAATGTGATTCTAAAACTTGTATATAAAGTGTAACAGATTTTCAATCTAAATATTAGTAATCCCTGATCTCTTTTTTTCCCCCCACTGCTCAGTGTGGGTAGTAGTTTCTCATTTTTATTGATTACCTCAACAAAATCAGCTTTTAATTTTTTTTGTTTGTCCTCTTTCCAATTTCATCAATTTCCATTACAATCTTTACTATTTCCTTTCCTCCATTTATTTTGGGCCTTATTTACTCTTTTTTGTAGTTAAAGGTGCAAATTAATTAAAGGTAGAAGCTGAGGTCATCAGTTTGAGACATTTATTCTTTCCCAAACATAGAAAGTTAGTGCTACCACTTTCCAAGTATTGCTTTCAATCCATCCTACAAAATTTGAAATGTGGTCTTTACATTCAATTCACAATACTTCCTAATTTTTCCCTTTTGATTTTTTTCTTTGACCTATGAATTATTTAGAAGTGTACTATTTATCTGGAACTTTTAAACTTTTATTTGGAACAACTATTTGCAACTTTTCCAGACAGCTTTGCTATTGGTTTCTAATATAACTCCATCACAAAGAACATACTTTGTACTTTAAATGTATTGACATGTTTAATGGCCCAGAGTATGACCAATTTTATTAAATATGCTGTGTAGACTTGAAAAGAATGTGTATTCTGCTGTTGTTGGGTAGAACATTCTATAGATGACAATTAGGTCACACTGGTTGACAGTGTTGTTCACGTCTCCTATATCCTTATTGATTTTATGTCTACTTGCTTCATTAATTATTGATAGGGGTGTTGCAGCCTCCTACCACGATCATGGATTTGTCCATTTTTCTTTACAGTTTTATTAGTTTTTTGCTTCACGTATTTTGAATTTCCATTATTAGGGGATTTTTTTTTTTTTTTTTTTTTTTTTGAGACAGAGTCTTGCTCTGTCACCCAGGCTGGAGGGTCATGGTGCAATCTGGACTCACTGCAACCTCCACCTCCCGGGGGCAAATAATTCTCGTGCCTCAGCCTCCCGAGTAGCTGGGATTATGTTCAGCTAATTTTTTGTATTTTTTCATAAAGACGGGGTTTCATCATGGGTTGGTCTCAAACTCCTGGCCTCAAGTGATCTGGCTGCGTTGGCCTCTCAAAGTGCTGGGATTATAGGCTTGAGTCATGACACCCAGCCAGGGGCATAAATATTTAATTCCCTTAATGAACTGGCTGTCCTTATCCCTGGTAATATTCCTTCTTCTGAAGTCTACTGCATCTGATATTAACATGCTCACTTTGGCATTCTTTTGGTTAGTGTTCAGTACAGTATATATTTCTAATCTTTTTTGCCCTTATATTTCAAGTGGGCTTCTAGGCAACACAGAGTTAGTTTGTACTCGTTTATCTAATTTAACAGTATCTCCCTTTCAATGGGGCTGTTGAGATCATTTACATCTAACTAAAACATTAATGACTGGATTTAAATCTACCATATTGTTTGTTTTCTATTTGTCTATTTCCATCTATTCTTGTTCCCATTTTCTTCTTCTTTTGAATTAATTAATTAACTTTTTTAAGAGATGAGGTCTTACTCTGTCGCCCAGGCTGGGGTGCTGTGGTGTGATAATGGCTAAGCGCAACCTCAAACTCCTGGGCTCAAGAGATCCTCCTACCTCAGCCTCCCAGGTAGCTAAGATTATAGGCACGTGCCATCATGCCTGGCTATGGTTTGTTTTGTTTTTTTTTTTTTTTGCTTTTTTGTTGAGATAGTCTCATACTATGTTGACCAGACTGGTCTTGAACTCCTGGCATCAAACAATCCTCCTGCTTTGGCCTCCCAAGGTGCTGGGATTACAGGTGTGAGTCACCACCAGCAGCCAACTGCTGTCATTTTTAGCTTTGTTCCTATTCACATAATGTGTCTTTTTTTTCCCTAGATACACTTATGATTTTTTAAAATACTAAAAAAGGAAAGATACTATTAAGGATGTTATTAGATCAACCGACAAAATATAGATGATAAATCAGATAAAACACAGTATCAACCTATATTTATGAACATGATAAGCATACTGTGGTTATGTTCAGTACAGAAGAGAAAGGGATAGTGGTAGAAAGTGCAAAGGAGAAGGAAGATGGGGTAAAATGTTAACAATGTCAATCTGGGTAAAAGGTGTACCTTATACAGAGAGTAAGCTATTCTCTGTACTAATTTATTTTGAACTTTCTGGAAGTTTTAAATTATTCAAAAAAAGGTAATATTTAAAAAGCCAATTCAACATGCTCTGGATCCTCTCCCCTTACACAACAGGTCTCTTCCCTCCCTCTCTCTCATCTTCTTTCCTCCTCTTCACTAGATCATTCGGCTAAGCTTGGGAACACATTCTTCCATTTAAATATTAACAATCACAAGCAAACAAAACATCTCTTGATCCACTGCCACTCTGGACTTAACGAAAGCCTCATCTACTCACATTGTCACACTTTACCATCACTTTCCACTTATCTTCAACCCAGTCTGCCCTCACCACACTTTGAAATGCCTCTTGCTAAAGTCACCAAACACCTCCAGGTGGCCAACTGCAAAGGATACTCATCAGTTATGCCACCTCACCTTTCTGGAGCATTTGATAGTGCTGAGCACACCTTCCTCATTAAAATATCTACTTCTCTTGGTTTTTGATCAAACACTCGATTTTCCTCTTGCCCCTCCATCACTCCTAAATCTCCTTTGCCATTTCTTCATCTTCCACCTGACTTCTACTGGCTAGAGTTCTTAACATTCTCAGTCCACTCTATCTCTCTAAGTGGTCTCATCCATTCTCATTATTTTAAAATCTGTCTACAGGTTGATGACTCCCACATTTCTTCAGCCCAGAACTTACTTCTGAAATTCATCCAGTCCGACTGCTTGGACATAGAAAACTAACACTTCTCAAACATATTCAAAATTGAGCTCTTAGTCTCCCTTACCCCCAAGCATTGCCCGCCCCCTGCCCCCACCCCATGGCCCCACCCGCCTGCCATCTTCTCTTTTCAGTAGGTGCCATGTCCATTCATCCAGATGCAAAAGTCAGAAAACCTAGTATCATTTTTTGAATGTTAAAATTATGAGTGATATTTTTTCTTTATGCACTTCAACAGTTTAAAATTTCCCTGTAATAAACATATCTATAAATAATCAAAATTAAAAGAATCTCAAAAGAAGATACAAATGGCAAACAGGCATATGTAAAAGGTGCTCAGTATCAAAACTACAATAATATCTCACCACAGTTAAAATGGCTTTTATCTAAAAGACAGGCAATAGCAAAGGCTGGCAAGGATGTGGAGAAAAGAGAGCTCTTATAAACTGCTGGTAGGCATGTAAATTAGTACAATCACTATGGAGAACCATTTGGAGGTTCCTCAAAAAACTAAAAATAGAGCTACTATATGATCCAGCAATCCCACTGCTGGGTATATACCCAAAAGAAAGGAAATCAGCATATGGAAGATATCTGCACTCCCATATACTGTTTGTTGCAGCATTGTCCACAATAGGCAAGATTTGGAAGAAACCTCAGTGTCCACCAACAGATGAATGGATAAAGAAAATGTGGTACACACAGTGGAGTACTACTCAGCAATAAAAAAGAATGAGATCCTGTCATTTGCAACAACACAGATGAAAATGGGAGGTCATTATGTTAGGTCAAATAAGGCACAGAAAGTCAAACACTGCATGTTCTCACTTTTGGGATCTACAAATCAAGACAATTGAACTCATGGACAAAGAAAGTGGAAGGATGGTTACCAGAGGCTGGGAAGGGTAGTGGGGGAGTTGGGGAGAGGTGTGGATGGCTAATGGATAAAAAAAAAAAAAAAAAAAAAAAAAAAAGGAATGAGACCTAGTATTTGATAGTACAGCATGGTAACTATAGTCAATAACAACTTAATTGTACATTAAGAAATAACCAAAAGAGTATAATTGGATTTTTGGTAACACGAAAGATAAATGCTTGATAGCAAGGATACCCCATTCTCCATGATGTGACTAGTAATACCTAGTATTTGATAGCACAATAGGGTGACTATAGTCAAAATAATAAACATTTAAAAATAACTAAGAGTATAATTGGACTGTTTGTAACACAAAGGGTTGATGCTCAAGGGGATAGTTATCCCATTTCCCAGGATGTGATTATTACACATAACATGCCTACATCAAAACTTCTCATGTACCACCTCTCTATACATACACCTACAAAAATTAAAAATTAAAAAATAAAATAAAAACAACCAAAACCTTTTGGACAACGAGAAACAAAACAAAGATGTGCTTAAATATAATGCTATACAGTTTTTATTTATTTATTTATTTAGAGACAGAGTTTCACTCTTGTCACCCAGGCTGGAGTGCAATGGCGCCCAGGTGGAGTGCAAATGCTGCGATCTTGGCTCTTTGCAATCTCTATCTCCTTGGTTCAAGCGATTCTCCTGCTTCAGCCTCCCGAGCAGCTGGGATTATAGGCACCCACCACCACGTCCAGTTAATTTTTGGTATTTTTAGTAAAGACGGGGTTTCATCATCTTTGCCAGGCTGGTCTCGAACTCCTGACCTCAGGTGATCCACCCGCCTTGGCCTCCCAAAGTGCTGGGATTACAGGTGTGAGCCACCGCACCCAGCCTAGTTTCCGTTTTTAATTTTCACTTTGTGAGTGTTATTAGTCCGTTTTCACGCTACTGATAAAGACATACCCAAGGCTGGGCAATTTACAAAAGAAAGAAGTTTAATGGACTTACAGTTCCACGTGGCTGGGGAAACCTCACAATCATGGCAGAAGGCAAAGATGAGCAAGTCACATCTTACATGGATGGCAGCAGGCAAAGAGAGAGCTTGTGCAGGGAAATCCCCCCTTAGAAAGCCATCAGATCTCATGAGACTTATCTGGTATCATGAGAACAGCATGGGAAAAACCCGCCCCCATGATTCAATTACCTTCCACCAGGTCCCTGCCACACCACATGGGAATTTGAGATGAGATTGATGTAGGGACACAGTCAAGCCATCTCAGTGTCTAAATAAGGTACTAAAAATATTAACTTTCACATTACCAGAAGTATTTGGATTTACTGAAGACATCACAGAATCCACTTCTATCTAGAAAAGAGGAGAAAGTAATAGAACATGTAATTTTATCAAATGTTTTCACAGTGCAAGTTCTTAATTCTTCAGGTGGGAATAAGCATCTATTTTATGAGAAACCAAGTTTGTTGAACCAAGCAGACAAGCAATGACACACAATAGCTATAACAGTCATTTTACTTTTCCATCAACATCTATAAAATAGCAGACACTAATCTGCTAGCCTCTAATAGCCCCCAAAACTTTATTCCACTGACCAAAACAGTTTAAGCACAGAAAATCAATTTGGCTGTCCCATATATAATCTAACAGGCAGCCTTTCTGCTTCAGACAAATACAAACAATTGTTATAATGGGCACTATGGCTTTATTTTTAAATTTTTTTTCCTGGTTATAAAAGTACCACAAGATTGATGTAGAAAGCACAAAAAATTATGAGGAAAATTAAAAAATCAGTCATCCAGTGAAAATCACTGTTATCATTTTAGACTAATCAGCTTTTTTCCCCTATGCATCTTTAAACATTTGAGATTTTACTGTATAGAAAACATGAGGACCTTTCACTAAATGTTAAAATATAAGCCCTTTACCACACTGTTAAAAGGGCTTTATAAACATTATAGTATTAGAGCCTTGGTGGCATCTGACATAATTTCTCCACTTCTGGTCTTGAACTCTTCCCAGTCTTGGATTTCCTGCATTTTCTTGGTTCCTCTTGTCCCTGCCAAATGGTTCCCACTCCAACTTCTTCAAGTCCCTTCCTACCCTTAAATGCTGGTATTCCCTAATGTTATCCTCAGACCACAGCTCTTCCTATTCTGCATACTCTTCCTGGGCAATGCCATCCAGCCTCATGTTTTGAGCAACCACATGCAAATCAAAGATCCCCAAGCCTATCTCCAGCCCTACCCTCTCCACCCAATTTCAGATTCCTACATCTCAGGGAAGCAGTAACATCTAACAGCAGATTTTCACCACCATAACCTCAATAGACAGCACATTATTTAACGAGTGAATGCACCTGGAATGCTCATAGCTGCCTCAAACTCAATGTGTTCCAATCGAAACTCACTGACTTCCTCTGAACCTACTCTTAAATTTTCTCTTAATTGGTGGCATCGCTATCCCTTCAGTCCTGGTGGTCATGTCACCCTTACCACCATTGCATCCAGTCAGTCATCAGGGCCTAACTTGTCCCACCACCCACAAAGTGTTCCCAGATACTTACCAGAGTAATCTATCTTCTCTAGTCTAAATGACCACCCAGACTGTTATAGTTACCACTAGAATTAGGCCTTCCTTCTTTGTTCCCTTCACTTTCTGTTTTTCAATCTCTTCTCTTTCTTGGTATCTATCAGTTTTATGTCTTTCTACATTAAACTCTGAACTGCTTCAAAGTAGAGACTGTGTTTCATTCATCTTTATATCACTAGCAACTAGCAAGTACTCCTTTTATTAAATAGAAACAATAAATTTCACTATGTGTGGGTGGGCGCAGTGGCTCACGCCTGTAATCCCAGCACTTTGGGAGGCTGAGGTGGGCAGATCACTTGAGGTCAGGAGTTGGAGACCAGCCTGGCCAACATGGTGAAACCCCGTCTCTACTAAAAATACAAAAAAAAGAAAAAAAAAGAACTAGGTATGGTGGTGTGCACCTGTAGTCCCAGCTACTCTGGAGGCTGAGGCAGGAAAATTGCTTGAACCTGGAAAGTGGAGGTTGCCGTGAGCCTAAATCACGCCACTGCACTCTAGCCTCGGTGACAGAGCAAGACTGCATCTCAAAAAATAAATAAATTATGTAAACAACTGCATGAACGTATAAGTGATTTATTATATAAGTATTTTATTGCTTCATGACCTGCAGTCAGTAAATATTTCATTTGCTCAAAAGCAATGTTCAAAAATGAAACCCCAAACCTCAACCTAGTCTAAAAAATCTGTTGAATTTCACAGAAATTATATATTGAGTTACTTGCATAATAAAAGTTCATTGTACAATGACTAAGTTTATAGGTGACACGCTATTAGTGAATACTTTACCATTTAGTGATCTGTGGTTAGTAAATAGTTCATTTGCTTAAAAAATAAAATGGAAAACCTTATCCCAGTATGAAAAGTAAAATCTGTTAAATTTCATGGAGTGTATGTACAGTATGTTACATCACTGTATTTGTCATTAAATTTCTCATTCTAAAATTGAAACCAAGTAGACTCAAGGGTGAGAAAGGCAAAAAGAGACAAGATACCTTTCCAGGTGAATCCAAGTTAAATACAATGCTTCACAGGCTGACTCATTTTAGCTGACCTGCTTTTTAATTCCAGCTGTAATGATTACAGGTAAACAGGAGAGCTGCAATTTCTAAAAGTTGGCCCTGACTACTTCTCTGAGCGCCATAATAAGCTTCTCAGTAACTAGGC
This sequence comes from Macaca mulatta, assembly GCF_049350105.2. Taxonomy (NCBI): domain Eukaryota; kingdom Metazoa; phylum Chordata; class Mammalia; order Primates; family Cercopithecidae; genus Macaca; species Macaca mulatta. Next base: position 163,211,383 of record NC_133412.1, read on the forward strand.
ATCCCCTCATAGCTGAGCCACTCTGAACCCACCTGGGCTGTCCATGCAACCTACTTGGGTCAAGATAATATATTAATACTTATTGTACATCACAACTTCACAGTATGTTCTGTTGACACAAATAGAGCAGAGAAGCATGACATCACAGGGTCCCCGGCTTTGCTGGGCTTTCAGTCTGACAGAAAGGCAGAGCCCACTCATCAGGAACAGCTGGGCCCTAATTAATTGCCAAGCTGTCTGGTCTAATGAGAGTGAGGGACGGCATTCCAGGCCGAGCCCTGAGTGCTCCCTTTGCTTGATGGTGGCAGCTCAATTTCTTGAATCTGGACAGTATCTCGACTATGACTAATTCCAGCTTAACAAGAAGGGTGTTGTCTCTAGAATGAATGTAACAGGAAAGCAGAAAAGCATAAAGACGGGGTGAACAGGAAGCTTGCCCTACTCAAGTAGGAGGTTCATGGAAGCTCAGCTCAACTCTCATTATTGGTGAATTGGTGCAATCTTTTCTGGAGAGCAAATATCCAACAAAATTTTAAATGTACATATTTCATGACCTAGCAATTATACTTCTAGGAACTTATTCCACAGATATACAGCCACAAGGACATAAATGTGTGTATCATTGCAGCAATGTTTGTAGGAAAGAAAACAAAAACAAACAAACAAAAACACATATATAACCCCACACAGGAACCTGGCTAAAAAGAATAATGTGCAACTATATTTTAAAATGTGGTAGTGGTGTGTGCTTTTAGGTTGATATATTGTTAAATGAGAAAAGCAAGTTAAAGTAGGCACAATATTTACCCATTTATGGTTTCAGTAAAAGACTATGCATATATATGTCATGGATAGAAAATTTCAGAATTACACAAAAAACTGTTAATGGTAATCCCCTAGGAGCTGGACCCTCTGGTAGGCGGGGAGCAGATTTTTATGCTCAACTTTATACCTTTCTGCACTGTTTTAATTTTTTGACTGTGGATGTATTTTATAAACAAAGCAACAAAAGTAAAACGAGAAAGAGACTATGTCACGTCCTATGTAAATTTATCCTGTTACCAGCACTTCCCTTTCAGCCTTCCCTCTTGGCACCTCTCTAGCGTCTCGTATTTATAATGGTTATTAGCAGCCTGGTAGTGAGATAGGCTTGTGTAGGCTCCAGTGGAAAAGATTTCTACTTCATCTCTGGGCTGAGGTGTTAAGAGGAAGCTAAAATTCAGCACTGGGCACATCTCTGAAATTGCTTATAAAGCAATTTATAAACATCCTAAGCTAGCCCTGTGGACTTTTCTCAAGGTCCATTCACCACTGATCGTCTACCCCATCCCCAAATATATAAGAAAGCTCTACCTTGGAGGGCTTGTACCCAAACAGCATTACAACAGCAATTTTAAAGTCCTCTCTGCTGAGATATCCTTTGTGATCTTCATCACATGCCTTAAATACCTGAAGAACATTAAATAGCTTTAGTTAATTACACAGAAACTGTTTCTTCTTATTTTTATTACTAGTTTATATAATTTGGACCTCGAAAATCTAAAACTTGGCCCAGCGGTAGAGTATGAAAATAGAATTTCATTATCCCAATATTAATTCTCAAGAAAAATCAAAGATGGACTAAAATCTTCTTAAAGATGGGCTGAAATTTCCCTCAAGAAAGTAAAACCAGTTAATCGCTAGGATGACGCAAATTAATTCACTTAGACCACCGAGATAAATTCTACCCAAAATTCAGTCCTGGAGTTAGGAAGGTGAGGCAAAGGGGCTGGCTTTGAAAGGCGGGAGGAGAGATGCAGATTCGTGGTTACCATTAATAGACTATGTAGAGGGAAAGGAGAAGGAACTTGGAGGTAGCCGTAGTCCTGGACGGGGAGCCAGGAGCCCTGCAGCTCCAGGATCAGTCATTAACCACAACCCTTTGGACAGGTAGCCCAGGTCTTATCTGTACAACCCGGCAGAGAGAGACCCAGGCGCGGGGGAGAAAGCGAGAGGCCCAGGGCAAGCTGAAGTCCGAGGCTCAGTCGCCCTCCGGACACCTACTTCCACCCACATCCTGTGTTCCGAGGGACTGGCTTCCCACGTCGGCGACCTGGCTCTGGCCTCGGAGAAGAACATCGCGACTGCAACAACCGAACCCCAGCACCCCAAACACGGCCCACTGCTGCCCCGGCCTGGCTCGCAGCCTAACGCGGCCACGCCCGCCGCGGCTCAGGAAGCCGAACTTCACCGCGCAACTCCGTCGTCTCCTCCCATTGGACAACCTGCCAGCCCACTCGCGTTAATCCCGCAGGGCTATTGGCCAGAGCCTTTGTTTAATCAAGTTTCCTAGGAGCCGCCCTGGCAGTGAGGCGCCCAGGCCTGCCCCCAGCACTTGGCTCCGCCCCCTCTGTCCCCTTTACTAGTTGCGTGTGGCCGGAAATCCAAGCGCTTCTAGGTGCTGGTTCAATGCCTGGTTCATGATTTATTTCATTCTCTCCCTCCATCTTGCAGTAAGTTACTTTTAATCATTTAGATCTATGACACTATGCTAAACATCATTGGAGACAAAAAGAGTGTGAACAAACATAAAGACAACCAAACGAAAAGAGCCAAGTCCGGGATTCTCGTTCAGATCAGCAAGTCATTGAGATCGAGCTCCCAGGGTAGCTACTACATCTGCTCTGTCCTCCAGATAACCCCAGCACCTAGCACTGTACATGGCACAAAGTAGATCTTCAATGAACGAACGAAACGAGCCGTTATGTTTACACAAATGTATTTCACTCAGTCCTCTGGAAGACATGCCTAGTTTGAGGGAGATTCCAAGAATAAATACCACAAATAGCACAGAGCCCAAATCCCACAGCAAACATCCTTATTGAAGGCAAGGACTGTGGGGCGAGTTCCGTTTCTCAGAAGATTTTAAAAGAACGCAACTGTTTCGAAGAAGGAACAGACATTCGAAGTTCTGAGTCCAGTGGGAACTCATTTAACATTTTATTTTACAGCAGATTTCAAAGTCTGCACCCAGCCCTTCCCAGGACACAGGTCTCCTTGCAGCTGCCTTTATCCTAAGCGTATCCTCTCTCCACTTTAAACCAAACGCCGCTGCATGGAGTCCTGGGAGCTTGAGCCATGAGAATTCCGTAAAGAGGGTGAGTCTTGCTCGTAGTTAACTAGAGAGAAGTTAGGGGACGCCTTTCTGGTTCGCTATTCGTTTTAAGAAGTCTCCAGGAGGTCAGCCAAGAGCTAGGGGAGACGAGGTCTCCCGAGCCCCGTCCTGGGTAGACACCCGGCGGGCTTTAGGACCCAGCGGTGCGCTCCCCGGAAGGGGAAGGGGCCGGACCTCGAGCCCCGCGACGCTGCCCCGAGGGTTTCAACTGCGCGCATGCGCGGCGGCCGCCGAAGGGGCGGGATCCGAGGCGAGCGTGAGTTCGGTGCGCCTCAGGTACGTGTTGGGCGGCAGCGGGCGCGGAGTCGGTGCGGTCTCTCGAGGGCTGCGGTCGGGCCCGGGAATCTGCTCCTGACCGGTCGCGGTTCGCGGGCTGCTGGGGTCCTGCAGGGCTGGAGGCGGACCGCGAGGAAGCGGCGCGGCTGGGAAGACGGGGCAGGGTCGCCTCGGCCCCTGGGCCTCGGTTTCCTCCGATCACAGCGTCTCAGGGGGCGCGCACAGGCGCCGCGGAGACCTGTGTCCTGCCTGGGCGCGGCGCTAGGGGCCCCTGCTGGGGTTTTTATTCCCAGACCTAAGCTTACAGGTGCGTGGTCCCAGAAAGTGAGTAGGAAGTCCCAGAAAGTGAGTAGGAAAGCGCCCACCACGTGCCAGACGCTTAAGCTTTCTGTGCTTGGTTTCTCAGTATAGGAGGACGGTCACGGTACGTAGTATAGAGTTGTCTTGAGGGTGAAGCGAGTTTACACCCGATGAGGCCCTTCGAATCGTGCCTGGCCGGCCCCAGATGATCGCACAGTAAGGTTGGCAGCTGCTGTTATCACTTCCTCACCTTCCGAATCGGCTCCCGTCGAACGCCTTCAGCAAGAGCCCTCTCACTTCGTCTCCAAACCGTTCTCCACAGAGTTGGAGCGCACACAGTTGTATTAAAAAGGCAAATCGAAGGCCGGGCGCGTTGACTCACGCCTGTCATCCCAGCACTTTGGGAGGCCGAGGCGGGTGAATCACTTGAGGTTAGGAGTTCGAGATCAGCCTGGCCAACATGGTGAAACCCCGTCTGTACAAAAATTAGCCGAGCATGATGGCGGGTGCTTGTAATTCCAGCTCCTCAGGAGGCTAAGGTGGGAGAATTGCTTGAACCTGGGAGGCGGAGGTTGGAGTGAGCCGAGATTGTGCCATTGCACTCCAGCCTGAGTGGCAGAGCGAGACTCTGTCTCAAAAAAAAATAAATGCAATTCGGATTCCCCTTCTTAAAGCCCTAAGTGAGACCCCATTGTTCATAGCATAAAATCCAATTTCTTTAATGGGTCTTCTCCCCTCACCCCCTTCATCGTGGACCGTTGCCTGCCTTGCCTAAGTCCTTTTTTATGATCTCTTTCCCATCTCTGCAGGCTGGGTACCCTCTAGTTGGAATGCTCTGCACCCCATCATTTAGACAGCAGGTTCCTTTTGGCCCTCTGGGTCTCATTTATATGTTACTTCTTCAGCATATTCCCAAGATCACCCCTATTTTTCTGTCTCATACTTATAAAATGTAATGAATGTCTAACTCATCTTGGCTATTAAAATTTTTATATGTGGGTCTGTCTCTTCTGCCCTGAAATTATGCTCTGCTAGGATAGAAACTATATTGTTAAGGCCTCATTCCCAGTTTTCAGTACATAATGACTGCCCAGTAAGTTGTTGAATGAATGCACTCCAGGGGGTAAGCCTGATAACCATTTTACAGACTAAAAAACCGAGGCTCAGCAGTTAACTAACCTGCCCGAGTGCACATTTACTCCCTAGTCATGGCTCGGTTTGAGACAGGGCCCATGCTGCCTTTGGCCACACAGGAACTCAACTGAGGAGCCTGGCTCCCGGGCCCACCTGATGGTTTTTAAGCTCCATGAGAAGGAGCAACTGGAGGTGAAAGAGAAATGCCCCAGCTGGGTCTGGTATAGTGGGGAGTGAGGAAACAGCAGCTCTAAATTGAGTACCTTTCATATCCACAACATGTTTTAAAGTCCTTAATAAAAGCACTAGCAGTGTCCTGAGCTAGCGTTTGGTGGGAAAATTTCTTTAGATTTTTCATGTTAGTACAGTGTTTGCCAAATTTCAATCACACTCACCTGCCTTCTCCCCAGTTTGTTTTATTCCCTTAACACATATGACACGGGATTTTTTTCAGGGCCGCTTCGCCAGCTGGAGACCTCCAGCCCTGGGCTGGCCGCAGGAGGTGCCCTGCCCACTCAGCCTGGCATTGTGCGTTTGGCTTTCCTCCTGGCCCAGATCCCGTGGCCACTATGCACGCTCAGCCTGCAAGGAGTGGGTGTATGAGTGAGCCTGGAGGCCTGGATGGCTGTTCCAAGTGCTGGCCCAGGCACAGACTCCATGCAGGACTGTGGATGGCCTGGGCGTGTGGCAAGTGACTCTGGCATCAGACTCTGGTGTCCAGATGAGGGGGATGTGGTGGTGCCCGAACACTTGGAGACGCCAGGCAAATAGGGATGTATTAACAGCTCTTTTAGTCCCGCCATCTGCAGCCCAGTAAATGGAGGTGTGTGGCAGCCAGTGGTTCCCTCTCCCGTTGTTCCACCAGCGGAACAGAGTGCTGCTACAGGGCTATAGCTCTATTTGCACTTGCTGTTTAGCAGGTCCCAGTTTCTTGTCCTGCGTCCAATAATAATAAGGTTAGGGTGACAACCAAAGGGGAGAAGGGGGGAGATGAGTTTTATTGAGTGATGAAACAGTTCTCAGCAGAGAGGGGACCCCAAGTGGGTGTCCCCTGTCCCCACCCAAAGGTGGGCAGTTCCCCAGTGTGGCTGAGTCTGGGGCTTTCATGGGCTCAGAATGGGGGAGTGTGCTGATCGGTTTGTAAGTATGCAAAAAAGGCTAAAACAAAGGCACCACCCAAAGGTGGGCTTGACAATGTAAAAAACGAATTAGGGAAGGGTAGGTGTATGTAAAGTAGGTGAAGGGTGGGGATTAATTAGAGGAAGCCGTGCCAAGTGGGAAGAGAGGTTATCAATCCGGTCTGTGGATTTATCCAAGACTTGTAGCTTGGCTTTCAGGCTTTAAACTGTCTTTGGTTTGCAGGTGGGGTTTTAATGAGGCTCTGCCCCTATCTGCCTAGGGATGTGTCTGCCTCCTGCTGCTATCACGTGGACTATCGTATACTTAATATTGTTGTTTGAATCCAATCATTCTTTTACATAAACTTTATTTTGCTATTTCAAATATAACATAGCCATCAGATACCTTCTGTTGATGGTAAACAAAATTGTTGGTGCCTGCAGAAGAGCCCAAACCCTGCTGTTTGTTCCAAATCAAGATTAAAAGCATTTCTACAACACTGCAACTTTCTTCTTGATTTAACAGGGAGTTGGATTGGACGGGAAGGGGAGGTACTTTCATAATGTCAGGTCCCAATCCCACTTTAGGAAACACTGTGCCGTCCTGACTGAGTGCCAGGATTCAGCATCAACACAGCTGTGTTGTATTCTCTGACTCTTCCGGTACCACTTACCAAAAGTGTGACTTTAGATTTATGCTGTACCAAGCACTGCCCAGGCAGGGAAGACAGATGATAAACAATGGAAGGAAAGCTCTTGGGTTCTACATTTGTTAAAACTGTACGACTTGATTACAAAGCACTCTGCAATACTGGGCATCAGAGCCTGTACGAGGGAAGTAAATTCTGTTACTGGTGACCATCCAGTTATCCAAAGTAAAAATTTGATATTGGTGCTTACCAGCAGTTCTTTTCCAGCTGGGCGCGAGCCTTGATTTCATAAAGAGGTTGGTAAGCTGCTACACTTAACAATAAGACAATTTTATTAGTGTATTGCACTAAATTGTAACTGAACAAATTGTATTGGGTTGTCTTTAATAAACGACTCAGGCATATTTTTGAATGTCAGCAGGTCCAAAACTTTATGTATAGAGCAGAACCTCAAAAAAGACTTTGTTCTCTAGAAAATGTCTTTTTTTAAAGCTTTGTTCTATTTTTTACCCACTTGTCCTACTTTGTTGGAGGGAATTCCACTTCCATATGGTTTTAGAAAATGTAGATAATGATAAAACTAAAAAACCTTTGAAATTCTCCAAATAATTCACAGAGTTGCTAAGAATTTTACCTACAGAATTCTCAGGGTTTGGGAATTCCATTTTATTTATATAATGCAGGCAACCATATTTGTTATGGTAGCCTCTTAAGATTCTGCAAACTGCTTCTAAGAGTGGAAGCTGAATCCTTTCTCATCAAAAACTGAGACCTGCTAACCGCGTTGGTTTAGAACTGTTTTAGAATTCAAAGGAAGCTAGAGCTGACATTCAGAGAGTGGTTTTTCCTAAGGTGGTTCTTTTTTCCCTAAATAACTTTAAAGTCACAAAACTGTAGCCACTGAAATAGTTTCTTCAAAGTGAATTGGAGCAGCTTAAATACCTCTATCCAGCAACTTCTAGACTCTAGAACACTAGAGGAACCTAAGGTTTTGTGGGGTTTTTTTAAATACCGGAAGGATTAAAAACATTTAAGGAAACACCTCTGAGCTGCTTAAGTAGGTGTTGAGTAGTAAATCAATCTGAATCTCTTTCATGGAGGAAACTGGGCACTCAGACCCCTTTAACCATGACAATACAGTTCTACAAACCTGGTTATCTAGTTTCTTAACCCTTAGCAGATGAGAAACAATTTAGGGAAAATATACCTATGCTATGAGTTTTAATAAACCCCTTGAAGTGGGCTGGACAGAGTGTAGAAATGAACAGAAACTTTTAGAAAGCAGATATGAAGGCTCAAAAGAGCCAGACAGTCGGGTCACTATTCCAGAAGCAAGTGGCCCCAGCCCTCTCTGGCGTCCGTCAGGCTTTGGCTGTGAGATAGTGTGTTCATGCCGGACGAGTAATAGTGACCCTGAGCCATGTAGAACGGGCCAGATTATTGTCTTGATGCATTCTTGCATAAAAGCTCCTCAAAATGTGTAACTTACAGAAGGCTTGCTTGACTTGACTGGTAGTTAATTGAAGAAGGTTAAGAGAGACATTGTGAAAAGAGATAGATACCTTTAAAGTATTTCCAACCCTCCACCCCCTGCTGTGTCCACTGAAAAATCATGAGATGTATACATTTAGAAAGGAGAGCTTAGTTCTTGTAAAGGGATACAGCCTGCAGTGTGGCCTGACAGGCTAGGAAGCACAGCCTCAGGCAGAGAGCTTTAATGGCATCCCAGGGAGGAGAGGGTAGAACAGGGATTTATGCTGAATGGGATGGCCAGGTATACATATTCAACAGGTGTGGGAGAAGCTATGAATATTCACCAAGGGGGGCACATGTGCATGCGTAATGAGCAAGCGTGTGCGTGTTTCGTGCATCTTATGTTCACTTTGGGATGGAAACTTAACATTTGAATGATTTACAATTAGGCACTCTGTCAAAAGGTGAAGGAGGGACATGAAGGCACTCAGTGCTCAGCCTCTGAGGACTGGTCAGAACCAGTCTGTGGTTTCTTTTCAGGAGAAAGTTACTGAAGTTGGTTCATTGTCCAATGACAGCTGCAGTGATGGCCTGTGGAACCAGGGGTGTCAGTTAGCCAAGCATCTGGCAGTAGGTGAGCCGCAATTGTTTAGATATTACTTATCTCCAGGCCAGTGCTTGTTTAGCTGCTAAAGAAAAAAGAACCTTGTGGCAGGTAGAACATAGTTTATTCTTTAAGGGTAGCAATGTGGGATTAACCCTTGCTTGGCATGGCCCTAGGTCTTGTTTATGATTTGGTGTCATATTGTCACAGAATCTATTCTGCCAGTCTTATGATCTCTGGTCAGTTGTGTTTAAACCGCAGAAGGGAGGGGATATAACAGGCATGTCTGAGCTCCCATCCCACCATGGCCTGGAACTCAGTTTTTAAGGTTTCTCTGGGGTCCCCTTGGCCAAGATTTTTATTTTTAGTTCTCATCTAGAGACACATGCATATGTATTCATTTGCAAAATTTTTGATGTAGAATAATGTAGAATTCTCTTTTTGGGGGAATGTAGGTTTTGTGAAGGGAGTGTCACCATCTTGGTTTACCCCAGTCAATGCATCTTTTTCAGCCTCTTTAAAATGGCAAAAACTTAAAGATACTGTTAATCTGAGTACAGACTATTGAGTTTTGTAATTTTCCCCCGGGTCGTGTGCTAAAATGTTAAAAGTATCACTTTGAGGAACTGTTCTTTAGCTATCTGGAAAGTCGACTTAGATAGTCCTTTACCATTGAATTGACGAGATTTTGTAGGTAACACCGAAAGTGACTGTTTCGTGTACTTTCCTCTTCTCAGAACAAGAAAGTAGAATTTAACTATGTGGCTTAAAAAATAAAAGTGTGTTCCTCAGTATAAGTTATTTCTGTGCAGGTTTTAGTAGATTTATGATGTGGCCAATAGGATAATTGTATCTTGAGTTAGTTGGGTCCTCATGGAAGTAGTGTAAATAACGTACATACCTAAGTGGTCATTTGACATTCCTCTTGAAGACTTTGTTAAGCTTTATGGTAAATGGGTTGTCTTTTGGGAAGTAAGACATACATAATCACTGAAGTCCTGTGGGTGTCTGTACTTGGGTGAAGGCCAGGTTTGTAAATTCCAATTTGACCTTAAGCATTGAACATAGATTAACCCCAAATGCTTGTTGGAAGCTTCAGGGTCAAGAATGAATGTTTTATTTTGGAGTTTGTCTTGATGCCTTCTTCAACCCCCTTTCCTAGGATATCTAAGAACAAAGTTTAGATTGAAAGACAAGGCTGGGCATGGTGGCTCATACTTGTAATTCCAGCACTTTGGAAGGCCGAGGTGGGTGGATCTCTTGAGTCCAGGAGTTCAAGGTTAGCCTGGGCAACAATGGTGAAACCCTGTCTCTACCAAAAAAAAGAAAAAAAAATTAGCCAGACGTGGTGGTGTCCGCCTGTAGTTCCAGCTATTCCAGAGGATGAGGCAGGAGGATTGCTTGAGCCCAGGAGGCAAAGGTTGCAGTCAGCTGAGATTGAACCACTGTACCACTCCAGCCTGGGTGACAGAGTGAGACCCTGTTTCAAAAAAAAGAAGGAAAACAAAGGGAAGAAGAAAGAAAGGTGACCAGGACTTTTGCTTGTAATTTGGCAGAATCTGATAGTGGATTCTGGTAATGTGCTTATAAACACCCAAAAAGCAGCTGATGGTAGGTGGTCAGCCTCTGGAAGGTGTCAGCTCATCTGATAGGGAAGTTGAGAGCAATGAAGTTATTTTGCCAATGCCCTGATGAATGGGAAATGCTGACGTTTCCACTTTCCATTTCCAGGAGTATAATGTCTCAGGAAGGCGATTATGGGAGGTGGACCATATCCAGTAGTGATGAAAGTGAGGAAGAAAAGCCAAAACCAGACAAGCCGTCTACCTCTTCTCTGCAAGGAGCAGCAAATGAGCCCAGGTATACCTGTTCCGAGGCCCGGAAAGCCGCACACAAGAGGAAAATGTCACCTGTGAAATTCAGCGATACAGATTCAGTTTTACCTCCCAAAAGGCAGAAAAGCGGTTCCCAGGAGGACCTAGGCTGGTGTCTGTCCAGCAGTGATGATGAGCTACAGCCAGAAATGCTGCAGAAGCAGGCTGAGAAAGTGGTGATCAAAGAGGAGAAAGACATCTCAGCTCCCAGTGACGGCACTGCCCAAAGAACTGAAAATCATGGCCCTCCCACCTGCCACAGGCTCAAAGAGGAGGAAGAGTATGAGACATCAGGGGAGGGCCAGGACATTTGGGACATGCTGGATAAAGGGAACCCCTTCCAGTTTTACCTCACTAGAGTCTCCGGAGTTAAGCCGAAGTATAACTCCGGAGCCCTCCACATCAAGGGTAAGAGGATGCTGGTTGTCAAGGAGCTGTTGAATTGCCCTTGAGAGTCTCTCCTCCATGAAACAAGGAGGGCAGCCTAGAATGATTTCTGAGAACTCTTCTTTGTGTTCTTAACTACTTTCAGGAAAAGAATTCTTGATAGGCAAGTGCATTAGTATGACAGCAGATTGTTTACTTAACTCAGGCAGAGCGTGTGTTCTCAAAACCTTGTAGCTCAACCCCTTGTATCACTTAGCACCATGTTTAGCATTATTTAACTTTTTTTTTTTTTTTTGAGACTGAGTCTGGCTCTGTCGCCCAGGCTGGAGTGCAGTGGCCGGATCTCAGCTCACTGCAAGCTCCGCCTCCCGGGTTTACGCCATTCTCCTGCCTCAGCCTCCCGAGTAGCTGGGACCACAGGCGCCCGCCACTTCGCCCGGCTAGTTTTTTGTATTTTTTAGTAGAGATGGGGTTTCACCGTGTTAGCCAGGATGGTCTCGATCTCCTGACCTCGTGATCTGCCCGTCTCGGCCTCCCAAAGTGCTGGGATTACAGGCTTGAGCCACCGCGCCCGGCCTATTTAACTTTTTAAGATTAAGCTTGATGAGTAACAGTTTATCAACAAGGTAGCAAATACTTGACAACAGTAATGGTTCTCCATGGGCCCTGGACCAGCAGCCTCAGCATCACCTGAAACTTGTTAAAATGCAAATTCTCAGGCTCCATTCCAGATTCATTAAATCAGACTGAGGGTGAGACCGTGCAAGCTGTGTTTTCAGGAGCCCATCAGGGGATTCTACTGCCCATTCAGGTTTGAGAACCACAGCTTAAAAGCCTGGGTTTGGTTCCTGGTGAAGAAGAAGAAGAAAAAAAACAGTGCCTGAGTACAAATAGATGTTTCAGTTATGGATCAAAAGATGGCCTTAGTTTACTCTCCTTCTTCCTCAGGGAGCATTTGCAGGGGGAATACCGGGAGCTCTAGAATCTGCTTTCCAGCCTTGCCACTCATTTGCCATATGGATTGTTAACACAGGACCTAACGTTCTCTGAATTTCAGTTTGCTCATCTTTAAACTGGAAATGCAGAAAAATGGGAGCAAATACATGAAGTGACCGGTGTAATATATTCACATGGCAAATACACACAGTAAACAGTATTACCCTTATTTCAGATTTTTTTCCGGTCCCATATTTAAGAATAGTAATGTTAACTGTCGCTAGTGTTTTTTTTTTTTAATATATATCCAGTATATAACTGTATATTATGTGTGATGTATACATGTTGGAGTATTCCATACTGTAGAGTGTTCTACAGGTTGTTTTCTTTTTGAGAATCTCTTATCTTGGTACTTTGTCAAGTTTTTTGTTTGTTTGAGACAGATTGACAAATACTTAGAGAATTTTGCCAAGTTTTGCTCTACATAATAAAATAACTGGCTATTGGCACCAAGATATTGTGGTAACATGTCATGGAGCTCTTATATATATTTTCTCCTTTAATCCTTATGACAGTCTTATGAGTAGATGTTACAATTGTCTTCCTTGGATAAGTGATGGATCTGCAGTTTAGAAAAGTGCCCAAGGTCATAGAGCTGGTAATGACATTCTGGCATCAGAATCCATGCTGTTTGCTATAGCACTCTACCATGTGCCATAATTGTAGATGGTTTAGAAGATCTCATGGAGGAAGGGGGACTTCAAAAGGCCCTTGGAAGATGGGTAAAATTTAGAAGGGTAGAAATACGTGCTGGTGGGGGCAAAATGGAAGAATATTTGCAGTTTATCTCTGCAACTCTCCCAATAAGGTAGAAACTTCCTTACGATTTTTTTGTTCTCTGAAAATCTTTCTACCCCAGCATCTAGCTCAATGTCCAGAAGATAGGAGGCACTCAGTAAATATTTGCCAAATGAATGAGCCCAGTCTTAATTCTCAGAGGTAGTTTAGTGGGTTTGAGCGAAGGTGCTGGAGCCCGACAGCCTAGGTGCAAACCCCAACTCTACCCCTTCCTAGCTGTGTGTGTGTGGGCAGCCTCCTAAGGAGGCTTCTCCTCTATAAAATAGGAATAACAGACCCCATCTAGAAAATGGATATAAGGAGTAAGTAATACATGGGAAGTGCCAAGAATGCTGCTTGGCACCTAACAGGTCTCCGCAGGTGTGGCTGTTGTAATGGAAGGTCATGATGATCGTGTACTTTCTCTCGTGGTGTGGTTTGAGAAGTGAGCTTTCCAACCTATCTGATGTAAAGCTTGGGTGGGTATAAAGTGGGACTTCCCTAGAGATGACCAGGAACACCAGGAATGTGAGTTTAGAATTGTGGGTGCCTCTGTCCTTTCGTTCACAGGCCGCAACTGCTTTCCAGTCTTTCTGGAAAGTCCTTCTAAACTGTCCAGGTTTATAAAATCTTTTTAGAAAGTTTTTCTAGTCTTGAGTTGGGAGGTTTCCTAGAGAGGGACTTGAATGGGTACTTGGAGGAGGTAGAAGTTCAGAGATCTGAAAAGAATATGTATCGTTATTGTCCATATTGAGTTTCTAAAATTGATCAGTCATTCAGTACTGAAGTTGTAGATTTTAATTTTGCATTGTTTTATAAAAGAATATATGATAAACATTAAATACCGTAGGGAAAATTTTTTTTAGTTTTATGGAACATTACAGTCTGACTTTGTAGACTTTGTATTTAGCTTACTGTGTTCTGAGTCAGATCTTGATTGTCAGTGACTGTTGAATGAGTTGGTAGTGATTATTACGACTAGAGGATTTTTGCAAGTGTGAATTTAATTTATGTTTTGTCTTCTCAGATATTTTATCTCCTTTATTTGGGACGCTTGTTTCTTCAGCTCAGGTAAGTATACCTTTAAACTGTTTTTTCTTTGGGTGAAAGTAGACAGGTAATTAAACAACTCCATAAGAAAATATGAGAGGTGCAGTTTGGGGGTCTCAGTCCCGTTCAGAGACCGAGATGGCACATATCGGGAGGCTGGCTCAAGTGCCACAGTAATGGGATCCATGGCCATCAACAGAATGGGGATGTCACTATCAGGAGAGCATCTGACTCAGTCAGGCTCCACTGGCCAAGATGTCACTTTGGACATTCCAGCTTGAAAGACTAGAGTGGGACACTGATTAACTCATGGGACTGAGTTAACTCTGGTGCAGAGTGGGGAGGTATGGATAGAGTAGTGAAGGCCAAGTCAAGTTTGATTTGATTTAGAAAAATGTGCATTTTCATGTTCAATGGCTCCTTCCTGACTGAGCTGGTCCCTTGGTCTTGATAAATCATGTAATGCTCCAGACCCGCGAGTAAATGGTCCAAACAAAAGGGCCCTGTCCCTGAAGAAAGCCAGGCTTCCTTTACATTTGGTTTGGCATCAAAAGTTCTGGTTTCCATTTGGAAGGTGGGGAGCATTTGCAAATGCCCTGTTAGCTCAATTGAGCTACTAAGTCCAGGATTACCCAGATGTGGGGAGGAGCCTCCACGGGTAAGACCAGTACAGAACTTGCATTTAAGATTTAATTGTTAGAAGCCTAGTGAATGTCTGGTCCCAGGTGGCTGTGTACAAAGCTAGCTAATAAGTTAGCCTGAAAGGAAACGTTCTTTTCTGAAAGTCCTGGGATATTTTTCTCCAGTATCTGTCTTTTTATAATCACCTAGGGGAAAAGGGGTAAATTTATAAGTCCTTTTATTTAAATTAATCTCAGGGCCATTAGACATAATGTAATAACACCCTGCAGACAAGTACAGATGCTGCCAACACATGCAGAGATAATTTCCTGGGAACCTGTTATCTCATGTACTTGGCTCCATTTAGGTTCTTTTAACCATGCATTTAAGATAAATTGTAGGTTTATTAGTATTGCAGCATAACCCTCCAGGTTTATAAATAATACATGTAATGTATCACTATTTTAAAGTTTCCTTAAATGTAATAACCAAATAATTATCCTTATGAACTGTTTGGCAAAATTACCCATGGCTTAGTTACTCTTCTTTTCTCCCATCTAGTTTAACTACTGCTTTGACGTGGATTGGCTCGTGAAACAGTATCCACCAGAATTCAGGTGAGTTCCACAGGGTGACAGACACCACCATAAACTGTAAGGGGACTTTGACACCTAAGATTTGTATTTCTCAGGTGAAAGCCACCCATCTTTTTTTGAGTTTTTCTTTTGAAACCATTAAAATCATACCGACATTAAATTATATTGGGAAAACAGCATTCTTTGATCTATTTCATCCTACACATTGTTTTTACAGATTTTAGCATTTCCTCTGTGCTCTTTCAGGAAGTAGATAAGGACAGGCTTTAACTCAAATAACAGAACTTTATGTCCAGTCTTAATATGAAGGAAAATACCGTCTCCACATACCTTGTAGATCTGTGAACGTGCCAACATGCGGCCAGCGTGCCATGCTTTCTGTAGCACATCAATGCTGTTCTGTTTTGAGGATCCCTTTGTGTTTCTGAGATGAAGAAAGGAGGCTATACATATGGCCTTCCCTTATCTAGGCTCTGGAGGTGATGGATTTTTAGTTCTGCCTTCTGCCTGCACTTCATCAGCCTCATATTAGGCAATACAGACCAAATAGTGCATCACACAGTGAGGTGCCACCCTTCCCTGTTTCTAACACATTTACAGGACAGATTCCCATAACAGCAAGTAGAATGGAGGAAAACACACAAGAAAAAATGATTGTCAGGGTCCTCAAAATTCTTGGTACATTTAGGGCATCAGATTGTGGAAACCTTTGACATTAACAGTAGATAAAATACTGTTAAAATTTTTCAAGCAGCTTTGGCACTTGGGGCTTTTTTTGTTTTTTTTTTTTTTTTTTTTTTTTGACCTGTAACACACAGAATTAGTTTTAGCTGCATCTAAAAGAATACTCAAAATAACAGTGGCTTAAATAAGACAGAAATTGTTTCCAGCCTGATACTTTCAAATGGTAAACATTTATGGTCTGGATGGGGGCACTGGGGTTCTCAAAAACTTATCCACCTACCCTTTCTGTTCCACCATCCTGGTGTGCGACTTCAGTCTTCAGAGTCACCTCATGGCCCAGTATGGCAGCTAGAGCTCCAGCTTACTTGTCTATTCCAGGTAGCAGGAAGGGAAAAGGAGGAAAAGGACAAAAAGGCCCACATTCCAGCTATGCCCATCTGAGTAGCCTTCCTGGAAACCCCACACAACACCTGCATCTGTTTCATTGAGCAGAGCTCAGCTGCATGCTAACTAGCTCTAAAAGAGGCTAGAAATGTCTTTTAGCTTAGCTCACCTTGTCCTGAATTAGCCTTTTGTTAGGGAAGGAGGAGAGAATGGCTGTCTGGAGGCAACAAGCTATTTCTGTCTTGGCTCCTCCTGGCAGTAGTATCCTTGGGTGTCACGTTGGCATTTTCTGTTCTTCCTCCCTTTTCTTAAAGACCTTGAAATCAAATTGTCACCCCCTTAGAGTGTTGGCAAAGTGTAGACTACAGTTCCTTTGTTGTATCTGTTATGGGTTAAATTCTCCTGCCCCAAAAAAGATCTGTTGGAATCCTAAGCCCCAGTACCTCAGAATGTGATCTTATTTGGAGATAGAGCCTTTACAAAGGTAATCAAGATAAAATGAAGGCATTAGGAGAGACACTAATCCAGTATGACTGGCGTCCTTATAAAAAGAGAAATTTGAGTGGAGAGACAGAGATAAGACCATGTAAAGACACAGAACGCCATTTACAAGCCAAGCTCCCAGAAGCTGGGAGAGAGGCTTGGAACAGATGTGCCTCATACCTTAGGCACCAATCCTGCCAGCACCTTGATCTTGGACTTCTGGCCTCCAGACCTGTAAGACAATATATTTCTGTTGTCTAAGCCTCCCAGTTTGTGGTACTTTGTTTTGGAAGAGGCCCTGGCACACTAATACAGTACCCATTGGACTCTCAGTAACTAAAGGGGCAAAAGTGTCCTTCTCCCTGCATCCACTTATTGCCAAATGCATCTTGGGAAGGCTATTCCGAGCCTTAGAAGAACGAGGAGTGACCTAAATGGTAAGTTTAAGTAACATCCAGAATTTGTATGTAGAAAAATTCAGATCATAAGGATTTATACCTCAGTATGCTGTTCTTCAGGTGCCGTCTTTTTGTAATAAGTCGTAGAATCAATAAATTTGAAAGAATTGATAAGGACTTCAATTTCTATCAGTCATATTTAATCTTTTTTTATAAGATGACTTGATATAACATTTTTTACTTCTAGGTACTAGATGCACGAGTGTTTCTTATGTTATTCTCTGTTTTTCTTACCTAATTTCTAAAAATCACAGGTGCATATTTCATAGTTTTATTTTACCTGTCATGTTAGAATAAAGCTATTGAGCATGAGGTAGTGAGGCATTAGTACTGGAAGTGCATTTTCTATGATGTTTCTCTCTAGTTGATTGTTGTTCCTTTGTGAATGGTAGAGCATCATTCTGCAGTGTGATTGATAAATGTGGAAGTGGCTCAGTTGTTTATCTTGCTTGATTGCTTATATCCAATTTTTGTTGTGTTGGGAGAGCTTGTAGAAATATGCTTATTTCTAAGTATTATCTTGCTTTGAATTAATCAGAAAGATCAAGAATCCTTCAAAAGCCTTTTTAATGTATTCTTGAAGAGTGTTTTTATATTATATTTGTAATTCAAAAATACAGCATTTTCAACATAGCTTGGGCTCTGTTTCATAGGCATCTAACCACTCATTAGTGAAGCTGCGTCATGCTGTGGGCCTGGGCCTGGGCCTGTTCTCTGTTGTATCCTGGGTCAGTATATAGCACAGTACATAGCACACAGGAGGAGTTTGGTGAATATAGATGTGGTATGAAATGAATCCACTGTGTCGTCCAAAAGAAGAAAAAGAAAAAAGCACTATATTATATAATAATAATTATGTATCTTTAATTTATTTGGACTTAAATATTTTAACACAGAGCTACTTATGTGCCCTTTTCGGCCAAAGAAGATAATTATTCAAGGACTTTCTTGAGTCATTACCCCTCTGTATTACAACAGAGCTGCAGGATCAGGCCATGTAGCCCCATTATAAAGGTATCCGGTAAATGAACATTAGCTGATCACTGCTCTGTGTTAGCCCTGTCTTCACTCACTACAAAGACCAGAAACAAATATCGAGTGATAAGGAAGTTAGCATTCCTTAATGAGGCGAGTCCAGCTTCATGAATGGTGTATTTTTATTTATTTATTTATTTATTTATTTATTTATTTATTTTTGAGACAGAGTCTTGCTCTGACACCTAGTCTGGAGTGCAGTGGCTCAGTCTCAGCTCACTACAGCCCTCATCTCCCAGGTTCAAGCGATTCTCTTGCATCAGCCCCGGAGTAGCTGGGATTACAGGCATGTACAACCACGCCTGTCTAATTTTCATATTTTTAGTAGAGACGGGGTTTCACCGTGTTGGCCAGGCTCGTCTCGAATTCCTGAGCTCAGGTAGTCCACCTGCCTCAGCCTCCCAAAGAGCCGGGATTACAGGTGTGAGCCACCGTGCCCAGCCATGAATGATGTATATTAAATACTAATGCTCTCTTTTCAGGAAGAAGCCAATCCTGCTTGTGCATGGTGATAAGCGAGAGGCTAAGGCTCACCTCCATGCCCAGGCCAAGCCTTACGAGAACATCTCTCTCTGCCAGGTAAACCACTTACTGCCATTGAAGAGCATGCGTAGTCTGAGTTAGAAGGAAACTTAGACATTTAGTCCACCCTCCCACCTAGTACAGAAATCCTCTCTCCAGCATCAGTCATCAATAGATACTTGTCTAGCCTCAGCTTAAACACTTCCTGAGATAGAGCATCCCATTCGTAGTACTCCTCAGAGTTGGAAAGGTTTTTCTTTTTGTGGGCCTGAAGTCTTCCTCCTAATTTCTACTCATTGGTCTTAATTTTCCCCTTCTGGAGCCACACAAATAAGTAAGTCTTTCATCTTACACATGTCAGTGATTCATATATCTAAAGTGATCTGTCCTGTCTCCCTTAGTTTTCTCTCTCTGAGTCAAACATTCTCTTTCTTCAGTTTTACTCAGTGTACTATGAATTCTGAGTCTTCCTGCAACCTGCTAGTGCTCCACTGGTTGCATGTAGCTTGTCAGTATGCCTGTCGAAACCTGCGTTCCAACACTGAACAGGTCTTCTGGATGCAGTTCAGTGGCTGTGGGTTTCTTTTTGTGAGTATCCTGTGAGTGCAACTTAAAACTTGTAGTTTTTTGTGACACCTTATGTAACTTATATTAGCTGCCATTGACACTTCAACGGTAGTCCTTCAACCGTAATTCTTTTTTTTCACATCAGTTGCATGTAAGGTCTGAACAGGAGAGACCTATAGATTTAAAAAAGTGTTAGGAAACTATGTGAGTCGTATGCTGTGTATGATCTAAGTCCAATGTGGAGACATTAAATGGTCTTATAACAGGCGTATCCACTTGGTTTGCTAGGACCAAAGCAAAGCAGAAAAGAAAGCTATATTAGTTTGTTCTTGCACCGCTATGAAGACATACCTGAGACTGGGTAATTTATAAAGAAGAGGGGTTTAATGGCTCACGGTTCTGCAGGCTATACATGAAGCATGGCTGAGGTGGCCTCAGGAAACTTTC
This sequence comes from Macaca mulatta, assembly GCF_049350105.2. Classification (NCBI taxonomy): domain Eukaryota; kingdom Metazoa; phylum Chordata; class Mammalia; order Primates; family Cercopithecidae; genus Macaca; species Macaca mulatta. The sequence goes on from NC_133412.1 coordinate 163,230,973, forward strand.
AGTTGTGACAGAAGGTAAAGAGGAAGCTGGCACATCTTACTTGTTCGGAGCAAGAGGGAAGAGAGAAGGGGGAAGAACTACATGCTTTTATCAAACAACCAGATATCACGAGAACTCACTGACTATCACGAGAATAGCAAGGAGGAAGTCCACCCCCATGATCCAGTCACCTCCTACCAGGCCCCTCCTCCAACATTGGGGATTATAATTTGAGATGGGATTTGGGTGGGGACACAGACCCAAACCATATCAAAGGCCAAAAAACGGTTATTGCCCAGTTTCTTTATATAGTCCCATAATTTTGTTCTAATACTTTGCAGTTAGCATACAGCGTGGCCAGTGAGTCTTGGACTTCCATTAGGACCCATTTATTTAGACTCATCATCCACAAAGATCTTCTATTACATGTGGCATTTTGAGCAAGAAACATGCAAAGTAGAAAGGAAAACAAGGAATACAGAAGAATTTCTCACATTTATGATAACTACTTTCTATAGAAATGGTGGTTATGAAGTAGCTGGTGTGATAGTCACCTTTTCCTATTTCTTTTGGCTGTATTAGTTCGTTATGAGAAAACACGAAAGATGCTTTTTATAGCCCTTTTCTTTCCTTATCGTTAGCTTAGTGAAATTGGCAAAAGATTTCTGCTCGTGAGTACAGAGACAGAGTGAATTACATACTTTTTGGATTTTTTTTTTCTCATTTTCCTTCTAGTGTCTTTTTTCCCCATCCACAAAGATGTAAGAATTCCAACTCACACTGTATCACTCTTTTTCCAACTATATGTGATATATTTGTATTTTTTTAAGATTAATACAGTACAGCAGCTCAATCTTGTCAGTTTTAAACATACCTCACAACATTTTCCTTATGATTTAACCCACTGCACTTTATGGAGCTGTCATTTTAAAATGCCTTCTGTCCAACATGGGCTCATCTCATGCCCACAGATGTGCCTTTGCCTAGCAGTTGCCAAAATTCCATTGTTTTGCTTCTATTTCCAGCAACATAAGAGGTTAGACAGCAGTAGGATCGCTCCCATCAAACCTTATAGTGGGCAGAAAGTAAACTGACACAGAAATTCTGAAAACCAGTGACTAAATGAATGGAAATAAAGTCTTTTTCAAATTATTACCTACCTGTACTCATTTAGGAGAGTGGTTCCTGTGCTTGATAGTGTGCTCCAGGCTGGCCACCAGAGGGCATAGTGAGCCGCTTCTTCCAAACCTCTTGGAAAGAGCTGTGAAGAAGCTCCCAACTCTAGGCTGACGTACAGGATTGTGTCCTTCTCCTGCTGTCTTGAAACACCTTTGTACCTTGTCTGTAAGATAAAGTATTTTTCTAGCAACATGGGTCATTTAAACTGAGACACATTAGTCGGTGGCTGCTGACACTCCCATTTTGCAAACGTGGGACCTAAGGGCAGACATTGAGACCTTGTGGTGGTCCGAGTCACACTGCCTGGGCTCAGTCCCGGCTCTGTGTGTGTGTATTAGTGTGCTTGGATGCTATAACGAAATTACCTGGGTGACTTTTCTTGGACTTGGGTCGCTGAAACAACAGGCACTTGTTTCTCACAGTTCTGGAAGGTGGGAATCCAGGATCAAGGTGCCAGTCAATTCAGTTCCAGGTGAGGGCTCTCTTGCCGGCTTACAGATGGCCACATTCTCACGGTGTCCTCATGAGAGAGAGGGAAGAAGGCAGATACACAGGCTGTCTGGCAGCTCTTTTATAAGGATAACAGTCCTGTTGGATCAGGATCATCAGGATCCCACCCTTATGACCTCATTTAACCTTAATTACCTCCATAAAGTCCCTCTCTCCAAATAGTCACATTGGAAGTTGGGGCTTCAACATAAGAATTTGGTGGGGGACACAAGTGTTTAGTCTGCAACACTTATTCTGGGCTTGTCACTGGCTTGTCACCTAATTTCTTTATCTTTGAAATTGATTGCTGATGCTGTTCATCCTAGAGTTTACTAAAGGACTTGATGCACTAGCCCAGAAACAGCACCCAGTAAACAATATCTGTTGAAGCTATTATCCTTGTTTTTTGTGCTTAGACTTACCCAGAAGCATGTAACTTGTAGCAGACTAAACAAAAGCCAGGTCTCTTCACCATTGTTCTTTCTCAGCTAAATATCATTTTATAGAGTGGCAGTCTTCCTTCTCATTTGGTAATTTTGAAGACATGAAATAGAGTTCCCTGCACTTTCTTCTGTGGCCAGAGTGCACAGATACATGCTGGTCTGTGAGCATCTCCACTCCAAATAGGGACTGTGTTGTAACTCACCTGTGTATGCCAGTTGCCCGTTACTGCCCCCAGCAAAGTTTCACCCACGTCGTGTGGTAAGGAGGCTGGGGTAGGTAGTGGGGAGAGGTTGCAGTAGTGATTGCTACGATTGTAGAGTGCCTACTGCATGCAGGACCCCGTTCCTCAGCATTTTACATGTGTGAGCTCATTCCTAACAACTCTGGATCTCAGAATGGTACCGTTTTAAAGAGGAGAAAGCTGAGGCATAGAGTTAGATGTATTTTCCAGGATCGTAGAAAGTTGTGAAGGCAGGATTTAAGCCCATGTACTGCATTCCTAATTGTGAAACTGTTACGGTTATTTAAACTCTTTCATAAGCTGCATCTTGTGACATATTCTGCTTAACGAAGATCTGGCATTAGTGGGTATCAGATAAAATGTTTTCTCTATACATACCCTCCATTAGTTTGTAAAGGTGTCATTTTATAACATGAAAATGGATTTCATATGTTTTTATTTTCAGCACTTGCTATGCTAATACAAGAACATTTCTATTTTAATTTGACATCCTAAGTCTTTATGTTGCCACCACTTTCAGTGTTTTTTTTTTTTGGAGACAGAGTCTCGCTCTGTCACCCAGGCTGGAGTGCAGTGGCACGATCTCAGCTCACTGCAAGCTACGCATCTGGGGTTCACAACATTCTCCTGCCTCAGCCTCCTGAGTAGCTGGGACTACAGGCGCCCGCCACCACGCCTGGCTAATTTTTTTGTATTTTTAGTAGAGACGGGGTTTCACCGCTTTAGCCAAGATGGTCTCGATCTCCTGACCTCGTGATGCGCCCACCTTGGCCTCCCAGAGTGCTGGGATTACAGGCATGAGCCACTGTGCCCAGCCTTCAGTGTTTCTTTTCAATATTCTCTGAAAACTGTACCATTAATTTCTGTATAAGCCAAATATCTAAAACTTTGCATAGAGTCTCACTTGTTTTACTAGTTTTTGGTCAACTACAGAAATTAAGCTTCTCAGTCCTAATTACTGTAATTAAAAATGTAGTGTATATTGAATCATTCTGGGTAACAAAATTTATGTCTTGTTTGTTTGTTTGTTTGTTTTAATGAGCATCCCCAGATGCTATTATAAAAGCTGTCTTGTTATTCAACGGCTTGTCCAGTAGAGGTCAGTAGAAATAGTTTAAAAAAAAAAAGGTTGGCCTGATTGCTTTCTAATGTAATTTCCAGTAGATATGGATATTAGTGAGTTGTTTTTAAATAAATGACTTCTTTTTCATCCTAGGCAAAGTTGGATATTGCATTTGGAACACACCACACGTAAGCAATTTTATGAAATAGGGGAACCCCTCAAGCATTGTCATTTGTCCATTACACGGTTATTCTTAGGAAAGACTGAGCATGGTAGGCCCACCTCGGATCTAGCACAGTGATGCTTAGCTGAGCCTGGGAGAGCTATTCTTTTATTTAATGCTCTTATAAAAATTATTTGGTCTGTCCTTTTAATTTTCTAGATCAGGAAACTGAGGCCCAGGTTTAGGTATGTGATTCTTCCTTGGGCCAGTAGTGCAGACAGGAATAGAACCTATTTATTCTAACTTTAATTTATATATATATGTGTGTGTGTATGTGTGTATATATATATTTTCAAGATGTGGTTTCACTCTGTTGCCCAGACTGGAGTGCAGTGGCATGATCACAGCTCACTGCAGCCTCCAACTCCTGAGCCTAAGCAATCCTCCCACCTCAGCCTCCCGAGTAGCTGGGACAATAGGCACACGCCATCATGCCCAGCTAATTTTTTTATAGAGACAGGGGTCTCACTTTGTGACCCAGGCTGATCTTGAACTCCTGGGCTCAAACAGACCTCCTGCCTTAGCCTCTCAAAGTGCTAGGGTTACAGGCATGAGTCCCTGTGCTGGCATTAACTTTAGCTTTAAATTTGTTCTTGTATGCTCATTGCTAAAATTTACCTTATTGTTTCCTTTGGTCCATTCACTACCACCCCCTAGCCCCTACACACATACTTTTCAGGTTAAACTCAACAGAGCTTTTTTTTTGGCGGGGGGGCAACAGAGCGAGACTGTCTCAAAAAAAAACTTTTGTTTTTAAATAAGCAACCAGAAGTATTGTGTTGCCCAGCCTGGAGTGCAGTGGCACAATTTCGGCTCACTGCGACCTCCACCTCCTGGGTTCAAATGATTCTCCTGCCTCAGCCTCCCAAGTAGCTGGGGTTACAGGCCACTTCCACCACACCTGGCTAACTTTTCTATTTTTATTAGAGACTGGGTTTCACCATGTTGGCCAGGCTGGTCTCAAACTCCTGACCTCAGGTGATCCACCGTCCTCTGCCTCCCAAAGCGTTGGGATTACAGGCGTGAGCTACCATGCCTGGCCAAGAGCTCTTAATTCAGAGTTTAAAATGCCTAGGAGGCTGGGCGCTGTGGCTCATGCCTATAATCCCAGCACTTTGGGAGGCCAAGGCAGGTGGATTATTTGAGATCAGGAGTTCGAGACCAATCTGGCCAACATGGTGAAACCCCATCTCTACTAAAAATACAAAAATTAGCTGGGCAATAGTGGGACGTGCCTATAATCCCAGCTACACAGGAGGCTGAGGCAGGAGGATCACTTGAGCCTGCAAGGCGGAGGTTGTGGTGAGCCAAGATCATGCCAGTGCACACCAGTCTGGGCGACAGAGTGAGACCCTGTCTCAAAAACAAACAAAAAATGCCATTGGAAAGTAATTACAATTGAACTTTTCCCAATTAAGTATCTGTAGTTTACACTTTGTTGAAATGACAGTATTTTGTAGAAGATTGAGCTCGTGTCTGGAAATTATTTCTAGTTGCTTATTTAAAAAAAAATTTTTTTGGGGGCGGAGCAAGATGGCCGAATAGGAACAGCTCCAGTCTCCAACTCCCAGCGCGAGAGACACAGAAGACCGGTGATTTCTGCATTTTCAACTGAGGTACTGGGTTCATCTCACTGGGGAGTGCCGGACGATCGGTGCTGGTCAGCTGCTGCAGCCCGACCAGGGAGAGCTGAAGCAGGGCGAGGCATTGCCTCACCTGGGAAGCGCAAGGGGGAAGGGAATCCCTTTTCCTAGCCAGGGGAACTGAGACACACAACACCTGGAAAATCGGGTAACTCCCACCCCAATACTGCGCTTTAAGCAAACAGGCACACCAGGAGATCATATCCCACACCTGGCCGGGAGGGTCCCACACCCACGGAGCCTCCCTCATTGCTAGTACAGCAGTCTGTGATCTACCGGCAAGGCAGTAGCGAGGCTGGGGGTGGGGCGCCCGCCATTGCTGAGGCTTAAGTAGGTAAACAAAGCTGCTGGGAAGCTCGAACTGGGTGGAGCTCACAGCAGCTCAAGGAAACCTGCCTGTCTCTGTAGACTCCACCTCTGGGGACAGGGCACAGTAAACAATAACAAACTCAGCCGAAACCTCTGCAGACGCAAACGACTCTGTCTGACAGCTTTGAAGAGAGCAGTGGATCTCCCAACACGGAGGTTGAGTTCTGAGAAGGGACAGACTCCCTGCTCAAGTGGGTCCCTGACCCCTGAGTAGCCTAACTGGGAGACATCCCCCACTAGGGGCAGTCTGACACCCCACACCTCACAGGGTGGAGTACACCCCTGAGAGGAAGCTTCCAAAGCAAGAATCAGACAGGTACACTCGCTGTTCAGAAATATTCTATCTTCTGCAGCCTCTGCTGCTGATACCCAGGCAAACAGGGTCTGGAGTGGACCTCAAGCAATCTCCAACAGACCTACAGCTGAGGGTCCTGACTGTTAGAAGGAAAACTATCAAACAGGAAGGACACCTACACCAAAACCCCATCAGTACATCACCATCATCAAAGACCAGAGGCAGATAAAACCACAAAGATGGGGAAAAAGCAGGGCAGAAAAGATGGAAATTCCAAAAATAAGAGCGCATCTCCCCCGGCAAAGGAGCGCAGCTCATCGCCAGCAACGGATCAAAGCTGGATGGAGAATGACTTTGACGAGATGAGAGAAGAAGGCTTCAGTCCATCAAATTTCTCAGAGCTGAAGGAGGAATTGCGTACCCAGCGCAAAGAAACTAAAAATCTTGAAAAAAAAGTGGAAGAATTGATGGCTAGAGTAATTAATGCAGAGAAGGTCATAAACGAAATGAAAGAGATGAAAACCATGACACGAGAAATACGTGACAAATGCACAAGCTTCAGTAACCGACTCGATCAACTGGAAGAAAGAGTATCTGCGATTGAGGATCAAATGAATGAAATGAAGCGAGAAGAGAAACCAAAAGAAAAAAGAAGAAAAAGAAATGAACAAAGCCTGCAAGAAGTATGGGATTATGTAAAAAGACCAAATCTACGTCTGATTGGGGTGCCTGAAAGTGAGGGGGAAAATGGAACCAAGTTGGAAAACACTCTTCAGGATATCATCCAGGAGAACTTCCCCAACCTAGTAGGGCAGGCCAACATTCAAATCCAGGAAATACAGAGAACGCCACAAAGATACTCCTCGAGAAGAGCAACTCCAAGACACATAATTGCCAGATTCACCAAAGTTGAAATGAAGGAAAAAATCTTAAGGGCAGCCAGAGAGAAAGGTCGGGTTACCCACAAAGGGAAGCCCATCAGACTAACAGCAGATCTCTCGGCAGAAACTCTACAAGCCAGAAGAGAGTGGGGGCCAATATTCAACATTCTTAAAGAAAAGAATTTTAAACCCAGAATTTCATATCCAGCCAAACTAAGTTTCATAAGTGAAGGAGAAATAAAATCCTTTACAGATAAGCAAATGCTTAGAGATTTTGTCACCACTAGGCCTGCCTTACAAGAGACCCTGAAGGAAGCACTAAACATGGAAAGGAACAACCGGTACCAGCCATTGCAAAAACATGCCAAAATGTAAAGACCATCGAGGCTAGGAAGAAACTGCATCAACTAACGAGCAAAATAACCAGTTAATATCATAATGGCAGGATCAAGTTCACACATAACAATCTTAACCTTAAATGTAAATGGACTAAATGCTCCAATTAAAAGACACAGACTGGCAAACTGGATAAAGAGTCAAGACCCATCAGTCTGCTGTATTCAGGAGACCCATCTCACACGCAGAGACATACATAGGCTCAAAATAAAGGGATGGAGGAAGATTTACCAAGCAAATGGAGAACAAAAAAAAGCGGGGGTTGCAATACTAGTCTCTGATAAAACAGACTTTAAACCATCAAAGATCAAAAGAGACAAAGAAGGCCATTACATAATGGTAAAGGGATCAATTCAACAGGAAGAGCTAACTATCCTAAATATATATGCACCCAATACAGGAGCACCCAGATTCATAAAGCAAGTCCTTAGAGACTTACAAAGAGACTTAGACTCCCATACAATAATAATGGGAGACTTCAACATTCCACTGTCAACATTAGACAGATCAACGAGACAGAAAGTTAACAAGGATATCCAGGAATTGAACTCATCTCTGCAGCAAGCAGACCTAATAGACATCTATAGAACTCTCCACCCCAAATCAACAGAATATACATTCTTCTCAGCACCACATCGTACTTACTCCAAAATTGACCACGTAATTGGAAGTAAAGCACTCCTCGGCAAATGTACAAGAACAGAAATTATAACAAACTGTCTCTCAGACCACAGTGCAATCAAACTAGAACTCAGGACTAAGAAACTCAATCAAAACCGCTCAACTACATGGAAACTGAACAACCTGCTCCTGAATGACTACTGGGTACATAACGAAATGAAGGCAGAAATAAAGATGTTCTTTGAAACCAATGAGAACAAAGATACAACATACCAGAATCTCTGGGACACATTTAAAGCAGTGTGTAGAGGGAAATTTATAGCACTAAATGCCCACAAGAGAAAGCAGGAAAGATCTAAAATTGACACTCTAACATCGCAATTAAAAGAACTAGAGAAGCAAGAGCAAACACATTCGAAAGCTAGCAGAAGGCAAGAAATAACTAAGATCAGAGCAGAACTGAAGGAGATAGAGACACAAAAAACTCTCCAAAAAATCAATGAATCCAGGAGTTGGTTTTTTGAAAAGATCAACAAAATTGACAGACCACTAGCAAGACTAATAAAGAAGAAAAGAGAGAAGAATCAAATAGACGCAATAAAAAATGATAAAGGGGATATCACCACCGACCCCACAGAAATACAAACTACCATCAGAGAATACTATAAACACCGCTACGCAAATAAACTGGAAAATCTAGAAGAAATGGATAATTTCCTGGACACTTACACTCTTCCAAGACTAAACCAGGAAGAAGTTGAATCCCTGAATAGACCAATAGCAGGCTCTGAAATTGAGGCAATATTTAATAGCCTACCAACCAAAAAAAGTCCAGGACCAGATGGATTCACAGCTGAATTCTACCAGAGGTACAAGGAGGAGTTGGTACCATTCCTTCTGAAACTATTCCAATCAATAGAAAAAGAGGGAATCCTCCCTAACTCATTTTATGAGGCCAACATCATCCTGATACCAAAGCCTGGCAGAGACGCAACAAAAAAAGAGAATTTTAGACCAATATCCCTGATGAACATCGATGCAAAAATCCTCAATAAAATACTGGCAAACCGGATTCAGCAACACATCAAAAAGCTTATCCGCCATGATCAAGTGGGCTTCATCCCTGGGATGCAAGGCTGGTTCAACATTCGCAAATCAATAAACATAATCCAGCATATAAACAGAACCAAAGACAAGAACCACATGATTATCTCAATAGATGCAGAAAAGGCTTTTGACAAAATTCAACAGCCCTTCATGCTAAAAACGCTCAATAAATTCGGTATTGATGGAACGTACCTCAAAATAATAAGAGCTATTTATGACAAACCCACAGCCAATATCATACTGAATGGGCAAAAACTGGAAACATTCCCTTTGAAAACTGGCACAAGACAGGGATGCCCTCTCTCACCACTCCTATTCAACATAGTGTTGGAAGTTCTGGCTAGGGCAATTAGGCAAAATAAAGAAATCAAGGGTATTCAGTTAGGAAAAGAAGAAGTCAAATTGTCCCTGTTTGCAGATGACATGATTGTATATTTAGAAAACCCTATTATCTCAGCCCAAAATCTCCTTAAGCTGATAAGCAACTTCAGCAAAGTCTCAGGATACAAAATTAATGTGCAAAAATCACAAGCATTCTTATACACTAGTAACAGACAAACAGAGAGCCAAATCAGGAATGAACTTCCATTCACAATTGCTTCAAAGAGAATAAAATACCTAGGAATCCAACTTACAAGGGATGTAAAGGACCTCTTCAAGGAGAACTACAAACCACTGCTCAGTGAAATAAAAGAGGACACAAACAAATGGAAGAACATACCATGCTCATGGATAGGAAGAATCAATATCGTGAAAATGGCCATACTGCCCAAGGTAATTTATAGATTCAATGCCATCCCCATCAAGCTACCAATGAGTTTCTTCACAGAATTGGAAAAAACTGCTTTAAAGTTCATATGGAACCAAAAAAGAGCCCGCATCTCCAAGACAATCCTAAGTCAAAAGAACAAAGCTGGAGGCATCACGCTACCTGACTTCAAACTATACTACAAGGCTACAGTAACCAAAACAGCATGGTACTGGTACCAAAACAGAGATATAGACCAATGGAACAGAACAGAGTCCTCAGAAATAATACCACACATCTACAGCCATCTGATCTTTGACAAACCTGAGAGAAACAAGAAATGGGGAAAGGATTCCCTATTTAATAAATGGTGCTGGGAAAATTGGCTAGCCATAAGTAGAAAGCTGAAACTGGATCCTTTCCTTACTCCTTATACGAAAATTAATTCAAGATGGATTAGAGACTTAAATGTTAGACCTAATACCATAAAAATCCTAGAGGAAAACCTAGGTAGTACCATTCAGGACATAGGCATGGGCAAAGACTTCATGTCTAAAACACCAAAAGCAACGGCAGCAAAAGCCAAAATTGACAAATGGGATCTCATTAAACTAAAGAGCTTCTGCACAGCAAAAGAAACTACCATCAGAGTGAACAGGCAACCTACAGAATGGGAGAAAATTTTTGCAATCTACTCGTCTGACAAAGGGCTAATATCCAGAACCTACAAAGAACTCCAACAAATTTACAAGAAAAAAACAACCCCATCAAAAAGTGGGCAAAGGATATGAACAGACATTTCTCAAAAGAAGACATTCATACAGCCAACAGACACATGAAAAAATGCTCATCATCAGTGGCCATCAGAGAAATGCAAATCAAAACCACAATGAGATACCATCTCACACCAGTTAGAATGGCGATCATTAAAAAGTCAGGAAACAACAGGTGCTGGAGAGGATGTGGAGAAATAGGAACACTTTTACACTGTTGGTGGGATTGTAAACTAGTTCAACCATTATGGAAAACAGTATGGCGATTCCTCAAGGATCTAGAACTAGATGTACCATATGAGCCAGCCATCCCATTACTGGGTATATACCCAAAGGATTATAAATTATGCTGCTATAAAGACACATGCACACGTATGTTTATTGAAGCACTATTCACAATAGCAAAGACTTGGAATCAACCCAAATGTCCATCAGTGACAGACTGGATTAAGAAAATGTGGCACATATACACCATGGAATACTATGCAGCCATAAAAAAGGATGAGTTTGTGTCCTTTGTAGGGACATGGATACAGCTGGAAACCATCATTCTTAGCAAACTATCACAAGAACAGAAAACCAAACACCGCATGTTCTCACTCATAGGTGGGAACTGAACAATGAGATCACTTGGACTCAGGAAGGGGAACATCACACACCGGGGCCTATCATAGGGAGGGGGGAGGGGGGAGGGATTGCATTGGGAGTTATACCTGATGTAAATGACGAGTTGATGGGTGCAGCACAACAACATGGCACAAGTATACATATGTAACAAACCTGCACATTATGCACATGTACCCTACAACTTAAAGTATAATAATAATAAATAAATTTTAAAAAAATTAAAAAAAATTTTTTTTTTGAGACAGTCTCGCTCTGTTGCCCAGGCTAGAGTACAATGGCGCAATCTCGGCTCACTACAACCTCCGCCTCCTAGGTTCTAGCAATTCTTCTGCCTTAGCCTCCGAGTTGCTGGGACTACAGACGCGTGCCACTGCGTCCAGCTAATTTTTGTATTTTTAGTAGAGATGGGGTTTCACCATGTTGGCCAGGCTGGTCTCAAACTCTTGACCTCAGGTGATCCACCTCGGCCTCCCAAGGTGCCAGGATTACAGGCGTGAGCCACCGCACCTAACCTATTTTTAAAATGTTTTAGGAATTAAATACTTATTATGTTCTTGACACAGCTCAAGAGAGTATAGAGTTTTTATTCTTATGGCTTTTTCTTTGGTGAGAGAAGCAAACAAACATGTGAATTAGAAAAGGAGAGTCACCTTCCAGATCATAGTGATGGAGTATAAACTACATTCCCCACCTCACAGGGTAGAGCTAGAAACAGTGAACAAGGCAGTCTTTGAGACTGTATACACTTTGGCACACAAGCCCCGTTCTGTCCAGTTTCGGTTGGATGCCATGCAATCCTGTGGTCTGTCTCTCAGTGTTTTAGAATGGGAAAGCTCTTTGGAGGTTTCCTCTAGAGCTTTCTAGAGGAGCAGAGTTAATTCTTATGGCTCCAAGAATCGATAGAGGGGAAAGAGAAAGCCAAAGCAGCTGAATGTCAAATATCCAGATCCAGGCAGTAGCTAGTGGCAGACCACAGGATGGGCAAGACATGCTTCTTTCCACTAAGATCTATAGCCAGGCCCCCACCATGCATCATTCAGTCCTCTTTCCCACCAAGGCCATGTCTTCCCCCACCTTGCCTACCCCTGTATCAGTAGCATGAAGTGTTCACCGTTGCAGCCACCAGCCCTGTGAAGCCATGTGTGGTGAAAGTGCCCTGGCATCGGGCATATGTGATCCCAACAAGCTCTTCTGCTGGCCCAGTTTGTGACCTTGGATAATCCCTGTTAAATGTCCAGACATAGATTCCACAATTGTAGAATGAGAATAACTCCTTCTCTGGATTGCTGTGAAGATTGGTGTGATAACATACGACAGAGCTTCTAGGATGGCACCTGGCAGAGAGGTGCTTGCCATATGTTAGTTCTCTTCCCCCTTTGCAGAAATAGCTGTGTATTTGGGTTGGGTCCCTTTTGCTGCCCTACAGCTTAGCAGACAATATGGCAGGTCAGCATTCTTCAAGGGAGATCTCATTCCTCGCCCTTTCCTATCCATTTTTAATTGTGACCTTATTAACACTACCATTTTGTCTATGAAAAGATGAATATGGCTACTCTCAAGTTCATAATTCTGTTTGATAGCATTCATTGACATTAGTGTGTGATTTGCCTGATAATCGATGTCTTGACTAATGGAAATATTTGTAAACCTTCTATCATGAATCCATAACTGACTTATTCTTAATTACAATCAGCTGCTGATTTGGCAACTGTGTATGTAAATTTGCCCAGATTTCAGGGAGTACATTTCACAAATGGAAAGAAGATGGCTCAGCAGCTGTCATTTCTCCAGCTTTGCATTAATTTACTGTTTGCCAGCTTGGGTTAATTTCTCGTTTTGGCAAGAGCTAAATATCTCATTCTCTTTTCTGTCCTCATATCCTTTTTCTTATCTTTTTATGATAATTTCATCCTGCCCAGATAGTATTCGTGTTGTTTATTTGGAGAGAGCCGGTGGTTCAGTTTTTTTTCCCATGTGTGAATTGAGTTTCATCAGTAAGTATTAAGTAGCATTTTGGCCTCAATAGAAATGATAAAATAAGTCAGGACAGAGTTATAGCCGTGAGAATGACACTTTAGTTGGAGAGAGAGAACTTAGATTCCTGAAATATTGAAATAATCCTATTGAAAACAACAGGGAGATAAAAATCATCCATTATTAGATTAGAAAATAAAGCTGTGTACCGAAGGAATAATAGGAATGTACAGGTGAGAGTGTTTCACATTTAACAAAATTTTTTTTTTTTTTTTTGAGACAGAGTTTCATTCTTTTACCCAGGCTGGAGTGCAGTGGTGCAGTCTTGGCTCACTGCAACCTCTGCCTCCCAGGTTCAAGTGATTCTCCTGCCTCAGCCTCCTTAGTAGCTGTGATTACAGGTGCCCACCACCACACCTGGCTAATTTTTATATTTTTAGTAGAGATGGGGTTTCGCCATGTTGGCCAGTCTGGTCTCAAACTCCTAACCTCAGGTGATCTGCCAGCCTCAGCCTCCCAAAGTGCTGGGATTACAGCCGTGAGCCACCATGCCTGGTAGCAAAATGTATTTTTGCATTTCATTCACAACAGCCGTGAAGTGGGGTTGATCCTTAGACATACAAGTGGAAAACTGAGGCTTAGGGACATTGAATGGCTTACCTAGGGTCAAAGGGCTTCTAAATGACAAAGTCTGGAGGTCAGGTCTTCAGACTTCATATGGAAAGCTTTTATCTGTATCCTATTCCCTCTCTCTCACTGCAATTAAAATAAGAGAAATGTGTTCGATTAGAGGTCTGGGGAGGTCACATGGAAAAAGAGTGGACCCAACTAGGTCTGATTTGGGTTGATGAAGAATAGGCAAGACTTACCCCAAGCCCAGATAACACACTTGACAAGTGTGGCATCTATGGATACAAAAAACCACTAATGGTAATGAAGCATCTTTTAAACTTCTTAAAATTTCAACTCATAATAAGAAATACACTTTACATTTCAGTGTATTATGCACTAACATAACTTTGTGCCAAAACAAAATTTCATGAACCAGTAATTAAATATATACAGTATACCAATTTATGCTATTTTAGTTGTTTAAAAAATGCCAGCCATGATGCAGCAAGAGGTTGTTGACCATGCTTTGAATCTCAGACACCAGACGATAAGGTTCCCATGGTGCCTAGTAGTAACAGGTGATGCTGAATAGATAATAAGGGGCTAGGCTGCAGGGATGTGAAGTGCCAGGACTGGCCAGGTAGACAGAATGGGGTGAAAGTTCTTTTACCACCAAATACTCAACCTTTTTGAAAGGTTTTCAACCTATCACTCAGGCAGACTTTCATCATGGTAATGTATAGAAGGGGAAATTATTAAATGTTAAGTTTGGGTAATATGAGAGTTTAAAAAAATTCCTTTAGTTATATATTACATTTGCATTGGAAAGTATTACATATTTTGAAAGTACTGTTAATGCTTTTTGATCCTTTGCTGTTTTTAAAGGAAAATGATGCTGCTGCTCTATGAAGAAGGCCTCCGGGTTGTCATACACACCTCCAACCTCATCCATGCTGACTGGCACCAGAAAACTCAAGGGTTCGTAGGGGCCTGCTCACTTCCTGGCAGTGTGTGTGCTGAGAAAGGTCAAAAGCCGGAACATTCGCTTTATTCTTTTTTCTATTTTTTTTAATTGTAAAAATAACACACATGGCCTAGAAAAGGAGTTGTATGCAGAAAGAGTTACTGTATTCTTTTACTACCTGCCCTATTCTCACTTCTTGGAGTAACCAGTGTTAACAGGAGCATCATCATCCACAGCTACCTCTATGGTACATGTAAACATACATTACTATTTACACACAGTAGTGTCTTCCTAGTTTTTAGAGAAGTGGCATCATATACACTCTACAGATAAGTAGAGGCAACAGCACATGCAGAGGATCTGAGGCAGAAAAGGGGTTACAGAATGAAAGATCTGAACCCATTGTTTTCCCAGTAGGATTTACCAGATAGCTTTTGTGATTTCTCCTTGCTCGTGTACTCACCTGTATTTTTGCTTGCCGCTTCCCAAACAGGAATCAAAGGAAAAGTTAGGGTAGGGCCTGGTCATGTTAATAGTGTGCTAAATATTTCCCCACTCCCCTAGTTGGTGTGTTTTCTTTGAAACAAATTTAAGCTGGTGTCTTTTTAGAGCCTTTAGTGTGTGAATAAAGTTGTGAATCTCCAAGAGAAGAATTGAATATGAAAGCTTTTCTGAACTTTATAAACTACTAACCCTCTGTACTTGGTGCACATATGCTAGATCCAGGTTTTGATCCCCTTTTCAAGAGGGGTTTGCTTTTTAAAAGGGATTTTTAGGGATTTGCTCAAATCAAGTTCAGCTATTCTTGATTATGACTAACTTTAATTTTCTTCTATTGAAGCCATTTTGCACATCTATTCCTGTCTTAGAGAAGAGCTGGTTAACAAACAGCCTTCTGTGTTGGGAGAAACTCGGACGTTTGTCTAGCATCATATCTGGGTTCACGTTTTCTCTGTCATCCTCCTCTGCCTCACCTTGCCCCATATCATTGCCTAGCTTGGGCTAGAACTCCTAATTGGAGTGTATTACGTTTAGCTAAGCTCTGCTAGCCCAGGTTACATCGTTGTTTGTTTGTTTGAGACGGTCTCACTCTGTCACCCGGGTTAGAATGCTGTGATATGATCACGGCTCACTGCAACCTCAACCTCCTGGGCCCAGGTGATCCTCCCACCTCAGCCTTCTGGGTAACGGGGACTGCAGGCATGCACCACCACACCTGGCTAACTTTCTGTATTTTTTGTAGAGACAAGGTTTTGCCTAGTTGCCCAGGCTGGTCTCGAACTTCTGGGCTCAAGCGATCCACCCGCCTCAGCCTCCCAAAGTGCTGAGATTATAGGTGTGAACCACTGTGCCCGGCCCCAAATTACATCTTAGTGTGAGCTAAAATAACTTTCCAGCTTCCTTCAACAGGTCTTGCTTCAACCTGAGTGCGCTGCGCAGGACAAATGTAATCTCTTTCCCTTAAGGCAGTCCTTCAGAGTTTGAAAGGGAGTCTTGTCTGTGAGCCTCACATCTCTTGTTCCCTCCCCACTCCCTTGCCCCACCATAGCATGTGGCTTTGAGCCCCCTAGCCGTAATTCCTGGTAGTTTTTCTATAAACACGTTACAGTTTTTCAGTATCCCACTTAAAATACGCTTTTCAGAATGAAGTGTGGCTCTGACTGGTCCAGGGTTGAGGGGATAGCTGCTCTGTCTCTAAGTCGCAGCTGTAGCACTTTCTTGATCTACTAAATTTATGGTTAACTATGCCTTTGATACCCCAAGAGCTTCTAAGCCAGCTCTCCTGAGCTGCCAGATTGGGTGTGGAGATTCATGTAGCCCTAACAAAAGGAAATGAGATTAATGTAGCTTGTTCCCATGAAACAATAATTAATGTTACTAAAGGGATTTCTCAAGTTAGCGCTCAGCCTCACATGGTTCCAAGAATCCCACCCTGGGCCTCCAGCTCGTTCTGAAGTTGGAAGCTTAGCTTACAGGCAGTAGTACCTTTTTGGGATTCTCTGGGGTGGTTGCTAGGAGGGAAGAGGCAGAGGTAAGGGCTTGGGTGTTCCTTTTATTTAAAAAAATATTTTTTAATTTAAAATTTTAGAAAACTTACTGACTAGGTAGGAACGGTTCAAAACTCAGAAAGTACCAAGACTGTGAAATCTTCCTCTAGCAGCCATCCTCGTGTGGGATCCTATTATTTCATGCTTGGTCTATATTCTACTCTCTAATACTTTGCATTTCATGTTGTTTAGGGTAATTTTAAAACTTTTGAAAGCAGTTTTTATGTATAATCTCACTTCATAATTGGTCCGTGGTTCTGCTAATCCCCTTCAGCTGCCGGATGGTTCACCTGTTGATTTCTCACTTTCAAAATTAGAACGAGAGTTGCATTCAAAGCTCACAGTAAAAAAATAAAATAAAATTATTTGGCTCATTATAATAATTTTCTCATCTTATTTTGTGACGTGTTAAAAATGCCTCATATCTCATCATCTTAGTTTAGAAAGTCATTTGTCCTCTTTCTCATCCTGAACTCACCTGTGAGTGAATCTCTGATCCCGGGGGAGCCTCACTCACGTGGAAACTTTGAGGTGTTATTGCAAGGGGGAGGTCCTCCACATCTATCCAGCCCAACCTGGTCATTTTACACATGGAGGCAAAGGCCCAGAGAAGTCACAGGGCTTACCCAAAATGGTATAGTCAGCTAGCCAATCTGGGTCCAGAAGCTGGGCTCCAGCCCTCGTCACACCATGCTACCTCCTGTGCTAAGTGCCTCCCCAGGGTGGGAAGCAGGGGTATGAAGTGCCCCTTGCTAGAAACTTGCAGAAGATGCGCTGCCAAGAGTCTTTGCAGTTCTGGATGACTTCTGCCCTGTTGGCCTGCATCTTACCAGTCTCCTTCAGGGGCTGCCAGGCGAAAGAGAAATTAGGCAGTTTCTCTTTCAGCTTAATAGATAGAACCCAGGGTGGGGAAAAGGGGAGTAGCCACAGAAGGGGAAAAATGTAACACCTGATACTTTTGACTGCTCCTGGAAGTCATTGCTTTGCAACAGCCCAGTGAGGCAGCCCTGTTAACCCCACTTTTTTGCATTTGAAGAACCTGAAGCACAAAAGGTTTGAAGCCATTTTAGTAATCTACTGTGAAGCAGTTTGTAGAAGGATTGGGATTAGATATGGTTGTTTTCTATTTACGGATATAATGTAGAAGTTTTGGCAAAGAGCACTGTTTTCCTCTGGGGAAAAAGAATGAAATGAAAGATGTCTATTATGCTTCTTCAGTGAATTAAGTGTTTGAAAGTTTGAGGTTATTGTAATGTCACTGAATGTGATACTTAATCCAGGCACCAGGAAGTATAAGACATAAAAATATGCTGCTATAGCACCTACATTATGAAAATGGGTTTGTTGATTGAAAATAGATTTTTCACATACACTTTTGGTATAGATAACACAATTCTTATTTCACATTTGGCTGAAGAGCTGCCTTGGTGCAGACAAGGGCAAATTCTTGCTGGGATTACCACTAGTAGCATGAATTTGCTCTAACTGTTAAGAGTAGAATTCTTAACTCTTACCATCAAGTCTTAGAAAGCAATATATAGGTGCAGAGGTAATAGGAGGAATAAGGAAGGTTTGGCGAGTGAGAGGGAGCGTGGAGGGATGTGGGTTGGAAGAAGTGAGCAGAGCCCAGGTCTTACTGAATCTTAAATTCATGGCAAGGCATTCAGGAATAATTCTGAATGTGATGGGAAGCCATTGGAGTAGTGTGCTCACATTTATGTTTTGTGTTTCCTAAAATTACTTACCATGTGGAGACACCGAGAATTCACCTCTTTCTTAGAATGAAGGCATAATCGATACAGAGATCATTGTCATCAGTTGTGTGCCTGACTGTTAAAGGTTATTTTTTTTAATTCCAGAATATGGTTGAGCCCCTTATACCCACGAATTGTTGATGGAACCCACAAATCTGGAGAGTCGACAACACATTTTAAAGCTGATCTCATCAGTTACTTGATGGCTTATAATGCCCCTTCTCTCAAGGAGTGGATAGATACCATCCACGAGCACGATCTCTCCGAAACGAAGTATGTGCCAACTTACCAATTTGGGGCGCTTATGATAGGTTCATACCTTGCGAGCCTCATGAGGTCTGGAATGCAGGGGCCTGGAAAGATATGGGGTGAAATCTAGCCAAGCTTCAGGACGTGATGAGGGGATGAACAGATTCTATCACATCTGTATCTCGTGGTTCTCAGGCATGAAAGTGACAGCCAGTGAATCTTCATGTTTACCTTAGCCTCCCACTGGGGTACTCTCACAATTATTGAGTTCTTTGTCTGATACTTTACATCTTGTAGGTGTTCCATCATTAGTTGATTTGCTTGAAAAATGAATTTGAGAGTCAATTCAAGAAAATGGGTTGGCTCTTGGATCATTTCTTGATTATATTAGTTTTCATGTGTATTTTGTCTTTTTTTTTTTTTTGGTGCCCAAAGCACATCACTATGTTTTATAACTTGTGTTTTTATGTCTTTTAGTGTTTATCTTATTGGTTCAACCCCAGGACGCTTTCAAGGAAGTCAAAAAGATAATTGGGGACATTTTAGACTTAGGAAGGTAACAGAACTTTTACTATTTTAACATTTTTTAAAAATTTAATGTATATTCTTTCTTTTAAAATAATTTTATATTTTGATGCAGCTTCACAATATTTCTGCACAATTCTGGGCAAATAGGTACTTGATAAATTGATAATTATAGTTCTTAGTAATTACTGCTTTTTAATGTGTTTTGCCTCTTTTATAGCTATAGGCTATTAATGGCATAAATATACTCTAGTTTTTATTTGTAATAAAGATAGAGGCTTCCTATTCATACACATATTATAGCTTTTGATTATTCAGCCTATCAAGTTTTAAGATATAAATTCAACAAACAGAAAATGTTGAGTAAAGACTACAACTGAGCTATATTTTGATTATTAAACCAGTACCCTTAATAAAACTAATTACAAAAATAATACTTGCTGCTGATATGAAAATACACAAAGAAAGGTCATAAAATAAAATAAGTTGAAGATTAAAGTTTTTTTCATCTCTTTTTAGGTGGTTTACTGACCTTAATAAATTCCCTGGCCAGGCGTGGTGGCTCATGTCTGTAATCCCAGCATTTTGGGAGGCTGAGACAGGCAGATCACAGCCCGTCAGGAGTTTGAGACCAGCCTAGCCAACGTGGTGAAACCCCGTCTCCACTAAAAATACAAAAATTAGCCGGGCATGGTGGCGAGCACCTGTAATCCCAGCTACTCGGGAGGCCGAGGCAGGAGAATCACTTGAACCCAGGAGGCGGAGATTGCAGTGAGCTGAGACTGCGCCATTGCACTCCAGCCTGGGCGATAAGAGCGAGACTCCGTCTCAAAAAAATAAATAAGTTCCCTAAAGTGACTTTCTTTAAAGCCTTAACCTCTTATTCTGTAAACTATTTAAAATGTAAGAATTTTCCCTTGATTAATGAAACTTTTTATTTTAATTTCCTTTTGTGAAATGAGATCACAACTTAAAGCAGGCAGGATCTTGTGAAGACATCTTTTATGTCTTGGCCTAGAGAGGAAGTTGAGCACATTGGCCTGTGCCCAGCCTTGGAGGCAGGTATCCATAGCTGGGTTCAAACCCTACTTTGTTATCTACAAGCCATGTGACCTTGACTTGTTCCTTAACATACATCACTTGTCATCTATGAAGTGGACATAATAATAGTACTTCCCTCTGGTGATTGTGAGGGTTAAATGAAATGATGAATATAAAACAGTACAGGGTACATGGTAAGTCTTCAGTACACATACACGGTTGTTTGTGGCCTAATGTCTAATGGTTTAGATAGGCTAGATAATAGCACGTATTGTGTGTGATCACCATCTGATACTGAAAGTTCAACTATATGTTAAAGAGTTTTCAAACCACTTTTTACACGCAGTTGCTTATGTTGCGCCACAGCTTTCTTCCAGGAAGGCAGGCTGGTGATTAGGTGCCTGTTTCCACTGAAGTGTAAATCTAAGCCCGAGACTTGTCCAGGATAGGGTGGCCCTTCAGGGGCTGAGCACTGCAATAGAAACTGGGTGTTGTAAGTTGTCAGTTCAGCTCTCTTCCCTACACCATGATGTACCCAAGGTGGACATGGAAACTTTGGGCTTTTTGGGAAGTGTATGTGTAAGTATTAATGCCTAAGCTGTGTTAAGGAAAATAATACATATTAAACAACACATCAGTCAGAATATGAGCTACAGTTTATTTTTCTGCTCTCTCCAGCCCTCTAGGTAGGCATTCAGCACATATTTAAGTGGATAAGGTTTCCAAATATTTTCTGAATTGTTTCTGCAGCTTTGCATAATTACCAAAGCAGGAAATGCAGATCAGTCTTCTGCAGTGTTTTAGCTGGTATGTGTATGTAAATATTCTCTTTTATGTTTAGACCATCACAGCTGCCTGGAGCTCAAGTGTTAAACTATGAATGTTAAACCTCTTTCAAATGATAGGAGTCAAAATATGTAATCCTTCTAGGTATGGTTTAAATGTCAGTAGCAAAAAACTCACTTTGTTTCCTCTGCTGTCACACTACAACAGTCAACACAGAAAACTGTGACCAAATATGTGTGGGGTTTTCCTCATACACAAAGCAGGGGACACCAGCTGGGTGTCCTCTAGTTCACTTCAATTCTTATGCTGTCTTCCTGGAGATGTATAAAGAAAGTCACTTTAAAGAAAGTGATGGTATAAAGAAAGTGACTTTTTATTCCAAAGCTGGCTTAGAGGAATAAGTACAGGCTTCCTGTCTTAAGGGCACTGCTTTGCTCTTGGCCCAGAAAGTGGACAGTTTTAAAAGGGGGCCTAGCATGAATGGCACGCAGAGGAGGAAGCAAGCAGGTGGATAATTCCTTATGTTCTGCCTTCTCTACCAGGCAGTCCATTTGGTCTCTTCCTGGGCAGAACTAGGTTGTAAAGATGGCCGAAACTCTCCAGGTGGGAGAGTTTCTTAGTGGGCATACTTTGGGTTGTAAATTTACTGCTGTCCCTCAAGGCAGTGCCCTGGTGGGAGAAAGTTCTGCTCTGGAGCTTCTAAGCACAAAGTTAGATGAACTTGCCCTGTAGGGAGTGGCTGCTAAAGGAAAAGTAAAAGGTTATAATTGCATTTCTAAAGGGCTAAGTAGGAAGTGGGGAAGGAGTTGGGGGGAACAGTGAAAAGAGAAAAGTAGGGAAAAAATAATTGAAAAAATACTTTTTTTTTTTTTTAAAGAAATATGGGGGTAGCCTCAGATCCCATAGATTAAGGGCTCCGTCCCACAAGACTGTCCCTCTCCCTCAGACACCAGTTGCAAGTCTGGGCCTCCAGAACTTCTGGCTGACCAGCTTCAAGTTGAGGTTCCCGTGATCTTCTCTTTGGGTTTGATTAATTTGCTAGAGCAGCTCACTGAACTCGGGGAAACACGTAATGTTTACTGGCTTATTATAAAGGATACAGATGAAGAGATGCATAGAGCAAGGTATAGGGAAGGGGCACAGAGCTTTCATGCCCTCTCTGGGTGCACCACCACTGTCCAGCAGCCTGCAGGTGTTCAGCTGTCAGAAAGCTCCCTAAACCCTGTCCTTTTGGGTTTTTAATGGAGGCTTCATTATATAGGCATGGTTGATTACATCACTGGCCACTGGTGATCAGCTCAACCTTTAGCCCCTCCTATCCCTGGAGGTTGGGGGGTTGTGCCAAAAGTCCCAGTCTTCTAATCATGCCTTGGTCTTTATCGTGACCAGCCCCCATCCTGAAGTTACCTAGGGTCTGCCTGCCATCAGTCTCATTAATATACAGAAAGACATCACATTGGAAATCCCAAGGATTTTAGTAGTTGCATGCCAGGAAACAGGGATGAAGACCAAATACATATTTCATAGTATCAAAGGTGCATTAAACAATTGTGATTTCAAGTAAAAAATCTAATTTCATATGACAAGTTGGTGGTTTATCTGAAATTTCTACTGAAATGGGCCTTTTTAAACTTTTTAAATCTGTTTTTGCTTTTAGCACAAATCAAAGAATTTTGGAAAGGAGACCTTCTGTCCATCTACTCCATTAAAAATATGTTTTTAGTATTTAAAAAAAATTTCCCAAAGAAGAAAAAATGTATATGTGTGGGTATGAAATTGATCATTAGTATTTTCAGCTTTTCTTGTTAATTAGGCATTCCAAGAGCAGAAAACTGTTTTCAGGTATTACAGCCTTTCTGTTAAGATTATTTGAGTCACGTTAACATTCATTTTTATTCTTTCCCAGCTTCTGAAAGACCATGCCTCATCCATACCTAACGCAGAGTCCTGGCCTGTCGTGGGTCAGTTTTCAAGCATTGGCTCCTTGGGAGCTGATGAATCAAAGTGGTTATGTTCTGAGTTTAAAGAGAGCATGCTGACACTGGGGAAGGAAAGCAAGACTCCAGGAAAAAGCTCTGTCCCTCTTTACTTGGTGAGTTCTCGTTCTCATTGAGGTCATTTACTTTTATTCTCTACACAGGAGAATTGAAAATTGGTCCTCTTTGTAATGGAGAGATGTTTTATTCTGTGATTTTTTTTTTTTTTTTTTTTTTGGCGTGGGAGGGGGCGGGGTACAGAAAGAGCAGTACATTAGCATCGTCATTTGTAATCAAGTTGCCTTAATATCCAGTGCTAAGAGCTTGCTGATTTATTCAGGAGCTCCATTGCAAACACAGACTGGCCTGTGATTTTTCTATCCTTTCTTTCAGGTTGCTGCACCAAGGAAGAAAATATTTGATGTAGCATAGCCAGCAGAATTAGGGGCATTTTTAATTATTTAGAGACCTGTGAATTAATAGTTAATTTTCCATTCAATGTTAACTTGAATTTCAAAGGAAAAAATATTCAAATTGAAGTATAATTTTACATCAAATATGGTTCTTGTTTCATTACTAATTCATTTTTTTGTAAGATGAGAACTTTTAAAAATTTAAAGTATATTCTCTAATTTAAAAGTATTTTTAACAGATTTTCATTTTCTTAAAAGCTGATTATCATTCTTTTTTTTCAACATGGTACCTTCTGAGTTTTATTGTTTTTCTCTTATTTTTAGATCTATCCTTCTGTGGAAAATGTGCGGACCAGTTTAGAAGGATATCCTGGTAATTCTTGGGGAGACTGTGTCAGTTGTGTTTTATGTATATTTCATGAATGTCCTGGTAAAATTTTACCAGTATTGGTTAGAAATTTGGAGATGGTTTTCACTTAACTGTATAAGGATCATGAAAATAGGCAATATCAAGCTCTACGTTCTGCAGATGATACCCCTCAGTTTGGGTGTGTTATTAATCCTCACAGAAACCCTCTGCACAATGGTTTTCATTTTTACTGGTAAGGTAACCAGCAGGTTAGTTGTCCAGACAAGATAGCCAAATAAAATCAACTTCCCCTTACTCTTCAGTGCCTTTTCAGAGCTTATCCAGCATACCTTCCTCTCATCTCTTTCCACATCCTCCCTTCCTGTGTTTGAGGTACCATGTGGTCCTTTTAAATGCCTGATACAGATATATTTAAGGTCTGGAATTTTTAAAATTTTGCCTTTGGTGTAACATTGTTGATGTGTCTATTCTGTCAAGGGCTTCACCTGCAAATGCCTAAGATTTTTTGTAGGCATCCGTCAACCTTGTCCATTTCCCTTATACTCATACCAGGCACTAAACCTTTATTCGGAATTCAGCAGCCCCCTAGTTAGTGTAATCAGGAGGTGTTAACCGAAAACCCAAATAGTGGCTGTCTCTGGAAAAAGCAAAGTCTAATTGGCATTGGCATTTGCTGATGGCTAGAGCAGAATGTGCTGAATTAGTCCATTTATTGCTTATCAGGCTCAATAAGAAAAATCTGCCAGAAAAATCTCGCTAGAGTTTGGAGTGTATTTGCCCATTTTTTTGCTTTTTAATGGAAAAACCAAAATTACTTCACTGAGACTCAGGGATACAGTAGTGGTTTTTCTTTGATCCTCTTTTTGCGCCTCTAATAGGCTAGATTCATTCAAAGTATATGTTTAATGGGGAACAACATGGTATTTTTAACAAAGCTGTTTTATAACTGGCTTTGAAACTGAATGTTTTTAGTTATTTGAAGTTGAAGACAGGACATGCCCTATTTGATATGTCAGAGATGTTTGGATATAGATCTCTTTGGGTATAGATCAGTGTGGAGAAGTTCCAGCATGTGTTTGGAAAGTCACTGATAAATCCACTGTGGAGTTTTCTTCGTTTCAAAAATGAGCAAGCATTGACTTCTAATTGTATTTCCACTTGGAACTTTCTTTATTCTCTTTGCAAGAATAAGGCTTTTAGAATTCCTTTTTTCAAACTGAACTGTTTACTGAATGTTTTGTTTTTTAGCCATTCTTTTCTATTTGTCAGAATCTGTTCAGCCAGTACAAAGTCTGTTTGGAAATAGTGTGTAAAGGTGAAGTAGAAGGAGCACTGACATCTCGTCCTAGATTTCCTCCCCAAGTGTCACGGTCTTGGGCAAAAACAGAGGCTGTCCAGCTGTGTCTTATTTGCATAAGGAGAGTAGGATGGGCCAGGATTCTAACACCTCAGATCTATGCAGTTATAGATGTTAAATTACCATCACCAAGTAATTCAATTATAATTTTTTCTTTTCAAAGTGTACTTTTAATGGGGAAAAGCGTGGTATTTTTAACAAAGCTGTTTTATAACTGGCTTTGAAACTGAATGGTTTTAGTTATCTGCAGTTGAAGTTTTGAAACTGAATGGTTTTAGTTATTTGCAGTTGAAGCTTTTGCAGGAAAAAGCTCTGTTCCGCTTTACTTGGTGAGTTCTCGTCCTCAATGAGGTAATTTACTTTTATTCTTGACACAGGAGAAGAATTGTAAATAGTCCTTACATTCCTGATGGGAGAAATCTTTTTAATGTGTTCATAATTCCTGCTCTGAATGTTGAATGGGTTTCTAAAAAGTGATTAGCAAGTTGTCATTAGTTTTCACTATGTTTGTGTTACATGAGCCTTATTTAAAGGCATCCCATGACTATACTTTGTAAAGTATATGATCATCACTTACTTTTGCTTATAAGTCTGGATGTTTATAAGATTTGTATAAAGTTAAAACTGAAGGAAGGAAATCTCATTAAGAGAACATATCTAATGCAAGTATAGAGATATTCTTTCAAATAACTGTTCTGTAAGATGAAGTAATAGAAGTAGTTTTTTTCCTGTTACCTTCTTGCTGTTTATTATAGATTTTCCTCTTAATGAGGGCTCCTCAAATTATATTTCATAATTTTTATTGTTTTATTTTTCTTTTAAAAGCTGGGGGCTCTCTTCCCTATAGCATCCAGACAGCTGAAAAACAGAATTGGCTGCATTCCTATTTTCAGTAAGTAATTGGTTTAGACTGCTGCTATTGCTTCTTTAGGAATTAGAATGTTATTTATGTCACTGGTTTGTTTTTTTTAAAAAGGAACTTTATGTAATATAGCTATATTCTTTCATCTACATATGTTAGTGATAGAAATAATTTAAAACAAGGTTTTGAATTTTTTTTTGGAATAGGTTCTTAATACCAAAGAGGAAAATTTATTGCTGTGAGGTTTCTATTTAAATATTGGCATGCCAAGAAAGATAAATAAAAGATCATGCTGGGTAGTTTAGAATTTACATAAGCAGTATTTTAGTTCATTTTTCCAAAATATAAAGTATCATTATTCTGTCTGTACCATCATATGTGCAGCTGCAAGCTTGGTGAGGGCAGATTCTATGCTGCTGTTTCCTGAGGATACAGGATAGTATCTGGCATGTTGTCAAGAGTTCAGTAAATGCTGAGTGGACAAGTGAAGGGAATGTGCTTCATCCTTCTCCAGCCACAGCAGTTGCACAGCCTGCATATGCAAGGCCAGTCTGTTTCATGCTTGTCTCAACAGGTGTTTGCTGTGCTGGTTAGCCAGAAATGAAAGTAGAATTACTTTGAATTATAGCTTTCAGCTGTAATTCAGTGTGTTATCCTGAAGCTTTTCTTTAATGCTTTCTTGAGAGGTTTTTCCTTACAGAGGACATTTTTTTATATTGAACTCCTTTCAGTATTATATTATTAAATTCACTTGAATGAAGACAGTGATGGTACCTACCTAAGCCTGATTCTGTTTTCACAGACGATCTGGTAATCTGGGGGGACCATCCTCCTATAAGTAAGGATTGTTGCTTCATTATATAGGTTCCCATAGAACCATAGTCTACAGTATTGGAAACTTAGAAACCAAACTCAGATTTGTGAATGTCAGCATTTGACTAAAGTGTTTCTGCCCTCGCTTTTCAGCATTCATTTTTTTCATATACTGTTTGTATTTTGTCTTTTTTGTATTTTGTTTCATTCAACAAGCTTTTGCTGAGCCTGTATCGTAACACTCCATGGGAGCATGATTCTTCCCTTTAAGGAGCTCACAGTTCAGGCAGGAGACATATGCACACATGCTGTTAAAAGCACAACAGAAGGGCCAGGTGCCGTAGCTCACACCTGTAATCCCAGCACTTTGGGAGGCCGAGGCGGGCAGATCACGAGGTCAGGAGATCGAGACCATCCTGGCCAACATGGTGAAACCCTGTCTCCATTAAAAATACAAAAAATTAGCTGGGCGTGGTGGCGGGCACCTGTAGTCCCAGCTACTCGGGAGGCTGCGGCAGGAGAATGGCATGAATCCAGGAGGTGGAGCTTGCAGTGAGCCAAGATTGCGCCACTGCACTCCAGCCTGGGCAACAGAGCAAGACTCTGTCTCTAAAAAAAAAAAAAAAAAACCAGAAATAATATGTATGCGTGTATGTATGTTCATGGCAAAAATGGAAAGGCTATATGCTGAAAGGTTACAGTTCTTGTGAGAAGTGGGAAGTTTGTAATTCTAAAATGGGCATGCGTTATTTGAACGCAGTTGTATAAAATATCACAGGTCACAGAGTCGTGTAGCCACTGTTAATTTTTAGATAATAGGCTTTTTCTTTTCATGCAGTTTCCTAATATTAGGATTAAGATCAATTTGTTTTATTTTGTAATTAGTGACTTGTGTCTTTTCTGTCACTAGCAAATGGTCAGCTGAGACTTCTGGCCGCAGCAATGCCATGCCACATATTAAGACATATATGAGGCCTTCTCCAGACTTCAGTAAAATTGCTTGGTTCCTTGTCACAAGGTAAACAGTCCTTACATTCCTGATGGGAGAAATCTTTTTAATGTGTTCATAATTCTTGCTCTGAATGTTGAATGGGTTTCTAAAAAGTGATTAGCGAGTTGTCGTTAGTTTTCAGTATGTTTATGTTACATGAGCCTTATTTAAAGGCATCCCATGACTAATCCCTTTGTAAAGTATATATGATCGTCACCTGCTTTTGCTTATAAGTCTGGATGTTTGTAAGATTTGCATAAAGTTAACATTTACTTCTATTATTTAATACCTCAATAGGGGTTATGCAAATTGACATTTGGGGTAAGTACAGAAGAATAATGAAATGTTAAAATTAATATTTTTTTCTTAGTTTCTCCTTAAGTAATTAAAACCCGAGGCATTCAAATCTCTTATGTGTCCTTTTCTAAAACATCTTTAAGATGTAATTCACATACCATAAAACCTGCCCATTTAGTCTCTACTATTTAATGGTTTAGTATAGTCACAGAATTATGTAACCATTGCCATAATCTAAATTTAGAATATTTTCATCACCCCTATAAGAAACCACCTACCTGTTGGCATTTTTGTGTCTATTTTTATAGGAAGATAAATTGCTATGCCCTTTGAAAACTAGAACTTTAGTTCCTGACTCCCAGGCTGAACCGAACGATTAGGCATCTCTTCATTATTCAGTAACATAATTAATGTCAATAGCAACTAATTAAAGTATCACAGAGTAGAATTATTTCTTTAAGAGAGGAACAGCACTCATGAACAAACTTTTAAACAAAAGAGCCACTTACATCTTCTTGGAGAAAGAGAAAGATTTATTTTAAGGAACTGGCTCATGCAGTTGTGGGGGCTGGCAAGTCCAAAATCCATAGGGCAAACCAGCAGCTTGGAGATTTAGTAAGACTTGGTGTTGCAATCTTGAGTTTCTTTCTACTTTATTGGAAAAGTTTAATTTAATGTCTGTTTGGGTGTTGTTTTCCCTCAAAGTGTAATAAAAAGGTGATGTACTTCACAGAAATTGCGTATTATTGATTCTGTTTCAAGGGTATTAAGGGAAGTGGAGATTAAAGTAACCCTGTGAGTAATCTTTTTCTAAAGGCAAAGTTTTTGTAGTTCAGTTCAATGGTAGTGTGTGCTTCACTGTGGGAACACAAAGAGCCAGGAAGTATGAGCCCTGCCATGCATGTGACCCTGTATCCTAGGTGTCTACCTTTGTAAGCACTGTATTGTAAGCACTCTTAGAAATGTATTGCCTTGCTGGGGCAGAGGCAGGATCAAATGAGAGATCAGCTAAACTAAGTAAAGAGGTGCTGTTGTAAGGAGGCCTAGAAGTAAGCCTGAGAGAAAACCCAGATGGATTAGAAGGAACTAGTGAAGACAAAGGCCATGGAGGTGGGAAAATACACGGGGTTTTCAAGGAACAGCCGAGTGATTCCATGAGGCTATGTAAAAGGAAACACAGGTTCAGATACCTTTAGCATGTATTTTCTAAAATTAAGTCAGAAAACATCCACTGTCAGTTTACTCATTTAGTATCTTGTCAGTTTTGTACTGTGAATATCTGCTTTAATGTTGAATGGCTGTTACTAAATTAAGCAAATTATAGTTATTTGAAGTTTATTGTAAGAACTTGAAATTTGTCATTATGGATTTGTAGCTTCTAGTTTTATTCTGTAATAACTGGACTGAAAGCTCTATCTACTTCCTAAATGTTTAAAGATTAATAGCAACAACATTCATTCAGCAATTTCAATACGCCAGATTGTTCTGGGTGAGCAGTCATGTGTATTTACTTATTTAATTCTCACAACAGCTCTATGATGACCAGGAGGCACAGAGTGATTAATAAGCTGCCTAGTATCATGCAGTAATAAGTGGTGGAACCCAGACAGCAGCACGCCTCTTCTCTACTGTCTGATGCCCCTCTTAATCCACGTACAGGTTTAGTGTACCTGTTTTCTTTTTTTTTTTGAGACAGAGTCTTGCTCTGTCACCCAGGCTGCAGTGCAGTGGTATGATCTCAACTCACTGCAAGCTCTGCCCCCTGAGTTCACGCCATTCTCCTGCCTCAGCCTCCCATGTAGCTGAGACTACAGGCGCCCGCCACCGCGCCCAGCTAATTTTTTGTATTTTTAGTAGAGATGGGGTTTCACAGTGTTAGCCAGGATGGTCTCGATCTCCTGACCTCGTGATCCACCCGTCTCGGCCTCCCAAAGTGCTGGGATTACAGGCGTGAGCCACCGCGCCCGGCTGGTGTGCCTGTTTTCTACAAAGACTAGTTAATTCCGAAGAAATTGTGTCAGGCTTTACTTTGATTGTTGTATAAAAGAGGAAAGGGACATTGGGCATTCCAATATGATTGCAAGATTTCTAAGAAACATAAATAACAACTTAGATACATAGAGCCCACTCTCTCAGCCCTTCCATAACCAAGGAAAGTGTAGATTCCCAATATAAGTGGCATCTCCCAGTAAGCAGCTCCCTTGATTAGGTTTGGACATTTTGTCTGTCTGTCACTTTTTCTGAATCTGCCAGAAAGAATGTTCCCAAACCGAACTCATCATATGTAGATGGAGATTTGTTTTCCCAACATTCTTGTTTGCCCTTGTGGCACCTGTCTCTTATTACCAGGTTTAAAGCCTGAATGTCCTCTTTCACTCTTCCTTCAAATGTTGGGCAAACATTTACTGAGGTCCTCCTGTGGATGCCTGGCACTCAGGATAAAACAGAAGATCTAGATAGTGCCTTTTAGATGCTCACAGTCTCTGATGTGAGGAGCCAGACACAGAAATAATTACAATAGGAAGAGACCAATTCTGTGCTTGAGGTGGGCACGTGGATGCTTTGGAAATAGCTATCAAAGCCTATTCATCTTTGAAATGTTTCAAAAGTTTCCTATACCAGTCCTTGCAATTACCAGGTCAGAAACTTATCACCTGGACTTCTGAAAGGGTTTCCTATCTGTTGTGCCATTACGTGGGTGTTCTTCACAGGCCACTCATCCTGGTTGCCCATGCCCCTTCACCTTTCTGAAACGTAGAGTTTCCTCATTGTCCTGTGTTCAGAATTCCCCACGTCCTGTAGGCTAAAGTACAGATTCCTCAGTTTGGAAGTCATGCCCCAGCCACACCATTTTCACCATTCTTACCCATTAATACCCAACAGGAACTTTGAGAAGAAGCCAGGCTAGCCTCCTTTGCCCCTGAAGTCATCCAGCCAGGAGCCCATGTAGTTTCCTCTCCTGATCCTTTCATCCCTTTTCTCTGTTTCTTCAGTTGCTACTCATCTTTTAAGAGTTGTGTTCAGGTCCCATCTCCTCCTGGAGCCTCTTTCAGCCTCTGCTGGTCCCTCCCTGTCCAGATCCTTAGATCCATGTGCCGCCAGTGGAGCTCACAGCTCCTACACCTCACTATTTTGTCTCTCAAGCATGAGCTTTAGCATTGTCAGACAGTACTAGATGAGATGGTCATGTCTACTATTGAACAAGTCTTGCCGTGGACAAGTTTCTTAATCTCTCTGAGCCTCAGACTTCTCATCTGAACAGCAACTATGAAGGTTTGAGGTGCCAACCATGGTGACCTGTGGGAGTAAGAAGAACGGGGCAGGGGAGAGAATTGACCTGCATTAAGTAGCCACCATGTGGCAGACACTTCTGGTGCTTTACCTACATAGTAGTCTCTTTCAGTCCCCACAAGAGCTGTGAGGTGGCATTATCCCCTCCCTCCGCTCAATGAGGAATAAGGCAGCAGAGTTGAGGCAGTTCTACCCATTACTCAGCAAATATGTATTGGCCACTGTGGCAAGAAGAGAGTAATTAAGATGAGGTTCTCATAGAATTTACATTTGCATGAAAGAGATTTACCAAAGAATTCATTGTATACATATTAATTAATTGCACTTGTAATGCTTTTTGACTATTCTACATAGGTGGGTTTTTACCCAATAAGACCTTAATTTTCAGTCTTTCAGCCAAAACATCACTTCTGGAGCCTGGTGGCTTCCATAATGCCCTAGATTCCTGCATTGTCAGTGTTCTTTCTCTATTCACTGTGGTTGCTTGTGTAATTATCTGGCTTCCCCTGTAGACTCTGAGGCCAAGTCCATGCCTGTCTTGTTCAGCATACCCTGGTGACTGGCCAGGTGCCTGACATGTGAAGGCTGACGAAGGCTAGGATGGAAGTGGTAACTGTGAAAGCACTGCCTAGACTGCATAATGGAACATGGGAGGGCCCTCAAAGATGATTCCTGAGTTTGGGATGTGGAGATGGGGATTGTCACTGATATCAGTATAGAAGTCAGGGAATGGAATTGGCCTCCCACAGTGGGATGATGGTGAATTTGATTGCAGATTCATTTATCATGGTGGGGACTTCAGGTGGAATTGTTTGTTGGAGATGAACTTAAAACTGTGGTGTACATATAGTATGTTTTGGAGTTTGGGTTAGTACTGATTGTTGACACCATAATCCTTTGTGACTTCCTGAGGAGAATATAGCAGATCAATGCCTGGGCACTGAAGAACATAGAAGAAATACATATCAGGTGGGCTTTTCATGCCTACCAGGTGTTGCATTGCCAAGCAAATGAATTGGATTCAAGCCATCCCTCCTGGGTTGAAGAGCAACTGGTCACACATTCTCCATGAAATAACCTTTCTTCTACTAAGAAAAATGTTATATATATATTCTGTTTTGGGTATCAGATTTAACCATTTTTATCCAGCACATAACTTCTGAGCACCTACTGTGGACCACACACTTTTCTAGGTGCTAAGAATGCAATAAACAATAAAACATCTTGACTTTATGTTCTGGTGCTGGGAATTATACAAAAAGCAAAGAAGTATGTTTATATATGCAAATGGTGGTAAGTGCTATACAGAAAAAATGGAATGATAATTTAGGTGCACAGTCTTTAATTCTAAATTCTTGGTACCATATGTAGTTCAATATTTGGATTTTAGAAAGATAATATGGTACCTATACTGTCTGTTAATATGCCTAGTAGTATCTGGACCAACACTTTATAATAAAACATTTTGGAAGCAAAGATCACAGGTAGCCTCATGTCATCTTAGTTCAACTTTTGTTGCCCATTGAGTTAAGATCAAGTTTTGCTATCAAATGAAATGAGTTAAATGCTTTATTTGAAATTTGGTTTAGGTAGTTGTTTTTAAATTTTCAGAGCTAACATGTAGTTCTTAACCAGTAGTTCCAGGCACAGTTCCAAGCACATTTTTTATATATATATATATATTAATTCATGTAATCCTCATAGCCATTCTACAGTGTATCCATGAATCCCCTTTTCAGATGGAAGAACTGAAGCACAGAGGTTAAACACGGTACCCAAGAACCCAGAGTCCCCACCCTCAAACACTGTCCTGTAGGGTATGAGTGCCCGGGTTGGGGAGGGAGGCTGCTCCTTAAAGAAGAGGGTCAGAGAAGGCCTCCTGATGTGGTGACATTCATGCAGAGACCTGAAAGAAGTAAGAGAAGAGCCATGTGGATGGGTCGCTGAGGGAAAGCATTCCTGTGTGGGGTGGGGAGTGGGAATATGCTTGCTGTGTTTGATTAACAGCAAAGTAAGTGTTACTAGAGTCAATAGAATGGATGGGTAGGTGAGTTCAGAGCAGTAGTGGGTGGCCAGACTTTGCCTTTTTACCTGCTTTCAGATATTACTGTTTCTTTGATGCCTCCTGGGTTGCCTGAGGCTTCATTAGTTGTGGGTCTATGGAAAGCAGTTCAATGAATGTTATAATTTGAATTGATTGGAATAATTGAGTGCTTTTCTAAATGCTTGTTCCATGAGATTTTGTAGAATAAGATGTGATTTTAAATAGCTGACTTTAGCTTATACTCAAATAGGGTGTCTCTCAACAGGACACTATTGTTATTTTGGTCAAGATAATTTTTTGTTATACAAGATTGTCCCATGCATTATAAGTTATTTAATAACCTGGCCCTCACATACTAACTGCCAAGTCCTGGTGAAAGCTGAAAAAAAAAAAAGCCTTATACATTTCTAAATATTCCCTAGATTTTATGCTCTGATGGACAATATCATCATCCTTGAGAATAAATTCAAAAGTTTATGAACAACGGATATAATATATCCTTTCATTTAATATATTTACTTGCTTTAGAATAGTGAGGCAAGACTGTAGAGAGCACTGGATTCTAGTCCAAATGAAGTGCTCATGCCCAGCAAATCTAATGCTGTGTCAGCAAAGTAGCAGACATACTAGATTTTAAGAATTGGATTTTAGTCAAAGGTAAATAGGTCAAAAGCTACATAAATTTAACTTTTGATATTTTTCTACTTTATTATTACTACTGATCCATACTAATGTTTGGGTTTGGAATGAATAACCAACTCCTCTTTATTAAGTACAATAAAATTAAATTCCCCAGAAAAAATTATAGGGGTAATAAGCACAGTGAATGATAGGCAGTATGAATTTTGACTTTTAACATGATAGACTTTGAAAAATAATCTAGAGCTACATATCCAAATAAGTGTTTGAAAGTAGGTGCTTTGGCCAAAAACATTGCCATTGCTCAAGTTTTCTTGCCACTCTTCCAAGTTCTTTCAAAATGAGTTGACATGACACGTTAGCAAATAAGTATTGTTTCTTAACAGACACTCTTTGTTTTCAGCCTTGCATTAGTTTTCTGTTCCTTTGTAATATATGATCACAAACTAAGAGGGCTTAAAACAATACAAATTTACTATTCCATGGTTCCCGTGGGTCAAGAGTCTGGGCGTGGATCAGCTGAGCCCTCTGCTCAGTGTCTCGCCAGGCTAAAATCAAGGTGTCAACCCAGCTGTGATCTCATCTGAAGCTTGGGGTCCTCTTTCAAGCTCACGGTTGCTTGTGGCTGTGAGCCTGAGGTTCCTGCTTTCTTGTCGGCTGTCAGCCAGGTATTCTCAGCTCCTAGGTGCTTCCCGTGGTGTTCTGCCGCATTCCTCATGGGGTGCTTCTTGGAAACCGGCAGGATGATCTATCTCAGAAAGGACCCAACCCAAGCCCACCCAAGATTATTTCCCTTTTGAGTAACTTAGTTAATTAATTGATAACCGAATTATGCAAGTGAAACTCCATCATATTCACAATTCTGGCTCATCCTCAAGGAAAGGGGATATACAGGCATGTGCACCAGGGGCCATCTTTCAATTCTGCTTTCCACAGACTTCACTGAATTTTTTTTTTTCTGAGATGGAGTTTCGCTCTTATTGCACAGGCTGAAGTGCAATGTCACGATCTTGGCTCACTGCAACATCCGCCTCCTGGGTTCAAGCGATTCTCCTGCCTCAGCCTCCTGAGTAGCTGGGATTACAGGCATGCACCACCACACCACGGCTAATTTTGTATTTTCAGTAGAAATGGGGTTTCTCCATGTTGGTCGGGCTCGTCTCGAACTCCCGACCTCAGATGATCCGCCCACCTCGGCCTTCCAAAGTGCTGGGATTATAGGCATGAACCACTGTGCCTAACCCACTGATATTTCTTTCCTAGTTCGATTTACCCTCTTATTATCCAATCTTGGCTGGAATTAATTTTTTACTGTTTCCAAAATTGGGGTTTGTTTTCTATAGTTAAGCAAAAGTACCCTTGTACACACTCGAAAGACTGAACCTCCGGCTCCAAAGCTCTTTGAGAAGTGAAGTTCTATACTTTCGTGGAGCCAAAAGAGGCAGCTGTACTGGAGTAAGGGACCAACCCCGCAGCATGACTGCTTTGGAGAACCATATTTACTTGGGTATGCAGAGTTTTTAAAAACAATAGTCCTATAAAAGATTCGTAGAATCACAAAAGATCTGATTTCCTAATCTTAAAAAATCTCATCCCCTTAGAAAATGTATTTTGTATGGTTCCTATTGGGTCTACATAATATCTTATTGCCTGTTATGTCTCTACCCATCATAAGTAGAGGATGTTGACTTCCTGATCATTTGGACTTTGTTTCATCCAGTTGACATTTCACAAATGTGAAAACTGGCTACAGAAGGTCAGGAGTTGGAATCTTATACAAATGCTAGCCTTAATATAGTTTTTAATCTTCCCTTTTATTATTTTAAATATAAATAACAGTTTTCATTTCCTCTCTTTCATTATGTGTTGTGACTGAGGTTCTGACTGAAAGCATTTTTCATAGACCCTGGGTCATGTTTTAGTATATAGTTGCCATAGTAACCACATCACCAAGAATCATAAAATCTGCACCAAAACCTTTTTTAATGAAGTTTCTGCTGAACTATCTGCATTAGAAGTTTCCTTTTACTGTAGAGAAAATGAGTTTATAATTATCAGGCTTCATTGCCTACCAGAATACTCATTGTGATCTTTGGTAATTATTCTTTAGTGTTTGTGCTTTCTGGCAGATTGGCTAATATAGTGCCTAGTTCGGTACCTGGCCTGTAGTGGCTCCAAACTGAATGAATGGTATCCCCCTTAATCTAACTGCAGTTTATTTTCAGACTGCTTCTCAGGTTTTATTTTTTTCTGTACTGTCTAGAATAACCATACTTTTCTTTCAAGTTCTAATTCAAATGCTCCCCTTAAAGTGAAACTTTTTGTAGCTCAGCAGACATTATTTTTTCCTTTGTGTTTTCATGGCGCTTTTTACTTGGTCCTTTTTACATCTTCCCAGTTGATTCCTTTTTTTTTTTTTTTTTTTTTTTTGAATATCTTTTCTCACTGCTTCTGTAGGCATCGACCTGATTGCTTCTTTCTGGATCCCTTTGCTTCCCTGTATCATGAGCTTCGGGTGAGCAAGGTGCCTGATCTTACTCATCTTTTTCTGCTTAGCATCTAACACTGCATGGCACATGGGTAGTGACCAAAAAATATCTCAATCAGTGCCCTTTTAAAAACTTATTTTTTTCAAATAGGTAACATACACAATATATAAATGGTATATAAAGAAGGTATGTCTTCCCATTCCCGTTCCCCAACCTGCTCCTCATCTGGAAACCACTACTACTAGTTGCTTGGGTTTAATAGCTGTAACCCATCAACATTTTTAAACCCAGGGTCCACAAATGATGACGTTACCCAGTCATCTAGCATATTATGGAGGAAATAACCTGAGATAGAGTCCAAAGATCCAAGTCCTAATTTGAGATTGCCACTTACTAGCCTTGCCACTTAAATTTTGGAAAACGCATTTATACCCTTGGCTTTTATCTCATTTATGGAATCCCAAGGATGATGATAGAAAACATGTGGTTGTTTCCTTTTAAACAGTATGCTGTGTTTAATATTAGTTCACTGCTTGATTTTTCATGTCTCTCATATTCATTAGGCCTCTTAGGATTTAAGAAAGCACCTTATAAAGCCTTTATCTGTTTTGCCTGTGTAACACATCCGTATAACATATATGACCTTAAGACATATTCAGGCTGGGTGCAGTGGCTCACACATGTAATCCCAGCACTTTGGGAGGCCAAGGTGATCG
Organism: Macaca mulatta; assembly: GCF_049350105.2. Taxonomy (NCBI): domain Eukaryota; kingdom Metazoa; phylum Chordata; class Mammalia; order Primates; family Cercopithecidae; genus Macaca; species Macaca mulatta. The sequence goes on from NC_133412.1 coordinate 163,268,262, forward strand.
GATCACCTGAACTCAGGAATTCGAGATCAGCCTGAGCAACATGGTAAAACCCCATCTCTACCAAAAAATTTATTTAAAAAAAAGGGGAGGGGGCATGGTGGTGTGCACCTGCAGTCCCAGGTACTCAGGAGGCTGAGATGGGAAGATAACTTGAGCCTGGGAGATTGAGGCTGCAGTGGGTCATGATGGCACCACTGTACTCCAGCCTAGGCAACGGAGCGAGATCCTGTTTCCAAAAAAGATCTTTTCAGAGATATATAGCCTTTACTAAACCAAATATGTGGTTATTTTTATTTTTACTTTTTTTTTTTGAGACAGAGTCTCGCTGTGTCGCACAGGCTGGAGTGCAGTGGCGTGATTTCGGCTCACTGCAACCTCCGCCTCCCGGGTTCAAGGGATTCTTCTGCCTCAGCCTCCCGAGTAACTGGGACTACAGGTGCATGCCACCATGCCCAGCTAATTTTTGTATTTTTAGAAGAGACGGGGTTTCACCGTATTGTCCAGGCTGGTCTTGAACTCCTGACCTCGTGATCCGCCTGCCTTGGCCTCCCAAAGTGCTGGGATTACAGGCGTAAGCCACTGCGCCCAGACATATGTGGTTAATTTTTAAATTGCTCACAATTACTCTCTTTAATCAGGACAAGTACAGTCAGCCACATTTATACATTCAGAGAAACTCAAAATTAACAGTTCACTTGAACTTATTAGGATGTTATATTAGCTGGCGATTTCCTCTTTTGATTGGTTACTTGCTTTTATGGAGAGATATTTATGGTTTTTAATAAGATTTTCCTCCCATCTGTTTTGATCCTACCATAAAATCATCCCATGTTTGATGGGCAGCCGGTTGTTAGGGAAATTATTGGGACATGATGACAACTGTGGTATTTAAATTTTACCACAGGACTAAGCAGGAGGAAGATGAGGTTTAAGAGAAGCCTTGGTTAGTGCCTAGGTGTAATTGGCAAACCCAATGAGAACAGTTACGAAAGTTGTGTATTGTGGGTGGTCAGAAGCAAGGTGGGTACCTAACACATGCTGGATCACTGTTAGAGTTGCCTAGCAACTGACAGGCAATGCGGTTAGTCAGGGATGAGCAGAAATGTTGGTGCTGCCACTTCAGGAGAAAACGAGACAAGTGCTTGACTGAAAAATCACTGGCTTTTTGAGGAAACATAAAAGACATTCTCTCTCCTCTGCTTTTCAATATTACTATGCAGTACTCGTTCTCTAATGTCTGTTGCTTTGATTCTGAAACAAATCATCTCTTTTTGTTCTCCTTTGTCTGAGTATTTTGGTGAAAATAAAATTGGATTACACAAGAAAATACTTACAGATGTCATTGGGTAGACTTGGTTGCCTGGCCCTGTGGCTCTAAGATATTGGGATTAGCTGGTATGCTTCATGTGCTTTGTTACAAATGTTGGTTATCAGTACTAACGCCTACAAGTGACTTCCTTTATACAATAGAGATGATTCAAGGTCATATTACTATCCTCCCCTGCCTGCATTCTGGTACAAGCAGACTGAAGACAGCATACCCCTTACTAAAGTCTCGTGAACATCATCACGATGGAAAAAAGCTTGAGACCCCTGACTCAGTGCCTCTAGACCCTTTGCACACTGGCATTGCTAGTCACTAAGTGCACATCTGGCTTGAGATGAGGAGGTGCTACCTGGAATTTCCCACCAGGGACTGGCCTCCAAAGAAAGCCTCTCTCAAGTAATATAGCAAATACTTGTATAGTGCTTACTGTATGCTGGCCCAGAGCTTTTTTACACTAGCTCATTTAATCCTCCAAATTAGGAGCTAGGTGCTGTTACTATCCCCATTTTAGAGATATGAAAACTAAAGCATAGAGAGCTTAAATAGCATGCCCCCGGGTGACCCAGTTGGGAAGCAGGAAGAGCTAGGATTTAGACCCAGGTAGTCTGGTGTGACTATTTCTTGTTTATGTGCCAGGTGCTGTCCTAGGTTTTAGTTATAGATGATGGACAAGACAGGTATGGTCCCTGCTTTCATGGAACTTGCCTTCTAATTGATGTAGACCTATCGCCTCTGCTTTGGGATTGGCACAGAAACATTATTACAGGAGAGTCAGCAGGATGGTGACAGGCCGAGAGAAGGAAGGGAGGAAGCAGGTTGCCTATAAGGTTGTGAGCACAGCTCTCTGGGAGAGTTAAACATGCTGTTAGGCTTTGTGGAGCTGATCATCAGCCCCAAGGAGGCTGCTCCTCCAGCTATCTCAGGTCTTAGTGGGAACCTTCCTTGTGCTATGCAGCACCAATATTTCAGGCTCCAAAAAGACAAGAATAATTCCCAGGACACTGTGTACTGTGGGACTCAGGAAAACCAAGGTAAGGCACCAGCCTTCACACACTTTATAGAGGAATCATCTTCAGAGAGCTTTTCAAGGTCTCCAAGGACCTTGACCAAATGCTGACCATATATTGGACTATTCAGTCTTACTGGCCATGTGAACAGTCCATCCACTCTGCAGCCACACTCTTAAGACATTTGCTTCTGCTCTCTAGGCCCATTTCCCCATCTGTAAAACCAGGGGTTGGGCTAAATCAGTGGATTTTATACTGTGTTCCTTGGAGCCCTGTGGGCTCTGGAAACCCCTTTCGGAAACCACCACAACAGTGGGCAGAGAGAGACAAGTGCAGGTAATTCACCCAGAGATACTTGCCCCTGTTTGCTTAAAATGTTTCCTTTGAACAAAGGGTTCTCCAGGTTTAAAAAGAAAATTTAAAAAAATCATTATAATAGATCATCTCCCAGGGCCCATTCTAACAAACATTTCATAGTTCTATTAAAAGCATTAACCATTTCCAAACCTTACCTTTGTGACGTGCATTAAAATTTACTAAGCACTTGCACCTAGATTATTTCATTCATTCCTCATTATAACCCAGTGCAATGAGCAGATGGTGTTAAGTCCGTATTGTAAGTGAAGAAATTGGTGACCTAAGTACATAACCACAAGGTAACACAGCTAGCCAAAAGCAAACTCAAATCTTACAAGTCTGTTGCTCTTTTCAAGTCCTTGTATTTACTGCCTTTCCATTATAGGAGGCAGACTAAAACATTGGAACATTTCATTAGAAAATAAAACAGTAAGCAGTTTTTGATTATCACATGGGTTACTATTAAATATGTACTCAAATTATTTGGTATAGTATTCTAAATACCAATTTTGACCTGAAATTTGAAAAGCAATTTTTTTATCCTTCTTGGCAGTAATTTTTGGCATTTTGGATTATTGATGTGATGACTTCTAATTCCATCTGTGGGATCAAGGATAGATGGATCCTTTTAAAGACTAGGTCAGTAGGTAGGCTAGACTATGCCATCGGGCACCAAAGCCTCCATTTAGAGTCCAACATGGCTGTGAAACACTGCTTGGCAGGGGGAGGGTCATGATAGGCCCACGACTGAGGAACAAAGTGAGGTTGCAAGTAGATTTGTCCGAATCTATTTGGTGGTTTGTCAGACTTTACACTTGAAAAACCCCACAGGCAAGTATCTAATCTCCTTTAGTGTTCTGCTCTTATCTGCTTGAAAATATGCATCATAATCATTTTCATTTTTCTTTTCCTGCTGGCGTTTCTTTGTTAATACACTGTATCTGTAAGACCTGATATCTACCCTGGAAACACAGCTGATGTGTTGCATCTTCCTAGTAGTTAATCTCCCAAGATTCTTCAACATCTGCAGAATTTTGAGACAGGATTTCACTCTGTCACCCGGGCTGCAGTGCAATGGCATGATCACTGCTCACTGCAGCCTTGACCTCCTAGGCTCAGGTGCTCCTCCCTTCTCAGCCTCCCAAGTAGCTGGGACTACAGGTGTATGCCACCATGCCTGGCTAATTTTTTTTTTGAGACGGAGTCTTGCCCTGTCACCCAGGCTGGAGTGCAATGGCGTGATCTCAGCTCACTGCAACCTCTGCCTCCCGGGTTCAAGCAATTCTCCTGCCTCAGCCTCCCAAGTAGCTGGGATTACAGGCACCTGCCACCAAGCCTGGCTAATTTTTTTATGTTTTTAGTAGAGATGAGGTTTCACCATGTTGGCCAGGCTGGTCTCCAACTCCTGACCTCAGGTGATCCGCCCACCTCAGCCTCCCAAAGTGCTGGGATTACAGGCATGAGGCACCGTGCCCGGCCTATGCCTGGCTAATTTTTGTATTTTTTGTAGAGAAGGGGTTTTGCAATGTTGCTTAGGTTGGTCTTGAATTTCTGAGCTCAAAATTCTCTGTCTGCCTTGGCCTCCCAAAGTGCTGAGGTTACAGGTGTGAGCCACCATGCCCAGCTCCTCTTCCTCTTTATTCACCAATATTTTCATTCCACCCTTTTTTGGCTTTCAAAATTAGTCATTGTCATTATTATTTTACAGTCACTTGTTTACAGTTACCCACAAGTTTACTCATTTCTTTGTACCTTTTTCTTCCTGGTAGCCCTGTCCTTTCAAATAAATTCAGTTTTATTCCTGAACTGTATCTTTTGTAGTTATTTCATTGATGCCTTCTTACTGGCAATAAGCTCTGATTTATCTAAAACTTCCTTTATTTTAACCCTCATTTTTGAGTGATAATTTAACTGAATTTAAAATTCTCTGGCCAGACGTGGTGGCTCACGCCTGTAATCCCAGCACTTTAGGAGGCTGAGGTCAGTGGATCACTTGAGACCAGGAGTTCAAGACCAGTCTGGGCAACATGGCGAAACTCTTTGTCTCTACTAAAAATATATTAGCTGGGCATGGTGGCTCACACCTGTAATCCCAGCTACTTAGGTGGCTGAGGCACAAAAATCGCTTGAACCCAGGAAGCGGAGGTGGCGGTGAGCTGAGATCGCTCCACTGCATTCCAACCTGGACAATAGAGCAAGACCCTGTCTTGTTGTTGGAGTGGGGGGGAACCTGGGACAAAGTAACTGCCAACTAAGATTTTTTTTTTTTTTCCTTTTAAGACAGAGTTTTGCTCTGTCACCTAGGCTTGGCTCACTATAACCTCCACTTCCTGGGCTCAAGTCATCCTTCCACCTCAGCCTCCCAAGTAGCTGGGACTACAGGCATGCACCACCACACCTGGCTAATTTTTTTCTTTTTTAGAGATGGAGTCTCACTATGTTGCTGGTCTCACACTCCTTAGTTCAAGCAGTCGTTCTGCCTCAGCCTCCCAAAATACTGGGATTATAGGCGGGAACCACCATGCCTGGTCTTCCTCCAAGTTCCTTAAATATTTTTTTCCATTGACTTTTGAGCTCAGTTGTTAGAATTGAGAAGTTGCCATCTAATTATTGCTCCTTGTGGAAAAGCTGTCTTTTCTCTTTGGCTGCTTTTAAGATTTTCTTTACCTTTGGTATTCTTCAATTTAGCTCTGATGGATAAGTAGGTATGGATTTGTTTTTATTTAGTCTCAGCAGAGTTTGTTGTATTTCTTCACTCTAAAGAGCTGATTTTTCAACAGTTCAGTAAAATTTATTGGCTATCATTAAGCATATTGACTCTCACCTTCTCTTACTTCCTTCTTGCAACTCTTATTAGATGCTTGTTGGACCCTCTCATTCGATCTTCAGTTTCTTACTTTCTACCTCTTTGCCTCTGAGTTGCAGTCTACCTAATTTCTTTAGATCTTTCTTCTGTTTCATTAGTTTTGTTTTCAGCTGTGACTCGTGGTATTTAATTCAACAGTAGAGTTTTTAATTCTAGTGACTTTATTTTACTTTTGGACCTTCTTAGATACCATATATTTCATGGTTTAGAGTTCAGACCATAGTCACACTGCCTGAGTTCAAATTCTTACTCTATCATCTAGTACCTGTTGAAATCTTGGGCAAATGACTTCCATTTCCTTATCTGTTAAATAAGGATAGTAATAGAATAGGTATCTAATAGTTAAGAATGAAAATAATTAGATTATATGAAGGTATTAAAACAATGTTTCACAGTTAATAGATGCTGCATATTAGCTGCCGTTATTAGCAAATTTGTTTGATGCTGGTTTCATTATTTCTTTTGTATGTTGTTTACTTTGAAATCTTTTGTTTGCTTGTTTTTGTTTTTTGAGGTGGGGTCTTGCTGTGTCACCCAGACTGGAGTGCAGTGGCACGTGATCATAGCTCCTGGGCTCAAGTGATTCTCCCATCTCAGTCTCGCAAGTAACTGGGACTGCAGGTGCACACCACCCTGCCTGGCTAATTTTTGCATTTTATTTTGATATGGGATCTTGCTTTGTTGCCCTGGCTGGTCTCGAGCTTCTGGCCTCAAACCTTCTGTCTTGGCTTCCCAAAGCACTGGGATTACAGGCATGAGCCACCATGCCCAGCTCAAATCATTTTAAGTATACTTATTTTTAACTTGTCATCTAATCGGCCAATCATCTGAAGTTCCTGAAGGTCTAATTATATTTTCTGTTGTCTTGCTTATGATGGATTTGGATTATTTTCACTTTTATTTTACAATTTGTGTCTTCACTGAAGCTTTAACTATAAAAATTATCTGTGACTTGAGTGGACAGACCTCTGTACCTCCAGAGAGATTTTGTTTCTGCCGGTCTCTTCAAGAACCTGGAAACAATGTCTATGTTAATATCTTGATGTAAGGTAGGGGCAGATACCTAGCATTTCAATATTTGAGAGATCAGGTAGAAGAAAAGGAGTGACCAGAGAGGTTGAAAGCAGAAAGGAAGCCACAAAGTGTAGCAGAAAACAAGGAAAAAATATTACATTAATGTTTCAATTATGCCAGGGGATAGGAGGCACTGATGGTAGAATTCTCATGCTACGGAGAGATTAAGATGAGATTAAAGAAGTTTCCATTGGATATGGCAGTGTGGAGGTTTTCAGTGACTTTCAGTGGTTTCAGGATAGTGGTTTGGGGAAAAGTCTTATTGAAAGCACATAATAGATTGAAAGGTAAGTGGGATTCTCTGCAGTGTTGTACTGGAAGTTATAGCCAGTGCAATAAGGCAAAAAAAAAAAAGACATAAAGATTGTTAAGGAAGAAGTAAAACTATATTTTCAGAAGATATGATTGTGCATTTGAAAAACCCCAAGGAGTTTAAACATGATTTCAAGATTCACTATAAAAGCAGGGTAAGACTGTGATATCAGCATTAGAATAGATAAATTGATCAATAGAACAGAGTCCAGAAATAAACACATATATCATCAAACATTTTTGACAAAGGCATCAATGTAATTCAGTGGACGAAGGATGTTCTTTTCAATAAATAGTGCTAAAGCAATTGGATATCAATGCAGGAAAAAAAAAACCTTAGCCTATCTTAGGCCATAGACAAAATTAACTTCAGATGTATGATATACCCAAGTGAGAAAGCTAAAGCTATAAAGCCTAGAACAAGAATATCCTATAACCTTGAAGTAGGCAAGATTTAGTACATAAGACATAAAATGCACTTGCAAGAAAAGATTTACACATGTTTGGACTTCAAAATATTTTAAAACTTTACTTTGTCAAAAGCCACCATTTTGGGATGGAGGAAAGGTTTTTCTAAATAAGACCTCACACTCAGATGTTATAAAGTAAAAAACTGCACCTTGGATAACTTCCTTCCTCGCCCCAAAATGGAAGAAAGCAAGCAAAAAAGACCTTCTGAACTATAAAAGTTTTCATAAACAGTTATAACTGGGCAAACATTTACAACATAATTGTAATATATGAAAAGCACTGTGTGGTGGGCAGAATAATGGCCCCCCAAAGATGTCTTTGTGTAAATCCTCAGGGGCTGTGACTGTTAAATTACCTGGCAAAGGGGAATTAAGGTGGCAGGTGGGATTAGGTTTGCTAATCAACTGAGCTTAAAATGGAGTGGTTATTGGGGGAGGACCCAGTATAATCACAAAGATACTTACTAGAAGACAGACAAGTCGAGAGAGAGAGAGAGAGAGAGAGAGAGAGAGCACTGCATGAAAAGGACTCAGCTGACCTCATTGGCCTTGAAGATGAAGGAACACAGACATTCCAAGGGGAATGCAGGCAGCCTCTAGAACTAGAAAAGGCAAGGAAATGAATTCTTCCTGAGGGCCTCCAGAAGAAACACAACACTCCTAACACTTTAATTTTACTTTACTTTGTGTAAGATAATGAATCTTTGTTTTAAGTCATTAAATTTGTGGCATTTTGTTAGAGCAGCAGCAGGAAACTAATGGGCACTGCATATCAAGAGAAAAAAACAGTATCATAGTTTAAAAATTAATACTCCACAGAAGTAAACATCAGCATTCAGTAGTGATATGGGCTGACTGTATCCCCACCCAAATCTCATCTTGAATTGTAGCACCCATAATCCCCACGTGTCATGGAGGGGATCTGGTAGGAGGTAATTCAGTCATGGGGGTGGGTTTCCCTGTGCTGTTCTCATGATAGTGAATATGTCTCATGAGATCTGATGGTTTTATAAAGGGCAGTTTCTCTGCACACACACTCTTGCCTGCCACCATGTAAGGCATGCCTTTGCTCCTCCTCCTCCTGCCATGATTGTGAAGCATCCCCAGCCATGTGGAACCGTGAGTCCATTAAACCTCCTTTCGTTTATAAATTACCCAGTCTTGGGTATGTCTTTATTAGCAGTGAGAGAACAGATGTTATAGTAAATTGCTACCAGTAGAGTGGGGTGCTGCTATAAGGATACCCAAAAATGTGGAAGCAACTTTGGAACTGGGTAACAGGCAGAGGTTGGAACAGTTTGGAGGGCTCAGAAGAAGACAGGAAAATGTGAGAAAGTGGCAACTTCCTAGAGACTTGGAGGGCTCGGAAGACAGGAAGATGTGGGAAAGTTTGGAACTTCCTAAAGACTTGTTGAATGACTTTGACCAAAATGCTGATAGTGATATGGACAATGAAGTCTAGGCTAACATATTCCTAGAGGGAGATGAGAAACTTTTTGGGAACTGGAGCATAGGGGACTCCATGGCATTAAAACATGGCATTAAGTGTTTATGGCTTTTCCAGGCACATGGTGCAAGCTGTCAGTGGATCTACAATTCTGCGATCTGAAGGATGGTGACTCTTCTCACAGCTCCAGTAGGCAGTGCCCCAATGGGGACTCTGTGGGGCCTCTGACCCCATAATTTCCTTCTACACTGCCATAGCAGAGGTTCTCCATGAGGGCCCCATCCCTGCAGCAAACTTCTGCCTGGACATCCAGGCGTTTCCCTACATCCTCTGAAATGTAGGTAGAAGTTCCCAAACTTCAATTCTTAACTTCTGTGTACCTGCAAGGCCATTGCTTCAGAGGTGTGCTGCAGTGGTGGAACCCTCATGGAGAACCTCTGCTAGGGCAGTGCAGAAGGGAAATGTGGGGTAGGAGCCCACAGCTTGCATGGTGGGCCTGGAAAAGCAGCAGACACTCAATGCCAGCCCCTGAAAGCAGCCAAGAAGGGGGGCTATGCCCTGCAAAGTTACAGGGGCAGAGCCTGTCCAAGGCCGTGGTAGCCTACCTCTTGCATCAGCGTGACCTGGATATGAGACATGGAGTCAAAGGAGATCATTTTGGAGCTTTAAGATTTGACTGCCCTGCCAGATTTTGGACTTGCATGGGGCCTGTAGCCCCTGTGTTTTGGCGAATTTCTCCCATTTAGAATGGCTGTATTTACCCAATGCCTGTACCCACATTGTATTTAGGAAGTAACTAACTTGCTGTTGGTTTTACAGGGTCATAGGCAGAAGGGATGTACTTTGTCTCAGATGAGTCTTCAGACTATGGACTTTTGAATTAATGCTGAAATGAGTTTAAACTTTGGGAGGCTGTTGGGAAGGCATGATTGGTTTTGAAATGTGAGAACATGAGATTTGGGAGGGGTAAAGGGTGGCATGATATGGTTTGGCTCTGTGTCCTCACCCAAATCTCATCTTGAACTGTAGCTTCCATAATTCCCATGTGTCATGGGAGGGACCTGGTGGGAGGTAATTGAATCACAGGGGTGGGTTTTCCCAGGCAGTTCTCGTGATAGTGAATAGGTCTCACGAGATCTGATGGTTTTATAAAGGGCAGTTCCCCTGCACACGCTCTCTTGCCTGCCACCATGTAAGATGTGCCTTTGCTCCTCCTTTGCCTTCTGCTATGATTGTGAGGCCTCCTCAGCCATGTGCAACTGTGAGTCCATTAAACCTCCTTTCCTTTGTAAATTATCCAGCCTCGGGTATTTCTTCATTAGCAGTGAGAGAACAGACTAATACAAGTAGATACAGTTAAAAATACTTGATATGGTTTGGCTGTGTCCCCACCCAAATCTCATTTTGAATTGTAGCTCCCACAATTCTCACATGTTGTGAGGGGGACACAGTGGGGGCAGTTTCCCCCATACTGTTCTCATGGTACTGAGTAAGTCTCATGAGATCTGATGGTTTTATAAGAGGAAACCTCTTTTACTTGGCTCTCATTTTCTCTCTTTGCCTGCTACCATCCTTATCAGATGTGACTTGTTCCTCCTTGCCTTCTGCCATGATTGCAAGGCCTCTCTAGCCATGTTGGAACTGCGAGTCCATTAAACCTCTTTCCTTTATAAATTACCCAGTCTTGGGTATGTCTTTATTGGCTACATGAGAACAGACTAATACAGTATTTAATATTGTTTAGTAATCAGAGATGTCAAATTTAAATTAGACATATTTTACCTATTAGACTTGTAAAACTTTTAATAGATACTATCCACCTAGTGTTCTCAAGAGTCTGAGAAAAGCATACTTCTATACACTATTGCTAATAATCTAAATAGGATAGATGCTTGAGACAGAAATTGGACAGAATCTATCAAAATTAAAGATTATGTCCCTGTGTATACCTGCATACAACTTGAATCTTTTACAGTGAGAATATCTTTACACATCACTTGTGAAATGTCTTTTCAATCCATAAAACAGAACCTAAGAGTGATACAAGAAAACCTACAGAGAATGCAAAATGGAAGGAAACCTACAATGTCTGTGTTTGTGGCACACACACTGCTGTGGAGTTTTAGGAAAGGGACAACAGCAGCATTGGCTGGAGTCATGGTTTCCCGTCCACATCCATACAGCTGCTTGGCCTCCATCTTCTCCAGCACCCGCTGTTAACATTCTGTTTTATTGCAGCTGTCCGTGAACATGTTTGTCCCCTCATCCCTGGTCCTCTAGAAGTGTGGTGGCCAACGCCTCAGTCTGTACATTGTCTCTGTACTCTTTGTGCTGCTGCTGCTGCCTAGACTGTTAAGTAATTAATGATGAAAAGAAATATTTTATCAGTGGACATATGTTCCCATAACAGCAGTCATCCTTGGGGACTTGTACATCTTCTAAAAAAAAAAACTTAAAAGTGAATCTAATCAGCCACTCTAATTGGTGTTTAAGCAGGCATTGGTGATGGCAACTGTTCCCGTTACCAAAGTTCAGGTTTTGAAAAATGCGTGGAGCAGGGTTTGGCCCAGAGGTCATTTTCATAGCTCCCCACTTCCTTTCTTAGGCAGTTGTTTCCCCCATGTGTTATCATGAACATGCAACAAGTACTCCCCAGTGGTAAACCTCCAGTGAAACTCAGAGATTTTACCTTAGGGTGAGACTGCATCACTGGAGGGGAACACTGTAGTTCACGTGAGCATGGGTGTCTCTCATCATTGTAAACTCTAGCCTGGAAAGGGATTTTCGGTCTCACAGGCTGACAGCCCTCATTCTGGAGACAGGAACCTAAAGCCCAGGGAGGAGAGGAGTGGCTTAAGGAGTCACAGTGAGTGGGGAAGCCGAGACACAAACTGCTCCTGATTCAGGGTCCAGGGCTCTCTTCTCAGCATGTGCCTGCCTGCCTTCTCCATGTGCCTCACATGCCATTCCTGTGCTCTCCTGAGATTTCCTGTAGGAATTTTTTTGTCATACCTTATCAAGTTTACTCTTAAAAATGTAATGTTTGGGACAAAATATTCATATTGGGGACTGAGGTCAAACCTGTAATAAACAGTCACACCTCACAAGCCCCATGGCAGGGCATTCTACCACCATTTGCACTCCTTGTAGGCAAGGGGATGATAAACTGCCTAATTGAGCAACAGATCATTGGTCAACTTAGCTGTGGTGGCTTGGTGCCTCATTCAGCTCAGACTGCTATACAGAGCAGCTTATATATTTCATAGTTCTAGAGAATGAAAGTTCAATGTCAGGGTGTCAGCATGGCCAGGTACCAGTGAGGGCCCTCTTCTGGGCTGCAGCCTGCTGAGCTCTCACTGTGTCCTCACAAGGTAGAAAGCGGGCAAGGCAGCTCTCTGGGGTCTCCTTTATAAGGGCACCAGTCTCATTCATGAGGACCCCATCCTCATGACATAACTAACCCAAAGCCTCTGCTCCTGACACCATCACATTGGGGGTTAGGATTTCAACATATGAATTCTGAAGGACAAAACATTCAGTCCCTAACACTTAGTAATGGTCAACTTGTCTACCCTCAACCACAATTTCCAGAATTCCCTTTCTTGTATGTTTTCAATTAGGTGGGCCCCAAGGGAGATTCTTATATTTGGAGAGCAAATGTGATACAGCAGCCTTTTTATTTTTTATTTTTTATTTTTTTGAGATGGAGTTTCGCCTTTATTGCCCAGGCTAGAGTGCAGTGGTGCGATCTTGCCCCACAGCAACCTCCTCCTCCAGGGTTCAAGCGATTCTCCTGCCTCAGCCTCCTGAGTAGCTGGGATTACGGGTATGCACCACCACACCTGGCTAATTTTGTATTTTTAGTGGAGACAGGGTTTCTCCATGTTGGTCAAGCTAGTCTCGAACTCTCAACCTCAGATGATCTGCTGCCTCGGCCTCCCAAAGTGCTGGGATTACAGGCGTGAGCCACTGCGCCCAGCTGAGACAGCAGCCATTTTTATAACTCAGCGTTGTCACTGTGTCCAGCAGAAGCTGGACCTCACATCCCCTCACGTCCTCCTTCAGCTTTTCTAACTCCTGGCCCTCACCACGTGTGTATTTTTTCTGTGATGAAGGTCCTCTCTTTTGCAAGACATCCACACCTGCAGTGCCAGAGGCACAAAAACCACGTGGTTTTCAGTCCTCACAGTCTTCAGTCCATGCCTGTGGCTCCAGCTAGTTATTCTCCACTTTATGCTTATCCTCCTCTGGCTTCTGCCTGCCCTGTAGACTTCTAGCTCCAGCATCAGGACAAAGATAACAGCCTTATAAAGACTTTAACCAGCTCCTACAATTACATGATAATAAATTCCTGTAAGAAATACACACACACACACACACACACATATATATACATATATATATATATACACACACACAATTTCCTAGTTATGTTTCTGTGATTGAACCCTGACTGATACACCCCCAGAAGCTACTGTCTTATTCATCATGACTTTATTAAGCGTTTGGTGGGTAGTGTTTCTGGTGGAATGGTAGACCATGGGACCTCCAGAGTTCTACCCTAAGGATCTAAAGTAAATTAAATGCCCCACCTCTCTTTAGTGATGAAGCATCCCTCAGTATCCAACAACAACATAAACCATAGCACTTGGGAGAGAAAGCTGCCCAGTCCAGTAGACAAAAGAACAATGGAAGAACGAGGGCAGGGGGAACAAAATGGTGAAAACAAGTTCTCAACAGAAGCCAGGACAGGCAATGGACGATGGATTCCATGTGGAGAACAGAAGCTAGAACTCCTTTGGAGTTATGGGAGCAAGAGAGTCCTATGGTGTCGCTGTGCCTCATGAAAGACATGGTGCTTTTGCTGTACATGACGCCCACGTGTGCGCACACACACACACCCCACTCCCCTGCCCCCCCACCCCACAAGAGTTTGGAAATACCCCATGTTCCTGGCTGCCCCAGGTGCCAGTGATTCAAAGTATTACCCAGAATGTAAAAAGTTATTAAAGATATGTCAGGGAATGTTGATTTATCACCTAGACAACCTGCAAGTGACTTTCAGGTTCTCAGTGTTCACGGTAGAGTTTCTAAGGTTCCAGATGCTTAGAAATCTGTTAGAAGCCAAATACAAGGAGGGATTGGAGGAAGCCATCTGAAAGGCTGTCCTTGTGATCTCTTTTGAACTTTACTTTGGAATAAGCCCTCAAATCTTGGAATGCTAAGAAAACACAACTCATCGGGAAAGAATGAGAACAGCCTTCTAGAAGATACCTCTGTGTTGTCATGATACTGATAGTCAAGAGTTGGCTAGAAAGTGATCATCTACAAAGTGAGAAAAACACCTTAGACCCACTGGTTGGTTTTGCCTTTAGACTTTTCTCTTTGCCAAGGAGATGACCTGTTTTTACTAACAGGTCAAAGACCTAAAAGCAAGATGTCATCTTGGACTTTTAAAAAAAGGTTTTTTCCTAGAATCATAATACCACTTTATCATAAACATCAGCTTCCTCTTCACTTAATGTCTCAACGACGTCACAGACAGTGATGTTTATGATCGTGGTCCTTGTGCAAAGGTTTCCTGTCCTCAATATGGTTCATTTAGGAAGCCAGGAAAGTTTGTAAATAATGCTCTGTTTTCTTAAGTCAGCCTAATCGCGTCAAGATTTTTCCTTAGCTCTGATTTCCACCTTCTTCTTTCTCTGTTCCCATAGAACCCTTAACAAACATTACTCTTTTTATCTTACTTGGTCATTGTTTTTGTTTGACTCTCCAATTCCAGCAGACAATAGTTCCAGCACATAACTCAGAAAACATACTTGGTGCACCAGTGAGTGAATCTTGAAAAAGTCCCAGTCATCCACAAAGTCAGGCTGTAAAGAGTTTTCTGAATAGCTGAGGTTTATAAGTTTTAAAAATAAAATAGAACTTGGGTGAACCTAACTGAAAAAAATGTTTATTGTGGGTTTATGTTAATCTCTGACACATTGCTTGATTTTTTTTTCTTTTTCTTGAGACGAGGTCTTACTGTCTTCCAGGCTGGAGTGTGGTGGTGCGATCTCCACTCGCTGCAACCTCCACCTCCCAGGCTGAAGCGATCCTCCCACCTCAGCCTTCCAAGTAGCTAGGACTGTAGGTTCGCGTCACCATGCCTGGCTAATGTTTTGTACAAATGTGGTTTTGCCATCTTTCCCAGGCTGATCCTGGGTTTAAGTGGTCTGCCCACCTCGGCCTCCCAAAATGCTGGGATTACAGGAGTGAGCCACTATGCCTGACTTGTACCGTGATTTTTTAGCTACAACTCTTTGAACATATAAAACATCATTCTGAATGTACCATTTCTTTCTAGATACAAATAACAGTCTATTGCTCTCAGAGCTGTTTTCTTCACATTGAAAGTAGAAATTAGCACTACCTGGCAAAAAAACTGAAAAAGGAAATATGAGGCTTAAGATATTACTGCATAAGATAATATTAACTTTTTTCTTAAATGCTGGTTTTATATACAACAAAACCAGAAATCCTGGCTACTCCAGGATCGTGAAAAGAAAAGGGGCTTTAGAAAGAAAAAAATAAAATCTAAGGAAAGATAATTATTTTAATAGCTGCCCTCAGGAAAATGCAGATGAGGGTGAAGCTATCCCAAATTAGCAATTAGATAAATCTTGAGGATTAGAGAACAGCAGGATTTAAATTCTCTTTTCAAAAATGCAGCAGCTCTGCTAGAAAATGAATGAATGTGATTGCAGCTATATATTTTTTTGACCGGTGCTCTTGCAGCTGTGGAAGTTTGACCCACACTGAGATGCCTCCCTGAGTCAGCCCTTTCTGTGTCCTTGCCTCTGCAGCGCGAATCTGTCCAAGGCCGCCTGGGGAGCACTGGAGAAGAATGGCACCCAGCTGATGATCCGCTCCTACGAGCTTGGGGTCCTTTTCCTCCCTTCAGCATTTGTAAGTTTACACTTGCAACGCACAGTGGGTCACATGTGAAATGATTTGGGTTTTGTGTTCTCTTCCTTTAGTCACAACAGCTTGCCTAAGGTTGGCAGGAAACAGTCAGGATTCTTACCCAGAGCCTGCGCTCTTAACCACTGGTCTGTACCTCTGAGCTTACTGAACACTCACCAGTCTGGGCGCAGCGGAATACCTGCTCTCAAGGCATGTACTTGATTAGGAATTGACTGTATGCTTCCAGCAAAATTAATAACATTTAAAATAAATATTGCAAACTACAATGTGAAGATTTATCTCAAGGTGGTAGATGACAAGTCACCAAAGGAATGGCCCAATCAATCACAAGATGTTTTAGGTAGGGGTGACTGGATGATGAAGTTGGGAAGCAGGAGAGCTTGGCAGAGTATTTGAAAGATGCTTAGGATATAGGCTGTATAGAGAGAGGTGGGAATGGCATCACTGTTGGAAAGGAATTAGTAGTAGCACAAACTGGGAAGCAGAAATTGGTTCACATCATCGTCTAGAGTTTGGCCAGGCGGGGCCAGGGGGTGGCACAAAGGACATATGCCTCTGGCCCAGTAAGCCCCCTAGAAAAGCACCATGTCGAAGTGGTCTCTCGAGATGTCCAGCACAGCCAGCTTGTCTCCCAGCTCTGGAGCCACTTGAGGTTTCTGTGTCCAAACACCAGAAGGAGTGGCTTGCACATAGGGACTGGGGTGTATAAGCCATCTGTTATCTCTAAATGCTAGAATCACACTTGACCCAGAGAGACATTCCCACCATAAGAGGCACATGGACTAAGATCTCCCATGTCACTTCCTCATACTCACCGTGCGCGCACACACACAGAATTGCCCACACGATGAGATGGCTGATGCTTCTTCCTTCCTTCCTCCCTCTCTCCCTCCCTTCCTTCCTCCCTTCTTCCCTTCCTGTCACTGTGGGCACACACTTAGAATCACCCACACAATGAGATGGCTGATGCTTCACCCACACAATGAGATGGCTAATGCCTTTTCCTTCCTTCCTTCCTTCCTTCCTTCCTTCCTTCCTTCCTTCCTTCCTTCCTTCCTTCCCTCCTTCCCTCCCTCCCTCCCTCCTTCCCTCCTTCCTTTCCTCCTTCCTTCCTTCCCTTCTTCCCTCCCTCCCTCCCTCCGTTCTTCCCTTCCCTTCCCCCCCACCACCCGCAACTGGCTATAGTTGAATTTATGACAAACACCCATGACAAAGCGCCATTGTGGACGACTGTGACTGGACCAGAAGATTTAGCTGAGGAGTTGGTGTGTGCTTGTCCTCAGACTTCAATCTGGACTAATCCGGTTTTTTTGTTTTTGTTTTTGTTTTTTAAGACAGAGTCTCACTCTGTTGCCCAGGCTGGAATGCAGTGGCACAATCTCAACTCACTGCAACCTCCACCTACAGGATTCAAGCGATCTTCCTGCATCAGCCTCCCCAGTAGCTGGGGCTACAGGCGCCTGCCACCACGCCCAGCTAATTCTTGTATTTTTGATAGACACGGGGTTTCACCATGTTGGCCAGGTCTCCAATTCCTGGCCTCAAGTGATCTGCCTGCCTCAGCATCCCAAAGTGGGATTACAGGTATGAGCCACCGCCTAATCCAGTCTTAAGGCACGCTGGAGAGCACCCACCTTCCCAGCCCACCCCAGCGTTGCTCACTGTTTCTCACCCCATGCTAAGGTGAAGAGCTCTTTTCTCCCTTTCTCTCCCCTCTTCTCACCAATCTATCCATTCTTTCTCTTTCCATCTCAGTTTCACTACAAAACTATATAACCTCTTTTAGTTATAAGATTTCAGCTTTATCACACAACTTCTGGGTAACGATGAAGTCACAACAGTAGGAGGTGTGATTGTAGTGACTGTGGCTTTTATAATAACTGAGGCTGGAGTTCTCGCCCAATAATAAGTACTGGAATAAATTCCACATCACTCCTGTTTGGCTTCTGTTGTCAGCATTTACAAAAGTCTGGTCCTTTGTAACTGTTCTGCCCATGAAAATGCTGATCATGAAAATGCTAATAGGAAGAAATGTATTGCCCTTCCAGGTCCTCTAAACCCTTCTGAGCTATTCATTTTTTACCCCAGGTGTTCTTTCTCTGACTATCCATTAATGCAGGCTAATGGAGAAAAAGAAATAATCATTTGGAATGCCTAAACTGACTGTATAGGTGGGCTCTTCTATATTTTGGAGTAAGAAAGAGCCCCATTATAGCACATTCTGGGTAAAATAGAGGTTGCATTATTTATAAAGACCGTCAGACAAGAATATAAAACAGATTCCACCCCTTCTAGACTATGCCAACAGATTCAAGAGCTAGGCCCCGATTAGGGTGACATCGTAATTAACAGTCTAAGATTGTAACTGATTTTCCAAGAGTTTGTTAGCACATCTCAAAAAACAAAGCCTGGAACAGTGCTTTCCAGCAGGCTTCCATCATGAACCTGGTGAGGCCCCACTCACTGTACCTGTCTTCTCATCAGCCATTGTCCCTTTGGTTGGGCTGTCTGTGTCCTTCAGTGAATCACAAATGACTTGGGCAGAGCGCTCTAATCAGGCATTGTGGATGGTACACAGAATGGCTTTACCCTTCCCCTCCCAGGGAGCTCATAGGGTAGTTGGCCAGGGTGGTCATAGAGTCAGATGGCCACCTGATACACCTAAGCAATGAGGCAGAGACATCCTTCCTGGGTGAGAGCCGGGGGCTGAGACCTGAGGGAGGTGCCTACCTGAGTGAGCAGAGCCAGAGGACTTCGTTGTGTGTTACAGAAACCAATTTGTGCCCACAGAAGCCCACAGATGAAAGGAGTTTACTGAAAAGATGCTGGGGTGGATGTCACGGGATCAGAGGAGTTGCTGAGCAGCTGAGACTTGGAAGTGACAGGGCCAGGCCCTCTTAGGGGACTCAGCAGCGGCCCTTCTCCCTAGGTGACTGCAGCTAGCATGACTGTGCAGCCCGGTGCTGGCCATTCCACCTCCTAGTGACACCTCAGGCCTAGATCTGCCCTCCATGACTCAGGACTCTCCCAGCTCTGTCCCCAGAGAATGAGCCTGTTTCCAGAGAAGGGAGGATGGATGTGGGCGAGGAAGTCACCCTGAGGGGTAGATACTACCAGGGGGTTTCACCCATAAGTGAGTTGATGTGCGTCTCGTCAGTCTGTGAAAAGGGTTGGGTTTTTTTGATACAGGAGACTTTAAGTGTCTGTATCACAACATCTATGTTGTCTACTGATATGTGAAGCTTCTGGAAAAAAAGTAGACCTTTGCTCGGCCTTCACAAAATTAACATTGATGGTTTTGACCTTGAGGATGACCCAGGGATTTGTGCCATGAGGTAGTTTGTCATTTCGCTGAGTTTATACGTGCACAGGAATGAGACGCTTAGCTTGTGAAAGAGAGGCTGTCCAATGGAACAGCTCGACAGTTCCCTCCTCAAAACATACCCCAGGCTCCTACCTGAATGTTCCAGTGGCCTGGGACTGCCCTCCTTCACACTCACTTCAGTCCCACACACACCCTGTGTCTGCTGTCTTCCAGGCCCCTGCAGAGAGAATAAAGGATGAGGTGGAGGCTTCGTTCTCGGGAAACGCATGGATAAGTTGAGGAAACAGACACCGGTGATTACAATATGTGACAAGAAGTAGGGTGTGGGGCATTCAAAATACAGGGGCTCTGAGAAGGGGGACCATGTAGTCTGCCTGGGGGGCTTAGGAAAGGCTTTGTTAAGGAGATGGCATTCGATCTCACTCTTGAGAAAGGAGTATGAGCTTAACCTGCTGTCAGGGAAGAGGAGGCTTCCAGACAGAGATAATAGTGCAGGCTGTGTGTGGGAAAGAGCCAACAGTTCTGTGTGCCTGGAATGGGGATGGGGCGTGGGTGTGAGAGGCTGGAATTCCAATCTGAAGGAGACCGGAGAACAGAACACACCACTGGCCTTGATTCCACGTGGATAGTAGAAAGGCATCATTTTTTTTAAGCAGGGCTAGTGGTCTCAGGCCAGTTTTCAGAGAATTTGAATCTTATAAAATATAACTCTGAAATTAGGATTATGATTTATACTATTTAAAATGTACTCAAGGATATAGCACATTGCATGTATTATCAAAATCATCATCTTAGCCACGTAAGCCACACTGTTGAACAAACCTGATTATTAATGAGTCACTGTTACCATTCACCTCACTTGGCATGTCTTTTCTTTTTGTTTTTTTTCCTTTAAGACAGACTCTTGCCCAGTTGCCCAGGCTGGAGTACAGTGGTGCCATCATAGCTCACTGCAGTCTCGACCTCCCAGGCTCAAGCAGTCCTCTCACTTTAGCCTCCTGAGTAGCTGGGACTACAACTGTGTGCTACTACGCCCAGCTGACTTGTTAATTTTTTTGCCATGTTGCTCAGACTGGCCTTGAACTGCTGGGCTCAAGTGATCCTTCTCAGCCTCCCAAAAGATCTTGTCATTTCTCACTCCTTAATGCTGCTTGATAATTTGTTCCCCCTGAACTACCCCCGCAACATCACATGTTGGGCGAGTCAGCTGTTACTGCCATGGCCCCCACTTCACCTCCCTGGGCCACACCCATGCTGTGGGAATGGGCCTTGTAGACCACAGATCTGGTTATGTTACCTGCTGGAGATCCTGTAAGGCAGAATCCAGGCTCCTTAGTGGGGCTGCTTTTCCCCTTCGTGCTCTGACTCCTAACGTCTCCTTCCTGGTACTTACTGTTTCTGCTGTGCAGAACTCATGGCTCTCACTACAAGCCAGATCCACCTGCTAGCCAGCCATAATCTGTACTGAGAATGACACCTTTACACCCCACCTCTGCCTGCTGCATCTGTATTCACTCCAGGCACCCCTCCTCTGCATCCACAACTTTCTAGAACCTGGGGCTCAGCACATATCCCACTTTGCATTGTGACCACCGACTCGTGTCTTCTGGACCAGAGTGAGCTGAATGGGTCATGTGGGAGGCTTTTCCTAAGTGTCTGTTAGTTGAAGTTGTTTCCTTTAAGTTGACCAATACCGAACAATGTGAGAATTGTGTGAAACAGTATGGAGACTGTGATTTTGGTCCAGTGGGTATTGTGTGCAGTAGGTGCTTAAATCTGTTCACAAATTGTGTTGTAAAGCAATTTGCAATATGGAATAGCTCATCTGTAGCTGTCTTGAAATTAAAATACACATACACTTAGGAGTCCACTGCAGTACTTACAAATGCCAATCCCTATAAATTAACTTAATAAATATCTTAAAGATTTCTGTATCTTCTGAGCAAACTATCGCAAGGACAGAAAACCAAACACCACATGTTCTCACTCATAGGTCGGAATTGAACAATGAGAACACTTGGATACAGGGTGGGGAACATCACACAATGGGGCCTGTTGTGGGGTGGGAGGACGGGGAGGGGTAGCATTAGGAGATATACCTAATGTAAACGACCAGTTAATGGGTGCAGCACACCAACATGGCACATGTATACATATGTAACAAACCTGCACTTTGTGCACATGTACCTTAGAACTTAAAGTATAATAATAATAAAAAATGATAAAAATAAAAAAAGATTTCTGTATCATAATCCTAAAATGTTTACTGACAAGAATGCAGTTTATCATAAAATGAGGCCAGGCATTAATATCTTTTTTTAGGTTTCCCTGTTCAGTACCAGCAAGACATGCCTTTTAGTGTTTTTGGCTTCATGTTTGCCAAATAGACTTACTTAATACAGAATTTTTTAGACATCCTTCAGGCTGGACGTCATCCAGAATTTACTTCCTTGAGATCAGCCCTCCTTCATATCTCTTGGTAGAACTCTGTGTCCACATCACCCACGTGTCTGAGTTATCAGCAGCCAGAGTTGCCACTTTTGTCCTTCACCAGTAGGCTGTGTCACTTGCTCTGTTCTGGGAGGCTCATTTGGAGCCATTGTTGCCGATAGTCAAGCTTAGTGCCCAGAATGGCACACTGTCACACACTGCAGAGGCCTCACCTAGAAAAGGAATCCTGCAGTTCTCTACTTCCCCACAGCCATGATTAGGGCCTGTCACTCTGGAACCAAGTTGCCATGTGATGTGACACTACTGTGAACTGAAAATACAGCAGGTGGAGAACCAGCGTTTCCCATTCATGATAAAGATGCCATTTGAACGCTGGGATTGATCTGTAGGCTGTAAGTCCCTGGTACCACGTGTTCCTATTTTTTTCTTGTTCTTTTAAGTGAATAAATCTGGAAAGAGCAACCTTACTTGTACAGTGTGTTGTCAGTAGCTTCCCCTTTGACTAAGAACGCTTTCAAGAGCTTTGGAGAGTCACATCAAGGTACATTTGACTTTGACTTTGTATGTCCAACACTTAGTGATGCTTGGTATATAGTAGTCGCTTAACAAAACTTCGTTAATTTAAATCAAAGACTTTATTCTTTTCAGGTCTAAAATCAATTTATCAATTATATAATGTTTTCTGGGTTGTCCCTTTAAGTGTATTTAACTTTTAAATTAGACTGCGGTTCAGAAAGTCTCAATATAGGAAAGCTGTGATTATTTCAAAGATCAGTAGCTGTATTCCAAACCCGAAGGCCTCTGAGCATGTATCAGGGAGGTACCAGTACTTCTCTCTTTGGACCTCATTCCTTTGGTGTTTATTGAACACATACTCTGTCAGGCACTGAGTAGGCCCTGGACTGGAGCCTGTCTAGTGCACTGTGGCTAGAATTCCTCCTGCCTCTGGGAATAATATTGCACATAGGTATCTGAGAAGCCTGCATCAGGGTCCAGTACTGCTTCCTTCCGGATGAAGGTGGCCCAGGTGTCCCTGTGCTGATCTCAGCCTCTTCTGAGCCCCAGTGTCACTTGGTCCTGTGCTAGTGGGTTCCAAAAAGTCAAGTCTTTAGTTTCTCTTTTCTCTGTTCTGTTTAAACTTCTTCATTGTGAACACGGTGTGTACCACAAGTACATGCACTCTTATGATGTGACTCTGGCTGGAAGAACTAATACAGTTTACAAGAGCCACCACCTTCACCCTCTCTTTGTCTTCCCTCCAACACCAGCCCTGCCTACCTGCCTTGGGCCCAGCCCGTCTGTTGTGGGCCCCCAGGGTTTCCCAGGAGGCCACAGAGGGGCAGCAATTTGACATGGCATATCTTGGTACCCACTGATATTCTCGCATCCAGCAAATAAAGCCACAGCTCTTGCGTTCTACTCCTTCCTCTCACCTGTCCACATCCTATACCATCTGCCCTGGCGAGAACTTCTCTGCCTGTTCCTACTGGTCGTCACCTTCTCTCTCCCCTGGATGAATGGACCCTTCCCTGCCTGTTTTCCCCATTTCAGCCTACTGCTGGGTTTCTACCCACATGTCAATGTCTGTGTTCCTCTGCCCCTAAATCCGCAGCAGCAGTCTTTGGCCCACGAGATGATGTCCGGACTCCTTTGTGTGACATCAAGGTCCACTGTGAGCTGGAACAGCATGTCCCCCAGGCTGCAGCCACCCACAAGTATTAGCACATTAAGGCACGTAGGCTGTAGCAGCAATGGCCCCTTTTTACTAGTAGTGTGATCCTGGGCTCTACTGCTCTTTGCCTCAGAAACTCTGAAGTAACTTGGTAAGAGAATATGGGAGAACACATTGAACAGATCCCTTAGGGACCTCAGATCTCTAGGAGCCAAAATGAGAGAAAGAGAATGAACTTTGAAGTGAGACAGAGGAGCTGGGATCCTGCTTACAAGCTGTGTTAGACTTGGCCCCCTTACTCTACTTCTGTAGGCCCCTTTTTCTCCTTGTACAATGGAAACAATGTAACTCATAGGATCTCATGTGAGATCAAGAGTTATAACCTACTAAGTGTTTACAGCAGTGCCTGGTACTTACCAAGTGCTCAGTAAAGGTTGCAGTTGATATTAGCGGTAGCAGCAATCGCGTATAAGCCACACAGTTCAACAGAAGATTGAAAGCAGGGGCTGATACTCTGTGGGTTTTCAGTCAAATCAGAATCTTGATGTCACTTCTGTGATGTTGCACTCTTTTCTTTCCTTCTGAACTGCATTCCCCCAGCCCCACACAAACAGCCCCTTTGCTTATCAAAAACCCATCCTTCAAAATCCCGTTAGGTTTACACTTCTCCACAAAGCTTTTCCTAAGCCCCTAGCTGGAAGCACTTTCAGTCGTGATCATGCCTTGCAGGAAAGATGCCACCACCTTCCTGTAATTTATTTCCTTGCCAATTAGTTGATCTTTGACTAAGTGTGCCCCTTCTGGGAAGTTCAACTGCTGTCACTGTTTTATCCAGGAAAGCCTGATGCCTTGTGTAGGGTTTTACCACTTGAGGTTGCTACTCAGATAGATGCAGATAAAAACATAAATTACATCTCTAACTGAAACTGAAGCATGCCTCCTGTTCCCCATGATTGAGCTAAGCTGCTAAACCTAAATCATCACAGCGATAATCAGCTCTTTCACTCCCAAAGCTGAAGAAAGGAAAAGCCAGCAATTTCTTATATGTGATATATGTCCACCCTCTCACCTGGTGTTTTATAAACTTATTGTCTTAACTGTCTTCTAAGTATCTATGCCTGGGAGGGTGCCTTCCTCTGTTTCGCAAAATGCCAAGTGATACCACTGTGATATAGAAATAATGATCATTAGAAGACAGCCTCAAATTATTTGACATTCAGATTGAAGGGGAAAAGTAGTACTTTTTTGTAATAACCTAGAATTTGGATCATAAATGGCATTCAAAATAAAAGCATATTGGTTTCTGTCAGAAAGGGATAGTTCAAACCTTCTCACATCTGAAGTCAAATATCACAAAATGGAATCATGGGTTGAGCACACAGCCTCAGATCTGCGCCCAGGCCATAAAGAGACATAACCTGTGGCCATGATACATTTGAAAATATCAGTACTAATAGGAGCTAAATAAGAGACAAGTCATATTTTACCTGAAACTCCAAAAAAGTATTTAATAATCATTAACTTGTTATCACTTCCCAACCACTGGCCTCTTTATTTTTTAAAATGTCCAAATACCAGGGTTTCTAGAATTCGGCTCATCTTGACCCTGCCTGCCTTAAATTTTCAAGGAATTCTTCCTTTGTCACAGTTCCTGGTGGTGAATGTGAGACCATTTGTTTGCTTGGTGGAAGGAATGTAAGACCAAGAATCAGACATGGTATGATTTCCAGCCCCGCCAACTTTTTTTTTTTTTTTTTTTTTTTGGGACAGAGTCTTGCTTTGTCAACCAGGCTGGAGTGCAGTGGTGCCATCCTGGCTCACTGCAACCTCCGCCTTCCGGGTTCAAGCGATTCTCCTGCTTCCGCCTCCCAAGTAGGTGGGATTACAGGTGTCCACCACCACACCTGGCTAATTTTTTGTATTTTTAGTAGAGACAGGGTTTCTCCATGTTGGCCAGGCTGGTCTCAAACTCCTGACCTCAGGTGATCTGCCCACCTCGGCCTCACAAAGTGCTGGGATTACAGGCATGAGCCACCGTGCCCAGGTTGTTTTGTTTTGTTTTTTTTCTTTTTCTTGGGTGGGGGGAGGGCAGAGTTTTGGTTTTGTCACTGTCATCCAGTCTGGAGTACAATGGCGTGATCTCAGCTCACTGCAACCTCCGCCTCCTGGGTTCCAGCGATTCTCCTGTCTCAGCCTCCCAAGTAGCTGGGATTACAGGCATAGTCCTCCATGCCTGGCTAATTTTTGTATTTTTAGTAGAGACAGGGTTTCACCATGTTGGCCAGGGTGGTCTCGAACTCCTGACCTCAGGTGATCCACCCACCTCGGCCTCCCAAAGTGCTGGGATTACAGGTGTGAGCCATTGTGCCCAGCCTTGCCACTTTTAATAGCTGTATGGCCTTGGGCAACTATTTAACCTCCAAATATGTTTCCTCCTCTGTAAAATAGGAGTGATTACATCACAGAGAATTGCTCTGAAAATACTTACAATTATACTCATTTGTTTCCTGGAATATGTACCATGGGCCAGTCATTGTTAAATAACTTATATATCTTCACAGTAGCCCTATGAGTTAGGTGCTAGGAAACCAAGGCACAGAAAGGCTAAGTAACTTGCTTAGAACCATACAGCAAGTAAGCAGTCTGCAAAAGCAAGAGATAATTAAGGGCTTCCTCAGATCCAGAGTGTGTCAAAGGTGTCAGGTGAGCAGGGACACCTGGGGGCAGGTGCTGCTGAGCTGGCCTGCCCGCCCTCCATGTCTTCCCTGTCCCCCTCCTCTGTGTCAGGGCCCTTGCCCTCCTGGGACGTGCCTGCTTTGTGCTTCACCCACCCTGCCTTTGATTATCCTGTTCTCACGCTTGGTATTCTTCCCATCATCTCTCTGTTTATTAAAATTATACCAATTTTTCAAGCCCTAGCTAAAATATCCTCTACAAAGCCTTTCCTTATCCTTCTTGGATAAGGAAAATGACTGGAAGAAGGGCATTTCTTCCTATTTTGTGTAGAGTTTGCCACCTCCTGCCTTTCACTGTATTACTACTGGTCACCATCTTCATCAGTGCTGTAACCCATACCTTTCTGTAGGTCTTGACATACACAAAATGCTTTCATACAGGTTGTGCTATTTGCTCTTGTGCAGAAGCTTATAAAATAAGCAGGAAAGGAACTTTAGTCCCATTTCTACAGATCACTATTTCTTGAACACCTACTATGCACCAGGACTTTGTGCTAGGTGCTAAAGTTAGAAATGGTAATGTCTCCAGAACCTTGATTATCCCACTTATACTTTTTTTTTTTTTTTTTTTTTTAAATCTGAGGTGGAGTTTCACTTTGTCACCCATCCTGGAGTGCAGTGGCGTAATTTTGTCTCACTGCAGCCTCTGCCTTCTGGGTTCAAGCTATTCTCCTGACTCAGCCTCCCAAATAACTGAGATTACAGGCACACACTACCACTCCTGGTTATTATTATTATTTTTTTTAATCAGAGATGGGGTTTCACCATGTTGTCCAGGCTGATCTTGAACTCCTGACCTCAAGTGATCTGCCTGCCTCGACCTCCCAAAGTGCTGGGATTATAGGCATGAGCCACCGCATCCAGCCTATCCCACTTTTACAAACACAGAAATTGAAACCTAGGCCAGGTGCAGTGGCTCACACCTGTAATCCCAGCACTTGAAGAGCCTGAGGTGGGTGGATCACTTGAGGCCAGGAGTTCAAGACCAGCCTGAACAACATGGTGAAACCCCATCTCCACTAAAATTACAAAAATCCGCCAGGCATGGTGGCACACGCCTGTAATCCCAGTTACTCAGGAGGCTGAGGCATGAGAACTGCTTGAACCTGGGCGACAGAGGCTGCAGTGAGCCGAGATCACACCACTGCACTCCAGCCTGGGTGACAAAGTGAGACTCTGTCTCCAAAAAAAAAAAGAAACCTAATAAAAGTGGCCAGCTGTCCCACTGAACATCTGTTTTAGTCCCTGGGGCTTGCCAGGCTCTTTGCCACCTCTGGGCCTTTGCAGATGCTATTCCCTCCACCTGCAACATAATTCTTTCCTCTCCAACCTGACCAAGCTCTACTCATCTTTCAGAGTTTAATAAAGGTGTTGCTTTTTTCAGAGAGTCTTCCACTGATCACCCCCTGCTGCCAAGTCTAAAATAGGCCTGCTAGTCTCTTATGGCACTCTTTTGCTTTTCTTAGCAACACTTAACACAAATAGTAATTTTTATTTTACTTTTATAGATGTATTTGATGTCCCTCCATCAGACTGTATACTCCATGAGGACAAGGATGTTGATGTTTATGTTAACTCTTACACACTCAGTGCCTGGCACCATGCCTGACCCAGAAGAGGGACTCGAGAAATAAAGTGTCAAATGAACGAATGTGCAGACATCAGCCATTTACTCAGCTTAGTAAATGCCAGAGGAAAGGCTAGAACCCAGATTTTCTGAAGCCCAGTCAACACGGACCTCCCCGTGTTCTCTGACACCGCCCATGACCAGCCTCCGCTTGCTAAGTTGCACAGTTACAGGGACTAAGAACCTCAGTCTTTGTTCTTTTTATGGGTTCCTAAGACATCAGCACTGTTTGGTATGTGCGTATTGAGGATCTGAAGGGTGGATATGTGTGTGGATGGGTGGACAGAAGGAATGAGAGACAGACAGACAAGCAGAATGCCAGGATAATCCACAAAGGGGCAGGAGATGGTCAATGTATGGAAGCACAAGGGGGCACATCGGTCATGTGGTAAGCACCTGCACTGCGGCAGGCCCTGTGTTGGAAGGAAGTGGCAGTGTGAACATCAGCCTAGATATAGAACCTCCACTTCCACCCTGATTAAGATCTAAAATTAATACCCTATTCTAGAGTTCTTGGAATAAACCTTCCATTTTGATAGGTCTTAAAGAATTTTCATTTTTATACTTCTGTCACATTATATTGGAACACTTTCATTATACATGAAAGCAGCTTTTATTTCTTCTTACTCCAGGCAGCCTGTTACTATAGCAATGTTGGAAGTATTTTGAGGTATTTTTATACAGTGAGTTCTACAAACTCTCTGCAAACTGTACATAATGTTTGGTTGAAATGGGCTATCATATCCAAAATTGTCTCTCTTTTTTCTTTGCATCCTTTGTTAAACTTTTGCAAACTTTGCTATAACTTAATTCCTGAAAATTAAAGCTCTTATGTTTAGAAAAAAAAATTTGAGGCAGGGGGGTTGTAAATATATTTGCCTATGAACATGGAAAATAGCTCCGAAATAATCTGAACTTTATTTAGGTACCATAAAGATATTATTGCTTCTTGGGGCCTTCTGGGTGTTTTTTTTTTTAGCCCAGAAAATGAGGTGCAATCATAGATTTCCTCTGTGTGTCTGCAGGGTCTAGACAATTTCAAAGTGAAACAGAAGTTCTTCGCTGGCAGCCAGGAGCCAATGGCCACCTTTCCTGTGCCATATGATTTGCCTCCAGAACTGTATGGAAGTAAAGGTGAGACACAGATAAAGGAAAACCATGGGTGGATATGCATAAGAAAAACAAACAGGGCCCAGGAGAAGCCTTTGGTCTCAGTGAGATCCTGGCTCATGGAACCCTCTGGAAGCTCAGGTTTGCAGAGAGACCTGTGCCAACCTGTCTGGGGCTGTGTAGCCACTAGTTAGTCTTAGAATCCCTTTGTACTCCTGTAATTACTATACAGATCCTTCCTGACTTACAGTGGGGCTACATGCTGATAAACCCCTCATAAATTGAAAATCTCATAAGTCAAAAATGCATTTAATGCACCAAACCTACTGAGCATCATAGCTTAGTCTAGCCTACCTTAAACATGCTCAGACCACTTACATTAGTCTACATTTGGGCAAAATAATACAAAGACTCTTTTATAATAAATTGTTGACTATCTCATGGAATTTATTGAAGACTGTACCAAAGTACTGTTTCTACTGAATGCATATCACTTTCACACCATCATAAAGGTCAAAAGGTCATTAAGCCTAACTATCAGAAATTAAAACCAAGAAATGTAACAATAATAAACCTATTGTAATATACATTTATGCCAGGCCTGGTGGCCCACACCTGTAATCCCAGCATCTTTGGAGGCCGAGGCAGGAATATTACTTGAGGCCAGGAGCTCGAGGCCACCCTGCCCAACATAGTGAGACCCAGTATGTAAAAAAAAAAAAAAAAAATTGTTTTAAATAGCCAGATGTGGTGGATCATGCCTGTAGTCCCAGCTACTTGGATGGCTAAGGTTGAAGAATCGCTTGAGCCCAGGAGTTTGAGGCTGCAGTGAGCTATGATTGAGCCACTGCACTCCAGCCTGAGTGACAAGGCAAGACCTCAACTCTAAGGAAAAAAAAAAGTTCTTATAACAATTTCCAAAAAGAAGAAAATAGCAAGGAAAGTGGTATTTTATGTTTTTGCAAGCCTCTTTATGTGCATCTTAAAAGGTGACACCTGAGTTCTCATTGCTGTGCTCTCTTTGAGGCTGTTGTGATATCACATCATATAACCTCTGTATACCTGTGTAAAAATGAAAGTGAAAACAACAAATGATGGCTTAATACTACAATGAAAATAATGTTGACTTCACAGACCCTCCCAACCAGCACGCTCACAAACCCTCAAAAGGGAGGTCCCCAGGGGCCACACTTTGAAAACTGCATCATTGAATCTTAAGGGCAGTCACCAAGTATCTTTCACAGTAGAAACACAATAGGAATAGCTACAGAAGGTTCAGATGTCCTCAGAGGAAGGCGGGCTGGCATCAGTGTACCCACTTATGTCCGGCCTGCATGTATCCCAGCCTCACAGGCTGCTCTGCTGCTTTTATCAGCCCTGAGAATATCTGTCTTTAAGGTGGGTCCACACTTAGCAAACTCAGACAGGATGAGATATATAATCAAGACACACTTAATTTAAAATGGCAAATTACATCACCAAATCAGCATATTCTCCACTGGAAAGGAGAGGCCTACATGAGTAACCAAATTATAATCTGCAGGTTTCTGAGCCAGTGTTAAATCTGAACAGAGAAAAGATTTTTTTTCAATTGGCAAATTTTAATGACATCACTCATTGATACCCCAAAATCTCCAGTTCTTACCAAGCTTGGCCTTGCCCAGTAGGTTCCTCTGTTCCCTCGACAGTGTTTCACGGGATTTCACGGGATCTCACAACTTCCCCACCCACTAACCATTCTCATCTTTCATGGTGAACCAAGCCTCCTCTGTCAGATGGGCCCTTTCTTAGATTGTGTTGACACATCTAACAAAGTTAATCCTATCTCATGCTGTCCAGTGTGCCCTCCTGCCTCTTGCTGGTAACTTTGTATTTCTCTAATCAATAGTTTGAGACTAAGTTTCAGGAGGCATTCTTTTTCTTCTTTCTAAAGTGTGGAAATTCCCTATAGCCTTTCTGTTGAGTCCTCCTAATTTGTTGTGTATTCATGCATATTTCATTTTCCGTAGCAAGACTATCAGGATTCTTATCAGAATTTAAAGCAGTCTGTCAGCACCTTACCTGCCACCAAAAAAAAAAAAAAAAAAAAACCAGGAAAAGCCTGCTTTAAAGTCAGGCCATGTTTATGTGCCAACTCCACAACTTGCTAAATGGACTTGGACATTTAGTTACTTTCTCTAGGTTTTAGTGTCTCTGTCTACACAATAAGGAACTATGAGTACCTACCTTATAATAGGGTTATTGAAAAAGATTAACTGAGATTATCTATAAAGTACTTATCTCAGAGCTAGCAGTCAATGAACATTAGCTGCTTTTATTGTAATTGTTATTAAAATGCAAAGTTCAGTTCCTGGCAACAGTAGATGTTGAATTAGTGCGAATTCCCTCCCCTTTTCTGTGGTGAGCTGGTGATTTTTAAATGTCTAAAGCTTGTGCAAGTCTGTCCCTAAACCTGTCTACCTCTTCTTCCCTCTTTTGGCTTCGTGCTACTTTTGTCTTTTTCTCCCCTTATCTGTTCTTCAGGTTCCTTTTCTTCCTTTTCTTTTTTTTTTTTTTAAACCCAAGTTCTCCTCCTCCCTGTTGGAAGTGGGGACTGACTGATTAGGCTTTATCTGCTGGGGTCTGGCCTTGGGCCCTCCACGTCCCACCTCCAACCCTGCACCCTGACTGGATTCCACCGCCTTCATTTCTTTAGTCCTAATCTTCAAAGGACTAAGAAGGCAAAAATGGAAGCGCTAGAAGAGCCTAACTAGCCGGGCGAGGTGGCGGGCGCCTGTAGTCCCAGCTACTCGGGAGGCTGAGGCAGGAGAATGGCGTAAACCCGGGAGGCGGAGCTTGCAGTGAGCTGAGATCCGGCCACTGCACTCCAGCCTGGGCGACAGAGCGAGACTCCGTCTCAAAAAAAAAAAAAATGTTCCAAGGTCCCTTTCCTTCCAGTAAAGTAAGCATTCCCAGGAACTTAGAAGTTTACAACTAGGTATAGTGTCTTAGACCATGGAATGATACATCTTTTATTTGGCCAGCAAGCAGAATGCTTTCCAGTGTTTAAATGAGTTTTGTTTGTTTCTTCAGCATTTCTTTTGAAAGATACATATAATCTCAGGGTATGCTTAAGCTAAAATAATAATTTTTTTAAAAAAGTAAAGATACATACAAGAGAGACTGGAGCATTTTATTTAATATTGGTACTGTTTTGTCTTCTGCACTGCCTCAGTTGCATGTAGGACAATATTAGTAATTCAGTATCACCAGTTCATATATAGCCAACATTCCTGGGGAGCCGTATGGACTATAGAAAGACATTTACCAAGATTGAAAAAGTGAGTGGTTAAGAACATTTGAAAAGCACTTCATTTTAAAAAGTGATCTTCAAGCCATTGTAACACCTCCAAGATCTTGTCAGTGGTTTTTTTTAAAGACAGAAGACTGTACAGAAAGCTTAGCAAAGGAATATACTGCTGTGAATGAAGTAAAGCTCAATGCAAGAGGCTACCAGGTATCTTGAAACCAAGAAAATGATCAAAGGAAAGCAACAACAAAGACTCAGCTACCAGTATACCTTGCTTGGTGCAGTAGTTGCTGTTTATTCATTCTCTCCACAGATCTCTATTGAGAACCTACTGTGTGCAGACACCATCTAGGTACTTGGAATATGTTGGCAAACAAGACAGGCACAAATCCTTACTCTCATCAAACTTACATTCCTCTTCTCCTGAAAAATCATACTTAACCAAACCCATTTTACTAATAGTCATTTTAAAAGAAGCCTCTTTTTTTTTTTTTTTTTTTTTTTTTTTTTTAAAGATAGTATCTCGCTCTGTCACCTAGGCTGGAGTGCAGTAGCATGGTCTCAGCTCACTACACCCTCACACTGCTGGGCTCGAGTGATACTCCCACTTCAGCCTCCTGAGTAGCTGGCATTACAGTGCGCACCATCATGCCCAGCTAATTTTTTAAAAATGTTTTGTAGAGATGGGGTCTCACTATGTTGCCCAGGCTGGTGTTGAACTCCTAGGCTCAAGTAGTCCTCCTGCCTCAGCCTCCCAGAGTGTTAAGATTACAAGTGAGAGCCACCACACCTGGCCCAAAGAAGGCTTTTATAAAGCAAAATCACCACCTTTTAAAATCTAACACAAATTATTTCCATATGTCCCACTTGCTGTGTGACCTTGATTTTGAAAAGGAAGCAAAATAGATCAGTGTGTAATCTTAACCTTTCTTCCAAGGGCATCTGCTTTGCACTCCCTTCTTAGCTTATATTCACTTTGTTATATGCTATTGAGACAGTAAAGGGTGAGAAAGTAATGAGCTAAGGGTGAAATAAAGCCTAAATAAATTGTATGACTCCTTTAAGAAGTAATTGAACATGCAAAGCTTCAGAGGTATTAGTTATAGTCTATTAAGGAGGTTGTTTCGTTTTCATTATTTTTAAAAAATATACATATGAGTTCTTATATAGTATTTTTTCTTTCAAATTTTTGGCATAATTCCAAATTTACAGAACAGTTACAAGAAGAGTACAAAGAATTCCCATATACTCTTTACCCAAGTTCCCCAAATGTCAATATTTTATCACATTTACATCCTCTCTCATATTAACTTTTCTGATCTATTTGAGAGTAGCAAACGGATGTCATTTTATCCCTAAATACTTTCATTGTATATTTCCTAAAAGAAAGGCATTATCTTACATAACTATAGTACAGTGATCAATATCAGCAGTTAACATTGATTCAAAACTATTCACATTTCGTCAGTTTCCTCAATAATATCCTTTATAGCAAAAGAGAAAGTTATTGAGTTATGTCTCTTTAGTCTCCATTAATTTGGAACAGTTCCACAATTTTTTGTTTCATGACATCAACACATTGCATAGCATGGACCAGTTATTTTATAAACTC
Organism: Macaca mulatta; assembly: GCF_049350105.2. Taxonomy (NCBI): domain Eukaryota; kingdom Metazoa; phylum Chordata; class Mammalia; order Primates; family Cercopithecidae; genus Macaca; species Macaca mulatta. The sequence continues at coordinate 163,301,912 of NC_133412.1, forward strand.
TGAGGAACATTCTACTTTGGGTTTTCCACTCACCGTTTCTTTATAATTAGACCTAGGTTATGCACTTTTACCAAGAATACCAAAGAAGTAATGTGTTCTTTCTGGTGCATCATATCAGGAGACACATCCTATTGATCTGTCTAATTACTGGTGATGTTAACTTTGATTGATTGGTTAAATTGGTGTTTACCAGGGTGTACATAATTGTTAACAAGTATAATTTCAAAACTTTAAAAATTTAAGTGACTGAAACTAAATTAATAAACTGTAAATGTAGTTGTTTAATAGAAGAGGTCCTTTTTTTTTTTTTTTTTTTTTTTTTGAGACGGAGTCTCGCTTTGTCGCCCAGGCTGGAGTGCAGTGGCACCATCTCGGCTCACTGCAAGCTCCGCCTCCTGGGTTCACGCCATTCTCCTGCCTCAGCCTCCGAGTAGCTGGGACTACAGGCATGCACCACCACGCCCGGCTTTTTGTATTTTTTTTTTTAGAGAGACAGGGTTTCACCGTGTTAGCCAGGATGGTCTCCATCTCCTGACCTCGTGATCTGCCCGCCTCGGCCTCCCAAAGTGCTGGGATTACAGGCGTGAGCCACCGCGCCCAGCTGAAGAGGTCCTTAAAAGCTGTTTGGCACATGAGGTATGCATAATGTAGATTTAGCACATACATAATATACATAATCCTCCAAAAGGTTTTAAACCCATCGGTTCCTAAATGGTCTAACCATTCTCCCACTGCCTTATTAATTTTAAATAGTCCCCTACATTCAGATAGTAGCAGAATAAACTTCAGTCTAAACCTGTTAGAATTATTGCTAGAGTCCAGAATCATAAAGTATTTTTCTAAGGGAAACAAAGTTGATTGGATTATCCTTTCCAAATAAAATGCACAAAAGGTATATTGCTTTAAATTATTGGTATGGCCGGGTGTGGTGCTCACACCTGTAATCCCAGCACTTTGGGAGGCCGAGGTGGGCAGATCACTTGAGGTCGGGAATTCAAGACCAGCCTGGCCAACATGGTGAAACCCTGTCTCTACTAAAAATACAGAATTTAGCTGGGCGTGGTAGCACATGCCTGTAATCCCAGCTACTTGGGTGGCTGAGACAGGAGAATCACTTGAACCTGGGAGGTGGAGGTTGCGGTGAGCTGAGATCCTGCCACTGCACTTCAGTCTGGGTGATAGAGTGAGACTCTGTCTCAAAAAAAAAAAAAAAAAGAAAAAGAAAAAATTGTTGATATGTTTCATTTTTAAGGACCTGTTTTTGAAAGGTCTTCAGAAATGAAGTTTTTTTTTTTTTTAATTAAGAACCCAAAACATTTTTTAGAATGATTTTGGCCATCTCCTTTAGTAAAATCTATTTTTGTTTCATAGCGCAAACAGAAGGCTAAAAGTAAACTACGAGTTCAGCTTTTAAAATTACTTTGTAATCAGGAAGCTTAAGGAAATCTAGGATTGAAATTGATTCTTTTGAAATAAATAAGTACTGAGTTTCAGCAAGTTGAATTTATCCTCACACCAGTTAGATGGTTTTGTTCTGCTGTATATAGTCACAGATTAATATGTGCAGTTCACAGAGAAAGGTGTTAATGGGTTTCAGATAACATTGATACCACAATTACAAATAATTGCATTTCTACTAACTTGGTAAATCAGTGCAAAACACTTTAGAGCTTTCTTTGGCATTTCTAGCTGGCATGTCTCGTACATTCCTGGATTTCAGTGTAGGCCAATGTAAAATGGCATTGGATCTTTCAGGATAATTGGTTCATCTCTGGCATTCCACCCCGCCTCCACACCCTACTTTACTTATTCCTGGTATAAGAATTAAAAGTGACTGCTCAGGCAAAGACAGTGACAGTGGCTTCTGGAGGTCATACATCAAGTTTTGCGTAGAGATGACAGTGGAAAATGTATGTGTGAGTGTTCAGGCCTACGGGTGAGAGCAGAGTCGTAAGTCTGGCCATTTCTTAGGGGGTTGGAGAAAAGACCTTATTACCTGGCTAAACAGGATTTTGTACTTCACTTGGATTTATCTGATTATTCAAAAAAAAAGAAACTGTTAAGACCTACATAGTACATAGGGTGACAGTCCTTATCCTCTGTGAATTGAGGGAGGTGAGTAATCGCAATAGCAGCTAGCATTCATTAAGTACTTTTGTGTACCAGGAACTCATACAAGCACTTGGCATGAGTTAATTCATTGTATCCTCACAACCCCATGAGGCAAGTACGATGGTACAATCCCCAGTTTCTAGATGAGGAATCTAGGGCACTCAGAGTAACTTGGTCAAGGCCCCATTGGCAGTCTGGTTCCAGTGCCCACACCCCCTTTCCTGTTACATGGTACTGCCTCCCTGTGGAGGGCTAAGTTCTAGAGTTAACAAAGAGGCAGTAGAGGCACACAGTATGACCGCAGGGAGAGATGGGACAGAGACTCTGTATATAAAGAGATCAAAACCGCATGGGCTGTCATTTTCATCCTTCCAACCATGGCCTTAATGTAGGCCTCCTCTTTCTCACCCAGCCTTGCTTGCTTGTTCACCTTCCCAGTTCTGGTCTCCTCCCACTGGAAGCCATCCTCTACGGTGCTACCATGCACATCTGGTCATGACCCTCCCCTCTTTTAAATTCTTCCACTAAAGTCCAGAAAAAAGCCAGCTTCCCATCCCCTGTAGCCTTGAATCCCAAACTCTGACTGCATCAAGATCATCTTTAGAATTTGATAAAAATGCATATTGCCAGGCCACAACCCAGACCTACTGAAACAAGATCTCTGTGCATGTGTCCCTTGGAAATGTTCTCTAACAGGGTGCCCAGCGTTTCTCATGTCAGCCAGGTTAGGGGACTGCTACACAGACATGGAAAAGGTCAGAACTCCACATCTGTGGCATGCCTGCTTGTCTGTTTTCCCCACTGGACTAGAAGCCCTGTGAGGTCTCATGCGTGGCTTATTCCCCTCTATCCATAGCACCTAGCAAATCTCTAGCACCTAGCCAGCATGCAACAAATGTTTTGAATATGTGCATGAATTATTACAAGGCAAGTTGTCCTCTCATGGGACAATTTAGGAAGATTGCTTAAAGCAGGTTTTCTTCTCAACCGGTGAGTATTAATGCTGATTTCCAGGAGTGATGAGTTAAAAGAACCACAACCACCTTCTTTTCTCCTCCTATGATTATTTTTCTAGCTTTGCCTCCAGGTAGTGATGCGCTTTTCAGCCAGCTGTAGACATGCTACTCATTTAAACAGCAGAGTTTAGTTTTTGTATTGGAAAGGCTAAAAACTCAAAAAGCAGAGCTACAGGGAATTTGCCAACAGAGTGGTTACCAGGTCCTTGCTTGGTCATTTATGACCTAATTTTGAGGGAGAGGAGTAAATGCAACAGTGATCTTTAAGTTACTGGCTGAGTGGTAAATGCTTGCATCAAAAATCCTGCATTGCTGAACAGTATGTCTAATAGCACTCATATCTCATATAGCAAGAATCAGGTGTCGTTGGCCTTGGGAATGAAGCAGAGCTGATGTTACCCAACAGACTAGCATACAGGAAAAGATGGGTAATAACAGAAGTCCAAGCACAGATGGAGTTTCCAGTGGAAGAGAGCAAGGGCTTATTGAGGCCAATGAGTGCAATGGGGAGTCAGAGCTGTCAGCCCTGCCAGAGTCTCAGCTTCTTAGGAAACAAACATGCAACACAGACCCAGGTGTATGGCTCTCTAACAAGCTTGTTTAGTTAACAAAGAAGTGTCTGATTTCATGCTTTCAAACCATCCCAAAGCCAGAGACGGACAGTGTTCTGATGATTTGCTGCCATCTTTGGTATTTTTTCCCACCTATCCTGCTGGGTGCTGCTGTTCGTATGATGGCTCTGAACAAACAGTGAGGCTGCAAGAAGACAGCAGCAGATACCATTGTTTGCCAGACCTTCCTGTGACCTACCATCTGCCTCTATTCAAGAGAAAGGGAAAGGTTGCCCCAGAGGCGAGTTTGCAGTTGGGAGACACTACTTTAACTTGGTGGTCCAGGCCAGACCCGCCAAGAGGCAGTTTACAATACGCATTCCAGCCCCTTGAAGTTTCTCTGTAACACTTACCAAGACAATAATATGGGGAGTTATTTTTAATCCTTGTGATGTATTTACGATCTACCCATATTATAGTTCTTTTGAAATGGTTTGACTCTAGCAGTGGCAATGTGTGGTAAAAGTGATTTGTTGAAATGTTTTCAATTTCTGAAACATCAGTTAAAATGAAGAAAAGTTCACACTTATTGAGCACCTACAACAGGAGCTTTCACAGATGTTCTCATTTGTGCTCCACAGTAATCCCTGGCAGTTGCTAACGTAATTAATTCCCATTCCATAGAGGAGGAACTTGATGCCATAACTCATAGGCCTTCCCTAGGATATTAAGAGGGACAGAGGTAGACTTGACATGGTCCTCAGTGTTCTTTCCATTGTACCATACCCAGGCGTGTTGCTTTCTTCAGCTTTGGTCTACAGTTATTTATACAGAGACCTTCATGTTTCCTAAATTATTAACCCTTAACAATAGAACAAAAACATTTTACAGATGTGACTCTGGGCCTCTTGGTTACATTTGACCAGCTGAGAGCTGCACCCGTGGCTGCACCAACCACTACTGTTGCTTTCTTCTGCTTCCTAAAAGAAGAAAGGAATTGCTGCCCTTTGTTAGGCCTTTTCTGTCTGCCAGATACAATGTCTATGTGGATTTTTCTCAGTCCTCGTGACAGCTCCACAACATAGGTACAGATAAGGAACCTGGGGTTCAGGTTAAAGTGATTTGTCAATGTGACACAGCTAGTAAGTGGCAGCACCAGGATTCGCGCCTGTGTCTCTGACTGCCTCCCTGTATTAGTCTGTCCTCACACTGCTAATAAAGACATACTGGAGACTGGGTAATTTATAAAGGAAAGAGGTTTAATTGACTCATCGTTCCACATGGCTATGGAGTCCTCACAATCATGGTGGAAGGCGAAGGGGAAGCAAGACACGTCTTACATGGTGGCAGGCAAGAGAGAGCTTGTGTAGGGGAATTCCCCTTTATAAAACTGTCAGATCTTGTGAGACGTATTCACTATCATGAAAATAGCATGAGAAAGACCCACCCCCATGATTCAGTTACCTCCACCAAGTCCCTCCCACAACACGTGGGAATTATGAGAGCTGCAATTCAAGATGAGATTTGGATGGGGACACAGCCAAACCTTTTCATTCCCCATGTTCACTCACCCTAGTGTCCTGATAGGAACCTTTGCTAAAAGCTGTTGTCTGAAGGGGGAAAATCTTCTGGGCTTGGTTCAGAAAATATTCTACCACAGTTTAGAGAGTCAAGCACATAAGTGCTTTTATGCCATCAGGTGAGTGCATTTTCTATGATCCTATTCAAATAAATATTACATAATGTGTTTTTCCCCCAGATCGGCCATGGATATGGAACATTCCTTATGTCAAAGCACCGGATACGCATGGGAACATGTGGGTGCCCTCCTGAGAATCTTGAGGCACTGTGAAATTTAAGTGTAAGACATTGAGCCACAAACATGGACTCTCTTCTTTGTACTGGATGTTCACTTCCCTTAAAGTCTTACTTGTACCCCACAAAATCTGCAAAGGTCACTCTGATGAATGGATGTTGGTTATACTTTTAATGGACATTAACATTCTCAATAAAAAAAAGTATTATTTTCTTAATCCACTTTTATATGTTTTGGAAAGAAAACTAGTGAACTTCTCTATGCCAAAAATATGTACTGGTTGAGTATCCCCTGTCTGAAATGCTTGGGACCAGAAGTGTTTCAGATTTTGGATTTTTTTGAATTTTGGAATATTTGCAAATGCATAATGAGATATCTTGGGGATGGGACCCAAATCCAAACACAGAATTCATTTATGTTTCATATACACCTTATAGACAATAACCTAAAGGTGGTTTTATATATTTTAAGTAATTTTATGCATGAAACAAAGTTTTGACAGCCTTTTGACCATGATTCATCACATGAGGTCAGGCATGGAAATTTTCACTTGGAGCATCATGTCAGCACTCAAAAAGTTTTGGATCTTGGAGCATTTCAGATTTTCAGATTAGGGATGCTCAGCCTGTATAGATATAAAATTATCCTCACAGTGACTTAGAATCTCTTGGTGCTGTCAGCTGTTGGGAACTGAAGACTGACTTTGTGCTTCCACCCTCCATCCAGAAAGGCACCCTTCATTCCACCAGAACTTTACCCAGGAAGAACGTGATCATTTCCTTTTTCACCCATGCCCTCTCTCAGCTTTCTGAGTACGTCTTGTGGGGTCGCTGGAGGTGATCCTAGGGGATGCCGGTAGGATCTGTCTCGGAGACTGATGTGCCGTTTCAGTCCCCTGCAGCTAAGAATTGTATTGACTGTCCTCACAGCAGCTTTTCATAGCTTTCAGCTTCAGCTTTACGAGGCTTCTCTCTCCCTGGCACCCTGCTGGCTGCCTCACTGCTTAGTCCCATCAAACCCAAACACCTGCCCAGGGTAAATGAGTGTCTCTTCTATCCCCAGAAATTTCCATAGAGAACAGCTCATAGAAACATCCAAAAGCACACAAGTATTTTGGGAAAAATCCTAAAAGGTGACTTAATTTGGTGCCTTAAATTCACCAGTGAGGAAGCTAAGGCCTAGAAGGTTAAGGGTGTCCCCAGGGCCACATAGCCAGCTGGGCTCAGAGCTTCAGTGTCTTTGTGCTTTGTGTGCATTGCGTTCTCCCTAGAGTGCTTTAGACCTTGTTTGTTTTCTGCATGAGGCTGATTTCCAGTTTGTCATCAACCTCTTTATCTTATAATTTAAAAGGATAGAGTTGAATGTTAGTCTTGAAAGATTTGCTAAAGTAGTCTTTCAAATGTTCATCAGAGGCCTAGGATTTTCCAAAAGTACCTTAGGAACCTTGTAGGCTGCAGTGGGGGTGTGGCGATAAAGGAGGAGGCAGGGAGACAGGGCTGCAGGGCCTCCCACCTTCCCACAGACAAGCTCTGCTTTATCTGTTTTACATACTGGGATTCTGTAAAGGATATTATCTGGGGTTTTGCATGTGTTTGTCTGTGTTCAGCTTTTTAAAAATAAACTTGAAAAGCTACTGAATTAATTTAACCAGTTTATTTTGCAGGTAAGAAAACTAAGCCTTAAACCTTTTGTGACCCTCCCCTCTATGTACGAAAACATTCCAACTCAACATCAGATGAGCCCAACAGCCATAAAAGGAAACAGGGAGAGCCCAGGGCTGGTAGTGAAAGCCGACATCATGGTGGGGCTGGCACGGCAGTTTAATCCGAGCGTCCAAAGGACTGTGGCAAAGAATGTGCGATTCTCACCATGCACTGGTCCCACCCAGGTTGGGGCAGGGGCAGCATAGGCTTCTGGGTAGTGCCGGGCAAGCCTCGCAGTCAGCAGGGCATCCTCATCACAGCTGCAGTCAGTTGGCCTGCTCTGGAGCAGGACCCAGCTAATCAAGACGATGGTGGCAGATTGACAGCTAGACAATGACTGTGTGGGGTCACATGGGTACATTGCTTATCTGATCCACATAACAGCACAAGGAGGCAGATTGGCAAAGTGGGTCAGAGCTCAGAGCTGGAGTCAGGTGGCCAGGGTTTGAATCTCAGCTCTGCCACTTACTGGCTGTGCAGACTAGACCAAGTTATGTAACTTCTCTGTGCCATGGTCCCCCACCTACAAAATGAAAGAGGTGGTAATAATACCCTTTGTAGAGGGTTGATGTGTCTGGTGACTTAGTACCTATAAAGTGTTAAGCCACACCCGCACAGCATGAAAATAGTACAAGTGCTTGCTGCTGTCACTGTTACAGGTAGGTCATTAGGATTGTCTATATTTTCCAGAAGGAAATTCAAAAGGTAAAATGCTTGTCCAAGGTCATGCTTCTAGAAAATGTGCTTTAGCAGCACCTGAACTCAGGTCAGACAGCACCCAAAGCCTCTTCTGCTAACTGCTGGACTGTACGACCAGAGCTCCTGGGCAGTGGGGTAGGCTATATGTAAGGAGATGGACTGTTTTTCCCCCAATCTATTGTGGATAACATTTTTAGAATATAAAGTCAGGTGCTTGGATTGTCTCAACACTGTCAATTGCTATGGAGGTTTCTGAATGCTTGCTTTGACTTTCTGAACTCCGCACCAGCCGGCCTTGCTGAGTCTCCATTTCCAGATGGGCCCTCCCAGGCCTAGAGGAGTACTACTCCAAGTCTGGCAGTAGTACTCACACTTGGAATAGTATTCCTCTAGGCCCTGGGGGGGCCCACCTGGACATGGAGAGAGAAGTTCTGCAGAATGGGCTGAATAGATAACATTGAAGTCACATTAGGGAAAGTCATGGTCAAGGAATTTACACTTGGTAGGTGTCCAGGCCCAACCCCTGACACCAGTGCTGTGCCCCTTGCCAAGCTGAGGGGCCTAGGGAACGGCAGGGCTGAGCCAGGCCACTGGGGGTAGGGTCACTACCCTGTGCTTTCTGGCACAGCTGATGGCACACATGGGAAGTCAAGTAACTCCCCAAGAAAAATCAAAAACACGTGGGAACACAGAAAACAAGCAGTTCTACTCAGAGGTCTTTTCTTTCTTCTTTTTTTTCTTTTTTTTAGGAGGGGGTGGGAGGGGTGAGGACTGACCACAGCATGCCTAATGTTTTTGAGGAAACTGTGCTTCTATCCTTCTCCCATTGAGGTTTAACAGTTACTTCTCCCTAACTGAGGAGACCCTCACCTCTGCTCTGTTGGCATGAAGCTGCATGCCCCTGATTTGGAAGGCTGTATTTTTCCACCTAACAGTAACAGCTTATGTTTCCTGAGTTCTTCCAATGTTTCAGTGCCTGTGCCTGAGTGCTTTACACTTAATCCTCCCATCAACCTCCTGAAGAATATACCATTATTAGCCCTATTTTCCTTCTTTCCTTTTTTCTTTTCTTTTCTTTTTTGGATAGAGTCTTGCTCTGTCACCCAGGCTAGAGTGCAGTGGCACAATCTCAGCTCACTGCAAACTCCACCCCCCGGGTTCAAATGATTCTCCCAAGTAGCTGGGACTACAGGCACCTGCCACCACGCCCAGCTAATTTTTCTATTTTTAGTAGAGACGGGCTTTTGCCATGTTGCCCAGGCTGGTCTTGAACTCCTGAGCTCAAGCCATCTGCCTGGCTAGGCCTCCCAAAGTGCTGGGATTACAAGCATAAGCCACCATGCCCAGCCTTATTAGACCTATTTTACAGATGAGGAAACTGAGGTTCAAGGGAGTTAAATAACTTAAAGCCCCCAGTAAGCAATGGAACCAAGACTCTGCTGTCTCGAAAGTGCACACCTTCCTGTATCGCACTACACACAAGTTGAGCTTGGTTTTCCTGGATTCTTTTTTTTTTTTTTTTTTTTTTTTTTTTTGAGACGGAGTCTCGCTCTGCCGCCCAGGCTGGAGTGCAATGGCCAGATCTCAGCTCACTGCAAGCCCCGCCTCCCGGGTTCACGCCATTCTCCTGCCTCAGCCTCCCGAGTAGCTGGGACCACAGGCGCCCGCCACCTCGCCCGGCTAATTTTTTTTGTATTTTTAGTAGAGACGGGGTTTCACCGTGTTAGCCAGGATGGTCTCGATCTCCTGACCTCGTGATCCGCCCGTCTCGGCCTCCCAAAGTGCTGGGATTACAGGCTTGAGCCACCGCGCCCGGCCAAGTTTTCCTGGATTCTTTAGTGGAAGTTATAGAGTTATCCCTAATATAAATTACGTGATTTCCAGTGTGAATATGGTACTAACTCCATATTATGCCTAGGTCAGATCATCTTACAAAATCTTTGACAAATTTTCCAAGTTTAGTAGCCTACTTATTTCAAGCAAATCCAGGACAAAAGAGTACCATAAACTGTACAATTTCTTATTGTGTTTTTATCAACTAGTAAGTTAGGTGGCCATTGCTTATATAATAGGATTCACACATCCAAAAAATGAGAGATCAAAGGTGGTCTGTGGCCACATGCTCCTGGGAATGTCAGCAATGACATGACCAAAGCCTCCCTGGAGGCTGGTGATCAACTCTGAGCCTGGTCTGTGTCCACTAGTCCTTGAGCATTAACATTGGCCAGCCAGCACTGAGCACTTTGTGCCAGGAACTCTTCTATGTGTTTTGTGTTTATTTAATTTTCATAACCTTATCAAGGATGTACCGTCATTATCCCCATTTACAGACAGAAAAATTACAGTTATTTTTGAAAAGTCACATAGCTGGCAAGTGGTGGAGCTGGAATTTGAACCCAGGCATTTTAGCTCCAGAGTCATCCTATACTGCTCTGAGGATCCAGGCAGCAGATGTTCCCAAGGTCCAGCCAAGGGGCAGGTGATATGGTTTGGCTGTGTCCCCACCCAAATCTCATCTTGAATTGTACCTCCCATAATACCCACATGTCATGGGAGGGACCTGGTGGGAGGTAACTGAATCATGGGGGCGGGTTTTTCCCATGCTCTTCTTGTAATAGTGAATAAGTCTCATGAGAACTAATGGTTTTATAAATGGGAGTTTTCCTGCACGTGCTCTCTTGCCTGCCACCATGTTAAGATGTGCCTTTGCTTCTCCACCATCTGCCATGATTGTGAGGCCTCCCCAGCCACGTGGAACTGTGAGTCCATTAAACCTCTTTTTCTTTATAAATTACCCAGTCTCGGGTATTTTTTCATAGCAGTATGAAAATGGACTAATACACTTGGCATACGTGATATGTAACTATATATACAAGACTGGGTACGCCTTCATCCACTGTAACAGCAAATCATGGTTGACGTGACAGAACCAACTAGCAGCACATAAAGTCACCCACTAAATGTCGCATCAATATGCAGGACTGAGCCACTGAATTATTAAAGCCAGACCTGCAAGTAGAGTGGGCTCCTTTCAGGTAAGAGCATCAAGGGCTGAACGCTTTGCACTGTTAAGTATGATCTATTAAATTTTCTGAAACCCACCGTTTTTGTTGACTCGCTAGGTCTAAAGCACAGCGCTGGAGGAATGAGACCAGTGTCAGAAGAGAAGGCAGCATGGGAGATACCAGAGATGGGGAGGGCAAGAGGCAGCCCACAGTAGCAGGTGGTAGGTGGTGTGCAGACACAGGGCAGAGCCTGCAAGTCTTGGTGCAACTCCTGTCCTATATTTCACCGAGTTCCAATCAAGTCTGTTTTAAAGCAGAATTCAACTGATGTGTATAAATTATATTTTATTCACAGTAGGCCTAGAAGAAGCTCCGCAGTCTGACCAACTTTACGGTTCATGTATCTAAGGCACGTTTCAGTGTCTCCTGTTCCCTTTGTAGCAAGGTTTTCAAAGAGCCCCTTGCATTTTTTTTTTTTTTTAAAGAGATGGAATCTTGCTCTATCACCCAGGCTGGAGTGCTATGGCACGATCATCACTCACTGTGGCCTCAAGCAGTCCTCCCGCCTCAGCCTCCCCAATAGCTGGGATTACAGGTGCAAGCCACCACATGGCGTCCACTGCTTTTATTAAGAACTGGAAGGCATCTGGATCAGTCTCCTTTTTCAATACACACAAAGAGAAGCTTAGAAAGGAAAGGCAAAGGGGAAATTGCATCCATGGGGCATTTATTATGGGTAACTTAAATCATAATTTATGATCATAGGTAATTGTATATATATCTTCACACAATGGGGCAGGTGATACTATCTTCATTTTATTATATAGAGGGAAAAATAAGGTTCAGGGTTACACAGCTGGTTAATGAACAAGATCTGTGCCCCATCTGAGGTGCTAAGTCTGTCCTAGCTAAGCCAATGCTATCCCTTTCTGGACTTGAGGACGTAGATGATGCTACTGAATATGCCCTGGATGGCTATTTGCTCATAGGTTCTTTAGAAATTAACATGACAACTGAATGCTGATTTTGTTCTCATATAATTGACATTACTAACATTTAAAAGCCTCAAATGTTTGCTATTCAATATTTTATGAATATTTTTATGAAAGAATACATTAGGTTTCTTTTATGGTTACGAGAAACCAGGTTAATTAGATTTGTACAATGAACAAAAGTCTGGCCAGTGTGCTGGAGCCAGGGAATCCCTAATGTAACAGACTGTCTCCAACTTTCAGCTCTGCTTTCCAGAATATGGGCATCATTCTCAAGCAAGCTCTCCACACGTGGAGGCCAAGATTCCCCCATGGCGCTAGAATCCCATCTTTCTTCCAGCTCCACAGCCCCAGCAAAAGTCCCTGGACACATGGGATTGGCCATCTTGAGTCACAAGTCCGTTCCTGATCCAATTACTCCAGATCCTGGGGCTGCCCCTGATGGGGAGGGAGGGAGCAGATAGGAAGTTCTCCAAAGGGAGGCGGAAAATGCCCGATGTCTCCTCCAGGGTGAGAAGCATTCCTAGCTGACTTATTAATATTGCACCACAGAAACCTTATGCCTCTTAAATAATTTGTGCAAACTTGTAGAATTTATTGAAAAGCAAAAGGAAACCAAGTAGAGAACTATTTTTTAAAGTTTCTTGAAAAAGCCGCATAAATTAGTGAACCCTTGTGTCCTGCAACAGTGATTTTTTAAACTATAGGTCACCACCCTTTAGTGAATCCTAAAATCAATTTAAGGGTCATGACCAGCACTTTCTGTTTTTTGAGTCAGGGTCAGCACTGTCGCCCAGGCTGGAGAGGGCGAAATCAATTTAAAGAGTCATGACCAGCACTTTTTTTTTTTTCTTGAGACAGGGTCAGCACTGTCCCCCAGGCTGGAGTGCAATGGTGCAATCATAACTCACTGCAGCCTTGACCTTCCAAGCTCAAGCAATTCTCCTGCCTCAGCCTCCCGAGTAGCTGGGACTACAGGCACACACCACCACACCCAGCTAATTTTGGGGTTTTTTTTTTTTTTTTTTTTAAGTAGTGACAAGGTTTTGCCATATTGCCCAGGCTGGTCTGGAACTCTTGGAGTAAGCCACTGTGCTCACTCCATGACCAGCACTTTTTAATGAAAATATCTGTGTGTAGCACACAATAGACTGATTTTTGCTTCAATGTACATATCTATGTGTGTGTTCCTTTCCAGGTTCCCTCATTCATCCACCCTGAATGAAGACAGATACTCACCTGGTCATGGCCTGAGATCCAACCAAAGCCTGAGAGGTGACTCAGCCACCAGATACTCAGGTGACTTAGCCACAAGACACTCAGGGTTCATTAGAATTGTCTAGTCCCAGCTCTGCTTCCTCCAAGCTGTGAGACCTCGAGGCACTGCAGTAACGCCTCTGAGTCTTCCTGTTCTCATTTGAAGGACAGGACTAATACCTGTCCTTCCTGCCTCATGGGGTTGTTACAAGGATCAAATGAAGTGGTGCTCTTGACCAGTGGCAAGAACTTCAGAAATGTGGGTTGTAATGATTTGTATTTGTTAGCAGTAAATAAAAGTGCTTGGAACCAACTGGCAGCCTCTGGGGCAATTAGGTGTAGAAAATAAAACCCATGCCTTTTGGAAACTAGCATTCTTCCACATATATTGCTTCCAGACTACTAAATGGAAGTTGTTTCTGGAAGATTGATAGATTTAAAAATTTTGGCCTTAGAGCCCCTTTTTGCATCCCACAGAAAGGGGCTCCGCTCACAAGGAAGTCTTCACCCCTAGACTGAGCCTCCCAGCAGCACACCCTGAACAACTCTGCAGAGCTAACCAGTGCACTTCCTGTCCTGCAAGTACCGTTACTGATACCTGCTGCCTCCCAGAAAGAAGTGGCAGCATCTGATTGGTGGGGTTGGGGGAATTAGGGAATGCATGTTAATGTGAACCCCAAGAGTGAGTTGATAGCTGGTGAAGAGGGAGAAGGTAGAGGTGAGGGCCTTTAGGTTGGCCGGCTGGGCTGGCCTCGCAGTCAGTAAAGCCCCTCATGCAGAGCCACTCATCTCCTGCTGGGAACCGCTGACCTTTTGGTTCAGATGCCTGATGTAAACTCACCGATATGGGAGGGGAGGATCTGAATGGGTAGGAGGAAGCAGGGAAAGTTACTAGGACAGATAGATTCTAAGGCTTATCTGAAAGGAAGGAAGGAGTTGTGATGTGCTACCTGGGAGGTCCAAGGGAGAAGGGCCTGGGCAGTGTGCACCACTGGTGAGGGTGTGAAAAATGGGCTGGTGACTGGCCACCGAATGGCTTGGGGAGAAGTGGCCGGAGAGAGGGTCACCTGTGTGGTGGGAAGGGTCAGACAAGTGTTTTTACATGTTATGAGAATGTCTACGTTTGACACAAGAAACTCCTAAGTTTGCAAAGAAAGGATACACAGCCACCTTCCTTCGATATCAGAAACAACATGCTGGGGATTAAAAATAATTACTTGGCCAAGAACCTTACCATTTACCAGAATGCATCCATGCAGTAAATATTTGGATGTCTATTACGTGCCTGGCATGTCCCATTTCACCCACAGGACGAAGTCCATTTTATAAATGAAGAAACTGAAGCTCAAAAGTATGTGAATCTGTCTGAGGTTTCAGTCTTCTTAAAGATGAGAGCAAACTTCTGCTTCTTGTTCTCCTCTAATACCATAGCACACTCAAGAAATGAGCATCTTTAGTTGTGCTTGGATTGGCCGAATCTGCCTTTAGGTAGAGGAGCAGACTTAATGGCTTTAATGAGCCACTTAACTACTTTCTAGAGACAACCTGGAGATGCTTTTGAAGAGCCCAGTCTGAGACCTGGTTCCATTTTTCCATTCCTTCTGTGTCCCTGCCCCCAACCCCACCCCCAGAACACATTTGGCAGTGAAGGGGCTCCAATTCCTGTTCTTGGGAGTGGCACCCACTTGTGCTCAAAGTAGACTTAAGTGGCTTGAAAGTTAAGTGCAAGGGTCGGGAGAAGGACTTGACTGCATGAGGGAACTTTTAGAGGTTATAGAAATGTTTCTACCGTAATTGTGGCATTTGTAACATTTAATAAAACTTGAATTATATACTAAATTGGTAATTTTTATTGGATGTAAATTATAGTTCAATAAAGCTGATTTTTAAAACACTCAATGTAAGTCCTGACATGTGCATTTGTGGTATGTAAATTCTACATCAGAAAGGAAAAAACTAAACAGTTGTTGAATTCCAGTTAATGATACACATGCTGAAGTATTTAGGGGCAAGTATATGGATGTCAGCAGTTTACTCTGAAATGCATAAGATGTAAGATATATTAATGGACAAGTAGATACATGATCAAGCAAGTATAGAAAAATTTAATTGTCCAATCTCAGTGGTCAATTTGCAAGCTGCCATTGTAAAATTCTTTGATATGTTTGAAAATGTCATTATACAATGTTGGGGGAAACCAGGTGACTTCAGGTTTTTCGCAGAGCCAAAGAGTTCCTATTGGACCAACTCTTTAGCAAATAAAAACTGTAAGCTCTGGAAAAAAACCTTCTTTAAAAACCAACTTCTTAAGATACTGAAATAGACCAAAAGCAGGCAGATACTGGAGAGGAGTCAGTAACTGGAGGACGAGCACCGGACTGTGTGAGTTTCCTGTTTTTTACCACCGTTAGCCTGAGACCAGGTGTCCATGCACCTTGCAGGACAGGTAAGCCTCCAGTGTACAATCTACAGTCTCGCTGGCTTGAGGAACCAGAGTAGAGTTCAGAGCACCACAGCCTCTCAAGAGTAAAGGGGGAAATAACAGAAAGGCAAGCTAAAGGGGGGATTCCTAAATTCTGTATATAAACTGCCCAAATCTCTAGCTGACCACTGAACTATGCATGCAGGACTAAGGCTAAAAGAACTGAACTAAAAGTTGAACTACTTCCCACTGCAGGGGAGACAGTTTTATCGCTGAGTTCAACCAAGTTAACTGCATGTTTTAAAATAATAATTCTTTTCAGAGGAATATAAGAGAATCCCGAGTTTCTACAGTACAACATAAATTATACACTAAATACAATGTCTAGGATACAATCCAAAGTTACTCACTATCTGAATAAAAAAATGTTGCCTCATTCTCAAGAGAAGAGACAAAGGAGATCAACCCCAAGAAGTTCTAGTCAAAGCTATTAAAGCAACTATTAAAACTCTGCAAGACTATAAAAAAAAAAAAAAGTTCAAATAGTAATGGCCGAAAAAACTCCCAGATTTGGTGACAGACATAAATTTACAGATTCAAGAAGTTCAGTGAATAATAAGCAGGATTAATACAAAGAAAACCCCATCTAGCTGCATCATAGTCTACTGAAGACCAAACTTAAAGAGAAAACATTGAAATCAGCAACAGGAAACTAGGGAGTAATGATTCAAATGACTGCTGACCTCTCTTTAGAAACATTGGAGGCCAGAAGACAGTGCAACATCATCTTTAACACGCCGAAAGGAAAAAAACAAAAAGTCACCCCAGAGATCTGTATCTAGCAAAAATATATTTCAAGAATGAATTAAAAAAAAAAAACTAATATTTTCAGATAAAAGGAAACTAAGAGAATTTGCAGATCTAAATTACAAGAAATGCTAGAGGAAGTTCTTCAGGCTAACAGGAGATTTTACCAGAGGGAAACTCAAATCTTTAAGAAGGAATAAAGGCCACTGAAAATAGTAAACATCCGAGTAAATACAAAGGATGTCTTCTTTCTTTCTCTTTAAACTTTGTATTACTGTTTAAACAACAGGCAGGCATGGTGGCTCACACCTGTAATCCTAGCGCTTGGGGAGGCCAAGGCAGGTGTATCACGAGAACAAGAGATCGAGACCATCCTGGGCAACATGGTGAAACCCCGTCTCTACTAAAAATAAAATTAGCTGGGCATGGTGGCATGTGCCTGTAGTCCCAGCTACTCGGGAGACTGAGGCAGGAGAATAGCTTGAGCCCAGGAGGTGGAGGTTGCAGTGAGCCGAGATTGCGCTACTGCACTCCAGCCTGGCGACAGAGTGAGACTCCATATCAAAAAAAAGTAAGTAAATAAAAATTGGTGGGATTTTAGCATATGTAGATAATTTGAATGACAATCATGGCATAATAGATGCAGAGAAGGGAAAAGGAAAGGACCCTTTACAGTAAGCTATCTGTATTTTATCCAAAGTGATACAATGTTAGTTAGCTCTTAGCTGCGAAACATTCATCCCTAGAGCAACCACTTAATGTAAAGGTAGAGCTAGAAAGCCAATAGATAAAAATGTCTGCTCTGAGAAAGACACTATTAAGAGAATAAAATGACCAGCCACAGACTGGGAGAAAATATTTGCACAACAGTTATCTGATAAAGCCTTGTTAACCAAAATATACAAAGAATTTTTACAATTCAACAATGAGAAAACAATGAGATTAAAAGATGGGCCAAACCAGGAGTTTGAGACCAGTCTGGGCAGCAAGGAAAAAAAAAAACTTGGCACGGTGGTCCATGCCTGTAGTCCCAGCTACCTGAGAGGCTGAGGCAGAAGGATCACTTGAGCCTAGGAGTTCAAGGCTATAGTGAGCTATGATCGTGCCCCTGAATTCCAGCCTGGGCAACTGTCCCTTAAAAAGAAATAGGCTAGAGACACCTCACCAAAATATACAAGTGGCAAATACACATAGGAAAAGATGCTCCACACATCATATGTCATCAGAGAAGTATAAATTAAGACAATGAGATACCACTACACATTTATTAGAATGGCCAAAATCCAGAACACTGACATCACCAAATGCTGGCAAGGATATCGAGCAACAGCAACTGTCATTTATTGCTCATGGGAATGCAAAATGGTACAGCCACTTTGGAAGACAATTTGGCAGCTTCTTATAAAACTAAATATAGTTGCCATATGATCCAGCAATTGCACTTCTTAATATTTACCCAAAGGAGTTGAAAACTTATGTCCACACAAAAACCTGCACACAGATGTTTATAGCAGTTTTATCCATAACTGCCAAAACTTGGCAGCAACCAAGATGTTCTTTAATAGGTGAATGGATAAATAAGCTGTGGTACATCCAGATAATTGAATATTATCCAGCACTCTTCAGAAAATGAGCTGTCAAGCCATGAAAAGACACAGAGGAATCGTAGATCCACGTTGCCAGGTGATAGGAACCAATATGAAAAGACTACATACTGTATGATTATACCTATGTGACATTCTGGAAAAGACACAACTTTGGAGACAGTTGAAAGACCAGAGGTTGCAGGAGTGGAGGTGGTAGGATGAATAGGCAGAGGCTAGAGGATTTTTAGGGCAGTGAAGCTACTGTGTATGATACTATAATGGTGGACACATGTCATTATACATTTGTCCAAACCCATACAATGTACAGTACCAAAAGTGCACCCTAATACACACTATGGACTTCGATAATGTGTTAATGTAGATTCATCAGTTATAACAAATGGACCACTCTGTTGGGAGATATTGATAGTGGGGGAGGCTATGTGTGTGTGTGGGAGCAGGAGTATTTGGGAAATGTGTACCTTCCTCTCAATTTTGCTGTGAACTTAAAACTGCTCTGAAAAATACTCTATTAACTAAAAAAGACCCAGTTAATCCAAAAGATGTCAGGAAAGGTAGAACAGAGAAGCCAAAAATAGTGGGGACAAACTAGACAAATAGTAAAATGGCAGACTTAAGTCCAGTCGTATAAACAACTACATTAAATGTAAATGGTCTCTATCTGCACTAGGATGGCAGCCACAGGCCACGTGAGATACTTGTTAATTGACATTAAATAAAATTTAAATCAGTCTCTTCATTGCACTAGCCACATTTTAAGTGCTCAGTAGTGACTCCCGTATTTCACTAGTATATTGAACAGCACATATATAAAATATTTCCATTATCACATAAATTCTATTGACCAGCATTGGTCTGGTCAATCATGGAGATTATCAGAACTGACACAAATCCCCCCAAAAAGACCCAACTGCATGCTGTTCACAGCAAGTCCACTTAAAATACGTAAACTATGCAGATAAGTTAAAAGTAAATGGATGGGAAAAGATACCATGCAAATGTCAAGCAGAAGAATGTGGTGACTGGATTAATATCAGATAAAGTAAACTTCAAGGCAAAGGGTATTACCAGAGATAAAGAGGGACATTTCATATTAATAAAAGGGTCACTACACCAGGAAGATAAAATAATTATCAATACATATGTTTAATATCAGCTTAAAAGTACATGAAACAAGTGACATAAAGGTAGAAATAGATGATTACATAGAGCTGGTGATTTTAAATATTCCTCTCACCAATCAATAGAATACATAGAGCAAATGTCAGTAAAGATAGATCGTATAAACACCATCAATTACTTTTAACTGACATTTATAGAACACTATAGCCAACAACTGCAGAATACACATTCTTTTCAAGTGCACATAGTACATTCACTAAAATAGACCATCTGGCTGGACCATGAAATAAGTCTCAACAAATTTAGGAAGATTGAAAACATACTGAATATGGTTCTCTGAACACACTGGAAATAAGTTAGAAATAAATAATGTGTCCTTTTTAAACTCCAGATATTTGGAAATTAAGCAACACACTTTTAAATAATTCATGTGCCAAAAAAAAAATCAGAAAATAATTTGAATAAAATATGAAAATACAATATACCAAAATTTTTAGGATGCAGCTAGCACCAGGCTAACAGGGAAAGGTAAAGTTTAAAAATACTAATGAGACAGCCAGGTGGGAGGGGGTCGCTGGAGAAGCTCCAACTAGCCTGCCCACTGAGGTGGAGCTGGAGCCTGGGGAAGTTCACCACCCTTGCAGCAGGGAGGAGCCCGACCCCTCCTCTTCCTGTGTGGAACCTGGGATTCAAGCTGTCGGCGGGAAGCGCTGTAGCAGGGACTCTGGTCTAGAGAGAGTGCCTGCTTCTCCCTTTTCTTCCTTTTCACCCAATAAAGCCCTGCTTTACCCTTCAAACCCTCCGCCAACCTAAATTTTCATGGTTGCAGGACGGACAAGGACCCCATCTTTAGCTGAACTAAGGAAAAGTCCTGCAACACTAACATTAGCAAAGAAGAAAGGTCTAAAATTGGTGATCTAAACATCCACCATAAGAAGCTAGAAAAAGAAGAGTAAATTCAGAAGTGGAAGAATAAAAAGAATAGAGTGGAAACCCCAAGTACAACTTATCCCAGATATGCAAAATTGGCTTAACTAACATTAGAAAGGCAATCAATGAAATACAACATATTAACAGAATAAAGGAGAAAACTATATGATCATCACCATAGATGCAGATAAGGCATTTGAAAAAATCAGTACTCATTTATGCTTCATTAAAAACAAAAAACTCAGAAAACTAGAAACAATAATAAAAGGAAACTTCCTTAATCCGATAGTTCCTATGAAAACCCCACAGCTAACATTATATAAATGATGATAAAAGGAAAGTTTTCTCCTAATATCATAAGACAAGGATATCTGCTTCCACTTCTATTGAGTAATATACTGAGGCTCTAGCCATTACAGACAAGAGGGGGAAAAGATGATAAAGATCAGGAAGAAAAAAGCAAACCTTGTAGATGACATGATTATTTACAAAAAAACTCCTAAAGGAATCAACAAAACATGTACAACTGATGAAATGTAGCAAGGCTGAAGAATTCAAGTACTTTTGCAACAATCGTGTATTTTATGGACTACAGCAAACAACTGAAAAGTAAAATTTTGAAATTCCATTTACAATAACATTAAAAGAACATAAAATACTTTAGAATGAATTTACAAGAGATGTGCAAGCTCTCCAATATGAAAACTTGGTTAAGAAACCCTAAATAAATAGAGGAATATACCTCTTTCATGAATTGTCAAGATGTTCTTTCCAAAATCCAGCACAATCCCAGAAATCAAGATCCCACAGCTTTTTTGATGAAATTAAGCTGATTCTATGATTTTTTAGTGGAAGTGTAAAAGTTTTATAACATTCAAAGAATCTTGAAAAAGGAGAGCAAAGTTAGAGGACTCAATTATAGTCCCACTAAAGACCTACCATAGAGTTATAAGTAATGTAAATCCTGTGGTATTAGCATAAGGGTGGGCAAATAATGAACAAACTAAATTCCTGAAACTCAGGCATATTTATCTTTTCAACAAATAGCATTGGAATAACTGGAAATCCACCTGGACAAAATGACCTTTGACTCTTCCCTCATACCACAGGGAAACAAATGGATCATAGACCCAAATATAAAAGTGTGGGGAGACAGAAAACCTATGCAACCTTGAAGGAGGTAATGATTTCTCAAAGGGCACCAAACATACAGAAAACATATTTAAGAAAATAAATGAGAAAATAAATAGGCAAATCAGAGGTAGAAATATTTGCAAGATATGTATCTGAGAAAGGACTGGTATCCCGCATATATAAAGGATCTCTATAACTCAGTAACAGAGAAACTAATTTTATAAGTGGGCAAAATATTTCAACAGAAAATTCACAAGAGAAGGTACACAAGTGGCCAGCAAGCACATTAGGGAAATGCAAATTAAAACCACAGTGAGATATCGCTACATCCACCAGTATTTTTAGACATCAGGGAAATGTAAATTAAAACCACAGCAAGATATTGCTACATCCACCAGTAGTTTTAAAATTAAAATGACTGATACTGCCAAATGTTGACAAAGATACGGAGCATCCAGAACTATTGTACACTGTCAGTACAGCTGCTTTGGGAAAATGTCGGGCAGTTTCTCATAAAACGAAATACATATGTACCCTCTGACCCAGCAATTCCACTCCTAGGTCTTTACGTAAGAAATATGAAAACATATGTCTACATAGGTGTACAAGAATGTTCCTAACAGTTTTATTTATGATGACCAAAATTTTATAACAGTTCTCCTTTCTATCAATAGAAGGAGAAAGAATAAAACTATGGTATATCCAAACAATGAAAAACTAGCAATAAAGAGGAAGGAATTACTAAGATATATAACATGGGTAAATCTCAAAAACATGTTTTCCACAAGAGAGTACATACCGGCATGATTCCATTTATATGGAGATTTAGAGAAAAAAAAAAAAACTGAGTTCTATAAAAGCGAAAGTAATCGATGGCAGAAAAATTCTGAACAGTGGTTTCCTCTGGAGGAATGTGGGTGGGGAGTTACAGGGAAGGGACTTCGGGGAACTCTGACCTGTTGATGATGTTTGGTTGGTGGGTTGGATAGGTGATTTGCAGAGGTGTACGCATTTGTCAGAACGCACCTAATGATACACTTAAGATTTATGCATTTCACTGTATGTAAATTTTATCCGAAAAGGAAAAAAATTCTGTAAGTAAATATTGAACCCTACGTAGTGATATGCAGGCAGAAGTACTGGGGATGAGGGCGGAAGTGTACCAAGCTCTGCAACTTACTCTGAAATGCATCCAAACCCGATGGGTTGATGGATGGACAGAGGGACGGATAGGTATCTAATAAATCAAGTATAGTAACATGTTAATTGTAGAATCTAGGTGGTAGGTATACGGGTGTTCACTGTAAAGTTCTTTCAACTTTTAGAATGTTTGAAAGTTTTCATAATAAAATGAATTTAAAAGGTAATTGCGGTACTCACCCTGGGTGTATACACAGGCACCTATTCTCGCGATGCCCCTAAAGCTCTTGCCCCTCAGAAGGCTAGATGAAAGAGGGGCATTGGGGAGTGAGTAACAGAGCCGAGAGGACTGCTAACAGCACCAGGGTTTCTGATGAAAATGCACTCACCAGAGCTGTGTTTCATTATTCGAAATCATACGGTTTTACTCAACAGGGCTCCTAGCCCTTCTGTCTCTGCTCCTGGTGCGTAAGGGTGGTGTGTGGGGCTCTGAGTCTGGGACTGCTCTCTCGGAAGGTGGGAAGATGCCCACGTATCCATTCCTCTCCGCGTGCAGATTCGCTCCCACACGCCCGGGCGGGTGATTCCGGAGGGCCGCGCGGGGCTGTCTGCGCGGGCGGGGGCGGGATGTGTCTGGAGGAGGCAGAGCGCCCTCTCCCGGTCCCGGAGGGCCCACGCGGCCCGGTTGAGCGTCCCACCAGCCGGTTCTGCATTCACTCCCCAGATCTGCGCGCCCTGGTGGGAGCACTGCAGCCCCTGGTCGGCCTTCCAAACGCCAGGCGTCTACTGGCGGAGACCAGCGCAGGAGGCGGGCCCGCGCGCAAGGAGGCGGGCGACAGGGTGGAGTCGCCGCAGCTGGCAGCCGCACGGCTCCACCTGTTGCCGCGTCGAAGCGCGCCCGCCTGAGAAGGCAGAGCGCGGTGCGGACCTGTGCTCCCCGCGCCGGCCGGCAGGGCAGGGCCGCGGCTGCCAGGAGGCCCGGGAACAGTCCCGACGGAGCGGCGCGGAGAGGGCGCTCCCCGGAAGGTGAGATCTACAAGGCGGGGTTTCGGGGAGGGGGCCCTGGCGGTTTGCTGGAGAGCATGCTGATGGTGTGCGTGAGGTGGGGGATGCCTTCTGCGCGGACCCCGCGTCCAGGCAAAACTCTGGAACGCACTAAGCAGCCAAGCCCGGGTGGAAGAGATGGAACTCTCCAAGGTCAAGGTCTCCTGGCCGCGGGGCCCTTACAGCCCCCAGTCTTTGGCCTCCTCTCTGGAAGCGGGGCTGGCTCGCAGTGCGGGCTTGGTCCGGGCGGAGCCCACTAGTAGGCGCAGAGGACGCCCCCGCGCAGGATCCAGAGACCAAGGGTGCTCTGGCATGGGCAAGGCGAGGCCGGCTGCCCGGGGGAGATGCCCCTAACTTCCTTCGCTCCCTGTTCCAACCTCCCTTTCTGGTCTCCTCTCTCCAGCCTGTCCGCGCAACGGATGCGCAGCGTTGGGGCCCGGCGGGAGGTCGGAGCCCGCGGACGCCGCTCAGTACAACCCCTCTCTCCTTGCGCCCACCCTGGACCCGCTCCATCCCTAAGCCCCAGCAGCCGATTCGGTGACTCGGGAGGCCACAGGCTCAGCGCGACACCACGACCACAACTAGGACGCACCACCGTCGGTCTACCTGGGGAGGCACCTACAAAGCCAGCAGACTGACGCCCGCGTCTTAGCCGTCGGTGGCCTGAGAAGCGATAGTCAAAGGAACCAGGACCCAGTGGCTCTGCTTACCCGCCGACCTCCGGACCCCCTCGACCTTCTCTTCGGCGGAAACTCGACTTCGCTCGAGCTTGCCCTGAAGACGCGCCACGCCCCCTCCCCTACCTAAGCCAGACAGGGAGCAGGGATGGAAACGGCGTCCGCAACCCAGCGCCAAGCAGACGTGGACTCTGCGCCCGCTCCCCGGGACCTTCGGCGTTAAGGAGAACCCCGAAGAGAGCGGGGGGAGTGGAGGGGAACGGCGGCGACAAAGCGGATTTGAAACTAGGCGTCAAGGAGGACGTGGGGAGCTGGCGCCGCAGGAGCTACCGAGGCGGCGGCCGGGGGAGCCTCGCGGCCTGCGGGAGCTCCCGGCGGTCATGGGCGAGTCGGCGGTGGGGCGCCTGGGAGCCGGCTGAGCGCCGGGGCCCTTATTTCCCGGGGGAGGGCGAGACTCCGCTGGCGCCCCTGGGGGCCCGGCCATGGCCGGTCGAGGTTTCAGCTGGGGCCCGGGCCACCTGAACGAGGACAACGCGCGCTTTCTGCTGCTGGCCGCGCTCATCGTGCTCTACCTGCTGGGCGGCGCCGCCGTCTTCTCCGCGCTGGAGCTGGCGCACGAGCGCCAGGCCAAGCAGCGCTGGGAGGAGCGCCTGGCCAACTTCAGCCGCGGCCACAACCTGAGCCGCGACGAGCTGCGCGGCTTCCTCCGCCACTACGAGGAGGCCACTCGGGCCGGCATCCGCGTGGACAACGTCCGCCCGCGTTGGGACTTCACCGGCGCCTTCTACTTCGTGGGCACCGTCGTGTCCACCATAGGTAAGTGTGCTGGCCGGACTCGCTGACAACCTCCGGGCGGCCTCCACTTCCTCTCGGGGGGAGGGGGCAGGACCGACCCTCTCAGCCTTTCATTCATCCATCTGGGCACCCAGCCCGACTGCACTGACATGAGCTGTAGCCTGATCAACAGTTGGTATTGCCTCCCCGCTGCTCTAATGTGGTCCAGGCACCGGCAGCTTCAGCGTCACCTGGCAGCTTGTTAGAAATGCGGTCTCAGTCCCCTCTGCAGACCTGCTGAGTCAGAATCTGCCTGTTAACAAAGTCCCCAAAGGATTGGAATGATCCTTAAGTTGGAGACGCTCTGCTCTGGGAGATTTTCAGTCTCATGAAGGAGACAGGGCTTGAGTTCATGGGGAGGAAAGCTTTTACAGATAGGGACAGGAAACTGAACATTTACTGAGTCAGTTAGAGGGGAAGTGCAGGTTTTAAAACATTCTGCCCTCGACTTCACACCGAGAAAAAATCAGAACACCAGACTGGAAGTGAGGAAGCCAAAGTGCCAATGACGGTTCAAAGGATGGAAAATTTCCCACCAGGAAGAACCAGGGAAGTGACCTTTGGCCTGAATCAGTTCGTGTTAGGCATAACTTGGGTTTGGGAACTGAAAGCGCGTTGCACCCTGGAGCAGGAGAGAGTCGCACTCAGGGGTCCCATGAGCTGGTTGGAGCGGTGGAAGGAAGACTAGGAAGGTCTGCTGACTAATGGGATGGAGGTGGGGGTAGGACCTTCACTGACAGACTGAGGAGCTGGAACTTATCTAGAGGCACCTGGGAGCCATTGAGAAGTTTTTAGCAAAGATGTAGCACAGCTACAATCAGTTGTGTTTATTTCCCAGCAGAAGGAAAATGATTTGGGGGAGTCTTTGCACCACACCCCTAAAGATTGTTCATCCTTGAAGAATAATCAAGTGATTAATGGGGGTTGGGGAAGATGCTGTAGAAATAAATTCTGAGGGAGGCAAAAAGAGACCTGGAGCAGGGGAGGGAGCTTGGAAAAGTTAGATGGAGAGGCAGTGGCCTCCAAGCTGCAAAAAAGGCTGGCAGCTGCAAACAGCCCAGGGTGCATGTGCTGAGCGCTCTGTAGCTACTGCCCCTGTGCGCTCTAGAAGAGCTCGCTGGTGAGGTGGGGAGAGAAGTTGAACCTCCTTGAGGCTCCCACACATGGCTGTGCTACATAGACATTCTGCCAGGAGAAGCAGCACAAAAGACAAAAGAGATTGGCTTCAGGTTAGATTCATCAAGAAAGACTTCCCAGGGCTAGTCCGGGAATTCAGGGCTTCAGCTGATGCATAGCAGGCGAGGCAGAGGACCAGCATGATGAGGGACACACAGGTTGTATCTGAAGTGCCTGGTTCCCAGCCCCCATCCCATCCCAGATGGCGCTGCCCATCAGCAGGCCATGATAGCACCACCATAACTAGGTATCAGGCAGGAAAACTCTCAGCAGACCAGAACGGGCCCAAGATTGGTGGAGGAGGAATAACATCCCCATGCTTCTCCCCCCGAGCCCGCATTCTCTGCTGGACTCTAAGCAGACAAAAGCCCAAAAGCCCCTCCTCACATCACCTCCCACGTCTCAGAAGACAGTTCCAGAATCTCCGCATAGGCAAGACTTGGGATGAACAAACTGATTAGGAGGTATCATTTTGGAAGTGACCTTGACTCTACTGTGTTTGCATAGCAAGTACAGGATTTTTTTAGATTGGATGGTTACTTGGGATGGTTTTGATGGGAGATTTGAGGGCTGACTCTTCCCCACCACCATCAAAAACCATCTCTTTGTGCTCCCAGTGGGCACAGAGGCAGGAAGGAGCAGAGCATGTGTGTGGACAGGTGCATCCATGTAGCAGGAACTGAGAGTGGCATGGGTAGGCGGCCATCTAGGAACATGGGCTTTGGTGATACGAATATGACAATGTGGCATGGAGGAGTGGAAAGAAACCTGGACAAAGAGTCTGGAGTGGGAGCTTTTCATCGTGCCTTTGTATCTTGGGCAAGCCTCTTAACTATTCCGAGCCCCATCCTTTTCTCATCTGAGGCATCTACAGAGTGCCCACCTTGGTATCTGACACATCAGCTATTTGGTGAATATTAGTCCTGCCTGCCCCTGCTCCCTCCCTCCACCTAAGCCTGCCCCTGGCACAGGGTTCTTGTGAGGGACAATACGTTTATGTAAGTGCATGCGTGTTAAAAGGTAAAAAACGTTATGTAAGTGTGGGCTGATTTTTATTTCTCATTTGTAGCATTTCCTTTTAAATTGTTTCACTAATTGTTGTAATAACAGCACTGGCTAACCTTTATCAGGCCCATTTTAGGCACATACTGTATGATTATTACGTGAATGTGCAATGCAGCTCATTGCTGTGTTACATTCACACTTCATTTCAGCCAACACAACTCCACGAGGTAGACATAGCAATCCTCCGTTATAGATGAAAAAACTGAAGGTTCAGGTTTTTTGTAAAATAAAATATAAAGAAGAAAAAATCAAGTTATATGCAGTCATATCATCCAAATTAACCATTGTTAATGTTTTGGTCCATTTTCTTCTAGTCTCCTTTTTCCTCTGCATATACTCATACACATATGCATTTTTAAAAATTAGAATTATATTCTATAAACCACTTATATCTTGCATTTTTATGGTAACATTACATGATGGTGTTTTTCTTCTAAAAATTAATTCCACCATGCTTTATTCTGCAAAGACTTTGAGGTAGCAGACAAAGTATACAGTAAAATAATTATAAAATATAAATAAAACTTCAGAACGAGGGAGAAGAAGAACAGAAATATGGAATGCAAGCAGAGCTATGAAGTTGCTAGAAAGGAACTTTGTCTTAGTTTGGGTTCCCTCAGAAGCAGACCTTGAGCCAAGAATTTGAGTGCCAGCAGTTTATTGGGAGGAGCAAGGGATACACGTAGGTGCAAGAGAAAGTGAATCAAGGAAGGAAAGTAAGTTAATCCAGGGTATGCTGGTAAGTCAGGCGCCATAGTGGGCAACTGGTACCTAATCCCAAGTGGAAGCTTGGAAGCAATGCAAAGTTCCTGACCCAGATATCCCACGCAAGAAAGCTGGGATATTTACACACCTACACCTGTCAGGAATTGGTTATAAAGCTGTCTGGGGAGGATGAGGAAGGAGCACAGGGATGTAAGTTCCAGGTACTTCCGGCCTTATTTTCTTCTGTGGACAGTGCAAGGGTAGCCTTCAGGCAAAGACAGGCTCTGCTGTTGGAAATCAGGCCAGTATGCCAGGAAATGATAACAAGATCCCAAGGAATGGTGGGGAATCCCATGGAAGGGAGAGAACCAGCAGTGACTGTTCAAGCTTCGGATGTGGTTTCAGGCTTCATGGCAGACAGTCATGACCCATGTTAGAATTCTTAGTATCAGAAAGGAGGAAACATAAACCTTTCCCAGTACCTAATTCTCCTTTTTTTTTTGACACAGAGTCTTGCTGTCACCCAGGCTGGAGTGTAGTGGCACAAATTGGTTCATTGTAACCCCTGCCCTCTCGGTTCAAGTGATTCCTCTGCCTCAGCCTCCCAAGTCGCTGGGATTACAGGTGTGCACCACCATACCCGGCTAACCTCTTTTTTTTTAAATAGAGATGGGCTTTGACGTGTTGGCCAGGCTGGCCTCAAACTCTTGACCTCAAGTGATCCTCCTGCCTCAGCCTCCCAAATGCTGGGATTACAGGTGTGAGCCACTTTTTTTTTTAGGGAGTCTCACTCTGTTGCCCAGGCTGGAGTGCAGTGGCATGAGCTTGGCTCACTGCAACTTCCATGCCTCCCAGGTTCAAAGTATTCTCCTGCCTTGGCCTCCCAAGTAGCTGGGATTACAGGCACAAGCCATCATGCCCAGCTAATTTTTATATTTTTAGTAGAGATAGGGCTTCACCATGTTGGCCAGGCTGGTCTTGAAATTCTGGCCTGAAGTGATCCACCCACCTCAGCCTCCCAAAGTGCTGAGATTACAGGCGTGAGCCACCACGCCTGGCCCCAGTACCTAATTCTCAAAAGTGTTTTCTCCTCGGGATTATATATAGGAGACATTGTATAGGATAACAGATGATATTCACAAATAATATTTTCCTGGAAAATGCAATTGAGGATTTCATGTCACTGTTACCTAATTGAGACCTTTGACTTGAAAGTCAAAGCTTAGAGTGGAAAACAGTTTGCCAGTTTCCCTAAAGGTTAAACCTAGAACTACTTTATGACCCAGCAATTCAATTTCTAGGTATATTTCCCCCCCAAAAAAATCAACAGTAGAGATTCAAACAGATATTTGTGTACCAGTGTTCATAGCAACATTATTCACAATATCCAAACAACCCAAGTGTCCATCGACAGATGAATGAATAAACCAAATGTGGGCTACATACAATGGAATATGATTCAGCCAAAAAAAAGGAATGAAATTGGCCAGGCACAGTGGCTTATGCCTGTAATCCCAACACTTTGGGAGACCAAGGCAGATGGATCACAAGGTCAGGAGTTCGAGACCAGCCTGGCCAATATGGTGAAACCTTGTCTCTACTCAAAGTATAAAAGTTAGCCAGGTGTGGTGGTTCGCGCCTGTAGTCCCAGCTACTCTGGAGGCTGAGGCAGGAGAATCGCTGGAACCCGGAAGGCGGAGGGTGCAGTGAGCCGAGATCACTCCACTGCACTCCAGCCTGGGTGACAGAGCAAGACTCCATCTCAAAAAAAAAAAAAAAAGGAATGAAATATTGATATATGCTATAACATAGGTGGACCTTGAAAATAATTATGCTTAGTAAAATAAGCCAGACACAGAAGGACAACTATCATATGATTCCACTTATATGAGGTATCTAGAATAGGCAAATTCATAGAGATAAATTAAAATAGAGGTTACTGGGGCTGAGGGAAGGCCAGAAGCGGGAGTTATTGTTTAATGGGTGCTTTCAGTTTGGGATGCTGAAAACATTTTGGGTATAGACAGTGGTGATGGTTATACAACATTGCAAATATATTTAATGCTATTGAATCGTACACTTTTAAATGGTTAAAATGACAAATATGTTAAGTATATTTGACTGGAGTAAAGAAAACCTCAGGGCAGAGTATTAAAACACAATTCAGAAATGTTGATTCTGAAAAAGGCTAGAGATCATACATGAAACGGGAATACATTTAAAGTACTCAGAGAAGTAAAATAACAATTTGTCTGGTAAATGATCTTCTGTGAATATCTTTTCTCTGAAACCAGCTTTTGTTAGGAATTTGTCCCCATATTTGCTGGTGTGTCTATAGCTAGCCTCTGTCCCCAAAGGGTTTGCGGTACTCTGCATTTGACAGAGTCAGGGGAGGCTTAGGGTTTGCTGCAGTAACAAGCTACTCCCAAAATCTCAGTAGCTTAATGTAATAAAAGTGTACTTCGTACCCACACCAAGTTCACTATGGGCGCTGGTGATGCCACAGGGCGGTCGTCTCTGTGTTGCCCCAGCGCTTCAGGCCTCTTCCGTCTCTTGGCTCCTCTTCCTCAGCACATGCTTCCAGGATTGCTCTGGAAGGGGAAGAAAGGGCTGAAGAGTCGACTACCAATGATCAAATGGCTGCCACCACCTGGAAGTAGCACAGGTCCCCTCCACTCCCATGTCATTGGCCAGATCAATTCACAGAACCACCACACCCTACTTCAAGGGGTCAGGGAAACATTACCCCAGTCCCTTCGTGGCAAGCTGCAGAAGAAATGTTTCTTCCAGTCTAAAAAGGATGCATTGGGCCTGGCGCGGTGGCTCATGCCTGTAATCCCAGCACTTTGGGAGGGAGAGGTGGGTGGATTGCTTGAGGCCAGGAGTTCGAAACCAGCCTGGCCAACATGACGAAACCTGATCTCTACAAAAAAATAGAAAAAATTAGCCAGGTGTGGTGATGCAGGCCTGTAGTCCCAGCTACTTGGCAGGCTGAGGTGGGAGGATTGCTTGAGCCCAGGAGGTTGAGGTTGAGGCTGAGGCTGCAATGAGCCATGATTGTGCCACTGCACTCCAGCCTGGGCAATAGGGCAAGACCCTGTCTCAAACAGAAAAAAAAAAAGAAAAGAAAAGAAATGCAGAGTCTCAGGTCAACCCCAGACCAACAAAATCAAAGTCTATGCTTTAATAAGACATCCAGGTGAGTCCTGGGCACATTGAAGTTTGAGAAATCTAGAGTCTAGAGGGGGTCGTTCGTGCTGTGATGTTGCTGACTAGGACAAGCCCTCCCATGCTTTAGAACACAGACAAACCAGTGGCCAGGCAGGTATGGTGAGGAGGTGAGCTCACCTGCTGTCTTATGACCTCCTCGCCAGCTGGAAGTCAAGTGCGCTGAGGGCAGGTTCATTACACACCATCCAGATGCAGGGATGCGCCGGGCTCAGGCTGAGAAGATGACTCGGTTCATGAGGACCTGAGATGCTCAGATGGAGAGGCTCAGCCCTGCCTCATATGTGACTAGATTCTCAACAACAGTTTTTATTCTTTTTTTTTTTTTTTTTTTTTTTTTTGAGACAGAGTTTCACTGTGTCACCCAGGCTGGAGTGCAATGGCGTGATCTTGGCTCACTGCAACCTCTGCCTCCCAGATCCAGGCGATTCTCCTGCCTCAGCCTCCTGAGTAGCTGGGATTACAGGCGCCTGCCACCACATCCAGCTAATTTTTGTATTTCTAGTAGAGATGGGGTTTCACCATGTTGATCAGGCTGGTCTCAAACTCCTGACCTCGTGATCTGCCCACCTCGGCCCCTCAAAGTGCTGGGATTATAGGAGTGAGCCACTGCACCCAGCCCTATTCATTTTTACTAAACAGAAATAATTATGCAGATGCCCTTTTCTGGCCAGGGGTGTGACCCATGATTGGCTCTGCATGGCTGTACTCTACAAGGCCCCCATGGGATTCTGGGGCTCAACTGGTAGGTGTGTGGTTGGCCCTGGTCAGTGTGTAAATCCATGTGGTGCCAAACTGAATATTGCTTTGGGAATCTTTTTTTTTCTTTTTTCTTTTCTCATGGGAACAAGGCTGGGGAAAGAGCTTTTGAAATCTAAGTATATCAAGTCCAAACAATAAAATATTGGAAATCACTATTTTATAGTACAAAGTTATAAACTGACATCAGAGAAGATGAAGCGTTCAGAAAGAATAAAAATATCCCCCAAATGCATTGATGATATACATTAATGGATGTTATGCATGAGTCCAGATTTAAATCATACATTGAGCACTTCACACATTACAAAGCATTTGTGCACAAACCTTACGGGATAGGCAGGGAAGTTATTACTAATTCCATTTTGCACGTAAGGAAACTGAGGTGCAGACAGCATAAATCTCTTGCTTAAGACCACACAACTATAAAGTGGCAGAGTTAGAATTAGAACCAAGTTTTGTTTTGTTCAGTGTCTAGTGATGAATATATATTAGTTTTGGAAGACTGGAAATATATGGGAAAGTATAAAACAAGTAGAAATCATCCATAATTCTACCAACAACAAACACTGTAAATAGGCTGGGGAATCATATTATACAAATTATATTGAACCTAAAGTGCTATTTTAAAAATCTAAGATGCATCATTATTTTACATACCATCAAGAAAGAAACACTGCCAATTAAATTCTGACATGCTACCTGTTGTGGGATGCATCTTGATTTCAGAGAGATTAAAATTTGGGGGAAAGGTGTATCTTAAAATCACTGAAATGTATTTTGTATCTCGTTACTTTCTATATAACCATTATAACATGAGCAGATTGTTGTAATTAGGCAAAAATGAATCTTCTTATAATTAATATCTCTTTGATTTCTATTAAAGTTGATTCAAAATGTTTATTAAAAATACTTATAGTTCATCTTCTCTGAATCAACTAATTCTCCCCTCATTTTTCTGCTGGGAGCAAGGGGGATGCCATGTTAATTAAAGTGTACCTGTGTGCTTTATAGTTTAAGGATTTCGACCCTGTATAAAGACTAAATGTGTCATATTTTTCATTCTTTGTTCTCTGTTCAATGTCTATAATTTCTTATTTATTACTTAGATAGAGAAATGTTTTTCATTTCAATTCAGTTTTCGTATTTCAGTCCTTTCCTTGTGCTTTCTCCCATTGTCTTCGTGCTTCAATCTTTGTCCATCCAGATTCCATAAGAATGCAAGCTTTTGTTTGGTATTTTTTTTGCAACTACTCTCCGTTTCCAGTTACAGCAGTGACTTTTAGAGCACTTTAATGTATTGTTTCATGCGAATAGTGGCAGGTGCATTTTGGAATTGCAGCTGAGGAGCAATGTGTGGTCATGGGGAATGAGGAGACAGGAAGGGTAGCTGGTGAGAGCTTACCTCCACTCGAGGTAGGGTGAGAGGGCCATACCTCTTCCAGCTTCTAAAATTTCATGGGGAAGCTCAGATCATCCATTCTGAGAATCCTGAATTTGTTCAATTATTTGTTTCCTGCTGGGAACGTTTCAGTATCTGGAAGTTAGAGCTGTGTTGCAGGACATAGCCCTCACTCTCCATTGCCCAGCATTTAGTATTCACATATGCTCATCTTAGCCTGTTGCATTAGAAATTCTTGTTTATATTATAAAATAGAATGGCTTCCTTTTCTTTTATCCTAAATTCCATCCAGTTCTCTCTTTCCCTCTGTCCCTTTGTCTATGAAGGAGAGATGGGTTTGGTTTGAGTGTTAACCCAAATAATCCTTGGGCTCCTTGGGGTCCTGTCCAAGAAGCTGTCTTCTTTTGAAAGAAGCACGGTGTGTTAGCCAAAA
Source organism: Macaca mulatta (assembly GCF_049350105.2). Classification (NCBI taxonomy): domain Eukaryota; kingdom Metazoa; phylum Chordata; class Mammalia; order Primates; family Cercopithecidae; genus Macaca; species Macaca mulatta. Next base: position 163,335,548 of record NC_133412.1, read on the forward strand.
GTAATGAAAAATAAATTTGATTTCTGCTTGTATCTTAAAAGAACCTTAAAGAGTCTCCAATTTATAACGTAAAGGAAACTTCTTCCTTTTCTCCTCTCCCAGGCTCTCATATCTATCTCAAAGGAGTTCTGGAACCTCTTAAGCCTAAACTCCTCACCAAGTTTCTCCCAACCATCAGCCCTGTCTTTCTGTCCCTCCTGGTCCCATCTCCCCACATCTCTCCCTGGTCCCTGTTATCAGGATTGACTTCACGTCTGCAACATCATTTAGCTTTCTCTCAGCATATTTCCTGGACTCCCCATAGTAAAGGACAGTCCTGGCAGTTTACCAGCAAGTAACAGTCTTTTCCCCTTAGAAGGAAGGAGAGAATTGGGAGGCCAAGGTGGGCAGCTCACGAGGTTAGGAGATCAAGACCATCCTGGCCAACATGGTAAAACCCTGTCTCTACTAAAAATACAAAAAATTAGCTGGGCGTGGTGGTGCACGCCTGTAGTCCCAGCGACTCGGGAGGCTGAGGCAGGAGAATCACTTGAACCTGGAAGGTTGCAGTGACCCAAGATCGCACCACCACACTCCAGCCTGGGTGACAGAGTGAGAATCTGTCTCAAAAAAAAAAAAAAAAAAAGAAAGAAGAGTAGGGGAAGATGGTGATCACTAGGACATTAATGACTTTACACCTGGGGAACATCTCAGCCATTCGAGGAGGACATTTCTGCGTTCAGACCCAGAAGCACGGGGTCCTGCTGAGGACAGTGGGAGAATCACCTCATCAGGAGGCACCTCTGTCATAACACGGCCCTCCCTTCATCCTCCGGCCTTCTGCCTCTTTCGGTTCAGCTCATGTGAATTGCCAGATATTTTACCAGGACCTTCAGCACACCTACTGCATCTTCCTTTGGCCAGAGAGCCATCTTTATAAGCTTAATTAGGTGCTCAGGGGTTTATTTTTCCCATTCTCTAATCAGCTGTCCTGTGTCTCTCAACTGATCACCTCTCCTTGAAAGGGAAACACTGTAATCCGTGAACTCAGGGGTCAGAGGGTGAATGTAAATGAGTGTAACACGTGGTAGGACATTAGGGAGCAGTAGGGCCTTGTACCCTGGAGAGAGCAGCCCCAACACAGGCATTCAGATTCTCACTTTGAAACAGCATTGTGCTGGCCAGACAGGTCTGAGGGGTTGAGTCCCTCAGTTGAAGCTTTGATGATCACGAGCTCTGGGCTTCCTTATCTTTGGGAGGGAGAAGGACAGGGAGCGCATAGCATCGCTCTTGAGTGTAGCAGAGCTTGCTTTTTATAGTTCACTTAAAGGACGCTTTTTCACAGAGAGTGAACCTTGCATGCACTTATTTCTAAAAGAAACTAAGGGCGGTTACACTCACTTAAACTCTTCTAATTTCTGCGACTACACACAGTTATTGAAATCTATAAGTATGTGTGGACTATTAGCTTTTTCACATTATTTCCTATACACTTTCTCAAGAATTCCACGTGTTTATATGAATGCAGAATGGTTTAACTATCCTCAAATAGTTGGACTTGGGGGTTATATGTGATTTTTTTTTTTTTTACTATTGCATATAATAAAGGTATGAAATTTTGGATTTCACACACACAATGTTAAATACAATGCACATCTTTGTGTACGTTTAGTTGTAACAACAACCCCATAAGGTCGGTACTATTAATATTCTCATGTTGCCGACAAGGATCCCGAGGCTCCGAGAGCTTCTGTGCTCCCTCTGAAGCCACCCAGCTGGAAGCAGTGTGGCATCTCCCTTCAAACCTTACACTCTGAACCATCACTTCTTTACCTTTTCTTCCTTTGGGGTCCGTGTTGTGGGAAGAATCGCCAGTTAAAGTGACCGTGTATGGTCTCTTTTATTTTATAGTGTGGTGGCCCTTAGGTGACCTGGGATAGTCTAAGAAGACAGAAGTGGTCTGGTTAGCAGAAGCCCAGCGGAGGCTGATGATGTGTGTGCTACCACGGGTGTGAGATTTGGGTAGCGTGCTGCCTACCGCCCAGGAGTCCATGTAAACAGAGACTTCTGCCTCCCACCGGCAGTCGGCAGTCGTCTCAAAGCTGCAACCTCTTTCCCATCACCATGAGGACGGGTGCCCGCCCCCAGGACTTTCACCTCCAGTTCAGACATATTTGATCCCAGAAATCACTTCCTGACTTTGCCTGTTAGCTCTTGTCATGTTGGCACCAAGGTTCTCTTTGTCTTGGGTCTTCCCTCCTTTTTTTTTTTTTTTTTTTTTTTTTTTTGAGACGGAGTCTCGCTCTGTCGCCCAGGCTGGAGTGCAGTGGCCGGATCTCAGCTCACTGCAAGCTCCGCCTCCCGGGTTTACGCCATTCTCCTGCCTCAGCCTCCTGAGTAGCTGGGACTACAGGTGCCCGCCACCTCGCCCGGCTAGTTTTTTCGTATTTTTGTAGCAGAGACGGGGTTTCACCGTGTTAGCCAGGATGGTCTCGATCTCTTGACCTCGTGATCCGCCCGTCCCGGCCTCCCAAAGCGCTGGGATTACAGGCTTGAGCCACCGCGCCCGGCCTGGGTCTTCCCTCCTTTTAAGCAGCTGATGAAGATCACAAGGCATTAGCCCTGAAGATCAACCAGGACTATGGTTTTCAAACTGTGGTCCACGGAGCCATGGGATTCATGGTATTTTAAGGGCTGCTTCAAGGGCCAAGAGGACCCCGCAAGTTGTTGTGGGTTTTTTTTGTTTGTTTTGTTTTGTTTTGTTTTTCTGGAGAGTTTCACTCTGTCACCCAGGCTGGAGTACAGTGGCGTGATCGCGGCTCATTGCAACCTCTGCCTCCTGGGTTCAAGCAATTCTCTTGCCTCAGCCTCCGGAGTAGCTGGGATTACTGGCGCCGGCCACCACGCCCAGCTAATTTTTCTATTATTACAAAATAGGGATGGGATTTTACCATGTTGGCCAGGCTGGTCTCAAACTGCTGACCTCAGGTGATCCGCCCACCTCGGCCACCCAAACTGCTGGGATTACAGGTGTGAGCCACTTTTTTTGTTTTTTTTTGTGTGTGTGTGTGTGTGTGTTTTTTTTTTTTTTTTTTTTTTTTTTTTTTTTTTTTTTGGAGGGGGGACGGAGCCCAGGCTGTAGTGCAGTGGCTTGATTTCGGCTCACTACAACCTCCGCCTCCCCAGGTTCAAGCGATTCTTCCGCCTCAGCCTCCCGAGTAGCTGGAACTACAGGTGCGCACCACGACACCCGGCAAAGTTTTGTATTTTTGGTAGAAACGAGGTGTCACCATATTGGCCAGGCTGGTCTTGAACTCCTGACCTCGTGATCCGCCCGCCTCAGCCTCCCAAGGTGCGGGGATTACAGGCATGAGCCACCAGGCCTTGCCTCAAGTTTGTATTTATTTGATTGTTTCAGAGCAGAAGAACTTGATATATTTATATGTCTAAAATATTTATCCTGTTTAGCCACTTTTTGATTGGCTTAAATTTTTTGTATGTAGAAAAGATTTTTATAGAGCCAAATACACTCATTTTGAGCAGCAGCATTTTTTTCTATAGCTTTTCATAAATGCAGGTCCCCTCCATGGTTGAGATAAAGATTCTTATCCATTCTCTGTTCAGCTCTTTAACTCATCTCAAATGTTATTTTAAATGATTGCTTTTAAAAAGGTTTTGTGAGGCTGGGCGCGGTGGCTCACACCTGTAATCCCAGCACTTTGGGAGGCCGAGGCAGGCGGATCACGAGGTCAGGAGATCAAGACCATCCTGGCTAACACAGTGAAACCCCCTCTCTACTAAAAATACAAAAAAATTAGTTGGGCGTCGTGGCGGGCGCCTGTAGTCCCAGGTACTCGGGAGGTGGTGGGCGCCTGTAGTCCCAGCTACTTGGGAGGCTGAGGCAGGAGAATGGCATGAACCCGGGAGGTGGAGCTTGCAGTGAGCCGAGATCGTGCCACTGCACTCCAGCCTGGGCAACAGAGCGAGACTCTGTCTCAAAAAACAAAAAAAAGGTTTTGTGAGGTTGACTATATAGTGATGCTTTGACTTATTTCTAAAATTATTCTATAATGATTTGAGAATATGCATTTTGCAGATTTCTCCTTTTTATTTGTTGTTTCTATATATCCTGTTGTATCTATATATTTCAGTTGGTTTTTCTCTTATGTTACTGAATTTTGGACCTGGAGGAAACATTATCCACAACCACCCCCAAACAGAAAACACATCCAAAATGACATTTCATTGTATGTTTCTGGGCATATAAATTCAGTGCTATTGCTTTTATCACTTGCATAATTTTTATTACTATTTCATTATAATAGTATTACCTTTACCTCTAAATGCTTTATATGCTAATACCTATTTTTAAACTGAGATATGATTAAATTTCTGTATCATATTAGCAGACACTTGCAGATTTTAGACCATCTCTTTAGTTGTAATCTTTAGTAATTTTTGTTTTAAATTAACCTGTTAACACATTTTTATATTTTTTTAATTTTATATTTTTAAATTTTATTTTATCTTTGTAGGGAAATTTGATGTACTTAATATTTGGTTTCACTGGTATTATCCTCCATCCTATACTTGTCTTTTTTTTTTTTTTTTTTTTTTTTTTTTTTTTTGAGACGGAGTCTCGCTTTGTCGCCCAGGCTGGAGTGCAGTGGCCGGATCTCAGCTCACTGCAAGCTCCGCCTCCCGGGTTTACACCATTCTCCTGCCTCAGCCTCCCGAGTAGCTGGGACTACAGGCGCCCACCACCTCGCCCGGCTAGTTTTTTGTATTTTTAGTAGAAACGGGGTTTCACCATATTAGCCAGGATGGTCTCGATCTCCTGACCTCGTGATCCGCCCGTCTCGGCCTCCCAAAGTGCTGGGATTACAGGCTTGAGCCACCGCGCCCGGCCCCTATACTTGTCTTATCCTTTTAAGTCTGTTTTCAATTCTGTATTTTTATTGTGATGGCTTAGATGTTCTTTTTGTCATTTAAATATGATCAGAATGAAATCATATCTAAACTATCTCAGGATAAAAAACCATTTCTACCACTATTTTTTATGTTTATAAATAAAATTGAGACCTCGGTTTATTGGTGATACAGAATCTTTCAGCTTGGGGTTCAACCCATTTCCTACAACCTCCTTGCCTCCCAGGTCCTTGTTGTATCTTGTTCCCTGGAAATGCTTTTTTAAATGACGTTTTTACATCTTGGAATCTACCTTGTATCATCACATCTTTTAACTGAGAGCTTATGACCTCTTTAACCCCTCTAGTGATTTATGGACTTTTCTTTTTTTGAAACGGAGTCTGGCTCTGTCGCCCAGGCTGGAGTGCAGTGGCGCAATTTTGGCTCACTGCAACCTCCACCTCCCAGGTTCCAGCGATTCTCCTGCCTCAGCCTCCTGAGTAGCTGGGATTACAGGTGCGCACCACCACGCCCGGCTAATTTTTTTTTTTTTTTTTTTTTTTTTTTCCCGTAGAGATGGTTTTTCCCCGTGTTGCCCAGACTGGTCTTGAACTCTTGATCTCAGGGATCCACCTTGGCCTCCTAAAGTGCTGGGATTACAGGCATGAGCCTCTACGCCAGGCCTAGACTTCTCTTTTTGGTTCTCCCCATCTCTCTCTCTAGTTTTGTTCTTCTCATGCCTCTGGACCTTAAGGCTTTGGTTCATCATTCACTTAAACCCCATTTTCTCTCCTCAAGCTTTGCTTGTGCCTTCAAACAGAAAGTAAAGGCAAAATAATTAACCTTTGAGAGAATGACTTTTCCTGTGTGGTCTGAAAATGATGCCCCGTTTAACACTTAGTGGAGTTGGAGGAAAGAGGAAATAACAACCATATTTGTTACCTGTTTCTTCTGTGCTTTCTGTCTGGTGCTCTTCTTACTCCTAACTCTGCAGCCACTTTTATTGGTACTTAGGTCTCAAAGTAGTATTGTTCCTTTTGGTTGCCTGTAGTACTGCTTCTTCAAAATGACAGGCATATTGACTGCAGGTTGCATTCGGCTGCATGTAGTAGGAAATAGCAGTGATTTAAACAGACAGAAATTTATTTTTCTCATATAGCATAGAAGTTCAGAGGTCTGTGATCCAGGGCTGATATAATAGTCCCACAAGGCCACCAGAGTCCCAGAACCTTCTGTCTCTCTGTTCTGCCAGGTTTAGATGGTGGCTCTGTCTCTCTTTTGCTCATAAAACAGAAATTGTAAGCACTATCAAGACAGGAAGAGGGAAGGAAAGAGGTAAAAGGTATGTGCCAGCTGAAAAGAACTTTCTGGGAAAACTCCAACAACTCATTGGTGCAAACCATGTCAGATTGTCCCCCAATCCCCATCTGCACGCGAGCTCATTGCTATCTCAAATGCAGCTAGCGTTTCTTTGTTGAGGCAGAAGGAAGTCAATATTGTGTAGCAACAATATTGTGTAGACAACTAACAGTGTACCTCCTGGAAAAAGAAAATATTGTCTGAGCGTCTTTCTTTCTGGAATTATTTTGGAAGGTTCTCTGAGCAGTTAATGTCTTGATCAATTGTTTTTCTATTCTGGGGAATTTTTTTTTTTTTTTTTTTAGATGAAGTTTCTCTCTTGTTGCCCAGGCTGGAGTGCAATGGCACAATCTCTGCTCACTGCAGCCTCCGCCTCCCGGGTTCAAGCAATTTTCCTGCCTCAGCCTATTAAGTAGCTGGGATTACAGGCACCCACCACCACGCCCGGCTAATTTTTTGTATTTTTAGCATAGACAGGGTTTCGCCATGTTGGCCAGGCTGGTCTCGAACTCCTGGCCTCAGGTGATCTGCCTGCCTCGGCCTCACAAAGTGCTGGGATTATAGGTGTGAGCCACCATGCCTGGCCAGTCCTGGGAATTTTTCTTCAAATGTTTCCTTAATGATAGTTCAGAGAATCCCTGCATTTTTATCTTGTCCTACTTATTATTCTCAACTTGGGTATTCATGTTTTTAAAAGTCTACTAGGTACTTTTGCTTTGTTTTCACCTATTTGCTTACTTTGATATTATGGGTTTGATTCTCCATGTGTCTTCCAGCTCACTAATTCTTTTCTCCATTGTCTGATGGCCCTCCACTGACAGTGCTTTCAGCAGATACTATTTCAGCAGCCTACTGTGTGTCAGGCACTGGCCTGGCATTTCTCTTTGCTATTCTTCTGCTGCCGTCTTTTTCATTATCACGTGATAGTTATTGATAGTACCTTATTGTTATCTCTCTCTTCTCTCTTAACATAGATTTTCTTCATTAAATCTTGCTCACTTGTGGGGTTCCTCCCCTTTCAATTTCTCTACTTGTTTACTGTAAGCCATCCCATTCCCAACAGAATCATGAGCCCTTTTTTAGGGCTCAAAATCTAAAAACTGAACGTAGGCCACATTTATCATTTTCCTCAGTAAGGCCGGTCTTGTTCCTTCTAGCTCCTGATCCTTTTGGCTCCAGATGTTATATATTTAATATTTGGAATAGAGACATGCTATACTATTTCTCAACCTACCATATTTTGAGAGGACTTAGTTTCTTTAACAGACTGTGACCCAATAACAGCAGCTGTATAAAGAAATGTATAAAAGGGCCGGGCGCAGTGGCTCAAGCTTGTAATCCCAGCACTTTGGGAGGCCGAGGTGGGCGGATCACCTAAAGTCAGGAGTTCGAGACCAGCCTGGCCAACATGGCGAAACCTGACCTCCACTAAAAATATAAAAATCAGCCAGGCGTGGTGGCGCACGCCTATAATCCCAAATACTCGGGAGGCTGAGACAGGAGAATAGCTTGAACCCAGGAGGTGGAGGTTTCAGTGAGCCAAGGTCATGCCATCCAGGAGGCAGAGGTTTCAGTAAACCAAGATCATGCCATTGCACTCCAGCCTGCCTGACAGAGCAAGACACAGTCTCAAAAAAAAAAAAAAAAAAGAGAGAGAGAGAGAGAGGAAGGAAGGAGGGAAGGAAGGAAGGAAGGAGAAAGAAGGGAAAGAAAGAAAAAGAAAGAATAAAAGGCATGCTTTGAATACACAGCGATGTAGTTGTGTAGAAAGAAGGAAGGGAGGAAGAGAGAGGGAGAAAGAAAGAAATGAAAAGGAAAGAAAGAAGGAAGGAAGGAAAGAAAGAAAAGAAAGAGAGAGCAAGAAGGAGGAAGGAAGGGAGGGAGGAAGGGCGGGCAGGGCAAGGCATGCTTTGAATACCCAGGGATGTAGTGCTGAGTACTCAGCAACAGGTGAGCCGATTTCACAGGCTGATGGATGAAGACTGAGCTCCCGGAACTGATGAAGTAGCAATCATCACTCCTTCAATTAAGTAAGAACTTTTTTCCTGGAGGACATGGGGCCTAAGGGCTGTTTGAGAAGAGATCATGACCTGCTCATTCTTTCAACAATCCTATGAGTCAGAGAAAGTCAGGCTCAAAAGAGTGAGTAACTTTCCCAAGTCCACACAGCCGTTAAGGAAGCATATTGCTTAGGAATTTTGTTTGCCTTCAATGTTACAAAGCCCTGAAAAGTAGCGGAAGCACACAAAGTGTTACTCTATCCTGTAGAAGAGGTCTCCCCTACAGGTACTGCACGTAGGCAATTCACAGTTGCTGTGGGGACTGCACAAAGTCAACCAGGAGTCAAGCCTCTTCAGCTGGGTGGTATAACCCTAGTTCTCAGGTTCAACATGGCTGCTGGTGTGCTGGCCATCACATCGACATGCTAGGTAGTAGGATGGAGGAAAGGGAGAGGGAGGGGGTGTCCCTTCCCTTTTGAGGCACTGTCTTTGGTCAGTTTCTCTAAGAAACAGACTCTGGGCCAAGGATTTGGGAGGAAATGATTTATCAAGGAAGTGCTCCCAGAAAAAAACTAGTAGGAGTGTGAGGGAATTGAGGACGAGAAAAGGGAAAAGTCAAACAAGAGGTTATTTTATGGAGCATAAATTACACGTTAAAATTTGGCCCACCTGGAAGCAAAGGAACTGGGTTTTTATACTCCCACACCAGCCAATCATTGGCTGTGGCTGGTGGGGTAGCGGGGCCTACACCACCCAGGTCTCAGCTGTGTGCACTCACAAGTGTGAGCCATTAGCCGCAGAGCCTGCAACAACTGGGAGATGCACTCACAAGGCTCAAGGGGTTTCGAGGAATCTGGATGGGGCACAAATAGTGTCTACTATAAGGGGCTTGCCAGAAATTCCAGTTACTTCTCCTTATATTTCATTGACCAGAACTTTGTCACATGGCTGCAGGAATAGCTAAGAAATGAAGTCTTTATTCCAGCTAGTAATGTGTCAGAAAGCAGTGCCCAGGAACTCAGAAAGAAAAAGATCCTGGCTCCCGGAGCCCCTGAGAAGAGCTGAGCAGGCCCTGCCTGGGCCGTGTTTTCATGACACACACTTAATGAGTGAGGTCAAGGTCACACGTCCACCTCCGGTGTGAGCAGGGAGCAGGTGTGCTGGGAGGCACACAACTGAAAGTGGAGAAGGAAACAGGTCCCAAAGCAGAAGACTCTTCGTAGATGAGGGAGAGGAGGAGGAAGCGTTGTCCCTGGACACACACTAGTGACAGTAACTTGGTGGACAATGCTGTTGTCGTCAAAATGGGATACCAAAGTGAGGACGGCTGGAGGGATCCCGAGTTGAGTTTCGAAGGTATTGAATTTAGGGAGCCTTTGGGACCTTGGAATGGAGACATTCAATAAACAATTGAAGGCCAGGTGTGGTGGCTCACACCTGTAATCCCAGCACTTTGGGAGGCTGAGGCAGGCGGATCACCTGAGGTCAGGGGTTCGAGACCAGCCTGGCCAACATGGTGAAACTCCGTTTCTACTAAAAATACAAAAAAATTAGCCGGGCATGGTGGCGGGCACCTGTAATCCCAGCTACTTGGGAGGCTGAGGCAGGAGAATCGCTTGAACCCAGGAGGCACAGGTTGCAGTGAGCCGAAATCGCACCATCGCACTCCAGCCTGGGTGACAGAGTGAGACTCCATCCCAAATAAATAAATAAACAAACAATTGGGGAAAAAAAGAACTCTGAAGCTCAGGAGAGAGGTTAGGACTGGAGGTTCCAGATGTCAAAAAAAAAAAAAATGTTTTTATTGTTAGTGTCTTAGGAGGATGGGATCAGGAATACCAGGTTTTCAGACTTGCTTTTATGTTTGCAGCCATCATCCTTTTAACAACAGCAACAGTAATGAAACTCAGTATTGTTTTTTCTCTTTCTTCTTTGTATCCCCAGTCCCAGGGTTCCCGGTTAGGATACTCCTCACCCCAGACTGTCTGGCATCACCTGTTTTGGATTCCCCAGGGCTAAGAGAAAGCCCTAAATAGCTAAGCCGCCCATGTCCATTTCCGTAAAAAATGTCTGTGACCCTAGAGCAGGGTTTCTCCACTTCAACACAACTGGCATTTTGGACCAGAGTGTCCTCGGTTGTGGGGCAGTCCTGTCAATTGTAGGGTGCTTAGCACCACCCTTGATAGTGTGTCCTTAGTTGTGACAACCAAAACTCTCTCCAAATGCCCCCTGGGGGAGAATGACTGCCCTAAAGGGAACCAAAGGATGAGAATCTGCCAGAAGAAGAGTCTCTCTGGTTCTCTTCTTTCTGCGAGCCTTTCAGGCACTGCGAAGGGCTCAGTGCTGAGCACTGGGACCAAAGAGAGGACTAAGCCAAGTCCAGGTTTCAGAAATTGAAAATATGTAGTGATTTCCATTAGTTGGGAAGTTCTAGGCCAAAGGCAAAATTTGGAAACAGAAGATTTTGAGTGTGTGGTCCTCTCTCTCCAAACTTTAACTTCGATTATTAACTGCAAGGTGGGTTTTCTTTTAAAAAATACTTTTTCCATGAAAAATTCTTAATATGTATGCATTTGGATGCATTTTCAAATCATTCCAATGTATTTAAAGTAAAAAACCAGTCTCCCTTTGCCCCCCAATCCTACTCTCCAAGAAATAACCAACTCCAAGAGTTGGATGTGGATCTTTCCAGAATTGTTTTCTCATCCACAATCATGTAAGTCCAAGCACACACACGAGAGTTCCTTCACACATATATGTGGTTCTTTGTGTATTTTTTGCAAATCCATTTTTTATACCTGCTGATGGTTCTTTTTTAACAGCTTTATCAATGTATGATTCATATACCATAAAATTCATCTATTTAAGGTGTACGATTCCGTGGTTTTTAGCATATTTACAGAGTTTTGCAACCATCACCACCATCAACTTTAGGACATTTCAAGTTCTGAAAAACGAAACATCATACCCTTTAGCGTTTGCCCCCTGTTATGGTTCGAATATGGTTTATCCACACGATAACTCATGTTGAGGCTTGGTCCCCAGTGTGGCAGTGTTGGGAGGTGGTGCCTTGAAGGAAAGAATAGGACATTAAGATCCTTAATGTCTTTCTCTCGAGACTGGGTTCGTTCTCTCAGAAATGGATTAGTTCCAGTGAGAGTGGATTGTTACCAAGGGAGGTTGCCTCTCATATTTTGCCTGCTTTCCTTTCCATTTCCCCACCGTATTTTGATGCAACATGAAGCTCTCGCCAGAAGCCACTAGATTCAGTTGCTCAACCTTGAACTTCCCAGCCTGCAAAACCATGAGCTAAATAAACCTGTTTTCTTTTTCAAGACAGAGTCTCGCTTTGTTGCCCAACCTCGAGTGCAGTGGCATGATCTCAGCTCACTGCAACCTCTGCTTCCTGAGTTTAAGTGATTCTCCTGCTTCAGCCTCCCCAGTAGCTGGAACTGTAGGTGCGTGCCACTACACCCAGCTATTTTTTTTTTTTTTTAAGTAGAGACAGGGTTTTATCATAGTGGCCAGGCTGGTCTTGAACTCCTGACCTCAGATGATCTGCCTATGTCAGCCTCCCAAAGTGCTGGGATTACAGGCATGAGCCACTGTACCTGGCCTCCTCTTTTCTTTATTAATTATCTGGTCTCAGGTATTGTGTTATAGCAACACCTAGTGAACTAAGACACTCTCCCCTCCAGCCTTAGGCAACCAACAATCTACTTTCTATAGATCTGCCTATTCTGGACATTTCATATAAATGGAATCATACAACATGTGGTCTTTTGTGACTGACTTCTTTCACTTAGCATGTTTTCAGGTGAGCCATGTTGTAGCATGTATTAGTACTTCTCTCCTTTTTGTTGCCAGATAATATTCTGCTACATGGATGTACCACATTTTATTTATCAGTTAATCAGTTGATGGACATTTACATTGTTTCCACTTTTTAGCTACTATGAATAATACCATACAATGTCGAATAAGTTTATAAAAACGTATGTCTACAGAGCACAAGTTTTCTATGTGGACATATGTTTCATTTCTCTTGAGCATATAGGTTTGGAATTGCTAGGTCATGTAGTAACTCTATTCTTTATCTTTGGACAAACTTCCAAAATGGCTATAACACTGTATATTCCCGCCAACAGTGTACAAGGGTTCCAATTTCTCCACACCCTCTCCAGCACTTTTACTGTCTCTCTTTGGATGTGAAACAGTATCATATTGTGGTTTTGATTTGCATTTCTCTAATGACAAATGATACTGAGCATCTTTTTGTGTGTTTATTGACCATTTGTATACTATCTTAAAAGAAAGGTCTGTTCAGATTCTTTGCCTATCTTTTAATTGGGTTATTTGTCCTTTTATTGCTGAGTTATGAAAGTGCTTTATATATTCTAGATTCAAGTCCATTAACTGATATATGATTTGCAAAGATTTCTCCCCTTCCGTGGATTGTCTTTTCACTATCTTCTTGATGTTCTTTGAAGCACCAAAGCTTTAAATTTTGATAAAGTCCAATTTATTGGATAAAGTTCTATTTTTCCTTTTGTTGCTTATGCTTTTAGTGTCATATTATAAGAAACCATTACCTAATTTAAGGTCATGAAGATTTATACTTATGTTTTCTTCTAAGGGTTTTATATTTTTGCTCTTACATTCAGGTTGCTCATCCGTTTTGAGTTAATTTTTGTACATGGTGTGAAATATGGGTCTGCTGTGGTTTCAGTGTTTGTTTCCTCCAAAGCTCACATGGAAATTTAATTGCCATTCTAACAATATAAAGAGGTTTGACCTTTAAGAGGTGATTAGGTGATGAAGGCTCTGCCCACATGGATGGGATTAATTGTGTTATGAAAGGGCACGTTTGGCCTCCTTCTCTCTCTCCTTGCCCTTCCACTATGTCATGTATTCCGTCATGTGACGACAGCAAGAAGGCCCTTTCAAGCTGTCAGTGTCTTGATCTTAGACTTCCAAGCCTCAAAATTCTAAGAAGTAAATTTTTGTTCTTTGTAAGTTACCCAGTCTGTGGTATTTTGTTATAACACTGCAGAATGAACTAAGACAGGATCCAACTTAATTCTTTTGCATGTGGCTACTCAATTGTTCCAGCATCATTTATTGAAAAGACTATTCTTACCCCCATTTAATTTTTAGCATGCTTGACAAAAATCAATTAACCATAAACATGAAATTGATATCTGGACTCTCAATTCTATTCCATTGACCTGTCTGTCTGTCCTTATTCCAGTACCTCGATTACTGTGGCTTTGTAGTAAATTTTGAAATCAGGAAGTGTGAGTCCTCCAATGTTGTTGGTTTTTTTCCCCCCAAGATTGTTTTGACTATTCTGAGTCCCTTGAACTTCATTTGAATTTTAACATCAGTTTATCAATTACTGCAAAGAAGACTTACATTGAATTAATTTGGGGAATTTTGCCATCTTAACAATACTAAGTGTTCCAATCTATGAACATGGGATGTCTTTCCGTTTATTTTGATCCTTTAATTTCTTTAAACAATGTTTTATAGTTTTTTGGAGCATAAGTTTTGGACTTTTAAAAAAATTTCTTAAGTCATTCATTATTTTAATGCTATTGCAAATGAAATGGTTTTCCTGATTTTATTTTGAATTGTTTATTGCAAGTGTGTGGAAATGGAATTCGTTTTTGCATGTTGGTCTTTTATCCTGTGGCCTTGCTACATTAATGTATTAGTTCTAAAAATTTTCAGTTGGTTCCTTAGGATTTTCTATATATATGAATATGTCATCTATGTGTAGAGATAGTTTTAATTCTTTCTTTCCCATCTGGATTTCTTTTATTTCCCTTATTTCATGCTTGACTTAGAACCTCGACTGCAATGTTGAATAGAGATGATAAGAGTGGACCTCCTTATCTTATTCCTGATCTTGAGGGAAGTTTTCAGTGTTTCACTATTGAGTATGAAATTGGTTTTGTAGATGGCCTTTACCAGGTTGAGAAAGATCCCTTCTATTTCTGGTTTTTATCACAAAGAGCTGTTAGATTTTTGCCAAATTCTTTTTCCACATCTATTGAGATGATCATGTGGTTTTATTTTTTATGCTATTTATATAATGTTTTGCATTGATTTTTATTTTTTATTATTATTTATTTATTTATTTTGAGATGAAGTTTCATTCTGTCCCCCAGGCTGAAGTGCAGTGGCACAATTTTGGCTCACTGCAACCTCCGCCTCCCAAGTTCAAGCAATTCTTGTGCCTCAGCTCCTGGAGTACCTGGGATTACAGGCATGTACCACGATGCCCAGCTAATTTTTTGTATTTTTAGTAGAGATGGGGTTTTGCCATGTTGGCCAGGCTGGTCTTGAACTCCTGGCCTCAAGTGATCCACCCACCTTGGCCTCCCAAAGTGCTAAGATTACAGGTGTTGATTTTTGGATATTAAATCAACCTTAGACTGGGATAAGTCTCACTTGATTATGGCATATAATTTTTTAATATGTTGCTGTATTTGGTTTACTAGTATTTTGTTTAGGATTTTTACCTCAATATTCAAAAGAAATAGGCCAGGCATAGTGGCTCACTCCTGTAATCCTAGCACTTTAGGAGGCCAAGGCGGGCGGATCACCTGAGGTCAGGAGTTTGAGACCAACCTGGCCAACATGGCGAAACCCTGTATCTACTAAAAATACAAAAATTAGCCGGGCGTGGTGGCACATGCCTATACTCCCAGCTACTCAGGAGGCTGAAGCAGGAGAATCACTTGAACCCAAGAGACAGAGGTTGCAGTGAGCTGAGATCATGCCATTGTACTCCAGCCTGGGTGACAGAGACTCTGTCTCAAAAAAAAAAAAAAATTTTTTTTATATATATATATATGTACCTTTTTCCTTTTCTTGTGCACTTTGTCTTGTTTTGGTCTCAGGATAATACTATAGATCTATAGAATTAGTTGGGGCATGTTCATTCATAGTTCTTGTATCCTTCTGAGGTTGCCCAGGATACTTAACCATGATATGGATGTTCATTAATTTAACCATTCCTCCTATTGTAAAACATAGGTTGTTCCTAATTATTTGCTGGCACAACTGCTTTACAAACCATATTTTCATTGTAATATCTGAATTGTTAATATTTTGTAGGTACTGCCAAGTTTTGGAGAATTTTTAACTTTAAATATTGTTAGCTAATTTGCAATAATCTTATTCTCACTGCTAACATATAGTATATTTTTCCTCTCCTGTGGTACTATACAAAGAGCCCTACATAGATAAACTTTCATCCTACGAGGTAGGACTAGTAGTTTCCCCCATTCTATAGGTGAGAAAACTGAAGCACGGAGGTTACATAGCTCGCCCAAAGCCACACAGCTAGTAGGTGGTAAAACTTTGTTTCAAACTTTGTTCAGCCGTGATTTAAACTGGGAGAAGCAGTGGGTAGCTGCCAAGATAGTCAAAATTCTAGTGAAAACTGAAATAAAACCTATGGCTTCGGTTCACTATTTCTTTTTGCCATCAGTGGATGGTTTTGTGGTTTATTTGATGTTACTGATGAATATATCTTGCAGACTATTGTTTTGAAGAAACAGGGCTGCCAGGTTATATACTAAGGAAGACGTCTGGGTGTCCCATGCTGGGCTTGAACGGTGTCTCTCCTCCCTGCTTTCCTCCTTAGAACCACACCCAGCACTCATCCGTATCAAATGCAAAGCTCAGTTTGGTTCAGTCAGATGTATTGGGTTCTTACTATTGGCCCAACCTGACTGCAGGAGTTCTTAAGCCAGGCCCATGGATAGAATTCAGAGCATCTGTAAATGTAGATGGTAAAATAATTCCGTCTTTATATTTACTGGCATCCAACTAACCCCTGACAGACTAACCTTGAGCATGTCTTCCAATGATGAATGATGAATGTAGGTAACAACCCTGACACAGGATGAGCAGGGCCTGTAGCTTTGGCACCAGTGAAATCACAGATCCATTCCCTCCACCTGACAGTCAGGGCAGATCCCTTATCCTTCACCCTCACCACTACCTTAAAATCATGGTGGTTATTAGCCTTAATTTTGTTATTTCACTTTATACATATATATATATATATATATATTTTTAATTGAGATTGGGTCTCACTATGTTACCCAGGCTGGTCTCAAACTCCTGGGCTCAAGTAATCTGCCTGCCTCAGCCTTTCAAAGTGCTGGGATTACAGGCAAGAGCCACCTCACCCAAGCTATTATTTCGTGATTTAATAACAGAGCACATTTAACGTGTCCCACATTTGTTTCATTGTTTAGTAACTGTGTTTTAATACGGCGGCTTTTGTAATTTTATACATTTTATTTCATTCATTAAAAATAAATTATTCTAAGACCAATACACTTCCCCAGACTGCTGAAGGCTCCGGTTAGCAGAAAACAGGAATTGAGAACAAGACCAAGGTTAGGCTGGTTTTGAATGAAGGGAAAAAGGGAACCTGCCACTGCCTCCATCCCTGCTTCTCATGATAGGGCATTCATCCACTTGTAGTTGTTTGAAAACGGACTTGAAACACTCTCGTTGCTCAATCACTGTGCGTAATCTCAGCTGTTTGTGATGATTCAGAAACCATTTCAGGATGTTGCCAGGTGCTGAGGGTCATCATTGGCAGCATAATTTACCACAGTCCCTTAGAGCAGTGGGGGAAGAAGCCAGCATTTGGAAATGTCCTACTTATAGAGTACCCTTTGTACAGTGTAGGAGACTTTGTTCAGAGTTCCCGCCCTGCTCCCTTGTCTCTGCCTTCCCAGCTAGTGATGATGTCCTTCTGGTGCTTAGCCCACCACCTACCCTGTGGTTTCAGCATGCCATGTGTCCTTGGCTGTAAATGCTGATTTTGGAATATATAATATTGCTTCATGGTGATTCAATGCTACTTCTTGCTTAAGTTTACTTATTTATTTATTTTATTTTTATATTTTTATTTTATTTTATTTTTATTTTTTTTTATTTTAGTTATTTTTTTTTTTTGAGACGGAGTCTCGCTCTGTCGCCCAGGCTGGAGTGCAGTGGCCGGATCTCAGCTCACTGCAAGCTCCGCCTCCCAGGTTCACGCCATTCTCCCGCCTCAGCCTCCCGAGTAGCTGGGACTACAGGCGCCCGCCACTTCGCCCGGCTAGTTTTTTGTATTTTTTAGTGGAGACGGGGTTTCACCGTGTTAGCCAGGATGGTCTCGATCTCCTGACCTCGTGATCCACCCGTCTCGGCCTCCCAAAGTGCTGGGATTACAGGCTTGAGCCACCGCGCCCGGCTATATTTTTATTTTTTGAGACAGAGTCTCGCTCTATCACCCAGGCTGGAGTGCAGTGGTGTGATCTCAGCTCACTGCAACCTCCACCTCCTGGGTTCAAGTGGTTCTTATACCTCAGCCTCCCGGGTAACTGGGATTACAGGTGTGTTGCCACCATGCCTGGCTAATTTTTGTATTTTTAGTAGAGACAGGGTTTCACCATGTTGCCCAGGCTGGCTTGTTGCTTAAGTTTAAATTAGAAATTGCCACTGGCCTTGGACCAAAGGCAACACACTTTATTAGGTCCACAGATGTTGATGAGTTGGTAAATGTTTAACAACGAGCTTCAAAAAAAAAAAAAAAAAAAAAAAAGCTCTGATTCATAGCATTTGCCTATTTCTGTGGTGTAAATATTCCCACAATGGCTGATTTCAAGCCACTAAAGTGAAGTCCCTGAAGGCAGAAGGCAGAATAAAGAAGAGATGGGCACAGTCAGTTCTCAGGTGCCTTTCCCAGCCACCTCCACCTCACTGCTGTGGACCTCAGAGTGCTTGAGAAAACCTGAATTCACTGTCAACTTTTCAATGTCAGATTTCCCAGTCGAAATATAGATTTCTGATTTCTCTTGGGAAAATGAAAAATCTGGCAATGTCAGGCCCACGTTCCTCCGTGCCAGCCATTCACTGAAGAGGAGCTACAGATGATCCTTTTGGGGAGTGATATGGTTTGGCTCTGACCCCACCCAAATCTCATCTTGAATTGTAACTCCTACAGTTTCCACATGTCATGGAAGGAACCTGGTGGGAGGTGATTGAATTATGGGTTTGAGTCTTTCCTGCGCTGTTCTCATGATAGAGAATGAGTCTCATGAGATCTGATGGTTTCAAAAACAGGGGTTTCCCTACACAAGCTCTCTTTGCCTGCTGGCATCCGTGTAAGATGTGACTTGCTCCTCCTTGTCTTCTGCCATGATTGTAAGGGCCCCCCCCCACTGCCCCAGCCATGTGGAATGTAAGTCCATTAAACCTCTTTTTCTTCTCTTTTCAGTCTTGGATATGTCTTTATCAGCAACGTGAAAACAGACTAATAGAGTAAATTATTACCAGTAGAGTGGGGCGTTGCTGAAAAGATACTTGAAAATGTGGAAATGACCTTGGAACTGGGTAACAGGCAGAGGTTGGAACAGTTTGGAGGGCTCAGAAAAAGACAGGAAAATGTGGGAAAGTTTGGAACTTCCTAGAGACTTGTTGAATGGCTTGGACGAAAATGCTGATAGTGATATGAACAATAAGGTCCAGGCTGAGGTGGTCTCAGAGAGAGATGAGGAACTTGTTGGGAACTAGATCAAAGGTGACTCTGGTTATGTTTTAGGAAAGAAACTCAAGGCATTTTGCCCCTGCCCTAGAGATTTGTGAAACTTTGAACTTGAGAGAGATGATTTAGGGTATTTGGCAGAAGAAATCTCTAAGCAACAAGGCATTCAAGAGGTACTATTAAAGGTGCTGCTAAAGGCATTCAGTTTTATAAGGGAAATAGAGCATAAAGTTTGGAAAATTTGCAGCCTGACAATACGATAGAAAAGAAAATCCCATCTTCTGAGGAGAAATTCAAGCTGGCTGTGGAAATTGGCCTAAGTAACAAGGAGCCAAATGTTAATCCTCAAGACAATGGGGAAAATATCTCCAGGGCATGTCAGAGGTCTTCACAGTAGCCCCTCCCATCACAGGCCTGGAGGCCTAAGAAAATAATGGTTTTGTGGGCCAGGCCCAGGGTCCCCGTGCTATGTGCAGTCTAGGGATTTGATGTCCTGTGTCCTAGCCAATCCAGCCATAACTAAAAGGGGCCAAGGTACAGCTCAGGCTGTGGCTTCAGAGGGTGGAAGCCCCAAGCCTTGGTAGCTTCCATGTGGTGTTGAGCCTGCAGGTGCACAGAAGTCAAGAATTGAGGTTTGGGAACTTCTGCCTAGATTTCAGAGGATATATGGAAATGCCTGGATGTCCAGGCAGAAGTTTGCTTGAAGAGGTGGGGCTCTCATGGAGAACCTCTGCTAGGTTAGCAAGGAAGGGAAATGTGGGGTTGGAGCCCCTACAAAGAGTCCCTATTGGGGCACCACCTAGCAGAGCTGTGAGAAGAGAGCCACTGTCCTCCAGACCCCAGAATCCACCAACAGCTTGCACCATGTGCCTGGAGAAGCCACAGAAAATACCAGCCATTAAAGCAGCCTGGAGGGAGGCTGTGTCCCGCAAAGCCACGGGACAGAGCTGCCCAAGATCATGGGAACCCACCTCTTGCATCAGCATGACCTGGATGCAAGACATGGAGTCAAAGGAGATCATTTTGGAGCTCTAAGATTGGACTGCCCTGCTGGATTTCAGACTTGCCTGGAGCCTGGAGCCCCTTTGTTTTGGCCACTTTCTCCCATTTGAAGTGGGAATACCTGATGCCTGAACCCCCATTGTATTTAGGAAGTAATTAACTTGCTTTTGATTTTACAGGCTTATAGGCAGAAGGGACTTGCCTTGTCTGAGATGAGACGTTGGACTGTAGACTTTTGAGTTACTGCTGAAATGAGTTAAGATTTTGGGGGACTGTTGGCAAGGCATGATTGGTTTTGAAATGTGAGAACATGAGATTTGAGAGGGGCCAGGGTGGAATGATATGGTTTGTCTGTGCCCCAACCCAAATCTCATCTTGAATTGTAACTCCCACAATTCCCATGTGTCATGGGAGGAACCCAGTGGGAGGTAATTGAATCATGGGGTGGGTTTTCCCATGATGTTCTCATGATAGTGAATGAGTCTCATGAGATCTGGCGGTTTTAAAAACAGGAGTTTCCCTTTATAAGCTCTCTTTGCCTGCCGCCATCCATGTAAGGCATGACTTGCTCCTCCTTGCCGTCTGCTGTAATTGTGAGGCCTTCCCAGCCATGTGGAACTATAAGTCCATTAAAGCTCTATTTTTGGACTATAAGTCCATTAAAGTCCATTTTTGCCAGTCTCGGGTATGTCTTTATCAGCAGCATGAAAACAGACTAATAATGAGGAGCTCAGTGCTTCTGGTCCCACCCGCCTAGGCTGACTGCCACCTGCCATTCATCTCTGTGTTTGACCTCTTTCCTGTCCCTTGGCTCAAGTGCCAAGGTTCCTCTTATCTCTGAGATATATGAACCAAGTGATCTTATCACCTAGATTTTTAATCAGAATCCCAAGAAAGAGTTAGAGGGCCCCACATGATATTATTTTTTTAAATTGTATCCAGTTTGATCATGGAGCAGTCAAAGTTTTCCTGATGGGGTACATGGAGATTTTATTCCATTCTTGTTGATTTCCCTCTGGGTGTCCCAAATCAGTAGACTCAAGAGCTTTTCCACTTAGGATATTTAATTACTGAGAATCGAACCAGTAAAGAATGAACTCTATGGCTGGTTAAAGGTTTTCCTATGGGAAATTAAGACCCACTAACTGGAAACAGTGAAAAGTGACAAGTTCAGAGGAAACTCAGTACAGTCATTAAAAATGTATCAAGTCCTATACAGTAGGCAGTTGACGCAGCACAGTCAAAGAAAAATAGCATCTCTAAGGTCTTGTTGGATACCATCCATGTTGATTTTGGATAATGACCAAAAGCCTGTTTCTGGGGGGAAGACTGCTCTTAAACCTGGAATGCAGAACACTGGGCATGCCAGCGGCCTCATTATTTATGAGTTCCATGCAGACAGTGACGCGTGGAGGGTAAAAGACATGCCAATACCCTGTTCTTGGTGGGGTAGAGTGCTCCTGAAGGTGATTTAGGAAGTGAGGTTTGAAACAGAGTCTATGGGGAGAGTCCTGGAGTTACCAGGGCTGGCAGGGGAGAAAGAGAAGACCATCAGAAAAGCAGTGGTAGCTGTGTTAAGAATTACATTATTGTGTACTTACCTAAACATTGGCAAGGATGCTGTTATTTAAGAATAAAATCAATTTCATTTTGGGAAAGAGAGCTCTATTCTTTTTTTTTTTTTTTTTTTTTTTTTGAGACAGAGTCTCACTCTGTTGCACTCCAGAGTGCAGTGGCACGATCTTGGCTCACTGCAAGCTCCGCCTCCCAGGTTCACGCCATTCTCCTGCCTTAGCCTCCCAAGTAGCTGGGACTACAGGTGCCCGCCACCACACCCGGCTAATTTTTTGTATTTTTAGTAGAGACGGGTTTCACCATGTTAGCCAGGATGGTCTCGATCTCCTGACCTAGTGATCTGCCCATCTCGGCCTCCCAAAGTGCTGGGATTATAGGCGTGAGCCACTGCGCCCAACTGGGAGCTCCATTCTTAAAGACACTTTTTGCAGACATTAACCTTGCAAAACATTTTTAGTGACTCCTCTGTGAACAACTCCATGTTGATTGGGAGGCAGAGAGAAACCCACTGCTAAAACACATCCATCCATGCAGCTTTTTCTTTCTAAAAATTGATATTCAATGAAAAGAGGAGAGGCTTTGTCATGGGGAAAATGTAGGTTATGAAACACAGATACAGTAAGGGCACAGTTAAAAAGAAGGAACAACACTGAGGTTTGCAGGCAAGAGATAAGGAAACATGGAGGACAGAGGTCAAAGGGAGCATTTTGGAGGAGCAGGAAAGCCCTCTAGTGATTAAGAGGGTGGGTGGGATCAAAAGATACAGAAGACCAGCTTTTCAGAATTGAGTGTTTTTATTTCTCTGCCTTTAAAGAAGCATCACAAGGCCAGGCTTGGTGGCTAATGCCTGTAATCCCAACACTTTGGGAGGCCAAGGCGGGAGGAGTTTGAGACCAGCCTGGGCAACATAGCGAGACCCCATCCCTGCAAAAACTAAATGATTAGCTGGGCGTGATGGTGCATGCCTGTAGTCCCAGCTACTCAGGAGGCTGAAATGGGAGGTTTGCTTGAGCCCAGGAGGTCAAGGCTGCAGTGAGCCATGATCACACCACTGCACTCTAGCCTGGGTGACAGAGTGAGACCCTGTCTTAAAAAAAAAAAAAAAAAAGCATCATGATACTCAGAAACAGGCAAGGGAGACTAAACACCCACCATTTATTAGACCCTTAATTTGCAGTAGATGCTAAGCTTCCTCTGGGTATGGGGCAGACACTCTAAATAGGGGTACCAATTCCAGTAATTAAATGTGTTGAGCCAGGCACTGTACTAAGTGCTAATGTGAGTGCATCATCTCATTGGATCCTCACAACAACACTCCATGCGAGATGAGGAAACTGAGACAGGAAATTTGCTCCTCACTGCACAGCCAGCAGAAAGAGAGGCAGATCCGCCTGGCTCCAGGGCCTACGCTCCTTCTAGATGTCTGTGTCACCCTCAAAGCCTCAGACTGTATTGTGAACTAATTAACTAGTTGAGCAGAACGTTTCCCAAACGCATGATGTAGAATTGCTATTGTTCTCCCAGCACTGATGAAGAAAATTAACTGGCAATAATATCTGTTGGAGATGGAGTCAGTCCCATTTCCACTTGATTTTATTCTTCCTTGATAGTTTTCTGAATAAAAGCCTGTTACTATTGCCCTAATTTCTCTTTGCCACCTCTACATTTTAAACAAATCTAGGGCAAGTCAGGAAGCAGGATGGATGCTTTTGATGCTATATTCCGAGGCACCCCTGGTCCTCCCCAGCGTGCCCAGCCTAAATTAGATGAAGTGGAAATGTTGCGAAAGGGCTGAAGGGGCCCCCATGGAGAGCAGATGGTGGTTGGGGTTATTTGAGGTTTCCTGTGGAGATTCTCTGTCTCCCATTCACTTGCGGAGAACATTATGGGCTGTCTCAGTTCTATAGGGTGGCATCCCTCCCAGCCATCCTTCCCGAGCATTGTAAAGTTTCCTTATTCATGGGTGGAGATTTATGTCAAATCCTCATTCCTGGAACTCTGGAATACAGTCTTAAGTCTTTCTTGATATTTGGATTGCCTTGAATGTGCTTATTGCCTTGAATGGGATTTGTTTTAATGGGATTTACGGGGGGGTGCCATTTTCCACATCTGGCCTCTTTCTCTCGTGACATCAGATCTCTTAACTTCTGCTTGAGCTTTCACTCCATGGAGAATGGTGAGACAGACATCTCTGGGGTCGTGCTGTCTGCATGGAACCAGGAGCTACTTGTCTGTCTGTATCTCATTCCCCTGTGCGTGTCTACACCTTGCCCAGGGCTGGCATGCCATAGGCCTCAGTAAATATTTCCTGAGTAGATGAATCAATGGAAACTACATCCCATATGCTTTGACTGTAATGTACTTGCATTGTCTCCACTGAATGAGAACCAGGTATTCACATGACCTCTCAAAGTAATTGTTTCTTCTGACAGCCAGAAGTACCATGAGCCAGCCATAACACTTGTCTAGTGTTTGTTCAACTGAATTTTCACCAGTGAGGCAAATACAAAGGGCTTGATTCTCATAATGAAACTGATTCTATTTCTTGTAATCTATGAGTCAACATCAGAATATGGAGTACTTGCTTAACTTGCTTCCTCTTCCTGTGGCTAAAACAGATCAAGTCCTAGCTCACGTCAACTCAAGTCCTAGCTCCAGTCAGCTCAAAGGAGACAAGACTCAGTCCACATTTAAGGGGCAGCACAGCACCACTGGGTTTATTTGGCACCTGGAGGATGATGGTCTTCATAATCAGGGACTTTTCTTTTTCTTTTTTCTTTTTTTTTTTTTGAGACAGAGTCTCGCTCTGTTGCCCAGGCTGGAGTGCAGTGGCGCAATCTCGGCTCACTGCAAGCTCCACCTCCCGGGTTCATGCCATTCTCCTGCCTAAGCCTCCCGAGTAGCTGGGACTACAGGCGCCTGCCACCACGCCCAGCTAATTTTTTGTATTTTTAGTAGAGACAGGGTTTCACTGTGTCAGCCAGGATGGTCTCGATCTCCTGACCTCATGATCCACCTGCCTCAGCCTCCCAAAGTGCTGCTGGGATTACAGGCAGGAGCCACTGTGCCCGGCCTACCAGGGACTTTTCTAAGAATTAAAGTTTTGTCTAGAATTGTGTTTGTCCCAAATTGTTTTTATCTTAACCATTTTGGTGAACGCATTTAAAATAAATGGATTACGTGTTACCCCGCCTCTTCAGAAAATGTGTGCCAAATATAATTTAAGCCCTTTTGGATGTTTGAAGTTCATCTTTATGGGCAGAGAATCACAGCGTTTCTGTCAAAAAAGGCAACACCATCAAGGAACCACTGCGGCTAGCTTTATTTGTCCCTACATTAATCGGTGATATCTAGAGTCCTTTCTTTTCTCAGATGTCCCTTTGTGCTGAGATCAAGTGGCTCTTTCTAACAGGGGTGCACAGCACGATCTCCTAGGAAACTAAAAAAAAATGTATAACTGCCTCGATTACTTGACTGAGCTTTTGATTCAGTAGCTCTAAGGTAGAGCCTTGGTAGCGCCATTTGAAACAAACACCAAAACTTCCTAAAGCGACTCTGATTTTTGCTCTTCCTTGAGACTCAGTGTTACAGTTAACATATCTTCTGCTGCTTCTAATCAGCTATCTTATTTTTTCTCCAGATGTGTTTGGGTGAAGACCCCAGAAGGGCCTCTTTTTTCTTTTTTCCCAGTAAGTTAGAGCATTATTCTCAAACTTGTTCAGATGGTCTAAGAGTGGAAAAACTTAAGCTGGTTTTTTTCTATTCTCTCACTCAACAACGATCAACACAGAAGGCTTCTGTGACCAGATGGAGTACTTGCTAAACTTGCTTCCTCTTCCCGGGGCTAAAACAGATCAAGTCCTAGCTCACCTCAACTCAAGTCCTAGCTCCAGTCGACTCGAAGGAGACAAGACTCAGTCCACACTTCAGGGGCAGGGTATTATCCTACATATCAAGCAAGCTGGTGTCCTCTGCAGCAAACACCATCTGGATGTCTTCTAATTCAGTTCAATTCTGACACTATCTATCTGGAGATAGAGTCAGATCTCACAGGTCGAGGGCTCAGTCCCTATCTGCCCCCCACCTTCAGGTGTCAATTGCAGGCTCCATGTTTGACCTGTGCTTCGGACTGACTGGCAGTAAATCAGGTCCCACAACTCCCTCCTTAGCTTTGCTTACTTTACTAGAGTGGCTCACAGAACTCAGGGAAACACTTCGGTTTACTGGTTCACTGTAAAGGATATTACAAAGGATACAGATGAAGAGATGCATAGGATAACACCTATAGGAAGAGGTGTGGAGCTTCCAAACCCTCTCTGGGGTGAGCCATCCTCCAGGAACGTCCATGTGTTCAGCTCTCTGGAAGCTCTCCAAACCTGGTCCCTTTGGGTTTTTATAGAGATTTTATTATATAGATACGATTGATTAAACCATTGGCCATTGGTGATCAACTCAGCCTTCAGCTCCTCTCCCCTCCCTGGAGATTGCAGTGGGGGGCTATAAGTCCCAACTCTCTAATCATGCCTTGGTCTTTCTGGTGACCAGCTCCATTCTGAAACTACCTAAGGCCTGCCAGTCAACAGTCAACTCATTAACATACAAAAAGACATCACATTAGAGAATCTACAGATTTTAGGAGTTATACATCAGGAACCAGGGACAAAGACCAAATATGTATTTTACAATATCACAGACGGTGAGATGCCTGAATTCTTAGTCATCTTTGCAAAATACAACAAGACGTAATAAATTATTATCTTGTAAAAACTAGGAACAATTTTATTAGCAGTATGTATGACCATGTTTTCTGTATTATCTTAGTCAAGGCCCTTTTGCTTGCAAATATTAGGAACTAACTTGAATCAGCTCAAGACAAATTGTAGATTGTATTGTAAGGATACATACAGGGGTAGTTCATGGAACTGCAGGGCAGGAAGCAAATTTGAGACTTACAACAGTGCTAGGCCAGAAAGTGGAAAATCAGCAAGAATTGGCGGCCATTTTCTCGGGCTCTTATCTTTGCTTCTCTCTTTCTTTTGCTTTTGACTTCTACTTTCTGCTTCTTCCCATTCTTGGCTGCTGATGGCCACCCCTCAGCCCTGAGTTTTTGTCCCCTCAGTTGAAACAACTAACGATGACTGCCTACTGTTTCTTAATCCCAAGTTATCTTCCTGAGAGAATCTGATTGGCCAAATGTGGGGGTCAGGTGTTTATCCCTTGTCCAGTCAGGTGAATCTTGGGGACTTGGATCCAGCAGCACAAACATGGCTGCCTCAGTGAAGGGGAGCAGGAGATGAAATCCAAACCTTGTTTTCTGTATTTTGTCCCACCTCTTAGCATAAACCCTCCTTCCTATACACCCAGAGATGCCTCTGCCCAATAGAACCAGCTGTCTTAGTTCATCTTGTGTTGCTATAACAGAATACCTGAGCCTGGGTAATTTGTAAAGAGGTTTCTTTAGTTCATAGTTCTGCAGGCTGGAAGTTCAAGGGCAGGATCATGGCTTCTGACAAGGGCTTCCCGTGCTGCACCTTAACAGGGTGGAGAAGGTTAAAGGGGAAGCAGACAGGCATGAACCCGGGGGCATTCTGGCTTTATAACAACCCACTGTCAAGGGAACTGATCCATTCCCATGGAAACTAATCCAGTCTCACCAAAGTGAGAACTCACTCAATGCCACAAGAATGACACCAAGCCATTCTCGAGGGATCTGCCCCCATGACCCCAACACCTCCCTCTAGGCCCCACCTTCCACCACCACCACATTCAAGATCAAATTTCAGCATGAATTTTGTGGGGACATATTCAAACCATAGCCAAACAATAGCACCAGCCGTCTCCTTGACTGCCACAAGCTGTATTCCCCATCCCTGATGGGAGAATATTCAAAGTCCTGTTGAGGTGCAGCACACAGAGGCTCATGTTCCCCAGATATGAATGCTCACCAGCTGCCATTTGTAGACTAAGCAATCAGATTAAACCTGCACAACACGCCCAGTATACAAATACTGGAAGAAAAACAAGACAATCACAATAAACCATTCCTCTTTAGAGAAAGGAATAGGGTATAGGAACCCCTATGTATCTCTCATCCAGTTATTAGCCATTAGTAATGAGTGTATAATGAGGGGCAGAGAAAGGGGAAATGGGACTCTTTTTTTTTGAGACAGAGTCTCGCTCTGTTGCCCAGGCTGGAGTGCAGTGGCGTGATCTCGGCTCACTACAACCTCCACCTCCCAGGTTCATGCCATTCTCCTGCCTCAGCCTCCCGAGTAGCTGGGACTACAGGTGCCCACCACCATACCCGGCTAATTTTTTGTATTTTTAGTAGAGACGGGGTTTCACCGTGTTAGCCAGGATGGTCTCCATCTCCTGACTTCATGATCTGCCCGTCTCAGCCTCCCAAAGTGCTGGAATTACAGGCATGAGCCGTCGTGCCCAGAAAAAATGGGACTCTTTAAATCCAGTCCTACTCAAACTAACATAAGCAAACAAGGAGAATTCATCACAAGGATCCAGCTCTTTCTCTCTTTCTCAGTGTTCCAGGGCAGAAACTTCCCTCCTGGGGAGGGGATGACTGTCTGTCCCTGGGCCGGCATCTCATGCATCTGCCTCATGTGTCTGTCTCCATGCTCCACGTGTCACACACTCACCTACGGGTTCATAGACTTTAAAATGTGAATTCATAAAACCTGGATGTTCCCAAGTACCACGGGGGCCACACATCATTTCAGGTAACACATGGAAGACAGTGTATTTTATTAATGGCTATTTCATTGGCATTTATTATTTATTTCAATTTTTGTTTATTTAAATGGCACACAAAAATACTCTGATTTCTTGGCTCTCATTGCTTAGGGTGAAGTTAAGTTAAAGTTTTGAAGTGCTATAATTTATATAACAATATTAAGCACATGACCACCCAGGCTGAAGGTCAATGTGGTCACATCACAGAGAAAGCCCTTCTGGAGACCATGAAAACCCCACCTGCAGCTGAGCACGGTGGCTCACACCTGTAATCCCAGCACTTTGGGAGGCCGAGGCGGGTGGATCACCTGAGGTCAGGAGTTCGAGACTGGCTTGGCCAACATGGTGAAACTTCGTCTTTACTAAAAATATAAAAATTAGCCAGGCATGGTGACAGGCGCCTGTAATCCCTGCTACTTGGGAGGCTGAGGCAGGAGAATCACTTGAACCTGGGAGGTGGAGGTTGCAGTGAGCTGAGATCATGACACTGCACTCCATCCTGGGTGACTGAGTGAGACTCGGTCTCAAAAAAAAAAAAAAAAAAAAAAGAAAGCCCCATCTACATTGCATTGGGGATGGGATTGTCTCCCTTAATTGATTTCTCTCTCATTACCAAGGACTACTAGGATTCTACTGCGAATCCTTAGAAAATAATTTTGTATTTACCTTTGAAATTAAAGAACAAGGCCAGGCGTGGTGGCTCATGCCTGTAATCCCAGCACTTTGGGGGGCCGAGGCAGGTGGATCATGAGACCAGGAGTTCAAGACCAGTCTGGCCAAGATGGTGAAACCCCATCTCTACTAAACATACAAAAATTAGCCGGGTGTTTTGCCAGGTGCTTGTATTTCCAGCTACTTGGGAGGCTGAGGCAGAGAATTGCTTGAACCCAGGAGGCGGAGTTTGCAGTGAGCCGAGATCGCGCCTGCACTCCAGCCTGGGCGGCAGAGCGAGACTCTGTCTCTATTAAAAAAAAAAAAAAAAGAACAAAAATCACCTACTATTCAGAATGACCACTTATGTTTTTGTGCGATTCTTCCCAAACACTGTGTATATGGTTGTAACATAGTTGAGATGAGATATTTTTAAATATGTTAGTCCACTCTGCTTTCTCAGTAAGTAGAGTTTTCTCAATGCTGTTGAACTTTCATGTGAGGAAAGTTCAGGACTGTGCATTGCCTCTGACATTGTTAGGAGCAACTGCAGGTGTAGAGGCTGTCCAACATGGAACTCTTCACCCTTATTCAAGATACCCCTTGGTGGCTTTGTAAATGTCCTAAATAAACCGCTGCATCTTGTTTCTTGTTAATGACCTCTTTTTCCTACAAGTTGAGTATATGAAAAATTCCAGGAAAAATAGAATGCTCATGGATTTGGCTCCAGGAGATTGAGGATTGATTTATCCCTAGAGTGAGTTATTAGAAAGGTGTTTCTGGCTCAACAATTGGCTGTATATATAGCATCAAGCTTCCCATTTGGGACAACTAGGGAGAAAAGTGCTGATTGTTTAGGCAAATATTGAGGACTCTAGACGAAAGTCATTGCGATTGCACAGCAAAGTAAACCCTGCATAATTGAAGCAGCACGCCAACAGCCGTGACAACCTGACCGCACAGCAGATAAATAGACAAGGGGTGGGTGAGATGTTCACAGCATTCTTCACAAGGATCTGGGACCTCTGCTCGAGGGGGAGGGTCCCAAAGCCAGATCCTTTCTCATACCAAACCAACATAATTTTTCCTTCCAGGGGAGGCAAAAAGCAGGGCAGACCGTCCCAAATTTGTGCTTATTTGGCTTTGACATACACACAAAACTCACATCTCCTTCCCTGATGGAGACTAAGAACCCAACTAACCGTGCAGCTCTGGATTCTTCTGAAGCTGCTGTTCTATTTGCACATTACCTGAGGCTCAGCTTGCTCCTGCCCCTCCCATCACAAGCCAGTATTAAAATTAATTTGCACGTTCTGTGTTAGGAAGTACCGAGGGGCCATAATAAAGTTTTTTGGAGTCGATCCCACTTTGGAGTTAATAGCATCGATAATCTACACCTGGATAATTAGGGTTTGGCCACAGAAAAAAAGAACTCAATGAAACTAAAAATATCTTCATTTGGGAACCTTGATGTAAACAAGTGAGTCCATGTTTCCACCCAAGAAACTCTATAATAGGTGCTGTGGCTGCATTTTGGTGACCTGTTTATCACTGGCCAAGTCTCAAACCTCAGCAACGCTGGCCCTAATGACATCTAAACTGGAAGCTGATTTCTGCGTGAAATTACATTCAACAAGCCACTTTCTGGCTGGTTCTGGTGACCTCGGGGACATGAGGCCTTCTTCTGTTTGCTGGAGAGAACATTGCCTACCTAATAGAAGAGGAAGGTCTAATCAGTCTCAAGGATGTCAGGCAGGCCTCAAAGTGTGAAGCAGTGGATTGAACAAAGGAAAGCAGTAATTTTATCAGATTAGTAGTGGCTATTTTTACAATTTTGATTTGTCCACGTGAAACAGTGGAATGATTCTGAAAAATAGTCCGAAGAGCTGCAACTTTTAAAATTGTATTTGCATCTCAGCAGTAGGTTGGTTGGTTGGTTTTTCCCGGGACGGGGCCTTGCTTTGTCACCCAGGCTGGAGTGCAGGGGCATGATCACATCTTATGCAGCCTGCAACTCTTGGGCTCAAGTGATCCTCCCACCTCAGCCTCTCGAGCAGCTGGGACCACAGGTGTGTGCCACCACGCCCGGCCAATTGTTTTATTTATTTGTAGAGACAGAGTTTCACTAGGTTGCCCAGGCTGGTCTCAAACTCTAGGGCTCAAGCAATCCTCCCACCTCAGCCTCCCAAAGTGCTGGGGTTACAGGTGTTACTAGATATTTGAGTCAAGCAGATGCTTCCACGTGCTTTCCAACTAAGGAGGTTGCAGTGTATGGTGGAATTACGTCATTTGAGGTGCTTCAGTCGCCTGTTCAGTTTCTCTGTCTGTGACATGGGGTGGTAACAATCACACCTGAGAGTTGTGCTGAGGAGTAGACCAGGTGACATAGGCCGGGTGTTTGGAACCATGTCTGCTTCACAGTGGGCGCAAAATACGTCTTTTGCCCCTGTTGTTCAGTCTCTCTCTGAAATCACTTCTGGCACCAAATGGGCAGGAGATTTGATTTCTCTGAAATCTCGATCTGAAGTCCCAGCATGTCTCCACTCTTATATCTTGTCCTGGACCTGTGTGTTGTCCTCGTATGGCAAAACCAATACCTAGACGAGGGGTCAGGGGCACCACATTCAGAAATTCTCCCATTGGGTGGGACTGCAGGAGAGGGATACCAGACTACAAATTGGGTTCAGTGTATACTGCTGTGGTGATGGGTGCACCAAAATCTCACAAATTGGCCAAGCATGGTCGTTCATGCCTGTAATCCTAGCACTTTGGGAGGCCGAGGCAGACGGATTGCCTGAGCTCAGGAGTTTGAAACCACCCCAGGCAACATGGTAAAACCCCGTCTCTCCTAAAATACAAAAAAATTAACTGGGCGTGGTGGCGCGCTCCTGTAATCCCAACTACTCGGGAGGCTGAGGCAGGAGAATCACTTGAACCCAGGAGATGGAGGTTGCAGTGAGCCAAGATCATGCCACTGCACTCCAACCTGGGCGACAGAGTGAGACTCCTTCTCCAAAAAAAAAAAACCTCACAAGTCACCCCTAAAGAACTTTCTTGTGTAACCAAATACCACCTTTCCCCTGAAAGCCTGTGGAAATAATTTTTTTTTTTTTTTTTTGAAACGGAGTTTTGCTCTTGTTGCCCAGGCTGAAGTATAATGACATGATCTCGGCTCACTGCAACCTCTGCCTCCCAGGTTCAAGTGATTCTCCTGCCTCAACCTCCCAAGTAGCTGGGATTACAGGCATGTGCTACCACACCCGGCTAATTTTGTATTTTTAGTAGAGACGGGGTTTCTCCATGTTGGCCAGGCTGGTCTCGAGCTGGTCTCAGGTGATCCACCCACCTCGGCCTCCCAAAGTGCTGGGATTATAAGCATGAGCCACCGCACCTGGCCGGAAATAAAAAATTTTAAAAAAGAAATCCCTCCATTGAAATGGACTCCTCCAGATCTATAGGGGCTCCAGGAATTCCCTTTAAGGCAGAATGTACAGCTGTGATATAGAGCTGGTAACACCACCAGCCAGCATACCGAAAGTTCACTGGCTGCAGATTCAGCTCATAACTCTCCCATCAACTATAGTATCTTCATTAATTGATGTAAAATGGAAGCTTAGAAGAATCAAGTAAGAATCTTGCCTGTGCCACAGTGCTGGGTGGCAAAGGCAGGATTCGATCCTGGATGATTGGACTCCGGTGCCCAGCATCTCAACCCCTGCCCTACACAGCCACCTTCAGAATGTTGTCTTCTCTCCTGTCTCCTTCCTGGTTATTGGGAGTCAATGACACCGACAGCAGAGTCTCTCCCATGAGCCACTGTGAAATTCCTCCCATGATTCTCATAGCCTTTGGGAAGTGGTGCTTTTCCACAGAGCTTCTCAGTCAGTATGGCTGTGTTTAGACATTAACCTGACTTTTTGTCTCCCTGTGGGTTGCTGTCTTCCAGTTGAGTTGCCAAGCTTTCATCTAAGGTATTAGACATTAGATTTGGGGGAATTTTAGTTCTGTTAACATTCTGGGACTTTTTTACCCCCAACTTTTATTTTAGATACAGGAGGTACATGTGCAGGTTTGTTACATGGGTATATTGTACTCAGGTAATAAGCATGGTACCCAATAGGTAGTTTTTCAACCCATGCCTCCCTCCCGCCCTGCTCTAGTAATCTGCAGTTTCTGTTATTCCCATGTTTATATCTGTGGATGCTCAATGTTTAGCTCCCACTTATAAGTGAGAACATGCAGTATTTGGTTTTCTGTTCCTGTGTTATACACTTAGGATTATGACTGCCAGCTCCATCCACATTGCTGCAAAGGACATGATTTTGTCCTTTTTTAAGGCTGCATAGTATTTCATGGTGTATATGTATATGTAATACCACATTGTCTTAATCCAGTCCACTGTTGATGGGCACCTAGGTTGATTCCATGTCTTTGTTATTGTGACTAGCAAGGTGAGGAACATACAAGTGCATTTATCTCCTTTGAAAAATGATCTATTTTCCTTTGGTATATACCTACGAATAGGATTTCTGGATCAAATGGTAACTCGAAGTTCTTTGAGAAATCTCCAGACTTCTTTCGACAGTGGCCAAAATAACTTACATTCCCACCAACAGTGTGTAAGTTTTCCCTTTTCTCTGCAGCCTCGGCAGCATCTGTGGGATTTCAAGGGCAATCTGAGTTATTTTATCCAGGATCTTTTCCCATGAAAAATAATGCAGGTGTTTTTGGAGATTGAAACACACATGAAAACTAGAGCATCCTGTCCACCCCAGAGAGACAGACAGGTCTTCTTTTCTTGTGGGACGGAGTTTCACTCTTGTCGGCTGGAATGCAATGGCGTGATCTTGGCTCACTGCAACCTCCGGCTCCCGAGTTCAAGCAATTCTCCTGCCTCAGCCTCCCGAGTAGCTGGGATTATAGACTTCCACTACCACGCCCGGCTAATTTTTGTATTTTTAGTAGAGACGGGGTTTCACCATGTTGACCAGGCTGGTCTCGAACCCCTGACCTCAGGTGATCTGTCCACCTTGGCCTCCCAAAGTGCTGGAGTTACAGGTGTGAGTCACTGCACCAGGCCCAGACAGGTTTTTTGTTGTTGTTTCTCTCTCTCCTGGACCAGAGAGATCTCTAAGTGCATCTCCTACCTCTAAAGACTTTGCCTTTTCAGCTTCCATTCTCAGCAGCTCAATGAGGCCCGGGCCGTACCCAGATGTGTAAGATCAGTCTCTAGGCTTGCTGAAGATCCCGTCTTTGCCTCTTCACATTCCTGTTGGGCAGGAGTTAGCTTCTCTTGTCTCTTTTTCTCTCCTGATCTTTTCCCTTTTCTGACAACTCACTCATCTCGCTCCTCCACTCAGTTTTCCTTTGACATGAATTTTTCTCTTCTCAGCCGAGCCTCCTAATCTTGTTCTTCCTCAAGGACACCTTGGAATAAAAGCCTGGCATGGCCCTGAGTGCCTCCTCCTCCTGCGTACGCCTTTCGGCCCCTCCCTGCATTCTTGTTGGGTGTCAGGAACTGAGTGGTTTCTGGGCTTTCTCTCCAGACTCCTTTCCCTCTTATAACAGTAACATTTATTATTTCCACAGAGACTCTTTGAAATCTATGATCCTGGAGGCCATTCTTTGATGAGTTTCTGGAAACCTCACTGAAAACACGTTCTCTGGAGACGGTTTTCTCTCTTGGCACAGCAGCACCCAGATGGCAAAAAGACAACTTGTCCCTGTCACACATGCATTCCTATCTTTGGGGACTCTTGGGATTTGCTTGACAATAGTATCTCTTTTATGTCTTTGAAGCCTTTGTGTGATCACTTGAGGAATCCTGCCAGAATTGTCTCACAAGGACGATGTGCATTCTGTTTCTTTCCTGGGCCACGTGTCCTCCTGGGATGGTCAGATTAAGCCCAAGGGAGACGCCATCCTATCCAGGTTGGGCAAGGAAGGTGGAAGAGTCTCAGGGAGTTCTTTTTCTTGTGAGGTGTCACTGTCTTGAACTTGGGGATCAGGTACTTTCTTTTCTTTCTTTTTTTTTTTTTTTTTTTTTTTTGAGAGTCTCGCACTGTCACCCACGCTGGAGTGCAGTGGCACAATCTTGGCTCAGTGCAAACTCCACCTCCCAGGTCAAGCGATTCTCCTGCCTCAGCATCCCAAGTAGCTGGGATTATAGGCGTGCAGCACCACGCCTGGCTAATTTTTGTTTTTCAGTAGAGATGGGGTTTCACCATGTTGGCCAGGCTGGTCTCAAACTCCTGACCTCCAGTGATCTGCACGCCTCGACCTCCCAAAGTGCTAGGATTACAGGCATGAGCTACCAGCCAGGATCAGCTACTTTCCAACTCCGTTTTGCTACGTGAGGTAAATGGGTTACGTAAATAGGGTGAGGTTGGGTCCACCCATCCATCCAAAGCATTCAGCAGCACCGTGTCTCTCATTCACACTGGTCTCCTGTCTCCTGATTGTCCAAGCTCCTTTCCCCTTCAGGCCCTTTTCTTCTCTCAGCTTTTTATAAAACTGGGTCCCCATCTTCAGCCTCACCTGAAGACATGAGATCTTCTCTCACCCCCTTGGTGAAGTGGTCCTCACTTCACTTATTCCCTCTAGAGTCCTTACCTGAAATTACAGATGTTAGAGGAAAACGGGGTCCCTTGACTTTAATATACAGGATAAATCAAGTGACAGAACAGCCAACATTAGAGCAACACAAGTTTTTATACAGTTGATGGGGACGTTCTGTGTATGCACACTAAGTACCACCCACCCAGTGGCCTTGGGTTGTGATCGTTGAGGGTACTAGGGTACTCATGGGTTAGAGTCCCAAGCTTTGAGTTTTAACTGCAAAATCCATTGTCTCCCCAAATCAAGGAAGTTTTTTTGTTTTTTGTGTTTTCCCTTCTGGCCATTTTTCTTGAAGACCCTTGAATCCAGCTCTAAACAGACAAGGACAGGCAGAAATTTGTGTCCAAAGAGAGCCAGGCACATTCATTTTATCACTGTAATATCTGCATATGAAATAAAAGGTCCTGGGTTAAAAATAATAACAGTCCAACAAAGGTTTCATGCTGCCTAGTAAGACTGCATGATGAGCATTGTCCAGGCCTTGGCAAAAGCAGGGCCATAGAAGGAGGTTTACTATGGAGACAAAGAGCCCTCCAGAGACCTGGGCAGGCTGAGCCGGCAGTGCTGGTGGCAGGGGGCCAAGTCCTGGTTGGGGTCTGAATTCTTGGGTGTCTGGTTCTTCTGACACTAGTTAACCCCTGTGACCTTGGGCAATCCATCTCCCTGGGTTTCAAGACCTTTGGAAAAAGAGGTGATTCAATCAGAATAGTTTTGCCCAACTCCTATAATACCTGCCAACTCCCTTTTTATGTAAAAAAAAAAAAAAAAAATTTATGAGCTGGATGCCACAACACCCCACAGTTAACACAGAACTTCTGAAGAGATCCATTTGAAATGTTTTCCACATCACATACTAATATGCAAAATAAGAAAGGTACTGGGCACAGTGGCTCACACCTGTAATACCAGCACTTTGGAAGACTGAGGCGGGCAGATCACCTAAGGTCAGGAGTTCGAGACCAGCCTGGCCAACATGGTGAAACCCTATCTCTACTAAAAATACAAAAATTAGCCAGGCATGGTGGCTTATGCCTGTAATTCCAGCTACTCGGGAGGCTGAGACATGAGAATCATTTGAACTTAGGAAGCAGAGCTTGCAGTGAGCCAAGATCTCACCACTGCACTCCACCCTGGGTGACAGAGCGAGACTATGTCTTTAAAAAAAAAAAAAAAATTTATGATACTATCATGAAATTTTATAAATATTTATTATCCTGAAATGAAATTTTATAAACTATGCATATATTTTAGAAAGACATTATACTACCCTAATTATAAAAGAATAAACAACAGAAAACATTTATAGTAAAATAATGTGGGCTGGGTGCAGTGGCTCACACCTGTAATCCCAGCACTTCGGGAGGCCAAGGCACATGGATTGTTTGAGGCCAGGAGTTCCAGACCAGCCTGGCCAACATGGCGAAACCCCATCTCTACTAAAAATACAAAACTTAGCGGGGCATGGTGGTGCATGCCTGTAGGCCAAGCTACTCTGGGAGGCTGAGGCAGGAGAATCGCTTGAATCCAGGAAGCAGAGGTTGCAGTGAGCTGAGATTGCGCCACTGCACTCCAGCCTGGGTGACAGAGTGAGACTCCATCTCAAAATATATATATATATATCTCAATATATAAATGCTAGGGTCTGACTATAATGAAGTGTTCAGGTGTTTGTACCTACAGGTAGGCTGACACGGGTGCTCTGTACTGCATATCACCGCATTACTGTCCACGATGAGATTGCCTGAGATGGTGCACATTTGGTTACTATTAAAATACATGTTGAGCCTTCCCTCAGCTTATAGGGCAGTTGCCTTCCTGGAAATTTCAGTAAACATTAAAATTGTGAAAAAACAAAGAGTATGTTTATTTGTAAAACAAGAATTAGATTTGGCTCAATACCCATGCAATACCTGCAACTGAGGATTCTTCCCCGGGAGACCACAGCCTGTCGGCATGGCTCAAGAGTCTGTGAACTGCAAAATCCAGCCTGGGAAGGTGTTTGTGTTCATCAAGCCCACTTGCCCATTCTGCAGGAGGACCCAGGAGATCCTCAGTCAATTGCCCATCAAACAAGGGCTTCTGGAATTTGTCGATATCACAGCCACCAGCCACACTAATGAGATTCAAAATTATTTGGAACAGCTCACGGGAGCAAGAACGGGGCCTCGAGTCTTTATCGGTAAAGATTGTTTAGGCAGATGCAGTGATCTAGTCATTATGCAATAGAGTGGGGAACTGCTGATGCGACTAAAGCAGATTGGTGTTTTGCAGCAACCACAGAGCAGGCCACGCGCTGACTTCCCTCCTCAAGAGCTGGATGGCATTGCACATGATGACAGCACTTCCTGGTGGATGAATTTGGGGGGCACAAACAGCTTTTTTCTTCTTTTGGCTCAGTATTTAAGAGTGGATCAACTTGCTCTTAACCACGGGGCCAAGAAGGTTGACAGGTCATCTTGGTTTTCTTCTTGATGTGCTGTTTGGTTTTCAGAAGACTGTGACGAGTTCTGGCCTAGGATTCGCCCACTGACCCTCAATTGTTCTTTCTCTTTGGCACGCGTTTCTTACTGTTCTCTGCGTGTCGGCATGCCTCTGCCTCTAAGCCAGTGTTTTTCAACTATGTTTATACAGACTCCTTCTCTACAATGATGAATCCATAGTTGGTTTTCTGCTACTGCCCATTAGCTGAAGTCATTTTTCTGCTTGACTTTATGGAGTTGGTGTTATGAAATCAGTGGGTATTCTGAATGGGTTCTTTCAAACTCCATGCATCTCTCCGGAGATTCAGCCCCACCCCATCCCATCCCACCTTGAGAATCACTGCTCTGAGCCAGTGTTGTCCACCTTGTCCTCTCACAGATCTCACAGGAAATGGTCAACAATTTTGTGAAAGATTCTGTGAAAGATCTCAGGACCCAACTGGAGAAATCATGTGAAAAGTTAAGCATAGTAGTTGGTCTTGCTGTCACATGAATCAGAGGCACAAGTGCAGAGACTGTAGTCATGTGGAACACTCTGTTATTTGAGATGGCCATCCAGATAATCCTGAACACTGTGTATTTATTTGATTTAGAGTGCCAGCAAAAATTAAAGCACAAAATGTAAAACATCTGAGAAAACTTACAGCCCCCTACCCCAAGAGTGTATCTGGGAAAGAGCCCCCAATGCTTTGAAAACTTAAGAATCCCCTATCATGAAGTTTGCCTGTTCTATAATTGTAAAATTGTTAGTTTCCTTCTTCAGTCTCTAGTAAGAATGTTTAATTTCTTTTCTAATAAAAAAAATACCTATAGATGAAAAAAAAATTAGGTTCTAGGCTCAGATAAATGCAGACATGTATACATAAATATCCAGTGAGACATTTGGAAGTTGTACAGGATGCAGGACTTCCTTTTCTTTTTTTTTTTTTTCTTTTTTTGTAGGTGGAGTCTCGCTCTGTCGCCCAGGCTAGAGTGCAGTGGCACCATCTCCGCTCACTGCAAGCTCCGCCTCCCGTGTTCACGCCATTCTCCTGCCTCAGCCTCCCGAGTAGCTGGGACTACAGGCGCCTGCCACCACGCCTGGCTAATTTTTTGCATTTTTTAGTAGAGACAGGGTTTCATCATGTTAGCCAGGATGGTCTCGATCTCCTGACATCATGATCCACCTGCCTCGGCCTCCTAAAGTGCTGGGATTACAGGCGTGAGCCACCGTGCCCAGCGCTTTTGTGTGTGTGTGTATGAGAAAGGACTTGCTCTGTCACCCAGGCTGGAGTGCAGTGGTCCAGTCACCGCCCACTGTAGCCTCAGCCTCCCAGGTTCAGGTGATCCTCCCACCTCAACCTCCTGAGCAGCTGAGACCACAGGCATGCACTACCACAACGAGCTAATTTTTGTATTTTTTGTAGAGACAGGATTTCGCCATGTTGCCCAGGCTGGTCTCGAAATCCGAGGCTCAAGTGATCCATCTGTCTCAGCCTCCCAAAGTGCTGGGATTATACGCGTGAACCACCTCACCTAGCCAGGATATTTATTTAATGTGCTGGACATGTAACAGCCCTACCCACTCCACACTAAATGCCAATCATTGTGACAGCCAAACCACCTGCCGAACTCAAATTTCCTGAATGGCCTGTAGGGGCAGTGCAGCCCCTGTTGAGGACTATCTTTAAGGAACCCAGAGGTGTGCTACTACAGCTTTAATGAGCATGCAGATTACCAGCAAGACTGTATAAAAATGCACCTGAGCCAGTGTGGTGGCTCACGCCTGTAATCCCAGCACTTTGGGAGGCCAAAGCGGGTAGATCACTTGAGGTCAGAGGTTCGAGACCAGCCTTGCCAACATGGTAAAACCCCGTCTCTACTAAAAATACAAAAATTAGCCCGGTGTGGTGGCAGGCACCTGTAATCTCAGCTACTCGGGAGGCAGAAGTTGCAGTGAGTCGACATCATGCCACAACAATCCAGCCTGGGGAACAGAGTGAGTCTTTGTCTCCAAAAAAGAAAAAAAAAAAAAAGCAACTGATTCAGGAGCTCTAGAGTGGGACCTGGGATTTTGCATTCCAGGTGATGCCACTGCTGCTAGTCTGGGGCCACACGTTGAGTAGCAAGGACATAAGGAGTCACACAGTGCCTCCTGAGCTAAGTGTTTGTGGATTCAGGGCATGTCTTTCTAAAGCGGCATGTCTTTGAGAGCCACATGCTGTTGAATCTCCTGGGATACTTAACAAATATGCATATCCCTGGCCAGGTGCAGTGACTCATGCCTGTAATCCCAGCACTTTGAGAAGCCAAGGCGGGCAGATCACCTGAGGTCAGGAATTTGAGACCAGCCTGGCCAACATGGTGAAACCCTGTCTCTACTAAAACTACAAAAATTAGCTGGATGTGGTGGCAGGCACCTGTAATCCCAGCTACTCAGGAGGCTGAGGCAGGAGAGTCGTTTGAATTCGGGAGGCAGAGGTTGCAGTGAGCTGAGATGGTGCCATTGCACTCCAGCCTGGATGACAAGAGCAAGACTTTGTCTCAAACACACACACACACACACACACACACACACACACACACACACACACACACACACACACACACACACACATCCCTGAGTCTCTGAGTCTTCCTCTGAACTCTCTGATCAGGAACTCCCTGCAGTAGCCTATTAACACTTAATTCCCTGTTGCCTTAAAGCCACTAAGCTGAGAACCCCAACTTCATTTCTAGGCATCTCCAGATCTTGTGGATCTTTGCAAAACAAAGCTCTAGTTCTCCATCCAAATCTCAGATTCTATGCAAGTCAAGAAACTGTCCTGAAGTGTCAGATAGAGGCTGGAGAGTTGGCCACCCACTGAGGTTCTGGACATTTTCTGTTTCTTGACTGGGTATTGGTTACAAAGATGCTCAAGCCATTTATACATTTATTCACTTTTCTTCCCGAATGTATGTTACATTTCACATATACACAGAGAAGAGGTCCTCTCCTTATTGGCTCTAGGAGATGTGGTTGATTAGCTCAGGGAAAGAATGAGGGGAATTGTTAGTTGCTACTCAAGCCCAGTTATTTCCCAGCTGTGTCCTTATTCAGTGAATTTCATTGATTGTAGTCGGGCAGTGGGAGAGGACAGTATGGAAGACAGTGAAATGTTCGCTTTTGTTGTCCTGAGACCAAGCAGAGATGTTGACCTGCACTTCTTTGGAGAAGGTTATCTGGGACATCTGGAGAAGGGGCTGAGCCCTTTCGTCTCTAGATGTAGAATGTCCCTCTTGTCCCTCCCTGTGACATCACTGCCCCAGATGGCTTGGCCACAATAATAAAGCCACTTTCCCTCTGTGCAGGCAGTTGTTTACCGTGGAGTATTACAGCTAAACCTTCTCTTGTGACTATTTTTTTACCTAAATAAATAAGGTGACTGATTTCTTCAGGTGAATCAACTTCTCTAGTAATTTTCTGGCCCCACCCCTTCCATGCATCCCTTACAGGTGGGTCACTCGGCCACCTCCAGGTTCTTAAGGGAGAATCTACTCCTCCTGGGGAGTCTAAGGATCCTAGGCTAGTTGTTCAGCAGAAAATCAGCCTTGGGGCTGGCCCCACCCTGACCTTATATTCCAATTCTGGGAACTAGGACGTCTTCTCTTAGACCAAGGCTCTGCCTCAGCACCATGTCTGGTCCCTGTGTCTTCACCTGGAATTCAGCCAAACATCCTGCCCTGCTTGTTCTCCTTGGCCCTTCTTACCTTTTTCTCACATTCCTGCACCATCCTGTGTGTCCCTAGCAATGCCATTTACGTTGTGTTCCATGGGTAAGGCAGTGCCACTGACATGCAGGGACTCCCACCCACCAAGTGAAGCTTTTAAAAAGTTTTTTAAAATGAAGCAGATCATTTCACTCACTTGACTCATCATCTATTCTTGCTCTGCTGGTTCATGCGTGAACACAAACATCCAGAAGAACTGGATGAGCAATGCAGT
The DNA here is from genome assembly GCF_049350105.2 of Macaca mulatta. Classification (NCBI taxonomy): domain Eukaryota; kingdom Metazoa; phylum Chordata; class Mammalia; order Primates; family Cercopithecidae; genus Macaca; species Macaca mulatta. Next base: position 163,377,392 of record NC_133412.1, read on the forward strand.
TGATTCATCCCGGCCAGTAGAGCGTCTCTAGAGTATCTGAGAAGAGCCATTCAATTCTTCCACGGCTCAACTACAAACAATGCAAATCATCAATCTTGTAGTCGTTGCTGCAAATATTATTGGTAGAAAAAACGCAAAAGGAAATACAATAGTTAAAATTGCAAGTGATAAAAATTTGTTGCAAATGAGAAACTACAGAAAGTAAACGTGGTACAGTTGAAAAGTACAATTGAACTGCAAAAAATTAAATGTGATAGAAAACTGAAATGAAATAAAAGCAACAGAAGGAAAAATGCACATGGTAAAATTGTTGTTTTAATCAATAGAAGGATCACATCTTGGCAAACCTGGATATGCGGAATTTGATTCAGGAAAATCGATCTTGGTGGAAATGTGATCATCCAAGGAAATTCAGATTGTCAAAAACCATGATGGACAGCATTCATATAGACAAAAAGTAATTGACGAACCAAATATTTTTGGTAAAGTTTATTGTAAAAAATCTGTTGAAAAGATTTTTTTTTAAATTTTTTTTTAAGACAGGGTCTCGCTCTGTCGCCCAGGTTGGAGGGCAGTGGTGCCGTCACAGCTCTTTGCAGCCTCATCCTTCTGGGCTCAAGCAATCATTTCACCCCAACCTCCTGAGTAGCTGGGACCACAGATGTGTGCCACCATGCCCTGCTAATTTTTTGTATTTTTTGTAGAGACAGGGTTTTGCCATATTGCCCAGGCTAGGCTAGTCTTTAACTCCTGAGCTCAAGCAATCTTCCCTCCTCAGCCTCCCAAAGGGCTAGGATTACAGGCATGAGCCATTGCACCTGGTTGAAAAGGTTTTTTTTTTTTTTGATGGAAAAACATGGTACTGGTTTACCTGCATGGAAAAATTGTTCGAAGAATTAAAGTAGCTTGTAATGGAATTCACTGAGGAAAATGCTGTCTCAATACAATTTCTTCAGTGGTAAAATTCAGATGAAAAAATACATTCATATTCATAAAGACAAAACAAAAATGTTTTTAAGTTTAAAGCACCAATTGAATCAAATAGAGTGTTTGAAAATGGTGGGGTACAAATGAAACCTGATGACTAAATCAACACACCATCTTCTGTTGGATCCTGGAGCAGAAAAAGGATGTTGACGAAAAATAGGTGAAATCCAAATGAAGTCTGGAGTTTGCTGGGTAGTAACGTACTAATGGTGGTGTTTTGAGTTTTGATCCATGTGCCATGGTAATGTAAGAGCTTAACATTAGAAGAAACCAAAAGGGACCGGGCATAGTGGCTCACGCCTGTAATCCCAGCACTTTGAGAGGCTGAGCCGGGAGGATCATCTGAGGTCAGGCATTCCAGACCAGCCTGACCAACATGGTGAAACCCCATCTCCACTAAAAATACAAAAATTAGCCGAGCATGGTGGCATGTGCTTGTAGTCCCAGCTACTTGGGAAGCTGAGGCAGGAGAATCACTTGAACCCAGGAGGAGGAGGTTGCAGTGAGCCAAGATCACGCCACTGCATTCCAGCCCGGAGGACAGAGTGAGACCGTCTCCAAAGAAAAAAAAAAGAAAAGAATGAAAGAAAAAGAAACCTACAGGGATATATATACAAGAACTTTCTTTTTTATCTTTGCAACTTTTCTGTAAGTCTAAAATTATTCCCCAAAATATGGTGGGGTCAAAATACCCTAGACCAAAGAAAAAGCAAACTCGAATTTTCACTGCAGCTCTTCCTTGAGTACCTTGGCTCACTTCCCAGTGGATCCCCTTAGCTGTGCCAATTTATTTCCAATTTCTATCTAGAGTATCATAGTTGTTACCACCCTTCCCTTCACCACCCTTTGTGGACTTGTGTGTACTTCCAGCCACCAGCCTCTCCCCACATATCTATACTTGGGCTCCAGACAGCTTCCTGTTGTTTCTCCCTGCACCCAGACCCCCTTGGACTTCCCTGGGTGTAGACCAGGGCGTTCAGACTTGGCTGCACATTGGAATCACCTGAGGCGCTTTAACAACTACTGACATCTGGTTGCCACCCACAGAGATTCTGATTTGAGTGGTCTGGGGCATGACCTGGGCGTTGGGATTTTAAAACCTCCCCAGGTGATTCTAAGGGGCAGCCAAGTTTGAGAAAATGTTGTCAACCTACCTAGAAATTCCTCTGGTCCTGGGAGAGTCCGGTTAAGCCTGGCCTTAATTACAGCAGACCTTCCTCATCCTCAGGACCATGGAGGTCACCTCGTTCTAAGGTAGATGCCTGCACGTGTATATTGCTCCCAATCTTTTTTCATGTATGTTAATTACAGCCTCCGGGCAGGGATTTTATTCCATGCATCTTTGTGTCTCCACCACCAGGAGGTGCACGCTCCTGATTCTCTGGGTGTTCTTGTGCATCATCCTTGAGAGTGAGACCTAGGTTGTTGGTCTCTCTCCTGGAAACAGATGGCAGTGGCTGTCCTGAGGGATTTCGTTGCTAGTTGAGCATCGCCAGTGCTCACCAGGTAGCAGCCTCTCAGTGCGGGTTTCTCCTTCTGCTAGGTGGCCCCTCTTTCTGCATGCAGGTGCAGAATCACCTCACTTTCTCTGCAGAGCAGAGACTTTGGAGTGCCCTCCAAGTGTGGCCTCTGCAAAACCAGCTCTCTTGTTTGCACTTAAATCCAAAGTCAGATCCAAATCACTTGAATTCTACCAACCCAGTGCAGATTCTGGCAACCAGGAAGAATTGCACCTTCAAAATTTTGGGACTGGGACCTGGTCTCATTTCAGCTCCTGAATGTAAGTGTTCCCAAACACAGAGAGGAGTTTTGGCGTTTCATTGTTTTGGGGTTTTGTTGGTTGGTTTGTTCATAACAGCAGTAGACGGACTCTACACCAGAGCGACTGAGTGTGAATCTCTGAAGGGTAATTACTGGGGATCTGAGTTGTAAATGTTCCTCACATGATTCTGGAAGAGCCAGCCCGCTGCTGCTGGTCACTGGGCTCCACTGAGAACTGCATCACTACAAAGCACCAAGGGCCCTGATTCAGAACCAGGGGATCCTCAAGAAAAATCTCCTGTGAAACTTACAAAGAAGTCATGCCCAAGCCTCATCCTGGAGAGCTGGAGTCAGAAGGTTCCAGGTGGTGCTGAACATCTTCTTGTGTTTTATAAACTCCACAGTCAATTCAGATGTCTGACCCAGGAGCCCTTTCTGTAAACGGCCAGCCAGCAAATATTTTAGGCTTGCAGACCATATGGTCTCTGTTGCAACTGCTCAACTTTACGACTGGAGCCTGAAAGCAGCCATGAGTTTACGTGAATGAACATGTACAAGTGGGTTCCAATAACATGTTATTTAAAAAAAAAAAAAAAAAAAAACAGGCAACAGGCCAATCTAGATTGTGGGCCATGGTTTGTCCACCCTGATAAAACCACCTGGAGAGCTATAAAGTGTTCTTTTATGTCCAGGCAATTAAATCAGAATCTCTGTGGGTAGTGCCCAGGCGTTGCTATTTATTAAAAGCTCTTCAGGTGATTTTCAATCAGCCAGGATTAAGAACCACGGCTGTAATGCATGGTCATTGCACTCCTCATTCTGAGGAACAGCATCTTGCTCTGATACAGTGTTTAAACTGCTCCAGAAGGTTCTGTGTTTCTTTGTATGTTATTTGCTTGCTTTGTTTTCATTAAATGGAATGATTCCAAACATATTTTTCTACGCCTGCCTGCCAAAAAAAAAATTGTATTGAGATATGACCCATCTACAGTCGAGGGTGTAAATCTAAAGTGTACAGATTGATGAGTTTTGACATTCATTGTTTGCACGCTTCTTCACATATATCTTAGCCATGTAACTACACAGATCGAAACATAAGAACGCTCAAAGGAGTCCTTTTCTCCCTTCTCAGGCAATAGTCTCCTGAAGATGTTTGAAGCCTGCCTTTAAATCTGTCTTCTCTCTGAATGGATGTCACTAAGTCACCAAGTATTTGGCAATGTGCCCATAAATATTCTCAGCATTATGGGGGCAAAAGCAAGCATGGCTGTGGTTGAGATTTTCTATTGCACAGTTTAGTTATAAACTATTGCACAGTGATAGCAATTTTCAGTTGCTATGGTAGACCGCGTCCCTGAAAAGGCAGTTCCGTGTGCCCTGTTGGCTCATGTACATCAGGGGACAATGAGGGCTGTCAAGCAGCAAGCAGCCTGTAAGCAGCAGGCCCAGCTAGCTCAGCTCACAAAACCTCCATGGATGCTTTGGGAAAGGAAACAAGCCCAAGTGGATTTAGACCGCTCATTACAACACAGCAGGCAGAATGAGCTTTGGGTTTGCAAAGGTTCCCCTTGCCCCCCGATTCCCAGGAGGCCATGCGCAGCAGGCCAGGTGAAGGCTGCATACCCCACGGGTCTGTGTCACAACTGCTCAGGAAATCCCCAATCTTACAAGGGGTTGCAAGCAAATGTGCTCATCTTTTCTCCCACTGCTCCCATGCACATACATAAATTAACCATGTCAAAATACACCTTATCTTTAGAGAATATATTCCAAGACCCCAGATGGATGGTTTAAGTCTCAGATACTACTGAACCCTATATGATACTGTGTTTCTTGCACATACATATCTATAATAAAGTTTAATTTATAAGGCACAGGAAGAGATTAACAACAATAAGAATAAAATATAACAATTATAACAATAGCCAGCGTCACTACTCTCATGCTTCTGAGCCATTGTTAAGAAAAAGAAGGGTGACTTGATACAAGCACTACCATCAGTGGATCTGATGGCCTAGACAGTTACTCATTGACTCAGGGGAAACAGTGTATACAGCTGGACAAAGGGATGATCATGTCTGAAGTGAGACAAAGTCGGACAGTGAGAGAGCTCATCATGCTCCTTAGAACGGCATTCAATTTAAAACTTAGGAATTGGGCTGGGTGCGGTGGCTCACACCTGTAATCCCAGCACTTTGGGAGGCTGAGGCGGGTGGATCACCTGAGATCAGGAGTTTGAGACCAGCCTGGTCAACATGGTGAAACCCTGTCTCTACTCAAAATACAAAAATTAGCCAGGCGTGGTGGCGGGCGCCTGTAGTCCCAGCTACTCAGGAGGCCAAGGCAAGAGAATGGCATGAACCCGGGAGGCGGAGCTTGCAGTGAGCCGAGATCGCGCCACTGCACTCCAGCCTGAGTGACAGAGCAAGACTCCGTCTCAAGAAAAAAAAAAAAAAAGGAATTGTTTATTTCTGGAATTTTTCATTTAATATTTTTGGACCATAGTTGACCATAGGTAACTGAAACCTCAGAAAGCAAAACCTTAGGTAAGAGGGGACCACTTGTATACAATGAAGTGGTGCTTAGTACATTCACAGTGTTGTGAACCCATTACCTCTATCCAGTTCCAAAGCATTTTCATTGCCCCCAGTGAAAACCACATACCCCTTGAATAGTTACTCCTCATTTGCTCTTCCCTTCAGCCCCCTGGCAACCACCAGCTTGTGTTCTCTCTGTATGGATATATCTATCCTAGACAGTTCTCATTAAATGGAATCCTTCAACATGTGACCTTTTGTGTCTGGCTCCGTTTCTTACCCACACAACAGGTGGGTTCGATTGCTTGGCCAGTGACTGTTCAATGACTACAACCAAGGAGGGCTTAACAAAGAGATTTTATTACTTGCAGCAAGTAAGGAGAACACTGGGATAGTTCCCAAAGCAGTGGCTCCCCAAATAATGGTGAAAACAGGGCTTTTATTGGGCTGGTAGCTGAGTTATCGTATGTAAAGGTAAAGTAAATGCAGTGAAGGCACTGTCACCGATCATGCTTCTAAATATGTGTGTAGGAAATGGTGAATAAGCAAGCTCCTTCCTGGGAGGAGAGTTTAGTATGGTAATGAGGGGAGTTGGGCGAAGTTCATCTCCAACCCAGGCATCTCTGGATCCAACCCATGTTTGTTTTCTAGGGCTGAGTTTCTTCCTGGAACTTTTTTGAAACATCAAGAACTTAAGATGTAACAGTTACAAGTACGTACTTTTTCACAGGGCATACCCATAGTTCCGGGATTCTGGGTTACACTTTCACTTAGCTTAATATTTTCAAGGTTTATCCACATTGTAGCATGATTCAGTACTTCATAGTGTATGCACGTGTGGTTTTCCACCTTTGGGCTATTATGAATAGTGCTGCTATGGACATTCCTGTACAGGTATTTGAGTACTTGTTTTCAATAGTTTTGGATGTTTAAGAGTAGAATTGCTGGGTTATAGGATAATTCTGTTTAACTTTTTGAGGAACTGCCATACCATTTTCCACAACAACGGCAACATCTTACATCCCCACGGGAATGCACAAGAGTTCCAGTTTCCCTGCATCCTGGCCAACACTTGTTATTTTCATTTTTTAAAATAACCAAAATCAGACTCAAACTGAAGGAAAATAGAGACATGAAAAACCATTCAAAAGATCAACAAATCCAGGAGTTGGTTTTTTGAAAAAATTACTAAGATAGACAGTCTGCTAGCTAGACTAATAAAGAAGAAAAGAGAGAACATCCAAATAAACACAACTAGAAATGGCAAAGAGGATGTTACCACTGACCCCACAGAAATAAAAATAACCATCAGAGACTGCTTTGAACACCTGTATGCACACAAACTAGGAAACCTAAAGGAGATGGATACTTTCCTGGACACATACACCCTCCTAAGACTGAACCAGGAAGAAACTGATTCCCTGTACAGACCAATAACAAGCTCCAAAATTGATTCAGTAATAAATAGCCTACCAATCAAAAAAAAGCACAGGACCAGATGCATTCACATCTGAATTCTACCAGATGTACAAAGAGTTGCTGGTAGCATTCCTACTGAAACTATTCCAAAATATTGAGGAGGAAGGACTCCTCCCCAACTCATTCTATGAGGCCAGGGTCATTCTGACACCCAAACCTGTCAGAGATGCAACAAAAAAAGAAAACTTCAGGTTAATATCCTTGATTAACATTGATGCAAAAGTCCTCAATAAAATACCTGTAAACTGAATCAAGCAGTACATCAAAAACTAATCCACCACGATCAAGTAGGCTTCATTTCCGGGATGCAAGGTTGGTTCAACATATGCAAATCAATAAATAATCATCACATAAACAGAACTAGTTACTAGAAAAATGCAAATTAAAACCACAGAGATATACCAGTTCATACCCACTAGGATGGCTGTCATTTTTCGTTTATTTCTTTATTTAGAGACCAAGTCTCACTCAGTTGCCCAGGCTGGAGTGCAGTGGCATGATCTTGGCTCGCTGTAAGCTCCACCTCACAGGTTCAAACAATTCTCCTGCCTCAGCCTCCCAAGTAGCTAGGATTACAGGCACCCACCACCATGCCTGGCTAATATTTGTATTTTTAGTAGAGACAAGGTTTCACCATGTTGGCCAGGCTGGTCTCGAACTCCTGACCTCAAGTGATTCGCCCATCTTGGCATCCCAAAGTGTTGGAATTATATGTGTGGAGCACTGCACCTGGCCTTCTGTTTATTTTTTAACTTAAAAAAATTTAGGTTCAGGGGTACATGTTCAGGTTTGTTATATAAGTAAATGTGTGTCACAGGAGTTTTCTGTACAAATTATTTCATCACTCAGGTACTAAGACTGGTACTCAATAGTTATTTTTTCTGCTCCTCTCCCTCCTCCCACTCTCCACCCTCAGGTAGGTCCCAGTGTCTGTTGTTCTCCTGTATGTGTCCATGTGTTCTCATCATTTAGCTCCCATTTATAAGTGACAACATGCAGTATTTGGTTTTCTGTTGCTGTGTTAGTTTGCTAAGGATAATGGCCTCCAGCTCCATCTATGTTCCCACAGAAGACATGATCTTATTCTTTTTATGACTGCATAGTATTCCATGTGTGATGTGTGTGTGTCTGTGCACTATTCCAGTGAGGATAACCGAGTCTCCCCACAAGAGTTTACTTTGAGTTTTATCTGCTGTATTAGTCCATTCTCACGCTGCTATAAAGAACTGCCCGAGATTGGGTAACTTACAAGGGAAAGAGGTTTAATTGGCTCACAGTTCTAAATGGCTGGGGAGGCCTCAGGAAAACTTATAATCATGGCGGAAGGGGAAGCAAACACGTCCTTCTTCACATGGCGACAGGACAGAGAAGTGAGTGCCACCAGGGAAAATGTCAGACATTTATAAAACCATCAGATCTTGTGAGAACTCACTCACTATCATGAGAACGGCATGGGGGGAACTGACCCCCGTGATTCATTTACCTCCCACTGGGTCCTTCTCACAATCTGTGGGATTATGGGATTAAAATATACGATGAGATTCGGGTGGGGACACAAAGCCAAATCACATCATTCTGCCCCTGGCCCCTCCCAAATCTCACGTCCTCACATTTCAAAACACAATCATGCCCTTCAAACAGGCCCTCAAAGTCTCAATTCATTCCAGCATTAGCTCAAAAGTCCAAGTCTAAAGTTTCATCTGAGACTTCCGCCTATGAGCCTGTAAAATCAAAAGCAAGTTAGTTACTTCCTAGATACAATGGGGTTACAGAATTGGATAAATACACCCATTGCAGTCTGTGGCTTGGGAGGTGATTGCAGTTGTTGAGGGAGAGATGGTGGTGGCATTGGCCACAGGAGAAATGGACTCACTGGAGGGTGATTTGGAGTCCATTGTCACTAGGACTTGAAGGACTGAACATAACAATGAGGGTGAGGGAGGCAACCAGCCGACGTCTAGGTTTCTGGCTCACTACCGAGGTAGGAACCACTTTGGAGAGCATGCTGCACAGAGTAAGAATAATATATGTGCCTTATCAGAATTGGCCGTTTGTGTAAATATTGACTTTCATCGACAGGTTTCTGTTAAATTAATTAAAGAGAATGTTTTGTAAAAGGGATAGAAGAGAAGTTGCTGAAGCAGCACTTGGCAGCCTCTGTCCTTTGCCTCCCTGTGAGCACCGTGGCTTCCTTAGGATGTGTTTTACACCCACATCAGGAAAACCTTCTGGGGAGGGATGTCGTTACACCGCGGCAGTGTCATTAGCTAAATGGTGTTTGATCATTCCCAAGCATTGTAATGGGATAGCTGAATCCTTAAGCAAAATAGGTCTCCTGGGTCCTGTTTCTGTTCTTTATTATTGGCTGTTTTATATTAACGCTATTTTCTCCCATGATAAATGTAGTATATGCTCATTATAGAAAAAAATCAGGAGCCCAGAGCAGCAAAGGTCAGGAGGGAAATCACTCATAGCCCATTGTTAAAGCACCCACTTTATTAGTATCTTTTTGGATTTCCTTTCAGCCTTACCTTTATGCTTTTTATTTTATTTTATTTTGAGGCAGAGTCTTGCTCTGTCGCCCAGGCTGGAGTGCAGTGGTGCAATCTCAGCTCACTGCAACCTCTGCCTTCCAGGTTCAAGTGATTTTCCTGCCTCAGCCTCCTGAGTAGCTGGGATTGCAGGCATGCAACACCACGCCCAGCTAATTTTTGTATTTTTAGTAGAGATGGAGTTTCACCATGTTGGCTAGGCTGGTCTCGAACCCCTGACCTCCCTGCCCGCCTCTGCCTCCCAAAGTGCTGGGATTACAGGTGTGAGCCACCATGCCCGGCAGATGCATTTTTAACCTATGTATTTTATATCTTTTTCTTAAGGAACTGCCATCACGTAAACGTTTTCCACAATTTTAATAGCTTCATCAGAGTCTATGATGGGCATGTACTATATTTTATTTGTCCCCCCTTACTGGACATTTAGATTTTCACTGATTTTTTCAGTTACATATAATGCTATAAGTAATGTACTTATGGATAAAGCTATTTCTGTATTTAGCAGCTTTTCCTCAGAAGTGAGTAACAGAAGTGAAATTTCTGGATAATAGGGTATGGATATTTTAAAGACTTTTCACCCGTAATTTTTTTTTTTTTTTTTTTTTTTTTGAGACGGAATCTTACCCTATCACCCAGGCTGGAGTGTAGTGGCGCAATCTCAGCTCACTGCAACCTCCACCTCCCGGGTTCAAGTGATTCTCCTGCCTCAGCCTCAGCCTCCCAAGTAGCTGGGAATACAGGTGCCCACCACCACACCTGGCTAAATTTTTTTTGTATTTTTGGTGGAGACAGGGTTTCACCATGTTGGCCAGGGTGGCCTCAAACTCCTGACCTCAGTTCACCCATAATTTGACATTGCTTTGCAAAAGGTTTGTACTCACTTATTGTTTAAGGATGGAGTGTGAAATTGTTGGATTTTGTTTGCGACATGATATTCACAAACTGGCACAAGGCACTCAGTGAACATGAAAAAAAAGAAACTATAACTTGGAGGAGACCAAAGGTATTATAAAACTAATTTTTAAAATATACCTGAACTGATAGAAGAAAAGGTTTGCATGGTTTGCTCTGTGACACTGTTCATTCATTCAATACATACCTAATAAGCCTTCATATCCATATCAAAATCAGGCAGGCTGTGGGAAAATCTGGTAGATTTCCCAGCACAGTTCCGTCACACACTATCTCAGCGCTCTCATGGAGTGGCATTTTTCAGATGAAGACTCCAAAACCTGTTAACTTAGTCAAGATCACATGGCCAATTGGTGGCAGAGCTGGGACATAAACCCAGGGTCACAGCTGCTTTAATTGTATTTATTGAACTATAGCTATATTCAGACAACCTGATAAGCATCAGGGAAACGAAGGTGAGAAGGCAAATCCCATCCCCAGGAACTTGCACTCACTGAGGAAGCTCAAAGGCACCTGGTGCTTGGAATCTGTATCAGATAGGGCAGCCATAACCAAGCCACTGGGTGGCTTAAACAACAGAAGTTTATTTTCTTACAATTCTGAAGGCTGGGAGTTTGAGATCAAGGTATCAGCAGGATTGGTCTCATCTGAGACCTCTCTCCTTGGCTTGCAGATGACTGCCTTCTGCCTGTGTCTCCACGTGGTCTTCCCTCCGTGTGTGTCTGGGTCCTGATCTCCTTTTCTTATAAGGACACCAGCCAGATTGGATTAGGGCCCACGCTAAAGATCTTGTTTTCATTTAAGTACTTCCTTAAAGACCCTGTCTCCAAATACAGTCACATTCTGAGGTATTGACAGGTTAGGACTTTGACATGGGAATTTGGGGTGGACACAATTCGGTCCATAACAAAAGGCAATAGAATGAGAAAAGTTGCCAGTCCTCAGTTATGAGATATGGCTATTGTTATTATTATTTTTTGAGACAGGGTCTCATTCTGTTGCTCAGACTGGAGTGCCATGATCATGGCTCACTGCAGCTTCAAACTCCTGAGCTCAAGTGTTCCTCCTGACCCAGCCTCCCATGTAGCTGGGACTATAGCCATGCACCACCACACCTGACTAATTAAAAGAAAAATTTCTGTAGAGATGGGGTCTCACTATGTTGCCCAGGTGGAGACAGGGCTAATTCTAAGCCAGTGACCCAATCCCAGCTGCACTTTCAAATCACCTGGGCAGTTCTTAACAGATAGCAATGCCTCCAGAGATTCGGACTTAATGGGTCTCTGAGGGGCCTTGGCATAGATACTTTGTAAAAGCTCCTTGCTGATTCTAATGTGTATCCAGGACCAAGAACCTTGTTTCACTGAAATGCCAAAGAGAAATCTGAGCTGCTTTCATTATCCTACACTGTCATGCTTTCTGCCCAGCAAACAATTAGTTTTTCATGGATAGGATACTTTCTAATCAGCAAAATATCAGCACAGCAGCAGAATTGTGCATCTCCAATAAATGTGCACCCAGCTCGCAGCGTTCTTTAGCTCTTTCATTCATTAAAGTCATTAGTCATTTGTTGAATGCCTGTGATACGTAGACACTGTGCTGATGGAATAGGCCCAATAATGGCCCCTGCCCCAAGACAGGTTCCATTCCCTGGAACCTGCAAATAGGGAGATTATCCTGCATTCTCCAGGTACACTCAACTTAATCGCATGAGGTCTTAAAAGCAGAGAATCTTTCCTAGCAGAGGTCAGAGAAATATAAGAAAAGCAGAAGAGATTCAAAGCATGAAATGGATCACACCCACCATTGCTGCCTTTTAGATGGAGAAAGGGGATCCCCAGCCAGGAAATGTGGGCAGCCTCAATAAGCCAGGAACTGGAGCTGGCGACAGACTTCAGCTGGTAGCCCACAAGGAAACAGGGACCTCAGTCCTGCAACCACAAGGAATTGAATTCTGTGGGCAACAGAATGAGCAAGGAAATGACTCACCTAAGATTTCCAGGAAGAAGGCAGCCCTGCGAACAGCAAGTTTTAGCTTGCTGACACCCAGGTCAGACTTCTGACCTACAGGAGTGTGAGATTATAAATGTATGTTGTTTTAAGCCACTAAATTTGTGGTCATTTGTTGCAGCAGCAATAGAAAATGAATACAGCTAAACTCTGGAAAAATACAGTAAGAAGACAATCTCTCTGTTGTTATGGAGCTTAGCAACCCCAATTTGCAAAATTTGTAAAAGTAGAAACAAGTGAAGTTTGTAGGAACTCAAGTATTAGGCTGAAGAAGTTATTGAATGGAGGGCCCCTGGGTATTAGGTGCTATGTGAGACCCAAGCTCCACGCTTTTTGATGGAAGTTCCAGCTAAAAGGAGAACGAAGAATCTTTTACTATAGATTGAAGGAAAAGGGATGTTTTTGTAATACAAATATAGAAAGAAATGATCATTTAAGAAGGATAGGCTTTTGTCAAAATAATAGTAATAATAGCTCCTCAGACTTCAAAGGAGTTCTTCTTATCCTTCCCCATCCCCAACCCCCAGATCTACTTAATTTTATTTTTCTTTTTGAGATGGAGTCTCTCTCTGTTGCCAAGGCTGGAGTGCAGTGGCGCAATCTCAGCTCACTGCAAACTTCTGCCCCCCGGATTCATGCCATTCTCCTGCCTCAGCCTCTCAAGTAGCTGGGACTACAGGCGCCCGCCACCACGCCCTGCTAATTTTTTGTATTTTTAGTAGAGATGGGTTTCACCGTGTTATCTAGGATGGTCTCGATATTCTGACCTCGTGATTCACCCGCCTCAGCCTCCCAAAGTGCTGGGATTACAGGCATGCGCCACCTCGCTCAGCTGATTTACTTAATTTTAATATGAAGGCTCATGGTAAAATCATATGTACCAAATAAGGACATGCTTAAACACACACACACACACACACACACACACACACACAATGGAGTATGTCAAAGAGACACGGGACTCAATTGAAAGCACGCTCAGTGGCCAAAGCTGGAATGATTTGAACAACAAAATAAGTACTTTAAAGTTGGGCCAGGCACAGGAGTTCACACCTGTAATCCCAGCATTTGGGGAGGCCGAGGCAGGTGGATGGCTTGAGCCCAGGAGTTCGAAACCATCCTAGGCAACATAGTGAAACCTCATCTCTACAGAAAAATACAAAAATTAGCTGGGCATGGTGGAATGCACCTATAGTCCCAGCTACTCAGAATGCTGAGATGGGAGGATCACCTGAGCCTGGGGATGTTGAGGTTGCAGTGAGCCATGATCATGCCACTGCACTCCAGCCTGGGCAAAACAGTGAGACCCTATTTCAAAAAAAAAAAAAAAAAAGTAGAATTGGAATTGGAAAATAACTTAAATATAAAGTAAATATCCCTAAGTCCACACTGATTTAAGAAAATGATTCAATAAATAAATGGTGGAACAGAAACAAATCTCCTCTGAAGAAGAATTTAATGTAATTTTTATAAATTATTTCACCCTCAAGGAAGTGGGCCATGAACTCTCCACTCCTAACTGTGGGCTGTGCATAGTGACTTCCTTCCAAAAAGCACAATATGGAAACAGCATGGGCTGAGGAATGTCTAACTTTGCAGTGGAAAAACTGTCTCACCTGGGAGCTCAAGGTTTTAGCCTCATCAGTGATAAGTTATGTTGGTAGTGTATCCCCTTGATGTGATGTGACGTGACGTGATGTGACGTGACATGACATGATGTGAATAGCAATTCCCCTCTCTGGCATTCTTCCCCCAAACCCATGACTCTATTCTTGTTGTTGTTGTTATTTTCTGAGATGGAGTCTCACTGTGTCACCCAGGGTAGAGTGCAGTGGTGCAATCTCAGTTCACTGCAACCTCCGCCTCCTGGGTTCAAGCGATTCTCCTGCCTCAGCCTCCAAAGTAGCTAGGACTACAGGCACATGCCACCATCCCTGGCTAATTTTTATATTTTTAGTAGAGACTGGGTTTCACCATGTTTGCCAGGCTGGTCTCGAACTCCTGACCTCAAGTGATCTGCCCACCTTAGCCTCCCAAAGTACTAGGATTACAGGTGTAAGCCACGGCGCCCAGCCTCCAGTCTAATCATGAGAAAACATCAGGCAAATTCCAGTTGAGGAACATTCTACAAAATACCTAACCAGTACCTCAAGACTGTCAAGGTTATCAAAACCAAGGAAAGTCTAATAAAGTGTCAGATCAGCAGAGCCTAAGGAGACATGACTAGTAAATGTAGTGTGGTATCCTGGGTAGGATCCTAGAACAGAAAAAAGACATTAGGGAAAAATAAAGGAAGTCTGAATAAAGTATGGAATTTAATTAATAATACATCAATGTTAATTAGTTGCAATGAATGTACCATATTCATGGAAGATGTTAATAGCAGGGCAAACTGAGTGCAGGGTATGATATGGAAACTCTGTATTATCGTCACAACTTTTCTATGAATCTGAAACTATTCTAAAAATAAAAGTTTATTTTTAAAAAATGAAAAAAAAAGTATGCATCTTAAAATGTTTTCTCCATGCCTGGCACCCTATATGTTTTGTAGCATGAAAACAGCCTTCCTGTGTTTTCTGCAGGGAATGAAAACTATATGTATAGATCTGAGCCAGCCCCCAGAGCAGTCCTGTTTTGGGGACAGGACATTTGTTCTTTGGGTAATTTAAAGGTAAAAGTGCTCACCATACTTTATTTTTTTTGTATACTGGTTTCTCTGCCTCACATAAAACTCACTCATCATAGTATATTAAAGCTATTTATGGCCAGGCGTGATGGCTCATGCCTCTAATCCCCACACTTTGGGAGGCTGAAGCAGAAGGATTGCTTGAATCCAGGAGTTCGAAACCAGCCTGGGCAACATCTCAAGACCCCCGTCTCTTAAAAAAAAAAAAAAAAATTAGCGGGGGGCAGTAATGTGCACCTGTAGTCCCAAGTACTCATAAGGCTGAGGCGGGAGGATCCCTTGAGCCCAGGAGTTTGAGGCTGCAGCGAGCCATGATTGTGCCACTGCACTCCAGCCTGGTAGATAAAGCAAGATGCTATCAAAAAAAAAAAAAAAAAAAAAAAAGGCTACTTAATGTTCCAAGAGTATGTTTCATCTAACAGAGTACATTCTGTGACCATTCTGAGTGTACTTTTGGGAAATAAGGAAGAATATGTATTGTAGAAAACAGATGGAGCTTTGGTAGTTGCCCAGGTTGCAGGCAAACCTGGCTTGACCCCAGACCTATGGGAATCCAATCCTTGTCCACTGTGTTAAATATGACCATTTAGAATAGCTTTCCACAATAGGATTGGAGACAATTTTAAATCTGTCTGCACATGGAAATAAAAAATATGGACCCTCTAGCCTATGGAGGAAGAACAGGAATTGTGTATCTCGTCTTTAACACTGGATCAATGGTGCAAACATTTAAGTACTTTGTGTAGCAATTATGTACTCCATCATCAATTGAAATGTATTCTTTCACTCTGGGAAAGATTTACAATTTTCTAAGCGGCAATTTACTTCCAGTCCCAGGGAGGATTCAGTTGGTGGTTAAAACAAACAAACAAACAAACATTTTTAAGTAGTAAAAATGCTTGTATGTATTTAGGTGCTTTTCAGGGGCCTCTTTATCCAGACCTGAGGACCCCCTCGGCTAGCTGCTCTCTTTCATTCCTGTCCTCACTTTCCTTCGGCTCATTCCCTGCACTGACTTCTCACTGTGCGGCACGTGTGGGTTCTCAAGTGTCGGGTGAATGCACATCCCAAACAAGCATGGCAGCGAAAATAAAGGGCCAGCCCTCAGCACCTTACCATCCTGGAGATGGAGGTGGACACAGAGGTAAGATAAGGAATCTTCTGTGCGTTTCAGCCTCCTTTATCGCTCACCTGTTCCTCTGAGGCCACAAACCCTTCCAAGCTGGCTCCACTCTGGAGAATTTTCTCGAATGTTGTATCTCTCACCGAATACTTTTCCTGAGCATCATTCTCTGAATTGAGCAAGAGATAGTGTGATACTTGGCAGAATTCATCCCCTTCCCCCTTTTTTTAAACTTGATATTTGATACATATGGAAAAATATGTGTAACATAAATGTAAGGTATGCATCCTGCTAATAAAATGGACACCTTGAGCCCCCTCACCCAACCTGAGGACGGAGGCATTATCAGTACTGTCCTATTCTGCATCTTCCTCCCCGCCCCCTCAAGAGGGACCACTACCCTGAACTGTGTAATTATCATTTCAAAATTTATACTTTTATCACATAAGTAGGTAACTCTAAGCAATACGTTGCTTCCTTTTGACGTTGAGATTACAAAAGAAGCAGCATGCCACATGTAGTCAACTGCAACTTTCTTTTTAGTCTCAATTTTAGGTTTCCGAGATTCATCTACATTGTGTCTAAATTAGAACCTATTTATTTTTGCTTCCACATAATATGCTATCATATGAATATTCCACAGTTTACGTATTCATTCTCCTGGTTTGGGGCACTGGGGCTCTTTTCCAGGTTTTGGCCATTGTGATCAATGTCATAGTGAACATTCTTGACAGGTGTCTCCTAGAGGCACATGTGCGAGCGTTGCTTAGTGCAATCGTTCTCAAGTGTGAGGTGGCGTCAGAATTGCTTGGGGAGAACACATATTGCTGCGCCCCACCCCCAGAACTTCTAATTCAGTGGGCCTAGGCAGGGGCCAGAGATGTTGCATTTTTTGTAAGTTTCCAGGTGAGGCTGAAGCTGCTGCCCCAGGCTCCACTTTGGGAACCACCATCTATAAATACCTAGGAGGAGGATGGTTGGGCTGTAGTGTGTGTGCCTGCTTCACATTATAAAATAATACCCAATTGTTTTACTAGGTTGCTGTGACACTTTGTTTTCCTGTGATAGTATGAAAAGTTCCAATGGACCACATTTTCACCAACTCTCAGTATTATTCATCCTCCTTCTCTGCATTCAGTGTGACTGAAACTTAGACACTGAGACTAGTATGTTTGACATTTTCTTTAAAGAAGATAGGGGACTTTATGTCATTTGGGTGTGTTTTTCCTTGGGCTTAACAAGCAGAAGAATGGGCTCTAACAAGTTTTCCAAGGAAAGTAAACGGTGAACAATTCATAGAACTTTAACAGATTGTCTTTAGCAGAGTCAGGGAGAGCCCGATGGTGTAGTCATTTAGGTCCATTTTTAGTAGCCATTACAAAAGTGGAGATGGTTCGTAACATGTTAGCTGAGACCATCAACGAAGCTGTTTTTGTCTGTTCTTTCATTGGCATATAATATTGTTTAATAAAAAGGCACTTCATTTTGAAAAGACTCAGAGGAGATGTGATTGAAATTGCTTGTGACAGATAAGATGATCATGGATTAATTTATCGCATGCCAGAACTGGAAGAAGATGGAGAAGGACATTTATTTTTATTTTATTATTATTTTTTTCAGACACGGTCTCACTCTCTCGCCCAGACTGAAATGCAGTGGCGCAATCTCGGCTCACTGCAACCTCCGCCTCCCAGGCTCAAGTGATTCTCCTGCCTTAGCCTCCTGAGTAGCTAGGATTACAGGCACGCACCACCACACCCGGCTAATTTTTGTATTTTTAGTGGAGATGGGGTTTCGCCATGTTGGCCAGGCTGGTCTCGAACTCCTTACCTCAAATGATCCGCCTGCCTTGGCCTCACAGTGTTGGGATTACAGGCATGAGCCGCCACACCCAGCCAGAGAAGGACATTTAAATAAATAGGAGTGTTGGCCGTGCACAGTGGCTCATGCCTGTAATCTCAGCACTTTGGGAAGCTCAGGGCGGATCACCTGAGGTCAGGAGTTTGAGACCAGCCTGGCCAACGTGGCAAAACCCCATCTCTACTAAAAATACAAAAAATTAGCTGGGTGTAGTAGCAGGCATCTGTAACCCCAGCTACTTGGGAAGCTGAGGCAGGAGAATCACTTGAACCCAGGAAACAGAGGTTGCGGTGAGCTGAGATCGCACCGCTGCACTCCAGCCTGGGCAACAAGAGCGAAACTCTATCTCAATAAATAAATAAATAAGAATGCAGATTTCTTTGCGCAGTGAATGGTACAATTACTTGGCTCATGAGGTAGCAAAGTCGAGTATGGTGGGAACCGTATCAGCTTTCATCAGCCAGACCCAGGTTCAATTCCAGCTCCTCTAGAAAAGCCCGAGTGTGAGAACGAGCACAAGGTGCTTTGTCTCTCCTTAGCTTCAGCTTCCTCATCTGTGAATTTGGATCACTCCTGTGTGCCTCACAGGGCTACTGAGTTTCCATGAGAACTTATGGAAAGCACCTGGCACACAGTAGGACACTCAGTAAGTGTCATGTCTCCTCTTTTTCCATTCAAACAGGTTTTATTATAAGAACAGTAACTATTCCTCTTCACACCCGTTAGGATGGCTGTTATTGTTATTATTTATTTATTTATTTATTTATTTATTATTTTTTGAGACAGAGTCTCATTCTGTCGCCCAGGCGATCTTGGCTCACTGCAACCTCTGCCTTCCCGGTTCAAGTGATTCTCCTGCCTCAGCCTCCTGAGTAGCTGGGACTACAGGCACGTGCCACCATGCTCAGCTAATTTTTGTGTTTTTAGTGGAGATGTGGATTTCACCATGTTGGCCAGGATGGTCTCGATCTCTTGACCTCGTGATCTACCTACCTCGGCCTCCCAAAGTGCTGGGATTACAGGCATGAGCCACCACGCCTGGCCATATTATTTATTTTTTGAGAGAGAGTGTCACTCTGTCATCCAGGCAGAAATGCAGTGGCATGATCGTGGCTCACTACAGCCTTGACTTCCTGGTCTTAGATGATCCTCCCACCTCAGCCTCCCAAGTAGCTAGGACTATAGGCGAAAGCCATCACACCCGGCGAATGTTTTGTAGATTTTGTAGAGGCGGGGTATTGCCCAGGCTGAGGATAGCTATTATTGAAAACAACCACCACCACGGAAAGGAAAATAGCAAATGTCAATGAGGAGATAGAAAAACTGGAACCCTTGTGCGTTGCCTGTGGGAATGTAAAATGGTGCAACAGCTATGGAAAACAGTATGGTGGGTGCCCCCAAAATGAAATAGAATTACCACAGGATCCAGCAATCCCACTTCTGGGTATACTTCAAAGAATCGAAAGTAGGATCTTGAAGAGATATTTATACGTCCACGTTCACAGCAGCATTGTTCACAATAGCCAAGTGATGGAAGCAACCCAGCTGTCCGCTGATGGGCAATTGGAGAAACAAAATGTGGCCTCTACATACAATGGAATATCATTTAGCCTTAAAAAGACGGGAAGCTCAGGTACACGCTAACAATACTGAATGAACTTTGAGGACATTATGCTAAGTGAAATAAGCCAGTCATGAAAGAACAAAGAGTGTGTAATTCCACTGATATGATGTAAAAGAAGAGTCAAATCCATAGAGACAGAAAGTAGAATGGAGGCTGGGCACAGTGGCTCAAGCCTATAATCCCAGCACTTTGGGAGGCCAAGGCGGGAGGATCACCTGATGTCAGGAGTTTGAGACCAGCCTGGCCCACACGGCGAAACCCCATCTCTAGTAAAAATACAAAAAAATTAGCCAGGTGTGGTGGCATACGCCTGTACTCCCAGCTACTCGGGAGGCTGAGGCAGGAGAATCACTTGAACCTAGGAGGCAGAGGTTACAGTGAGCCAAGATCTTGTCACTGCACTCCAGCCTGGGCAACAGAGTGAGACTCTGTCTCAAAAAATAAAAATAAAAAAAAGAAAGTAGAATGGAGTTTACCCGGGATTGGGAGGAGGACGGAATAGGGAATTATTTAGTGAGCCTATAGTTTTCATTTTGCAAGATGAAATGAGCTCTGCAGATGCTGGTGGTGGTTGTATAATGTGAACGTACTTAATGCCACTGCAGCTAAAAGTAGATAAGATGGTAGGTTTCATGTTATGTATATTTTACCACAATAAAAGCAAAAAGAATAGTACCTATTGCCATTTGTACCTCAGTTCGCTGTTTACAAAGCCCTGTCCCATGTCTAATTCTCATAACACCCTGAGAGACACTATTTCCATGATCCTCATTTCCTGCCGCTTCTCCTTTCCTGCCTTGCCTCGCTGGTATTTGTACTGATATTCTGTCTTCCCCACTGTACACCATTTTCACGTTGGAACAGCTGTGCGCATGAGTCACGGCTTCATAGCTTATCTAACGTTTGGACGACAGGATCATTGTAGACAGGAGACATTTGACCTGTTCTCTTCCTTGCCTCCGTAAAGAGATGTCAGCAGGAAGAGAGCTCACATTAATGAGAACTTACTATGGGCCAGACGCTTGACAAGCTTGATCTCATTTAAACTTCACCAAACAAATCTACCTCTGAGGTTGATTCAATTATTAGTCTCATTTTATACGTGACAAATCAGACACGGACCTCAAAAACATTATGCTGAGTGAAAGAAGCCAGTTGCAAAAGACCATATACCGTGTGATCCCATCTATGTGAAATGTCCACAACAGAGAAATCTCTAGAGACAGAAGGGAGATTGGTGGTTGCCTATGGGATGGGAGTTTAAGGGGAAACGGGGAGTGACTGCTGGTGAGTATGAGGTTTCTTTTGGGGGTGATGCAAACGTTCACTGTGGAGACTGTAGAGATGGTTGCACAACTCTGTGAATATCTAAAAAGACATTGAATTGTGCACTTTAAATACATAAACCGTATGGTGTGTGAATTATAGCTCAATAAAGCTGGGTTTTCAAATCTTATTTAGAACAAACACAAAACAGGCAAAAAGAAAAAAAACAGTTAAGAAATTGCCCAATGTTACAGAGCTAGCAAGTAACAGAGCTGGGATTTGAACCAGGCAAGTTGAGTTCAGAGTCCACACTTCTGGCTTTCTCTCTTCCCTTTGTTTGCCTGAGAAACTCTTCCTGCTCCTTTGAGACACAGCTCAACTCTACTCTTCTGCAAGACTTCCCTGCTTTCCAGGCAGCCTCCACAATCCTCTCCTGGGGCCTCACTGTCCAAAAAATAGCTCATCTAGAGAGCTTTTCACAGTGCACGGTGAGGCAGTCTACCCATTTGCTTTCTCAGTATAACTCCATGGGAGCTTCTAGAGAAGAGAAAATGGGTTCTTCCCATCTGTATTCCCAGGGCCTGCCTCGTGTCGGGCACCAATTAGGTATATCAAGTCCCGACAATGTGGCTGAAACCATGGGACATAGGCCAGACCCTTCTACCCAGCATCCTTTGGCACCTGAATCAAAGAAGACTCCTGCTTGTGGTCCCAGCTGCTCGGGAGGCTGAAATAGGAGGATCTCTTGAGCCCACAAGTTCGAGGCTACAGTGAGCTGTGCGTGCCTCTACACTCCAGCCTGGGCAACGGAGTGAGACCCCATCTCTATCTTGTGTAGCCTGTGCAGTTGGTAAGATGTGAGACTAGGTCAGAATGTATAGAATTTGGGGGAAATGCATTTTTGCCTCTAGAAAAACATCTGCAAGTTAATGTCCAAGTGGTAGAAATAAACACTATTTCCTTGTACATAGAGGTAACACTTCTCAACTTTCCTTATTGTTTGACTGTCTTTCTTCCTGTTGTAGTTTATGGAACACAGCCTTAGAAGGTTAGTCAGAACTGAACTGAAATTGGACGTAGGTAGGAGTTTTAGGAAAAATTAACTCTCCATAAG
Organism: Macaca mulatta; assembly: GCF_049350105.2. Taxonomy (NCBI): domain Eukaryota; kingdom Metazoa; phylum Chordata; class Mammalia; order Primates; family Cercopithecidae; genus Macaca; species Macaca mulatta. Next base: position 163,399,303 of record NC_133412.1, read on the forward strand.
AAAGATCCACCATTTATGAAATGTTGATGTTTGTAGACACACACACACACAGACTGAATGGAAGCACATCAGGGTGTTCACAATAACGGCAGCTCACATTATTCAACTCCTATGTGCTAAGTGCTTGACATTAGTATAGGATAAAAGTATAATAGATTACATTATAATCTCATTTAATCCTCACACCGTTCTTCATCTCCCACTTTACTGACAGGGAAACTGAACAGCAGAGAGGCATGTTTGACCCCTTTTCTGAACGGTGGGATTATGAATGGTGTTTTGCATTTTCTGAATTTCCTACAATGAAGATATATTATGGTGAATAACAAACATGAAATGTTGTTATCATCAAACGTTTTTAAAAACAAACCCTAAGAAACAGGAACTGCTGAGAAGAAAACACTTTCCTAGATGATAAGGCTCCTCTGAATTGGGAATTGTGGAGCTCACAGTAGCCTGCTCATCATAGACATGACTGATTTGAGAGTTTTTACCCTGCCTCCAAGGTTTACTCAATTCGTCTCACTTTCAGAATCATCAATAGGTACCTTACATTGCACGTTGTTAAATCGCAGGGAACTGGACCCAGTGGCCCACTTGGGGAACTCACACCTCCACACCGCTGACCCAGGTCTTCTAATAAAAACACACATCTCTACTGAATCCTGCAATTGGGACTCATTCGAAAAGAAAACAAAGATAAGGATGAAGTGGGCTTCATGAAAGAAAACTCTTTATGTGCTTGATGACTTCTTGGCAAAGGAAAGAGGGGAAGTGTGCTGCCGTCAAGCGTCTCCTTGGGCCACCTCAGGGTCCAGCCAGCCCGCCATGGCATGAGGTCAACATTTATCTCACTGAGGACCAACGGAAGGGAGGTGCTGAGGTTCACCGGCATCTCTAACTGTTTCAAGGCTGATAAAGGATGCTGCATAAATGATTTTTCAGATTTCTAAAACATAAAGATGTTGAGGTTCCATTCTATTTGACGGCCACTGCCCGGTGCCAGGTCTCGAGAGGACCTTTTCTGCCTTCCTCGCCATATGGCAGATGATTTTCACAGGCCCGTGGACAGGCGTTAGAGAGAAGATGGCCTGTAATGTCATTGGTGGGATGTGGCTCCCACATCAGGTTGGGCATGCAAGTGTCTGGCCTTGTTGGAGAGAGGTTGGAGGGCTTGCTTTCAGGCTTTAAGCCAGGCTGCTGCCCTCTTCAAGAAAAGTTATCTTTTTTGCTCTGTGTTTAACTTTTCATTTCTGGTTGAGTGTAGGGATCTGACATGTTTGTAGAGTGTTAAAGAAATTTCCCAAAGGGCTTGATCTATCAGAAGAGTCCACCTTCGTGGTGACACCAGGATGCCGATAAGCTGCTTTCTCCCCTTCAACAGATGAGAACATACATTCAGCTGTCATCACTTCTCAGGCATAAAGGAAACCCACGTCACAGGTTCTGGGAGCACCAGGGCACACCCCGCATCACAACACAACATCTGCAAGACACACACACACCTGGCCTGGGCAGCAGTATGGTGGACAAAACCAGAGGATGGCGTTCAGAAACAGAGACGTACCACCAAGAGGGAGATTGGGCTGGGGGTGGTGAAAAGTGGCCAGAATGTGGATGACAGCAGATGGGACAAGCAGAAGGCTGAACGTCAAGGAAGTTCATGCACACTGAGCTCACAGTTATGCCTCTGGTCTGCTGTTTCTGCATTTCCTGCAGATGAAATGGATGGAGTAGATGGTCCCTGGTCTATTTTGCAGGTCTCCCATGTCCCATCATGGTTCCTTCTAAGTAGGAACAGGTAGATGGAAGCAGGTGGCTGCTGACAGAGGTCCGGTGCCTGGGGATGAGGAATCTGGAGACTCTTGGCAAATAAATCCTGAGTCCAAGTGAGAAGGGAGACTCCTTTAATGAGGACCCCAAGGAAGGCAGAGCAGAAGTCTGTGCCTCAGAGCAGGGACACAAGTGAATTGATTTAAGGAGGAGGGAATTAAAAACAAAAAATCTTAGGAAAACCTGAACTGCCTAAGGTTTTATTGAAAGCAAAATAATCCATACCCATGATAGTGATTATCACAAAGACAGCACACAGCATTGTGTAGTAAAATAGTTATTTACTGGCTTTCTTGCTAACTGAGTTTTGAGCTATTTGAGAGCAAGAAGTCCTTCATCTCTGTCCTGTTGTCTGGCTGGAATAGACACTGAATGCAGCTCCAGGACCCAGTGAATGGAGGAAACCTGGCGAGAGAGGGAAGGTGCTCCATTCCCCCCACCGCCCCTCATTCCAGGCAGAACTGAGAGGGTCAAATACAGACCCAGTATTTGAAAATAGCACTTTGGATGATGAAAGGTTACCCCCATGAAGGTCTTTAAAGTCTCAAGGTGATGTTCATTAGCATCGTCATGTGTATTTCTCTGGCCAAGACAGATAATGAAAGAAATGAAAGGAAGAACAAAGCAAGGGTCACTCAATCGCAAAACAGGCAGTGAGAGTGTAGTTTCTAGAAGGAGTTACCCACAGGTCATGGAGCAGTTTACCAAATCGTTCTGCTTCATGTTTCTTCTTTCATGTTTGTGCTCATTTAAAAACAGCCAAAGTCAACACAGAAAAGTAGTAAACCTTCTGCCTTCGTGGCCTTTAGTTTCCTTTCTCTTAACCATGGCAGGGGCCACTGCCTACTGCACCCCACTGCATTTCCTGCTAGTAACAAGGTACCCAGTGAACTTGGCAGCCTTTTTCTGCCTTTGGCCAATGTTTCCACTCTTGTTTTATTTTATTTTATTATTTATTTATTTATTTATTTATTTTTGAGATGGAGTCTTCCTCTGTCACTCAGGCTGGAGTGCAGTGGCGTGATCTCGGCTCACTTCAACTTCTGCCTCCTGGATTCAAGCGATTCTCCCGCTTCAGCCTCCCGAGTAGCTGGGATTACAGGCTCCTGCCACCACGGCAGGCTAATTTTTGTATTTTTCATAGAGAAGGGGTTCACCATGTTGGCCAGGCTGGTCTCGAACTCCTGACCTCAGGTGATCCACCCACCTTCGCCTCCCAAAGTGCTAGAATTACAGGCGTGAGCCACCGTACTCGGCCCCACTCTTGCTTAGTTGAGAACAAATGAAAGAAGGCTATTAGTTGTAAAGTTATTTCTAAAAATGGAGGAAATAAATGAGACGTAAAATTGTGAACAATGTAATTGACTCCCAGCTGTGTGTTCATCACATTAGAACTGCAAATGTCAGAATTTATTTTCCCACTCAGTGGTTTGACAAAATGGTGATAAGTTGCTTATACACACGAATGTGCGTTTAAAAAGCCTGTAGCTTCTCATAATTAGAAATTGATTCCACTGTTAGCCCGGCAAGTGGTCCAGCTTTTAGCTTAAAGACAGGACCAGTTCTCGATGAGGAGTTGCTGTTATCTATGATGAAGTGGAGAGATATTCTAGGGCTGATTATTTAGCTGTCGGCATCCTCTGACTTGAGTCATTTTGGTCATTTCCCTGCTTATCACTATCCATAACAGAGAAAAAATGTAGGGTCAAGAACCTGAAAGTCAAAGCAATTAATTTGACTTTTTACTTACAGCTTTTTATTCCATGCTATTTTTTTCAAAATGTAAATAGCTTTATTTATTATTTTCTGTTTATAGAAGTAATATGTACTCATTTTAAATATATATGTATATAAGCAATTCAAAAATATATCACGTATAAAGTCCTATTGCAAATTCTACTCCCCCAAAATAACTACTATTAGGAGTTTTCTCTCTATCCATACAGGTCTTTCTGTCCATGACTGAAACATATGCTACCATTTTGGTTTCCTAATGGGATCATATTACTTATGGAATTCTGGAACTTTTATTTCTCCCAATGTGCTGATGGCATATGGTTGATAAGATGTGACAGTGTGCTTAAAGTGTTTAGCCCAGCACCTGTCACACAGTTAGGACTCAGTAAGTAGTGAGATTTATTCAAGGGAGATTTGGAGGTTGTCTTTGGCTTTCAAATCACCATTCCCTATTTACCATGGATAATTGAGAATTTATATAAAATGTCAGAGAAGAGAGACTTACAGAAAAGAAGTAAAAATCCATTCTATGGGGCTTGACATGGGATCTCTGAGATCTCAAAGATGCCGTGTACGACTGTGTGATTTGTGCACTGCCCAAAGGCCCCCAATTGAGGGGTAAGCCCACCCTGCCTGCTCTCCATAGCTGCACCCATGGGGGCTTTTTCTTCTCAGATGGGAGTCTCTTTCCAATTTGCACAGATTGGTGCTATAACCGCTAGTGACACCTTTTTGACTACTGGTAAGAGGTTGCCTCTGGGGTTAATTTTCTGTTATATGGCCCAGAAGAAATGGCCAGGGGAAGAGTAAGGCCAGAAAAAAACACATCAAGGCAGGCAGTGTCTAGAAGGCAACAGTGCGGCTCCAGGGAGGTCGGCAAGGTCAGCAAGGCACAAAGGGTTTGGTTCCATTAATCAGGCACAGTGGGGCTCAGAAGGCTCTGGAAGGATAGAATCACATGGGACCTATGTGTGTGGTTCAGGCGTCCAGTTGGCACTGGAGATGTAGCAGAGGCAGGTGAGGTCCGTGCTCTCACAGAGCTTTCACTTTATCATAAAGTACATAAATACATGAGAGGTAATTTGAGATGGAGCAAGTGCTGTTGAAAACAAACACACACAGACGGTGATGATTGAATGAAGCTGAGGAGCAGGGCAGGCTACTCTTTAGGTGGCCAAGGGTCTGGGGAAGGGATATTGAAGCTGAGACCTGCATCCAGCAGTGTGAATGAGGAACCAGGGAAGAGAGGCAAGAGAGAACAGCAGATGCAGAGGCCCTGTGGCGGGTCAGTGTAGCTGAGGCACAGTGAGCGAGGGGAAGAGTGTGATGAAATGAGGCTGGGGATGAGGTAAGACTGCGAGCATGCGGGGCCCTGTAAGGCAGTGAGGAGCTGGAGTTCTTTCCTTTTGTACAGCGCGGTGCCGTTGAAGGATTCTAAGTAAGGGAGTGATGAGATCCAATTTATATTTTTAAACAATCGCTCTCATAATGAAACATGAACAATTTACTCTGACACTGGGAGGAAACAGTGTTGTACGTGGGCAAGAAAAGAAGCAGAAGCATTCACTAGGGGCTGGGTGCAGTGTCTCACACCTATAATCCCAGCACTTCGGGAGGCCAAGGCAGGTGGATCGCTTGAGCCCAGGAGTTCAAGACCAGCCTCTGCAACATGGTGAAACCCCGTCTCCACTAAAAATACAAAAATTATCTGGGCATGATGGCACACACCTGTAGTCCCACCTACCCAGGAGGCTGAACCATGAGAATCGTTTGAACCTGGCAGTTGGAGTTTGCAGTGACCCAAGATCGCACCACTGCCCTCCAGCGTGGGTTTCAGAGCAAAACTACATCTCAAAAAAAAAAGAAAAATCCGCTAGGAATGTGTACAGTGGTCCAGACCAGCAGTGAGGTCTTTGACTGTGGGGTGACTGTGGAGATGGCGGGTAGTCAGATTTGAGATGTTGGGATGCAGGACCCACCGTCTCAGGGGAACCAGGCAAATTATCATGAAAGAGACTGGAGATGTAAGGGTTAAAACAGGCCCATTGACTTTGGGGTTCAAGGTCGGAGTGTGGTTATAAGAACAGGGAGAAAAACCACACCTCAGAGCCTCTGAGCCATCGTGCAAGGCTCCTTAAATTCAAGAAGAGGATTCTCCCAGTGCCTGTTCTCACCTATAGAGTAAAAGACTTAAGAGACTTGTTCATTTCTTCCAGTTCTTGAAGTCCTACCACCCATCAAGAACATTCTGGTTCTTGAAGGCCCATTGAAAAGCAATGAACGTGAACATTTTAATGGACCATACTACAAAGCAGTAATCTGATGCTGGGGGAAGAGGGAACAAAGGAATATTGCTATTAACTGTTCAACATTGGTGCAGGGCTGGGGACTGTGAGTCATCATCCCTTCCAGATGAGTCCCCTCTCTCTAAAGAGAGAAATCTGGTACTAAAACTGGACAAGCACAGAAATAAATTGAAACCCATTTCATTTTAATGTCGCGCCCTTGAAAATCCCACAGGATTCCCTGTAAGATCCTGCTGTACCCTCTGAATTATCTGAGGAAGATTAGTCATGCCCAGTAGAGTTTGCGGGTTAAGGATTTGGATGGGAAGTGTGGATAAATGTGCCTGTGACTTCTGTAAGTTTTAAGTTCCTTGATAAGAAATAAATCAGCAAAGGTCATTGTCTTCCTGGGGCAGTGATGTTTTAATGATCATTCCTCTGGCTACTTTTGGCAGAGTTCAGATGAAGGAAGTGAATGGCAGCTTAAAGGCAACATCTGGCAGAGGGGACTTGAGCCTCCTGCAGCTCTCAGCCACTCGCTGTCACATTAGGGGAAGGTGAGTTATTTCTCAGCTGACCAATTTAAGCTCCTACCCATAGCGAATGAGAAGGAAGGGCATCACTCCGCCACCTGCCACCCCATCCCCTGGAAATGGGGGTCCTCCTGCACACTCTAGCTTCTCCAGGTCAAAACCAAGAGAGTTGGACCCTGCTGGCAGCCCCTCCTCCTCCATTCCTTGCCTGTCCCCCAGGAAGTGACTCAAAGGTTGACTGCATTCCCAGGAGGGTTTGTCTTCAATGGAAACACACACAAGAAAGTGGCGTCACACTTTGAGGCTTGATAGTGTAACCAGAGCTATTTGTTTTAAACCATGCTCTTATTTCTTGCAGCTTTCTTGAACTATAATTGACATACAATAGTCTGCACATATTTGACAATTTAATGAGTACACAAATGCATACAAATACATGCATTCCTGAAACCACCTAAGCGATTTAGGTAAGGAACAGATGCGTCATGCCCAAGCATCCTTATGCCCTCTTAGGTTTTTTTGTTTTGCTTTGTTTTGTTTCTGAGATGGCGTTTCACTCTCGTTGCCCAGGCTGGAGTACAGTGGTGTGATCTTGGCTCACTGCAACCTCTGCCTCCAGGGTTCAAGCGATTCTCCTGCCTCAGCCCCCCGAGTAGCTGGGATCATAGGTGTGAGCCACCATGACTGGCTAATTTTAGCATTTTTAGTAGAGATGGGGTTTCACCATGTTGGTCAGGCTGGTCTCGAACTCCTAACTTCAAGTGATCTGCCAGGCTCGGCCTCCCAAAGTGCTGGGATTACCGGCGTGAGCCACCACACCCAGCTTTATGCCCTCTTGGGTGTTGTTGTTGTTGTTGTTGTTTGGGGCGGGGGGGATGGAGCCTCACTCTGTCGCCCAGGCTGGAGTGCAGTGGCGCAATCTCGGCTCACTGCAAGCTTCGCCTCCCGGATTCACAAGATTCTCCTGCCTAAGCCTCCCAAGTAGCTGGGACTACAGGTGCCCACCACCATGCCCGGCTAATTTTTTTTGTATTTTTTTAGTAAAGATGGGGTTTCACCATGTTAGCCAGGATAGTCTTGATCTCCTGACCTCGTGATCCACATGCCTCGGCCTCCTGAAGTGCTAGGATTACAGGCGTGAGCCGCCATGCCCAGCCTTATGCCCTCTTGTAGCTCACCCCTCCCTTCCCTGTCCCCGGGTAACCAGCGATCTGTTCTCTGTCACTATGAATTACTTTGCATTTTCTAGAATTGTACAGAATTGAAATTGCACAATATATATCTTTTTTGATTGGCTTCTTTCACTCAGCATAATCATTTCGAGATTAATTTATATTGTTACATGCATCAGTAATGTGTTTTCTTGTTTTGGCTGTCCAATTCTTTAAGCATCATTTGTTAAAAACATGGTTCATTTCCAAGTGAATTGCCTGGGCACTGTAAGGGAGGAAAAATACATTTTCCCTGTACCCTCCTAGGTTCTTAAGTTGGCCCTGTAAATTAAGCTGACGAAAGATGGATTAAATGAACAGCGGTTTATTAACATGTGTTTATGTGTGGGAGCATCCACTGGTGAGTAACAGCAAGGTTGGTTAGGATTTGGCTTACATAGCACCTTAACAAAAGATCAATATATTTTTAAAGAAGTGATAAGACATAGGAGAAGGATTATAAGTTTCTAGGGAAGCAAATTGTGGGAAGGTGAATGTATGGGGGAACTAGTGGAAGATAAGGGCTAGTTAATAAGTTTATTACGTAGATTCCTCTGGTGCCAGTTGCTGGGCTGATAAAGATCTAGAGTTGTCTCCTGTGAGTAACGTGTGTCCTTCCTGGTAAAGAAAAAAGGTAGGGACACCTGTACAAATTTATATCCCTATTTTAGGAGAAGAGCAGAAACTTCTTTCTTTCTCTCTCCTTCCTTCCTTCCTTCCTTCCTTCCTTCCTTCCTTCCTTCCTTCCTTCCTTTCTTCCTTCCTTTCCTTCCTTCCTTTCTTCCTTCCTTCCTTCCTTCCTTTCTTCCTTCCTTCCTTCCTTCTTTCTTTCTCTCTCTCTCTTTCTTCTTTCTTTCTCTCTCTCTCTTTCTTTTTTTTTTTTTTTGACAGAGTCTTGCTCTGTCTCCAGGAGGACTAGGATGCGGTGGCATGATCTTGGCTGACTGCAACCTCCGCCTCCTGGGCTCATGCCATCCTCCCTCCTCAGCTTCCCACAGTGCTGGGATTCGCAGCTTTTCAAATATCTGCTTCTTCTTAGTTGCCTTCAGCTCAGAATAATCATTATGCCAAAGCAGCACATTTGGGGGTGGCATATTCTGCTACCCTTCAGCATCTTTGTAAAGAATCAGTTGACCATGTATGTGTGGGTTTATTTCTAGGCTCTCTATTGCGTTCCACCTAGGTACATGTCTGTCTTTACACAATCACATTATCTAGATTATTGCAGCTGTATAATAAGTCTTGAAATCAAGTAGTGTAAATCTTGTTAAAAGAAAAACTTTAGGCAAATTAAATTTCGTAGAGTTTAATTGAGCAAAGAACAATTCATGAATCAAGCAGATCCTAGAACTAGGACAAATTCAGTGAGACTCTGGGGCTGCTACGTGCATGGATAACATTTCTAACAGAAAAAGGGAAGAGATGTACAGAAAACAGAAGTGAGGCAGAGAAAAGGAGCCCAGTTGGCTCCATGGCGTTTGCCTTATTGAACATAATTCGAACAGTTGGCCACCTGCAACTGACTGACACTAGACTGAGACTCAGCTATTTGTTACAAAGGCAAATTCCTATCTGCTTTTCAATTTGTTATGCACTAAGTTAGGTTGCAGTTTGCTATGTAGGACTTGGACGGAGGCTTCTAAAGCCCAAATTTAGTTTAACAGTCTCTAACATTGTTCTTTTTCAAAGTTGCTTTGGCATTCCAGGTTCTTTGTATTTCCATGTGCATTTTAAAATTGTCAGTTGCTACAAAAATGCTGCTGGAATTTTGATTAGAGTTGCATTGAATCAATCTGGGGAGAACTGACATCCTAACAAAATATTGTCTTCTGAGCCCTAAACATGGCATATCTCTACTTATTTAGCTATTTTTAAGTTTCTCTCAGTTATGTGTTGTAGTTTTCAGTGTACTGGTCTTGTACATCTTTTGTCAAATTTCCCTAAGTATTCTATATTTTTTATTCCATTGTACATGATATCTTAGTTCCATTTTTTATTGTCCATTGCTAGTATATAGAAAGAGAATTGTTATATTTTATGTCCTGCAACTTTGCCAAACTTATTTATTAGTCTTGGTTCTCTGCTACATTCCATTGGATTGTTTACATAGGCAATCGTGTCTACTGTGAATGAAAGCTGTTTTACTTTCTTTTTTTTTTTTTTTTGAGATGGAGTCTCGCTCTGTCACCTGGGCTGGAGTGTAGGACAATCTCAGCTCATTGCAACCTCTGCCTCCGAGGTTCAAGCCTCCCGAGTAGCTGGGGTTACAGGAGCACACCACCACGCCTGGCTAATTTTTGTATTTTTAGTAGAGATGAGATTTCTCCATGTTGGCCTGGCTGGTCTCAAACTCCAGACTTCAAGTGATCCACCCGCCTCAGCCTCACAAAGTGCTGGGATTACAGGCTTGAACCACCATGCCTAGCCTCTCTGTTTTACTTTTACAATCTGCTTTTTAACTCTTTTTCTTGCCTAATTGCACTAAAACCTCCAGCACAATGTTGAATAGAAATGGTGAGAGTGGATATCCTACGCTTGTTCCTGACTATAGGGGGAAGGCATTGTCTGTCATCTTTAAATACAATGTTAATGTTAGCAGTAGGGTTTTTGTATTTTATGACACTGATGAAGTTCCTATCCATTCCTAGTTTGCTGAGAGTTAGCATGAACGGAGGTTGAATCTTGTTAATGATTGTTCTGCATCTACTGAGTGATTACATGTTTGTTTGTGTGTTTTTTTTTTTAGTCTATTGACATGGTAAATTACACTGATTTTCAGATATTAAACAAATAGAACAGGTGGGGTGCAGTGGCTCACGCCTGTAATCCCAGCACTTTGGGACGCTGAGGCTGAAAGATCTCTTGAGTTCAGGAGTTTGAGACCAGCATGGGCAATATGGCAAAACCCTGTCTCTGCAAAAAATTACAGAAAATTAGCCAGGTGTGGTGGTGCATGCCTGTAGTCCCAGCTACTTGGGAGGCTGAGGTGAGAGGATCACCTGAGCCCAGGAAGTTGAGGCTACAGTGAGCTGAGATCACTCCACTGTACCCCAGCCTAGGCGACAGAGCAAGACCCTGTCTCAAAAAATTTAAAAAGAAAACAAAACTCGGAATATTCCTGGGATACATTCTCCTTAATCATGATGTATTATCATTTTTATACATTGTTGGATTCAAACATGCTGAAATTATGTAAGAATTATTGCATCTGTCTTCATGAGAGACGCTGGTAAGCACTTTGCTTTTTTTTTTTTCTTTATGTTGGAGTAATGCTGAACTCATAGAATGAATTGGAAAGCATTTCTTCTTCCTCCATTTTCTTTAAGTTTGAATAGAATTGGTATTATTGATTCCTTACTGATCCTTACTGATTTTCTTTCTATTTGTTATGTCATTTATTGAGAGGTGGTTGGCCAGGTGCAGTGGCTCACACCTGTAATCCCAGTACTTTGAGAGGCCAAAGCAGGAGGATTGCTTGAGCCAAAAATCCAAGACCAACCTGGACAACATGATGAAACCCCATCTCTACAAAAAAATTTAAAAATTAGCCGGTGTGGTGGCGCACACCAGTAGTCCCAGACACTGGGGGATGGGGAGCTGCCGAGGCGGGAGGATCACTTGAGCTTAGGAGGCCAAGGCTGCAGTGAGCCGTGTTCACACCACTGTACTTCATCCTGGGTAACAGAGAAAGACTCTGTCTCAAAACAAAACAAAACAAAAACAAAAACGAATATGAAAGTGAGAGAGAGAGATGGTTGTTGAAATCTTCAGCCCTAATTTTCAGTTATCATTGTGAATTTGTCTATTTCTACATACAGTTCTAGCAATTTTTGCTTCAAGGATTTTGAATCTCTGTTATTAGGTGCATAAACATTTAGAATTTTTATGTTCTCTTGATGAATTTGTCTCTTTATTCATTATAGAAGATCCTCTTAGAATTGGTCCTCTTTACCCTGATAATACTCTTTGCCCTAACCTATGCTCTTCTTTTATGACTACCACTCCGGTTTTAGTTTCGGTTAATGTGGAATATCTTTATTTGGGGAGCGGGGGCGGGGGACGGAGTCTCGCTCTGTCACCCGGGCTGGAGTGCAGTGGCGCAATCTCGGCTCACTGCAACCTCTGCCTCCTGAGTTCAAGCAACTTTCCTGTCTCAGCCTCCCAAGTAGCTGGGATTACAGGTGTGCACCACCATGCCTGGATAATTTTTGTATTTTTAGTAGATACAGGGTTTCACCATGTTGACCAGGCTGATCTCGAACTCCTGACCCCAGGCGATCCACCCACCTCAGCCTCCCAAAGTGCTAGGATTATAGGCATGAGCTACCGTGCCCATCCTGGAATATCTTTTTTCTTTCTTTTATATATAACCCTTTGTGTCTTTATACTTAGAAATGGGTGTCTCATAGGCAGCATATAGTTGAATCTTGATTTTTTTTTCCAATCTGACAATCAGTGCCTTCAAATTTGGTGTTCAAAGATTTACATTTAATATGTTTATCGGTATGATTGTGTTTAAATATACCATTTTTTATTTATCTTTTTCTATCTGTTATGTGTTCTCTTTCTCCTCATTTTCTACCTTTTTAAATAATTGAGTATTTTTATAATTCCATTTTACCTTCTTTGTTGGCCTATTAGCTAAAATTCTTCAATATGTTATTTAATGGTGATTCAGTAGCCATTAAAGGTTTATAAGGTTATAACCATTAAAGGCTCTCACAGTCTACCTTCGAGTATTATTATGCCACTTCACATATAATACAAGTACCTTAAAATAATGTATTTCCATTTCTATGTCTGCCTGCTGTCCATGTCTGCAAACTCTTGTTTCATATGTTTGTACATTGTTTTAGTTGTTTAAGAACGGAGGCTAGATCTAGTTCCTGATATTCTATCATAGTCAGATGTGGAAGTCCTAAGAGATTTTCAGGCATATTTTTCTAATTTTTTCTCTAGAGACAGGGTCTCACTCTGTCACACGGGCTGGAATGCAGTGGCACAATCATAGCTCATTGCAACCCTAAACTTCTGGGCTCAAGCAATCCCCGCTCAGCCTCCTGAGTAGCTAGGACTACAGACATGCTACCACACCTGGCTAATTTTTTTTTCTTTTTGGTAGCAATGGGATCTCTTTCTTTCTTTCTCTCCTGGTTTGTGATGTTTTTATCAGTTTGTGTACACTTAATATTTGAAATATATTAACATTTTAATTATAGTAGACATCTTTTCTTAGATTTCTTACATTGTCACTTGCCTTTTTTAATGTATATTTTGAAATTGATACATAGTCAAAGTTATTGCAGTATTTTCCTTTGAGATTTCTTCTATTGTATTGGGGCTTAGATCTCCCATCTGAGATTTCTTCTATTGTGTTAGGGCTTATATCTCTCATCTCTGTCAATGAAATATTTATGTTTAATTATCTCTAGTATTTTTAGAGGTCAGTGTTCTTACATTTAGTGATTTTCTATACCTGTGATTTAATTAATTATATGCTGTGAGGTTAGATTATACTTAATTCTTTTTAAAAATATCTAATGTTCCTGGACTCACTGACTGAATGGGTCTTTCTTTCTCTCCTGGTTTGCGATGCTGCTTTTACCACCCATAAGTCATATGCTTACGGGGGCCAGGCATGGTGGCTCAGGCCTGCAATCCCAGCACTTTGGGAGGCTGAGGTGGGCGGATCACCTGAGGTCAGCAGTCCAAGACCAGCCTGGTGAAACCCTGTCTACTAAAAATACAAAAAAAAATTAGCCAGGCTTGGTGGTGCGTGCCGTAGTCTCAGCTATTTGGAAGGCTGAGGCATGAGGATTGCTTGAGCCCGGGAGGCAGAGGTTGCAGTAAGCTGAGAGCGCACAACTGCACTACAGCTTGGGTGACAGATGCAACTCTATCTCAAAAAATAATAATAATAATAATGTCTTAGGTTTACAGGAGTCCTTTGTGGAGCTTTTATACTCTTTTCTAATGTGCCTGCCCATTCTTGCCCTAGCACCACACCATTAATCCTATAAAACATAAATCTTATAAAACACAATTATTCAGTCCGGAGTCCTTTCTAGGGCACCTCCCCTGTTATATATGTTATACATGAGATCCTCTCCCTGCCTTCAAGGCCTTACCGGCCCATCGTGGCCCAGAAGGGGAGAATAACCTGTAAACAGATCATTTCATATGGATAACAAATGCTGCCACAGACAAGAAAGGAGCATTAACTCTGCCAGGAGAAGCTGAGCAAGGTTTCACAGAGAGTGGCTGTTGAATTAGGCCTTGAATGGGCAGAAGAGGGACAGGGTAGGCAAACGATGTACAGTGGCAGCACTCCAGAGGTGCAGAGTGACAAGGTGCCTTTGGAACAGCGGAAGCTCTGCTGCACAGTGGGAGGGGTGGGAGGGATCAGAAGGTGGCGGGGAAAGTTCCGATTCTGGCAGTAACCTTGGGACCCTGCTAAGGAACGCATATTTTATCCTGTGAGCAACAGGGTACTAGTAGAGAACTTTAGGAAAGAAGGTAATAAATCATATCCACTCTGCTAATCATTACTCAACTTGTAAGATGCTGGACAGACACAAATGAATAACAACACACCGTTCTTGCTATCCAGCAGCTCCCAGTCAAACACAGGAGGTCAATATTTTTCACTGCATTACAAATGCACTGTAAAAGTGCTATTGTGATGGTAAAATCCAATTGTGCCTCCCTGAAAAATGAATGAGGTCAGGAAAGGTTTAAGAAATACCCAAGACTAGGTAATTTATAAAGAAAAAGAGGTTTGCCCAGGCACGGCGGTTCACGCCTATAATCCCAGCACTTTGGGAAGCCAAGGCGGGGCACATTACGAGGTCAGGAATTCAAGACCAGCCTGACCAATATGGTGAAACCCATCTCTACTCAAAATACAAAGATTAGCCAGGCGTGGTGGCGCATGCCTGTAGTCCTAGCTACTTAGGTGGCTGAGGCAGGAGAATCACTTGAACCCGGGAGGCGGAGGTTGCGGTAAACCAAGATTACACCACTGCACTTGAACCTGGGCAACAGAGCGAGACTGTCTCAAAAAGAAAGAAAAGAAAAAGAGGTTTAATGGACTCACAGTTCCACATAGCTTGGGAGGCCTCACAATCATGGTAGAAGGCAAAGGAGGTGCAAAGGCACATCTTACATGGCAGCAGGCAAGAGGGCACATGTGCAGGGGAACTGCCCTTTATAAAAGCATCAGATCTCGTGAGATTCACTATCACAAGAACAGCACAGGAAAAACCTGCCCCCATGATTCAATTACCTCCCACCAAGTCCCTCCCATGACACGTGGGGATTGTGGGAGTTACAATTCAAGATGAAATTTGGGTGGGGACACAGCCAAACCATATACAGGGTTTGCCTGTTGCTGTGGCTGGGGACAAGCAATGAGGTCATCACAGCAGGCATGGTGAGATGTGAAGAAGGTTTAAACCAAAGTGCTTAGGGTCATGGTGATGGAAAGAAGAATTCAGGAATCATTTTTAAGAAGCAACTTGAGTACACACTGAATTCAAAGACATGAGAGAGGGCAAAAGATGATTGAGGTTTCTAACTTGATTCCACAAATGCAAATAGAGCACTTACTATGTCCAGGCGTTGTGCTAGGCACTGGAGACATAACAGCGATCAAGTAATCCACAGCCTTCCAACTGTTTAGCATCTAGTAGGTGAGACAGGAAAGTGAACCAGCAATTGCAGTACAGAGCTGTGGCTACCAAAGGGGTGTGTACATGTTGCTCACATAAAGATATATAAGCGCTCACAAGAGGGACCCATAACCTAGTCTTCAGAGATTTCATGGACTTGAAGTACACTGTAGAAATTCCCCAGCCAAAGAAGGGAGTGGAAAAGTGAAAGAGCATCCCAGGCTGAGGTACAGAAGCTGGAGAGGATATGACTTGTTTGGGGATGATAGTTAAGTATGGCCAGACCTGGGAAGTCTGGTTATACAGCCCATGTGCTTAACTACTATGTTCCCCTGTTAAAGGTAATATCTTTATTAGGCCAGGTGTACTGGCTCACACCTCCCAGCATTTTGGGAGGCTAAGGCAGAAGGATTGTTTGCGACCAGGAGTTCAACACAAGCCTGGGCAACATAGCGAGACCCTGTTTATACAAAAAAATAAAAATAACAAATGAAATAAAGGTAAGATTCTCAATCTGTCTCTCAAAGGTCTTCATGAATGAGACACTCCAACCTGCAAAGTCCAGAAACATATTTGGAACCAGCCACATCAGAGAAGGTCTGTTTGATGCACAGGAAGGCAGGTTTCCAGTTTCAAGTGTACATGCTAACAGGAACTTCTTCAAGGAAGCCTGGGGTTAGCAGAGTGATACGGTTTGAATTTGTGTCTCTGCCCAAATCTCATGTTGAATTATAATTCCCAGTGTTGGAGGTGAGGTCTGGTGGGAAGTGATTGGATCATGGGGGCAGATTTACCCCTTTGGTGCTATTCTTGTGATAGGGATGAGATCTGGTTGCTTAAAAGTGTGTGGCATGAGCCAGATATGGTGGTGCATGCCTGTAGTCCCAGCTACTGGGGAGGCTGATGCGGGAGGATCACTTGAGCCCAGGAGGCAGAGGTTGCAGTGAGCCAAGATCGCGCCACTATACTCCAGTCTGGGTGATAGAGCAAGACCTTGTCTCAAAAAGAAAAAAAAAAAAAAAAAGTGTGTGGCACCTCCTCCCTTCTTCCTCCTGTTCACACTTTAAGATGTGCCTGCTTCTCCTTCACCTTCCTGATTGTAAGTTTCCTGAGGCCTCCCCAGAAGCCAAGCAAATGCCTCGATACTTCCTGTACAGCTGGGAACAATGAACCAATTAAACCTCTTTTCTTTGTAAATTACCCAATCTGAGGTATTTCTTTCTAGCAATGCAAGAATAGCCTAATATACAGAGCCTCAAAAGTAACCTATTTTATTTTTTTTACATTCCCACCAACAGTGTACAAGGGTTCTCTTTTACCACATCATCAACAACACTTACCTTTTGGCAGGAATAGCCATCCTAACAGGTGTGAGGTAATATCTCACTGTTGTTTTAATTTGCATTTCCCTGATGATTAGTGATGTTGAGCACTTTTTCATGTAACTCTTGGCCATTTCTATGTCTTCTTTTGAGAAATGTCTGTTCAGGTCCTTTGCCCATTATTAAATTATCTGTTTTCTTGCTATTGAGTTGTTTGAGTTCCTTATATATTTTGGATATTGGCCCCATATCAGATGTGTGGGATAGAAATATTTTCTCTCATTCTACAGGTCATCTTTTTACTCTGATTATTTTCTTTGCTGTGCAGAAGCTTTTAGTTTGATGCAATCCCATTTGTCTAGTTTTGCTTTTTGTCGCCTCTGCTTTTGGGGTCATATCCAAAAAATCATTGCCAAAACCAATGTCAAGAAACTCTTCTGTGTTTTCTTCTAGTAGTTTTATAGTTTCCGGTCTTATGTTTAAGTCTTGAACCCATTTTGAGTTGATTTTTGTATATGGTATAAGGGTCCAGTTTCATTCTTCTGCATATGGATATCCAGTTTTCCTAACATCATTTATTGACGAGACTGTCCTTTTCCCATTGTGCATTCTTGGCACTTTTGTCAAAGATCAATTGACTGTAAATGTGTGGATTTATTTCTGGGCTCTCTATTCTATTCCATTGGCCTATATACTGTTTTTATGTCAATACTGTGCTATTTTGGTTACAGTAGCTGATATAGTTTGGCTGTGTCCCCACCCAAATTTCATCTTGAATTGTAGCTCCCATAATCCTCACATGTTGTGGGAGGGACCAGATGGGAGGTAATTGAATCATGGGGGCGGGTTTTTCCCATGCTGTTCTCATGATAGTGAATGAGTCTCACGAGATCTGATGGTTTTATAAAGGGCAGTTCCCCTGCACACATTCTCTTGCCCGCTACCATGTAAGACATGCCTTTGCAGCCGAGCATCGTGGCTCACGCCTGTAATCCCAGCACTTTGGGAGTCTGAGGCAGGTGGATCACCTGAGGTCGGGAGTTCCAGACCAGCCTGACCAACATGGTGAAACCCGGTCTCTACTAAAAACACAAAATTAGCCGGGCATGGTGGCGCATGCCTGTAATCCCAGCTACTCCGGAGGCTGAGGCAGGAGAATTGCTTTAACCTGGGAGGCAGAGGTTGTGGTGACTCGAAATCGCACCATTACACTGCAGCCTGGGCAATAAGAGCAAAACTCCATCTCAAAAAAAAAAAAAAAAAAAAAAAAAAAAGACATGCGTTTGCTCCTCCTTTGCCTTCCGCCACGATTGTGAGGCCTCTCCAGCCATGTGGAGCTGTGAGTCCATTAAACCTCTTTTTCTTTATAAATTACCCAGTCTCAGGTATGTTATTAGCAGCATGAGAATGGTCTAATACAGTAGCCTCATAGTCTATTTTGAAATCAAGTAGTATAATGCCTTCAGTTTATTCTTTTTGCTCAAGATTGCTTTGACTATTTGGAGTCTTTAGTGGTTCCATATGAATTTTAGGATTGTTTTATAAGTAACCTATTTTAATTGACATAGAGCCTCCCCATTCAAGGAGGTTTCATTGCATGGGTTTCTGAGGCCTGGGAGATCTGTAGCACAGGGTTATGCTGGACTGCATTGTAGTAAGGGCCTGGTCTGGGCCTTGACATTTCCCCAGCTTTGCCCCTCCAACACTCAACTCTGCCCATCCCCATTGCCACCCCACTGGCACTTGCCTGAGCACACCATGCTCTTCCTATGCACTACAAGTTCCCTGAGCCTGCATTGTTTCTCCTGCAACTCTACCTAGACCACATGTACTGCTTCTTCTGGCCTCAGCTCAGACATCCCCCACCTCCCAGGGGAAGCCTTCTCTGACCTCCCTGACTCCTTCCCCTGGCCTCCCCAGACCCTAGTCAGAATTAGGTATTCCTCCCACTGTACTCCCTAAAGCCCCAAGAGTAAGTAGGGCTTAGTGATTAAGGCACTTTCTTTGGAGTCAGAAAGACTGTAGTTCTCATACTGGCTCTCCTTCTTCCTAGCTGTGTGACCATGAGCAATTTCTTTTACCTCTATAAGTCTCTGTAAAATAGAAACTTAATACCGGTACTACCTACCTCACAGTCTCCTGAATAAAATGATCCATGTAAAGTTTATAGCACAGAGCCTGGAGCCTAGTACGTGCTGGATAAATACTAACTGTTGCTATCATTATCAACACCATAGTTTACTTATCCTTGTTTATGAGTCTATTTTCACTATTGCACTTGCAGGCAGGAACTATGTTTACTTTTTTGTCATGATCTAAGTACATAGCACATAACCTGGCATGCAGTGGATATGCAGTGAATATGCAGTGAATATTGTAGTATGGATAAAGTTTCCATTTATGGAAAGCCCTCAATCTGATGTCATCAGGAGTACTGAAAAGGGATCATGAGAAGAAACATGGGCTGCAGTCTGAAGGCCTCTGAGCTGTGAAGATCAGCTTAGATCTGTCTTGACTTAGAGGCAGGGAGCTGTCTTCAGGCATGGCAGCCACAGCTCTATACCCCGTATGCCCAGACTTTCTCCCAAGAGCAGTGATACCTGGCAGCCCTCGTCTACCCACCAAAGAATGTGCTTAGAGCGGGCCACCCAGCCTCTGTCCTGGGGTCACCAGGTGGTGGTGGGTGGGTCTTGGCATGGATCTTGCCCCAACGTGGTTAGTTCCAACTGGACTCAGCCTCTTATCTGGTCTGCATCTCTGATTGACCCTATGCTCTCACTTCGGTCAGGATTTTATTCTTTGCTTCTGCCTGACCCTAATTAGGCAGCATGTGTTCTATTTGGTTTGCTCTGAAACCATGAGAATGTTCTGCCCTTGCCAATAGTCCTGAATAATCTCTACCAACACTGAATGTGGGCTTTCCTACCACAACACGACTTCTACTACCCACAATGCTGTGCTCTCCTACGCATAATGCCTGCTCTTCTACCCACAATGCCACGCTCTCCTACCCATAATGTCTGCTCTCCTACCCACAATACCTGCTCTCCTACCTGTAATGCCTGCTTTTCTACCTACAGTGCCATGGTCTTCCACCCATAATGCCTGCTGTTCTACCCACAATGCCTGCTCTCCTACCCACAGTGCCTGCTCTCTTACCCACAATGCTATGCTTTCTACTAAGCATGTGCTCTACTAGCCTAGCCCATCCTGCAGTCTATTTCCTGGTCAGCCTGTCCAGCTGCCATTGCATGATTGGTTACAATAACAAGAGAGGATAAACAGGACCATTCAGACATACTCAGAACTACAAGAGGTATCAATAAGAATGACTTATAAAAAACTAATCAATTTGTTTACCAAAATGGTTGCTTCTAGGTTAAGGACATTTGTAAATCACTTATTCTCTAGGTAATTTTATAATTTTCCCTTGGACACTTGCTTATCCCATTAATTTTATTAATTTCATTAGCTAGCCCTTCCCATATGAGATATTGCATGGGAAAATTTAGGTGGGAATGATTGAAAAAGCTGTGCAGGAAGAGATGAAGTTAATCCAACTATGTACTGTATGTACAAATGAAAATAATATTTGCTGAGCCTTTACTATGTTTCAGGCATCATCCTAGGCTCTGAGGATACAGCATTGAACAAGACAGACAAAAATCTCTGTCCTAGTGGAACATACATTCTAATAGGAGAGACAATAAACAAATATATAAAATATATGGTATATCATACTGGTGATATGTGCCATACAAAAAATTACAATAAAGCAGGAAAGAGGGATGGGAGTTCTGAGTCTTCTTTAGGGTGGTTGGGGAAGGCTTCACTGAGAAGGTGGCATTTGAGCAAACACATGAAGAGGTAAAAGGATGAGGCTTGCAGCTATCTGGGGGAAATGCAGAGGAAGCAAGAGTTGCAGAGGGGGCCTGGGATGGAGGAGCAGCAGCAATGAGGCCATGGAGCCAAAGAGACTGAGTGAACAGTGGAGGGGCTGGAGAAGAAGTTAGAGGTAGAACTGGGGAGGGGAAGATTGGGTCAGCTTTGTAGGCTCTTGGAAAGACTTTGGTTTTCACACCAGGTGAATGGGGGCCAATGGAGAGTTTGGGGCTATGGGGTGTGTGATCTGACTTGTTTCCGAAGGATGGCTCTGGTTGCTGCAGGCTAGGGAAGGATAGCTGCAGGGGGACCATTCAGGAGGCTCCTACAAGAATTCAGGGAAGACAGAATATTTTGGACCTGAGAGGTAGCAGGAAAGGTGATGAGAAATGGTTGAGTTCTGAGTATATTTTGGTAGGTAGAACAAACGGGATTCTTGATAGATAGGATGTGTCAGAGAAAGAGAGGAGTACCAGATGACTATTTTAGGCCTCAACAACTGGAAGGGGAAAGTTGCTATTTTTTGAAAAAAGAAAGACTGTGGGTGGATCAGATTGGAGGGGAAAGAAAGGAATTCCATTTTGGACCTGTTAATTTGAGAATCGGTATTACATAGCCAAGTGGAAAAGTAAAGCAGTCAGCTGGATACACCAGTATGGAGTTCAGCAGAATGAGTTCAAACTAGAGATAAAATCTGGAAGACAGGCCAGGTGTGGTGGCTCACACCTATAATCTCAGCACTTTGAGAGGCCAGGGCAGGCAGATCACTTGAAGTCAGGAGTTCGAGACGAGCCTGGGCAACATGGCAAAACCCCATCTCTACAAAAAATATGAAAATTACCCAGGTATGGTAGCACACACTTGTAGTCCTAGCTACTTGGGGGGCTTGAGGCGGGAGGATCTCTTGACCCCAGAAGGTCGAGGCTGCAGCGAGCCACGTTCGTACCACTGCACTCCAGCCTAGTCGACAAAGTGAGAGTCTGTCCAAAAAAAAAAAAAAAAAAAAAAAACCTAAAAGACGTCAGCATAGAGATCACATTTAAAATCATGACACCAAAATGATATCATCATGGGAATGAACAGAGAGAGTGGAGAAGAGGCCCCAGGACTGAGGGATGGGGCGCCCCAATACTTAAAAGACAGAAATGTGAAGAAGAGCTAGCAAAGGAGACTGAGAATGAGAAGACAGTGACTTAGGAAGAACACCAGAGGAGACTTGTGCCTTGGAAACCAAATGAAAAAAATAATGTAGTATGCCAAAGGAGAAGGTTCGAGAATTGAGAGGCCAGGCCAGGGTTTTGCAAGGGAGCAATTGATTCTCTGTGAATACTGAAGCCGCACAGAATTGTGACAGGAATAGTGTTGAAGACAAGGACAACTGTGAGCCAGGGACTGAAATATTCAAGGAATGGGGGCCGAAACAAGAAGAAGCAGCAGGCGTATTATATGCTCCATTTCACTGAATCTGACCCCCATTCCTATGGGATATTATGATCATCCCATTTCACAGGTGAGGCACAGGGGAGGTTAAATACCATATCAAAGGTCCCCCGTGTGCATGAGTGGCAAAAGCAAGATGTGAGTCCCTGCTCTTCCCCATTGTGCTCTTTGGCCTCACATGCAGGAGGCCACCTGCTCTCCTCCTGCTCCAAGCTGGAGCCTTCCAGCCCTGACAATGTATGTCTCCAGGGTGTCTTTCCAGTTGGCTGTATTGGGGTCCAGTCCAGTGGTTATACTTTCTCGTGTTGCATAAATGCATAGGTTCGGATTCTGGATAAACCAGAGTTTATTCTATGTACAAGTAAACATAGAAAGTGCACTTACTGGAATTCAAGCAGCAAGGAATCTGATATAATCAGACACTCCCATCAATGCTATTTCAAAATAATTTGTGCTTATTTTGATAATTTTGATGTACTGCAAGAATCTGAAATGCCATCTGGACCATCAAAGATAGTTTTAAATATAATCTGGTAGAATTTGTGTGATGAGCACATTCTGACATACTTCGATAATTGCACATTTGTATCTACTATCTATTGTAATCCTCAGTTAACCAGAATATTAATTGAACCAAAACTCATTCTGGATAAACAATCCACTGTACTTGTGCAGGCCTTTTTCATCCCATCAGTCATCCCGTCTTAGTAGTCAAGCACATTGTAACCAAAAAAAAAGTGTCAGCATTTATTTAGTTTTTAGTCTTTTAGAGATGGAGTCTCACTCCATCACCAAGGCTGGAGTGCGGTGGTGCAGTCATAGCTCACTGCAGCCTTAATCTCCTGGACTCAAGGAATCCTCTCACTTCAGCCTCCCGAGTAGCTGAGACTACAGGCATGTGGCACTACACTCAGCTAATTTTTTAAATTTTTTGTAGAGACAGGGTCTTGCTATATTGTCCAGGCTGGTCTTGAACTCCTAGACTCAGGTGATCCTCCTACTTTGGCCTCCCAAAGTGCTGGGATTACAGGTGTGGGCCACCATACCTGGCTTGGCTTTTCTTTTTTCTTTTTTTTTGTGGGGGGGGCAGAGTCTCGCTCTGTCGCCCAGGCTAGAGTGCAATAGCGTGATCTTGGCTCACTCCCTCCCAGTTCAAGCAATTCTCCTGCCTCAGCCTCCAGAGTAGCTGGGACTACAGGCATGTGCCACCACACCCAGCTAATTTTTGTATTTTTAGTAGAGATGGGGTTTCACCATGTTGGCCAGGCTGGTCTCGAACTCCTGATCTCAAGCGATCCATCCGCCTCGGCCTCCCAAAGTGCTGGGATTACAGGCGTGAGCCACTGCGCCCGACTAGCATTTTTTTTTGGAAGGATCAGATGGCAATGGCAATGAGCCCCCGACCTTGGGAACTCCTGCTGGTTCCATGCCCTGGACTGAGCTGAACAAACCTTCAGGCTGATTGCAGGTTAGAAGGGAGGCGACCACAGCAGGAGCAGACCTGTCAATGACCCAGAGCCATGGTTGCCCAGAGCACCAGGGCCTCCTGTGAGAAGCTGGTGAAGATACCAGGGCTGGCCTGGTGTTCCATCTGCCCTGACAAGACATGGCCCCAGGTGTGGGAAATGTCCCCACACCCGTGCCCTCCCAGCTGGTGTCCATCAGGGAAAGAGGTGGAAGAACAAAGATTATTCGCTTATTATCTGTCTCTGATAAGAGAGAGAAAAAAATGCAGGCTAAGTCAAAGTTCCTAAAAGGAAGCATTCATGACTTGACCCAGGCCTTGACCTGTAACTGTGGCCACCTCTTGGCCAGGCACTGGGGGCCAGAAGGGAAGGGGGAAAACACCAGGATGGGCACAGCCCTACTTTTGAATAGTTTACAGCCTTGTTTTCATGTTTCTTTTTCTTGGCTCCCAAAAATTAGACAAAACATATATGTCAAAGAAGGCTTCCTGGAGTGCAGTGTTTGAGAAGTGAGTAGGTGGGGTAGAGGAGAGAGAGAAGGTTCCCTTCCTCTCTTCCTGCCTGCCTGCCTTCCTTCTTTCCAAATATTTGACAAACATTGTCCTCGAGTCAAGGTCTCTGTCCTCATGTTGCGTATGTCCTCCTAGGGGAGACATGCAAATGTAGCAAGACCTAACAGGCAACGTAGCCACAGCCTGGGACAGGCCATAAGAGGAAGGCCTCATTAGAAGTTGACTGCAGTGTTGATTAGCCAGGCTTGTGGGAGTCTGTGGGCCCCCCGTTGGAAGAGTGCACACTTGGGAGCTCCAGAACCCCTCAACCATCATACTGCCTTAGTCCGTTTGTGTTGCTATAACAGAATAGCCTAGACTGGGAAGTTTATAATGAACAGAAATGGATTGGCTTGTGGTTCTGGAGCTGGAAAGTGCAAGGTTGAGTGGCCGGCATCAGGCAAAGGCCTTCTTGTTGCATTATCCCATGTTGGAAGAGCAAAGAGAGGGTGAGAGAGAGAGAAGGAGATCAAACTCACAACCTCAGGCCCTTTTATAATTGGCATTAACCCACTGAGAGTGGAGCGCTGATGACCTAAACACTTCCCATTCGGCCCCACCTCCCAGTACTGTTGCTTTGGAGACTAAGTTTCCAACACATGTTTTTCCAGAGACCTATGCAAGCCATGACAATAGCTATGACCTTTCTACCCTGATTAGAAATCAGAAATGGAGCCAGGACTCAGGGCCTGCCTGTCCTCTCTTTCCAGGAGACTGCTGCCCTCGGGGCCATAAACACAACCAATCAGGCACATGGCCTGGGTCGGTCTGTCCTTGATAACTGGTTCTTGTCAAATACCAGTGGAAATGCTATTCCAGCTGTAGGAGGGCAAAGGTGTGATTAGATGAGAAATCTCCCCAGGTGGACAATGGAAGACCCAATTCACAGAAAGTGTTACTCAGCAAACACGGGGCTTGGCACTGTAGATGTCAGTCACAGCCTCCCCTTAGAAGGGCTGACTCTTGAACTCTAAGGCACGTATCTAGTGTTTTATCTATATTAGGTTATTTAATTCTCACAAAAGTCCTACGAGGGTGGTACTGTTAGTATCCTGTTTTATAGATGAAGAAATTGAGACATAAAAGAGGTTAAATAATTTGCTTAAAGTTAGAATAATGACCCCAAACTGCTGGGGTTTAAATTCCCCCTGTATCCCTTTCCAGATGGGTGTCCTTGGGTGAATGACAGGGCTGAGATCTGAACCCAGGTAACCTGACTCCAGACTTGGTATTCTTAATAATTGTGTGTGTGTAGGTATGCGTGTGTTGTGTGTGTGTGTGTGTGTGTGTGTGTGTGTATGCACATGCATGCATATGGAGGGGGTTGCAGGACAAGCCTCTGCTTTTGAGGAGCTTAAAACTTAACAGAAAATACAAAGATGTATTGATTAAGAACTCAATTCAGGACTTCAGGCTGCAGCAAAATAAGAATATACACAATTCAGGAAGAGAAATTACTTTTCTTGTGAGGAAAGTGGAAGAGAGATATATTCAAGTGTGTTACCGGCCTACAGTAAATACCTAGATATTGACAGAACAACCTGGCACTTTAGAGAAATTCACCTGCTTTTGTTGCCTCAAAACCACTTCCGCAAAGTTAATGGAGTCTGTCTGTTGCACCTGCCCTAACTCCCTTTTGCCTTTGTGAATAAACTCATCCAGAAGACTCAAAAGCACAAAGAGGGAACCGAGTTTTCATGAACAATTGCATGTAATAGTTTAGGGTATCTGGTGTGTGCTGAGCTCACGGCTAAGAGTTCATGAATGACTGTCCCTGTGTGGTCAGGGCCTATAGAAACAGAAAGGGCATTTAGCAAAGGCCTTGAAAGATGAGTACATATATTTTTACTCATATGTAAAATATGAGTGATTTTTAATTTTTGTGTTTGGGTAGATAGAAATGTTCATTTTTTTTTTCTAATTAGAAATGTAATACTCATGCCTGTAATCCCAGTACTTTGGGAGGCCGAGGTGGGCAGATCACCTGAGGTCAGGAGTTCAAGACCAGCCTGGTCAACCTGGTGAAACCCCGTCTCTACTAAAAATACAAAAATTAGCCAGGCATGGTGGTGGGCACCTGTAATCCCAGCTACTCTGGAGGCTGAGACAGGGGAATCGCTTGAACCTGGCAGGTGAAGGTTGCAGTGAGCCAAGATCGTGCCATTGCACTCCAGCCTGGGCAACAAGAGCAAGACTCCGGTTCAGGAAAAAAAAAAAAAAAAAAAAAAAAGTAATATAATACCTTTCCCCTGCTATCTGCCTTTCCCCTGCTATCTCAGTTGTGAAAAAATATTAAATATTCTTTTTTAATATGTACCCAAAAGAATTAAAAGCAGAGACTCAAACAGATATTTTCACACCCATGTTCCTAACAGCATTCTTCACAATAGCCAAAAGGAGAAAACGACCCAAGTGTCCATGGATGGATAAATGGATAAACAAAATATGGTCTATTCATAGATAAAATGTTATTCAGCCATAAAAAGGAATGAAATTCTGATCCTTGAAACATCATGCTAAATGGAAAAAGTCAGACACAGAAGGACAAATATTACACGAGCCCACTTATCACTTATATGAGGTACACAGAATAAGCAAATTTATAGACAGACAGTAGAATAGAGGCTGCCGCGGTGGGGCCAGGGAACAGGGAGTTACTGTTTATAGGCACAGAGACTCTGTTTGGGATAATAAAAAAGTTCTGGAGCTGGCTGGTGGTGATTGTACACATCATGCATGTACTCACTGCTACTGAACTGTACATTTTAAAATAGTGAAAATGGCAAATTTTATGTCTATTTTACCACAATAAAAATCAGTAATAGGCCGGGCGCGGTGGCTCACGCCTGTAATCCCAGCACTTTGGGAGGGCGAGGCAGGCAAATCACGAGGTCAGGAGATCGAGACCATCCTGGCTAACACAGTGAAACCCCATCTCTACTAAAAATACAAAACAATTAGCCGGGCGTGGTGGCGGGCGCCTGTAGTCCCAGCTACTTGGGAGGCTGAGGCAGGAGAATGGCGTGAACCCAGGAGGCGGAGCTTGCAGTGAGCTGAGATCGCGCCACTGCACTCCAGCCTGGGCGACAGAGCGAGATTCTGTCTCAAAAAAAAAAAAAAAAAAAAAATCAGTAATAAGAAAACAACCAAAAAATATATATGGTGGGAGAAAAGATTCCATCTGCAATATCTACAAAAGCTATGAAATGGGAATCAGTGTGACAAGATTTGTACAGACTTCATATGAAGTAATTACAACATTCTACTAAGGCTCATTTTTTAAAGGTTTCTATAAATGGAGAGACACTGTGTTCTTGGTGGAAAAACTCAGTTTGGTAAGGATGTCATTTCTCCACAAACGAATCTCTAAATATAAGGCAACCCCAATCACAATCCAAATATCTTTTCTGGAATTTAACCAAATGATTCTAAAGCTCATCGGGAAAATTGAACATGAAATAAGCAAGGGCATCTTTGAAAAGAAAAAGGGAAAAGGAGGAGGAAGAGAAGAGAGGTGAGGGAAGAGCCCTCACAAGCATTAAGAAAAGGAGAACTGGGGCCGGGCGGGGTGGCTCAAGCCTGTAATCCCAGCACTTTGGGAGGCTGAGACCGGCGGATCACGAGGTCAGAAGATCAAGACCATCCTGGCTTACACGGTGAAACCCCATCTCTACTAAAAAATACAAAAAACTAGCCGGGCGAGGTGGCGGGCGCCTGTAGTCCCAGCTACTCAGGAGGCTGAGGCAGGAGAATGGCGTAAACCCGGGAGGCGGAGCTTGCAGTGAGCTGAGATCCGGCCACTGCACTCCAGCCTGGGCGACAGAGCCAGACTCTGTCTCAAAAAAAAAAAAAAAGAAAGAAAGAAAGAAAGAAAGAAAAAGAAAAGAAAAAGGAGAACTGTGCTGGACATGGTGGCTCACACCTGGAAATCTCAACACTTCAGGAGGCCCAGGAAGGAGGATCATGTGAGCCCAGGAGTTCCAGACCTTCCTGGACAATGTAAGAAGGCCCAATCTCTACAAAACATCAAAAAACTTAGCCAGGCGTGGCAGTGTGCACCTGTGGTCCCAGGTACTTGGGAGGCCAAGGGGGAGAATCACTTGAGCCTGGGAGGGGGAGGCTGCAGTGACCACTGCACTCCACCCTGGGCAGCAGAGTGAGACCCTGTCTCAGAAAAAAAAAAAAAAAAAAAAACTGTCTACGTTTTTGGTACCAGCCTCAGCATACTCAATGGATCAATTAAACAAAACATAAAATCCAGAAACAGAAGAATTTTGTCTCTGGTAAGTGACATTTCAGGAGGGTGGAGAAAGAATGGACCATTCAAAGATGGTGCTGAAGAGCCTGCTTATGAGAACTAAAGACACACTAGCACAAGTCAAACAGGGGAAAAGGAAAAAGATCTTTGGATTGTATCAATGTCAATATCCTGGTAGTGATATTATGCTGTAGTTTTGTAAAATATTGCCATTGGGGAAAACTGTGTAAAGTATAAACAGAATCTTTCTGCATTATTTCTTACAACTGCTGTCAGTTTGTAACTATCTCAATAGAAATTTCAATTTAAAATAGTGATAAGAAAAATAAACTGTGTTTTAAATGTTACATGCCTGCAATTAACAAGGAATTAAATATTACATTGTTTTTGAAAAGCACAGCCATAAGTGAATACTGGCGTGTTCCTAGGGTAAGGAAGGAAGGACTTTACTCTCTGTGACCCCAAAAGCCAAGAGCCACAATAAAAGAAATTGATTTACCTAAACAAAAATTAAACTTTAGCGTAACAACAAAACATTTGTGCACAAATAAAAGACAACACAAATTGGGGAAAATATTTGTAACATATATAGAAGACAAAGGGTTAACTTTCTTAAAAATATATAAAGAGCTCTTACCAACCAATAAGAAAAACCATAAATACCCTAATAGGAAAGTGGGCTAAAAACATTAGTAGGCAAGTCACAGAAGAAGAAATACAAAAGGCCAGTAAACACATGAAAAATGTAGGCAATGAAGCAGAAACTGCTGGAGAAACAATGTGCAAATTCTGGAAGAAATATAGTTTAAGGAAGCTGAGAGGTAATGTCTTATTTACTGATAACAATGAACTCCATATCTGGCATGTAGTAGATGCTTTATTAATGTTTGTTGAATGAATAAGTGGAAATGAAGAACACGAATGGCTTGTCAAGGAGAAGGAACATTCCAGATGCAGGTAGGAGAAAAAAGTAGAGTCACAGAACAATTATTAAGGAAGAGAAACGCAAGTTAGGTGAACTCATTGTACAGCCTGTTTTTGCCAGTAAAACTAGAAATTATGTCATCAGAAGAAAATCCCTTTGTCCCAACTCCCAGAATCCTGTGGTGAAAAGGCACTCAGATAGGAGAGCCTCTGAGATATGGTTCAAGGTTTAAATCATTCTCTTCAGTGCCTTCTCTCTGCATCTGCAGCTGCTCATTCCTCTTTCTGTTGCCCAAAGGATAACAATGACTTTACCCTTTCCTTGCCACATGCTTGAGCCACCAAGTCAGACCACACTGAGCATAACGGTGTGACTGACACAAAGCACATCAGGTGCAGGATGAACTTGAACTGTGGTTTGCACTGGGTGCTTCACACTTGCTAACTGAGTTGGCAGTTCCATCTAACTTCACGTTTCTACTTTATTTATTTATGTATTTAGAGATGGAGTCTCACTCTGTTGCCCAGGCTGGAGTGCAGTGGTGCAATCTTGGCTCACTGCAGCCTCCGCCTCCTGGGTTCAAGCGATTCTCCTGCCTCAGCCTCCCAAGTAGCTGGGAGTACAGGCGTGTGCCACCACCCCCAGCTAATTTTTGTGTTTTTTTGGTAGAGATGGGGTTTCACCATGTTGGCCAGGCTGGTCTCAAACTGCTGACCTCAAGTGATCCTCTTGCCTCAGCCTCCCAAAGTGCTGGGATTACAGGCATCAGCCGCTGTGCTTGGCCCACATTTCTACTTTTAAAAGTCACTTACCAAAGACCCTGGCATTTGGGGTAGCAGCCTGGAGTTCATGGGAGGTGTCTGTCTTCAGTCTCTGTTCCCTTTGTGGAAAAATAAGTCAGAATGAATCAGCTCCTCCTTTCCCCATGACTGACTAAAATGCCATCGCGTTACAATATTTTTTAACTTTTCCTCCGCCAGCTCGTTTATTATACCCATCCCATGTGTCCCACAAATGTCACAATGCTTTTAAAGAATGGATCCATACTGGCTTTGGCCAAAGGAAAGTTACAACTTCTTTCTGACACTAATAATACAAAAATTAACATTTTTAAGGAAAGGCCCCAAAAGAAACCCCTCAAAGAACCGTTTCTTACAGAACAGTGATTCATTTAGCTATGCCCAGAAGGTGCCTCTAAAAAGAATGAGGTTTGAGTTGTAACTCTTTAAAGACTCTTTTAAAGAAATGGAAGGAAGGAAGAAGGGAAGAGAGAGACTAGAAAAGAAGGAGAGAATGGAGAAGAGAGAAGAAAAACATAATTTTCTACCGGGGTTGGTTCCCTAGAGCTACTGTCATAGCAAATGTGAGGTGTTTGCCAAACATTTCTTGGAGATTGTAGGTAATGCAGTATACCTAGTGGTTCCGTAGTACAATAGGAAATTTCATGATTTTGTAGGAAAGAGCTACAGACTGAAGGAACACATACTGTAAATAACACATTTATTTCAAGCCTTTATGATTCTGTCATTTTGTATCCCTGGGCCATGCTTTATTCTGGACACTTAAGTAAAACCATAAAAGGTGAGAGAGCCACTAATTCTTTGTAGGTCTTTGACTTTCAAATGGGATTTCTGGAAGCATGAGGGTCCCACAAAGGGGCCTGTATTAGTTTGTTTTTACACTGCTCGTTCATTTCACACTGTATTCATTCATTTCACACTGTTCATTTCGCATACCCCTTACCCATGGGTAATTTATCCACGAAAAAGGATTTAATGGACTTACTGTTCCGCGTGGATGGGGAGCCCTCGGAATCATGGTGGAAGGCGAAGGGGAAGCAAGACATGTCTTACATGGTGGCAGGCAAGAGAGCTTGTGCAGGGAAATTCCTGTTTTTAAAACCGTCAGATCTTGTGAGACTTATTCACTATCACAAGAACAGCACAGGAAAGAACCACTCCCATGATTCAGTTGCCTCCCACTGGGTCCCTCCCAAAGCACATGGGAATTCAAGATGAGATTTGGGTGGGGACACAGCCAAACCGTATCAGGGCCCAAGAGGCTGCCATGGGGAGAGGGAGAGTGCTGATCAGGGTGGGGCTGGGATCCACCCTAGGCCAAGAAGTATAGCTCATCTTCTGCTTTTTACACCGACTACCAGCTCCCCAGAGGGGCCTTGTGTACCTGTCCCCTGCAGCAAGAAATTCAAAAAGGCAGGCAGATTCACGTATACTTGGCTCAGAAGTCCACCAAAATAAAGATACAGTCATCGTTCCTCAAAATGTCTCAGAGCCAGATTTTCTCACTCACGTTGAAGAAAAGGCACAAAGGCACCTTTTATCAGTTACATGCCCTGCGTTGGTAACATTCTACTTAATTGAGCCATTTCTGCTTAGTCTGAGGGAGGGCAATTTAGTTCAAGAGAGAACATAATTATATCTGCTTGCTTTTAAGGAGTAGTTTCACAATTTTAGAAGTTAAGAAGCACTGGAATTGGGACACCTCCTTGAGATAAGTAAATCACGTTGTTTTTCACCTTAAATGAGGGTAAAATCAGAAATAATGACAGCATTTACTGCTTCTGGCATTCATTCCAGCCATCATCCTGGCTGACTGTGAGGAGGGAAAGCTTGTGAAAGCAGAAAATGCAGCACTAAATGCCCCCTGAGATGCAGTGACTCTCTCAGGGAAATGAAATGTTTTAAATTCCTCTTCGTGAGCTGATGCACTCTGATTCCCATGCAGCCAATTTTTGTTACTTCTGTGTACAAGAACTACTGTGATTTGTAGTAATGCAGATGATTTAAAGCATCTCTATTTGTCATTCCCTAGCTTTTAGCTTGTACAGTTAGAATAGCCATAATTTATTTTTCACTTATAAATTACTTGTTGCTGAATAGTCTAGAAACAACCCCATAGTTCAGAAGTTACCTGGAAAGCAGTTTAATCTGTGCTACGTTCCTAATCTTTTGTCAGAGATGTTTTACTGTTATGGAAATGAGAGAGGAGTCATAACCCTAAAAATATCAAATTCCAAGAATATCCTTAACTTTGGGAAGAACTGGTAACCTCTGTATTGATAGTGGTAACTGCTGCAAAATGATAGTTCAGGCAGAGAGTGGAAATACATTCGCTTTGGCTTACCTGGCAACTTTTAATATGCTTTACATCAGCCTGTAACATATTTTTTGTCCTGAAGAGTTACAGATACAAATTTTCTTTGGGTTGCCGGGTGCAGTGGCTCATACCTATAATCCCGGCACTTTGGGGTGCTGAGCCGGGCAGATCACCTGAGGTCAGGAGTTCAAGACCAACCTGGCCAACATGGAGAAATCCTGTCTGTACTAAAAATACAAAAATTAGCCAGATGTAGTGGCAGGCACCTATAATCCCAGCTACTTGGGAGGCTGAGGCAGGAGAATCACCTCAACCCAGGAGGTGGCGGTTCCAGTGAGCCAAGATCACACCACTGTACTCTAGTCTGGGTGACAGAGCAAGACTCTATCTCAAAAAAAAAAAAAAAAGAAATTTTCTTATTTATCTGGGTAGACTGTGGGTCTACCTGCCTGGCCTGTGGAAGGAGAGCTGCAGAGACTGAGTAGGTCCTCCCCAGAATCCTGGGGTGATGGCATGAGCAGAATGAGCTCTGATTCATGCCCTGCACACACACACCCAAATCACTAGAATCACTAGAATATTGACATTGGAAGGTCCTTAGAGCTTATCTGGGACACCCTATCCTCATTTTACCAAAGGGACAACCAGAGTAAGTTGTGGGCATGACACAGTTAGGTCATTAGCTGGGTCTGCACTAGCACCCAGGCCCTAACTAGCTAGCTACATGACTTTTGAGCAAGTTACTTAACCTCTGTGTACTTCAGATTCCTCAAGTGTGAAAGGGGGATGAAGGGTTCCCATCTCTCAAGGTTGGCATGAGGATTGTGGGAAGCACCAAACTCAGTGCCTGGCTCTGAAAAGTACTCTGTGTGCACAGACTGTCATCATGACTGTCCTCCTCATTATGGCACGATTCTGACAGTCAAACAGCTTTGTGCTCAGGGACCTAGAGAGGTTTAACCCTCGTACCGCAGTCACGAACCAATAGGCCCGGAGCAAAGGAAGAACTTCCCAAAGGTGATCTATTTTCATTGCTTTTCTCACCACTAGGTAACACAGATATAAAGAGTATAGTTATCCTGGAAGCATAACATTTATTGAATTACTTAATTGCCAGTCTATGAAATCATGGAGCAACCCTGTCTTGAATGGAAAACTCCAGAACAGTGATTCTCCAGCTATAGGGTAATCATGGTTCTAAATGCGGGGAACTGGGCTCAATCCCAGACATGCTGATTTGTAGGTAAGGCTCAGGAATCTGCATTTAAACAAGCTCTTCAGATGGTTTGGATACCAATGGTTAAGGTGCCACTCTAGAAAATACTGCCTAGAACACTGAGGACCCAGGCCTGCTCATTGACCGAGGCAGTCCACCGAGCTAGCCAACACCCCTGCCGAAAGCCGGTTGGCAAGTGACCACCTCAATCCTCTATCACGTTTCTGCATCTCCCTCTTCCTCTTCCTACCTCCACCCCCTGCCTATAATCCCAAACCTCACTTTACAAAAATAAACTGGGACTAACTGGGACTAGCACCTGCCTGGCTCACATGGCAGAAGGTGTATTGGCTGGGAAGTAGCACTTTCCTCTGTTCACTTCCTTTATCAAAGTGTAGGAAGTAGAAGGTCCTTGAATACTTTGCAAGTCAGTTCCATCCAAAGGAAGAGAAGGGAGCAATTATTTTCCTGTCAGCCACAAGGCTCCACGGTTAACCCAGAATTTCTGAAGATAGCTCATTTTACATACTGTACCATCTGAAATGTTTTCTGCATCACATACTAACATACAAAAGAAGTGAGGGGCCGGGTGTGGTGGCTCACACTTGTAATCCCAGCACTTTGGGAGTCTGAGGCAGGCAGATTGCTTGAAGCCATGAAGTCGAGGCCAGCCGGGACAACATGGCAAGACCCCATCTCTATAAAAGATACAAAAATTAGTCAGGCATAGTGGTGTGTGCCTATAGTCCCAGCTACTGAGGAGGCTGAGGTGGGAGGATTGCTTGTGCCCAGGAGGTCGAGGCTGCAGTAAGCTGAGATCACACCACTGCACTCCAGCCTGGGCGACAGAGTGAGACCTGTCTCAAAAAAAAAAAAAAAAAAAAAAGTGAGGGTTGTTTTTGCTTCCAGGACCCCAGAGATATTGTATCCTTCGCTGGGTTTTGTTGGGGAATAGGGACACCGTTCTTTAGACTCTTCCCCAGGCAGACTTGACTTTTGTTGCCTTCCACAAACCAACCCTGTCTACCCCAGTGCCGTGACTCTAGCTCATTGGTATTTCCCTGAGTGGGGTCTGTGGTCATTGCATCGGATCACTGTTAGGCACTGGTTTAAAGTGCAGGTTTTCTGGTCCCACTCAACCTCCTGAATCAGAGTATCTGGTGATAAGGCCTAGAAATCCCAGTTTTTAACAAACTCCTCGGGGGATTTCTTGGCATACTAAAGTTTAGGACCTTTGTCCCAGATGATCTAAGTTTCCTTCTACCTTATTCACTGACATGGTTTGTCTGTGTCACCACCCAAATCTCATCTTGAATTGTAATAATCCCCATGTGTTAAAGGTGGGGCCAGGTGGAGATAATTATATCATGGGGGGGACAGTTTCCCCCATACTATCCTCACAGTAGTGAATAAGTCTCATGAGATATGATGGTTTTATAACCTCTTGCCTGCCTCCATGTAAGACGTGACTTTGCTCCTCATTCACCTTCCACCATGATTGTGAGGCCTCCCCAGCCATGTGGAACTGTGAGTCCATTAAATTTCTTTCCTTTATAAATTACCCAGTCTCAGGTATGTGTTTATTAGCAGCATGAGAACAGACCGATACATTCACCTTTTATTTGCAGTATAAAAGTTAACTTTTATAAACTAAAAAGTTAATTTTTAAATACTGCAAGTAAAGATGTAATCAGATCTTCCATCCTCTCTGAAGCTTGGCAGAAGTTTTTATGAAGTTTAAAGAAGTTTTAGGTTGAGCAGATATCTTTGATGTCGTCTGCAGGTGACTCAGAAAAGGAGTTGCCTTGATTTTGTACACTGCCTTGTGCGGGTCGCCTTCTTGTTTGTTATTTCTAGTACTTTATTTCCTGGATCGGGTTTGAAACTCCTGGAGGGCAGAAACTATCATCTCACTACTACCTCCTCGCCTTGCTCTCAACACAGTGTTTGAAACCTACGGAATACTCAATGCTGCCTTATTTGATTGTCACGGCAGCACTTTCCTTCCATGCCTCTCTCAACATGAGAAACGAGGACGTCCCAGAGGAAGTCAGCATTGATGGGGGACCCCTGACCCTCATGTGGTAAACCTTTATCTGTAAGCATTTTCTTTAGGATACTCATAAACTTTATCTGCAGACGGGCTCTCGGTAGCCAGTGAAGTACAGATGCCCTCTGGACCTCTCCACGGGCCTCCTCCCTCTCCACACAGCTCCTAGCACACGTATCTCAAGGTACTTACTTGTCCCAGTCTCTCCTTACCTTAAGTTTCTTTAAGGGACTCTCATCCCCACTCTGGCTCTCCCAAAAGTTAGGTTTCTTAAAATTTCTAACATTCTGTACTTTCTTTTTCTGCCGGGGACGGAGATGATTTTAAGGAACAGCCTCCAACTGAGGGCAGGGGTAGGAGAAAGAGAGCATTCTATTGTTGATAAATATTTGGCTGCTTCCCAAATTGGGCTATAAGAATAGTGTTTCCACAAATTTTTTTGCACATGTCTTTTTGAGACGAAGCAGGGATCCCTCTTAGGAGCCTGCTGGCCCACTCCCAAATCCACAAGCGTAGAAATAAAAGAAAATAATTGAGTTCCTTCAGGGGAATTTCCAGGTACCTAGGTACCCCTGAGAAGTAAATCATCCAAGCATTTAACTAAGAGAAGGTTTTACCCATATGATTGTCAATCAAAAAAAAAAATTACGAGCCCCGATCATTTTATTATTTATTTTTTATTTATTTTGAGACAGAGTCTGACTCTGTTGCCCAGGCCGGAGTGCAGTGGTACAATCCCAGCTCACTGCAACCTCCACCTCCCAGGTTCAAGTGATTCTCCTGCCTCAGCCTCCCAAGTAGCTGGGATTACAGGTGCCCACCACCACACCCAGCTAATTTTTGTATTTTTAGTAAAGACACGATTTCTCCATGTTGGCCAGGCTGGTCTCCAACTCCTGACCTCAGGTGATCCACCCGTCTCAGCCTCCCAAAATGCTGGGATTACAGGCGTGAGCCACCGCATCCAGCCTCATTTTAGGAGATTTATTTGCCAAAGTAGAGGACTCGTGTCAGGGAGACAGGTCTATGCCTTTCTCTGAAGATTATTTTGAGGGCTCCAAATCTAAGGGGAAGGGCACAATAGTGAGAAGTATACAATTTTCCTTTAAGAGTGGGGTAGGGAAAAATAGACATTCATGCCTTTGTCTGGCACAGTGAATCTGCATGTTTTACATAAGATGATATAAACAAATGGGGCAGAGGAAAAATGCAGGGAATCTGCATTTTATGTCAGATAACAGAGACACGATAGGGCAGGGGAACAATCAGATATGCATTTGTGTCTGGTGGGCAGGGTTGACTGCACCTGTAAAGATAAGCTATCAATTTGCATTGCCATGGTGAAATTTTAACAGCTCACTAGGAATTTCCTTGTGGGTAAAATATGGGGGAGGCGTGTAGCTTTCATCTTGTAGCTGTCTTGTTTAGGAACCAAAAGGCAGAGGCAGGTTTGCCCGACCCAGTTCCCAGCTTGACTTTTCGCCTTGGCTAAATGCATTTGGGGGTCCCAAAATTTAATTTCCTTTCACATGATCTCCTGGTCAACACCAGTTCACTTGCCTAATGGTGTCACCAATCCCTCCAGCGCATTTCCAGCTAGGAGAGAGGACACAGACCTGCTGAGCCCCTCCTTGGGGAGGCTCTTCTCTGTAGGGCTGAGACTGTGCTAAGCAACCGATTTATTCTGCACACAGGAGCCCCAAGGCACATGGGTAGACTATGAAGGAAAACTCATAGAGGCCAGAGAAGGCCAGTTTCACATCCCATTGTTCCTTCTTGGTGATTTTCCGGTGGTGTTTGTGAAGAAGGAACGATGCCAAAGGAGAGATATCCTTACCTTGATTTTCATAGTTCATAAAGTCTGCTCTTTTTGCTTTGTTTAAGACAGATTATGATAGTGAACCCTGAACATTTGAGACATGTCTGAGTTAATTTAGAAAGTTTATTTTGCCAAGGTTGAGGACACGCACCTGTGACGCAGCCTCAGGAGGTCCTGACGGCATGTGCCCAGGGTGGTTGGTTTCATAAATTTTAGGCAGACATGAGACATCAGTTAATACATGTCTGGAAAAGTGGGACAACTTAAGCAAAGGCAGGAAGAATGGAAGTGGGGAGGGAGCTTCCAGGTCACAGGTAGGTGAGAGACAAATGGTTACATTCTTTTGAGTTTCTGATTAGCCTTTCCACAGGGAAGCAATCAGATACGCATCTGTTTCAGTGAGCAGAGGGCTGACTTTGAATAGAATGAGAGGGAGGTTTGCCCTGAGCAGTTCCCAGCTTGACTTTTCCCTTTAGTTTAGTGATTTGGGAGCCCCAAGATTTATTTTCCTTTCACATGATAAACACAAACATGGAGAAATGTGAAATTTCACAGAGACAAAACTAAGTTCTGCCTACTGGCATCATCCTGTCTTGCAGAACTCAGTGGGCAGTGTTCTTGATGGGAAAAGTTTGACTTTACAAAGTTATAGAGGGAGCCAGGTGTGGTGGCTCACACGTGTAATCCCACTGCTTTGGGAGGCCAAGGCGGGCAGATCACCTGCGGTCAGGAGTTCCAGACCACCCTGGTCAATATAGTGAAGCCCCGTCTCTACTAAAAAGACAAAAATTAGCCGGGTGTGGTGGCAGTATGCCTGTAATCCAAGCTACGTGGGAGGTTGAGGCAGGAGAATTGCTTGACCCTTGGAGGTGGAGGTTGCAGTGAGCCAAGGTAGTGCCTCTGCACTCTATCCTGGGTGATGGAGCCAGACTCTATCTCAAAAAAAAAAAAAAAAAAAAAGAGTTATAGAAGGGCTTGGAAAAGGATTTTGAGTCACCAGCTTGTACCCTTGCCTTAGATTTATAGGTGTACAGGGGTTCCTCGAGTATGAGGTGACCGGAAATTGTTAATTTCCTACAGAACGTGTAAGCCTTTGGTGCACAACTATAGCTTTCAATTATAGGATCCAAACCTTGGCTTGTCAAATTTAAATCCTGATACAGTGTTAACATGAGCATGTTCTGGTGTTATCGTATTGTCTGAGTGGTAACTTAACCATAAAACACTTCAGTGTAAAGTGTTACACTAATGTTATTGTATTGTTTTGATGTTGTCATATTATCTGAGTGGTCACTTACCGTAAAACACTTCAGCATAAAGTGTTATAGTGTGGTGGCTTTGCATAAGTTCACTTCAATTTATACCTGAGAGGCAGTTGGCATGCAAGTGTCTATTTTGGAATCCATTCTAAAGAGGTTACTATTAAGCACGATCAACATTGTCATCAGAATGTGCACCACAGAGTGAATTGGCTAGGATAAAAAAAGCTAGAAATAATTTTCAATCAGAGAAATGAGTGTTGTGAAAGATAAAAGGCTGGCCAAGCTGATTGTGTGAAACCCACTGCCCTTGCATGAATGAGGCAGTAAATTCACCCAGCAAACCTGCCCCCTTCCAAGCCTCACTCAAGGCCTAGAGCTTCAATGTTTCTGTGTCACCTAGAAATCAATAATAAACAAGAGAAATGGCCAAAATAAGTGAGCAGGTGCTAAAGAGAATATCCAAATGACTGTGAAACCTATAAAAAGATGTTCAACTTGATTAGACATGAAGGAAATGCGAATGAAAACCACTATGTATCCACCAGAATGCGTGTCGCCCAGCTACTTGGGAGGCTGAGGCAGTAGGATCACCTGAGTCCAGGAGTTTGAGGCTGCAGTGAGCTACGATTGCACCACTGCACTCCAACCTGGGTGATGGACTGAGACTCCACCTCTAAAAATTCAAACAGAATATGGAGAATATGAACTGAAGCTCAAACATTGATGAGGGGAGGGTAAATTTGTACATCCACTTCACTGAACATATTCATATCCTGTGAGTCATCAATTACATTCATAAGTATATGTATCCAAGAGAAATGTGTACATATGGTCACCAAAATGTTATTGAACTAAACTGGGGTCCATTTGCCTGGTGTAGTAAGGCCAGACATCCACACCAGGGTTTGAAATGGGGAGAAAAGAGGGTGTTTATTTGCAGGGCACTAAACAAGGAGAATCAGGCAGCTCATGCTTAAGATGCAAACTTCCCAATGATTTGCAAGCAAGGGAAAATTTCAGGAAAGTAGAGGTTACAAGCAGAATTGTGAGTCAATACATGAAGATTATACATAGGTTTGGCCTAAAAGGGCAGGGTATCTTGAAGCAGGGGCTTACAGATCATAGGCAGTGTATTAGTCCGTTTTTACACTGCTATAAAGAAACACCGGAGATTGGGTAATTTATAAAGAAAAGAGGTTTAATTGACTCATAGTTCTGCATGACTGAGGAGGCCTCAGGAAACTTACCATCATGGCAGAAGGGGAAGCAGGTACGTCTTACATGGCAGCAGGCAAGAGAAAGCACAAAGAGGGAAGAGCCCCTTATAGAACCGTCAGCTCTCAGCCGGGCGCGGTGTCTCACACCTGCAATCCCAGCACTTTGGGAGGCCGAGGTGAGTGGATCGCGAGGTCAGGAGATCGAGATCATCCTGGCTAACACAGTGAAACCCTGTATCTACTAAAAAAATACAAAAAAAGTTAGCTGGGCTTGGTGGCGGGCACCTGTAGTACCAGCTACTCAGGAGGCTGAGGCAGGAGAATGGTGTGAACCTGGGAGGCAGAGCTTGCAGTGAGCTTAGATCGCACCACTGTACTCCAGACTGGGAGACAGAGCAAGACTCCATCTCAAAAATAAATAAATAAATAAATAAATAAATAAATGAAACCATCAGATCTCATGAGAACTCCCTCACTATCATAAGAACAGCATGGAGGAAACTGCCTCCCCACAGGTCCCTCCTTTGACATGTGGGGATTATAATACAAGGTGAGATTTGGGTGGGGACACAGAGCCAAACCATATCAGGTAGATTCAAAGATTTCTGATTTACAATTAGTTAAGGAAAAGAAGCTTTGTTTAAAAATTGGGGGTCAGGCCAGGCATGGTGGCTCACACCTATAATCCCAACAGTTTGGGAGGCCAAGGCTGGCAGATTGCTTGAGCCCAGAAGTTTGAGACCAGTCTGGGCAACATAGACCTGAAATCCAAAAATTGGTTTTGTTTGGTCTTGTACACCCTAGCTACGTAGGAGGCTGAGGCAGCCTCTTGCCTCAGAGATTGAGGAGGTTGAGGCTGCAGCGAGCCATGATCATGCCATTGCACTCCAGCCTGGGTGACAGAGCAAGACCCTGTCTCAAAAAAATAAAATAAATAAATAATAAAATAAAATAAAAATGTGGGGTCAGCAAAAAAGAATGTTAGCTCTGGCTAATGGGCATGACCTCCTCCAGGATGCTCAGGAAGAACTTTAGAACAAAGAATAGCACTCAGAGTTCAGTCCTCAGTTCCCCCTTATCTGAGATGTACATGCCAGTGGATCCATTTGGTGGGGATCCAGGTTTCTGAAAAAACAACTCGGAGACATATATTAAGATGTTATCTTTAGTTTCTATAGGGAACCAAAACTCTTGTGACTTGAGCTTCCTTAGCTATTGTTTTAAGCTACTACTACCTTCTTGGTCATCAAGTTGCTCATTTCCTTCTCAGGGATACCTAGGTAACTGGAATGTCCCCTAAAGGAACTCAAGATTTTCTTTTATTTCCATGCTTGTGGATTTGGGAGTGGACCAGCAGGCTCCTAAGAGGGGTCTCTACTTCATCTCCAAAAGACATGTACAAAAAAGTTTGTGGAAACACTATTCTTATAGCCCAATTTGGGAAGCAGCCAAATATTTATCAACAATAGAATGCTCTCTTCCTCCTACCCCTGCCCTCAATTGGAGGCTGGTCCTTAAAATCAAACAGGCTCAACAGCTTGCTTGATTTACAAGTTGAACCTCCATTAAATTCCACATCCCTTGCAGGCCTCCTCTTGAAGCTCCTTTAAGTCTCTCACACCTAATTTTCCATGGAGGATGGAGCAGGGAGCTGAAGAAGAGGAGGAAGATAGAGGGAAAGAGGTGCCTGTTGAAAACACTGAAAGTCCCAGACAGAGGATATTTCATTATCCATCACTATGTGGCAAACCTCCCCAAATGAGTGGTTTGACCAACCATGGATGTATCTCACAATTCTGTGAATTTCCTGGGCTCAGCTGGCAGTTCTTTGGCTCAACTCAGTGTCAACTGCTGACTCTTGTGACTGCATCCAGCTGTGGCCTTGGCTGGGCTTTACTTAGTGCCTGGCACTTCATCTAGGAATGGCTGGGCCTGTCTCTGCAGCTGAGCGGTCACCCTTCTTACGTGGTGTCTAGGGGATCCAGAGAGAGGCAGCTGAAGTTCCTAAGCTTCTGACAGCGTAAGCCTGGAACTAGTACAGCATCACTCCCACCGTATTCTGCTGGCCAGAGCAAGTCTCAGGGCCATCCAAGATTCAAGGAGAGAGAAAATAAGCTTCCTCTCTTAATGGGAAGAACTGCAAGTGCTTACAAGGATGGGAGCAGTTTGTTTGAAATAATCTTTGGAAACTATGTACCACAGGCAAGAAGAGGAGAGGAGAGAAGTCTGCCTTGCAGACATGAGATCTGAATTCAGCCAAGCCTCCACAACTTGTGAAGATCGTCTGGCTTATTGATGCCTCAGTTTCCCCACTAGTAACTTGAAAAGCTTGGGCTAGAAGGTCATGAAGGTCATGAAGACTTGTGGTTCCTTAATCCCCATAAATACAATGGGCCCAGTGAGAACTCAGGGCCCCCTGCTGATCCTCTACATCTTCCATCATTGAACCACTTCCCATTCCCCACCTCACCCTTTAGAATAATCCACAGGAGTCTGTTCTTGCCTCCTTTCTTCATCCCAGTTGAAACTGGAGGGGCTTTTTACCGAAAAAATGGTCTTCCAGTTCTTTTGTAGTTTCATCCCACATGAGAAGGTTTAAACTGTTAGCATCAAAAAGGTTGTGGGAAAGTATATGCAAGTCAAGCTTTCGTTCCTCAGAGTATTGAGAAGAATGAATCAAGAGGTACGCTGCAGGTGTCTGTGCAGGTGTTTGACTGCAACTTGAGAAAACTTGCTGAGAAACATATTTTTCTCAGTTTAAAAATAATGAAAGAGGCCTGGCTCAGTGGCTCACACCTGTAATCCCAGCACTTTGGGAGGCCGAGGCAGGTGGATCACGAGGTCAAGAGATCAAGACCATCCTGGCCAACATGGTGAAACCCCATCTCTACTAACGATACAAAAATTAGCCAGGCATAGTGGCGTGCACCTGTAGTCCCAGCTACTTGGGAGGATGAGGCAGGAGAATCACTTGAACCCAGGAGGCAGAGGTTGCAGTGAGCCGAGATCATACCACTGCACTCCAGCCTGGGTGACAGAGTGAGACTCCATCTCAAAAAAAATATATATATATAAATTAACTGGGCGTGGTCATGCACACCTGTAACCCCAGCTACTTGGGAGGCTGAGGCAGGAGTATCTCCTGAACCTGGGAGGCGGAGGTTGCCATGAGCTGAGATCACACAACTGCACTCCAGCCAGAGTAGCAGAGTGAGATCCTGTCTCAAAAAAAAAAAAAAAAAAAAAAAGCAAAAAGCAGTAATAAAAGAGGCTGGTCTGAAGATAGTGAGTTATTTCAATTGATTGTTCACAGTTACAGATAGCACTTTTTGTTCTATTCCTTCCCCCATTCTCACTGCTGCACTTGGCTCGTTTTTTTAAAAAGTAATGAAAGATAAAACATTAGAAAATAATTAAATCACTTGTGTTATCATCACCTTGAAATAACCTGATTGATAATTTTGTGTGTTTTTCTCTTTTTTCCCCCTTTTCTATGTATGTCCGTGGCAGACCTTGTCACTTCTGGGGTCCATCTCTTCCCCCAAGGGAATCTGATGAATCCTGACCAGAGGAATCCTTCGTCTTATAGATAATTGGTTTTCTGAGTGGGTTGTAACTTGGTCTGGTCAGTGGTATATAATGGCAATTTTGCCAGAGGATTTCTGGAAAGGATACACAAAGTAGGAAACCATTTTTCTGACTCTGGACACTGGTGTGTGAGGGAGCGGTTCCTGTAGCTGTTGGTGTGAAGGGAGCCAGCTGACATGGTGGTGGGGCCAGAGCTGGGAAGCAGTCAGTCTTGATTCATGCATCATATTCTAAAGCCACTGTATTAACCATCCCTGGAGCTGCCCTCTCTCTCAATGTCATGTTCTAGGAGCTAGCCCCTGTATATTTAAGCCACCTCTATCTATGATTTGCTGTTCCTGGCAGCCAAAAGCATTTTAATTGCTGCAGTATATAGCTACATAAATATATTTTACAAAGTTTATTCCTTCATCCAACAAATATTTAATGAGGATGCCCCATATGTCAGGCGTGACTCATGCTGCAGACACACTGCAGACACACAAAGTTGCTCTGCTTTTTTCCACTTAACATTTTCACCAGTCATTGAGAACTGGTTAGAGATACAATTTTAATGGCTAGTTTATTTAGTCATTTCCCCATTGTCTGATATTTAGGTTGCTGAGGATTTTCATTATTAAAAGTAAAGACATGGTGAACATCCATGTGCATAACTGGTCTCATTAGTAATAATTTGGGAGATAAATTCCTAAAAGCAAAACAAAAACAAAAAGCAGAATAAAAAGGATACCCTGATGTGATTATTATGCATTATATGCCTGTCTCAAAATATCTCATGATACGCCTACTCTGTACCCATAAAAATGAAAAATAAAAAATATATAAATAAAAACAGAAAAAAAGTGTCTGACACATATTCCCAAATTGCTTTCCAGACAGTTTATACCAATTTTTATGTCCTTGTGTAGCATTTAAGAGTTGCCTCTGCATATAAGAACACTCTTGAAATACAAAATGCTCTTTTCTACCCTCAAGTATTTCCAGAAAAAAAAAAAAATCTGATTAAAGTCTACAGGACACAAGAAATCAAGGGCATACCAAATGAGAGGGGAGACTGTTAATGAATGAAAGAGGCCGAAGAGCTGTGCTAAGTGTGGGTGCAGCCTGTTGGATGCTGATTCGTATAAATCATCCGTAAAAAGATAATTTTGAGAAACCTGAATATGGACTGGATATTATTTGATATTAAGGAATTAGTATTAATATTATTAGGTATGGTAATGGCACAGTGGTTATGTTGGAAAAATAAAGCCCTTGGCAGTTAAAGATGTGTCTTTGTTCATCAAAGAAATGGTATGTTATCTGGGATTAACTTTACAATACACCAGCAAATAAAGGGGATGGGGTGGGGTGGGATGGGAGAAGCATGGTTTTGACAGATGTTGATAATTTGGAAAATAGGAGTTTATTACACTTTTTGCTCTACCTTTGTGCCTGTTTGAAAAATACCATAATAAAAAGCTTTTACTTTTTTTTTTTTTTTTTAACCTTAATTGAAT
This sequence comes from Macaca mulatta, assembly GCF_049350105.2. NCBI lineage: Eukaryota > Metazoa > Chordata > Mammalia > Primates > Cercopithecidae > Macaca > Macaca mulatta. The sequence goes on from NC_133412.1 coordinate 163,444,184, forward strand.
TTTGGAAAAAAAATATGTAGTTGACAGCATATACATAAAAGGCTGGGAGACTATGGGCCTGCTCTTCATGGGCTCAGTGAAGTGTTCTGTGGGGGTTGACTGGCACCTTGGCAGTCCTGGTAGCTTTATTCCTAGCCCCAAGGACAGCAGAGAGCCTGGGATTGGTCCCAGAATCTGCCCTAGAATTTACAAGCACATTAACAGAGGTCTGAAATGATGTAAGGGAACTAGACCAAATCAGCTGTGAGTTTCATTGGCCTCCAAGCCAACCTCATGAACCGTTGTTTCTCGATCCACTCATCTGCGCCCAGACTCAGGGGCTGAACACCAATCAGATGACTTCAGGCTTGAAGCACAGGGAATATATTAGGTATTGAAAAGTACCACCTGTGACTGTCAGTTTCATTTGTATGCCTACAAAATATGGGGAGACTGAAATGCATGGGGCATAACAGGTTTTTAAACTGATGTAATTACATCATTTGTTGGAAGAGACATATATACATTCAGAAATATATATTTTATATGTTTTAGTACATGAAAATTTTAAGGTTTTAGCTTGACCCAGCCAAACCCCCCCTGATTTTGGTACCAGGTTTGGCAGCCACTGCGGTCTGGGTGTCTGTATAAAGCATTGAACTATGGACACTTGGCTAATTTCCTTCCCTCCATTCTGCTCGTGGCTTGTACCCTTGACAGTGATGACAGTGAGCTATACTCAGCCTAGTCAGCTGGAGAAAAGCACAGGCCTGGGAGACAAGTCGATCTAGGTTCTGATTCTGGTTTTATGACTTTAGGCAAACCACTCAGCTTCTGTAGTCTTTTTCTCATTTGTCAAATGCAACTAGTAGACTAATAATGCCCAGCTCGCCAGTGTGGGTGTGAGGAGTTGCTGACAAGCACACGGCCTGGCAGAGGAAAGCCTTTGATAATAATCCCTGAGCCCTTTTCCTCTACCAGAAAAGGACCCTGAGGGTTATTATTCACCATCTGAGCCATCTTCAACTCTCAGCATTATGGGGCTCAAAAAAGGGGAGGCTTTCTATGGAAAAGCCTACGTTATTAGCTTAATTCCACACTTTTTAGCACTGAGAGTAGTAAAACCACTTCTCATATCCCCAACTGCAGACATGAGGAAGCTGTCTCCCTTTGCTTCCATAAATACCACCATTTGTACCATTTTCTGTTATTTTTGCTGATTGGAGAGATGGCAGTCATCCATCAAACAGTAAATAACCAAAAGTCATGATTATCCCTCCTTTAACACAATTGAGTATGTTAAAACCAAATAAATAAGAGAATCTAGAAATGTTAAATCTCTGGAACATGTCACTAGAAACCTCATTGACTGGAAAAATCAGCTCATCAAGTGTGTCTGCTGGCATCAGCACTTCACTGTCTCTACCTATGTCACTCATCCCAAAGCGAGGCTGCATTTGGGACTCTGAAGCCCAGATAACTCCATGGTGCTTCTGTGTTGGCCCTTGACTCAGAGCAGCTTGATTTTTTTTTTTTTTTTTAATTTTTTCAGACAGGGTCTCACTCTGTCACCAGGCTGGAGTGCAGTGGCGCAATCTCAGCTCACTGCAACCTCCACCTCCCAGGTTCAAGCGATTCTCCTGCCACAGCCTCCCGAGTAGCTGGGACTACAGGCACGTGCCACCATGCCCAGCTAATTTTTGTATTTTTAGTAGAGACGGGGTTTCACCAGGTTGGCTGGGATGGTCTCGATCTCCTGACCTCATGATCCGCCCACCTCGGCCTCCCAAAGTGCTATGATTACAGGCGTGAGCCACCGCGCCCAGCCCACTGTGGCTTGTTTTGTAGTTAGTTTGTCTCAGCCTTGGATGCTGGGGTCAAGGACTTTGTCTGTGTCATCTTCTTTGGCTGTCTTAGTCCACATGGGCTGCTGTAACAAAATACCAAAGAATGGGAGGTTTATCAACAATAGAGGTTTATTTTTCATGATTCTGGAAACTGGGAAGTCCAAGATCAAGGCATATGCAGGTTGAGTATCTTGGGAGAGCCCTGCTTCCTTATACATAGCACCTTCTTGTGTCCTCCCATGGAGGAAGGAATGAATGAATCACCTCTTTATAAGAGCACTAATCCCATTCATGAGAGCACCACACTTACCACATACTCACCTCTCCCAAAGACTCCACCTCCTAATACCACCACCTTATAGGTGATGGATCTCATCATATGAATTTGGGGGGCACATAAACACTCAAACCGTGGCAGAGGCCCAGACATGTAATGCAGGGCCTTGAACTTAACAGATGCTCTGTAAATTATTGCTATCACTGTGGCTGGAAGTAAATCCATAGCAACTCGTGTTGCTCAGCTTTCTGAGAGTAGAATGACTAAATCACCTCTAAAACAGGCGAGGACTACCTGAGAATGTTCTCTTCTAATTGTCTGAAAGGACCTTCCCCCAGCCCACACACCTCTCTTTGTGTTTCTGAACCTTCCCTATATTCATGGACTTCATCCAGTTTCTAGAATAAACGGCCCCAGACAAATGTTTCCCCCTTTTTCTGCATGTTTACTGCATTCAGATCATGGTGTTTAATAACTACAGCAGCAGTATGCTCTGGTCTTGCAGCTTTGGGATCTACATTGAACCTCCACTGCCAAGAATTGCTGAGGGACTTTGATTTTGAAGAGTTCCCAGAGAAGAGATGATGGTCTGATTCTCTCTCTACCATGAAGGGCCCTAAGTAATTCTCAATGGAACTATTCCCTGTCCCTCGATCCTCCCTTCCCAAATCATCCTGGCAATTCCATTCCATCCCATCTAGCTCAAAAGCTACACTCGGAATCTTCCTCTAGTTTCCTGGTTACTTGCTGTTAATTTCTTACCCAAATGCAGCTCCTTGTGTGCTGAGAAAGGAAAATTGTATTTAGTTCTAAATGATAATACAGAAAGTGACCTCTTGGCTTGACTTGAGCAGACCAGCAGGTCATAACCCCAAAAGCACACACATTTCAAGGTCTGGTCTGAACACTTCCAGGGTGCACTGGGAGGCAGCCATTGACCGAGCTGAAGCAACAAGGAACTGTATCAGCTTGGTGACAAGTGGGGTATTATCAGGAGGGAGGATCATGAGAGCTCTTGTGATCCAAATGATGGGACCCAAGTTAGAAATTTGAACTTGAAAATAAGGAAAAACTTGGCTGGGTATGGCGGCTTATGCCCGTAATCCCAGTGCTTTGGGAGGCTGAGGAGGGTGGATCACTCAAGACCAGGAGTTCAAGGCCAGCCCGGGAAACAAGACAAGACCCTCATCTCTACAAAAATTTAAAAATTAGCCAGGCATGGTGTGCACAGCTGCAGTCCCAGCTACTTGGGAGGCTGAGGTGGGAGGATCATCTGAACCTGGTAGTTTGAGGCTGCACTGAGGTGTGATCACACCACAGCACTCCAGCCTGTGAGACAGAGCAAGATCCCATCTCTTTAAAAAAAGAGAGTGAGAGAGAGGTTTGATGGTTTGATTTTAATAAGAAACTGACTCAGGGAGGCATGCTCAGTATTCTTTTTATTTTTTAATGGTGTTTGTAGTCAGAGTAACTCTGATGCCAACCCCCCGCCCAACCTATCAGCCTTCTCATGTTCACTGAATAGTTTGCTTGGAAGGAACCCTCATCCCTCTGATGTGAGTGGGTTGACCCTCATTGCCCCTTCATGAGAAATCCTGAGTGTATCACCGCTTTCTTTTCTATTTCTGTTTTTCTTAGTAACATCCATTGTTCTACAATATGCATTCTTAGCAGTATGCCTGTGTGCACAGGTAAAAGGTCAGGAGGGTGGAAATTGTGAACAGTTAGAGGCAAAGGCAAAACAGACATTTTATAGTTTATAAAAGTATAACATCCAATACTTCCGTTGTCACTCCGAAAGCATGAAGTGTATGTTTGAAGAATTTTGTTTAAAAGATGGGTAGATCTTGAGCAAATTTCTCATTTCTATGTATGCTAGAAACGCCCGTAATCCCAGTGCCTTGGGAGGCTGCTGTTTCTCTGCCTGCAGCATCCCCACTTCCCCATCCCACCACCACACACATACACCCTTCTTGCCTGCCTAACTGCTCTTTAGCTTTCCGGTCTCCCTGCTTCATCTTTCCTAAACCCCACTTCTTAGATGGGTTCCCCTCTTAGGAGCTCCCATAGAACCCTGTACTCCGTCTAGCACCACACTTACCACACAATATCATAATCATCTTACCGGACTAGGGCTCCATGAGGGCAGGGACCAGAACTGTCTTTTCCACAGTTCTATCCCCAGGTCAATAAGTGTTTGTAGAATAAATGAATTCTGATGAGTCTGTATAAGCCTTTTCTTTGTATGAGCCTTTGCTTCTCTCTCTAAACATGGTCTGTTGGGTTGGTTGTTCAGGTTGTGGACTGTACAAGGACATCTAGCAGAGAAGGGAAGGGAGGCTGAAATCCAGCCCACATTCTCATCACCAAGCCATTTTTTGCTAGCTGTGTCCACCATGAGGATGAGGTGCTATTCTCCTGATTTGCACAATAGCACCACACGGGCTTTCAGCAGCCTAGCTCTGAACAACGCTTAGTATGTTCAAAAGCAGGTGAGAATTCTCTTGCTCATTCTTAAAAGACTAGGGCTGAGTGATTTTATGAAACTCTCTCTTTAGGTCCTTTGCCAGCCATCAAAGCCAAGACCCAAACCCCATTCACAGCAAAGATTTCTCTTACTCTTCTCTCATTTTTCTCTCCTGCAGGGTTTGGGATGACAACTCCGGCAACAGTAGGTGGAAAAATCTTTCTTATCTTTTACGGCCTTGTTGGGTGTTCCAGCACCATCTTGTTCTTCAACCTCTTCCTGGAGCGCCTGATCACCGTCATCGCCTACATCATGAAGTCGTGCCACCAGCGGCAGCTCCGGAGACGAGGGGCCCTGCCCCAGGAGAGCCTGAAGGATGCGGGGCAGTGCGAGGTGGACAGCCTGGCTGGCTGGAAGCCCTCCGTGTACTATGTCATGCTGATCCTATGCACGGCCTCCGTCCTCATCTCCTGCTGCGCCTCGGCCATGTACACCCCCATCGAAGGCTGGAGCTACTTTGACTCACTCTACTTCTGTTTTGTGGCTTTCAGCACCATCGGCTTTGGGGACCTGGTCAGCAGCCAGAACGCCCACTATGAGAGCCAAAGCCTCTATCGCTTTGCCAACTTCGTCTTCATCCTCATGGGTGTCTGCTGCATCTACTCCTTGTTCAATGTCATCTCTATCCTCATCAAACAGTCCTTGAACTGGATCCTGAGGAAAATGGACAGCGGGTGCTGCCCGCAATGCCAGAGAGGACTCTTGCGATCACGCAGGAACGTGGTGATGCCAGGCAGCATCCGGAACCGCTGCAACATCTCCATAGAGACAGACGGGGTGGCAGAGAGTGACACAGACGGGCGCCGGCTCTCGGGAGAGATGATCTCCATGAAGGACTTGCTGGCAGCCAACAAGGCCTCGCTGGCCATCCTGCAGAAGCAACTGTCTGAGATGGCCAATGGCTGCCCCCACCAGACCAGCACGCTGGCCCGGGACAATGAATTCTCAGGGGGCGTGGGAGCCTTTGCAATCATGAACAACAGGTTAGCAGAGACCAGCGGGGACAGATAGAAGCCAGGAGTGGATGCTGGGCAGAGGCCAGAGTAGAATGGAGGATGACTGCCGCCCAGGGGACAAGCTCAGCCCCACGCCTTGGCTCTGTTCCTTCTGGGAGCTGTTCCTGGGAGCTTCCGCAAGCCCATCTTTAGAAATCTGATCTGGGTTCTAACCAACAGCCACCTTCCAGGGATGGGGGGCCTGAAGCCTCAATGCTTGTCTCCTGATCCTTATTCTTTAAGTCTAAATTCAGTCTTTTCAAAATAAATCACAAAAGCAGCATTAGACATTGCCTTGTTTCTTTAATCTTGTTTCAGAGCTTTAACTGCCTGGGGAGATAGATTTTACTTAAGCCTTGATTTCCTGAGGCTTTCTCTGTTCCTTATTTGGGAACAAAAATTGTGACGACTCATTTTTCCCTAGAACTCTGAATGAATGAATTTTTAAAAGTGGGGAGAATGCTTGGGGATGTGTCTGGGCTTTCTTTTTTGCCAGGCTTCCTTCAGAGCAGACCTGCCAGTGGTGTCTGCATAGGGAAAATGTCGGTTGTACTTTTTTTTTTTTTTTTTTTTGAGACGGAGTCTCGCTCTGTCGCCCAGGCTGGAGTGCAGTGGCACGATCTTGGCTCACTGCAAGCTCCGCCTCCCGGGTTCCCGCCATTCTCCTGCCTCAGCCTCCCGAGTGGCTGGGACTACAGGCGCCCGCCACCACGCCCAGCTAATTTTTTGTATTTTTAGTAGAGACGGGGTTTCACCGTGTTAGCCAGGATGGTCTCAATCTCCTGACCTCGGGATCCGCCAGCCTCGGCGTCCCAAAGTGCTGGGGTTACAGGTGCAAGCCACCGTGCCCAGCCTGTTGTACTCTTTATACCTGTTTCTGTTTTTTGTTGTCCTTTTCTTTTTATTTTTAAGGCCTTAATGTCTGTCTGTGGCATCTGTGAGACCTCAATGTAATAAGAAAATTAAATTCAGCTTTGGGCCTTTAAACAGCAAGATGGTGGTGTAAGGGTGTGGGAGGGGGAGAGACTCACTTTTGTAACTAAAGAACATAGCTTAACATTTTCCCTCTGAATGGTCGTACAACCATTTCATTTTTACCAGGGCTTGGGGGCCCAATGCAAAGATGACGACTATTTATTAAAATGGAAAATGTAATAAATCCTCATTTCATTAACTAAGATTCCATGAGTGCTCATTGTGGTCAGTGGAGGACAAGCACCTAATTAAACAGGCATTTATTGGACTCACAGAAAAAGGAAATGGGAAATTGACCTTCACGGATGTGAGCGTCATTTTGGTGTCTTGACTGAAGAAACATTCTAGGCCAGATAATGAAATCTGGCCTTTTTTTTGGTTTGATGCATTTCCTTTGTGCCTTCTGAGACTGTAACGAGTCTAGTTTTATAACCTCCATCATCCACACGAGGAACAAAGGCTGTTGACCTTCATATACACAGGAGAATGCATTTGAGGGGATGACAGTAGCGTTCAAAAATGACAGCTGTTGTTTTTCTAAGGTAGGAGTGGTGCACACGCAGCGCTTTCAGAAATGATGAGGAAAGGCCGGGCGCAGTGGCTCACATCTTTAATCCCAGCACTTTGGGAGGCCGAGGCAGGCGGATCACCTGAGGTCAGGAGTTCGAGACCAGCCTGGCCAACATGGTGAAACCCCGTCTCTACTAAAAATACAGAAATTAGCCAGGTATGGTGGTGCACACCTGCAATCCCAGCTACTCGGGAGGCTGAGGCAAGAGAATCACTTGAATCTGGAAGGTGGAGGCTGCAGTGAGCCAAGATCATGCCATTGCACTCCAGTCTGGGCAACAGAGCGAGACTCTGTCTCAAGAAATGAAAGACAGCCACCGTAAAGAAGACAAAGCTGAAAACCTATGCCTCGTGAAACTGAAATGTAGAGCAGAGAACATCAGAGCTGGTGGGGCCCCTTAGAAACCATCTCATCCAGCCTCCTGGTTTTTGACACCAAGAAACAGGCACAGGGGTTGTCCCTTGTCTGAGGCCTCAGGGGTGGGTAGTGTACAGCTGGGGAAGGAACCTAGGGCTCCTGATGGTGCAGTCCAGGCTCTTGAACCCTACTCCACACAACCTTGCCCCTTCCTCAACAGGTCCCTCTTCAGGCTCAGTTGCCTTTCCTTCCAGCTCACAAACCCAGATATTTTCTTTACATACCAGAAGTACCTGATAGAAGTTCGACAAGCAACAGTGGGCTTCGAACTTAGTGCTGCACAGCTCCAAAGTCAGAGATCTTAAAGTATTCTCTATATCACTCTTCAAGGGAAGGCATCCTGGAGCTACTGCAAAATGCTTGTTAGGAACCTGTAACCCCAAACAGAGCTTCTCATAGGCTCTGTACTGTACCAGCTGCTGTGGGGATGGGAAGAGGAGCACCTATGGGATTCCTTGATCTCCATATTTCTAGTACATGGGTTGGAGTAAAGCAAGTGATTGCATCTCCAACATAGGTTCCTGGGGACCCTGGTGATGTGCTGGGAGGCCAAGGAACATCAGTATACCCAAGGCTCATCTTCCTAGAGGGTCAGTTGTACTAAGCAATTTTTGAGAGCGATGTTATATCAAAACACATGATTTTCTTTAAATAAGATCCAAAATGGGCATAAACTTTTTTGGGGGGATGAGGGCAGGGGAACAGGGACTCGCTCTATTGCCCCAGCTGGAGTGCAGTGGAGCAATCTTGGCTCACTGCAGCCTTCGCCTCCTGGGCTCCAGCAGTCCTCCCACCTCAGCCTCCCAGGTAGTATAAGCGAGTTGTTTAGTATAAGGAGGTGTTAAAGACACGCTAGCCTCAAGCAGAGACTTTCCCTGTGATGTAACCAAAAGGACAGGAAGAGTTTTGCAAAGGCAATAACTTTCTCTCTGTGTAATTAATTCCACACCTGAGGGCCCCTAAAATCATCTCATGTTCTACCCAAATCATTGGTACACATCCCACATTTGGGGCAACAACATTCAAATCACAAAATACCCCCCAAAAAGCACAGTTTCTGAGGTCTGGCCAACCACATAGTGAAGAACACTTGTTGGCGTCAACAGACTTGGGTTTGAACACCAGTCCCGATCGTTCCAGTGTGGGAGAGGTTGGCCAAGTGGGTCGACCTCATTGTGCACCACGTGGAAATGGCAACAACACTGGCTACCTCGCGAAGCTGTGGAGAGGGTCACATGAGATGAGCCTCAGGGGTGGCTTTGTGAACCCCCGGAAAGGCACAGACAGTGGGCACTGATGGGCCACATGCTGGGATAAAGGGGGGGATGCTGCATCCCTCAGTGAAAGACTTTGTTTTGTTCTTGCACCTGGTACCCAACCCGTGCCACATGGTTTCAAGATGGCTCTTGATTATTAAATGGTGCCACTGCTGATGATAGTTATACCAAACCACAGACCCCAAAGTATTTTTTTCTCTTCCACTGAGTCTTTTTATTTCAATATCAGCTGAGACTATTGAACCATTTGACACAGTAAAATGTTTTAGAAAGGCTGTAGTAATACCCTGTATCTTGCTAACATTTTTACGGTTTTTAAGCCTTACCTGTTCATAATTCTAATATTTTGACCTTCATAACCACATTGTAGATTTCTAGGCTAGAAGTAGGCAGGGCAATTATCTTCAAACTGCCCTTGATCTTTTCCAGAATAAGAGGGATAAATAATTATTTTATGTATGAGTTGACTGGGATTCAGATTGACAGTGGTTCTAGAGTAAGCTCGGAAATCCTTTACTGTGGTGTTCTACTGGTAATTTTCTATTTCCCTGATTTCTTCTACATGTATGAATTGGAATTCTTCTTTGTGGAAGAGATTTTCCTTCTCCCCCATTGTTTTAAAACGTTAAAGAACTTAACTTTAACATTTCTCGTAGAGTAGGTTTTCTGGCAGTGAGTTCCCTCAGTTTTTGTTGGTCTGAGAAAGCCTTTGTTTCTTCTCTATTTTTGAAAGGTGTTTTTGATGGATATAGAATTTTGTATTGACAGGTATTTTGTAAAAATCAGCACTTTAATGATGTCACACCATTGCCTTCTGACTTGTATGGTTTCACATGAGAAGTCTGCTGTAACTCCTTTCTTGTTCCTGTGAATGTAATGTTCCTTTCTTCTCTGGCTGCCTTCAAGATTTTGTCTTTTGTTTTCTGCAGTTTGAATATAATATGTCTAGATGCGTGTGGTGTGTGTGTGTGTGTGTGTGTGTGTGTGTGTGTGTGTGTTGTAAAACCAAAGTAATAATTGCCACAAGCAAGATCCACCGATGGATGCTAAAAGTAAGGGTGTAGAAGTTTAAGTCACAAAGGATATTTGCAGTCTCAAAGGATCTCCACCAAAATATTTGGTAATTACAAAGAGAAAAATAGTAACTTTACAGTGGAGAATTCTGGCAGATATCAAATTAATCAAGTGACCAGAGTTAACCTCACCATTAGCACCTACCAACATGGTGTGCCACCTGACTGACGCATTGAGAAGGCACAGCATCTCTGCAGACCCCTTCACAAGAACTTCAGTCTAATCACGAGAAAACACCTGACAAACCCCAAATCGAGGGGCGTTCTACGAAGTAACTAATCAATACTCTTCAAAAATCTCAAAATAGGAAATATAAGTAAAGCCTGATGAACTGTTGCGGATTGGAGGAGACTGAGGAGGCCTGACAAATGAGGCAGGGGCACCACGGGCCTTCACCATCAGCATATTCCATCTGGATTTTTTAAGTGGAATCCAACAGTTCACGGACTCATTTCCTTAACACAGTGTCTGTGATTCAGTCCCAATACAGAGAACTTGCACGTTGCAAAGAAAATCCACCTGATGACAGTAATTATCCAAACTTCTGACTCACCTTTTTCACTGCCTTAAAACACATCTTTTGCCACTAACCAAACACAATTCTGTCAGCGGGGAGCCAAGCTGGGGTTTGGGAGGAGGTCAGGCCTCTTTCCACACAGTTCTGGGTTTATTTTCCATGAAGCCCTCTTCTTCATCCAAGAAGAAAGTGTCCTTCGTCCAAGGCCATTCCTATCCCAATGACTGCAGTCACACCCTGAGACGCAAGCCCATCTGGGACTATCTGGCATGCTTGCGGTCCGCAGAAATTGCTTGGAGGATTTCAAGAGTAGCTCCTTTGCTGCCATCACAGGAGTATGGGGACACAGAGAACATCTACTACCTGGAGAGAGTGAGGAAGCAGAAATCTTGTGGTGGTTGGCCACATCTCAGGTTTACAGCCTGCCCAAAGGGTGTGTAATCCCAGCAGGTTAATTTTCTAGAACCCAAGAAGCAGGATGCATTCCAGGCCCTCTGTTTTCCTCTGGGAGCTTTTACAAGGCCAAAACATTGGACTGAAATGATGACAGGCTCAGCAGCTCCCTGATTACACTCTATCCTGGAGCTCGGAACCCATTTCTATAGGACCCATAATTGGATAGTCTACCAAACACTCCCCCAGAAATGTACCCCCAACCCATCAACTGACGACGGGTTACATGAAGGGCACCACTTACCATTTGCTGGCACACAAATATACCACGGGTAGGGGGTTGGTGAGAAGGAGAATGGAGATAGTTATTTTAACTCTCCCTTTCTTTCTGGGGAAAGAAAATGATTATTTTAAAGTCATGTTACTGGAGAAAAGTAACACCTGCCTCCAAGTCTAAGTTAAAGGTCACAGAACATCTGAATCACATTTCCTTTCCTTCTCCTTTTCCTTCTCCACCACGAGGGCCTTCTGGAAGATTCTCCTCTGGCTTTCCCAAATCTCCTACATGCCCAGCTCCAGCTATGGGGTGCCTCATGTCCTTGATTGGAGGCATTTGAGGTCAGTGCTTAGGGGGCTTCTCGATGCAAAGTCTTTGGAGCCTGGGGCTCCATCGAAGTCCCTCTGAATGAGAAGCGCTATAGGTGGGCCTGGAACTCTGCATTTCTAGAGAACTTCAGAGGTGTTCTGAGAGGGAGCTGCTGGCCTGCCTCATTCAGCATCATCAGCCTGGATCTGGGCCCTGCTTTTGAGTCTGGCCCGTTCTCCCCACTGGCGAAGGTTTCAGTCTGGGTCCTTCTGACTGAGTTGCCTGAGTTGTGTTGAGAGATCTGCTCACCGTCTCCACGCACTTGCCCCATCCCTACAGGCTGCCTAGTTTGGGGTCTGCTCATCCTCGTATAGCCTCTGTGTTACAAATTCCAACACCTTTGGCCTAACTCTCCTCCATTCAGCATCTGTGCAGGAGCCTGTTCCACCAGTGCCCAATTCTCAAACATTGTCCCCTCCCCTGTCGACCCAAGCATCATCTAATTTTGCTCAGAGTTCAGGCTGGAAGCTGCTTATGTCGTCAATGCTAAATGAGAAAGGGTCCCTGGAGCTGGCCAGAGCCAAGATATATGGATGGGCTGAGCTGAAGAAAGCAGACTGGACTCTGACAGAAGCATGATGTTAATGGATTGGCACAGCTAATCTGCAGAAAGAGGAGAGGATGGAGGCGAGTGGGGGCAGTGCGAAGTCTAGGGCTCAGGGTAGAGGAGAAAGGGGCAGACTCAGAGAAAGTTTCGGTCCCCACCACTTCCAGTTTTCCTGCTGGCCTATGGCAGGCAGCCCTGACACACAGGGCAAGTAGGACTAACCACAGGAGCCATACCAGGTGGGGCGATGCCAACTTATTGGGCCACTGGGAGCACCCTGCTTCTATTATCTGTCCACCTAACAAAACACCCTTTGCCACTCTCTTAAGCCCCTGGCCCCTGGACGATCACCTAGGCCTGCCCTGTGCTCTCTGGGTAAACACTTTGCCAGCCTCCCAGTATCAGAGATCATGCCATTGTCTCCAAGGACCTGCCCCACCTCTAAGGGCTGCCTAGTCTGGGGCCCACGCCTCCTGTTCTGGTCTGCTGCGTTACAAATTCCAACACCTTCAGCGTAGCTGTCCCTCCTTGCAGGAGCAAGGAGAGGGGTCCGGAGCCAACAGACAGCCTTGGTCAGTCATTTGTCATTCTTAGTGCCTCTGTTTGCCAGGCACTGGGATAGCGGTGAGTGAAACAGACCCAGGAGCAATCCTGTCCTCAGCAACCTGAAGTGTTGTGAGAGAGGGCAGCAAGGGACCATGTAAATGAATATGGAACTTCTGCCCCTAACCAGTGCTGGGAACAAAAAGGACGTGGAAGCCAGGTCAGGCCTCTGGCATCAGGGAAGAGGAACGGTTTCTGCTGAGCTGGTCAGAAGCCCAAGGGACAAACATAATCTAGGGGGCCTTAATCTAGGCCCATCACTAGATTAAAGGAGTGATGGGCCTCACTGGGGTCTTCATGGGCTGGACCAGATTCCCAGCTGGGCCACCTGAGAACCCTGGCCTTGAAACCTCCCCAACCAAGGCACTGGGTGTATTTGTCCATTTTGCATTGATATAAAGGAATACCGAGACTGGGTAATTTATAAGAAAAAATGGTTGATGTGGCTCACTGTTCTGCAGACTGTACAAGAAGCATGGCACGAGCATCTGCTTCCGATGAGGCTTCAGGAAGCTTTCATTCATGATGGAAGAGAAAGGGGAGCAGGCATGTCACGTGGTGAGAGAGGGAGCAAGGGGCGGGGTGGGGGAGGGCAGGAGGTCCCAGACTCTTTAAAAACCAGATCTCCTGTGAACTAACAGAGTGAGATCTCACTCATTACTGTGAGGATGAGGATCGCACCAAGACATTCATGACGGACCCACCCCCATGACCCAGACACTCCCATTAGGCTCCACCTCCAACACTGGGGATCGACTTTCATCCGGAGATTTGGAGGGGACAAATATTCACACTATACCTGGGACAAAAGGCTCAGGTCATCCTGAAAAACAATCCTTCAGGCAGAGAACAGGGCTCGGACAGGCTTTGGACAGGTAGGACAGGCTCCAAATTAGACTCCTGGTTCCTGCTGGGAGGGCTGGGAAAAGTGGCCACTGCTCTCTGAGCTTCAGTTTCACCATCTATGAAAATGGAACTGCACAAGGATGACACACAAATTCATGAGACGTCCCATGAGCAAAGAAAGACCCAAGAAAGATGCACCCATTCTAACCAGAAAGATGCACTCCAGCCAGGCAAGGTGTCTCACGTCTGGAATCCCAACGCTTCGGGAGGTCAAGGTGGGCAAATCACTTGAGCCCAGGAGTTCAAGACCAGCCTGGGCAACACAGCACAACCCCATCTCTACAAAATATACAAAAATTAGTCGAGTGTGGTGGTGGCAACTGTAGTCCCAGCTGCCCAGGAGGCTGAGGTGGGAGGCTCACCTGAGCCCAGGAGGTCAAGGCTCCAGTGAGCTGTGATTCCCAGCCTTGGCAACAGAGCGAGACCTTGTCTCAAACAAAACGAAACAAAAAAAGATGCATTCCACAGGAAGCCTGCTGGGATTCCCTCATGCATGGACTGACTCTCCACCCCAAGTGTCCTGATGGTTGCAAGGGCTGACACATGACTCTGCAAATCAGGGCACCTTGTCTACCAGGCACAGCTAGCACTATGCCCTGGGCCCACAATATCAGCAGGGGCCTGCAAAAATGCTTTAACCTTTTTTAAATCAGAAGAGCAGGCTGGATGTAGTGGTCCATGCCTGTAATTCCAGCACTTTGGGAGGCCCAGGTGGGCAAATCGCTTGAGTTCATGAATTTGAGACCAGCCTGGGCAACATGGTGAAACCCCATCTCTACAAAAGATACACAAATTAGCCAGATGTGGTGGTGCATACCTGTAGTCCCAGCTACTCAGAAGGCTAAGGTGGGAGAATGGTTTGAGCCTGGGAGGCAGAGGTTTCAGTGAGCCGAGGTGGCACCACTGCATTCCAGCCTGGGTGATAGAGCCAGAACTTGTCTCCAAAATTTAAAAATTTAAAATTAAATAAATCAGAAGAACACAAGAATATGATCTGCCCTTGATAATATTTCTCTCTCTACCAATACAATCATAAAATATAATTTTAATACGTTTTATAGAGAAAAGAGACCACAAAAGTCATACCACGGCTCTGCTTGAAGTACAGGTAATTGAAATTTCACTCTTAGTGATTTCTGCATTAAATGCAGGTCCCTGAGGACCTGTGGCTTCCAGGCTCCCTCGGGGTAAATGTTTGTCAGCCAGTGCTCCTAGTAACAGTGGAAAGAAATAGCCAGAGAGGGCAGGGCGCAGTGGCTCAGGTCTGTAATCCCAGCGCTTTGGGAGGCTGAGGCTGGCAGATCACGTAAGATCAGGAGTTCGAGACCAGCCTGGCCAACATGAAACCCATCTCTACTAAAAATACAAAAATTAGCGGGGTGTGGTGGCACGTGCCTGTCCCAGCTACTCGGGAAGCTGAGGCGGGAGAATCCCTTGAACCCGGGAGGGGGAGGTTGTGATGAGCCGAGATGGCTCCACTGCACTCCAGCCTGGGCGACCTCTAGGGGGCAGTGTTGACAGTGGTAAGGAGTGGCTGAAGGTACAGTCCATGATGTTGCTAAGGGTTGGACTTGACCTTAAGCACACTTCTTCTATTAGCTCCACTGGAACTGCCCTCACTCCATGCTAATTGGATTAATGGTAAATAGCATAAATACATGGACAAATAGGCTAACAGGTTAGTTTGAAATCATAAATGAAATTAAATGCACAGAGCCCTCATCTCTGGAGAAAGAGGCAAGATTGTAATCAGTGGAGTACGACCAGGCATCCCCACCTTCAGGGGGCTCAGTGCCTAGAGAGAAAGATGCAGAAGGAAACGAATAATCACAAACTATTTTTACACTAAAGGGACAGCGGGAATGGAGAAGAGGAAAAAGTTATGCCTCAAAGAGTCAGGGATGATTTCGCAAAGAGGCTGCATTTACAGTGGGTCTTGATGGATGTCTAGGAATTTGCCAGATGAAGAATCAATGTGAGATGATGAAGGAACATGACATTTGGACTCAAGCAGGCCAACACTTCAATCCCAGCCTTGTTCTTTTCTATCGATGTGACCAGAGACAAGTTATTTCACCTCTCTGAGATTGTTTCCTTATCCATAAGATACCTACAATTAGGAATTCCTTAGAGGATTAAAGGCAATAACATACATACAATCCCTGGCACGTGATAGGCTTTTTGTAAATAGTAGCTACTAAAAAGAGATGTGTTGGAAACTGAGGGTTTGTACAAAGGTGCATTGCAAGCATGAGTCACACAAAACTGGGGAGAGGGTGGGCCGGAAGCGTGGGATTCCAGAGAACCTGGGTCTGAATCTCTTGCAGTTCTTGACGTATCAGCTGTGTGGCCCTGGGTGAGTTATTAACTTCTCTGCAACTGTAAAATGGGGTAATGACGGCACAGCCTTGGAGAGCTATTGTGATGATACAATGAGTTAGTGCAAGTAAAATGCCCAGTGCAGAGTGAGCCATCAGCAAATGGCAGCTATTACTGCTGTTTCATCATCCCCATTGCTTTTTTGTCATCATTGGGAAGAGGAAGTGAGGGACTGGGGCTGAGAATGAACAGATCATATCTGACCCTCCACCGATCTTGATATGCTATATTGATTGGTTTATCATCCCTTCATTGTCTCTCCCTATTAGAATATAACCTCCAGTGAGATGGGCTCGTTGTCTTGTTCACTGCTCTATGCCCAGTGTCTAGCAGAGCACCTGACACATAGGACAGTCGGCCCTCCCTATCCATGGATTCTGCATCCACGGATTCAACCATTCTCTGATTGAAAATATCCAGGGTCCGGCGTGATGGCTCACAGCACTTTGGGAGGCCAAGACAGGCAACTAACTTGAGTCCAGGAGCTCAAGACCAGCCTGGGCAACACGGTAAAACTCTGTCCGTACAAAAATATGCCAAAAAAAAAAAAATTAGCCAGGCGTGGTGGTGCATGCATGTAGTCCCAGCTACTGGAGAGGCTGAGGTGGGAGGATCACCCAAGCCCGGGAAGTTGAGGCTGCAGTGAGCCGAGCTGTGATCACACCACTGCACTCCAGCATGGCTGACAGAATGAGACCATGTCTCAAAAGAAAATATTCAGGAAAACAATTCTACGAAGTTCCAAAAAGCAAAATTTGCATTTGCTATGCACTGAGTGCACTGAATCTATATAAATGAAGTGATGTGTAAGCATTGTCTCTCCTTCCGCCTTATGCCCCTCATTCAAATTCTTTCTTCTGAGGAGGCAAGAACTGAGGTTGCTGCAGACCTATATGGATTCACCACCACTAACAGTACTATGCTAAACCCTTTTGTGTATTTTATTTCGCTTAATGCTCAAAGCAATCCTAAGGGGAATGTTTTTTATTCCCATTAGACAGATGAAAAACTGAGACAAACTAGGTGGTCCGAAGCAATAGAAATGTATTCTCTCCCATAGTTTTGAAGGCTACGAGTTCTCTCTTTATAAGAACACCAGTCACACTGGAGTAAGGGCCCACCCTACATTAGTATTAACCCACCCAACTTAATTAATTATATCTAAGGTCATGCAGTCATTAGATGTCATTCATGTGACCATCCCCTCAATCCCCAGGTTTCTGTGGAGGGTTAAGGGAACACCTTCACTGCTATTTGAGTCTCACCGCGTGTCATAGCTTCAAGTAACCAGTGTCATTTGCAAACCTGGATGGAACCCCTTGGGGGTTTGTATCAGTTTGCTTTTGCTACAGTAATCCTGCATAACAAAAAAGTCTCAAAACCTCAGTGGTGTACAACAATGAGCATTGGTTCGGCTCACGTGGCCCCGCTCTTGGCCACGTGTCTCTAATCTTCCTAATGAGTCTGCAAGCTGCCTGGAGCATTCTTCTCATGGTGATGGCAGAGGCACAAGAGGGCCGGTAGAGATGCAAAAGATCAAGCATAAATGATTAAACATCACTTCCATCTGACTGCATAACCAACACCAGTCACATGGCCAACCCAAAGTCAAGGGCAGGAAAACATACACCACCCATGGAAATGAGGGGGTTGCAAAGTCACATTGTTACCAGAAAGGGGTCCCAATCCAGACCCGAAGAGAGGGTTCTAGGATCTTACACAAGAAAGACAGGGCCAGTGCATAACGTGAAAAGCAAATTTATTAAGAAAACAAAGGAAGAAGAATGCCTGCTCCATAGGAAGAGCAGCCCTGAGGGCTGCTGGCTACCCATTTTTATGGATATTTCTTGATTATATGCTAAACAAGGGGTGGATCATTCATGAGTTTTCTGGGAAAAAGGTGGGCAATTGCTGGAACTGAGGGTTCCTCCCATTTTTAGACCATATAGGGTAACTTCCTGATGTTGCTGTGGCATTTGTAAACTGTCATGGTGCTGGTGGGAGTGTCTTTTAGCCTGCTAATGCATTATGGTTAGTATATAATGAGCAGTGAGATTGGCTGGAGGTCACTCTTGTTGCCTTCTTGGCTTTGGTGGGTTTCAGCTGGCTTATTTACTGCAACCTGTTTTATCAGCATGGTCTTTATGACCTGTATCTTGTGCTGACGTCCTATCTCATCCTGTGACTTAGAACACCTAACGTCCTGGGAAGGCAGCCAGTAGGTCTCAGCCTCATTTTATCCAACCCCTATTCAAGATGGAGTTGCTACGATTCAAATGCCTCTGACAACATGGCAAAAGGTGTGGATTCACGGAAAAGGGGAGATTTGTGGTCGTTCTCTCTCTTTTTTCCTTGGTACCTGGCCTGGCAGCATTTGGGGATACAAATGAGACATGGGAAGGTCCAGAGGACAACGGATTTGCTGACTTCTCTCCTCCCCCTCACTGGGATGAACTGGTGTTGCTTTGACTAGTCACACTTCAGTGTGTTGTGAAAAAATATTCACTGTACTTTTTCTTTACTTCATTGTATCTCATGATAATATTAATGATAATATAATTTACAGTTGTCTGGGTCTCGAAAGACTACAAGGCATTTATTGTCTTACTGTTCCTCATATTACCCTGCAAAGCATGCAGAGGGGGGAGTGAGCCCATGATGATATATAATTAATAACAACAGCAACAATAGCAGCTGGCAGTTCATCAGCTCTTGCTTTGTTCCAGGCACTGATGAACAAAACGGACTCATTTAAGACAGACTAATTGCTCATCACTGGGGCTCTGGAATCAGAATCTGCCTAGGAACCTCAGGGGGTCTGCTTCACAGCTGTGTGGACTGGGGCAACTTACTTAACCTTTCTGTATTCATTTCCTAAAGCTGCTGCAACAAATCACCACCAACTTGGTGGCTTAAAACAACAGAAATTTATTCTCTCCCACAGTTCTGAAGGTTAGAATGTAGAGACCTCATGATAAGTAAGCAACAAGGAGGAAGGGGCCCCAGGTTGGGGAGGGCCCCAGAGGGGAAGAACAATGAAAAATTGTTCTGAGAGACCAGCTCATCACAAATAAACTGCAGGCACCACAACTTCATTCTGCAGGTAGCCCCTCTGGCACAACCCATAAAACTTCCCTCCAGCCCCTGCCTCTTTGCAGACAGCCCCTTCTCTGCTGTGCTGCCCATTGCTTGATTGGTCTTTCTTTTCTTTTCTTTTCTTTTCTTTTCTTTTTTCTTTTCTTCTCTTTTTCTTTTCTTTTCTTTTCTTTCTTTCTTTCTTTCTTTCTGTCTCTCTCTCTCTTTCTTTCTTTGTGTCTTTCTTCTTTCTTTGTGTCTTTCTTCCTTCTTTCTTTCTTCTTTCTCTTTATTCTTTCTTTCTTCTTTCTTCTTTTTCTTTCTCTCTTTCTTTCTTTTTCTTTCTTTCTTCTTTCTTTCCTTTTTTTTTTTTTGAGACTGAACCCAGGCTGGAGTGCAGTGGCATGACCTTAGCTCACTACAACCTCTGCCTCCCTGTTTCAAGTGATTCTCATTCCTCAGCCTCCTGAGTAGCTTGGATTACGGGCGCCCACCATCACACCTGGCTAATTTTTGTACTTTTATCAGAGACAGGGTTTCACCATGTTGGCCAGGGTGGTCTTGAACTCCTGATCTCAAGTGATCCACCTGCCTCAGCCCCCCAAAGTGCTGGGATTGCAGGCATGAGCCACCGCACCCAGCCCCATTGCTTTCTTGTAATGTATCTTTATACTGTCTCTAATAAATCTGCTTTTCTTTACCTACAACTGTCTTGGTAAATTCCTTTACCACTCATGCCACTGGGCCCAGCTAGTCACTACCTATGATATAGAAGTCCTCTCTTTATAAGAACACTAGTCATAATGGAGTAAGGGTCCACTCTGTGTTGGTATTAATCCACCCAACTTAACTAATTATGTCTGCAATGACCCAATTTCAAATAAGGTCCCGTTTTAAGGTTCATGGGTTTTGGGAGGACACTAGCCAACTCGGTACACTCTCAACGACTTGTTTCTTTCCTTTTCCATCTATGAAATGGTGCTGTTAATAGGTTCTATGTTAGAGGATTGATACGAGGACTGGGTAAGAAATGGCTGGACAGCTCTTGGTTCAGTCTGTCACACTGAAAGTGCTCATCATATAGAAACTGTCATAATCACTGTCAACATCATCTCCACTTTGTAGTTGAAGAAACCAGATCCCGAGAGGGAAAGTTGGTTGTGCTCCTCTGTGTGATGGAGCCAAGTTTTCTAATTCCTGAGCCAGTATGGCATGCATACAGTAGATGCTTAATAAATGTTCCATGACAACGTAAACCAAAATTAATATTTGAAGCCCCTCAACCAATGGAATGGACCTCTCCTCTCAGGCAAGGCATCCCTAAACTATCCTGATGGGAAGTGGGGTTGGACGTGCCTCATTACACCCTCCTCCTTTGGGAATTCAGGCACAGCTGACCAGCTTTTAAAGACATTAAAACAGAGACCTTAAGGCCGATAAAGCAGACTCTCGGCAGCAATGAGATACCAACATGACAGATAGCAGGCCTTAGGAGAAATCAAAGCATTTTGCCCGAAAATATATTTCTTTGACATATATTGAAATGGCCTTGCAAAGCGGTCTCTTGTGGGGAAAACCTTCCCTTTCTAGGAATTTTCCTGATCGAGGAGAGAATTAACTAAAAGTCTGCCACTTTTTAAAGTCTAATAAGAAACATTTTTTTTTTTTGAGACGGAGTCTCACTTTGTCACCCAGGCTGGAGTGCAGTGGTGCCATCTCTGCTCACTACAAGCTCCGCCTCCCGGGTTCACGCCATTCTCCTGCCTTAGCCTCCCAAGTAGCTGGGACTACAGGCGCCCACCACCACGCCCGGCTAATTTTTTTTTGTATTTTTAGTAGAAATGGGGTTTCACTGTGTTAGCCAGTGAATCCGCCCTGGTTCTTGACCTCGTGATCCGCCCACCTCGGCCTCCCAAAGTGCTGGGATTAGAGGCATGAGCCACCGCGCCTGGCCAAGAAACATTTACAATTTAGTCTCTCTGAAGCCTGCAGCCTGGAGGTTTCATCTGCCTAACAAAAACCTTGGTCTTCACAATCCCTTGTCTTAGCCCCGACACTTTTTTCCATTGATTCCAGGTCTTTAGATAAACTCTTTCAACCAATTGCCAATCAGGAAATCTTCGAATTCACCTATGGCCTGGAAGCACCCCCTATTGCCCTTGCCACCCCTCTCTCCACTTGAAGTTGTCCCCACTTTCCGGACAGAATCAATATAAATCTTACATGTATTGACTGATGACTTATGTCTTCCTAAAACATGAAATCAAGCTGTAGCCTGACCACCTTAGGCACATAAGTTTGACCACCCAATGGGTTCTCAGTTTGACCACCCAATGGGTTCACCTTGCCTGCTGCCTAGACAGAGCCAATTTCTCAAGACAGGAGAATTGCAACAGAGAAAGAGTAATTCTTGCAGAGCTGGCTGTGTGGGAGACCGGGGTTTTATTGTTACTCAAATCAGTCTCCACAAGCATTCGGGGATCAGAGTTTTTAAGGATAACTTGGTGGGTTGGGTAACAGCTAGCCAGGAGTGCTGATTGGTTAGGTAGGAGATAAAATCATAGGGAATTGAAGCTGTCCTCTTGCACTGAGTCAGCTCATGAGTGGGGGCCACAAGTTTAGATGAGCCAGTTAATCGATCCGGTGGTGCCAGCTGATCCACCAAGTGCAGGGTCTGCAAAATATCTCAAGCACTGATCTTAGGAGCAGTTTAGGGAATGTCAGAATCTTGTAGCCTCCAGCTGCATGACTCTTAAACCGTAATTTCTAATCTTGAGGCTAATTTGCTAGTCCTACAAAGGCAATCTAATCCCTAGGCAAGAAGGAAGTTTGTTTTGGGAAAGGGATGTCATCGTCTTTGTTTTAAACTATAAACCATAATAAGTTTCTCCTAAAGTTAGTTCAGCCTACGCCCAGGAATAAGCAAGGACAGCGCGGAGGTTGGAAGCAAGATGGAGTGGGCTATGTCAAATTTCATTCACTATCTCAGTGACAATTTAGCAATGGCAGTTTCATCAGGACCTTCTGAGGCTGTGTCATGGGCATATCTTTAACCCTGGCAAAATAAACTTCTAAGATGATTGAGACCTGTCTTACGTACTTTTTGGTTTACAGCAACAATCTGAAATCCAGTGGGTATGGAGCCCTGTGATCACTCAGGTTTGGAACCTAGAGGCCTAGAATGCAAGCCCTCTGACTATGAGAGCTTTCCACCTCTATCCCTGCTCCCTGGCTCTTCTCTGCCTTTAAAACCAGCTTTTTATTCCACTGCTCTCTGCTGGGGGTTAGGGCTGACACACCTGGATAATAATGTTTGCTACTAATTTTGCAAATGGGATTCCATTAATTAATCAGCCTGTTGCTGGCAGCTGCCTGGCTGGAATTCTTTCAGCAGCTGGCTTTTTGGCTGTTAAAATGCCACAGGGACTTGTTGCTTAATGCATTTTCCCAGGGAGTTTGTTCTGTCAAGAAGGCTTTGCCAAAACAGAGAAAGCCAAAACTCCTGTTAACGAATTGCACCTAATCTTATCTCCATGTGGGCTTCACTAGCTGATTCCTCCTGGGAGTTCAGGAAGCTTGTGGGAACATGTATGTATGCACTGGAAGCGGGGGTGAGGTCTGCTGGCATAATGTGGGCAAGTTTGGGCAGAGCTGGGCCCAAGCAGGTTGTGGTAGAGATAGAGGTCAGCTCAGAGGTCAGCTCAGATGGGGCTGTTTGGCTCTTGTCCTAGCACCCATCTGTACCACCCTCCCACCATGGCCTCAGTTCTATTCTCTGTCATTTCCCCCATACACAAGCCACTGGATCAGACTAAGGTCTCAGGAAACAGGCACAAAACAGACATGGCCACTGAAATCTTGGCTCAAACAGGGGATAAGGCAAACATAACCTCCCTAATTAAGTCAATGAATGAAAAGACCTTCAGAAAAGAAGGCAGGAACGCAATCTGCTGAGAGGATCATAAAATGTTTTATTGACAGGTGGCATCTGAGTGGGTCTAGAAGGTTGAATGGGAATTCAACGGCTGCTGGCAGAGTTACAAGCATGAGAAAAAGCAGGGAGGTGGGAATCCCAGGGCATATATGAGAAACATTGATTTCAGCCAATTTGGCTGAAAAACAGGGAGTTAGAAGCAACTAGAGAGGCGATAACAAATAATAATAACAATCCCCTCTGAGAAGTCAATCTGTAAATCAACAAGCACTAGAAAATGTCTACAAGCTCATCAGAGTCCCAGTTTCTTAATGTGATGGGTGATCCAGAAGCTATTAGTAAGCCCTCAGCAAGGGTGTCCCCAAGGCTGCGGCTAAAACACACTTCCACCCACAGTCCAGCCCCTGGGACTCCCTCCATTCATCCCATTTCATTTCATCCTCATAGCACCTGAGGAGGTAAGACTATACGCCTACTCTACAGATGGGGAAAGTGAGGCCCAGGATTTTGAGGTGGGCAACAACATGTTCAGGGTCTTGTAGTGTGAAGTGCTAAAAAAAAAAAAAAGGTGAGTAAAGGAGGCAGATTTTTCCAATTAACTTACATTACAGTCTTTTCAGAGTTTTCTTTAATAATTCAATGCATGTGTTCATTGAGGTGCTGGGGATAATAGGGTGACCCCAGGCTAGGAAGGGAACTGACACAGAGCCAATGATTAGAGTAACACAGTGTTGCCATAACTTAGGGAATGGAAGGAGGGATTCCCAATGCCACCATGGAGCTCAAGGATGTCTTCCATGGAAGGTGAAGGCTGACTGAAATCTGAAGGAATCTCATCCTGTGCAGAAAGATGGACAGTGCCAGGAATTACAGGTGGAGGGAACAGCCTGTGCAAAGGCACAGAGACACAAAACACAAATTGACTAGAATGTAAGTTCTGTGAGAACAAGAGCTTTGTCTTCATCAATATGTCCAGGCCCTGGCCATAATAGGTGCTCAATGAATATTGAATACATGAATGAATAAATGTATCAACAACTGAAGTTAATTAACTTTCAGGAAGAGTTCAAACCACAAATTGTTTTAATCTTTTCCAACTTGTGGTTTCACCCATGTCTTGAGGAATCCTCCTTTCCATGCCTTAGGCAGATCCCTGCGTGTCTGTCCCTTCTAATATTAAAAACAGTCACATTTTTGGAAGACTCACTCTATTAAGAAGTTCACTCTAGTCCAAAGCATCCTCCATCCCCAGCTCAGACCCAATTCATGGCTCAAGACCTCACAGTGGGGAAGGGGTAAAGCCTTTCCTTATTCCCCTCCTCTTCCTACTCTGCTGCTTCTGGTGTCCCAGTGTCATGGCATGGGGAGGAGGGATTCGAGGAAAAGTTGCAGTCTTTCATTGAATCAGCTGTCTGCAACGAGCTGCACTGCATTTTGTTTTGCTTGTTTGTTCATTTGTTTGTTTGTTTTTCGAGACAGAGTCTTGCTCTGTTTCCCAGGCCGAAGCATAGTGGCATGATTACAGCTCACTGCAGAACTCCTGGGCTCAGGTGATCTTCTCACCTCAACCTCCCAAGTAGCTGGGATTACAGGCATGCACCACTACCCCCAGCTAATTTTTTGTATATTTTGTAGAGATGGAGTTTCACCACATTGCCCAGGCTGGTCTTGAACTCCTGGGCTCAAGCAATCTGCCCATCTTGGACTCCCAAAGTGCTGGGATTACAGGTATAAGCAAGCACACTTAGCCTGCATTACATTTTGGAAGGGCCATTCTTCATTGTCCTGAACTGTTGCATACATCACAAGATGTCCAGCACCCCTACTCACTAAATACCAAGAGCAACCTCCCAATCACTGGGACAGCAGAAAACACAAACACCCCCTCATGCTGACAAATGCTCCCCAGGGAGTGATATCTGACTCTGAGAACAGAGTCACAGCAGAGGTATTTGCCAAGCTCTCCTGGCTGCCCCCACCTGGTAAAAATGCTAGCTCTTTCTTGAAGCACATTAGGGTTCTATAGAGGCTCCCTGTGGGGACCTTCACAAGCCCGGCCCCCTGAGTTTGGCCTTGCATTATCCAGATGACTTCTCATGATCCTCAGTTCCTGCCTGGGGATACAGACCGTCTCCCTGCTGGGTTTCCCTCACACTGGCAGACAGCCTCTTGGTCGGGATCCATCAAAGGTTTGAGTCAGCTAATTTCTGTGGCATTCACTTGTCCCAGGAGGAGTCACAGATGTGCCAGCTGCCCTGTGGCTGCCCTGTCTTTTCAGCAGCCACAACAAGCTGACTTCATCATCATCTCTCTGCCAGTGAGGGACAGACATCAATCTCTGTCCCTGTGGGTTTTGTCCATTCTCATGCTGTAATAAAGACACACCTGAGACTGGGTAATTTATACAGGAAAGAAGTCTAAAGGACTCACAGTTCCACATGGCTGGGGAGGCCTCACAATCATGACAGAAGGTGAAGGAGGAGCAAAGGCATGTCTTACATGGCAGCAGGCAAGAGAGCTTGTACAGGGGAACTCCCATTTATAAAACCACCAGATCTCCTGAGACTTGTTCACTACCATGAGAACAGTATGGAGGAAACCACACCCATGATTCAATTATCTCCACCTGCCCCTGCCCTTGATACATGGGAATTATTACAATTCAAGGTGAGATTTAGTTGGGGACACAGAGCCAAACCATATCATTCTACCCCTGGCCCCTCCCAAATATCATATCCTCACATTTCAAAACCAATCATGTATTCCCAATGGTCCCCCAAAGTCTTAACTCATTTCAGCATTAACCCAAAAGTCCATATTCCAAAGTTTCATCTGAGACAAGGCAAGTCCCTTCCACTTATGAGTCTGTAAAATCAAAAGCAAGTTAGTTACTTCCTAGATACAATGGGGGTACAGGCATTTGGTAAATACGCTCACTCCAAATGGGAAAAATTGGCCAAAACGAAGGGACTACAGACCCCATGCAAATCAGAAATCCAGCGGGGCAGTCAAACTTTAAAGCTCCAAAATGATCTCTGTTGACTCCATGTCTCACATTCAGGTCACACTGATGCAAGAGGTGGATACCCATGGTCTTGGGCAGCTCCACCCCTGTGGCTTTGCAGGGTACAGTCCCCTCCTGGCTCCTTTCATGGGCTGGCATCAAGTGTTTATGGTTTTTCCAGGCTCATGGTGCAAGCTGTCAGTGGATCTACAGTTCTGGGATCTGGAGGATGGTGGCCCTCTTCTCACAGCTCCAGTAGGCAGTGCCCCAATGGGAACTCTGTGTGGGGACTCTGACCCCATAATTCCCTTCCACACTGCAGTAGCAGAGGTTCTCCATGAGGGCCCCATCCCTGTAGCAAACTTTTGCCTGGACATCCAGGCACTTCCATACATCCTCTGAAATCTAGGCAGAGGTTCTCAAACCTCAATTTTTGTCTTCTGTGCACCTGCAAGACCAACATCACAAGGAAACTGCCAAGACTTGGGGCTTGTGCTCTCTGAAGCCACAGCCTGAGCTGTACCTTGGCCCCTTTTAGCCACAGCTGGAGCAGCAGGGATGCAGGGCACCAAGTCCCAAAGTTGCACACAGCAGGGAGGCCCTGGATTCAGCCCAGGAAAACATTTTTCCCTCTGAGACCTCCAGGCATGTGATGGAAGGGGCTGCCATGAAGGTCTCTGACATGCCCTGGAGACACTTTCCCCATTGTCTTCTCAATTAGCATTTGATTCCTTGTTACTTATGCAAATTTATGAGGCTGATTTGAATTTCTCCCCAGAAAGTGGCTTTTTCTTTTCTATCACATCATCAGGCTGTAAATTTTTCAAACTTTTATCCTATGTCACGTCTTGAATGCTTTGGTGCTTAGAAATTTTTTCTGTCAGATATCTTAAGTCATCTCTCTCAAGATCAAAGCTTAACAGATCTCTAGGGCAGGGGCAAAATGCCACTAGTCTTTTTGCATAGCAAGAGTGACCTTTACTCCAGTTTCCAACAAGTTCCTAATCTCCATCTGAGACCACCTCAGCCTGGACCTTATTGGCATTTTGGCCAAAGTCATTCAAGAAGGCTCTAGGAAGTTCCAAACTTCCTCACATCTTTCTGTCCTCATCTGAGCCCTCCAAACTGTTCCTATCTCAGCCTGTTACCTAGTTCCAGAGTCACTTCCACATTTTTGGGTATCTTTACAGCAGCATTCCCACTACCTAGTACCAATTTACTCTATTAGTCTGTTCTCATGCTGCTAATAAAGACATGCCCAAGACTGAGTAGCTTATAAAGGAAAGAGGTTTAATGGACTTATAGTTCCACATGGCTGGAGAGACCTCACAATCACGGCGGAAGGCAAAGGAGGAGCAAAGGCACATCTTACATGGTGGCAGGCAAGATAATTTGGGCAGGGGAACTCCCGTTTATAAAACCATCAGATCTCCTGAGACTTATTAACTACCACAAGAACAACAGTATGAGGGAAACAGCCTCCAAGATTCAATTATCTCCACCTGCCCCCACTCTTGACACATGGAGATTATTACAATTCAAGGTGAGACTTGGGTGGGGACATAGCCAAACCATATCACTGTGGGTCCCCCAACTCCACTCATATGTGTCAAGTTCCACCAAAACTTCTCCCTCCCCATGCTGCAACCCGGTGCCCACACATGTCTGAAACTTAGCAAACCTGTAGCCAGGGAACCAGATGCCAGTCCCCCTTTCTTACAGGAACCCCCGCCTCAAAGATGATTCTCCTTGAGCCTCACTCACTTAGCTTGGGAAGGAAAAGGGAAAATCCAAGCACTACCTACCTCCATATGTACTCTCCTCTCTACAATGTCTAGTCATCTGTTACAGAGGTTGTTATGGCAGCTGGTGGGAGTTGATAAGACTAAGCCCTGCAAGTGCAGGGCATATCTGGCACCTATCTTGGCACATGGAAAAACAGGTTTTGACCCAATTTCTGAAACAGCTGTGAATGTCTCCTTTCATCTCCTCTTAAAAATGAGTGAATATACACGATGTGTTTGGGGAACTGTAAGAAGTTTCTTGTACCTAGAAGTCAAGTTGCGTATAGAGAAAAGAGTGAATGGGTCAGTTGGAATTCCAAAATGTGTGTACTGTTTATTATGTGCTCAGCTCTGCACTGTGGGCTCCCTATTAATTATCTCATTTAAAATCTAATTTTACAGAGAAAGAAACTAAGACTCAAAGAGGTCAAGTGACTTACCCAAAGTCATCCCAATGAGGTGGTAAAGAGTTGGGCTATGAACCAGGATGGTCTGGGGGCAGCCTTATTCTGAACTCCTGCTCTGATTAAAGTCGGGCTCTAGGAAGATCTATCCCGCTTGACTATAGCTGGGACCACAAACACCCATGGAGAGGCTTAGCCAAAAAACCAGAGGCTTAGTTACCTGAATGTCTATTATACCAACAACCGTCATTCTCAGCCTGCAGGAAGCAACACTGCCAGTTTAATAACAAACTACTCCCTTATAAAACGAGTCCCACTAAGCCATTCTTCCCTCACACATCCTCTCCCTACACATGGGGTCAATATCTCTGTCCTAAGTCTCTTGCTGATGTCTGATTGTCAAATGTTGTCAAATGCAAATCAAATGCAGAGTAAAACTGAGAATCTTTCCAGTGATGCAGGACTTTGGGAAGCCCATAACAGTGATGTCAGGAACTGTTCCCATCACAAGCAACAGTCTGGCCCAGGGAGGATCTGGTGGAGTCAGATCAGTTAATGCAACAAGATGAGGACTTCAACAGGGGGTCTGGGAGTAGAGACACCAAAAGACAAAGATTGTACTGTGAGAATGTAGAAAGGCCATCCGGTATTAAGTTTTTTGCTAAAGTGACTTTTCTGTGTGTGTCGTGACAATCAAGAGGGAGTGAAAGATTTAGTATCAAACTCTCATATAAACTTGTCAGAGTAATTACTCTAAGAGGCCATCTCCAAATAATCAATATCAGATTTATTCTTTCTTCACTTTTAGAATTCATGCAGAGAGGTCATTACAACCTAAAATGTTATTATGTGTTAGTTTCATAATTACTATTTTTCAAAATTGAGTCCCAGTCATATTTTTTTCTCTACTTCCACCTTCTATTTCATTTCAGTCCTTGCTTTAAGGGACTAATAGGATTAGAACGGAGAGAAAAGATTAAGGTTAGAGAGACACAAAAGAGTCAAAGCTTTCATACTTCACCTGTGCCATGACAGAAGCAGTGAAGGTGGGAATGGCAGCTCGTGAGTCGTGTTACCAAAACTTGGTGGACGTGGCATGACTCTGCTGGGTCTGGGGAGGCTTCAGCCATTTCTTTATCCACATATATTCATTGAGTGCCTACCGTATGCCAGGAGTGGCACTGGGAACTCAGAAATGAAAAAGACCTTACACCTCATAATCTATTAGGAGAAGGAGATACACAAATAGGGCATTACTTTTCTTTTCTTTTCTTTTTTTTTTTTTTTTTTTTTTTTTTTTTTTGAGAAGGAGTCTTGCTCTGTTACCCAGGCTGGAGTGCAGTGGCACAATCTTGGCTCACTGCAACCTCTGCCTCTTGGGTTCAAGCTATTCTCCTGCCTTATCCTCCCAAGTAGTTGGGACTACAGGCACATGTCACCACACCTGGCTAATTTTTTGTACTTTTTAGTAGAGATAGGATTTCACCATGTTGGCCAGGCTTGTCTCAAACTCCTAGCCTCAAGCAATCTGCCCACTTCAGCCTCCCAATGTGCTGGGATTTACAGGCGTGAGCCACCACACCACACCAATCATTACTTTATAATGTGATTAGAAAGGAAGAAAGCTAATAGTCAATGTCCAGGGAATTCTGTTGTTAGGGGTTGAATTGTGTCCCTCTCCAAAAGACATATCTTGACCTCGAGTGCCTCAGAATGTGGCCTTATTTGGAAACAAGGTCATTATAGATGTAATTATTTAAAATGAGGTCATATTGAAGTGGCTGGGCCCCTACTCCGATATGACTGGTGTCCTTCATTTTCATTTTTATTTTTTTATTTTTTGAGGCAGAGTCTCACTCTGTTTCCCAGGCTGGAGTGCAGTGGTGCGATCAGCATGCACCAGCATGCTCAGCTAATTTTTGTATTTTTAGTAGAGACGGGGTTTTGCCATTTTGGCCAGGGTGGTCTCAAACTCCTGGGCTCAGCCTCCCAAAGTGCTGCAATTGCAGGCAACAGCTACCTTGCCCAGCTAATATGACTGGTGCCCTTTAAAGAAGAGATTTGTGTGAAGACAGAGACACACAGGGAGATCACCGTGTGATGATGGAGGCAGAGACTGAAGGTGTGCAGCTGCAAGTCATGGAGCACCAAGCAGTGCCAGCAACAGCAGAAACTAACAGAGAGGCATAGAACGGATTCTCTCCTGGAGCCTTCAAGGGAGAGCATGGCCCTTCCAGATCCTTGATTTTGGACTTCTAGTCTTTGAAACTGTGAGACAATACATTCCTGTTGTTTTAAGACACTTAGTGTGTGGCATGTTTTTACAGAAGTCCCAGCAAACTAATGCATATGCTGAATGAAGAAGAAACAAGAGCTTCCTATTTATGCACAAAACATAAATAGAAAGAATTCAAGGCATACCGCTACAAAAAATGGTCAAACCACCAAGGAAGGCAAGATAGGAAGAAACAAATTATCTACAAAACAACCAGAAAACAAATTACAAAATGGCAGTAGTAAATTCTTACTTATCAAGAATTACTTTGAAATTAAATGGATTAAATTCTCTAGTCAAAAGACATAGAGTGGCTAAACTGATTTTTTTAAAAGCACCAACTCTATGCTGCCTACAAGAGACTCACCTCACTTTTTAAGGATACACAGATTAAAAGTAAAAAGATGAAGAAAGATATTCCATGCAAATGGAAACCAAAAGAGAGCAGGGATATCCCATATTTATATCAGAAAAAAGTAAGCAACAAAACTATAAAAAAAGAGGCAAAGAAGGATATTACATGATGATAAAGCAGTCAGTTTATCAAAAGGTCAGTTATCAAAAGGATATAACAATTTTGAATATATTTGCCCCTGACTTAGGGATGCATATATAAAGAAAATGTTTAAGAAACTGAAGGGAGCCCGGGCACAGTGGCTCATACCTGTAATCCTATCATTTTGGGAGGTCAAGGCAGGTGGATCATTTGAGGTCAGGAGTTCGAGATCAGCTTGACCAACATGGTGAAACCCTGTCTCTACTAAAAAATACAAAAAAAAAAAAAAAAAAACACACAAAAAAATTAGCTGGGCATGGTGGCGTATGCCTGTAATCTCAGCTACTCGGGAGGCTGAGACAGGAGAATTATTTGAACCCAGAAGGTGGAAGTTGCAGTGTGTCGAGATTGTGCCATTGCACTCCAGCCTGGGTGACAGAGCAAGACTCCATCTCAAAAGAAGAAAGAAAGAAAGAGAGAAAGAGAGAGAGAGAAAGAAAGAAAGAAAGAAAGAAAGAAAGAGAGAGAGAGAGAGAGAGAGAGAGAGAGAGAAAGAAAGAAAGAAAGAAAGAAAGAAAGAAAGAAAGAAAGAAAGAGAGAAAGACAGAAAGAAAGAAAGAAAGAAGAAGGAAAGAAAGACAGAAAGAAAGAAAGAAAGAAAGAAAGAAAGAAAGAAAGAAAGAAAGAAAGAAAGAAAGAAAGAAAGAAAAAGAAAGAAAGAAAGAAAGAAAGAAAGAAAGAAAAGAAAGAAACTGAAAGGAGACATAGATCTCAATACAATAATAGTAAGGGACTTTAATATCCCACTTTCAACAATCCAGACAGAAAATTAATAAAGGACCTGAAGAAATAGAAAATCTAAACAGATCAATAATGAGTATAAAGATTGAATCAGTAATAAAAAGTCTCCCACTAAAGAAAGACCCAGGACCAGGACCAAGTGCCTTCATGAGTGAATTCTTTCAAATGTTTAAAGAAGAACCAATACCAAGATTTTGCAAACTCTTCCAAAAATATCAAAGAAGAAATACTTCCAAACTCATTTCACAAGGCCAGCATTACCCTGATGCCAACGCCAGACAAAGGCATTACAAGAAAAGAAAATGTTAGGGCGATATATCTAATAAACCAAGATGTAGAAGCCGGGCTCACGCCTGTAACTCCAGCACTTTGGGAGAATTGCTTGAGCCCAGGAGTTCAAGACCAGTGTGGGCAACATAGTGAGACCCTGCTGCTACGGTTTGTTTTTTTTTTAATTAGCTGGGCATGGTGGCACATTCCTGTAGTCTCAGCTACTTGGAAGCTGAGGCAGGAGGATTGCTTGGGCCCAGAAAATGGAGACTGAAGTGACCCATGATTGCACCACTGCACTCCAGCCTGGGTGACAGAGTGAGACTATGTCTCAAAAAATAAATAAATAAATAAATAAAAATAAAATAAAAACAAAAAAAACACCAAAGATGCCAAAATTCTTCACAAAATACTAGCAAATCAAGTTCAACAGCACATTAAAAGAATCATTCACCATGATCAAGTGGGATTTATCTCTGGGATGCAAAGACTGTTCAGCAAATATGATATAGTTTAGATATTTTCCCCTCTCCAAATCTTACGTTGAAATGTAATCCTCAATGTTGGAGGTGGGGCCTGGTGGGAGGTATCTGGATTGTGGGAATAGATCCCTCATGAATGATTTGGGCTTCCCCTTGGTGATAAGTGAGCTCTCACTCTGACTTCACACGAGATCTGGTCATTTAAAAGTATATGACACGCCCCCCCTTGTCCACTTTCTGTTGCTCTCATTTTCACCGTGTGATGTGCCTGCTTACTCTTTGCCTTCCTCCATGATGAGAAGTTTCCTAATGCCTCCTCGGAAGCAAATGCCACTATGCTTCCTGTAGAGCCTGCAGAATCACGAGCCAATTAATTCTCTTTTCTTATAAATTACCCAGTCTCAGGTATGCTTTATAGCAATGCAAGAATGCCCTAATACAATATGCAAATCAATAAATGTGATACATCACATTAACAGAATGAGAAGCAAAAGCCATATAATCATCTCATTAGACGCAGGAAAAGCATTTGGCAAAATTCAACATCGCTTCATGATAAAAACTCTCAACAATTTAGGTATAGAAGGAATAAGCCTCGATACAACAAAAACCATACATGAGGCCGGGTGCGGTGGCTCACTCCTGTAATCCCAGCACTTTGGGAGGCCGAGGCAGGCGGATCGCCTGAGGTCAGGAGTTTGAACCAGCGAGAGAAACCCTGTCTCTACTAAAAATACAAAAATTAGCTGGGCATGGTGTCATGCACCTGTCCTCCCAGCTACTCAAGGATCCATCCTGAGGCAGGAGGATCACTTGAACCCGGGAGGCAGAGGTTGCAGTGAGCCAAGACCCTGCCTTTGCACTCCAGCCTGGGCAACAAGGGCAAAACTCCATCTCAAAAAAAAAAAAAAAAAATGACAAATCTACAGCTAACGTCATACTCAAAGGTGAAAAGTTGAAAGCTTTTCCTCTGTGACCAAGGGCAAGACAAGGATGTTTATTTCCATCACATTTATTCAATGTATACCAGAAGTCCTTGCCAGAGCACTTAGTCAAGAGAAAAAAATAAAAGGCATCCAAATAGGAAAGGGAGACGTAAAATTGTCTGTTTGTTGGTGACATGATTTATACACAGAAAACCCTAATGACTCCACAGACCAAAAAAAAAAACTGTTAGAACTAATAAAGAAATATAGTAAAGTTGTAGGATACAAATATCAACACACAAAAATTAATAGTTTTTATACATTAAAAAACTATCAAAAAATCAAGAAAACAATCCCAGTCACAATAGCTATAAAAATATTAAATACTTGGCCGGGCGCGGTGGCTCAAGCCTGTAATCCCAGCACTTTGGGAGGCCGAGGCAGGTGGATCACGAGGTCAGGAGATCGAGACTATCCTGGCTAACATGGTGAAACCCCGTCTCTACTAAAAATACAAAAAAAACTAGCCGGGCATGGTGGTGGGCGCCTGTAGTCTCAGCTACTTGGGAGGCTGAGGCCAGAGAATGGCGTGAACCCGGGAGGCGGAGCTTGCAGTGAGCCAAGATCACGCCACTGCACTCCAGCCTGGGAGACACAGCGAGACTCCGTCTCAAAAAAAAAAAAAAAAAAAAATTAAATACTTAAGAATAAATTTAAATGAGGTAAAAGATCTGTGCATTAAAAACTATAAAACACTGATGAAAGAAATTGAAGAGCCAGGTACAGTGGCTCATGCCTGTAATCCCAGTTCCTAGGGAGGCAGAGGCAGGAGGATAGCTTGAACCCAGGAGTTGGAGATCTGCCTGGGAAATATAGTGAGACCCTGTTCTCCACAAAAAGAAAAAAAAGAAAAAAAAAAGGAGAAAGAAATTGAAGAAGACACAAACAAATGGAAAAATGTACTGTGTTCATGGATTAGAATAATTAATATTGTTAGGCCAGGTGTAGTGGCTCACACCTGTAATCCCAGCACTTTGGAAGGCCAAGGTGGGCAGATCACCTGAGGTCAGGTGTTCGAGACCAGCCTGAACATGGCAAAATCCCGTTTCTACTAAAAAAAAAAAAAAAAAGAAAAAAAAATTAGCCAAGCCTGGTGGCAGGCTCCTGTAATCCCAGCAACTCGGGAGGCTGAGGCAGGAGAATTGCTTGAACCCAGGAGGTGGAGGTTGCAGTAAGCCAAGATTGCACCACTGCACTCCAGCCTGGGTGACAGAGTGAGACTCCTTCTCAAAAAAAAAAAAAAATTAATATTTTTTAAATGTCCATACTACCCAAAGTGATATGCAGATTCAGTGCAATCCCTATCAAAATTTCAATGTCATTTTTTTACAGAAATAGAAAAAAAATTCCTAAAATTCATATGAAACCACAAAAGACCACAAAAGGCAATTATATTAGTCCATTCTCACATTGCTATAAAGAACCACCTAAGACTGTGTAATTTATAAAGGAAAGAGGTTTAATTGGCTCACAGTTCCAATGGCTGGGGAGGCCTCAGGAAACTTACAATCCTAGTGGAAGGGAGAAGGGGAAGCAAGCACATCTTCACATGGCAGGAGTAAAAAGAGAGAAAAGGGGGAAGTGCAACACACTTTTAAGCAGTCAGATCTTGTGAGAACTCACTATCACAAGAATAGCAAAGGGAAAAATCTGCCCCCATGATCCAATCACCTCCTACCAGATCCCTCTTCTTTTTTTTCTTTTTTTTTTTTTTTTTTTGAGACGGAGTCTCGCTCTGTCGCCCAGGCTGGAGTGCAGTGGCGCAATCTCGGCTCACTGCAAGCTCCGCCTCCCGGGTTCACGCCATTCTCCTGCCTCAGCCTCCCGAGTAGCTGGGACTACAGGCGCCCGCCCCTGCACCCGGCTAATTTTTTCTATTTTTAGTAGAGACGGGGTTTCACCATGGTCTCGATCTCCTGACCTTGTGATCCGCCCACCTCGGCCTCCCAAAGTGCTGGGATTACAGGCGTGAGCCACCACGCCCGGTCCAGATCCCTCTTCTAACATGTGGGGATTACAATTCAACATGGGATTTGGGTGATAACATAGAGCCAAGCCATATCAGCAATCTTGAGCAAAAACAACACATCTGGAAGCATCACACTACCTGATTTCAAACTATATTACAAAGCTATAGTAATCAAAACAACATGTACTGGCATAAGAAGAGAAACATTGCCCAATGGAACAGAATAGAGGATACAGAAATAAATCTATGCCTTTATGGTCAATTTACTTTCAACAAAGGTGCCAAAAACACATGATGAGAAATGAATAGTTTCTTCAATAAAGAGTGTTGAGAAAATTGAATATCCACTGCAGAAGAGTAAAATTTGACTCTTATCTCACACCATATAAAAAAATCAAGTCAAAAAGGTTAAAGACTTAAATGTAAGACATGAAACTGTACAACTGCTAGAATAAAAAGGAGAAAAGCTATGTGACATTGGTCTGAGAAGTGACTTTTTGGATTTGACCCCAAAAGCATGGGCAACAAAAGCAAAAATAGCGTGGGATTGCATCAAACTAAAAAGCTTCTTCAAAGCAAAGAAAATGATGAACAGAGTGAAGAAACAAACTACAGATTGGGAGAAAATGTTTGCAAGCCATGTATCTGATAAAGGGTTAATATCCAAAATATATAAGGAGCTCAAACAGTTCAACAGCAAAGAAAAAGATACTCAGATTAAAAAAATGAACAAAGGACCTGAACATACATTTCTCGAAAGAAGACATACATATGGCCAACAAATACATGAAAAAATACTCAACATTATTAATCATCAGGGAAATGTAAATTAAAATCACAATGAGATATCACCTCACACCTGCGATAATGGCTAATATCAAAAAGAAGAAAGATAACAAATGCTGGTGAAGATGCAGAGAAAAGGGAACTCTTGTACACTTGTTGTGGGAGTGTAAGTTAGTGCAGCCATTATGGAAAACTGTATGGTGGTTCCTCAAGAACTAAAAATAGAACTGCAATATGATCTAGCAATTCCACTTCTGGGTATATATCCAAAGGATTTGAAATCAGTATGTCAAAGAGAGAGCTTCACTCCCATGTTCATTGCAGCATTTTTCACAATAGCCAGGAGATGGAACCCACCTAATTGTCCAACAGATGATTAGATAAAGAAAATGTGGCATATATACACAATGGAATACTATTCAGCCTTCTGGAGGAAGGGAACTCTTTCATTTGCAACATGGATGAACTTGGAGGACATTATCCTAAGTGAAATAAGCCAGGCACAGAAAGACAAACTTCACATGATTTCACTTATATGAGGAAACTAAAACAATCAAACTTACAGAAGCAGAGAATAGAATGGTTGTTACCAGAGGCTAGGGATGGAGAGAATGGGGAGATGTTGGTCAAGTGGTACAAAGTTTCAGCAAGACAGGAGGAATAGGAAGAAATTTTTTTTGAGGCAGGGTCTCACTCTGTTGCCCAGGCTTCAGTGCAGTGATATATCATGGCTCACCACAGTCATAAACTCCTGGGCTCAAATAATCCTCCTGCCTCAGCCTCTCAAGTAGCTGGGACTACAAGCATGTGCCATCACACCCAGCTATTTTTTTTACAGAGACAAGTTCTTGCTATGTTGTTTAATTTATCGATAAGCTGATTCTCAGAGAGAAAAGAAAGGAAAATGGAGTCAGAGATTGACTGCAAAGGGCATGGGGGAACTTTAGACTCTATAAAGTGTTCTAGAACTTGATCGTAGTGGTAGTTTCATGAGTATATACTTTACCAAAACTCATTCAACTATATACTTAATATGGGTAAATTTTATGGTATATATATTATAGCACTGAAAAGGTGCTTTTTTTAAGACAAAATACTTAAACAGACATGGCACTTCATAGAAGAGCCCATATAAATAGCCAGTGAACCCATGAAAAAATGATCAACATCATTCGTCATCAGGAAAATACAAATTATAACCACAAATTATAAATACATTCCCACCAGATTGGCTAAAAGCAAAAGGACAGGTAATACTAAGTGATGGAGAAGATGAGGAGAAACCAGAACTTTTGTACACTGCTAATGAGAATGTAAAATTGTACGACAACTATGGAAAATAGTATCTCTTAAAGCTGTGACCCAGCACTTCCACCCAAGAGACATGAGTGCATGTATCTACCAAAATATATGTATAGAATGTGCATAGAGGTCTTACTGGTAATAGCCAATGGTCAGAAATAGCCCATGTGTCCATCAACAGATAAACAGATGAACGTGTTGGGGTATAACTATTCAAAGGAATACTAGACAACAATAAAAAGGGAATGAATTGTTCATACATGCAACAACATAGATAAATCTCAAAAAGTATATTGAATGAAAGAAGCCAAATACCAAAATGTATGTGCCATTTGGGTCATTTATATGAAGTTCTAGAACAAGCAAGACTAAGTGATGGTGTTAAAAATTAGATCAGTGTTTGTTTCTGGATAGTATATGTATAGACTAAAATGATGCATGAATTCCAGCATTTTCGGGGGCCAACGCAGGGAGATTGCTTGAGCCCAGGAGGATCACTTGAGCCCAGGAGTTCAAGATCAGCTTGGGCAACATAGTGGGATCCTATCTCCAAAAAATAAAAAAAATAAAAAAATAAAAAATAAAAAGCATGAAGAAAACTTCTGGGGTACTGGAAGGGTTTTATATCTTGGTCTGCATGGTAGTAGTAGTATGTAGATATAGACATATGAATGTATACATATACAATATGTCATGCTGTGCAATTTATTTTTACTTATTTATTTTTGTACTTCATTGAGCACCTCAATTTTAAAAGTCCAATTTTTAGAAGTGGGTAAAGCTAGGAGAGAAAGTGGAAGAAGTAGTGGGAGCTGTCTTCACTGAGTTGCTGGCTCAAGTCACAAGCCTCTCCAAGGGAGATGGAGAAAGTAGCCAGTGAGGTCCACGACTGACTCTCCAAAATGGCTGTTATTGGAGAGGAGGGAGCCAGGCATGAGGAGGGGCAGCCAGTTGGATGAGAAGAAAGTCCAGATAAAGTGTATGCCAGGGAAGCAATAGACAGGGAGACTTTTCAAACAGGTTAGTGATGTTGAATGCAACGCAGTGATCTAGAAGGATAAGGGCAAACATCAATATCTCAGATATTGTCCTATGAGAATCTCTGAGGTGCCTTCCACCAACACCTTCATATTCCCCTGGTGGGAGGTAGCCTCGTCCTGCCTTCCTCAAGGGCAATTTGGAATGTATCAATGCTTAAA
Source organism: Macaca mulatta (assembly GCF_049350105.2). Classification (NCBI taxonomy): domain Eukaryota; kingdom Metazoa; phylum Chordata; class Mammalia; order Primates; family Cercopithecidae; genus Macaca; species Macaca mulatta. Next base: position 163,482,881 of record NC_133412.1, read on the forward strand.
AAAAAAAAAAAAAAAAAAGGCTAGGTGCAGTGGCTCATGCCTGTAATCCCAGCACTTCGCAGGGCCAAGGCGAGTGGATCACTTGAGGTCAGGGGTTCGAGACTAGCCTGACCAACGTGGCGAAACCCCGCTTCTACTAAAAATACAAAAAATTAGCCAAGAGTGGTTGTGGGTGGCTGCAGTCCCAGCTACTCAGGACGCTGAGGCAGGAGAATCGCTTGAACCTGGGAGGCAGAGGTTGCAGTGGGCCAAGATTGTACCACTGCACTCCAGCCTGGGCAACAAGAGCCAGACTCTGTCTCAAAGAAAAGAAAAAAAAAAATGCTAACTTTGACTCACTCATTCTACTTCTAGAAATTTTTCCTACAGAAATTACTAAATGTGGGCACAAAGCTTTCTGTACATGGAATGCAATAAAATAACATAATTTGTGCTGAGCGTTTTGCAGGTATTATCTCATTTTATCATCAGAAAAGCTCAGTTAGATCAATGCTGATTTTATACCTATGTTTAAAATGAGGAAACTGAGGCATAAGGGGGTTGAGTAACTAATTAAAGACACACTGTATGTAGGAAAGTTTGGATTTTAGCTCTGATCTTTCTGACACAGAGTCTCTGCTCTCAAATGTGAAAGCAGTATAAATGTCAAAAAATATAAGCTTAGTATAAATTATGGTATATCCAACAGCCAAAGTATTGCTTTATCATATATTCTTTCCCACTGGAAGGTCAGATTTGTTGAGGACAGGGACTTTGTCTGGCTTTTTCCTCAATGCTTAAAACAGTGCTTGGCACACAGTAGACTTTCAAAAAATATTCGTTAGCCTACATAATAAAATATTGTGGGTTTTTTTCTTCTTTGAGAAAGAGCTGAAACTGTGGAAAAACAGACACACAGACACTCTTATCATGCAAGTGATTGACCTTCAATGAAAGGTGCATGCACAGCCTTGCCAGGTATCTATTGTTAAAGTGGGGGCATTGATTGGAAAAGAATGGGACGTGGCAACTTGGAATGGGGATGTGTGGGAGGACCCTGATGAAGCTGGGGACACTGAGTTTATAAACTCTGATGAAACTTTCTTACCAGAAAAAACAGCTTCCACACCCCCAGTAGTGACAACATCCCCTCCACAATCCATGCTGCTATCAGCCTTTCCACCTTTGTCTGAGGAGATAAACCCTGTGCTGCCTGAGGCAACAGTGATGGCCTCTCCTGAGGCAGTTGCCAGGTTGATTACGATAATATTAATTCTCCTCAGGAGCCACCCCCAACACCCCTGTCTGCTTCTAGACCTACAACTAGGCTAAAGTCCTGTCGGGCCCCTAGAGGTGAGGTTGAGAGTATGGCCCAAGAGGAGGTGTGCAACACTCAAAAAGAACTGCTCGAGTTTTTTGATTTATATAAGCAGAAATCTGGAGGACAGGCATGGGAATGGAAATTAAGGGTGTGGGAAAATGGTAGAAGGAACATAGAGTTGGATCAGGCTGAATGTATTGATTTGGGCCCACTGAGTAGGGTGTCTGCATTTAATGCTGCAGCTTGGGGAGTTAAAAAAAAAAAAAAAGGTTCTAATAGGTTGTTTGCTTAGTTAGCTGAAATATGGATTAAAAGATGGCCCACTGAGAGTGAGCTGGAAATGCCTGGTCTCCCTTGGTCTGATGTAGAGGAAGGGATCCAAAGGCTTAGGGAGATTGGGATGGTGGAGTGGATTAGTCGCTTTACACCTACTCATCTCAACTGGGAGGGTCCAGAAGATATAACCTTGACCAACGCTTTGCAAAACAGATTTGTGAGGGCAGCACCTGCATCTTTGAAGATCCCTGTAATTGCTCTTCTCTGTACGTCAGATCTAAGTGGGAATCACAGGCCCTCAACTACAAAATTTAAATGCAATAGGAATAATTGGATCCCGAGGTGACTGGGGCCAAGTGGCAGCACTCAACTGTTAAAAGTAAAGTGGGCGTAGCTACCGTAATGGACAGCAGAGACAAAGCAGCAATCCAGAATAGTCTCACTCATGTGGCACTGCCTAATTAATTATGGTGTTCCTAGAAGTGAACTTGATAGGAAGCCTACTGCATTCCTACCTAATTTATATAAGCAGAAAACTTCCAGGTCGAATGAACAAAAGACTAATTTGAATTATAAAAACAGAGAATCATGGCCCCTCAATCAATTTCCAGACTTGAGCCACTTTACAGACCCAGAACCCCTTGAACAAATGGGGAGGCTGGGTCCCCTTGAGGAAGGACCCCACCACATTATTGACAATTTATGCTGTTAATCTTTCTCCATCCTTCCCCAAGGAGACCTCCAGCCTTTTACCAGGGTAACTGTGCACTGGGGAAAGGGGAATGATCAGACACTTCGGGGACTACTGGACACTGGCTCGGACTGACGTTGATTCCAGGGGAACCAAAATGTCACTGTGGTCCTCCAGTTAAAGTAGGGGCTTATGGAGGTCAAGTAATTAATAGAGTTTTAGCTCAGGTTAGACTTACAGCGGGTCCAGTGGGTCCAGTGGGTCCCCGGACTCATCTGATGGTCAGTTCCCCAGTGCCAGAATACATAACTGGCATTGATACACTTAGCAGCTGACAGAACCCCCACATTGGCTCCCTGACTAGGAGGGTGAGGGCTATTATGGTGGGAAAGGCCAAATGGAAGCCATCAGAGCTGCCTTTACCTAAAAAAAAAATAGTAAATTGGCTGGGCGCAGTGGCTCACGCCTGTAATCCCAGCACTTTGGGAGGCCGAGGCAGGCAGCTCACGAGGTCAGGAGTTCAAGACTAGCCTAGCCAACACAGTGAAACCCTGTGTCTACTGAAAATACAAAAAATTAGCCAGGTGTGGTGGTGGGAGCCTTTAATCCCAGCTACTCGGGAGGCTGAGGCAGTTGAATTGCTTGAACACGGGAGGTGGAGGTTGCAGTGAGTGGAGATAGTGCCACTGCACTCCAGCCTGGGCAACAGTGCGAGACTCTGTCTCAAAAAAACAAAAAAGTAGTAAATCAAAAACAAAATTGCATCCCTGGAGGGACTGCAGAGATTAGTGCCACCATCAAGGACTTGAAAGATGCAGGGGTGGTGATTTTTACCACATCCCCCTTCAACCCCCCCATTTGACCTATGCAGAAGACAGATGGATCTTGGAGAATGACAGTGATTAATTGTAAGCTTAACCAAGTGGTGACTCCAATTGCAGCTGCTGTACTGCTGTACCAGATGTGGTTTTATTGCTTGAGCAAATTAACACATCTCCTGGTACCTTGTTTGCAGCCATTGACTTGGCAAATGCTTTTTTCTCCATTCTTGTCCGTAAGGCCCACCAGAAACAATTTACCTTCAGCTGGCAAGGCCAGCAATATACCTCTACTGTCCTATCTCAGGTGTATATCAACTCTCTGGCTTTGTGTCATAATCTTATTCAGAGAGAACTTGATCATTTTTCATTTCCACAAGATATCACAGTGGTCACTGATGACATTACACTTATTGGATGCAATGAGCAAGAAGTAGCAAACACACTGGACTTACTGGTGAGACATTTGTATGTCAGAGGATGGGAAATAAATCCGACAAAAATTCAGGGACTTTCTACCTCCATAAAATTTCTAGGGGCCAAGTGGTGTGGGGCCTGTCGAGATATTCCTTCTAAGGAGAAGGATAAGTTGCTGCATTTGGCCCCTCTTACAACCAAGAAAGAGGCACAATGCCTAGTGGGCCTATTTGGATTTTGGAGGCAACACATTCCTCATTTGGGTGTGTGACTCTGGCCCATTTATCAAGTGACTAGAAAGGCTGCCAGTTTTGGGTGGGGTCCAGAACAGGAGAAGGCTTTGCAACAGGCCTAGGATGCTGTGCAAGCTGCTCTGCCACTTGGGCCATAGGACCCAGCAGATGCAACGGTGCTTGAGGTGTCAATGGCAGATAGAGATGCTGTTTGGCACTTTTGGCAGACTCCCCTAGGTGAATCACAGTGGAGACCTCTAGGATTTTGAAGCAAAGCCCTGTCATCTTCTGCAGATAATTATTCTCCTTTTCAGAGAAAGCTCTTGGCCTGTCACTGGGCTTTGCTGGAAACTGAACGTTTGACTCTGGGTCATCAAGTCATGTGACCTGAACTGCCTATCATGAACTGGGTGCTTTCTGACCTATCTAGCCATAAAGTGGGTCAGGTACAGCAGCATAACACCATCAAATGGAAGTGGTATATACGTAATTGGGCTTGAGCACAAGCCCTGGCTGAAGGCACAATTAAGTTACATGAGGAAGTGGCTCAAATGCCCATTGTCTCCATTCCTGCCACCTGCCTTCTCTCCCCCAGCCTGCACCGATGGCCTCATGGGGAGTTCCCTCTGATCAACTGACAGAGGAAGAGAAGACTAGGGCCTGGTTCACAGATGGTTCTGCCTAATATGCAGGCACCACCGGAAAGCTGCAGCACTACAGCTCCTTTCTTAGGACATCCCTGAAGGACAGCAGTGAAATGAAGGGAAATCTTCCCAGTGGGCAGAACTTCGAGCAGTGCGCTGGTTGTGCACTCTGCATGGAAGGAGACATGGCCAGATGGGCGATTATATACTGATTCATGGGCTGTAGCCAATGGTTTGGCTGGATGGTCAGGGACTTGGAAGAAGCATAACAAGGAAATTTGGGGAAGAGGTATGTGATGGACCTCTCTGAGTGGTCAAAACTTGTGAAGCTATTTGTATCCCATGTGAGTGCTCACCAATGGGTGACCTCAGGAGAGGTGGATTTTAATAATCAAGTGGATGGGATGACCCGTTCTGTGGACACCACTCAGCCTCTTTCCCCAGCCACCCCGTCATCACCCAATGGGCCCGTGAACAAAGTGGCTATTGTGGCAGGGATGGAGGTTATGCATGGGCTCAGCAACATGGACTCCCACTCACTAAGGCTAACCTGGCTACAGCCACTACCAAGTGCCCAATTTGCCAGCAGCAGAGAGCAACACTGAGCCCTCAATATGGCACCATTCCGTGGGATGATCAGTCAGCTACCTGGTGGCAGGTTGATTATATCGGACCTCTTCTATCGTGGAAAGGGCAGAGGTTTATCCTCACTGGAATAGATGCTTACTCCAGATATGGCCACATACGGGTTTGCCTATCCTGCACACAATGCTTCCAAGGCTACCATCTGTGGACTCATGGAATGCCTTCACAACCATCACGATATTCCAACGGAATTGCCTCTGACCAAAGCACTCACTTTATGGCTAAAGAAGTGCAGCAGTGGGCTCATGCTCATGGAATTCACTGGTCTTACCCTGTTCCCCATCATCCTGAACCAGCTGGATTGATAGAACAGTGGAATGGCCATTTGAAGTCACAATTACAATGCCGACTAGGTGACAATACTTTGCAGGGCTGGGGCAAAGTTCTCCAGAAGGCCATGTATGCTCTGAGTCAGTGTCCAATATATGGCATTATTTCTCCCATAGCCAGGATTCACACATCCAGGAATCAAGGGGTGGAAGTGGAAGTGGCACCACTCACCATCACCGCTAGTGATCGACTAGCAAAATTTTCCTTATTAAGGAGTTTAATACTCCTTAATAAACTCCCCTTTGTGTGTGTGTGTGTATACACACATTCTATTAGTTCTGTCCCTCTAGAGAACCCTAATACAGATGGGCTTACTGGGACATAACCCCGTCGTAAGTTAAGGGGCATCTGTATACCTAACATAGTACGGAAAGGGGAGCGGGGAGAAAAAGCTTCTATGGGAAGAACGAATGGGTTTCTTTAGAAAAGACACAACGGTTTATAGGAGAACAAATGGGAAATAGAAAAGTCTGATTGTTTATGGAGGAGTGAGTGTCTTTCCATTTTCTTCACACCCATGAAACTCCCCCAGAGTGGGGATTTTTGGTAGGTTTACTCTTGGTCTCTATCCTGGGAGTAGGCCCACCCATGAGAAAGGAATTTCTGGCAGCTTCGTTTCCCAGAAGTTGCTGCTTTTAGTCAGATAAGGGAAGTTCCAAAAGGGCTTCTTTCTGCATCTGTTGACTCTCAAATGTCTTCATATAATCTTAGTAATAAATTAAAATAATCTTCATATCAATTCTGGGGTTCTGAGTAGTCCCCACTGTGTTTAAGCTGAGATCTGAAAGTTAAGCAGGAGGAAGCCAGGCAGAAATGTCTCCAAGCAAAAGTTGTACCTCCCCACCCAGGGCTGGCTGAGGCATTGAGTAGCTGGATGGGAAGTGGAGTTGAAGATACATCCCAATCGGCTGGGCGCAGTGGCTCACACCTGTAATCCCAGCACTTTGGGAGGCCGAGGTGGGCAGATCACCCGAGGTCAAGAGTTCAAGACCAGCCTGACCAACATGGAGAAATCCCGTCTGTACTAAAAATACAAAATTAGCCAGGCATGGCAGTGCATGCCTGTAATCCCAGCTACTCGGGAGGCTGAGGCAGGAGAATCACTTGAACCTGGGAGGTGGAGGTTGCAGTGAGCCAAGATCGCGCCATTGCACTCCAGCCTAGGCAACAAGAGCAAAACTGTCTCAAAAAAAAAAAAAAAAAAGATACATTCTAATCCTAAAACTCTGGATTTCCTTGAGACAGAAAGGAGATGAGAATTAAAATTGGGGCTCAACATTAGGCTTGGAGCCAGAATGTCTGAGTTAGACCTGACTGCCCATCAGCTGTGTGGTCCCAGACAGGTGATTTAATGTCTCTGAGCCCCAATTTCTCATCTGCAAAATGGGAGTGACACACCAACCTCAAAGCACCGTTGTGAGGTCGGATGAGCCGGTCTAAGAGAGCAGACAGCGGGCATTCAGCAAGTTTAAGTGGAATCTGAAGTCTGGCTTTAGCTCATCTCTTGATATCAAGCGCCCAAGGCAGGTTGGGGGTGGGGGGCCTGGGGTCCGAAGACATGGAGTGGTCTGGCTCCAGTCTGGCAGTGCCAGTCTCTCTCCAGCACGGGTGGCCAGGTGGAACCTGGATAGAGGGAGGGAGGGTGAGCCTGCAGACTGCAGAAGCAGCCCTGAAGACCAGGCTGTGAGGAGAATAGAGGCCAAATACCAGGCTTCTCGGCCAAAGAGCTCAAGGGCCACGGTGAGAAAGAGCAGGCCAGCCCCGGGAGTGGGTGGGCAAGGAGCGTCGGGTCCGAGAGCGCCCAGGGCGGTTGGAGGCTCCAGGGGCAGACACGTGCTCCACAGTGCGCTTCCTACCCGGGGAGGAACCGGCCCCTGCAAGGTATTTGGTTTGTGGCGCCCTCTGCTGGTGAATGTCTGAACTGCATGCACCTGTGAGAACCCGAAAAAATTCGTTCCTTCTTCACAGGACGCACTCAAGACAGTCACAGGCAGCCTGGGCTCTAAAGCTGAGTTTAGTTTTGGTGGCAGATTACCAAGCCTCAGGTCATTTTACCCAAACACTTCAGTTGAAAAAAATCTTTTAACAAACTTGCCTGCCGGGCACTGTTTTAATTACATTACAAATGCCACCTGAAGTTATGTGAGTAGGGTCTATTAGTATACCCATTTTACAGATGAGGACACTGGCGCCGGGGCTCACATGCTGACATGCCATGCCAGCGGCAACCGGGGGGCACCCAGGAAACCCGGCCACAGGGCGCCTGCACTTCACCATTCCAGTACCTGCCCCTCTTTTATATATATATATATATATATATATATATATATATATATATATATATATATATATAAAACAGCTTAATTGAGTTACAATTCACATACCATACAATTCACCCACTTAAACCCCACAACTCAGCGGTTTTTAGTGTGGTCACAGGTGTCTGCAGCCATCACCAGAGTACATTTTAGAGCATTTTAATACTCCCCAAAAAAGCCCCTTACCCATTTGCACTCACTCCCCGTCCCCTCCTTCCTACCCCCAGAAAACCACTAATCTTTCTTCTTTCTTTCTTTCCTTCTTTCTCTTTCTTTCTTTCTTTCTTTCTTTCCTTTCTTTCCTCTTTCTTTCTTCTCTTTCTTCTTCCTTTCTTTACTCTTTTCTTTCTCTTTCTTTCTTCCTTCTTTCCCTCCCTCCCTTCCTCTTTCTTTCTTTCTTTCCTTTCTTTCTTCCTTCCTCCCTCCCTTCCTTCTTTCTCTCTCTCTTTCTTTCTTTCTTTCTTCTCTTTTTTCTTTCTTTCTTCCTCAAAGTGTCTCTCTGTTGCCCAGGCTGGAGTGCAGTGGTGCAATCACAGCTCACTGCAGTCTTGACCTCCCAGGCTCAAGTGCTGCTCTCGCCTTAGCCTCCCAAGTAGATGTGTCCAAAGGCACACGCCAGAACACACAGCTAAGTTTCGTATTTTGTAGAGATAAGATTTCACCGTGTTTCCTAGGCTGGTCTCAAAATTTTGAGCTCAAGGGATTTGCCTGCCTTGGCCTCGCAAAGTGCTTGGATCACGGCATGAGCTACCATGCCTAGCCCACCAACCTACTTTCTGTTCTCTATGACTTCACTTAATCTGAACGTTTCGTATGAATGGGAGCAAATAGTATGTGCTGTTTGGTGACTGACTTCTTTCATGTAACGCAATATTTTCAGGGCTCATTCATGTAATATATGCATCATACCTCACTCCTTTCATGTCTGAATAATATTCCCATGTATGGATATACCACATTGTGTTTCACATTCCTCAACTGATGAACAGTTGGGTTGTTTGCACTCTTTTGCAATTATGAATAATACTGCTATAAAATTTCATATACAAGTTTTGGGGGGACATATGTTTTCAATTTTCTCAGGTATGTACATAGGAGTGGAATTTCTGGCTCATATGGTAATTATGTTTAACCTTTTGAGAAACTTCTAGACTGTTCCCCTCATTATTCTTTTTAAAGGTAAGAACACTGAGTAAGGCCCCCAGATTCTCCTCCTACTTTCCCCACCCACCTCCAACCCCCAGCAGTCTGGGGAGGGAGAAACTTCCTGCTTACTATGGGTGGTTTCTGTCGAATCTGCTTTCTATGTCCTGAGGTCTCCCTGAAGCTTATGAAAGTCAAGAGCAGGTCATGGTAGCTCACGCCTGTAATTCCAGCACTTTGGGAGGCCGAAGTGGGTGGATCATGGGGTCAGGAGATTGAGACCATCCTAGCTAACATGGTGAAACCCATATCTACTAAAAATGCAAAAAATTAGCCAGGTGTGGTGACACATGCCTGTAGTCCCAGCTACTTGGGAGGCTGAGGCAGGAGAATCACTTGAACTCGGGAGGCAGAGGTTGCACTCCAGCCTGGGCAACAGAGCAAGACTCTGTCTCAAAAAAAAAGAAAGAAAAAAGAAGAAGAAGAAAGTCAAGAGCAGAGACTCCCTGTCCTCTGCTTGGTGCCAACCTCCCCATCCCTTCCTGCAGCAATGAGTCCAGGACAGCCCAGCTGAATGGAGGAGATGGCAAAGAGCAAAAGAAGATGTTGGAGAAACAGGCGTTGGTGAGTATTTAGAGGTGATTATCCCACCACGCCACCTAATGGGGGAACAACATGAACAAAGAGCAAAGGCAGGCTGGGTGCAGTGGCTCACACCTGTAATCCCAGCAATTTGGGAGGCCGAGGCAGGCCAATCACTTGAGGTCAGGAGTTCAAGACCAGCCTGGGCAACATGGTGGTATCCTGTCTCTACTAAAAATACAAAAATTGGCTGGGCATGGTGGCAGGTGCCTGTAATCCCAGCTACTTAGGTGACTGAGGCAGGAGAATCACTTGAACCCAGGAGGCGGAGGTTGCAGTGAGCAGAGATCGAGGCACTGCACTCCAGCCTGGGCCAGAGTGAGACTCTATCTCAGAAGGAAAAAAAAAAGAACAAAGGCAGGAATGGAGCAGGAGAAGATATAGGGGAAGTCCAAGGAGCCAAGAGAGGAGAGGAGAGGTGACAAAATAAAAAAGTATGGAGGCCAAGGGTGACTGCCTTAGCCGCTGCTCCTGGAGGCTGCCTGTGGTCTCCAAGATGCTTGGATAACTTACCCATCAGTGTCTTTTTTAAAGTTGAGCACCGAGTCTCATTTGCGTATGCATGTACTTATTATCTGTTTGTGAAAACAAATCTCCATATGTGTATTTATATACAGATGCCACCATAGAGGTCTTTCCACCTGGACATGCACTCCCCTAAGGTCTTGGGATCTATTTCATGTTCCTCAGTTGTCCCTGTGTTCTCTTTCCTAAAATTTGATCTGTGGACTAAGCTCTGATTTTTATCTTGCCCAAATTCTCACCTAAGGGGCCTAGGGAGTCATGTCCTACACCCCATAAATTCTTATCAGATCTGTTTTATGTGGCCCTATATATCATGACTTACTTTCCAGTCTGACTTTGGAATAACATTATGAGACAAGGAAAAAAATATTTAATCCCAAAATTATATTTCCTTGCCATGCCTTGAAATTGCCCTGCAAAGTCTCTTGTAAGAAAAATCCACATTCTATAGAGAATCCCCTTCCCCCTTTGTTTACCTTCCTTTCTTTCCAGATCTAGGAGATAATCAGCTAAGATCCAGGCACCCTTTTAGGGCTAATAAGAAACATTTTATAACCTACTTTCTCTCTGAAGCCTGCTATCTGAGATTCCTCTGCACAACAAATTTGGTCTCCACATCCTTTATGTTAACCTGAACATTCCTTTCTATTGATCCCAGGTCTTCAGATAAACTCAACCAATTGTCAACCAGAAAATGTTTAAATTTACCTATAGCCTGGAAGCCCCTGCTTTGAGTTGTCCCGCCTTTCTGAACCAAACCAATGTATTTCTTAAATGTATTTGATTGATGACCCTTGCCTTCCTAAAATATGTAAAACCAAGCATTACTCTGACTGCCTTGGGCACATGTTCTCAGGATCTCCTGAGGACTGTGTCATGAGCCATGGTCACTCATATTTGGCTCAGAATAAACCTCCTCAAATATTTTACAGAGTTTGACTCTTTTCATCGACAATAATCTGGCGCCCAACATGGGGCCTCTGAGAAGACTCAGGACCCTGAAGGAGTTGCCTGAAACTGGAGCTAAGGAACCAGCAGGAGCTCACTGAAGCCTTACTAAGTTTGAGCTTCTCCTCTGGTGGGACTGGTAAGTCCTCCTGAGCCTTGGACCTCCCATTTTGGTTGATGGTCCTTTATTTATCCTGGGCTGTTTCTCTCTCTCTCTCTCTCTCTCTCTTTTCTTCTAGGAAGTTGATTAAAACCTTAATTTTAGGTTCAGTGGTGCATTCAAAAGGGCCGGCCTTTATCCCTTTTCTCTCAAAATTAATCTCAATTGACTTGTGGGCACTGTGCTCATGGAACTGAACTGTTATTTTTCATAAGTAAATGAGAGACTGAGTTCTTCAGCTCCAAAGAGAAAGGACATTTTGCTCTTCCCAGCTGAAAGTCACCTCAGGGTGACTGGGGGCCTTGTGGAAGTGTCTGGGGGGTTGACCCACCCAAGACTTGCAGTGGCCCTATAGGAAACTCCCAACAAATATTAATTTAAAAAGGCTCGTCCAGGAAATATGTGTAAGGGCTGATCACTCAGCCTTTTAAGCCCACTCAGAGGTGACAGACCTCTGAAGAGAGAAACTGAGACATGTAAGAGGGTGGAAATGACTCAGTGGTGACATACTGTGGAGTCCTGCCCACAAGCAGCACATATCAGTCCACCACACAAAACCTTAGGCCACAGGTCAGTTCTTATTTATTTATTTATTTATTTTTGAGGCAGTATCTCACTCTGTCACCCAGCCTGGAGTGCAGTGGTATGGCCTTAGCTCACTGCAACCTCTGCCCTCTGGGTTCAAGTGATTCTCCTCAGCCTCCCAAGTACCTGAGATTACAGGTGCATGCCATCATTCCCTGCTAATTTTTATATTTTTGGTATAGATGGGGTTTTGCCATGTTGACAAGGCTGGCCTGGAACTCCTGACCTCAAGTGATCTGCCTGTCTCAGTCTCCCAAAGTGCTGGGATTAAAGGAATGCACCACCAGGCCTGGCCAAGTTCCAAAAAAAGGGGAAATAAAACCCTCCAAAAAAAGAGGAAAGGCAAGGAGAGTGGCCCCCTATGGGCACCCAGCTAGGTTTAGGTTTAATAACTATGGCCTCTTTACTTCTGAGTATTTATGTAAATGGGAAGATCTTACTAAAAATGACCTAGGTCTAAGTTTCCAAAATGGGGAACTTTTGATATCCCTAAATTGATTTTTTTGCACTCTAGATTAGAAAAATTAGGCTAAAAAATTGAAGAAAATGAATGGGAATTGTACTTTAGCTGGCACCTAGAATCATCAGAAAGAGAGAATAATAAGCTTTCCTCCCTCCAGGAAGTTAATTAAAAGTTTTTTGAAACTGTCTCAGAATTAAAGAAATTAGTAGAAGTCGCTTCTGAAATCAGGAAGACTCCAGAAACTGTCTCCCCTTCTGCTCCTCCTGACCCTCTTCTCTCTGAACTTCCTTGTCTGGGCAATTTCATTTTTCCTCCTCCTTCCCCTACTCTCTTGCCTCAAGCCACAGGGGGACCAGAAATAGCTGGAGAAAATAATACTGTAATTGTTCCTTTTAGAGTAAAACCCGCTGGCAGAGGGGACGCTAACATAATATATAAACCCTGGACCAAGTCAGACTTAAAGGCCCTGGTATCTGGATTCCCCAATCTGAAGTAGATACCTTTGGATTTGCTAAGGAATTCCAATTAACGCTTTAGACTTATGATCCAGATTTCTCTGACCTGTATCAGCTGATGGAGTTACTGGTCTCCAAAAACACAGCTGCAGAATGGTTTAGAGTAGCAGATTAGAAACAGCCTTTAGAAGATTTTGATAAAATAGATGCACCTGGAAGAGAGAGATGCAGAGAAGCTTTGCAATCACCTCCGTGAAACTGTATCATGGATATTCCCCAAGGTTATAGATTGGGCAAAGTTGCAACAATGTAACATATGCCCAAATGAAACCATGCCTGACTTTTATATCAGGTTTGAAAAGTTTTCAGGAATACCTCCTAAAACTTCAAACATGGTAGAAGTGACATCTTACTAAATTCTGGGTTTATTCAAGGTTTGGATAAGGAGTTAGCAACCCTAATAAAGCAGAACAATGTGGCTTGGGCTTCATTTTTTTTTTTTTTTTTTTTTTTTTTTTGAGACGGAGTCTCGCTCTGTCACCCAGGCTGGAGTGCAGTGGCCGGACCTCAGCTCACTGCAAGCTCCGCCTCCCGGGTTTACGCCATTCTCCTGCCTCAGCCTCCCGAGTAGCTGGGACTACAAGCGCCCGCCACCTCGCTCGGCTAGTTTTTTGTATTTTTTAGTAGAGACGGGGTTTCACCGTGTTAGCCAGGATGGTCTCGATCTCCTGACCTCGTGATCCGCCCGTCTCGGCCTCCCAAAGTGCTGGGATTACAGGCTTGAGCCACCGCGCCCGGCCTGGCTTGGGCTTCCTTGACCACTAGCCACCTAGTCACCTTAGCTGACTAATTGTCGCAAACAATCATTAAGAAAGAAAATGAAACAGTCTCTAAAATTATGAGTTTACAACTAAAACAACTTAGTAACCAAGTTGGGAGCTTGCAAGGGTCCCATGGTCCCCAGAGATCTAAGCCACCCCAAGAGGAAGCAATTTGCCACTATTGCAAAAAGAAAGGACTTTTGTTTGTTGTTGTTGAGACGGAGTCTCACTCTGTTGCACAGGCTGGAGTGCAATGGCATGGTCTGGGTTCACTGCAACCTCCGCTTCCTGAGTTCAAGCAATTCTCCTGCCTCAGCCTCCCAAGTAGCTGGGATTACAGATGCACGCCAACACACCTGGCTAATTTTTTGTATTTTGATAGAGACGGGGTTTTGCTGTGTTGCCCAGGCTGATCTCAAACTCCTGAGCTCAGGCAATCCACACTCCTCGGCCTCCCAAAGTGCTAGGATTATAGGCACGAGCCACCGTGTCCAGCCAAGAAAGGACAATTTAAAAAAGAATGCAAAAAACTTAAATGGGCGCTTGCACAAAGCGGGCAAAGGGCCCCAGAGGAAGGCACCTGAACAATTCAAAAATCAGAATAGGGATGCTCCGAGGGAATAGAGACGACTTTCCCCATACTTCTAACTAATGCTTTAGGAGAAGTAGAACTACCCATAAATGGGGAAGATACCAAAGTCCTTGTCAACACCGGCGCTATGCTGTCAGTTTTTAACCCTACCTTGATTAAAAACCCTTTCCCTTGGACTAAAGAAAAAGTCCAAATGGTAGAGGTTTCAAACTCTCCTATTGGAGCATTTAAATCAAATCCCCTTCAATTTCAATCAGGAAAACTAATGGGGCATCACGTTTTTCTTCTAGTAGATAGTGCCCCCATACACCTGCTGGGATGGGATTTCCTAGAGACCCATAATGCTCACACCTCGTTTTGACAGAGGGAGAAATGATACTCAACTTGGGAGACATAGAAGACTTAGAAAAGCCCACAAGTAATATTACGCTTGGGAAAATTAATCAAGATTCTGGACAGGAAAAATTAGAACCTTTCTTATCTAAGGTCCCAGACTCCTTATGGGCAAACTCTTCCATAGATACTGGGTGAATTAACTCAGCAGTCCCTATAGAGGTAACCATAAATCCATCCAAACCCCTGCCAAATGTAAGGCAATATCTCCTTAGACCAGAAGCCTTACTAGGAATCAAACCAATCATTCAGGACTATTTATACAAAGGACTCATAATACCCTGCACCAGCCCTTGCAATACACCAATCCTCCCAGTTAACAAGCCAAATGGGGGCCAGGCATGGTGGCTCATGCCTGTAATCCCAGCACTTTGGGAGGCTGAGGTGGGTGGATCACCTGAGGTCAGGAGTTCCAGACCAGCCTAGCCAATATGGCAAAACCCTGTCTCTACTGAAAACACAAAAATTAGCTGGACATGTTGGCAGGCACCTGTAATCCCAGCTACTTGGGAGGCTGAGGCAGGAGAATCGCTTGACCCCGGGAGGCAGAGGTTGCAATGAGCTGAGATCATGCCACTGCACTGCAGCCTGGCCAACAGAGCAAGACTCTGTCTCAAAAAAAAAAAAAAAAAAAAGCCAAATGGGAAATGCTGGAGATTTGTTCAAGACCTAAGAGTTATAAATAAAATAATAATTCCCAGACACCCTGTTGTTCCCAACTCCCACATCTTATTGTCCAATATTCCTATCATTCCCAGCCACTTCTCTGTAATAAGGTGGTGCATTTTTCAGCATACCTGTAGAGCAAAATAGCCAGTATATTGCTTTCACTTTGGAAAATCGCCAGTACACATGAATAGTCTTACCCCAGGGCTACTCTCAAAGTCCCACCTTTTTTTTTTTTTTTTTTTTTTGGTCTTGCTCTATCAGCCAGGCTGGAGTACAGTGGCGCAATCTCTGCTCACTGCAACCTCTGCCTCCTGGGTTCAAGTGGTTCTCCTGCCTCATCTTCCCAAGTAGCTTGGATTACAGGTGCCTGCCACCATGCCTTGCTAATTTTTGTATTTTCAGTAGAGACAGGGTTTAGCCGTGTTAGGCAAGCTGGTCTCAAACTCCTGACCTCAGGTGATCCACCTACCTTGACCTCCTAAAGTGCTGGAATTACAGGCGTGAGCCACCACATCCAGCCTCTTTTATTTTTTATTTTTTATTTATTTATTTTTTTACTTTAAGTTCTGGGATAGAAGTGCAGAACGTGCGGGTTTGTTACATAGGTATACATGTGCCATGGTTTTGCTGCATCCATCAACCCGTCATCTAGGTTTTAAGCCCTGCATGCATTTGGTGTTTTTTCTAATGCTCTCCTTAAAGTCCTACTTATTTTTCTCAAATACTAAAGGCAGATTTAGATGACACTGAATTTTCAAATGAATCTACTCCAATTCAGTATATGAATGATTTATCGTTGTGTTCATCCTCACTACCAAAATGCAGAGAAGGTACTGTCCACCTATTACAACAGCTTGCTTTTAAGGGACACAAAGTGTTAAAAGATAAATTACAATTTTGCCTTCTCCAAGTTAAATATTTGGGACACATGATTTCCTCAAGGTGGCTATTAATAAACCCTGAGAGAATCTCTGCTGTTATGATCTTTCCCATGCCCCAAACTGAAAAGCAATTAAGAGGATGCTTAGGGTTAACAGGCTATTGCAGGAGTTGAATTCCAAACTACTCCTTCATGACCCAACCCCTACAGAAGAAACTAAAACAGACCCAGGTGGAACCAATCCACTGGGAAGAGGGGGAAACCCAACACGAAAAGATCTAAAACAGACTCTCACCCAAGCACTTGCTCTAAGCCACCCCATTTACAGCCTTCCTTTTTCCCTCTTTGTACACGAAATAAATGGGAATGCTCTACGAGTATTAACTCAAAAACATGGTGACAATTACAGACCCATTCGTTATTTCAGTCAACACTTAGATCCAGTTGCAAGGGGGCACCCTCGTTGTATGAGGACTGTATCAGCTGCAGCCACCCTATGCAAAACAGGGAAGAATTTGTTCTAGGGTACCCTCTGCCCATCTATGCCCCTCACTCTGTGAAATGTCTTCTTCTTTTATTTTGAGACAGAGTTTCACTCTGTCACCCGGGGTTGTAGTGCAATGGCATGATCTTGGTTCACTGCAACCTCTGCCTCCCAGGTTCAAGCAATTCTCCTGCTTCAGCCTCCGGAGTAGCTGGGATTACAGGCATGCACCACCACACCAGGCTAATTTTTGTATTTTTAGTAGAGACGAGTTTTCACAATGTTGGCCAGGCTGGTCTCAAACTCCTGACCTCAGGTTATCCGCTTGCCTCAACCTCCCAAAAGTGCTGGGATTTCAGGCATGAGTCACTGTGCCTGGGTGAAATCTCTTCCAAGCTCTCACCACACTCAATGCTATTCTGTTAGCCACCTTGTCTCTTAATGCTATTCTGTTAGCCACCTTGTCTCTTAATGCTATTCTGTTAGCCACCTTGTCTCTTAATGCTATTCTGTTAGCCACCTTGTCTCTTATGAGGTACTCCTGCTTTCTGCCCCCAACATCACTTTGAAGCATTGTAACCCTTTTTTTTTTTTTTTTTTTTTTTTTAGACAGAGTCTCGCTCTGTTGCCCAGGCTGGAGTGCAGTGGCACAATCTGGGGTCACTGCAACCTCCGCCTCCTGAGTTCAAGCAATTCTCCTGCCTCAGCCTCCTGAGTAGCTGCGATTACAGGCACCTGCCACCACGCCTGACTAATTTTTGTATTTTTAGTAGAGATGGGGCTTCACCATATTGGTCAGGCTGGCCTCGAACTCCTACCTCAAGTGATCCACCTGCCTCAGCCTCCCAAAGTTCTGGGATTACAGGCATGAGCCACCACATGCAGTCGAAGTGCTGTAACACTCTTAACCCTGCTACCCTGCTCCTCTTTCCAGGAGAACAAGAAGAGGAAGAGGAACATGACTGCAATCTACTAACATCTTACTCTCCCCTAGAGAAGTTTTACAGGAAACTCCCATTGATAATATGCTGAATTAATGTGGTTCATGGCGGGTTCTTATTTAAGGGAAAACCAGGGGCATTACAGGGCAGGATATGCCATCACTTCCATAGCAGACATAATAGAAAGTGCCCAGCTCCAAGGAGTCAACTCAGCCCAGATGGCTGAATTAATCGCATTAACCAGAGCTTGTAAATTAACTAAAGGAAAAGTGGCAAATATACGTACTGAGAGCTGATATGCTTTCGGAGTAGCCCATGATTTTGGCATGCTATGGAAACAGAGAGGATTTCTGACTTCATCAGGACAGCCCATATGAAATGGACACCAAGTCTCAGAGTTATTAGAAGCAATTCAGATGCCAAAGAAACTTGCAATCATACAAATTCCTGGGCACTCATAGGATAACACTGAAGAAACAAAAGGAAACAATCTAGCTAATGCTGCAGCAAAGAATGCTGGAAAGAAGGCCTGTCTTGTACGGAAATGTACCTTTCATCCTACAAACACCGGCACTAACATTCTTTTACAATGTCAACAAGCATCTACCCCTCAAGAGAAACAAACCTGGCAGCCAGGCATGGTGGCTCACGCCTGTAATCCCAGCACTGTGGGAGGCCGAGACGGGCGGACGACCTGAGGTCGGGAGTTCGAGACCAGCCTGACCAACATGGAGAAACCCTGTCTCTACTAAAAATACAAAATTAGCTGGGCGTGGTGGTGTATGCCTGTAATCCAAGCTACTCAGGACCCTGAGGCAGGAGAATCGCTTGAACCTGGGAAGGCAGAGGTTGCAGTGAGCTAAGATTGCATCATTGCACTCCCATGGGCATGGCCCATGACACAGCCCTCAGGAGGTCCTGAGAACATGTGTCCAAGGTGGTTGGGGTGCAGCCTGGCTTTATATATTTTAGGGAGGCATGAGACATCAATCAAATTCATTTAAGAAATACATTGGTGGCCGGGCGCGGTGGCTCAAGCCTGTAATCCCAGCACTTTGGGAGGCCGAGACGGGCGGATCACGAGGTCAGGAGATCAAGACCATCCTGGTTAACACGGTGAAACCCCGTCTCTACTAAAAAATACAAAAAACTAGCCGGCCGAGGTGGCGGACGCCTGTAGTCCCAGCTACTCGGGAGGCGGAGGCAGGAGAATGGCGTGAACCCGGGAGGCGGAGCTTGCAGTGAGCTGAGATCCGGCCACTGCACTCCAGCCTGGGTGACAGCGCGAGACTCCGTCTCAAAAAAAAAAAAAAAAAAAAAAGAAATACTTTGGTTTGGTTCAGAAAGGCAGGACAACTCGAGGGGGGCTTCCAGGCTATAGGTAAATTTAAACATTTTCTGGTTGACAATTGGTTGAGTTTATCTAAAGACCTGGGATTAATGGAAAGGAATGTTCAGGTTAAGGTTGTGGAGATCAAGTTTCATTGTGCAGAGGAAGCTTTCAGAGAGCAGACTTCAGAGACAGCAGGTTGTGAAATGTTTCTTATAAGACTTAAAAGGGTGTTTGGCTCAGGCCAGGTGTGGTGGCTCACGCATGTAATCCTGGCACTTTGGGAGGCCCAGGCGGGTGGATCTCAAGGTCAAGAATTCAAGACCAGCCTGTCCAAGATGGTGGAACCTCGTTTCTACTAAAAATACAAAAAAATTAGCTGGGCGTGGTGACGGGCATCTGTAATCTCAGCTACTTGGGAGGCTGAGGCAGAGAATTGCTTGAACCCCGGAGGTGGAGGTTGCAGTGAGCCAAGACTGTGCCACTGCACTCCAGCCTAGGCAACAGAGCAAGACTCCGTCTCAAAAACAAAAAGGAGGGGGTTAGTGCCTGGTTCTTGGTTGATTATCTCCTGGATCTAGAAAGGAAGGAAAACAAAGGTGAAAGGGGATTCCTATAGAACGTTGTTGATTTCTCCCACAAGAGACTTTGCAGGGCAATTTCAAGGTATGGCAAGGAAATATAATTTTGGGGTAAAACATTTTGATTTTCTTCCTTGTTATGCCAGAGTCAGATTGGAAAGTAAGTCATAATATACAGGGTCAAATAAAACCCATCTGAGAATTTATGGTTTGTAGGGCATGACTCCTCAGACCCCTTAATAGGAATTTGGGCAAGATAAAAAAAAATCAGAGCTTAGTCCTAAGAATCTATGCAATCTTCCTTGGTATAACTTTCTAAAATGGGTGTGGCCGTACATTCCCTTGCTAAAGCCAGAAAAATGTTTTACTTGTTCATTCTCATTCCCACAATCTCCTGTGTCTGCCTACCCCATACTTCTTCTCTTTTGAAACCTGAAATTTTCTCCTGGTCCCCTGCAAACCTCAGCAATCTTCCTGCAGGCAGAGCCCACATCATTTGGTATGATACAGACGGGACAAAATGAAGACTGTTATATGGAACAGCACCATTCTAAACATTCCCCGAGGTTCCCCCTTCTTAGGGTATCTCCATTATAGGGCTGCAACCAAACATGACGCCCTGCAGGAATACTCACCTAACAATGCCTCAGGACATCACTGAGGGGGTCTAACCAGGTAGAACGTTGCATAACAGTAGATATTGGGGATAATCAGTTGAGGCAATTGCCTGGTTATAATGGGAAAAATCTAACTGCCGTAGCATGGCCTGTCCAAATAACCACCAGTCCTGTGCTTATGGCTGGATGCCCCTATCCAGGACCACAGGTGCTGACACTGCCTTTGAGGAACTATTTATGGGAGTTAATTAGGGGACAGAGGTCCCCGATGGGACAAATTCCACCCTAAGACCAGGGCGCTTCTGGAAAACCTTATGGAATACCCAGGCAAGGGTGTACTGAGGTGTAACCTCCACTCATGTAACAATTATATGGGATACCCAGCGGTTCTGGATTGACTCCATTTATCCAAATTGTACAAATGCCATCAGTATACAACAGCAACAGCATTCCTGGTGGATACACCAAAATTGGCCACCCAAAAAACTAAAGCATGACCTCAGTGGAGGAGTTGGAGCTGGGCTAGGCATATAGGGGCAAGCTGAGTTCATGGCTAATGAAGAGACATTCTTTAGAAAAAAATTCCCCATTGAAAATAGACCACATAGAAGGAATGCTATTGCAGGAAGAAAGAAAAGGATGGGAAGCTGCTTTAAAAGATAACACAGCACTCATCAAACGGATAAAAGAAACCAGAAAAACCATGAAAACATACTCCCAAAACCAAAGATGGGAACGAGCATGTATTCTTACCCAACAGGGGCTCATATCTATTTTACTACATATGGAATCTGGGGTGGCTATGAAGCAATGGCCTACAATCCTCAGTACTGACGCACAATCCAGTCGCCTATGGAAAATATTTGGTCCCCCAAACTTATGGGGATTTTTGCACAGTAAACGTGACCTTAAACATTGTATTCTCAGCTGGGCACAGTGGCTCATGCCTGTAATCCCAGCACTTTGGGAGGCTGAGGCGGGCGGATCACCTGAAATCGGGAGTTTGAGATCAGCCTGACCAACGTGGAGAAGCCCTGTCTCTACTAAAAATACAAAATAAGCCAGACGTGGTGGCTATGCCTGTAATCCCTGCTATTCAGGAGACTGAGGCGGAAGAATCGCTTGAACCCGGGAGGCGGAGGTTACGGTGAGCTGAAATCACGTCACACCATTGCACTCCAGCCTGGGCAACTGAGTGAAACTCCATCTTAAAAACAGAAAGAGGCCGGGCGCGGTGGCTCAAGCCTGTAATCCCAGCACTTTGGGAGGCTGAGACGGGCGGATAACGAGGTCAGGAGATCGAGACCATCCTGGCTAACGCGGTGAAACCCCATCTCTACTCAAAAATACAAAAAACTAGCCGGGCGAGGTGGCGGGCGCCTGTGGTCCCAGCTACTCGGGAGGCTGAGGCAGGAGAATGGCGTAAACCCGGGAGGCAGAGCTTGCAGTGAGCTGAGATCCGGCCACTGCACTCCAGCCTGGGCGACAGAGCCAGACTCAGTCTCAAAAAAAAAAAAAAGAAAAGCAAGCAAGCAAACAAACAACAACAACAACAACAAACCATTGTATTCTCAGAGCACAGGCACCAAAGTTAAATGAGGCTCAAAGGTACTCTGTCATCCAACTGGCAGACATTGGGACTATTGTAAACAATACAAGAATACTCCCGCTGGGAAATACTCCCCCTGGGCTATTTCAGCTGATAATAACACATGGCATCCATCTCCCTTTCAGGTTGTGAAAACAGAAAATGAGAATGGCTATGCCCTCAAACCACTTGGAAGCCTGAGTTTTCCCAGACTTGGCCTCTAATATCCACCCCCATGGCACATAGCATCTAGTGTATGGGGAAGGGCCATGTCTGTTGGGAGGGATGACAAAACGATACTGTATAATTATATGACTTCTCTTGTGACAAAACCTCTTTCCACGCCCCCGCCCCCCTCCCCACCCAAATACCAGTATTTGGGGCAATACAAAAGTGGTGGGAAAAATCGATTTGTCCACTGTTAACAAGTCCTACAACAATTTAGACATTGAGGGCCAGGCGTTCCTTGCATTTGATTTATACCCTCCTCAGGATGCTATACCTGTAGCAATAAAATGGCCAGAAGAGAGATTAAATTTATTGGACTCTGATTTAGTGTTGGTCCTATAATCCTCAAATAAGATTTATCATAAGGTTCAAATGACCCTTGATAAGGAGGGTAAACACATTGTGAGTCTGACCAAAGAATATGATGATGCATGCAGTGGTTTTTTGGCTGGTTAGGTTGTGTACTGCCCCCTGACTCTACCTATAACCTTCTTGGATGCCTAATCTTTGCCATCTTTATGGTATTTGTCACTGTATTAGCATTATAGATCTCTTGTAAATGTTATGCCAAATACAGCAAAAGGAAGAAGGCACAATTAAAGACCCAGATGATAGCTTGCAAAATAGATAAATTTGGAACTTTTTTTTAGACCAACCCTAGGCCTGACTCCTGCAACGGGAACTACAGGTAACTGCCACCACGCCCAGCTAATTTTTTCTTTTTTTGTATTTTTAGGAGAGACGGAGTTTCACCATGTTAGCCAGGCTGGTCTTGAACCCCTGACCTCAAGTGATCTGCCTTTCTTGGCCTCTCAAAGTGCTGGGATTACAGGCGTGAGCCACCGCACCCAACCTTGATGACCTATCTTTTGCATAAAATGCATTGACATGAAATGCATCAGTCTTGACAGAGCCTCCTCGGAGAGTAAAGCAAACAAGCATTGGTAACAGACATTGAGGCTGAAAATGACTTTTTAAAATGCATTTAAACAGGCGAAATACCTGCCCTTAGGATAAAATGTAAATTAGAACAGCAGAAGCAATATTGGTTTGTAATAGTCTTTTCAGGGTAACTACAGGGTTTGCTGGGGCTACTCGATATTTCAGGATGCTTTAGATAAAACAAAAACCCATTGATTAAACCCTAACTTAATTTCTTTCAGATTTAGCATGTATTATTCAATGCGGTTGCTAAAAGTTATTTTTATCCAGTCATATGAAATATTTATTCTGATTGTCAGAATAAATTCTCACCTTATTTCATCTTTAAAAATGTTTTTGTTTTCTACTTCCTATTTTTGAAATGTATTTGCCAGAAAAATTAAATTTTAACAATCCTATATATTTATTTTCTCTTCCCTGAAATGAAAATGTTTAATCCTGATAATATCTTATAAAATTAATGTAATTATTCTGATTTTTATGCTTGATTCTTTTTTTTTTTTTTTTTGAGATGGAGTTTCGCTCTTGTTGCCCAAGCTGGAGTGCAATGGCGTGATCTCAGCTCGCTGCAACCTCTGCCTCCCGGGTTCAGGCGATTCTCCTGCCTCAGCCTTGCGAGTAGCTGGGATTACAAGCATGCGCCACCACGCCCGGCTAATTTTGTATTTTTAGTAGAGACGGGGTTTCTCCAAGTGTTAATTTGAAAATTCACACACACACATATTTACCCAAGAATACCATACATTTTATTATAATCCTTGCTTCACAGATAACTCATATTTTTAGCTACATAATTGCATTATTAAAAATTAAGAGAAACAAATATTAATTTTTTCTTACTATATAACTTTATAAATATATTATTTTAATTTTATCTTAACTGTTTCTGATTATTTGTCTTATGAGTTGCATTCTATAATTTATCTCTGTCATTCTAAAAATAATATTTCTTGATTTACATATGAAGAGGTTTGTGTAATTGAAAAATAAAAGTTGAGGGTTTTTTTTTTTTTTTCCTCCCAAGTAATAAATCTGATTTGGCTAAATGGGTTGAAGTGGAGCACTAATTTTCCATTGGACATTTTTCAGAAATAGAATGCTCTAAAACTCTGCTGCTCCATGGCTTTGACAAAAATGTATTTAAAGAAAGTTAACTTTTAAATTCCTATGATCTTAAAATATTATGAAAAATATTGTATTTCCAGGCCAGGTGCGGTGGCTCACACCTGTAAACCCAGCACTTTGGGAGGCCGAGGTGGGTGGATCACTTGAGGTCAGGAGTTTGAGACCAGCCTGACCAAGATGGTGAAACCTCCTCTCTACAAAAATTACAAAAATTAGCCAGGCATGGTGGCAAGTGCCTGTAGTCCCAGCTACTCAGGAGGCTGAGGCAGGAGAACGGCTTGAACATGGGAGGTGGAGGTTGCAATGAGCCCAGATCGTGCCACTGCACTCCAGCTTGGGCAACAGAGCAAGACCCTGCCTCAAAAAAAAAAAAAAAAACTGTATTTCCAGGGGTATAAGATTAATGATATTAAAAATTTTCCAGTTCTTTTTCAGGCTATCAGTTTAAGCTCTGAGTGAAAGAGTAACATGTCTTCATGGATAGTATTTGGTAAGTCATGGGAAAGCCTCTTGGGTGCATTTCCCAGAAACTGAGAAACTGAATGACCCTAATCACTGGCGAACGAATTGTTTTGCACCTACAGTGTTTTCTAGTTCCTGGCAACCACATTGAAGAAAGACTTATTTCAAGTTATCATTAATAATAGATTTTGTGGATCAATCACTGTGTGATTTTTTTGTTTAGGATATAGGATTGGAAAGAATTGCATGACATTTTCATCACAAAATTATTTTCTTTCCCGTTCATGTGAATGAGAATTCTCAGCCCAAACATCTGTAAACAATAACTAACGAGACTAGAATTGGTGCTGAACCCTGCCTCATTCTGACATTGTTATATCCATCCATGGATAGGTGAAATGAACACTAACTTACCACAGACTGTATATCATCTTGATCAAGTGCGTACTAGTGGTAACTGATAATAACTCCAAATCCAGAAAACATTTTTAGCATGCAGGACCCAAAAGACACAGAAAATAAAATACATGAAAAAATTCTGACTTATAAAACTTTTGCAAAAATGTGCGAGAGGTCAATCAATAAAATGTTTTTCAGCATCAACATACACGATATTAGGATAAAAGTATGCATGATAAATGGAATGGAAATGTTCACTTCAAAGGGAAGAGATGAAAGCAAATATTTTCAATGCTAGAAAAAAGCCTGCGTACATAAGTTTGAAATGGATGAAATATCAAACTATCATGACAGTTAGATTCCTTTGTGTATATACATTAAAGTGTCAATACTTAAAACTTTCTGGCAAGTGGATCATTTGCAGCTATTTAAACTTATATGAAATTTAGATGCTAACCTAGAAATGTGTCAAGAAATACATTTTGCAAATTACTTTTGAGAATGCATGAAGAAATGTGTTTGAAGATCACTGTACCACTCTACCAAGAGATTATAAATTTTGAGTGGGATATGGGACCATCTAATATATGCACTGAATGAGGGCGCCAATGGCAATTTGTATATTAAAAAAAAATACTAATAAGGCCAGGTGCGGAGGCTCACACCTGTCACACTTTGGGAGGCCGAAGTGGGTTTATCACTTGAGGTCAGGAATTGGAGACCAGCCTGGCCAGCATGGTGAAACCCCATCTCTACTAAAAATACAAAAATTAGCTAGGCATGGGGATGGGTGCCTGTAATCCTAGCTACTTGGGAGGCTGAGGCAGGAGAATTGCTTGAACCCGGGAGGTGGAGTTGAGCCAAGATTGTGTCACTGCACTCCAGCATGGGTAACAGCATGAGACCTTGTCTCAAAATAATAATAATAATCAGAGTAGCTGATACCTAGAGCAATTGTCCTATGCCAGGTGCAATTCTCAGCATTTTACTTTAGTCCTTAAACAATGGCACCATGAGGGAAGAACTATAAAGGTCCCCATTTCACAGACGACAGAACTGAGACACAACAACACAGCTCACTGGTGACAAGGCTGGAAAGGAGACCTGGCGGTGGGGCCCACATTGTTAACCCCTTGGCTGTTTGCCTAGTAATTATTCTTATTTTTTAAATAAAAAGTCATTCTGATGGCTTCTTCCAACAGAATGGGCCCCTGGGCCACCAGGGCGTGGCTGCCCGGCTTTGTAGACCACTGTTCTGGAGTTCCGGCTCTAAAAATGTGGTGTATGAGCCACCCAGCCTCAGAATCCCTTGGGGTATCCGTTAAAATGTAGGTGTCTCGGCCCTGCCATGGGCCTACAGAATCACAGTCTCTGGGGGATGGCACCAGAGTCTGCATTTTGTCAGCATCTGGGCTGGTTCTGATGTGCTTGAGGTTGCGGGAGGGCTATTGAACAGGATGCACACTTGCCTCTGGCACCTGCCCTCTGTCCACCTCGGCCCCGCCCCCTCTGTCCACCCTGGCCCCACCAGGGTGGGAGGTTGGAAATTGCAAGTGGAAAAGAGGGAGAGTTGTGGAGATGGCTGTTAACCAGGTGGGGAGGATTGAGAGAGTCAGCCATAAGGCAAAATCGATGAACGGGGACGGGCGCGGTGGCTCACGCCTGTAATCCCAGCACTTTGGGAGGCCGAGGTATGCAAATCACTTGAGTCAGGAGTTCAAAACCAGCCTGGCCAACATGGTGAAACCTCATCTCTACTAAAAATGCAAAAAATTAGCCGGGTGTGGTGGCTGGTGCCTGTATTCCCAGCTACTTGGAAGGCTGAGGCAGGAGAATCGCTTGAACCTAGGAGGCAGAGGTTGCAGTGAGCTGAGATCACACCACTGCACTCCAGCCTGGGCAATGAGAGTCTCTTAAAAGAGAGAGAGAGAGAGAGAGAGAGAGAGAGAGAGAGAGAGAGAGAGAAAGTAGGGTTGCTATGCATTAAGAGGGCACTTCCTCCATCAGCATGTCCTCCAGAATTAAGGTCTTCAGTTTTAGTCCTCAGCCTATATTTCTTTGCACGTGTCACCATCTTAGGAACCCCATACTTTTCCAGGTTATGCACAGATTGCCTAGACCTTCCATACCACACTGGCATTGCTTTCAGCATGTGTGAGGGGATAATCATCTTGCCCCATCCTATCGTGTGATTTCATGTGTCATGTACACTAGATGCCAAATTTGTTAACAGAGGTCGATAGTGCTAAGACTTTCCATTACCGTGTTCCAGTAATGATAAAAAGGAAGAAGTGTACCTGTTGTGTGTTCATAAGGGAAATATTTTTAGTATTTCACAACTAAAATCCCTAAATTAATCTGGAGCAGAAAAAAAAATCCATCTCTCCAGAAAGATGCAGCATTTTGAGCACTTGTTAATGGAATTTCCAGAAATAGAAGGGATTCTTGCCATTTTTCTGATGTCCTGGAGGGTGTAACAAATGATTAACTTTACCAATCAGCTTCAAGAAGAGGAATTTAAGACATCTGGCATCATCACAAGTCACAGGTCATCAGAAAAAGACAGGTTTAGATGACTCATTACACACACACATACCCCCAGGTGTGCAGGTTAATTCCAGAAGCTGAATAATAACTGAAATATTTGTGCAAATGTATATGTCAACTTCCCGGTTCCAAATGCCATTCCAGTTTTTAGAACAATAAAGTTCTTACCAGTTATAAATTTTGCATAATTTAAATATTGTATATTTTCACGATTGTCCTAGCTCTTTGACAGTTGGGGTCATTGTCTTAAGTTGTTCACTAGCGCCTCATAACGGGTATTCAAAATTTCTTTCAAGTAAAATATTTATAAAGTTCACGTTATGCCTATAAATTACTGCGTTGCCCTAGTTCGCCCGCACAAGCCCTTAGAGCACAACTTGGTCTGCGCACAATTTGGTTCCTATCGGCTTCCGTAGCGTCCCTAACGACTTCCGCCTCTGGCGGGCCGCCGTGGTGGAGGAACTTCCGGCAGCGGCAGCTCAAGTGGCCAAGGCAAGATGGTGAGTGACTAAGGATTTCTTTCCGCTGGTGGTCGCAGTGCGATGGGGTCGCCGCGGCCTGAGGCGAGAGACAGAGGCGGCTGCCCGAGGAACTGGGACTGCCCTCTTCTCCTCCTGCCGGCCTGATCTTCTCGCCGGGTGGAGGCTCCCAGGGACCGCGCTCAGGTCCACCGCGGGCCAGGGCCGACTAGCGGGCCTTACCCGGGGGTCCTGGGGCCGGGGCTCAGCGCAGAGAGGTCTCCTGCGTGGGCTTGTGGGGCGGCAGAACGGATCAGGTCCCTGGCTTTGCTGCTCCGCCGACCAGGGCTTTGCTGATCCGCGCTGGGAGTTTCGGGGGCGCCTCCTCGAGTCACTGGGAAAAATGCTTTTTGAGTCGGGCAGCCGAAGGGTGCTGGAGAAGAGGGTGGGATTCGTTCCACCTGAGGAGGGGAGAGCGGAGTCGTGGAAGGCCTTTCGGAGCTGGCGGCGTTTGAAGGAGGCCTTAAAGACGCTATTATGACAGGCGGAGCTCAAACGGAAAGGGCCCGTGGTGCAGTAGTAATAATAAAAACAGCTAGCATTTATTCATCAATTCACTAAACAAGTATTTACTGAGCACTTGGTGTTTTCTTGTTGTTGTTGTTAAACTTTTGGCTAGCTTCTGTTCCAGACACTGAGGATACAGGGGGTGAGCGGGATTGATGAAGTCCCTGCCTTCATAGTGCGTACATTCTAGAGCAGAAGGCAGACAATAATCAGAAATATGATGTCAGGGGTGGGGTGGTCATTGTTGTATGGTTATTGTATAGAAAGGGAAAACATGGAGGGGTGGCTGCTTTTTATAGAGTCAGCGAATGTCGCTCTGAGGAGGTGAAATTTGCGCGGACCGAAATTGAGGGAGTAACCCCTGCAGATGTCCGAGGGAAATGTCCAGGCAGAAGATACAGCACATGCAAAGAACCTGAGATGGGAATGTTTAACCTGTATCATGAACGCCAAGAAAGTCAGATCTCATAGAGGTCGTTTTGTTTTGTTTTTTTGAGACGGAGTCTTGGTCTGTCCAGGCTAGAGTGCAGTGGCGCGATCTCCGCCTCCCGGGTTCAAGCGATTCTCCTGCCTCAGCCTCCCAAGTAGCTGCGACTACAGGCGCCCGCCACTACACCAGGCTAATTTTTGTATTTTTGTAGATACGGCGTTTCACTATGTTGGCCAGGCTGGTCCTGAACTCCTGACCTTGTGATCCGCCCGCCTCGGCCTCCCAAAGTGGGATTACAGGCGTGAGCCACGGCACCCGGCCTCATAGAGGTCTTACACGGATTTCTGGGTAGTATTCTAAGCATGTGCCAAGTACTTTTCCAGCATTTTCTCATTTATTACAACAGTTCCCTCGAGGTAATTACTACTGTCCTTATTTTGATAAGGAAGAAATGGAAACACAGTAAGTGGCTGTGCTGCAACACAAACCCCATCGGTTTTTTCTAGAACAGTAGAGAAACACCTGGGTTTTGACATTCAGCAAACCTGAGTGTGATTTCTGGCTCCATCTCTGACAGGCTTTGTGACAACAGGCAAGTCATTTAAGCTCTCTGGGACTTAGTTTTCTTATCTGCAAATGGTGGGGGGGTAATGATAGTACCAATATCATAGTGTTTGTAAGAATTCAGTGGGATAATACTTGGGAGAATATTTAGGACACTGCTTGGCATATAGTAGGGGTTCAGTAATTGGTGTACTTGTTATTTGAGACTGAGAAACATGTAAAATGCCCAAGAGGTGAAGAAGTGTTGGTGTATTCATTTAGAAGTGCTGCGTGGGGCTGATCTGAGGGAGCTGAGTGGGCCCTTCTAATCAGGAAGTTCACTCATCTTCATATTTAAAATGCCACCATTTCTGAGACATTGTTCAGTGTTAAGCTTTGTCCTATAACTGAAGGGCCTTTTAAAATCTGGAATCCCACTGAGTTTATTAATACACTAAGTTCTTAACACCTTAAAGTGATAGAGCTTTTCAGATTGAGAAGAAAGACCTGCCCGGAAGCCCCCTGACTTTAGGGGTAGGAATTAGATAAGGTGCTATTGGAAGGAAAGTCTTCTGGATCTTGGTGTGATCTAAGTAAGGGGTAAATGATTGGTAAACATTTTCCAAGCGTGTAAAATGACTTAGCTTTCATAGCCTGATTTTATGGAATATATTCTTGGTAGCTTCAGTCTGGTAGTTTCCTATCAAAAGCTGGGAAGGTCCATATTTTCCCCTCAAGAGGGGGTGATCTTAAGACTCTCAGCCTCTTTGGTTATATCTACTTCTCAATAGAGTTGTTCTTGATTCTAAGACGCAATCAATTGCCAGGTGTACCGGTAATCCATCAAACATCTTTTCGGGGAAAAAGAAATTCTGCCACACTAAATGCACACATTGACTGCAAGTATTACCTCTTGCGTTCAGAAATGTTGAAACGAGGGAGAAACGTTACAGACTCACAGGACACGTTACAGACTCACAGGACAGTATGAAGGCATTCTTTTCAAGTGATCATATTCTGAATTTACATCTGTGTCTGATTTTTCTCCCACAGGGTCAAAGTCAGAGTGGTGGTCATGGTCCTGGAGGTGGCAAGAAGGATGACAAGGTAAATATGCCAGATTTGTCCTGTGATACGAGCAAATTATAGAAAATGTGGTCTCGGCTGAGAAGTTCTATGGGGATTCATGAGTTTTAAAAAGTAGAGTGATCCAGTAGTTTTTAAACTAGCCTGTCCTACAGATAGAATAAGTATGCTTATGCTTTAGAAAAGGTTATTGACCTAACCATCAAATAGGTATTTAAGTGTGTAAAAGCAATGACCTTATAGAAGTATTAAAGTAAATTGCCTATAATTTTGGTGTCTAATATCCTGAGGTATGAAGATTGCCTCAGGTTACCTAAACTTTTGGCGTATAACTTGATTCTTACCCCTCTATACCTTATTGGAATAATATGACTCATTGTCACTTATGTGTGTGGTAAAAAGATTATATTTATTTTCATTTATTATTATTATTTGAGATGGAATCTTGCTCTGTCGCCCAGGCTGGAGTGCAGTGGTGCGATCTTGGCTCACTGCAACCTCTGCCTCTGTTCGAGCAATTCTCCTGTCTCAGCCTCCCGAGTAGCTGGGATTACAGGTGCCCACCACCACACCCGGCTAATTTTTGTATTTTTAGTAGAGACAGGGTTTCGCCATGTTGGCCAAGCTGGTCTCAAACTCCTGACCTCAAGTGATCTGCCTGCCTCAGCCTCCCAAATTGCTGGGATTACAGACGTGAGCCACCACACCCAGCTTACATTTACTTATCATATTTACTTATTAAAATTGCAGGAATGTGAAACAAGTCAGGTTTTTAATAACATCCTAAAAGATAAGGAAAATTGTACCACCTGAAAATAGATGATGGTGGTACAGAAATAAATTTGTGTTTTAATATGATTTTCATGTGACTTTTTTTTTCCTGCTGTTCTAACAACTCAAGGACAAGAAAAAGAAATATGAACCTCCTGTACCAACTAGAGTGGGGAAAAAGAAGAAGAAAACGAAGGGACCAGACGCTGCCAGCAAACTGCCACTGGGTAATGACATGGCTCCTCCTTGCCATCATTCCAGTTCTTAGGAGAAACCGTTTCTGTGCATGCAGCTTAGAGTCTGAAAGGGGAAACAGGAAGTAGAGGGCAACTGAAGCTCTAGCTTTGTGATTCAATTTCACCTAACTCTTGAGTGTGACATTCCTCTAGGTTGGCATACAAGTTATCTTTTGTTTTAAAATACAGTATTATATGATTGTGTCTCACTTTAAGAAATGTCACCATTTTTCTTTAAAGGCTCCTTTAGTGGATTAAAAGTATAGTGTTAACTTGGGAGGCTAAGGCAGGAGAATCACTTGAACCTAGGAGGTGGATTGCAGTGAGCCAAGATTACGTCACTGTACTCTAGCCTGGATGACAGAACAAGACTCCATCTCAAAATAAATAAATAAAAGTATAGTTTTAAATTACAAAACGCAGGTTGAACTTTAGTAACTCAGAATCATGTGTATTTGAAATGAAATGCCACTGTGTTGAAATTCAGATCATGCAATGCCTGAAGTTACAATAAAATTTTTCAATGGCTTCCTGCCGAACATAGAATAAAATTCATACCAGACAACCTGACCCAGCCCACCTCTCCGATCTCAGCCCTGCCACTCCCCCTTGCTCATTGGACACACTGCTTGCCTTATGTTTTTTTGACTTTTGTACATATCAGGGCCTTTGCCCTCACTCATTCCTCTGCCTAAAATCTTCTTCTTCCCCCAGTTCTAATCATGGCTACTTGCTTCTCATCATCTCTCAGGCTTCAGCTCAAATACATCCCCAAACCCTCATCTAAATATGCTCCTCCCTGCTTAGAAGAAAAAACTAAGAAGAAATACTTAAACTACTTTAAAAAACATTGTTCAGTTAATTGAAGGAAATCAGTAAAACCAGCCATTTGTCTACCATAACAAATTGGTATGGTGCTGGTACAGAAAAAGACAGGCTACCAGAACAGAGTAGGAAGTCCAAAAACAGTCATGTTACATGGATATTTAATATACACTGAAGGTGCCACTTCAGGTCTGTGGGGAATAGGATGGGTTATTTAATATGCAAGGCATTTCCATCAGAGAAACGCAAATCAAAACCACAATGAGATACCATCTCATACCAGTTAGAATGGCGATGTGGAGAAAGAAATGGGAACACTTTTACACGTTGGTGGGACTGTAAACTACTTCAACCATTGTGGAAGACAGTGTGGCGATTCCTCAAGGATCTAGAACTAGAAATACCATTTGACCCAGCCATCCCATTACTGGGTATATACCCAAAGGATTATAAATCATGCTGCTATAAAGACACATGCACACGTATGTTTATTGTGGCACTATTCGCAATAGCAAAGACTTGGAACCAACCCAAATGTCCAGTAATGATAGACTAGATTAAGAAAATGTGGCACATATACACCATGGAATACTATGCAGCCATAAAGAAGGATGAGTTCACGTCCTTTATAGGGACATGGATGAAGCTGGAAACCATCATTCTGAGCAAACTATTGCAAGGACAGAAAACCAAACACCGCATGTTCTCACACATAGGTGGGAATTGAACAATGAGAACACTTGGACACAGGGTGGGGAGCATCACACACTGGGGCCTGTTGTGAGGTGGGGGGAGGGGGGAGGGATAGCATTAGGAGATATACCTAATGTAAATGACGAGTTAATGGGTGCAGCACACCAACATGGCACATGTATACATATGTAACAAACCTGCATGTTGTGCACATGTACCCTAGAACTTAAAGTATAATAACAAAAAAATTTTTAAGTATATATAAAAGGCATTTCAAAAATTTTTGTCCAAAGAAAATGAAATTAGATTCTTGACTCTTGCCAAATGGAATACAGGTATATGTGTGAAAATAAATAAATGAAAATTAACCTTAGGGAAGAAGAAAGTTTTTGAAGTAAATGGGAAAACCCAGAAACCATAAAAGAAAAGGTTGACATATTTGTCTATAAAAATGATACAATTCCCAGCACTTTGGGAGGCCAAGGCGGGTGGATCACAAGGTCAGGAGATTGGAACCATCCTGGCTAACATGTTGAAACCCCATCTCTACTAAAAATCCAAAAAGTTAGCCAGGTGTAGTGGCATGCGCCTGTAATTCCAACTACTCAGGAGGCTGAGGCAGGAGAATCACTTGAACCCAGGAGGCAGAGGTTGCAATGAGCTGAGATGGCGCCACTGCACTCCAGCCTGGGTGACAGAGCAAGACTCTGTCTCAAAAAAAAAAAAAAAAAAAAAAGACACAATTCCTCTGTGACTTGAGACTTCAAAGCCAAAAGAAACAATAATACGTGGAAAACATATTTGCCATATATGTGATAAACAGGGTTAATATCCCTGATATTTCAAAATTTTACAAATAGATGAGTGTGTATACAGCCAGCATGCAACAGTGTATATACTGGACTGAGAAACATATGTAACTTTTTATTAGTACCTATGGGAAAAAATGAACCAGACCCAGGTATCTGATGGGTCAGTAGCTTTTTTCTTCTTTATACAGACTCTTCAGCCAAGGGGCTAGCTATTTGGTCATAAACCCCATCCCCATTTTGAAAGTCTTGATTATATCACGGCCAAACTCCCCTTTCCATTTTGGCACCTGCTTACTTAGAGTTACTAAACTGAATTTTTCTGAAGCTGTCTCCAACAAAAATGAGCTTATTTTAAAATCTTAATTCCTTTCTTGCAAACTTCAGGGTCCACGTATAATGAAACTTGATATTTTAATTTCAGTGACACCTCACACTCAGTGCCGGTTAAAATTACTGAAGTTAGAGAGAATTAAAGACTATCTTCTCATGGAGGAAGAATTCATTAGAAATCAGGAACAAATGAAACCATTAGAAGAAAAGCAAGAGGTGAGTTGAAAAGTTACTTCATTTTCTTTTTTACAAATTGAATTCTATTTAGAACCTAAAATTGTCAACAAATAAATGAAATTCAAGTAGTTGAACCTGTCCAGGCTTTCATGAAGTATTATTAGTTGCCTTTTACTAAGCATCAGCTGCTTTGCAAATCTACTGAACTATCAGGATCATCTACTTTCAGGTCTAGTCTGCTTTTTTCCCTTGGCATTTTCATACATAGGAGGAAAGATCAAAAGTGGATGATCTGAGGGGGACCCCGATGTCAGTAGGAACCTTGGAAGAGATCATTGATGACAATCATGCCATCGTGTCTACATCTGTGGGCTCAGAACACTACGTCAGCATTCTTTCATTTGTAGACAAGGATCTGCTGGAACCTGGCTGCTCGGTCCTGCTCAATCACAAGGTGAGGTGATAGTCTTTTTCAAAAGCCCATGGAAGTGCTTTCTCTTTTCACTTAGATCCATCTTCCTGTCCCATGGAAGTAGATCACCAAAGCACTCCTGAGGCAGGAGAAGGATGTCATGATTGGCATCGCTTTGCTGTAAACAGATCCAGCGAACCTCACGTTCCTGTGTTAAACGTTGATGTTTCCTGTTAGGTGCATGCCGTGATAGGGGTGCTGATGGATGACACGGATCCCCTGGTCACAGTGATGAAGGTGGAAAAGGCCCCCCAGGAGACCTATGCGGATATTGGGGGGTTGGACAACCAAATTCAGGAAATTAAGGTATGATTGGTAACCATCTCTGGGTTTTTTCTGAGTTTTGGTTTCTGCTGTCCCATTTAGGATACTTTGGAATTGTTTGATATGTTTGCTTGTTTATTAATCAAACCAGTAGCTGAGACAGAGCTTGCCAGTTGTGGTATTTTTGTATTTGTTAATACTGAGTTAGGTGATAGAAATAACAATCAGTTGTGTGATGGTTCCTGCAGCAGCTGCAGCTTCATTCTTTTTATATGTAATGTTGACTGCATTGTCTGTGTGAATATGTAATGTTTCTGACTGTGTTGACTTCAGTTGTGTTTATCTGGAAGCCTCCAGTGCTTTGTGGAGCTAGCATGTGTACTTGCACACATTTAGACAGTGGTGGGGTTGGAGCATAATCCCAGTGCCTTCAGCGGCCCTGGGGGCTGCAGGGGATATGGTCATTGAGGATGGCTGTGGGCTGTCTGCATGTTCTTTCATAGGGAAGTCATTCCGAGCCATCACAGATCTCTGCCAAGGACCTCTGAGGCAGCTGAGAAATAGCCATAATGTCCCTAGATGGGAAGAGCCTTTCCCGGTCCTATCTGTAGTTTAATTGAAAAGGGTGAACTTTAGCTTTCTTAAGTCTCTCTTGCTCAAGAAGAGCTCCAGGCTGACTTCTACTAGAAAGTAAAAGGGGAATTGGGTGTGACAGGGAGATGGAACGGGTGCAGGGAACTCAAGTAGGACAGGTGTCATCTTCAGTATGTCTTTGCTGCTAATAGAAATCAAGCACATTGTCTCTAAGAAGAGGAATTGAGATTTTTACTTATTTTTGTTGAAAGCAAGATATTCTTATGTTGCCAATTAGTAAATATGCTAATAATTTCAGTAAAGCCTTTCATTTTTACTACTTTTCATAGGAATCTGTGGAGCTTCCTCTCACCCATCCTGAATATTATGAAGAGATGGGTATAAAGCCTCCTAAGGGGGTCATTCTCTATGGTCCACCTGGCACAGGTATGCTCTGTTTTTGACACTTTCCAGGCACCTAGCTGGTCTGTTGAGTAGCAGCATTGGCTAGTTATAATTACTGAACTAGTAAGTGAGGACACCACAATTCCTTAGTTTAAAACAGGGCTGCTCAACCTTGTCTACATGTTGGAATCACCTTGGGAGCTTTCAAAATACTGATGCAAAAAAAAAAGCCTGAGCAACTTGGCGAAACCCCATCTCTATAAAAAATTAGCCGGGTGTGGTGGTGCATGCCTGTAGTCCCAGCTACCCAAGAGGCTGAGGTAGGGGGATCACCTGAGCCCTGGAGGTCAAGGCTACAGTGAGCTATGATCACACCACTGCATTCCAGCCTGGGCAACAGAGTGAGAACCTGTCTCAAAAAAAGAAAAAAAAAAAAATATGAAAAAAAAAAAATGATGCCTGGCCCCATCCCCAAAGATTTTGATCTATTCATCTGGAGTATGGCCAAGCCTGGGAGCCATAGTGGAGAAGTGCTACTTTAAAAGCTCTATTCTGAGCATGGTGGCTCATGCCAGTAATCCCAGTACTTTGGGAGGTCAAGGTGGGTGGATGACTTGAGGCCAGGAGTTCAAGACCAGCCTGGCCTATGTGGCGAAACCCCGTCTCTACTAAAAATACAAAAACTGGCTGGATGTGGTGGTGCACATCTGTAGTCCAGCTACTCGGGAGGCTGAGGCAGGAAAACCACTCGAACCTGGGATACAGAGGTTGCAGTGAGCTGAGATCATGCCGCTGCGTTCCAGCCTGGGTGACAGAGCGAGACTGTCTCCTAAAAAAAAAGCTCTATTCTGCGGTATCAGATTCATTTAAGCAGTCATTTGAGGGAATTGACAGTGTTCCTAAGAGGATCCATGCTGAGGGGTGCCCACAATGGAGAGACTGGGAGACGCCTGTACCCAGAGGCCGAGAGCTAGAAGAGATCGCTCTCCTACAGCCCCTCAACTTACAGCTTAGGAAATTATGTTTCAGAGCGGCCGGTGACTAGCCCAAGGCCCCTCTGGGAGTTGAGCTAGTAACAGGGCTGGAGCTGGAACACAGGCCTCCTGACCCACAGCTGTAGGCCCCCTGTGGGGCTCTAGCACTAAAGGGGCTGCGGTACAGGGCTGGGAGGCAGGACTGGACAGGCAAGTCTGTCAGAGGAGCAGGCAGCTTGTTCAGTGAGCCCTCTGACCACAGAAGCAGCCCAGGGGCTAGACTTGGCTGCTTCTGCACTGTAAGATCCTATCCACTGAAAAGGTCCTGTTTATTTTCTGTTCACCTTCCCTCACTGATGCTTTCAGGGAGCAGTTCAGCCTTTGCACCTGCTACTCTGCCTGTCTAAAAGGAACATCACTGCCACATGTTACAAAGCTGAGCTTTGTGTCAGCCATCCCATTTCTGGGAAGTCTTCCCTGTCACACACCAGCTAGCCGCCTCCACACTCCTCCTGTGCCGGCCTGAGGCTGCCAGTTCTGCCCCTAACTGCCTCTTTATCCTGAGGCACCCACCCAGCTCTTGCCAGGGTCCTCACAGACCACCAAAGGGTCCTAGGTCTTCCAATTCAAAAATTCTCAAGTTGGGCACTCTTTGCTGACTCTTGTTTTTCTTTTCTTTCTTTCTTTTTTTTTTTTTTGAGGCGGAGTTTCACTCTTGTTGCCCAGGCTGGAGTGCAATGGCATGATCTTGGCTCACTGCAACCTCCGCCTCCCGGGTTCAAGCGATTCTCCTGCCTTAGCCTCCCCGGTTCAAGCGATTCTCCTGCCTCAGCCTCCTGAGTAGCTAAGATTACAAGCATGTGCCGGCTAATATTGTAATTTTTTTAGTAGAGACAGGGTTTCTCCATGTTGGTCAGGTTGGTCGTGAACTCCCAGCCTCAGGTGATCCTCCCGCCTCAGCCTCCCAAAGTGCTGGGATTACAGGCATGAGCCACTACGCCCGGCCGGCTGACTCGTTTTTAACCTGAAAGTGAAATATCAGCAAGTAGAGCAGTATTGGAAATGATGTTTGAGCTCTTCCCTGAGATCAGTGGGAGGAACTGCCTCTGCCTTGGAAGGGCATGTCACAGCAGCTCTCACTGTGGGCTTCATCAAGAGCTGGTCCTGTCTCAGCTGTCTGAGCTGGCAGCAAGCCCACCCAGTAGCTACTCTTCTGGAGCAGCGGGCACTGCATGCCTGGAGCTCAGGAACACTGTGTGTGTCTCCTTAGGGCCAAAGCTAGGATTCCCAGACCTTTTTTTCCAGCCCTGATCGTTTCCTAGGAGTTTAGTTTGGCTCTCCAGCCCTGGGTTGGGTGGGTCAGGTTAATGTATGCAACTTTGAAGGGGCCCAAGAAAGGCTCAACCAGAGAAAAAAATGAGATTTATTTCATTAATAGTACGAAGCATTTCTTCATACGGGTAATTATAGTTCGCAGTTCTTCAGGGGAAACTGGGTCAAGGTTGGAAAATAACCAAGTAAAAAGTATTTTCTGATGTTATCATGATAAGTTTAGGAAAATAGCTAAGGATAATCCAAACATGTTAGTAGATTTTTCTAAATGTCCTCTTGTCTACTCAGGACAACGGAATGTGGTGACACCTGAATTGGTGACATGCCTTAGCATGGGGGCCCACCTGTTTTTGGTGTCCATTTAAGGTGGTAATGATACGAGTTTTTAAGTTAAAACAGCACTTGAGGTGTCTTTTTAAATCTTTTTTCATCTAAAATAGGTAAAACCTTGTTAGCCAAAGCTGTAGCAAACCAAACCTCAGCCACTTTCTTGAGAGTGGTTGGCTCTGAACTTATTCAGAAGTACCTAGGTGATGGGCCCAAACTCGTACGGGAATTGTTTCGAGTTGCTGAAGAACATGCACCGTCCATCGTGTTTATTGATGAAATTGACGCCATTGGGACAAAAAGGTAGACTTTCTCATGCTTATTTTGCCTTGTTTAGAGGGAACACCGCATAGTTCTTCTCTTGAGAATGAACCATCTCGGGGGGCTCTCTCTGTGGCCACAATTTCTTGCCGTGCGTGGCCTTCCATGGATGCTTTAGGCTCTGCTCTCCCAGGAGCCAGGTAACAACTGCCCAGGAGCTGTGAACGTCTGGAGATTGTTCAGTTGTGAATAACCATGTCTTGAGCACACACCCTGAGCCAGGACCATCTGGACTCTAGGGACACAGCTGTGAGCACAACAGCCTCTGCCCTGGAGGAGCTCACAGTCAGGTTGCAGGGATCAGACACCAAACATGGAAACAAAATAAATGATACAGTTTCAGGCACAGAAACTGCTATGGAAAAATATGATCTGTAACTTGGCTGATGGGGAGTGTCAGTCCATTTGTGCTGCTGTAACAAAATGCCTTGGGACTGGTATTTTGTATAAAGAATAGAAAATGTATTTCCCACAGGTCTGGAGGCTGAGAAGCCCAGGATCAAGGCACTGGCATTGATGTCTAGTGAGGGCTGCTCTCTGCTTCGGAGATGGCACTTGTTCTGCAAAGGGGACACATGTTCAGGAGACAAATGGAAGAGCAAAAAGGGCCTATGCTAGTTCCCTGCAGCATTTTTATAAGGAACACATGCTGTACAAGGCCTTTTTTTAATAAGGAACTCATGCAGTATAAGGCTCTGCCTCATGCCTTTAGCCCTTTCCAAAAGGCCTCATCTCTTAACCACCTAGTAGGGATTAAGTTTCAACACATAAATTTGGGGAAATACATTCAGACCATGGCAAAGGGTGCTGAATTTATTTTTTTCTGAGCGTAATTGAGGGAGTGCCATGTGAGTTAAACAGGAATGTTTGTTAAGGTGTTTTGTCACAATGAAGTCTTTGCTGTAATTTCTCTTGAGCAGGTGATCAGTTGGGTCTTCATTCCTTCCCTTTTTTTTTTTTCCCAAAGATATGACTCCAATTCTGGTGGGGAGAGAGAAATTCAGCGAACAATGTTGGAACTGCTGAACCAGTTGGATGGATTTGATTCTAGGGGAGATGTGAAAGTTATCATGGCCACAAACCGAATAGAAACTTTGGATCCAGCACTTATCAGGCCAGGTTAAATTTGCTTTTGTTTCGTCATGGAGATTAATGTGTTTATATATTTAAATGTGCTTTGGGAGGCCTATAAAATGATACATAAAAAAGCAAAAACTGCAGTGAAACTTAGGATAATTTACCAAAAATAGGTCCCCTTGAGATGAGAGTTAAGAGAACATGATAGTCTATGCACCTCGGCCCTTTGAATTCCAGTCTTATGTCTTGATCTTTTCTTTTCCATAATATTCCTTTTTTAGCCTCAAGAACTGGCTGCTTTTTCTGGAAGAAATAATTCATGTGATGGTAGGATTTGTTGTTTTTACTTTCAGGTAGCATCAGAAGAAACAGTGATTTGTTTGCTGTCTTTTGTAATGTTTTTAACACGATAGGTCTGTCCAATTTCACTCAGGACTTGCTCCTTTCATTTATTTCTGAAGGTAGCAAAGTAGACAGAGTTTCTTTTAAATGAAGAGAATTCAAATGTAGAAATTTACAAACTACAAAAATGTATGGTTACTTTTTAAGATTTGGACATCCTTCCCACAGAATACTGTCTGACTGAAACTTCATATGTAAGGAGATGGGCTGAGGCCTCTGAGCCATGGCCAAGCCTGGGTTTTGATGGTGGTGTGACTTAAAAACTTTTCATACCTGCAGGCCGCATTGACAGGAAGATTGAGTTCCCCCTGCCTGATGAAAAGACGAAGAAGCGCATCTTTCAGATTCACACAAGCAGGATGACGCTGGCTGATGATGTAACCCTGGATGACTTGATCATGGCTAAAGATGACCTCTCTGGTGCTGACATCAAGGTGAGAGCCTAGCCATGTCAGCTCATTTCTGGGAATGTGGCTGTCAATCAGGAAAAAGTCTATACATGCTCTTGGGATGGTGGTTGGCCTGGACAGATGGGTGTCTGTATTTTAATCATCATATTGGTTTATGATTACATCCAAATAGTATATGTGCTTGTTATTTGAAGTCATTTTTAATGCATCATTTTATGCAGTGAATGACCCTAAGGCTGTAGCCACAAGGCTGAGTTGCTGGTACTAAGCTGCCTTAGGCCCAGGTGACTTTCTCAAGGTGTGTCCAATGTAGCTGCTCAGTCCCAGGTCAAGGGAAGGATATGTCCTGGGAGAACTCTCCCCAGAGCTGCAGAGTGGGGACCAAGCACCCACCGCATTCATGTCCCAATCTGTGTTCTGGAAGGTTCTACCAGATTACACCTCTTGATTTTATGACAAATGTACATGAGTTAGGACATTTCCTCCCAGCTGACCAGAATTTACAGCAAGGCCTGGCAGTGTTGAATATGGGTTCAAGCTGCTTTCCCTGGGAAGAACTGGGTTTTTGTCGGTCATAAGTGCCATGGTTAGGTAGGGACAGCACAAGCAGTGCCTTTCCAGGTCAGCACCTGCCCTGAGCCCACGGATCATTGGCAGT
Source organism: Macaca mulatta (assembly GCF_049350105.2). Lineage (NCBI taxonomy): Eukaryota > Metazoa > Chordata > Mammalia > Primates > Cercopithecidae > Macaca > Macaca mulatta. Next base: position 163,524,216 of record NC_133412.1, read on the forward strand.
TAGTCGTAGAGAACTAGGTGTCTCTGTTGGTGAGTAAAATCTATCTTCTTTTTTAAAAACTGAAAGATCTTAACATTTTATTTTTAAGATAAAAACTTACTTTGACAATTTTCAAGCCTTCAAAAAAGTTGCAACAATAGCACAGTGATTTGCCAAGAGTTAACATTTTACCCATTTGCCTTTTCTCTTTCTATACACAAAACTTTCACCTGTACCATTTGAAGTAAATGACCTGATGGCCATCACCAAACAAACTTCCGCGCCAGGATTGTGTTTTTTGCCGCATCATGTTTTTGCCACAGTAATTACTGGCCAAAAGAAAAAGAAAACAGTAACCCATGTAACATGTTCATTTGCTGTCCCTCTCTATCTATTTCCTTCATTTCTTTTTCCTTTCTAAACAGATCAGTCCTAAAACAATAACAGTAACCCATGTAACATGGGTTATTGTTTTCTTTTACTTTGGGCAAGTAATTACTGAGAAATTAAATAGATTGGAATAAATGCTATACTCTATAGTATTATTCCATAGTATAGATACTGCCACTTAGAGTATCTAACCAGAATACATGTTCTCTTATGACTATAAGTAAATGAAATACACATATACTGTCAATTGCCTGTAAGTTTCAGGGCATAATGTCGTTTGTTTCCTAGGAATATTATTCTCTTTAAGGAAAGTGGTGCTGTAAGAATTTACTGACCTGCCAAGCCACATAGCTTGTTAGAACCTAAGCCAAAACTAGAACCCACAGCCCCGACCCTTAGGCCAGTCTTCTTAGTTACAGTAACTCCCAGTTTAAGCCACTTCACATCCTTTCAGAAAATAGGATGCTTAAAATATTTTTTAAAATCAAAATCTTTCCCAAATAAGCAATTTGTGTTTAGTCTAGGTGTCTTATGCTTTATTTCAGAATAGATTTTTTTTTTTTGAGATGGAGTTTCGCTCGTTGCCCAGGCTAGAGTACAGTGGCATGATCTTGGCTCACTGCAACCTCCACCTCCCGGGTTCAAGCATTCTCCTGCCTCAGCCTCCCGAGTAGCTGGGATTACAGGTGCCTGCCACCGTCCCTGGCTAATGTTTTCTATTTTTAGTAGAAACGGGGTTTCACCATGTTGGCCAGGCTGGTCTTGAACTCCTGACCTCAGGTGATCCGCCTGCCTTGGTGCTGGGATTACAGGTGTGAGCCACTGCGCCCAGCTTTAGAATAGCTTTTTCGGAATTCCTTGTTAGAATAAAAATAAGTATTTCACTTTCTGAACACACTGTTCTTTCTTACAGGCAATCTGTACAGAAGCTGGTCTGATGGCCTTAAGAGAACGTAGAATGAAAGTAACAAATGAAGACTTCAAAAAATCTAAAGAAAATGTTCTTTATAAGAAACAGGAAGGCACCCCTGAGGGGCTGTATCTCTAGTGAACCACGGCTGCCATCAGGAAAATGGTTGGGAAATTTCTCAATCCCTGAAAGGGATGAGGTTCTGGGAGTTGCCTAGAGGAATCCCTATTCCCATTGATTTTTATTAGCAAAGCATCCTGTGTCTTTTGGAGTACGATGTGTAAATGCCCATTGGGTGGTCTGTCTGTTGGTCACTGTGCAGCAGTCTGCTTCCCAATAAAGCGTGCTCTTTCACAAGCACTTCCTGTTTCTGCAGTCTCCACACACACCTACCGCTCAGCAGCAGCCTGTGGGTGGACCCAGCTGCAGGGAAGCCTGTGGATAGGAACTCAGGCTGCAGTCACAAGGAGTGTGGACCTCACTATGCGTTCCCCGCGTCACACCCCCAGAGCTGGCATTCAACAGTAATTACAGCGGGAAATGGTCACTACCACAGAGCCAGGGATATTCGTTGTTTAATAAAGGCTGAATTAATGTGGCTGTTGCTTCTAAAGGAAGTCCAGCATTCCTTTTTGGAAGTTTTGTGGACCGTGCGTGTTTCAGCACTCTGAGGGCAGAAAATAACTACTGGTGTTCCCAAGAGACTGAGGATTCCTAGAGATATCTTGAAAGCCCTTGTTCTTGGGCTTAGAAACCTCATCCCTTTCAAGGTGTTCAGAAACATGTCAGAACTTCCCCTTCCCTTTCTTCATCTATTTCCTTCATTTCTCTTTCTGAACAAATCAGGCCTAATGCTATTAAGTGGGGCAGATCAAGGTAAGCATTCCCTCGACAGGTGGCCTGGCGTGGGTTGTAGGGGCCCATGTTGAATGAGGAGGGTGTATTCGTTTTTTGTTAATACCATAACAAGTTACTGCAGGCTTTAAAAACAGCACAATTTGGCCAGGCACAGTGGCTCATGCCTGTAATCCCAGCACTTTGGGAAGCTGAGGCAGGCGTATCACAAGGTCAGTAGTTCAAGACCAGCCTGGCCAACATGGTGAAACCCCATCTTTACTAAAAATACAAAAATTAGCCATGCATGGTGACGGGCGCCTGTAGTCCCAGCTACTCAGGAAGCTGAGGCAGGAGAATCGCTTGAACCCAGGAGGCGGAGGTTGCAGTGAGCTAAGATCGCGTTGTTGCACTCCAGCCTGGGTGACAGAGCGAGACTCCGTCTCAAAATTAAATTAAATTTAAAAAAATAAAAGTGAAAACCACAATTTAATCTCAGTCCTGTTGGTCAGAAGTCCAACACGGGTGTCTCCAGGCTAAAGTCATGCTGTTGGCAGGACCGTTCTCTCTGGCATCTCTAAGGGAGAATCCGTTTCCTTTCTGAGCATTGTTGGCAGAATTCTGTTTCTTGGAGTTGTGGGGCTGAGGTCAGCATTTCCCTGCTGGCTGCCAGCTGAGGCCTTTGCCAGTCTGTGAAGGCCACCCTCCCTCCTGACTCGCGGCCCTTCATCTTCCGCCTGCAGCAGCAGGCCCAGTCCCTCTCTCCAGCTGACCCTTCTTTCTCTCTGCCTTTTCTACTCTTAGGGACCCTTGTGATTACATTGGACCCACGCAGATAATCCAGGATAATTTCCCTGTTTTAAAGTTTACAATCTTAATTTTTATCTGCAAAGTTCCTTTTGCCATGTAACATCCACAGGTTCCAGGGCTTAGGGTGTGGCCATCTTTAGGGGCGCCACTCTGCCTACCACAGAGGACATTCACACATGGGGGTGGCCCAGTGCAGGGTGAGGACAGGGTGCTCGTGGGGAAGGCGGGTGTCAGCCCAAGCAGGGTGTGGAGCTGTCTGTGTGGAGAAGCACCACAGCACGGGGACTCAGCATGGGCAGGGGGAGGGTGGCATCCGTGTGGGGTGTACGTGCAGGGCTGGGGTGGTCCAATACGGGGAGTCAATGTGTGCAGCCTGATGTGCAGTATGAGAGCCCAAGTGGGTGAGGAAGGCATCTGCAGGCACGGGCTGGTGGCAGGGGAGGGAGGCTGCTTATGTATGGAGGCAGTCAGGTAGGGAAACAGGACGGTGGGCGCCAGGTTTCTCTGAGGAGTTAAGACACAGAAAGGAGAAAACGAGAAGGACCCCTGTCCACTGGGAGCGCCTAGGAACAGTGACACCCCAGCTGCAGCAAGCACCCCCAGACCCAGACCTTTGCTTCTATGTAGTATTCTCCATTAAAAGGAGTGAGGGCTGATTCCAGGGCTAGGCAGGGAAAGGACAAGATGAACCCAAAGTCTTTTGCCAGAAAGCAAGGGAGTGCTCAAGGAATGATAGGGACATGGCTAAAGGACACCGAAGCCTATGTGAAGGGACTTCCACTGGCCAAACCTGGGACAATCTGAGCATCCCAACAGCTAACTATTAATGGAATTCAGTACAGCCCTTTAAATAGGGAACTACACACACATACCACTACATGTGAATTGATCTGAAAGTCTGCTGAGGAAGGGGTGTTTACAGAGTTTGAGAGTATCCCACAAAACACCGATCAGTTAGAAAGGAAAGTCCCACTGGAGAAGTGCAGCAGACACCGTCTTCGCCAAGTGGTCAAAATGCACATCGGTAATGGGCACTTTGACAGTACGTGCCACCCAAGAGTGTCACTGCTGTCACACTCCTGCCAAAGATGCTTAGCGTGAATCCAGTGATGAGGAAACACCAGGCAAACACAAACTGAGGAACATTCTACAAATTCAGAACATTTCAAAAGTATCCATACCTTGGAAGTCAAAAAGCTTCCAGTCAGAAGACCAAAGAGATGACAACCAAATGCAGCTCCTGCTCCTGAACTGGACCTTTTCCTAGAGGACGTGACCGGCCTGAGGACCCGCTGGGAGTACCGTGTCCATGCCGACTTCCTGCTCAGTGTCTGTATCGTGAGCGGGAAGCAGACTCTCGGCAACTGCCTCTCACGTGGTTCAAGAAAGAAAATTCTTTGTAACGGACTTGCACCTTTTCCGGAAGTTTGAAATTAAAAAAAACCAAAAAACAAAAAACCCAGCACATCAGTATTGCCTTTTCCTTATTGGTAATAGCTGAGCCTTTTCCTCTAGAGGGACAGTCTCCCTCATGTCAATCCTACAAAAGCAGCTAAAGCAAATGCCAGGGCCTAGAGTGTCAGGGTAGCGGGCTGAACCGTACCCCACCCCAGCTGCTTCTCCAGTTTGCTTGTTGACCAAAATGCTGAAATTACCGTTTCAGCAGTTGGCCACTGAGGCCTGCGGTGCCAAGTGCAGGGATGCAGGGGTAAGTGCTTGTGAAGTAACAGAATTCCCATAGCAATTTCTTCCCTGGCTTGGACAGGGAAAGCCCTGTCTGCCTGCAGAAAACCGACCGGCTCTTTGGAGCCCTTCCTCAGCAAAACCATTTAAGGTGAACTCTCCCATCACTCCCTCTGCAGCAAGCCCAGCTTCACTTTTCCAACGCAAAATAGTATGTGTGCCTTACAAGTAGTAGCTGCCTCCTCCTACTGGGGACACCGCACAGAGGTGCCTGCTGGCCTCATTCCAGGAAAGAACACTGTCCCAAACCCGCGGCGGGCCGACCACTGTGGTCTGATATGATCAGTGGCTCCTTTGAGGAAACGAGCGCTCCTGATGAAACGCATGAGCCACTGTTTGACTCGAGCTCAGACCCCCCCTTCTCAGCCCTCCGAGCTGATGGTTAGTCTTGGGAGGCACGGAGTCGTCTTTCAGAACTTCATGTCAGCAATCTCAAACGGGCTTTTAAAAAACAACAGTGATGCTCTCGACATCTTGTTGGTCAGGCCTGAGTTCTTCAGCAGCCCCAGGGCACGCTGCCCCTCCAGCTCCAGGCGGAGGCATCGCGGGCTAAACTCAGGGAACTTTCCACGCACCGCTTGCAGGCCAGAACATCAAGCCTTAACTGCGGGTCTGAACACAAGAGTAAAATCTGCTCACCAGCCTGGGGAAAACATCCTAGTGCTGAAACACCAGCCCTTTATCTCAGAGAGGGCCTGGCAGGGCCACCACGCCACCAGCGGAGGGGACTCACTCACCACACAGGGGCCGGTGCTGGCTGCACACAGGCAGAGAATGAGCAACGACGTTGCCACATGTCAATCATCATCGGTTTAATGACCCCTTGGCATGACTCTCTGGCTATATACAAATATACACATATTCACATATATAATATGTAAATAGCTTTTGTGTCATTTACACACCCAAAAAGTGTGCAAGATGTGAAGAGGCTGACAGCCCACATTATTACTATCGAGAAAGAACATTTCGAAAGCTGAGGTCTCCCAACACACATGTTCTCCGCTCACGCCTCCTAGCTCTGCAGGGTGGGCAACTTGGCCTTGCTGCTCTCTAATCCTCCAGCAGCAGCTCCAGCTCCTCCAGCGGCAGGCGCACCCGGAGCTCCTTCTCAGTCATCAGGTCCAGGATCTCCTGCATCTCGTCGGGGAAGTACTCCACGGCGTCCAGGTATAACACCTAGGGGCAGGCAGGAAGGCCACCCCACTCAGCCTCCACTTCCTGTCAGCCTGGAGGAACTCAGGAAGCAAGGGCCAGGTTCCTGGTGACCCTGCCATCCTGTCGCCCCCCACGGCCCCTGCTCCCCTTGGCTCAGACTTTCTTAACTCGGGCAGCACTGGGCACATTCAGGAAGGACACCACATTCGCAAAAGCGAGCAAACGCCAAGCGAGGCCTTCTCTTTCAAAAGGGGGGCCAGGAATTGCTGGCTGTCACCCTCAGTTTGACTTCTGAGTGTCACCTGACCTGGGCCCTCACAGCCGGGCTGGGACATGATCCCAACTCTTTCAGCATCTGGGCTGAACTCAGCAAATGCTGGGAAACCTGCTACCCACGGCAACACTTCCATGAGCTCTAGCCCCAGGCAGGGCCAGGCTCTGACTCCACAGGGGACAGCTCCACCAGGAAAAGGCTCTGGATGTACCTTGGGACAGGGTATGGCATCCATGAGCTGAGCATCCCCGGTGCCACGGAGCAGGCCAGGAAGACACTAGCTGGACGGAGCCCTGGCGGGAAGTCTTCGGGAAGCTGAAGACACCATGGCCTTTAACACTTACCTTTGCCCAAGGGCAGTTCTGAAGCGCTTTGTAGAATACACCTTTGCTTCTTTCTTTATTTCCTAAGGAAACCTGGGGTGAGGGGGAGAAAATACAAACATGATTCATTGACACACAGAGGCTAAGGCTACACAAACGCCCTTGGATGATGGGCACAAGCCCCTCAGCTTCAGTGAGCCTGCCTGTGCGGAAAGCCTGTCACCGTCACGGGGGCCGTGGGATGGGGGCAGGTGCCAGGGAGCACTCTCAGAAGCCACTGCTGTATTGGGGTTGTTTCCTCCCATAAAAACGGCCCAAGAGTGTCAACCCTGAACACGTCTGACTTTTTAAAGTCTCGTATCTCCTCCTCTGCTGTGGGCTGTCACGTCTGGGTGTTGTAACAGTGCTTGAAACCAAGCAGTGTCGGTGAGATGAGGCTGAAGACCTTATACAAATAGAGAAAATCTTCTACGATACTTATCTTAGAAAACATAGAGAAGATACTTGCTTTAATACTTGCCATTTTCTGAAAACCATCTTTTAGAGAAACGAGGCAGCCAGGACAGTGATCACTACCTTACTAAAGGTGCAAGTTCCATCAGCAATCTCAGCATCACTGTGTGGATATTCAGCACGTGTTCTCTAGATATAAAACCCTCCATCGCGACTCAGCCACACAGCCTCCTTCCCAGCCCAGTGTGGAAGGAGACCCAGCCTGGGACCTCCGCTGACAACAGCCCCTCTCCAGCCCCTCCAAGGAATCACAGCTCACACAGGCAGCTCCACAGGTAGCTGGCTGTGCAGCCAGGAGTGGGCACAGGCAGGGCTTGTGGGGCTGAAGTTTCTGTGTTTCCATCCACCCCGTCCTTCAGGCTCCCCTCCCTCAGAAGAGTGTTCTAGGGGACACCAACCTTGCCCAGCCAAGCGGCTGGGGCACAGCATCCAGCCCAGGACCAGTGAGGGCTGCTGACCGGCCTCCCAGAAACCTGAACAGTGGCATCCAGGGACTCCAATCTCCAATTTACATCTCAGGAACTCCATCTACCAAGGATGGCCTCACTCCTTTTTCAATTTTTTTTTTTCACGGTCTATGTTGCCCAGGCTAGCCTTGAATTCCTGGGCTTGAGCAATCCTCCCACCTCAGTCTCCCAAGTAGCCAGGACTCCATGGCCGGTCCTTCTCAACTGTTAACTCCCACAGTCACAGGGACCGGAACTGTGATAACCTTGCTTCAGGCAAGGCCCAGTCTGTCCCCAGCCTCTGCAAGTGCCACGCACAGGGCCAACTGTGAGGCTCGGAGGACTCCTGAGTGTCCTCCCTGGTGGGAGCCTCCAGTTCTGAGGCTGAGCCTCTGAATTTATAACCAAAGAGCCATTGAGCGCTGTCTTTCCTTCCCATGCCAATATACTTCAGTGTCCTTTCCTAAGATACTGACAAAATTTAAGACTTTTTTTGTCGTTTTTGAAAGAAAGAAGAAAAACTTTATGACTGTACTTTCTCAACCATGCACAGCTAATCCTGGAACCCAGCTAATCCTGGAACCCAACAAATCCAGGTACACAGCTGGCTAGCCTCCATCAGCGCTGGAGACGCCCCTACTGTATGGAGGTATGGAAGGGCTTGACGCCAAGTGAAAGCTTGCTGTGACTATGTGTGGCTTCCGTCCATGATTTCATATTCTGAGACGTGGCCTGTGTGTACCTTTGCCTTCTGACTGGCGCAGAGTCTCAAGGGAGGGAAGAGTTCATGGGTGCTATCTGGCTCTCCTGGTCCTCCTTCCTCACCTTCTGAATTGACAACTGAGACTCCTCATGAAATTCCTAAGTCAGGACTGAAACATAACAGAGGGGGCAACTCTTCTTTGCTGGAGTTCCCACGGTACTGTGTCTGCCACCCCACGGGATTGTGGCCAGGTAAATATCTCCTCAGGTGGACTGGGAGCATCTCAGGGAACCAACAGGGTCTTTGCTGGGCACCTAAGAAAACAGCTAATGGAGGAGAACTGCCCTGATGGGTCCCCGAGTGAGTGTGTGATTTGGCCAAGGGCAGTCTCCCAGAGGGAAGCGGGAATGGAGACTTCATACAGAGGCCTTTCCCCTCACACGAAGCCCCAAGAACTGAATCTCATACAAACTGTCCGAAGAACTCAGCCAACAAGATGCTGGCCAGGCACGGGGGCTCACGCCTATAATCCCAGCACTTTGGGAGGCTAAGGCAGGCGGGCTGCTCCAGCTCAGTAGTTCAAGACCAGCCTGGGCAACATGGCAAAATGCTGTCTCTACAAAAATACAAAAATTAGCCCAGCACGGTGGTGCGCACCTGTGGTCCCAGCTAAGGTGTGGGGGTTGCTTGAGCTCAGGAGGTTGAGGTTGCAGTGAGCTGAGATTGCGCCACTGCATTCCAGCCTGCATGACAGAGCAAGACCCTGTCTCAAAAAAACAAAAAATGCTCACGACTCAGACCTGAGCTGGGCCATTAATAATTCTCCCCCACAGGACCACGGGGGAGACGAGTGACAGTGGCGGGCAGCTGCCTGTCGGCTGCATCACTAACGTCCCAAGTGTCTGAGCCCTCCGTGTAGAGAAGCTATCTGGTTTCTCGTAATCACTTGTTTTGGCATTTGTCTACCTTCTTAGCAGATGTGTGCTGCCTCCCCATGGGGGAAGCAACATCTCTAAGAAAACGAGGAAGCTGAAGGTCTTCAGGCTCTTGCAAATTTTGATTCTCTTTTTTTATCTCCTTATAAACAAATCTGAGCAACTGTTACCTTATACAGCTTTTTAACTAATTTAACAAAACATGACCAACCTTGCCCAAACAAAAAAAGATCCATTTCTATAATGCTCCCTCCTTGTGCTCCTGAGAGAAGACGGACACTCTGCTGAGAGGTTTATTGATTTATCTCTGATAGATAAAAAAAAGGGGGCTTCTTTTCCCTCCCACCAGATCTTGTAAATGATGGTCTTTCAATATATACCAATTCCTGCCAGCTCTCAACAGGATGGAAGAAGTTATACTAGAGGGTAAAAGAAAATCTAATGATTCACAATTCAGAAATGCCACTGTGCCCTTTCTATTTAAGACGTCTTTCATCAGTCCCATGAAATCAGCTAACTGGCTTATATACTCATAGTTCCTTCTTTATTGTGTAGGCAGACGACCAAATTAAAGGATTTTAAGTATCTTGAAAATAACTGCAATTTTAGCTAAAACAACAAAACAATAAACAAGCCAGGCGCAGTGGCTCACGCCCATAATCTGAACACTTTGGGAGGCTGAGGTGAGTGGACTGCTTGAGGCCAGGAGTTTGAGGCTAGCCTGGGCAACATGTGAGACCCCATCTTTACAAAAAAATAAAAAAAACCAGCCAGGCATGGTGGTGCATGCCTGTAGTCCCAGCTACTCAGGAGGCTGACGTGGGAGGACTGCATGAGCCCAGGAGGTTGAGGCTGCAGTGAGTCGTGACAGTGCCATTGCAGTCCAGCAGCCTGGGCAATAGAGTAAGACCCTATCTCAAAAAGAAAAGAAAAGAAAAAAAGTTTGGTGGAGAGTGTTAATGTATATGCAAAACAGCGTATTTGAAAGTCTCTCCTACAAGTGAGGTTTTAACCTGCTAAGTTCCAACATTAGTGGAAAATTTTAACTGCTGTTTGTCCAATTCCTTTCCCTCCCATATTCTCCATGGCCAAGAATAAGCTTTAATTCCTTCAAACTCTTTTTTTTTTTTTTTAGACGGAGTTTCGCTCTTGTTGCACAGGCTGGAGTGCAGTGGCGCAATCTCAGCTCACCACAACCTCCGCCTCCCGGGTTCAAGTGATTCTCCTGCCTCAGCCTCCCGAGTAGCTGGGATCACAGGCATGTGCCACCATACCCGGCTAATTTTGTATTTTTAGTAGAGATGGGGTTTCTCCATCTTGGTCAGGCTGGTCTCGAACTCCTTCAAACATTTTTACAGGGGAAAAAAGTGCAAACAAGCAAATACGCTTGCATGCATGTTGCAAGAGTGTATGTATGTGCATATGTATAAGCATGTATGTATGTGCACATGTCCACAAAAAGGCACAATCGCACAACCAGCCTCACAGCCCTCCTCCAGGGAGCCTTAGCCTTCCCCCTGGCCTGCCAGGCTCTCTTCTCCTGCCTCTTCAGACACCTGCTACCTTCACCTTGCATGCTGGCCCTAATGTGATTTTTCCCTGTGTTAACAAAGTGCTAGGAGCCTGCCCAGATGCCTCAGGAACTGCTATGGGCACTCTGCTCTAATTGGTCCTTAGTTCCAATACTACCTTTCCAAAAAGAGAGAAATTCCCTAAGGGGTCAGATATTTTTTTCAAAGCCAACAAGCACTTTTTGTCCACAACCCAACCAAACTAGGCTAATGGCAGATTCTTAGTAAAAATATGGTACATTTGCACCTTACCCTGCCTCTACCTGTAAAAGACTGGGCAAGTTAAACTGGCAAATGTGCGAGCTCCACCATTTTAAACGTAAAGATGGGTGGAATCTTTATGCTGGGAATATCAGGGAGCATCTGCCCTGCTCCCTCAGCTGAGCAGCCTGATGACAGGAGTGGAGGTTTCACTAAAACCCTGGGCTCCTGACTCTGCTGCCTCAAACTGCCGTCTCTACCAACAGCAGCGTCCTGCCTGCAAGTTTCCAGCTCACACACGAGTCAAACCATAAGATCAGAGCTTCTGGGTCTGAAGAATAAATGTTAAGAGAAATGCACAAACTTTTGCAGTTTTTTTTTTTCTTTTTTTTGAGATGGAGTCTTGCTCTGTGGCCCAGGTTGGAGTGCAGTGGTGCAATCTTGGCTCACTGCAGCCTCCGCCTCCTGGGTTCAAGCGATTCTCCTGCCTCGGCCTCCCAAGTAGCTGGGACTACAGGCGCCTGCCACCACACCCGGCTAATTTTTTGTACTTTTAGTAGAGATGGGGTTTCACCGTGTTAGCCAGGATGGTCTCCATCTCCTGACCTCGTGATCCGCCCACCTCGGCCTCCCAAAGTGCTGGGATTACAGACGTGAGACACCGCGCCCGGCCGGAAATGTTGATTTTAAAAATTACATTCTAGATTGCATTTTTTAAAAAAAAAAGACAAGGTCTCACTTTGTCACCCAGGCCCGAGGGCAGTGGTGTGATCATAACTCACTGCTACTTCAAACTCCTGGGCTCAAGGAATCCTCCTGCCCCAACCTCTGGTGTAGCTGGGACCAAAGGCTCACACCACAGTGCCCAGCTAATTTTTAAATTTTTTTGTAGAGATGCGGTATCGCCATCTTGCTTAGGCTGGTCTCGAACTCTTGGGCTCAAGCAATTTTCCCGCCTTGGCTTCCGAAAGTGCTGGGACTACAGCCTGAACCATTGCACCCATCCTGAACCTTTTCTTTTAAAAACAAAACAATCTGGACCTAGAAATTCCTATGAGCAGAATGAAAAAGAATATAGGTCTCTTTCAAAGGAAAGCTCTTAGACCATTTTGCAAGTTGCCAACTTAAGTCAACTTAGAGAAACCCACATTAAATCCTATTGCACTCAATAGCCTAGTAACTACTCTTCAACTTCGTTCTACCAAATATTTTGAGGAGACGGACCACTTGCAACCTCTTCCCAAGTCCTGAGAGATCTGACATTATCCCATCAGGATTTCTTAGGGATTCACCAATGCCAAGAAGATGAGAGTGAAATGTGGCCTCCCAGCTCTCTCGGGCAGGGGCTTCTGGACAGCCATACTTTCTCATTAATGAAGGAAAAGGTAGAGCTCTGCATGAACACAAAAAATCTCAGTATTTTCTTACCAGAAAGTTCAAATACATCCTCCACAGCAAGGGGCACTGGCTGCCACTGTCGCTGCGCATGGCGTTTTCAAACAGGGCTTGGATCCGATGCGTTAAGCCGGTCTCAGGAATTGTGGCGTGGATCTCTCTACCGTCTAACCTGCAAGGCAAAGGCTCATGTGACTCTGACACAGTTCTCTCATGCTACATCACAGGAGGGAGAGATGCCTTAGTGATGACAAGTGTCAGCAACAGCCGGATCAGAGAGAGTCAGGGAAGAGAAGTCCCTCAGGCACAGGGCGCTGTGCACGGGGCTTCTCCAAGGCCAGGAGAAGGCACAGGCAAGAGTTCTGTGGTTTCTACACCACACCAAGTCTGAGTCTGTCTTGAAGTCACACCAAAACCCCCCCACCCGTTTTCTAAAGAAAGCTACCCTTTGCCAGGCACAGTGGCTCACGCCTATAATCCCAGCACTTCAGGAGGCTGAGGTGGGTAGATCATGAGGTCAGTAGTTCAAGGCCAGCCTGGCCAATATGGTGAAACCTCGTCTCTACTAAAAATACAAAATTTAGCAGGTGCCTATAGTCCCAGCTACTCAGGAGGCTGAGGCTGGAGAATCGCTTGAACCCGGGAGGCGGAGGTTGCAGTGAGCTGAGATCGCACCACTGCATTCCAGCCTGGGCGACAGAGTGAGACTCCATCTGAAAAAAAAAGAAAGAAAGAAAAGAAAGCAAGCTACCCTTTAATCAGCAGAATGCAAATTCCACTTTACAGGAAGAAAAGACCTTTTGATTTATAGTAGAGAAAGCAAGGCTCACATGGAGTGAACAAAATCCCAATGAAGGAATAAAAAACAAGTGAAATATTATTCAAAGACAGTTTTGGCTAATTTATAAGGTCAGAGTGAAGCAACAGCAAAGATTCTGGGAAAACAATGATGCCTAAGCTAATGTGTCCCCCAGATTAACATTTAACCTTTAGAGAGAAAATACTGGATCAGGCCGGATGCCATGCCTCCTTCCTGTAATCCCAGCACTTTGGAAGGCTGAGATGGGAGGACCACTTAAGCTCAGGAGATGGAGACCAGCCTGTGCAACACGGCAAAACCCCATCTCTACAAAACATAATAAAAAAATTAGCCAGGCGTGGTGGTGCCTGTAGTCCCGGCTACCGGGGAGGCTGAGGTGGGAGGATCACTTGAGCCCAGGAGGTCAAGGCTGCCGTGAGCTGAGACTGCACCACTGCACTCCAGCCTGAGCGACAGAGTGAGACGCTGTCTCAAAAGAAAAGAAAAAAAAGAAAATATCGTATCGAAGATGGTATTTAAACATGACAGTGCTGTCACTAAGAATGCTGACAAAAGCTCCCAGTCGTTACACACTTTGTGCCAAGCACTTACCTCACTGACTCCTCAGAGAGACCCCATGATGTAGCTTCTTCATGCCCATTTGACAGAGGGGGAGCTATGAGAGGGGAAGCGGCCTGCTCGAGTCACCCAGCCGAGAAGAGCTGGCACTGGAATCCAGAGCTGCCGCCCAGCCCCTGTGCTGTCAGCCATCAGGCTTCCATGACGGCTTCTCAGCATTCCCGTGGTTTGACGGCCACCACCCACGCACACAGAAGCAACATTCACACTCCCGAGAAGCACACCCAGGCGACCGCCACCAACCCCTCTCCTGAGAGGCGCCGCTACTTTGTGACTCGATCACCTTTCAAACCATTTTTCTACGACACCTACAGCCCCACAGCAGGTGTTCCGGGCACCGTGCCGTGTTCATCCCTGTATTCCTGAGACCCGGCAAGGTGGGGGGAACACAGCAAGCATTTCATAAACATTGGCGGGGCACACGAACAGGACGGTCTGGAATTACCTCTGGACAGTTTCCACCAGTCTCTTCCTCAGTTTCTCAGCTTCAATTGCAAACAACCAAGGCTCCAAGGCTTTGGCAGACCTGGTGATTGTGTCAAAAAATCTCCTGGTCTTGCTGGCACTGTGGGACTTATTCTGAATCTGTACATAGGACCTCCAAAGAACCTGGTTGCCCGGATACAACTTTAAAGCCTGTGAGAGCACCTCTCGCAGAGGGGCCAGCGGGTAGACACTCACTTTCATGTGGAACCTCAGCAGGCTCGTGTGCATCAGTGTGATGGCTTCGAGAACACTGGTCCAACTCTGGGAGCTCGCACTGTCCCCCTCGCCAGAGCCTTCTGGGAAAACATAACTGTTCAGTTTTGCAAATACCTGTTCGTATATCCGCACAGCAGCATCAATCCCTGTGGTCAAATACTGGAAGAGCATGAAGCATTTAGCCAAGCTAATTAGGCGGCTACAGGAATCGGTGGGAGCTGGATCGGAGACACAGCTGTCACCCAAACAGTCCTGCAGCGCGTGCTCATAAGCCTTTCGCGCTTTCAAAATGTGAACAGCCAACACCTGTCCAGTGTAGGGCCCACAGGGGCTGCTCTCAGTCAGCTTGGTTAATATGTGAACAGCTCGGGCCGTGGCAGCCCCTCTCACTTCCGGCGACAGCTCCACCTCCAGCTCAGCATAGAGCAGACTGAGCTCACAGAGGTCGGAGTCTTTCAGTTCTCTGCTTCCTGCCATGCCGAGTGCTGTGTCAAAAACTTTTCTGGCATCCTCCGTGTTGCCAAGCAACCACTCTAGATGTGCATACTGCTTCCAGAGGCAAAAGTTGTTGCGGTTCTCTGGCTCCTTAAGGAGATTCTTGGCTAGTTTTTTGCAGTTCTTCCCTTGTGACTTTAATCTCTTCTTGTTTTTAGTGTGCAGACACCAAATTACCTACAGGGAAAAAAAGAAGAATGACCCCAGGCGCTCTGTAATTAAGACGTCCTCTGCTGCCAACGGTAGAAAGCACTGACAGGGAAAAAGGCGTCTATACTTCCCCCTTTATCACGGGTCTGGTAAACACTGAGGCTCTCTAAGCTGGAAAAGAAATGAGGATTTTTACCAGGGCCATAACTGCCCAAATATACAATCCAGGGTTCCAGCTGAAATCTCTATAAACAAGGCTGATACCTACAAATGTTCTTCTCCAAAGAGATGTGGCCACAACATTTTAACATACTATTTCAATACAACCTGGTGTGTGTAATCTGTAGTTAAAGCTTCAGAACTTGGGTGCTAAGAGAGCCAATACTAACTGTGGCCAGCAGAGGACAGAACAGCTGACTCAGACTCATTTCTAGCAGAAAGAGGAGGGTAAGTATTACAAGTAGCTTATCTTTTATTTATTTATTTATTGAGATGGAGTCTCACTCTGTCACCCAGGCTGGAGTGCAATGGTGTGATCTCAGCTCTCAGCAACCCCCACCTCCCAGGTTCAAGGGATTCTCCTACCTCAGCCTCTTGAGCAGCTGGGATTACAGGCATGTACCACCACACCCAGCGAATTTTTGCATTTTTAGTAGAGACGAGGTTTTGCCATGTTGGCCAGGCTGGTCTCGAACTCCTGACCTCAGGTGATCCGCCCGCCTCGGCCTCCCAGAGTGCTGGGATTATAGGTGTGAGCCACCCCGCCTCGGGCTCCCAGAGTGCTGGGATTATAGGCGTGAACCACCCCACCTCAGCCTCCCAGAGTGCTGGGATTATAGGTGTGAGCCATCGCGCCCAAAGCCTATCTATTTTAATAAACCCCTGAGTACTCTGACGCTGCTTTAAAACTGTTCTGAGCACTCACTGCTCATATATGGACGGGGACTGGGTAGTGCAAGATAATACAATAAACAGCTCGAGAGTCACTGAGGTAGCCTGACTCATTCCTGTCTCACTCCTCTTCGCTGCGGCCCCTCAGAAGGGCAAACACACACAAGGTGCCTTCAGGGTCACTGGAGGAGGCGGCGCTGGGGCATATTCCAGGGAGAGCACTCAGAGGCTTACAATCCCGTTTATAAACACTGACATGAAATGAAAAGTCCCCAGACACAGGAGGACGAGTCTGGAATTACCTTTGCAATCTCATACTGTAACCAGGAGAAGCAGAGCTGGGACTTCTCTTTGCCTGAAAACAAAGGCATGACAAGGTGGAAGACATTGCGGATGAACTCCTCGCCCTCTCGGTTCTGACCCCTGGTCCAGCGAGGACAGCCCAACCGATCCATGCGGCCAACACAGCTAGCCCCGGAAAACGAGGGGTTGAAAAAAGTCAAGGGCTTTTCATCGTAAAGTCCATTATCAAAGATGCTGTTCTCATCCATAGCCAGATAAAGACAGGAGGCTGGAGGAGTAAGGCCAGAAGGCACACCCAAGAACTGCAGGAAGGCCTCCACCAGCTGGAACTGAAGATTGTGGCTGGAAAGTCTGATCAAAGACTGCCCAATATCATCAAACAACACCTGCAACAAAGGCAAAATAAAGCGACCCATGTCACAAAACCAAACCTGCACATTTTTCACAGTTCTCTTTATGTGCATGTACTAATGGTTCAACATTATTCAAATTAAATTCGTTTTAAATAGACAGAAGCTTAGCTCTCTGTTAGCAAAAGCCAGAGGCCTCTCAAGGCAACCTGGACAGCTGGAGAATAACTGTTAGGCAGCCCTGTGGTGCCATTAACATTTCCACACATGGGAAAGCCTGGGAAGGAGAGAAGGCTTGAACAGGTTTAAGCCAGAAGCTTTCAAAGTATCCTGATGGATTTGTAGAAAATCTAGAACATGCTCACTTCTGAAAGCGTATATAATTGCTTTTGTACTTTGATAATGCATGATGGTGAAAAATTTTTATTGTACGATGGAAGATAAGAACTTTACTATTTGTGGTTTCCTTGTATAAAATTGCTCCAAGAAATGAAAAATATGCTCAAAACTAGATAAACAGACTCAAGGTAAGAAGGAACCTACAGGAGCAATGGAGCATATTAAAAGCAATTATAAGAGCTTAATACTAACTGTAAATGTCTGTGGCTGAGTTCATGTAATAATTTAAAAACATAAGGCCAAGGAGGCCACCCTTTTGTGTCCTGGTGCTGCTTATCTGACTGGTCTTTGTGGCTCTCAGCAAAGAGAAAATCATAACATAAGCACAATAAACTAGAGTATGTGGGATTCAATCAAAACCATCAATTAATCAGAAAGCTGCTTCTCTATGTTAAAAATAAATTAGAAAGCTTTTCTCCCCCAGGCTTTGATTACGGAAAAAGCTAAATGGCAAGAAACTGCTCGCAGCAGCAGTCTGCTCCAGAAATCTGCTTCCAGGAGACTGCTGGGACTCCAAGCCTTGAGAAACGACTTCCAGAAGGGTGGCTGTGAACTCTACCAAAGAAAGATTCCACTGTTCTGCAGACTTTCAGCTTCAGCGAGGCGAGAGGCCTCACGGGCAGTCCCCTCTCCAAGACCGCCAGTGAGTTGAGGCTTCCCTAGAAGCTGGCCCCTCCTTCCTCCAGAGATCACCTCTGTCTCTATCCCCACTTCTCTGTGTCCTCACTCCAGTCTGGCCACCCCATTCCCCACTCCTCAAACGCTCCTGGCACTCTGGGTCCTTCACCTGTGCTGATCCCTCTGCCCAGAGCAGACACTCTGTCATCAAACAAATATTCCTTCCGCATCCAAGAGGATTCACTGAGCGCTCACCACAGGACGAATGCTGTTCTAGGCACTGACATCACAGCAGTAAACAAAGGGGATAAACTCCTTGCCTTCAGGGTACCTCATTTGTAGAAAAGGTTACAAAGCTCCAAGACACAGAGTTGGTATCTTGTGAAACTGGATCAATTCCAGGTATCAAGATAGCATTTCTTCATTTTAATTTAAAACCTCCAGAGCTGCTGGCCACTAAACACGGGGCAGCATGTAGCAAGTCACATGGTAACAGTAAATGAGATAACACAGGTGAAGTGTCTGGCACGCCACAGGTATTCAATAAATGCTAGTTTCTTCTTCTGCAAGACACGCTGATGCCAACTGTCCAACAAGGACCCTACAGCCAGTCCCTCTTGTCTTCTAGAGTTCAGTCTGTATCTGCTACAGCTTCACGGACCCAAGAGTGGGGTGGGGAAAGTGGACACAAGGAAAGAATCTAGGACGGTGATTACGAGTTTTTTGAATAATCTGTATGTATCCCACAGGGTTCCACATGAAAAATTCACTGAATGACCTGGAAGTCAATCTCCAGAGGGGTGACCACAAGGGCCCATCCACCTACTAGGGGACAGGAGCTCTCTGGTCAAGCGCCTATATGCTTCCTCATCACCAGCAGCCAAGGAAATTCTACACTGATATCCAGCAGGAAGGAAGTTTCACAGATGAGAACAGGAACAGGTTACCATCTCCTCAGCTAGCCAACTGCTAAGAGAGCTCCAGCGGCCTCCTTTCAGATAACCAAAGTGCACGGGAAAGCAGGCAGAGGCCCCCCGTCAGCTTCCTGCCTGGGGCGGAGGATACATGCCTGTCTCTCGGGATCCTCACAGTCTTCCTCAGTTTGCTTCTTGGTCTTATCAGGGCGCCAGGGCCGCCAGTGCCTCTGGTCTCGGGAACGCTCAGCAGCAAGCCAGATCTGCCACCGGGGCAGAGTCTTATCTTTTATTTCCTGGTCATCCTCTTCTGGTTCATCGTCATCCTCATCTAGACAAGAATGAGACTTCTTCACCTCATCAGCAAAGAAAACCACCATCGCCACTCAATCAGCCTGCTATGTCAGGGATGGCTGGGCACCCGCAATGCCAAGATGTGTAAGAGCCATGCCAGCCTCCCAGGATACTCAGTGGCATTTAGGACCTCCCTTGTAATCAGTCAAGTCCTCAGGAAACCACGGAAGACAAGGTGATAAAATCAAATTATTTCTAATAGTATAGTGATTAGAATGGAAATGACACAGACTCTAGAACAGTACTGTTTAGCAGAATGCTCTGTGATGATGAAAATGCCGTATATATCTGCATTAACGGGGTAGCCACATGTGACTCACTGGGCACGTGAGATGTAGCTAGTAAAGGAACTGAATTCCTTTTTTTTGAGACGGAGTCTCGCTCTTGTCGCCCAGGCTGGAGTGCAGTGGCGCAATCTCGGATCACTGCAACCTCCGCCTCCCGAGTTCAGGCAATTCTGCCTTAGCCTCCTGAGTAGCTGAGATTACAGGTATGTGCCATCACACTTGGCTAATTTTTTTGTATTTAGTAGAGACGGGGTTTCACCATGTTGGTCAGGCTGGTTTCAAACTCCTGACCTCAGGTGATCCACCTGCCTTGGCCTCCCAAAGTGTTGGGATTACAGGTGTGAGTCACCACACCTGGCCTGAATTCTTAATTTTATTTATTTTTAAATAGTCACATGTGGCTAGAGGTTACTATATTGGACAACATAGTTTTAGAGTGCTAAATGACATTTAATGATGGTACTAGTTTAGATTTTCTTAAGCCATCAGAATTTTTAGCCAGGGACCTTGTAATTAATTATGACCTGTGCTCACTAGAGCTTGCCTTTAAAAAAGCCAAATCAGGATCTCCAATAATTTATTTCACCTTGTTTCCTAACTCTGAACGTGCAGAATGGAAGAGGAGGAAAGCCAGTGTCATCTGTAAAGTTCAAGGTTAAAAAATAAAGAAGGTGTATAAATGGTATGGCCACACAGGAAATCATTTTGGCTGTTTCTTACAAAACTAAACACACACTCAGCATAACTGCACTCTTGGGCACTGATCCCAGATAAATGAAAACCCATGTTTACACAAAAACCTATATGCTAATGCTCAGAAACAGCTTTATGCATAATCGCCCACACCTGGAAACAATCCAAACATCCTTCAGTAGGTTGAACAGTTAAGCTGTGGTCTATTTACACAGTGGAATACTACTCAGCAATAAACATGAACAAACTACTGATATATGCAACAATTTGTATGTATCTCAGGGAAATTATGCTAAGCTAAAAAAGCCAATCTCAAAAAGTTACACAAAAAAACAACTGTTCCCAGGGATGCGGACAAATCGGAACCCTGGTGCCCTGCTGCTGGGAATGTAAAATGGTGCAGCTGCCGTCTGCTGCATGGAAAACAGCACGGCATACTAGACACAGGATTATCGTATGAGGCAATTCCACTGCTGAGTATCTACCCAGGAGAACTGAAAGCAGAGACTCAGACAGATAGTGTACACCCATGTTCAGAGCAGCATTATTCACAACGGCCCAGAGGTGGAAGCAACCAAAGTGTTCACTGACAAATGAATGGCTAAACAAAATGTAGTATATACACACAGTGGAGAAGTGTTCGGCTTTAAAAAGGAAGCAAATCCTGGTGCGACATGGATGAACCCTGACAACACTGTGCTAAGTGGAATCAGCCAGTCACAGAAGGTCAACTACTGTATGATTCCACATCTGCCGGGCTCCTGAAGTAGTCACATTCATAGAGACAGAAAGTAGAACGATGACTGCTGGGGCCTGAGGGGAGCGAGAAATGAGGAATTTGTCTTTAATGGGTACAGAATTGGGGAGGATGAAAAAGTTGTGGAGGTCGATAGAGGTGATGGCTGCATGGCAGTGTGAATGTACTTAATGTCACTCAACTGTATACTTAAAAATGATCAATTTTATCATATATATTTTACAACTAAAACAATTTTGTTAATCAGTTATATACCTTATGATTCCATTTATATAACCTTCATGAGATAACAGAAAACAGAGAACAGATTAGCGGTTCCCAGGAGTTAGGGAGGGGAAGGGGCAGCTGTGGCTAAGAAAGGATAGCGCGAGGGAGCCTTGCAGTGGTCAAACAGTTCTGTATCTTGACTGCGGTAGTGATTACACAAAGCTACACACGTGACAGAAACTGCCTGGTACTATAGAAACACACACACAAATGAGTGCATGTAAAATGGTGAAATGTGAATCAACTCTGCAGATTGTACCAATGTCGTTCCCTGGTTCTGACACTGTACTGTGGTACCACCACTGGAAGGAACTGGGTGAAGGGTGCACAAAACCTCTTGGTACATTTTTTCTACTTCTTGTGACTCTATACTATTTCAAAATAAAATATTTTTAAAAATGTAAATGCATAATGTGTATCTATAGTATAATATACACTGTATATATTAGCATTATATATAGTATATATTAGCATAATGTATATATTAGCATTCTATTATTCCACCAATATTCTGCCTAAATGCTCTTCTGAGTTTCTCAGAAAACTAAATTTATTTATCACTTTCTTCTAAAGATCTATGTTTAAAGTATCCTTTAATCACTCTGAAAAACTCTTATAAGAGATACTGCCTTTGTGAGTCATACATCAGACTTAGATACCTGAATTTACTACATGAAAGACTCAAAAGATTACATGGCTTTGGACAGACATTCATGTATAACAATTACATAGTAACAGAGAGTGAGGGCAAGAGAGAAGAAACATGCTATGAAAAATGCTCGACTGCCTGATGTAATCAACTACCCTTTAAACGCTAACCTTTCAGGATAAATAAGAGAAGTTAAAAATAAAATAAAAACAAAAACTGTTATTAATTAGGTTTGCTGGAATCAAGAAAATTTTCAGCCTTTCTTTTGACCCTCCTAGTTTTTTGGAGGACTTCCACTAAATTCATTAGAAAGAAATTCATAAATTCAGCAGAAGTTTCTCCATAATGGAAATGTGTGAGAAGCTTGCAGAGAATGTAAATACCAACACAAGTCTCTAACCTGATGCTAAAAGTCAAGGTTTTGGTATTAATTTGCATTCCCTTTTGGAGAAAACTAACTTTACACCTGATTTTAAGTGACCATTAGACATCTGGAAACTTATCACAGAAGTAAAATTAGTCTGTGACACTGCTATGAAAACTTTATTGTCACAGAAATGCAGAATACAGCAAACTGTGTAACAGATACTATGCATTGTAATGGGCTCGCTCTCTAACAAAAACCAAACAAAACCAAAACAACAAAAAACTAAGCCTAAAAACACAGACCTATGCTAAGTCAGTCACTCAGAGAGGAGAGTTACTAATCAGACTTCCGTGTTTTGGCCCTTGCTTATGCAGTCTTGCAGACTCAGTGGCTGAGTGCAGTACCTACTTCCGTTTCATGCAGGCTGTTTTTCTTCATACGTAAAACCACTGGTCAGCCTGATGAATAGTTCTCATTCTTTTTGGAAAAGAACACTCCAGGGAAATCTAAACAGCTGAGACTCTGACAGCCCCAAGTGAGGCATGATCACTGCCTGACAGCACTGCCCAGAGGAGAGTTATCCGAAAACACCTGAAGGGCCCTCTTGCTTCTTGTGGTAACAGAGACGCTCCCTGGCCCAGAGCTCTGAACTGTCATGCAAGACAATGCCTAATCCAAAGTTTTCATGGTGCAAATGAATAAACAAAAAAAGGCCACACCTGTGGAAAGAGGCTTACTGAGCCTAGGCAGGGAGCCAGTCTCCTGAGTCCTTGTCCATCCCTCTTTCCCTATGGAACTTTTGATGAAACCATCTGCCTGGCAGATCTCTCTGCTGGAACTGCCTTTGCAGGGAGTGAAGCAGTTCCTGAATGTCTAAGAGTTGTGCTGTCCAATACATCGCCATTAATATGTGGCTATCAAGCACTTGAAAAGTAGCTAGTCTGGGCTGGGTGTGGTGACTCACATCGGTAATCCCAGCACTTTGGGAGGCAGAGATGGGTGGATTACTTGAGGTCAGGGGTTCGAGACCAGCCTGGACCAACATAGTGAAACCCTGTCTCTACTAAAAATACAAAATTAGGTGGGCGTGGTGGTGCATGCCTGTAATCCCAGCTACTTGGGAGGCTGAGGCACAAGAATCCCTTGAACCTGGGAGGCAGAGGTTGCAGTGAGCCAAGATCGACCCACTACATTCCAGCCTGGGCGACAGACCAAGACTCTGTCTCAAAAAAAAAAAAAAAAAAAGTAGCTAGTCTGCACTGAGATTTGCTAAAAGTGTAAAATACACACCAGATTTCAAAGAGTACTAAAAAGAGAATGCAAAATACCTAGTTAATAATTTTTTTTCCTTTTAAAGCATGCAATTGGCATCTGAATCTCTGGTTAATAATTTTAAAATATTGATTACATGCTGAAATGCTTTGATATACTAGGTTAAGTAAAATACACTATCAAAATTAACATCATCTGTTCCTTTTTACTTTTTTAATGTGGCCACTAGAAAATTTGAAATTACACAAGAGGCTCACATTATATTTATACTGGGCAGCTCTGTGTTAGAGTATAAATCTGGAAAGTATTTTGGGGTCATTTAGAATGACAGTTATGTAAATGCTAGGTAATAATTACTTTACAGTAGTCCTAAAAAGGTATTTTTCAAAGTATCTGTTGGTCTGTACATTGACAGGATAACAAAAAGACTGTCTGAAATACACACTAAAAAAGAATGGGGTTGGGCGTGGTGGCTCACATCTGTAATCCTAGCACTTTGGGAGGCCAAGGTGGGCAGGTCAGGTGTTTGAGACCAGAAAGACCAGCCTGGCCAACATGGAGACCCTATCTCTACCAAAAATACAAAATTTAGCTGGGCGTGGTGGCAGGAGCCTGGAATCCCGGCTACTCAGGAGTCTGACGCATGAGAACTGCTTGAACCCAGGAGGCAGAGGCTGCAGTGAGCCAAGATCGTGCCACTGCACTCCAGCCTGGGTGACAGAGCGAGACACTGTCTCAAAAAAAAAAAAAGAATGGGGAGGGCAGTTATTAACAAGATTCCTTCTTCAGTTGCAACCTTTAAAAGGAAAAAGGAAAATTACAGAAACTTTCAAATCCTCAAAGCATCATGTACTGAAGGAGTAAGTCAACTGCTTTAAAACTTCTAAGGGGAACCCATGACATCTACTTAACATTTTTGACATTTTGATGTTTGTGCAATGTTCTGAAGCTACTGATAGCTTAAGTAGATAAACAAATAATCAAGAGGACATAAAAACAAATTCCAGAAGAAAAAAATGTACACGTCTTCACTGAGAGGGACTTACCTGGGTTGATGACCACCCAGCCACCTCGTTCCTGCTGGTGCATCCATGCCTTCCAGCCTCGGGCTCCTTTCTCCCCAGCCCGGGGCTCTCCACTGTCCCAAAAGGGCTCAAAGAATTCCACCTGTTCAGATTTTAGAATGGATGTTAGACCTCACTTGTACAAAACTGCTGAGTCAGTGGGCAAAATCCGTGCTGGCGGACATAAGAGAAGCTTATGATCCTTGAAATCATGTTTGCCATCAGTCTTTGAAGTAGATACATGCTACACACCCCAAGATAGAAAAAAGAACTATCTAGTGTGGCAGGCAGCTTCCAAGATAGCCCCCATGACACTACCCCTGCCTCGTGGTTTTCACACTCGCATGTGAGCTGGACCTAGTGATTCTAACACACACAATATGGCAAAAGTGACGGAAGGTCACTCCCGAGATTAGGTTACAAAAAGACTAGCTGAGGTTCAGCAAGAAGGGTCTCCAGCTGGGTAGGAAGGGAGTGGTTTCCTAGTTCTCATCCTGCCAGGCCAGTCTAACCAGGGACAGTGGCACTGCCAGTTCACCTAGTGCCACTGGACCCCCAAGCTAATTCCTAAAGTCATGCCGCTTTCAAGGTATTTTGAGAGGAAGGCTCCAACAAGAAAGATCATGAGCTCCTGAGCACAACCATATCTTAAGTAACTATATATTCCTAACACCTGGCACAATACTCACTGCCTAGCAGGGACTCAGTAAACGCTTGTTGGCACAGATCTGAACAAGGTAGGCAACCAGGGAGTAGAAAGGTCTGCATTTTTTTTTTTTTTTCACTCTTGTTACCCAGGCTGGAGTGCAGTGGCGTGATCTTGGCTCACTGCAACCTCCGCCTCCTGGGCTCAAGCAGTTCTCCTACCTCAGCCTCCCGAGTAGCTGGGATTACAGGCATGAGTCACCATGCCCAGCTAATTTTGTATTTTTTTAGTAGAGACAGGGTTTCTCCATGTTGGTCAGGCTGGTCTCCAACTCCCAACCTCAGGTGATCTGCTCACCTCAGCCTCCCAAAGTGCTGGGATTACAGGCATAAGCCACCGCACCCAGCCTAAAGATCTGCATTTTAAAGCCTGGCCCCATTAGCGCCTCCCTCATTCATTGGGGCATTAGGTCTGCAGTGTGTGGTAAGCAGCTCCCTGGCAATAAATCTTTCCCCATGGAACAGAATGTGAACACAGCAATGAACAGAAACGTGATCATGTTACTGACTCGAAACAGGACTGTAAAAGTGAGCCAATAACCTACTCAATAAAAGCTTTCCTAAGAAACCTTTTGAAGAGGACAAGCAGGCTTCCAGTGGACACAGCATGGGCCAGGAGCCACAGGATTCTCCAGCCTGAGCCCTGGGCAGTGCCATGCATGCCTGGAAGAGTATGGCGTCCAGGAGAGTCATGTCAGGGCAGGGCAAATGTCCTGACACGTCAGTCATCCTCAGGAAGGGGAACCAGGAAGATGACGCTCCCTCTTTAGAGGTCTGGTTCTTGTAAGAGTGAAGAAAGAAAGTTTACTCAAGAAAGGATTTAAAAAAAAAAAGTGTGATAAATGAGTATAATCTATTTGTTTATTCCACAGAAACACAGCCCAGTAATATCAGACCTGCCTGTGTGAAATCACGCTACTGTGTTTATGGTAACAATGTCTCTCAGTCAAAAAAGCAATATGGAATATTAAGTAAGAAACTATATTCCAAATCTGTCATGTAAATACTTTGGAATTACAAGTGCTGTTCGTGTTTAAAACCTCAAGCACGTGGATCTTTGATGGGTCACATTCGTAGGCAGAACCCTCCACCCATCACTCTGTTCTTATCACGGTGGGTCTTAGGAAAGGGGCAGGGGAGGGGGTGAGAGAAATTCTGATCCTGACCTACAAGCCTCCTTAGAGTCAGCTGAGAATTCTGTAGTACAGGCTATTCTTAAAATCTCACAGCATGTCTTAAAATCACTCTGTTATATGGCTTACTAATGATCGATTAGAGTAATTTAACTGGTATAATTCTTTAATCCCATTTTTTCTAGAGGTAGCATCATGATAAAAATGGTCTTTACTGGCAATTCATGAAACTCCCACATGATGGAGACCTTGGCCTCTCAAGAAACACTTTTGAATGTTCACCATAAACTCATCTATTTATCTTCCACTAGACATCTTTACAGAGTAGAAAACTGAGTTTTCTTTAGTGCAAAAAGGGAAAAGATATGTTTTCTTATATGCGTAGCTCTATAAAAATTCTTTATTTCTTCACTTATCTTCACTTATCTCAAACACTGGCAATGCTCGCTTGTCATCTAAAGGATTAACCCTTCCCCAGTAAGATTCACTGTTGACAAGGTGCCTTTGTGTAATTTCATTTGCAATGCTACTGAAGATTGTGGGTAATTAGAAGGTTAACTGGGGAAGTGACACAAGACCCAAACTAGAATGCATACGGGTGGAAGACAGTAATACAAAGTTTAAAATGGCATGACAACTTATTCCCTGACTGGGGGAGTTAACCAGTATTGAAACAAAGGTGGAAAGGCGATGGAGTGGAGAGGGGAAAGGCGGGGGGTGAGGAGGGGAGGGGAGGAGGGGAGGGGAAGAGGGGAGGAAAGAAGGGGAGGAAAGGAGGGGAGGGGAGGAGGGGGGAGTGGAGGGGAGGAGTGGGAAGCGGAGGGGGGAGGGGAGGAGAGGAGGGGGGAGGGGAGGGGAGAGGAAGGGGGAGAGGAGGGGGAAGGGAGGGGAGGGGGAGAAGGGAGGAGGGAGAAGAGGAGGAAGGAGAGGAAGGAGGGAGGGAAAAGAAAACGAAAAGGAAAGAAGGCAGGCAGGATGACAGGGTGGGTCCTCAGACAGCCTTTATGTTGTGAAGGAGGGGAAGCGTCTTTACCTATCCATATCTCACCACTTTCATTACAAAACTTTCCTCAGATCACTGGACTATTTCTGAGAAGTCCTCCTCAGCAGACTGATATAAAGGAGGATATGATATTTTAAAAACACTACCACACCACCTCTCATTATCCACACCACCTCTCATTATCCACACCACCTCTCATTATCCACACCTTCCCCCTCTCCCTCCCTCCAAAGAGCCAGAAAGAAAGAGATGAGGCGAGCAGAGCTGGGTACCTGTCCTTTGGTAGGCAGATCTTTCACGCTGTCAGGTTTGAAGAAGGTGAAGTCCACCATGGCCTGGAACAATGAGACGGCCTTCTCAGAGTGGCCGGCCTGCCGCAGAAAGTGGCACTGCTGAAGGAAGAGTGCTGCGAACAGGAGGGCAAAGGGGAAGAAGCCAGGTTGATACCAGTAAAGGGAAAGAATGTACTTCTCAAAACAGGCAATTAACACACTGAGAACATCTTTTACCTGCAATCACTGTTAATTTACAAAGCTGTGATACGTATCCTGATTTAAAGCGTCTCACACAGTATTATAAACCAAGTATGTTTGTTCTAATTTTTGTATGAAACCACAGAACACAAATATTAACAATAAAAACTATATATAGTACATAAAAATAAGTCAAGAGGTTGGTCTGAATGCTATCAAATAATCAGAGCTCATTATTACAAGAAAAATGGTAGAAACAGGATGGCGTAGCAGATTTTTATCAGGAAGCAAAGAGCTGTATTCAATTGATCACTAGATGGCATTATTCGCCAGCAACTTTCATCCTATGTTCAGAGTCGGCTATAAAAAAATCAAGGTTCCATGTCTGAATATTCCAGTTCATCTTACTTGTGGTACAATTCCAGCTACTAAATAACACTAAACTATTTGAGTAGATCACAAACAGTAACAAAGTCAAGACTCTGTGTCAGTGTGATAAATGCTTATTATTTTGAGAGCAATGTATTTCTATCTTTAGATGCCAATAGTAATCAATACTCAATAACAGGGGTTGTGATCAAATAAATGCCGGACATTGAGCTAGACTTGCCACAGATTATCTCGCTTACTGTGCACCACAGTCCTGTAAAGCAGGTTTATAGTATTGTTGCTGCTGGAGAAACTGGGGCTCAAAGAGGACCTGCCTAAGGACACACCAGAGCCAGTGAAGGGCAAAGCCTTCAGGATTCAAGGTCAGGAGTGATTCTCTCTGGCTCGGCAAAACATGCAGCCTCCAACATCTCAATGCTGTCAAAATGTATATCCCAGGCTCCTTCAGGACAGACCAAAAATGTTAGCAGCATAATAATGCCCAAAACTTCTATTTATGCAGTGGTTCCCAGTCAGAGCATCTCACAGACATCACTGCCTGGGACCCTATAATTGGGTGAGACAGGCACACGCATCTCAACAGATAAGACCATCGACTGCCAAAGCAGTTAAGAGATTTGCCTGTTTACTTGGCTAATCAGCAGAACCTTGTCCAGTGATATCTTAACTCTACTGGCTCTACTGCCCCCATCTGCCCTGGGAGCTGGGGGCAAATTTGTTATCAAAAAGAGTCGTAATACTTTTTAAGAAAATCAGTTCTACCAAACAATTCAGACTTTTTCTAGAATAAATCAAAAATATATCTTCATTTTCAAGTAAAGCCAAAAGAAAGTCTAACTCCTCCCACGTAACTGGATCTGGTTATCTCCTTACCAAACATGGCCTCCTCCGTGCCAGGCAACGCAGGGTGAGATAAGATGCTGCCGTCCTTAACAGCAGACAAAGTGCTCAAGCATTTTCCATAAAGACTGTGAATTTTTGATATCGAAAAGGTACTAAACTGGCTCTGGCAAAATAAAAGGTATTTCTGCCAAAGGGCTGTATTATTGGGATGCAAAAATATCAGTTTCTGCCACTCTTTGACCAGAGTGGAGGGCTCCCAAAACTCTGTGCAGAGCTTCAGCTTGGCCAGTTTCAGATCCACACTGCTCTGGTTGCTCTCAATGGCCCGCTCCAGAATGGCCAGCTTCTTCTCCAGAATGAGCTTCAGGGACCTCTTTCGCTTTTCCTGCTCTCCTTCCTCGATGGCATACAGGCCAGGACTTTTCATGACTTCGTCCTCAACAACAAAAACACCAATTGACAAATGCAAATGGACCTGGGGGATCCTCAGAGTTTCAACAAAGCTTAGTGATTTTCTTACCACCCCCTAGGGACTTTCTTAAACCACCGGTTCGCCACAATTTCTTTTAAAGAACACTTGGATCCTAAGGTGCTTGTGTCACCTGGTATGTCTGATCTTGTGTTTCTCACTTAACTGTCCATTCTCTGCCATTTTAGGCTTTGATTTCTGTATCAATGACTGGCATACAATGCCTTGAAAGTCTTTTCTGAAGAGCAGACCTTACCAATAAAAGGGCCAAATGTGGCACAAAATATGGTAATTGTATGAGTGGTTCAAAATGAGAGACTCAGACAAACCCACAAGTTTTCGAAAGGGAATGCATGGCTCTAACTGGGTAATACACTGAGCAGCCCTCTCTCTTTCACAACTCTGTGAGCTCTGCCTCTTCTGTTTGTACTTCAGGAATGCCTTTCCCTATCTGGTGAACATCCCTTCTTCTTTCAAGATTGTGTTGTTGAACTTTACCTTCTCCTTCTTGGTAGCTCTTTCTCCTCCCTCAATGCAAATCATCCCCTCACTCCACTCCCAAGTTACACATTACAGTGTTTACTACCCCAGGGTTGCACGTATTCTTCACATGTCCACTCTCCTCACTGGACTCTGAGCGAGCTCAGGGCAAAGCCTCTAATAATCTTTGTATGCCCAGTGTCAAATTTCCTCATTAGCTCAAAAATTGTTGCAGAGTCCATCAGTTTGCCCAAAACCAGGAATGTCCTTCTAAGGTAAGAGAACTGGGATGGCAACACATACCTGAAAAGCAACGAAGGCCATCCACAGCTGCGTATCCCGAGGATTCTCCCGCACCCGCCTGTTAAACTCCTCCACCTTGGCCTTGAGAGCCGCACTCTCGCTGTCTGGCTGTGTGTCTGGCTGCTTTGATTCCTGCTCTGGAGGACCCTGTCCTTGTAGCCACTGTGTGGTTGACTGATCATAAATCCCCAGAGGATTCAACCAGGTTGTAACAGGAGCCGCATCTTCCAAGTCCTTCACTGGTATAAAGGAGATGGGCTCAGATGAGGGAGGTTCAGTTTTACTGCTGATGGCAGCTCCGTCAATGTTCATTAATCCCACACTCTTCTTAGTAAAATAGCGTTCAACCTGCTTGCGTGAATGCTTCTTCTCTGTGGAAGTCCCTTCCCAAGATATGCACTGCTTCTTAGGGTTAATGCCAAGGCAGGAGTCTCCTTTCCTCTTGTATCTGATATTAGAAAAAGAAAAAAAGTTACTGAGGGAATATGTGTACTACCTCTGAATGACTGAAGGCGCATTAGACCTCAACTCTTGTTACGCAGGTTCACCGCACAGATCCAAATTCACCTTACCTTCAGATTGTTTCTATCTGGAGATACACAAGGACTAGCAATTAACTTTTTTTCTGCCTGGCTGACTTCCTCCTATAACACTTCAACTCTTTGTTAACATCTCATGAATTTCAGATCATGCCTGTCTTCTAGATCTTAGTAATTTCTATTTTCCTGGAGCCTTGTAAAGAACTGTCACACACATTATGTCATTTGATCATCACAGCCATATGTGACAGGCAAGGCAAAAATTATCATCCCCTCTCTTAACTGTTCCTAAATAAGGACACTGAGGCCTGGGAACCTGGATCATCTGTCTCCTAGACCAGTCCTGTTTTCTCAATATTTTCCTGTGTCCCTACTTAAGAAGGTAACATATAGGCCTAAGATTCTTTTTTTAATCCTGAAACAAAGTATGTCAAATGAAATTACATTTAGTTATTTTCTACTCTAGAGGAAAAGAGGTTGGGTTCTAAAACGCTTTTATGGAACGTGTAGGCGTCCCCAGAGTTAACAAACACATGACTACTGAATATTTGCACAGGCAAAAGCTAAGGAAAATTGTACATTCTTCTGTATGTATGTTAGCAAACAATTCAATTTTAAAAATGGGTAAAAGATCTGAACTGAAATTCCACAAAAGAAGACATGAATAACCAATAAGCACATAAAAAAAAATACTCAACATCATTAGTCAACAAGGACATGCAAATTAAAACCACAATGAGGTACCCTACACACCATCTAGAACAGTTTTAAATTAATATTTAAAAGGCTGACAACACCAAATGTTGGTGAGTAACCTGTGGAGGAACCAGGACTCTCATCCGCTGTCAGCGGGAATGTAACCTGGTATAATCACTTTGGGGAAAGATCTGGCTATTTCTTAAAAAACTCAACACAGACCTAACCTATGACCCAGCAATTCTATTCCTACATATTTACCCAAGAAAAAGGAAAGCATATGTCTACACAAAGACGTGAGCACAAATGTTCTTGACAGCTTTATTCCTAACAGCCAAACACTGAAAGAGTCCACGTGTCCATCAATAGAAGATGGATAAGTAAACGAAGGTACAGCCATACAATGGAATACTACCAGCAGTAAAAAGGAGCTACTGGTAAGTGCCTTATGGACGGATGATCTCAAAAACATTACGCTGAGTGAAAGCAGCCAGATACAGAAGAGTACTTTGGGAGGCCAAGGTAGGCGGATCACGAGGTCAGGAGATTGAGACCATCCTGGCTAACATGGTGAAACCCCATCTCTACTAAAAATACAGGGATTACAGGTGTGAGCCACTGCACCAGTCTACAAAAAAATTTGTAGGGTTTCCCTCTGTTGCCCAGGCTGGAGTGCAGTGATGCAATATAGCTCACTGCAGCCTCAAACTCCTTCAGCAGTCCTCCCGCTTCAGCCTCCTGAATAGCTGGACTACAGGCACACGCCACCACACTCAGCTAATTTTTAAATTTTTTGTAGAGACACAGCCTCACTGTGTTGTTAAGCCTTGTCTTGAACCCCCGGCCTGAAGCAATCCTCCTGTCTTGACCTCCCAAAGTGCTGGCACTACAAGTGTGGGTCACTGCACTTGGCCAAAAATCTTTATATATGTAAAGTCCTTAGAAGAGTGTCTGCCATACAGTAAGGGTTAGATAAGTTTAAACTATTAATTTTATCAAAGTTGGCTCCTAAACATAAGCCAACTATTTTATCTGGTGTATAGCCAAAGAAATAACAGTCTATTCCAAAAACGGAGAAAAAATGGACTGAGCTGAACTTCACTATCAGACAGTATATTAGTCTTAAGGAATTTTCCAAATATAGTTTGACTCTAATTTTCTCAAGTTATACACTAACTTTAGAACCTAACCCCTGCTCACCACAATCCTCCCGTACACAGTGTCACAGCGGGATGCTCATAGGAGTAGAGGATGTGCTACTCTATACGGAGTCAAATCTGACCTCCTGGAACTTCCACTCATTAGTACTGGTTCTAACTTCACAAGCCACACAAAACATTGTCAATCCAGCCTCCAAAGGGCAGTCCAACCAAGCTTAAAAGACAATGATCGGGGGTGGGATGGGGGAAAAAAAGAAAAAAAAAAACAATGATCATATCTCTGCCTAGGCTAAATGCCCATCTAGTCCTTACATGACAGTGCTAGTCAAATTTTAAGTGTTCATCTTCATTTCAATGCTCTCAGTGTATCAGTGTTCCCCCTAAAGTGTGAAAATTCAGTACCCAACACAAAATTGTTAACTGCAGAACCAGTTCAAACTACTTCAACTTTGTCAATAACAGAACGATGAGTTGTTTTTCAGTTGCATGGACCCACAGCTCGCCAGTCACAAGCTCGTGCAGGTGAATCAAGTGTGCTCAATTGGTGACTCCAAAGCCAGGGAACAAAAATGTTAATTAACCACATAGGGAACCAAGGTACCTGAACCAAGGAGCACGGACCAAATTAAGAAGTGAGGGGAGTTGCTGCCACATGAACTTAAGAGCCAAGAACCCACAGGCCGGGCACAGTGGCTCACGCCTGTAATCTCAGCACTTTGTGAGGCTGAGGTGGGTGGATCACGAGGTCAGGAGATTGAGACCATCCTGGCTAACATGGTGAAAGCCCATCTCTACTAAAAATACACAAATACAAAAAAATCAGCCAGGCATTTACCTTCCCAGAGTCCATGCATGTGAGTTGGGTCAGGTGCACTGGCCCAATGGAAAAGAGAAAGAAAGAATAAAAGCTAGAGAGAGTGAAGCAAATGAAAGATACAAAGTGGGATGGAAGAATTAAATCCAAAGCTCCAGGCAATCAAAATGAATGCAGGTTGAATAAACTTGGGCAAATTTTAGTGGCATATGGAAAAAAAAAATTAGTCGGGCATGGTAGCACATGCCTGTAGTCCCAGTTACTTAGGAGACTGAGGCAGAGAATCATTTGAACCCAGGAGGCGGAGGTTGCAGTGAGTCAAGATTGCGTCACTGCACTCCAGCCTGGGCGAGAGAGCGAGACTCCGTCTCAATAGAAAAAAAAAAAGAGACAAGAACCCCACACTGTCTGTCTCCATAACCCAATCAAATCACGCCTCGATGCAGTTTCCTATCTCCCTCACAGTTACTCTCTTCCTCTAAAACACAGACCCCATTTGGGGGAGACAGATTCAAGTGCTGCCTCCTGTTGACCTTGCAATAAAGCTGCTGCTTCTCTCAAAAGCTGGTGCCATAGTATTGACTTCTATGCACTTGAGGCATGAAGCCCATTGCTCACTGACAGTATTCTCACTGTCTTCTGACCAGCTCAGACGGCCATAGTATCAATATCTTCTCAGAACTGGACACTAACAGTTACTAATCCAGCTACTAATCCAGGCAAGATGTGTCTTGTGTAAACTTTACCAAATGGCTAGGAAATCACAATGCCCTAAGCCCTTTAGCAGTGGCATCCTCGAGGTTTAGATTAATAAGGCTGTTTCCAATTACTTTCTTCCTAAGTCTGTGCTATTCATTAGCAGAAGCTCAAGAGCCACTCTTTGTTAGTACGTTCTCCTCTTTTCATCTATTAATAAATACTAACCCTTTATGTTTGCATACCAATTTCCAATTCCATATCAAATATTCTGATATTTGAGCACAAGCCATGGCAGAAGTTGCAATTTCCAATTTACAAATGAAGCAACAGAGGCTCAGACAGGTCGGATGACTTGCCTGGAACTATATTGCTAGTAAATGGCAAAGTCAGAATGAGAACCAGAGTCCTCTGTTTCCAAATCTAGAAAACCACACACCCTGTCTCATCTTTCTGCATGGGCAGTGAAAGAATATTTGAAATGTGAAGTCAGAGACATGAGGGTTCAAATCCCAACCCTGCGGCTGCCTGGCTGCATGATCTCGTGCAGTTACTTAACCTCTCCGCAATTCCTTTTCCTCATTTGTGAAATGAACAGGGTTCTCCTCCTCCTCCTCACAAGCAGCTGTGAGGATCAGACAGGCTGACTTAAGTGAAACAACACACACAGCACCATGGCCACTACCTCATGTCCAATCTCTGTTTGTTGACTGCCCATCTTTTTTTTTTTTTTTTGAGATGGAGTCTTACTCTGTCACCCAGGCTGGAGTGCAGTAGCACAATCTTGGCTTACTGCAACCTCCATCTCCCAGGTTCAAGTGATTGTCCTGCCTCAGCTCCCCCAGTAGCTGGGATTACAGGCATGCGACAACATGCCCAGCTAATTTTTGTATTTTTAGTGAAGATGGGGTTTCACCATGTTGGCCAGGCTGGTCTAGAACTCCTGACCTCAAGTGATCCACCCACCTCGGCCTCCCAAAGTGCTGGGATGACAGGCATGAGCTACCATGCCTGGCCCCAACTGCCCATCTTTTCTTGGGAATCTACCACATCTGGGTATGCCTTTGGTGGCACAGAAAACCAAGTAATACCTCAAGGAGCATTAAGATAACTCAAAAATACATGAATACATTGAAAATATAATAGTCATTTATGCTCAACCATAAACTTTCCACTGATAGTAGGTAGATTAAATATGTACTGAATAAAACAACTCATCAGGAAGGAAATTTTAGTTGGAATTGCTTACATGGTGAGGTATAATGTCAGGATAAGTGACAACAGGATTAAAAGTTGGAGACACAGCAAAATAATGGAAATGGAAATTTATTTCACAAAGTCATTAGTCTATAAAGAATAATGATCTTCAAGATCTCCTCTTGTCTTTGTATTCTAAAACTGATGATTCTCTGTCTTCAATTCTCATTATCTGTAAACTGTTTGGGAACAGATTGTGTGTTACTGTTCTTTATGTTCCTCACGATTTCTCACAAAGTACTAAATGTCTAAAGCAGGGGTATCAGATACGGTTTGGCTGTGTCCCCACCCAAATCTCATCTTGAACTGTAGCTCCCATAATCCCCACATCGTGGGAGGGGCCTGGTGGGAGGTAATTGAATCATGGGGCAGGTCTTTCCTGTGCCATTCTTGTGATAGTGAGTGTCACGAGAGCTGATGGTTTTATAAAGGGCAATTCTCCTGGTTTTATAAAGAGCAGCCACCATGTAAGATGTGCCTTTGCTCCTTTTTCACCTTCTGCCATGATTGTGAAGTCGTCCCAGTCATGTAGAACTGTGAGTCCATTAAAACTCTTTTTCTTTATAATTTACCTAGTCTCGGGTATTTCTTCACAACAGTACGAAAATGGACTAATACCGTACCCAATCTTTTGGTTTCCCTGGGCCCCATTGGATGAAGAATTGTCTTGGGCCACACATAAAATACACTAACACTAATAATAGCTGATGAGTTTAAAAAAAAAAAAATTCACAAAAAAATGTCATAATGTTTTAAGAAAGTTTACAAATTTGGGTTGGACAAGTTTGGTCTAAAGGGTTTAGTAAGTACTCAAATATTTGTGATTGCCAGATTAGAGGGGAAAAGTTCAAACTCTATTACTAAAGCAAGTATCACCTATTTTTTATGATTTTTTCTTATGATTTTTATGATTATCTGATGGTATATGCTAGAAACATTTTGAGAAAGTCCTTACCACTAAATGTCATTTTTTAAATGACAGAAGTTGGGGGTGGATAAATAAAAGCTTTGCCACTTTAAAAAATTGCATATAGGTTAGACCAAATGGTTACCAGATATCTGTCACAATTAATTATTACAAGGTACTTTTGGATTCACTTATTCAACAAATACTTATTGAACGTCTACTGTGCCAGGCACTATGGCAAGCACCAGGAATAAATAAGATTAATCTGACTTAAATTCAAGCATTAAGCTTTCATTTTAGAATATGAGATAAGACACGTGCCTGAACAATGCAATAAATAAAACCCAACAGAACTGATGAAAGACAGAAACAGGCAGACAGACAGTGCCAAGAGAGTTCCGAGGAGAAAAAAGTTACTTTCCTACAGCGAAAACTGGGGCAAAACAAGGTGGCTACCTTGCTATATCCCCTCGGTAGAGAGACTTGTACTCCCAGTTCGCAGGATCTGGTTTCTTATCTGTTCTGAAGGTTTCTCCCGTCACAGCCTGAATGTCCTCAAGCCAAACAAAGCGATGTCCAGTATCAGCTGCAGCATTATTTCCTTGACTGTGAGACAAAGGAAGAAGGAGGGAGAAGCACTTTAAAAATCTTCCAGTGACACAGTTGGCATTTTCAGCAATATGAGAGTTAAACACCTCAAACTCCACATAGCATCCAACACGCCCGAGTACATAAAATGTACATGTGCCACAGAGATGGAAGAGGACTCTCACTCTGGGCAAAGAGCTTTAAAAAAAAAAGCAAAACCTGTCACCACTAAATGACACTCTACCAACAAAAGTCTTCCTACCTCAAAAATTAACCTGAAGAATATAGGTATACAGGAGTTCTTTTAAAATGTTTCATTTAGATTACTGTAACCTGAATTTCAAATATATTTATAAACAAAGTCTTTAAAGTATTCCTGCTCTGAGGCACCTTAGAGGGCTAGGCAGAGGGAACTCCCACACCTCCCAAGGTGACAACCACTGACATTCAAGTGCACTGCCCTAACTTCACCTAACTTACTTGAAAGTGCCTAGATAGTTTATTCCAACTCAAAACCTCTCAAAAAAGCCATTGCTCTGAACTGTTCAGCCTCCAACATTACTTAGGCTTGGTCTCAGCCTCATTTTTATAGTCTGGACTCTGTGTTTGCCGTTTTGCTTCTACGTCTGGACCTTGTACATAAAGGGCAGAATCACGAGGCTCCCCTGAAGACAAGACCCTAATCTATCTCTCTGAACCAATGTGTAGGCTGGCAGACTTTCAGCTCAGATACAAAAGGAACCACTCCCGGGGCGTTAAGTGAGAGGGAGGGAAGGTTTTTCTGGCATCTAACATCTTCTTCCTCTAAAGAAAATCAGTTCATAATGCTGCTGACACAAGAAGGTGCCAAAGTAGTCAAAACAGCCATTAACTGTTGCTCCATCTCTGCTTTTCAGCTCTGCCCAGGTACAAACAAAGATTCTGGAGGCTTCTTAGTTATTCTTGGCAGGGAATACAAGGGAATGGCATTTCAGGAACACTAGCTACTCAATAAATAGTTGTTGAATGATGAGCCTCAGGTTAATGTATGGAGATTTCAACACATTTCCCTTCAGAACAACTGCAGAGGGCTCTCTGTCAACAAAAGCCGTAAGGGGCAATGAAAAGATGGAGAGCCTACTGCAAACTGATTGATGCATTCAAGAAAGAAATGGAAAGCCAACTGGGAGAAAAAAAGGAGAGGCCAGCTGCAGACCACCCCTGAGGAGTCAACAGGTCCTTTCCTCTCCCCTTGGTGGTACTGAGCTAAGGAAGCAGGATGTGGTAGTCTGGGCTGTGTGCAAGGAAGGAGCTGCCTCCACCTAAAGGTGAGGGAAAGCTCATCCCAGAAACTCAAGGTCAGTTAGTAGCTGTGGCCTCTGGGGAAGGTCATTTGTCATCACCCTGAAACAGAGTCTCACAGGGTCTGCTACCCTCATGAACCCATTTTCCTGACATCACAGAAAGACTCTCACAACTCACTAGTATTGCAGTCCTTGTCTATGTGGAAATAAATAATTCTTCCAGGTCACCTTCTCAGGAAGAGAATACATAAGTTAATAACAAGACAGTAAAACAGAAGGACAAGAACAATCTTAATAAGGATAGTCTACAAAGTATCAATAAACTTAAAAATGCTATCTGGATCATAAAACTATCAAGAGGCTATAAAGATTCCCTGACATGATTAAGCATAGGCTGAAATTAACTATCCTTCAAGTTCTAAAGACAGTTTCTGTGTGGTTTCGGGAAATCCTTTAAAACTCATTGTCCCCAGCTATAAAAAAGGACAAGTAGCTAAAAGGTGAGTTTTGGGAAGACATAACAATTAAAGTAGCTTGCTTTAAAGACACAGTAAAAAGTAAGGATACCAATAATATATTCATTCATTCACGTAACAAAAACGAATTCAGTGCTTACTCTCTATCGGGCCCTGTGCATCAAGTGCTGTGGGAATATAGTGGTAAGCAAGACAGGCCAGATTCCTACCCTCAAAAATTCAGTCAAATTCAGAACCTTTTTGCTCAACCGCTTTATTTTTTCCTCTAAAGAGCAAGCTTGGGGGCTGGGCACGGTGGCTCATGGCTGTAATCCCAGCACTTTGGGAGGCAGAGGCAGGCGGATTACCTGAGGTCAGGAGTTCGGGACCAGCCAAGTCAACATGGAGAAACCCCATCTCTACTAAAAATACAAAAACTAGCCAGGCATGGTGGCACACGCCTGTAATCCTAGCTACTTGGGAGGCCGAGGCAGGAGACTTGCTTGAGCCCAGGAGGCGGAGATTGCAGTCAGTTGAGATCGTGCCACTGCACTCCAGCCTGGCCGACACAGCAAGACTCTGTCTCAAAAAAAAAAAAAAAAAAAAAAAAAAAGCTTGGGTTACAGGTAGAGCTCTCCAACACTTATCTGTTATCAGAGGGATCCCATAAGCCTGCAGTGACTGTCTCTTGGAATGGAAACATTAAGGGCCAGTTTCCAGACTTGCTCCAACACAGAGCCCTCGCTGACATCAATGGGACTTCTAAGCACACAATGGAAGTAACTAACTCCTGAAGCCCAGGTGCAGTGGCTCACGCCTGTAATCCCAGCACTTTGGGAAGCTGCAGCAGGTGGACTGCTTGAGGCCAGGAATTTGAGACCAGCCTGGCCAACACGGCAAAACCCCATCTCTACTAAAAACACAAAAATTAGCTGGGTGGGGTGGTGCGTGCCCGTAGTCCCAGTTACTTGGGAGGGTGAGGCAAGAGAATCGCTTGAACCCGGGAGGCAGAGGTTGTGGTGAGGCAAGATCATACCACTGCACACCAGCATGGGTGACAGAATGAGACTCTGTCTAAAAAAAGGAAAAAAAAAATCCTGAAGAGTTGCAAAAATCTCAACAGCACTATTTCTTTTTTAGCGATGTTCTAGACAGGTACCTAGGTTTTCTCTCTTCTAGACCATATAAGCAAAAAAAGGAGAAAGTTAAATGAGCAATAATTCAGGTAGTTTTACCATATACCACCTGTCCCACCCACAGGCAAATACCCCTCTACTTAGGAAGACATTCAACTAGGCACAGAGAAAAAGGCGTATTGAGCACCTATGCTGTGGCCATCCTGTAGAATGAATTGAACAATATGCTGAAGGTAGAAAGCAGAGTAGGCCGCAGTGGCTCATGCCTGTAATCCCAGCACTTTGGGAGGCCGAGGTGGGTGGATCACCTGAGGTGAGGAGTTCAAGACCAGCCTGGCCAACACGGTGAAACCCTGTCTCTACTAAAAATACAAAAAATTAGCTAGGCGTAGTGGCAGACGCCTGTAATCCCAGCTACTCAGGAGGCTGAGGCAGGAGAATCACTTGAATCTGGGAGGTAGAGGTTGCAGTGAGCCGAGATCGCGTCACTGCACTCCAGCCTGGGTAACAGAAGTGAAACCCTGTCCCCCCGCCAACAAAAAAAAAAAAAAAAGAAGGAAAGCAGAGTAAAATATGGGAGAAATAAAGCCCCCAAGGAATGGAAATACTGTAGTCATAAGCTGTTTTCCACACCTTCGACATAGTGGTCTTAAACAAATATGAAAGAGAAAAGGAAAAGGCCAAATGTAACAATTATTTAAGTGCTATGTTAATCTTAAAAGGGTGTGTGATCATGTATACACACAGGAGTTGATAGCAGTGACTGAATGAAAGATAGATGAAGGCAGAGAGAGATGCTTCCCTTACCCTGAGCGTGGAGACCCACGGCCCTCAGAGGGGGATCCCTTATCTGTGAGGTGCACTGGCTCACAGACCCGCCGCGGCACATCTGCCATCTTCTGAAAATCCCAAGGACTTGTTGTCTGAACCAGACTCACACAATCATCACTATGTCTAAATAACATTTCTCAAATAAAATCGTGTCCTTAATTTTTTCCCTTCTCTTTTTTAAGCTGATATAATGGTAGAGCTCTCTTCTGATTGAGTGACTACATGGTTATTTGAGTATCTAATTTGTGACAACAATTAAGGGAGAAAAACTCAGGACTTAAAATATCATAGGTGCTTGAGAACAGCAACCTACTTCGGTTTCTCAGATTCCCTTTTACTGCCTACGACGCCTCTGGAAGGTTTGTCCTTTTCAGAATCGGTGTCTGTCTCAGACCTGCTGCTACTCGACTGCCCATGCTTCCTCTTTGTTTTCTTATGATGCTGATGCTTCCTTTTTTTCTTTTTCTCTTTCTTCTTTTTTCTGCTTATTTGTTTGAGCTTTTTGTCAGTGTCACTTTCATCCGAAGGCTCTGATTTCAGAGGACTCCTGTTTGGGAAAATCAACATTAGAATTACTTTCTAAAAAGATGTAGGAAAAATAATACTATGTAAATAAGTCAACAAATATTTAAGAGGGAACTCTATACATGTTCACACAGATTTACTATTTGCCCATATATTATACAGTAACTTCCTGGATTACACCTTACCTGCAAGACTCAGGAATTGGACCTAAAATAAAAACAGGTGAAGAAATTCTAATTTTGATAGTTTCTAAACCTATACTTTCATACTTACACATCTTTAAATGAAAGTAACCTACCACTTATCAAATATAGTATTTTTTAAGACATTATTAAAGGTTGACTGGTGTGGAGACTCACTCCTATAATCCTAGCACTTGGGGATGCCAAGGCAAGAGGACTGTTGAAGGTGCTCGGGAGTTTGAGACAAGCCTGGGCAACATAGCAAGACCTCATCTTTATTTTTAAAAAAATAAAAACAAATTTCAAAAAAGAAATCAGTATAAAAGGTTTATTTTCAGTGCCACATATTATGTCAGCATGTCGTTAATAGAAAAAAACAAAACATTTAATTGTGGTCCGTGTTTTCGGAGATGACAATGAGCTCTTCTTCCTCATTACTGAAATATCTAATATCTACCAGCTTCCTCTCACGCATCAACTATTCTCAATTTCCAGAGGCTTCTTACACATTTAGAGTATGGGGTTTCATAGCCTATTAACCCTATTAATGAAATCATCTAGTCTATATTTGTGAGAGAACTTATTTCTCAGTTCAATGATCTAAAACAAAATTCTTTCACAGTTGAGGAGAGATGTGTGCCATCTTGCTTTCCCTGATGTTTTCATGCCATTTTTAATCTTATATTATACAAGCTCCCTCTATTTTTACAAAAGGGTTGAAAATGCAACTAAAAAAAAATCTGAATTATGATATTCTAAAGGTTACTAATGAGGCTAGTAAAGTTACTTGAGAATCACAATGATGCCATTTCCCTCTTGGCCTAATTACAGGCACTAACTGTGTCACGTACTTGCCACTGCAAAGCAAAGAAAAAAAAATTAATACAAGAGGTAAGGGAAAATAGTCAAAGATCACCTCATTACTTTAAGTAAGAGTTTTACATAGCTCTTTTATTAGAGTTTTCTAAGGAGCATCATTTCAGCTAAGCTATAGATAGTAAACTGACAAAAATGAAAACACATCTGTCAAACAAAAACTACCTTGTCAGCGGTGACCCTTCAGAAACATGGGCTGGGGCTGCTTCAGTCTGTTGGCTCAGGGACGTTATGGATCCAAC
Source organism: Macaca mulatta (assembly GCF_049350105.2). Taxonomy (NCBI): domain Eukaryota; kingdom Metazoa; phylum Chordata; class Mammalia; order Primates; family Cercopithecidae; genus Macaca; species Macaca mulatta. Next base: position 163,566,357 of record NC_133412.1, read on the forward strand.
ACAAAAGCTTGGGTTGCTCAGCCAGTCTAACTCTGCACAGGCAAAAGGAGAAAAGATCAATGAAATTAGTTCAATATGATTCTAAAGCAGGAGATCTATCCATCTTATCAGCTGACATCCTAATTCACAGCCAATGTCAGCCAATTTTGAACAGTCAGTCCAAAGTCCACAGAAGCTGAACAGAATCCATGAAATTTTTATTTCACAGGGCATGGCTTTAAAACACCCGAAAATATTCAAGACCAAAATCCTTCCATGATATCAAGCTGCAGCTTAAGCAAAAGCCATGTAATAAGTATGGGCTAAAAGGCAACAAGGCATTATGCATTCCATCCACCCACACTGTCTAATGAGTGTGACAGCTTCCAACGCATTAGGTTTTTATGACCTCAAATTTGATTCAGACAATTCCTAAAAGTTAAAAAATCAAACTGGCTGGGCGTGGTGGCTCACACCTGTAATCCCAGCACTTTGGGAAGCTGAGAAGGGCAGATCACCTGAGGCTGGCAGTTCGACACCAGCCTGGCCAACATGGCGAAAAACTGTCTCTAGTAAAAATACAAAAATTAGCCAGGGGTGGTAGCACACGCCTGTAAACCCAGCGACTGGGGAGGCTCAGGCAGAAGATCGCTTGAACCCAGGAGGCAGAGGCTGCAGTGAGCCAGTATCGCGCTACTGCACTCCAGCATGGATGACAGAGTCAGACTCCACCTCAAACAAAACAAAACAAAACAAAATCAAATCATGCATAAAAGCCCACCATGCTTAATATTATTACAGAAGATTAAGATATTTTTTAAAATATTCCATGTTCTACCTTAGTACACTAACTTAACAAACCTTTCCTTATAATAGTACTCTTCTTTGGAAATAAAAACCCAAGATGTCAACTTTTAATGTAAAATTATATAAATGTTAATACTGTGGTGATTATCTCTAGGTGATTATATTAAATGTCTAAAGATTTTCTTCTTTCTGCTTATCCATAATTTCTTACTTTTCTACAGTGAACTATTTCTAAATTACTTATTTTCTAACTTTTAGGAGTCTTAGCTGTGAAGGGAAGAAAAAACATGGGATGGCAGCAGTAAGGGAGCCCAGAGTGGGGTTTGTATTTTGTCCTGTTTTGTTTTAGGATGGGAGGCCAGTGAATATTCATATCCTGAAGAGGAAGAACCTGTTAAATGGTTGAAGATACAAAAGAAGAGGGAAACTGCATTTTTGAACAGTTTTATTGAGATATAATTTACATACCATAAGTTTCAGCCATTATTCATGTACAATTTGACAGATTTCTAGTATATTTACAGAGTTGCGCAGCCATCTCCAGAACTTTAAAACATTTTCATCATCCCAAAACAAAACCCCAGACCTATTAGCAGTCCATCCCTATCACCCACCTCCTGCTTCCCTGCCCCGCCCACCTCACCCCTAGCCAAACACTAATCTGCTTTCTATCGCTCTAGATTTGCCTATTTTGGACATTTAATATAAATGAGCTCATATAATATATGTGGTCTTCTGTAACTTTCCACAAAGTTTTCAAGGTTCATCCATGCTGTAGTGTCTATCACTAACCGCATTCCTTTTTATTGTCAGATAATATCCCATTTTATGGATTTACCACATTTTACCTGTCCGTTAGTTGATGAACACTTGGATTATTTCTTCTTTTTAGCTATTATGAATACTACTACTCGGAATATTTCTGTACAAGTTTTCATATGGACATATTTTCATTTCTCCTGAGTGGACACCTAGGAGCAGAACTGCTGGGTGATACGGTAACTCATGTTTAACATTTTGAGCAACTGCCAGATTGTTTTCCAAAGTAGCTGTACCATTTTAGATTCTCATTAACAATGTACAAGAATTCCAGGCCGGGCGCGGTGGCTCACGCCTGTAATCCCAGCACTTTGGGAGGCCGAGGCGGGCGGATCACAAGGTCAGGAGATCGAGACCACGGTGAAACCCCGTCTCTACTAAAAAATACAAAAAATTAGCCGGGCGCGGTTGTGGGCGCCTGTAGTCCCAGCTACTCGGGAGGCTGAGGCAGGAGAATGGCGTGAACCCGGGAGGCGGAGCTTGCAGTGAGCCGAGATCGCGCCACTGCACTCCAGCCTGGACGACAGAGCGAGACTCCGTCTCAAAAAAAAAAAAAAAAAAAAAAAAAAAAGAATTCCAATTTCTCCATATCCTTTTTTGTTATATTATCTTTTTTATTACAGTCATCCTAGTGGGTGTGATGGGTTATCTTGCTGTAGTTTTGATTTCCATTTCCCTAATGACTAATGATGCTGAACATCTTTTCATGTGTTTATTAGCCAATCACAGATATTCTTTGAAGAAGTTCTTTATTCTGGATACTAGCTCCTTACAGTAACTGTATTAGTCCGTTCTCACACTGCTATAAAGAAATACCCAAGACTGGGTAATTCATAAAGGAAAGAAGTCTAACTGACTTGCAGTTATACATAGCTGAGGAGGCCTCAGGAAACTCACAATCATGGTGGAAGGCAAAGAGGAAGCAAGGACCTTCTTGATGTGGTGGCAGCAGAGAAAAGAGTAAAGAACCAAGGGGGAAGAGCCCCTTATAAAACCATCAGATCTCATGAAAACTCACTCACTATCGCGAGAACAGCACGGGACGAACTGCCTCCAGGATCCAATCACCTCCCACCGGTTCCTCCCTTGACACTTGGGGATTATAGGGATTACAATTCAAGATGAGATCTGGAGGGGCACACAGAGCCAAACCGTATCAGTATTTGCATCTTAGTATGGAGGAGACACCAGAATGTATGCCTCCTGACAACAGGTGCTGTTTTAATCACTGGCTTATAGTAGGTGTTCAACAAATACTTGTGAGAAAGAAGGAAAAGAGGAAGGAAGAAAAATCCCAAAGAAAGGAAGGAATATTAAACAGCACAGAAAAAAGGGAAAGAAGTGACAGATTCCAACTTAAGTGCCTACAGCAGGCCAAACACCAGGCTAATCACTTAAATCCTTTTCATCTTTTAATCCTCACAACAAGGCTCTATGGCAGGTATTATGATCACCATTTTATAGAAGAGAAAACTAAGACTCAAAGGGGTTAAGTAATTAGTAAGGTCATACCTAGTAAATGCTAAACAAATGTTCATGCAACTTTCTACTGTTTTTTTCCTTCTGAGGTTGGTTCCCTTCACTTGGGCCTAATTCCTGGCAAAAGATATGTGAAACTAGTTCCTGTTGCTCACTGAGATCAAAATTATTTCCACAATAATCAGATTCTATCTATGAAAAAGGAAAAGTGGAAAAAGATGGAACAAACAGAATTCAGGAAAAGATGCTCTCAAACAATTCCAGTGTATTTCTACATAAATATTCTAGATAGTGATGACAGCTGGAAGAAAATGTAAAGAAATACATACAGCACGAGACTCTTCAAAGAAAGTCCTTCAGAAGACACAAGAAAGGCTTTTTAAATTTGAGCAATGGGGTATTGCTGTGTTGCCCAAGCTGGTCTCAAACTCCTACGCTCAAGCAATCCTCCTGCTTCAGCCTCCCAAGAAGCTGGGACTACAGGCGTGCCACCACTGTGCCAGGCTTTTAAGGATGCAATTGAGGCTTTGCTGTATGGCACTACTATGGGGGAAAAAAATTCAGAAAGAAAGAAAATTTGGCCAGTGCATCTATTATACTAGCACTTCGGGAAGCTGAGGAGGGAGGACCACTTGAGCCCAGGAGTTCAAGACCAGCCTGGGCAACATAAGGAAGACTCCAACTCTATTAAAAAAAAAAAAAAAGAAAGCTCTTGGGTTTTGAACCTGAATCATGATGGATCCTCTGTGACCTTCATGACAATCGAATGACCTTCATGACAATCGAATGACCTTCTGTGGAGCAAAAGATATTTTCACCTGACAAGAAGTTGTGTTTTATTTTATTTTTTGATAGCATATTAGCAGTAGACATGCAGGGAATATCAGAAGTAATACTCACTGTATGGCAGGCTTGGAAAGATTTTGGAAGTCCTCTAGTCCATGAATTTTCAAACTTTTCTTAGCCAAGGAACTCACTTTTCAAAGAGAATCTTGCAGAGAAGTCCAACATGAAGAACAGAAAAGGCAGGGATGCTCTCTAGTTGGGAGTTCAGAGGGAGGGGCTGGGTCTGAGATGGCTCTTCAGAGCTCAGCCTGGACACCACCCCCTCCCTTATAGACCAACAGCTGGAGTCCCAGCTGTGGCCAAGGGCAAGCATCTGAACCTGAATCTGTGACTCTTCATCCAGTTCTCTCCATCCCACACCATGGGAGCTTCTCTTCACTTTCTCAGCTAAGGGGGCTTGTTCTCCTAAAGTCTCCCTGCAGTTAGTACACGGGGCTCTTATGGCAATCTTCACATTGTAATCTCATTATCTTCCCACTATACTCTAAGCCAAGGGTCAACAACTCAAATCCTTATAGGGACCAGATTAGTAATGACTACTGTGATACTACACAAGTGGCAAAAGAAAAAAGAAACACCACTGGCTTACAACTCTTATATCCAAGTTTCCAGCTCCCTCCCCTCCTCCCACCTGTCACTTCCCAAACTATAGGCCCCATGAGGGCAGGGCCATGACTATTCTCTACCGTATTCCCAACTCCTAGCACAGTGCCTTGGTACAAAGCAACTGGACTCGATAAATATCTGTTGAATAAATAAAATGAATGGGGATATGCACCACATCTTTCATGTTTATACTCCAACACCTAATCAAATGAACTGAAGAAATTTGAAATCTTCAAAAAAAATCCATTATCTAGGTATAAAGTACAACTAGTATAATTCTTCCTTTCTTCACTGTAAATGTATATTTAATCATGACATAAGTTGCTGAACACCAACTCCACGCCCAGGCACAGGTCGAGGTATTGGGGGTACAGTGGGGAACAAGAAAGGTTCTGCTCACATGGGGCTTATAATTATAACCTTCACTGTCAAATAAAAACTTGCATTGTTAAATTCAATTTTAATCCAACAGAATTCTGGAGAAAGTGATCTGAGATGAACAGACGCTTTATTAATCAGATTGCAAAGTCCTTTTCAACAGTTACATCCTCACGTAATTTACATACTTGATGGATATAAAATGTGTACATAGGTAATTGTGCCAATACTAAGCAAGATGTAACATTTATAGAGAAGACCAGCAGCACACCAAATACCTACAATTTAAGAAAGAGAATCCCACTGGCTGACAAGGCTTTTGTCCTTGCAGGTTAGTAAATTACGAGTTAGAATGTGCCTGGAAATTAACACTCTGCCATACATTTTATTATGCATACACACCAAGCAATGTGGAAACATCAGGCAGAAAAACCACATTAGAACTACTGCCTAACAAAAATAGGCAGGTATCTGGTAGAAATGTAGCATGTATAAATTTTCAGCGTAATTTAACAGAAAATAATATAATGAATCACCACTGAATAATTTCAGCTGAAATACTTTTTATGAACATTTATTATGTAACCCCATTTCTCCATCACTAGTGAAAATGCTTTAATTCTATTACACATAGAGGGAGGAAGGAATTGCCATGAAAAGATCTGAACTTTAAAATAGATTTTTAACTATAATTGGATAAAATATCCAAGTTCTACATCCATTCCCCTTCTATTATAACGAAATAGCACTGATTACTAGTTCCTTTGAGTGAACTCAGAGGTAAGTGCTCCTCCTGAGACGGTAATTCAAAAAACATTTCTAGGGCCAATTGTATAAATAAAGTAGTGTATATATTACGGAAGAGATTTGTTCCTTTAAAATAAATAAGCCTAACAAAGGATCTGGGAGCACAAACTTATTTATACAAAAAGCACCAGCAAACATGGCTGAGAACTGCATTTAAGATGATTATTACAGAGAACCTGAGCAAAGTCAGCCCTTCCACAGCAGTTAACCTACAATTTGAAGAGGCCCAGGAATTCCAAAGGTATTATATAAAGGACCAAAACCCCAATGTTCTAATATCATAGCATGGTTTATAACACAAGTTCTGTAGTTAGAAGGACCTATGTTCAAACTGGTAGTTTCTTGGTTGTGCAACTCTGAACAAAGTAACTTCTCTGAGTCTCTTTTTTTTCATTTGGCAATTTTTTACCAACAGCCAGGTATTGGTCTAGGTGCTAGGAATGCACGATGAGTAAGACAAACCCAGCACTCCCTTCATGGAGCTACCCTACTAGCAGTCACTTCTACGCAATGTGACAAATGCAGAGAGAGAGAAAATAGACAGGGAATAATGAGAGCACGCTCCCTAATTCAAACAAGGTCTGAATCAGAGAAAACTGCCTTAGAAAATATCTCAGCTAAGATCTGAAAGAGGAGGAGTGAAGGAAATATGCTCCTAGAAAGTGTCTGGGAAATAGACACTGAGAAATAGGAGAAGTGATTGTGGCTTGGACACTGGGACTGAGGGGAAATGGGGGCAAAATGAAGCAGGAGAGGTAGGGCCTTAAAAAACATGTTTGAGAGCTTAGCATTACCCTAAGAGCAATGGGTAGATGGTCATGTTTTGAATGAGAGTGACAAAATCAGATATACTGTTTGAAAGATCAGCAGCAAAGAACAGCATTTAAGAGCACACATTTTAGACCAGGTGTGGTGGCTCGTGCCTGCAATCCCAGCATTTTGGGAGGCTGAGGCGGGTGGATCACTTGAGGTCAGGAGTTCGAGACTAACCTGGCCAACATGGTAAAACCCCATCTCTACTAGAAATACAAAAATTAGCCAGGTGTGGTGGCGCACACCTGTAATCCCAGTTACTCAGGAGGCTGAGGGAGGAGAATCGTTTGAGCCCTGGAGGCAGAGGTTGCTGTGGGCGGAGATGCCACTGCACTCTAGCCTGGGCGACAGAGTAAGACTCCATCTCAAAAAAAAAAAAAAAGAGCTAACACTTTGAAGCTAAATTGCCTGAGTTCAAATCCTGACTCTGTGACTTACTAACCATGGGACCTTCAGAAGTTACTTACCGGCTCCCTCTGTGCCTACATTTGAAGAGTATTAATTTCATAGAGTTGTTATGAGAATTCAGTAGGTTAGTAGTTGTAAGGCATTTAAACCAGCCAGTGTCACATAGTGTTGTTTTTAAATAAAGACATTTAAAAATTCTTGCTACAGTGTGGCGAGTGGCTCAGGGAGCAATGGTAGGACTAGTGGTGGGGACGCTATTTTAGGAGGCTGTTGTAGTAATCCAGGGGACAAAAGTTAGGTAGTGGTAGTAAGACTACGGAGAAACTAAGGACTTTCAGAGTTGTTTGGAAGGACTAAAGAACTGAATGGGTGTGTGTCTAAGTTTCGGTTTGGGTGAATGGTAGTGCCATTTTCTGATGTTTGCACACAAGAAGAAAAAGGTTTGGAGGAAAAAGATAATGTGTTTAGTTTCTTCCCCAAATACGGATAATATGCTTCATATAATATGAAGATTAAATAAACTAATACACCATCTTCCATTCCAAATCTGTCAAATATTTGATTCCCAAGCAACAATGTTTTAGGGTACACAATCCTAGTCAACAATCTGAGGGTAGGAAGAAAAGCTCCAGAACTGAAGGGGTCAGATACTGGGCGCTCTCTGCTGCTCTTGACACAATGGATGCTCCTATTCCTGTTGGTTGAAATAATGAATTTTACTAAACATAGCCCCACCAGGCTCATTACTGAATGTGATACCTACTTAAATCCTGGCCTCTTTGTTTTTTTTCTAAGATGGAGTCTCTCACTATGTCACCCAGGCTGGAGTGCAGTGGTGAGCTCTCAGCTCACTGTAACCTCCAACTCCCAGGCTTAAGCAATCCTCCCACCTCAACCTCCTGAGTAGCTGGGACCACAGGAACACACCACCACACCCTGCTAGTTTTTGTTGTTGTTATTAGAGCCCAGGCTGGTCTCAAACTCCTAAGCTCAAGTGATCTGCCCGCCTTGGCCTCCCAAAGTGCTGGGATTTCAGGTGTAAGCCACTGTGCCTGGCCCTTGGCCTAACTTTTAATGGCAGCCAGAAAGAGGAGAACAGCGCCCCTCTCACTCATTTTGGTATTGGCTGTCTTTCCTGTCCAGGAGTTTAACATTTTTTTTTTTAATTGAAACTCTGCACCCACCTCTTGCTAACACTATTTTACATTTTTATAACATTTTTATAGTGTAAGGCAAAAAGTACACTGCTTCTATTTATAACAGTAAAAGACTGGAAAGAGTCCAAATGTCCTTAATAGGGGACTAGTTGAATAAAGCATGTGACAGCCACACGATGGAGTTCTGTGCACTAGTAAAAAGAAATGAGGAAGATCTCTACAGAGTGTAGAGCGATCTCCAGGATCCAAGGTAAAATGCAGAATAGTACGCATTTAAGAAAGAGAGGGGAAATGTAGTTGCTTATAGAAAGGAAGAAAAAAAAATGGGAAGATACCATAGGATAATGAAAATGTTAGTCTGCAGGGGAAGGAAAGTGACAGGTTGGATAAACAGAGATGGAAGGCTTTTCTTCTCTGAATATACCTGGTTTACAATTTTAACGTCAGACTAAGTGTTTCATAACATTATAAAGCAAAATCAAATTAAAAAGAAAAACAATGCCTAAAAATGGAAAACATTTACATTTATATCACCATATATCAAACTGGTGATAAAATCACACAGGGAATTGTTTCAAGTGATTTTCAAACTCAGTAAATTGATCGCATATCCACTGTGGGCTACGTCCTTAAAACAAATAGAACCATAAAAAAATCTGAAACTGTTAGTATTAGTCACATTAACACTGTTATTTTGAACATACACAGAAATTTTAAAATTAAATCAAAGAAGTAAAAGTTTCATAATCTTACATTTGGAGTGGAAATACTAATATGAATTCCTGATGTATTTTTCTCTTCCTGGTTCCATCCACTGAAAAAGTCTAGAAGTAATGACAACACAGTGGTGATGATACCCCTAACAACCCAGTGTGTGGTTTTCATATATCCATACCATTTTCCACTAAAAGAAACCAGGATTCCCTGGAGAAATGGCCAACTCCAGGCCACAACAGAAAATATAAGTGATGATTCCTGGACATCTCTTTGGACAGAAAGCAAGAAAGCTATTAAATAAAGATGATTGGGTCAGGCCCGGCATGATGGCTCATGCCTGTAATCCCAGCATTCTGGGAGGCTGTGGCGGGAGCACCGCCTGACGCCAGGAGTTCAAGATCAGCCTGACCAATGTAGCAAGACCCTATCTCTAAAAACATAAATAAATCAGCTCAGTGTGGTGGTGCACACTAGTAGTCCTAGCTACTCAGGAGGCTGAGACAGGAGGACTGCTTGAGCCCAGGAATTGGAGATTGCAGTGAGCTATGATCGCGCCACTACACTCCAACCTGGGCGACAGGGTGAAACCTCATCTCTTTAAAAAAAAAAAAAAAAAAAAAAAAAGCCTACCTGCAATGTATTGAAATATAAACGTTAAAAATTCATGACTTCATAATGAAAACAAAAGACTTCATACCTCACTGGTCACCTCTAGAAGTTACTGGGACCCCAACTCATTATTCTGAAACTAACGAAAGGAATGAATCAACTAATCAAGTAATTATCCTAGGCCAGGCGAGGTGGCTCACGCACTTTGGGAGGCCAAGGCAGGTGGATCGTTTGAGGTCAGGAGTTTGAGACCAGCCTGGCCAACATGGTAAAACTCTGTCTCTACTAAAAATACAAAAATTAGCCAGGAGTGGTGGCACATGCCTATAGTCCCAGTTACTTGGGAAGATGAGGCAGGAGAATCACTTGAACCACAGGTGGAGGTTGCAGTGAGCCAGATCTTGCCACTGCACTCCAGCCTGGGCGACAGCTAGACTCTGTCTCAGAAAAAGAAAAAAAGAAAAAAGTATTTATCCTATATTTCCTTCCTAACTAAACTGTATTCAGCGTATCCCAATAGTTCTTCATAGAATAACTGATGTTAATAAATACAGGAGGAATGATACGATTAGAAAATAACCATTTTGCAACCTCAATGAAATAATAATGAATCTAAACAATAATCATAAATGGCTGCAAAAATCATTAGCTGTAAGGTTCACGGGCTGCTTCATATGGGATGAAACAGGTTGCAAACACATGAATCCACTGGTCAATCTTAACATCACTAAAACAGAATACGTCAGACAGGGCATCCTCCTGATATGATTCCATAGCAAGTGCACTGCTCCCCCAATGAGGTACTTTCAACAAAAAGATTAAATCTGAATAACTAATTGACTAGAGCTAAATACCAGTTTATATGAAATACTGGGATACAGAAGCATGTTAAGTGACACTATGAGGATTTGGTGGGAAACGTTTACAGGACAAATAACACGGTTTCCTCAAAAAATCGACCACATGGAATGAAGGAGAGGGAAAAACTGACCTATATTGAAAGAGACCTAAGGCATACATCCACAAAATGCAACGTTGGCTTTATTTTGGAAATTGACTTGAACAGTCCAACTGTAAAATCCCATTTTTGAAACATCTTGTGAAATGTGAACACTGACTGGTAAGTGAAAATGACCAGAAAAGAATTATGGCTTGTTTTCACTACAGGAGATAATGTTGTGTTTACATTTTTTCAAAAGACAATACTTTATAAAACATACTTTTACACACATTTTCCTGATCGTAGATATCCAGAGGATGTCAAATAAATATTATTTAAGAGTAAGACTCCTCTGCAAAACTTCGATTTCCCCGTCTCAAAATAAAAGGATAAAGCTTTGTTATTAAAGATTACTACCCTCCATCACCACCAGCCCAACCATATTTCCCAAGGCTCCTCTTTATGCCACTATATCTCCAGACAAACTAGATGATTTGCAGTTCTCATGTTTTTCTTCTGCAGGACTTGAAGGCCCTGGTATACCCTTCCACCATCTTTATTTGTCCAAATCCTACTCTCCTGAAGATCCATCAAAACTTAGCTCCTGGCTAGGCACAGTGGCTCATGCCTGTAATCCCAGAACTTTGGCAGGCTGAGGCAGGAGGATCACTTGAGCCCAGCAGTCTGAGATCAGCCTGGGCAACATAGCAAGACCCTGTCTCTACTTAAGAAAAAAAATAAAGAAGCAGGCCAGGCACATTGGCTCATGCCTGTAATCCCAGCACTTTGGGAGGCCAAGGTGGGCGGATCCTCTAAGCTCAGGACTTCCAGACCAGGCTGGACAACATGGTGAAACCCCATTTCTACTAAAAATACAAAAAATTAGCCAGGTGTGGTGGCGCACGCCTGTAATCCAAGCTACTTGGGAGACTGAGGCACAAGAATCACTTGAAGCCGGGAGGCAGAGGTTGCAGTGAGCTGAGATTGTACCACTGCACTCCACCCTGGGTGACAGAGTGAGACTGCCTCAAAAAAAAAAAAAGTAAAAGAAAAAAAAATTAGTTCCTACATAAAGCCTTCTTTGAACCTTCTATTAGAAGTAATTATTCCTGGGCTGGGTGCAGTGGCTCACAAGTGTAATCCCAGCACTTTGGGAGGCTGCGGTGGGCAAATCACTTTACAGTTAGGAGTTCGAGACCAGCCTGGCCAAAATGGTGAAATCCCGTCTCTCCTAAAAACACAAAAATTAGCCGGGCATGGTGGCGAGTGCCTGTAGTCCCAGCTACTTGGGAGGCTGAGGCAGAAGAAACACTTGAACCCGGGAGGTGGAGGCTGCAGTGAGGCAAGATCGTACAACTACACTCCAGCTTGGGCGACAGAGCAAGACATGGTCTCAAAAAAATAAATAAATAAATAAATAAAAAGAAGTAATTAATCCTGTAGTTAACCTACGATATGTATAACATCCTATCTTGTACTATACACTTTTTAGGTGCACTCATGCATTCGTGCAACACATAATTATTAAGTAACTACTATCTATCTGTACATCTAGAAAATATTTATTTAACACCTATTATATTTTGGACCTGTGCTGGGGCTAACTATGCTCCAATGAACACAACCTGATAGAGATTACAGTCTAGTAAGGGAAGACTACAACTTTACACAAGAAATTACTCACAATTATAAGAAACAGGACGAGCGCAGCGGCTCATGCCTGTAATCCTAGCACTTTCGGAGCACCAAGGCAGAGGATCGCTTGAGCTCAGGAGTTTGAGACCAGCCTGGTCAACACAGTGAGACCTCGTCTCTACTAAATATTAAAAAAAATTAGCCAGGCCTGGTGGTTCACACCTGTAGTTCCAGCTATTCATGAGGCTGAGGCAGGAAGTTGAGCCCAGGAGTCTCAGGCGGCAGTGAGTTATGACAGAGCCACTGCACTCCAGCCTGGGCAACAGAGTGAGACCCTATCTCAAAAGAAAAAAAAAAAAATTAGGAGAAACGTTACAAAAAGTGTAGGAACTATATGAGAGGATGTAACAGACGTGTAAGACTCAATTGGGCTCTGTCACATATGGCACATAATTTAGAATTACTTTTTTTTTCTTTTTTTTTAAGAGACAAGGTCCGCCCCCCAGGGCAGGATGCAGCGGCAAGATCATGGCTCACTGCAGCCTCAAACTTCTGGGCTCAAGCAATCCTCTCAACTCGGCCTCCTGAGCAGCTGGTATTACAGGTGTGTACCAGCATGCCCAGCTTTAAGAGACAGGAGTCTCGCTCTGTTGACCATGATGGTCATGAACTCCGGGGCTCAAACTAGCCTTCCACCTACAGGTGTGGGCCACCGCTCCTGGCCAGGATTAATTACTTCTTAAATGAACTATGTACCCCAATTTTGAACAATGCAGCTCTGCTGGAAATGTCTGGGACTTAAGAAAAATTTGTAAAGCCATAACCTGATATACAGTAGGCCCTCAAGAATAAAAGTTAGTTCTTTTCACTGGGTGCTGTGCCCGTCCAGAGAGAAACTGATTAGATTTTGGATACTAATCGCCTAGCTCTAGGCTGCTAAGTAATACCAACCTAATAAGCATTTCACAAGTATAACAGGAAAGGAAGGAATACGTAATAAAAACATTCTGCATTTGCATCAAGGGTTTCCTTGAGATGTCGAGTATCACTATTCCCAATTTAAAGACGAAGTAACTGAGGCTCGAAAAAAGAATAGGACCTAACAACATCGTAGAGAAGTCCCAGCTCCAGGGCATCTGCTGGTCTCTCTCCACCCCTCCATAACTCTACAACCTCGGCCCAGAACAGGCCTTTGGGCCCCAGACCTCGGAGGAGGTCTTGAGCCTTTCCCAGAAGGCTTTGCAGCGCCGCGGAGAACTCTGGGATACAAAAATCCAAGGCAAAAGGCTAGACCTGGGTCCGAAAAACGGCCTCTTAAGCCCCCCAAGTGCCTTCTTCGGCTCGTTTGTGTGCTTACCTTTCCTGGAGCTCCCGCTATCGGGAGCCTCACTAATTCCCGCAAAGGCCGGGAACAGCGCCATGACCACAGGCCGTACCGCAGTTCCTCTCTATAGACATGGCGTCGGCGAGCGAGCGTCGGTCTGAGGACCCCGGCCGTCGCGGTACACTCTGGGAAATGTGGTTTTCGCAGCGCTCCCTGGGGCTTGACCCTGAAGCGGGAGGGGCGGGGCCCAGAGGGGAGGGTGGCCAAGGGACGGGGGCGCGGCGGGGCAGGGCGAGGCAGGGCAAATCAGGGCAGGGCGGGGCCAAGGGGGGCGGGGCGAGAAGTGACGGGTTTCTAGTGGTTGGGACCCTGTGAGAACCGGAACTGCGAAAACCGGGGGAGGGACTTGTTCACGGCGGAAAGGAACTAAGGAAATTGGGATTCCAATTCGACCCCTAAATTCACACTATCCTTGCTAACTGGGTCAACTTAAACGCTCTAAGCATCTGTTTCCTTATCTGCAAAATGTTGAGAAGATTAAATGAACATATTTATAAAGGGCCTAGCATTGAGTCCGGCCCATGAAAAGCACTTAATATGTGTTAGTTATTATGTGAATTACGATTGCAAGTTCGGCTCAAAGTCATGTGAGATATCCAAACTTCAATCAGGTTATCATATTAAATACCCCACAACAAGGAAAAATGGAAAGTCCCATCAAGTTCAAGGGTCTTTGATAATTATAAAATACCTGTCTATGAAGCATTCTTGACCCTGGTTCCCCCCACCGAAAATCTAATCACACCTGCTACCAGAAATATAGAGAATAAAGGAACAACTTAGAAGACTTTGTATCACCAAGAAACAATTAGCCAAATTTAGAATGTGGGAAATTACAGAAAACAACGGTGCTTCCTTCACATATCAATGGCTTTAAGAGCGCAGGAGATTGTAATAGATACGAAGATCTTACAGACACATCAAGCAAATGCAATGTATCTTTGGCCTCACCTCATTATGATTCTGATTGGACAAACTGTAAAAAGACCTTTTTAAGGCCGGGCGCGGTGGCTCAAGCCTGTAATCCCAGCACTTTGGGAGGCCGAGGCGGGCGGATCACGAGGTCAGGAGATCGAGACCATCCTGGCTAACACGGTGAAACCCCGTCTCTACTAAAAATACAAAAAGAAATTAGCCGGGCGTGGTGGCGGGCGCCTGTAGTCCCAGCTACTCCGGAGGCTGAGGCAGGAGAATGGCGTGAACCCGGGAGGCGGAGCTTGCAGTGAGCCGAGATCGCGCCACTGCGCTCCAGTCTGGGCGACAGAGCGAGACTCCGTCTCAAAAAAAAAAAAAAAAAAAAAAAAAAGACCTTTTTAAGATAGATGGAGAAATAAGAAGGTACGCAGAGTACAAGCAATTCGTAAGTAATTCTTGTGAATTCTGTTAGAATTACTAAGGTACTGATATCACTGAGGTGACCTTTATGTATTTATTTTGAGACAAGGTCTCCCTCTGTCACCCAGGCTGGAGTGCAGTGGTGCGATCTCTGTTCATTACAGCCTCAAACTCCTTGATTCAAGCAATCCCCTCACCTCAGCCTCCCAAGTGGCTGGGACCACAGGCTACACCACCATGTCTGGCAAATTTTTTTTTTTTTTTTTTTTTCAGGTAGAGGCAGGGTTTCACCATGTTGCCCAGGCTGGTCTCGAACTCCTGGGCTCAAGCGATCTGCCCCCCTCAGCCTCCCAAAGTGTTGGGTGCCTGTGCCTGAGCCACCGCACCCAGCCTGAGATGACTTTTTAAAGTTCTTATATATTAGAGATATATACTGAATTATTTGCAAGAGAAAATAGGTAGGTAAATGAAGATATATTTATTAGGATCCCAGGGAGTTAAAGATCTGTATTAGATAGGAAATACATTAGAAACCAGAGATGCAAATGTAATAATCTAATCAAGGAATGGATAGACTCTAACGAAGGCTGCAGACCTGCATAAGAATTAGGTTCTATGAGTCCAAAATAGACACCCTTAAAGCTTTGAAGTCCCTGGCAGAGTTCTTACAAAAAGGAGCTTAGTATGACAATAGGGGCAGTAATTCCTGCATGTCTTCAACTTTAAATCTCAGGTTCTACCAAAATCTTTGACTCTAAGTTACCTCAATTAATTGGGGCAGCATTTGTCTCTCTCAGCAGATCACTTCAGGTAACTGGGATGGAAATAGTCTATTCCAATGCCTCCTATCTTTCCACCCCAGAAAAGTAAGAATTAATATGGAAGTTTTAAGAAATTAAAACCAAAATAATGTTTCTGTAATACGAAGGAATCTGGGTATTTAGGTATATTGTGTACTTACAAATGTATAAGAGAATGTTGCTCAGGAGACCCTTCTCACAAGAACAACTTAGGCCGGGCGTGGTGGCTCAAGCCTGTAATCCCAGCACTTTGGGAGGCCGAGACGGGTGGATCACGAGGTCAGGAGATCGAGACCATCCTGGCTAACATGGTGAAACCCCGTCTCTACTAAAAAGATACAGAAAACTAGCCGGGTGAGGTGGCGGGCGCCTGTAGTCCCAGCTACTCGGGAGGCTGAGGCAGGAGAATGGCGTAAACCCGGGAGGCGGAGCTTGCAGTGAGCTGAGATCCGGCCACTGGACTCCAGCCTGGGTGACAGAGCGAGACTCCGTCTCAAAAAAAAAAAAAAAGTAAAGCAGGCAGCTAGTCTGTCCAGAAAAAAAAACAAACGAGAGGCTGGGTGCAGTGGCTCATGCCTGTAATGCCAACACTTTGGGAGGCCAAGGTGGGAGGATAAAGTGTTTGAGACCAGCCTGGGCAACAAAGTGAGATACCGTTTCTACAGAAAAATTTAAAAATTAGCCAGGCATGGTGGTGCATACCTGTGGTCCCAGCTACTCGGGAGGCTGAGGCAGGAGAATTTCTTGAGCCCAGGAGATCAAGGCTGCAGTGAGCCATGATCGCACCACTGCACTCCAGCCTGGACAACAAATCGAGACCCTGTCTCAAAAAAAAGAAAAGGTAAAAAAAAAGGAACGGAAAAGAGGTGGGTATGAGTGAGAGCTAAAAACTATAGAAAACAGCCTTTAGGTCATTCCAGAAGACATGATATGAACAAAAGAATCGGCAAGAGGCAGCTAGATACAAAATAGGTAGATAGTCAGTACTTGTTTGTTGGCAAAATACTGCATATATAATTCCCACTCACTTTTGGAAAAGGATATTATAGAAAAGGAATAGGGGGCCAGCCATGGTGTCTCATGCCTATAATCCTAGCACTTTGGGAGGCTGAGGCAGTTGGATTGCTTGAGCCAAGAAGTTCGAGACCAGCCTGGGCAATATAGTGAAACCCCATCTCTATCATTTTTTAAATAAAACTAAAAAAAGAAAAAGGAATAGGTAGTGAACATGTTTTGTTTAGTTTAGTTTAGTTGGCAGGCTCCTTTCTGAATCCACAAGAAGTCTTGTCGGTACAATGTGGTCTGGCTGTCCCAGCCCCATCTGACGGGTTAGGATAAGTGCGTGACCTAGCTCAGTCATGTCCTTAGTTGATAGGTGCTCAACCCAGCTCTGACCCAAGCCAGGCCAAGCAAAGTTCTTTTCCATGAATTTTGAAACTAGAACTGAAAAGGAAAAAGTTATCTCTCTTTGTGTGTAGACTGCAAGATATAATAGTCCAGGAGTAGAGATGCAGAGTAAACTGCCTGTGGAGAGAAGATAAAACCAGGAGTGAGCTGGACAGGACGGGCCCAGGGTTTTGGAACTCAAATTCTAATTCTCCCTGGAGCTCAGCCTCATTCCTAGGCTTGGGTTCTAGGAAACAGCCCAATATCCTTATAATACATTTCACATTTCAGTAAACACATTCTGTCACTTGCTACCAAGAGTCCTAAATGATACAGAATGAACGAGTGAATGAATAAATGATACCATTTCCACACTCAAAGTCACAATCTCAGAACCTGAGGATACTCCAATTGTTGATAGTTTGAATGACAAATGACACTTTTAAAATGGTCTACTCAGAACATGTATAAACAAACTCCATTCATCTGAAGAGGGAAAGAATCCTCACTCACTGATCAAGAAAACCGGAGAAACAGGTCTATCAACTCCATCAATCTTAAGGAATTTTCTGGTAGTTCCTATGAAGTCAAATGAAAGAAAATGTGCCCTTTGGAAATCAGAAATATCAGCAAGGAAATCAAACAGCCTGAGCCACTTCACTTGTGTGATCTTTTTTCTGTTTTATTTTATTTTGTTTTGGGGTTATGGGGGTCTCAGGTTGGAAATGTCTGAATATGTGGACACAATCCCAAGTAACAGATCTTCAGTCATAGTTAACCAGCCTATTTATGCCTAACTCACAATTCACGCACTTCAGAACCTGCTAAAATATGTAAAGTTATGCAGAAAATAGAGAAGAGGGACACCAATAACACTTAATAACTATACTGTAGTCTAGAATAATCATTAAGAGAACCCTGCTTGGGTTTACTGTCCTAAATGGAGGCTGGGGTACATTTTTAAGAGCCTTGGATAAGAGTGACTTTAACCAGAGTTTTATTTATTTTTTTATTTTTTATTTTTTATTTTTTATTTTTTTTTGAGACACAGTTTTGCTCTTGTTGCCCAGGCTGGAGTGCAATGGCACAACCTCAGCTCACTGCAGCCTCCACCTCCCATGTTCAAGCGATTCTCCTGCCTCAGCCTTCCCAAGTAGCTGGGATTACAGGCATGCGCCACCAATCCTGGCTAATTTTGTATTTTTAGTAGAGATGGGGTTTCTCCATGTAGGTAGGCTGGTCTCAAACTCCCGACCTCAGGTGATCTGCCCACCTCGGCCTCCCAAAGTGCTGGGATTACAGGCATGAGCCACCGCGCCTGGCCCTAACCAGAGTTTTAAAAGATTAAATCAATCTTCTTGGGTAGCTCACTCTTAAACTAGCACTTCTTCCCAAGATGCTCTGAAACAATTTTCAGCTTTCGTTGTGATTATAGCTCTTCCAGAAAGTGATAGGTTTTGTGTTATGTTGATAGGGAAAGAGATCAACGAAACAACACAAACCTCTTTTTTAAAAACTAATTTACAAATAGGCAAATAGTTAAATCACCACTGTTCAGGCTGCCTTTCTTTGACTAGAAAAATGACATTTTAGCCGGGCGCGGTGGCTCAAGCCTGTAATCCCAGCACTTTGGGAGGCTGAGACGGGCGGATCACAAGGTCAGGAGATCGAGACCATCCTGGCTAACACGGTGAAACCCCGTCTCTACTAAAAAAATACAAAAAGCTAGCCGGGCGAGGTGGCGGGCGCCTGTAGTCCCAGCTACTCGGGAGGCTGAGGCAGGAGAATGGCGTGAACCCGGGAGGCGGAGCTTGCAGTGAGCTGAGATCTGGCCACTGCACTCCAGCCCGGGTGACAGAGCGAGACTCCGTCTCAAAAAAAAAAAAAAAAAAAAAAGAAAAATGACATTTTAAGAACTGGCTTGGTCCCAGTCTTCATTTAAAATTTCCTTAATCTTGTTGATGTTTGTCTCTCTGGCAATTCTCCTGGCTTGTGGGTGCCCATTTTTAAAGTGTGGTCAGAGGTGTTGGCTGGTTCCTATCTTCCCCCTTGTATTAACATCTGCACCTCTCTTCATTGCCTCCTCTCATTGCCAAAGAGAGTGAAAGTGTGAATTTTTTCACCTGTAAATTTCCAGTTACAGGGGAAAGTATCCATATTAAATTTGTTTTCACCTTTTGCCTATTTATTTAGGAATACAGAGAGGAACTATTCTCTCCTACCATTTTAAGCATGATGCAAGAAAAGTTTTCAACACAGAAAAGTATAAAAAAGATGGGAATGATCACCCATGTTTCCATTACCCAAAATAAAGACAAATATTATTTTGGAGTTTGTTTTGTTTTATATTTTATTTTATTTTACATTTTTAATTATTCAGACAAGTCTCCTTCTGTCCCCCAGGCTGGAAAGCAATGGTGAGATCACAGCTCACTGCAGCCTCAGCCTCCTAGGCTCAAGGGATCTTCCTGTCTCAGCCTCCCGTGTAGCTGGGACGACAGGCGCACATCATCATATCAGGTAATGTTTAAATTTTTTGTAGAGATGGGGTCTCATTTTGTTGCCCAGGCTTTGTTTTGTTTTCTTAGAGATGGAGTCTTGCTCTGTTGCCCAAGCTGGAGTGCCATGGTACGATCATAGTGCATTGCAGCCTCAAATCCATGGGTTCAAGCAATCCTCCTGCTTCAGCCTCCTGAGTAGCTGGGATTACAGGTCTTTCTTTCTTTTACGTTTTTCCTGTATCTTAGATCATGGATAACTTTTTTCATCATAGTTGTGATTGCTCTTTCTCTTAATGTTATACAAAAGCATTTCTGTTTTATTACAAACCTCATAAACATGTATTATTAGATTGGTGCAAAAGTAAGTGCGGTTTTCGTGTGGTTTTTGCCATTCCTTTCAATGAGGAATAGCATTGAAAGGATGCATAATATTTCATTCAATGGATGGAATTACAATATACTTAATGACTCCCTGTAGCTAGGTATTTAGCAAACCTCACCTCTTATGTCATCTCATCAGTGTTATCTATGAGTTCTCCAAACTGTGAACTGGCTGGTCAGGATTGTCAACCATAGGATTTTATTTTATTTTATTTTTTGAGACAGAGTCTTGCTCTGTCACCCAGGCTGGAGTGCAGTGGCCGGATCTCAGCTCACTGCCACCTCCGCTTTCCGGGTTTAAGTGATACTCCTCCCTCAGTCTCCCAAATAGCTGGGATTACAGAAACCCACCACCATGCCCAGCTAATATTTGTATTTTTAGTAGAGAGGAGGTTTCACCATGTTGGCCATGCTGGTCTCAAACTCCTGACCTCAAGGGATCCACCCACCTCTGCCTCTCAAAGTGCTGGCATTACAGGTGTGAGCTATGAGCTACTGTGCCCTGCCAACCATAGGATTTTAAGTTGTAGCTTGTCCACCAGCAGCCAAGACATTGTTGATGACGAACAGCCATTTCACTGGAGCATGAGGAATGAGGTGTGAAAAAAGCAATCAAGAGGGGCACAATGACACTTTCTAAAAAGATAAATATGTCTGGGTGCGGTGGCTCACGCCTGTAATCCCAGCACTTTGGGAGGCCAAGGTGGGAGGATTACCTGAGGTCAGGAGTTCGAGACCAGCCTGACCGACCTGGTGAAATCCCGTCTCTACTAATAATACAAAAATTAGCCAGGTGTGGTGGTGGGTGCCTGTAATCCCAGCTACTCAGGAGGCTGAGGCAGGAGAATCGTTTGAACCCGGAAGGCAAAAGTTGCAGCGAGCTGAGATTGCACCATTGCACTCCACCCTGAGCAAGAAGAGTGAAACTCCATCTCAAAAAAAAAAAAAAAAAAGCAGACAAATACAACTTCAGATAATAAAGGCAAGGTTCTACTCAAAGCATATTCAGCAAAGGCCATACGCTATGTGTCAAAGGTACATACGGACATCTCAACAAACAAGTCTGCCTGAAGAGTTAAGTGCAAAGATGATCTATAAATGAACAAAGGATTACTACCAGCACCGCGGAGGTGGAGATTAACTCTGCCCCTTTGGATGAATCCAAGGAAGTGGAGCTACTTACCCGGCTCTTACAAATGAGAAGTAGTCCCTGGGACAGATGAAGGAGAAAACAAACATAGGCCGAGAAAGCAGCATGCACAGAAGTCCCAGGTTATAAAACAGCAAGGTGTGTTCAAAGATCCTCAAGGGTTCTCTGGCCGCAATGTGATAGGAGAGGCTGGGGGCCTGCAAAGACTGTCTGGGATCCGGACATGAAGAACTCTGATGTCATAGGTGGTTTAATAATTTGTCCCTAGTTCGGCTGGGCACGGTGGCTCACGCCTGTAATCCCAGCACTTTGGGAGGCCGAGGCGGGGGAATCACGAGGTCAGGAGATCAAGACCATCCTGGCTAACATGGTGAAACCCCACCTCTGCTAAAAATACAAAAAATTAGCCGGGCGTGGTAGTGCACGCCTGTAGTCCCAGCTACTCAGGAGACTGAGGGAAGAGAATGGCTTGAACCTGGGAGGCGGAGGTTACAGTGAGCCGAGATCATGCCACTGCACTCCAGCCTGGGTGACAGAGCAAGATTCTGTCTCAAGATAATAATAATAATAATAATAGTAATAATAATAATAATAATGGTTCTTCCCGGGTGTTAAACTCTAAATCTTTGGAGTTTCCCCAGTGATAGGATAGGAGTGTCTTTGTTATTCATGGTGGCCTACACCACCATGAATAACATGAGTAACATGAGTTTATGCTAACAAGATAATTCAGATGGCGGATGCCTAGAAAGACCAACTCTGTGATTAGAGAGGAGGGGTTTCTAGCCAGCCCGACCTCTAGGGAGTAAAGGTAGCTAGAGGCTGAATTTGATCATATTGAATAACGTGCCAGTAATTCAGTCAGTCCATCATTCCTATGTCATGAAACCCCAATAAAACTCTAGACACAGGCTGAGCAAGCTTCCTGGTCGGTAAACACAACAGCATGCATCCTGATTCTCAGAGGGCACAGAAATTCCATATTCAGGACCCTCTCAGAACTGTCATTGGCTGGTCCTGATTGGTATCTTTTTTTTTTTTTTTTTAGGCAGTCTTGCTGTATTGCCCAGGATGGAGTGCAGTGGTACAATCTCTGCTCGCTGCAACCTCTGCCTCCCAGGCTCAAGGGATTCTTGTGCCTCAGCCTCAAGTAGCTGGGATTACAAGTATGCGCAACTATGCCCGGCTATTGTCTGTATTTTTAGTAGAGATGGGGTTTCGCCGTGTTGGTCTCCGACTCCTGGCCTCAAGTGATCCACCCACCTTGGCCTCCCAAAGTGATAGGATTACAGGCATGAGCCACCGTGCCTGGCTTGTATCCTTTATAATAAAACTATAATAGCAAATATAGCACTCTCCTGAGTTCTACAAGTCATTCTAGGGAATTATTGAACCCGAGGGTGCCATGGAAACTCCCAAATTTGTTGCCACTTGAGCCACTGGGTGCCACTGGCTCACACTTGTAATCTCAGCACTTTGGGAGGCTGAGGCGGGAGGATCTCTTGAGCTCAGGAGAGTTTAAGACCAGCCTGAGAAACATGGTGAAACCCCATCTCTACAAAAAATACCAAAAATTAGCCACGTGTCATGGCACATGCCTGTAGTCCCAGCTACTTGGGAGGGTGAGATGAGGATCAGGAAGAGCCCAGGAGGTCAAGGCTGCAGTGAGCTGAGATTGTGCCAGTGCACTCCAGCCTGGGTGACAGAGCAAGACCCTGCCAAAAAAAAAAAGAAAGAAAGAAAAGAAAAGAGAGAGAAAGAAAGAAAAGAAAGAAGGAAGCAAGGAAAAGAAAGAGAGAAAGAAAGAAAAAGAAAGAAGGAAGGAAGGAAGGAAGGAAGGAAGGAAGGAAGGAAGGAAGGAAGGAAGGAAGGAAGGAAGGAAGGAGAGGTTGGGTGCGGTGGCTCACGCGCAATCCCAGCACTTTGGGAGGCCGAGGTGGAAGGACCACCTGCGGTCAGGAGTTCGAGACCAGCCTGACCAACATGGAGAAACCTGGTCTCTACTAAAAATACAAAATTAGTCAGGCGTGGTGGCACATGCCTGTAATCCCAGCTACTCGGCAGGCTGAGGCAGGAGAATCGCTTGAACTCGGGAGGCGGAGGTTGCAGTGAGCCAAGACTGTGCCATTACACTCCAGCCTGGGTAACAAGAGTGAAACTCTGTCTCAAAAAAAAAAAAAAAAAAGACAGAAAGACAGAAGAAAAAAAGAAAGAGTGGGTGGCCTGGGGACCTCTGGAACTTGTAGCTGGCATCTGAAGTCAGGGTGGTCTAGTTGGGAACTATGCCCTTGAATCTGTGGAGTCTGTGCTTACTCTGGATGCCTCACATAAGAATGGCACTGTCGACTGGGCTCAGTGGCTCACGCCTGTAATCCCATCACTTTGGGAAACTGAGGTGGGTGGATCCCTTGAGATCAGGAGTTTGGACCAGCCTGGCCAACATGTTGAAACCCTGTCTCTACTAAAAATACAAAAATTAGCCAGGCATGGTGGCACATCTGTAATTCCAGCTACTAGTGAGGCTGAGGCAGGAGAATCACTTGAGCCCAGGAGGTGGAGGTGGCAGTGAGCCAAGATCAGGCTACTGCACTCCAGCCTGGGCAACAGATTGAGACTCCGTCTCAAAAAAAAAAAAAAACAGGAATTGCGTTGCAGTATTTCATAATGCATACATCTTATTTTGAAAAGTTTTAAGTAAGGAAATACCAAATACTTGTGTCAGAAAAACCAGTCTGCGACAGTATAAAGAATGGATAGACAGGGTAGAATATGAAGGAGGGTGTGTTGCAGATGGCTAGGAATCGGGATGATCAATAAACCAGGCCAGCATACAGTGATCAGGAGTGAGACTGTTCTTTTTGAGTTAACTTTTAGGACAACAGTGTGTTTAAGAGAATGAATTACAAACATATCTGTGAAATATGTGTGCGAAGAGGCAGATGAAATAGCAGCACCCCCAGGATTTAGTTCTGCATGTGACCAGCCTGGCGTGGAACAGTTGGCAACTTATCACTTTAGATTACTGGTAGGCTAAAGGATTTGTTTTTTGTTTGTTTGTTTTTGTGTTTTGTTTCGTTTTTGAGACAGAGTCTCGTTCTGTCACCGGGCTGGAGAGCAGTGGCGCATCTCAGCTCACTGTAACCTCTGCCTCCCAGGTTCAAGCAATTCCCCTGCCTCAGGCTCCCAAGTAGCTGGGACTACAGGCACGTGCCACCACGCCTGGATTTTTTTTTTTTTTTTTTGTATTTTAGTAGAGACAGGGTTTCATCATGTTGGCCAAGATGGTCTTGATCTTCTGACCCTGTGATCCGCCCTCCTTGGGCCTCTCAAAATGCTGGGATTACAGGCGTGAGCCACCGTGCCAGGCCCAGATTTGGGTCTTTTAAAGATACATTTTCCTTTTGAGTTTTTGGGAAGAATTTAAAAATACAAAATAATAAAACAGGCCAGATGCAGTGGCTCATGCCTATAATCCCAGCACTTTGGGAGGCCAAGGTGGGCAGATCACTTGAGCCCAGGAGTTCAAGACCAGTTTGGGCAATGTGGTGAAACTCTGTCTCTATAAAAAAAATATAGGGCGGGCGCCTGTAGTGCCAGCTACTCAGGAGGCAGAGGCAGGAGAATGGCGTACCCGGGAGGCGGAGCTTGCAGTGAGCTGAGATCCGGCCACTGCACTCCAGCCTGGGCGGCAGAGCGAGACTCCGTCTCAAAAAAAAAAAAAAAAAAAAAAAAAATTACCCACGCGTGGTGGTGCACCCCTGTGGTCCCAGCTACTTGGGAGGATTGAGCCTGGGAGGTTTGAGGTTGCAGTGAGCCAAGATCACACCACTGCACTCCAGCCTGGGTGACAGAGTAAGACTCTCTTTCGAAAAATGAATTAATAAATAATGATAATAATAATCATAAAACAAATGATTAAGTGCTCTCTCCCACCCCCAATTTAGCACATGCTAAGATTTTCTTCATTTGTTCTATTTGTGCTTATTTGCTTTTTATTTAAATCAATGACTCTCAACATGATGGTGTGGGGAGTGGGGGCAGTGTGGGGGAAGCAATTTTATTTCCCAGGGGACTTTTGGCAAAGGCTGGAGATACTTTGGGTGGTCACAATTTGGGGTGCTGTTGGCATCTAGAGGGGAGAGGCCAGGGATGCTGCCGAACATCCTACAACGCCCAGGACTGCCCCTACCACAAAGAATTACCTGGCCTCAAATGTCAGTAGTGCTGAGACTGAAAAACTCCAATTTAAATAAAATACATAAAATATTATAGATAAAATCGAACTCCCTTGGTACCCCTCCCCAAACCCGAATGTACTTGCATCCACTATCTCCCCCAAAACAACTGCTATCATGAGTTAGGTCTAAGGACAGAGGGGTTTTGTGTATTCCAGCCAAATGGAATTCTGCAGATAAATCGTTTTATAACTAGGGACAAAAAATCACATCAGCACATATTGGTGTTGTACCTGATTGGTTTACCGACTAATTCCATCCCAGGCATGACATCGATTTCCCTTAGTGAAAAATCATCCCTATTTGCTTCTTATTTTGAAGGCGTTTTTGTATTTAAAGAATCAAAATTCAAGTCAGGGCCCTTAAATTCAAAGACCTCAGCAATGAAATGTTGCATGGTGGTGACAGTCATTTAGACGAAGCAACATTCCTAGTGCAGTTCTCCATCCTGCCTCATTAGAGATGCTTATGTCAAGGACAGAACCTCCACAATGCAGCTTGATTGGCTTAAGCAGAAGACAGATCTTTCCGTGTTAGACCGAAAGGTGGCATCGAGGATGGAAATTCGCCCCCTTACTTTTCACTATCCTCAAATGTTTTGCTAACAGATTCATCAGAACTATTGAGAGCAAAATGTCTTTCAACATCTCTCAAGAGTATCAAGCAGCTGACTGCAACTTTTCACATTCCTTCAGCATATGGGCTGTATAATCTACAGGGGATTCTGCCGAATATGCTGATAATGGTTTCCTCCTTGACCTTCAAGCTAATTATCACCAGGGAATCTTTAATGCTTTAAAAGTACATGTCACTTGGCCGGGCGCAGTGGTTCACGCCTGTAATCCCAGCAGTTTGGGAGGCCAAGGCAGGTGGATCAAGAGGTCAGGAGTTCGAGACCAGCCTGACCAACGTAATGAAACCTCATCTCTACTAAAAATACAAAAATTAGCCGGGTGTGGTGGCGGGCACCTGTAGTCCCAGCTACTCAGGAGGCTGAGGCAGGAGGATGGTGTGAACCCGGGAGGTGAAGCTTGCAGTGAGCCAAGTCCGCCACTGCACTCCAGCCTGGGCGACACAGAGAGACCCTGTCTCAAAAAAAAAAAAAAAAATACATGTCACTTATTTTGCTCACAGATCAGTGGTTTAATAAATGCCAGCGTATATGTTAAATTTTGTTAACGTTTAATATCTTTTTTTATCAGCCAAAGTGCATTAAAAATTAAAATTAATTCCCACTTTCCCATTTTTATGCTGTCGGGTAATGTTATTTTACATCGTGCTGTAGTGGACGTTCAGTGCTTTGAATTAATGCACTTGGTGATTTATTTACCGCCTTGGGTGTTAGTCATTACTTTTTCAATTACTGTAAAACTTTATGCATCACAGCATGATACTCTGAGAAACCAGATAAACAGTGCTGGGGAGATTTTCTTTTAAATGGGATCCAGTAATAAAGACAAAAGACTACATTAGAATCTCTAATGTGCCAGCCAGAGACATTGGTTTCCATGCTTGTGAGCTTGTGAATCACCTTCCAGAAGTGAACCTTTCCCAACCAGAATGCATGGGAAATCCTGGTCTTCTGCCTTTGAGTCACTGTACAAGTCATAGCAAGCCATCCTTATCCACAGAGCTCAAAAGCAGGAATCTCTAGCATCCAGCGTATTAGCAAGAGGAAGCTGAGATTTTGAGAGGACTGACATTGTGTCATATCATCCTACAAACCTTTAGAAGTGCCATCAGTGATTGCTATGCTATGCACCAAGACCTCAATGTGTCCACGCATTTGATTTCTTTTCCTATATTTGATAAAGCCCTGACAAGATTCCTAGCACTGTCCTGTGCTCTAGGGATTGAGAGCATATAACAGCAAGATGACATGCTCCCGGGGGAGGTTTTAATCTCCTGGAAACCCTGTGTCATTGCCAGGAGGGGCATGCCACTGGAACATGGTCCCTGCTGTAAAACTCACAGGGAGGTGAGGCTGAGGCAAAGAAAGGTTAGAGGAGGCCTCATTGGGCTGCTTCCAGAAGCACTTCTAGAGCAGTGGGGAGCGAGGAGGAGCCGTTGGCAAGGCGACAGAAGCCGCAAATGGGCTCAGTGGGAGTCCAAATTCAGCACCTGCAAGCCCGGCTAGCCTGACTGTGGTAAACACACAGCCACAGGGATTCCAAGTAGTCCCTGGAGCGAAGGTTTCTTCCAGTCTGTTCAGCCCACTCTGCCTGGTGGTCCTAGATCTACAGTTATTTAAAATGTGCCGATGAAAAACAAAAGGAAAAAAATGTGCCAATTGAAAGGGAAGTGTTTCAGGACAGGTGCGTTGCCTCATGCCTATAATCCCAGCATTTAGGGAGGCAAAGGTGGGAAAATAGCTTGAGCCCAGGGGTTCAAGATCAGCCTGGGCGACATAGTGAAACCCACTTGTCTTTTTTCTTTTTCTTTTCTTTTTTATTTTTTGAGACGGAGCTTCACTCTTGTTGCCCAGGCTGGAGTGCAGTGGCGTGATCTCAGCTCACTGCAACCTTTGCCTCTCAGGTTCAAGCAATTCTCCTGCCTCAGCCTCCCGAGTAGCTGGGATTACAGGTGCCCACCACCACACCCGGCTAATTTTTGTATTTTTAGTAGAGATGGGGTTTCACCATGTTGGCCAGACTGATCTTGAACTCCTGGCCTCAGCCAGGTGATCCACCCACCTCAGCCTCCCAAAGTGCTGGGATTACAGGCGTGAGCCACCACATCTGGCAATTTTTTTTTTTTTTGAAGGGGAAAAATTTTATTAGGTCCAGAAATCAAAGATGACTTAGGGTAGAATTATGATTACGTGCAGAATTGGGTGGTTAGAAAAGAAATCAATCTATTGAGGTCCAGCCTAAGGTTCTGATAGCCAATGGGTAGACACAATGAGAGTAGTAGTATTCCTAGAAACCAGGATAAATCTCCAACTCGTGTGAGTTTATTTTATTTTATTTATTTATTTTTTTTTTTTGAGAGAGAGTCATGCTCTTGTTGCCCAGGCTGGAGTGCAATGGCACGATCTCGGCTCACTGCAACCTCTGCCTCCCAGGTTCAAGCAATTCTCCTGCCTCACCCTCCCAAGTAGCTGGGATTACAGGCACCTGCCACCAAGCCCGGCTAATTTTTGTATTTTTAGTAGAGACGGGGTTTCGCCATGTTGCCCAGGCTGGTCTTGAACTCCTGACCTCAGGTGATCCACCCACCTCAGCCTTCCAAAGTGCTGGGATTACAGGTGTGAGCCACTGTGCCCGGCCTACTTGCATGAGTTTAATGAACCAGGTAGATTATTGTATATCCGCCCTTATCCCATTCTCGGTCAGGTGAATTTTCTTGCTCATGAAGTCCACACTGAAAGCAGCATGCTCAGAAATGGAGGTGAAACCCCCTTCTCTACAAAAAATTTAAAAGTCCTAACTACTCAGGAGGCTGAGGTGGGAGGATGGCTTGAGCCTGGAAGTTTGAGGCTTGAGCTCCTTCCCTGAATCCTCCTTGACTTAAACCTGTCCCTTTGATGAGGCCTGTGTAAGATCCTCCAGGAGCTCCTCACTCAGGACAGGTGCCCACCAAGCGGACCCTGTTTCCTCCAGCTGAGCAGAATCAAGGCAGGTTTGGATCATTTGCTTTTTTGGAGCCAAGGAGAAAAATCTTTTGCTTCAAGTCTTATTGTTGTGGACCCAGGAAATCTGAGACAGGTCTCAGTTAATTTAGAAAGTTTATTTTGCCAAGGTTGAGGACGCGCCCGTGACACAGCCTCAGAAAGTCCTGACAACATGTGCCCAAGGTGGTTGGGGCACAGCTTGGCTTTATACATTTTAGGGAGACACGAGATATCAATCAATATATGTAAGAAGTGTGTTGGCTCCGTTTGGAAAGGCAGAACAACGTGAAGCAAAGGCAGGAAGCAGGGAGGGAGCTTCCAGGTCACAGATAGGTGAGACGCAAATGGCTGCATTCTTCTGAGTTTCTGATTAGCCTTTCCAAAGGAGGCAATCAGATATGCATCTGGCTGGGCGTGGTGGCTCACACTTGTAATCCCAGCACTTTGGGAGGCCGAGGTGGGCAGATCACTCGAAGTCTGGAATTTAAGACCAGCCTGGCCAATATGGTGAAACCCCATCTCTACCAAAAAATAGAAAAATTAGCTGGGCATGGTGGTGCATGCCTGTAATCCCAGCTACTCAGGAGGCTGAGGCAGGAGAATCGCTCAAACCGGGAGGCGGAGGTTGCAGTGAGCTGAGATCGTACCACTGCACTCCAGCCTGGGCGACAGAGCAAGACTCTTCTTAAATAAATAAATAACTAAACAAATGACAGACTTTGGGAAACCAAAGATGCGGGATTCCTTGAGGCCAGGAGTTCGAGGCTGCAGTAAGCTATGACTGTGCCACTGTACTCTAGTCTGGGCAACAGAGTGAGACCCCATCTATAAAATAAATAAATAAAATATAATAATTCCAGTTTTTGCAAGGTCTGGAGAGTGACGGTCTTTTAGGCCTATTATGCCATATCTACCCTAATGGGTCCCAAAGGCTAGGTAGCCCCTGGGAAGTAAAGACTACTTTTGGCCTCTGAAACTGACACAGAAAATTATTTTAGCAAATAAACCTCTCTGCCCAGAAATACCCAAATAATGCATTCTAACGTGTCTGCTTTCAGGTTATCTGAAGAACCCGGATGGAGAGATCAAGTACAAGTTATAGTGAACAGAGGGTGTAGGTTCTGAGAGTCATGACTGGCGTTCATAGCTGGGGTGGATATGGCATGGTCAGTCCCAGCCTGGACCCATGCAGTGTTCTGTGTGGCCTGTCCAGGGACCACCAGACCCTTCGGGAAGGTGGCAACGGCCTGGGAGGGAGACTGAGGGAAGATTCAGAGAGACCTCCCATCTCAGTGTCTGGAATAGGTGTGTCACTTTGCTCCCAGTCAGAACTGATCAATTCCCCAAGTCCAAATGTCAGAGTTATGATTTCTTGTACAAGGTGAATGAGAGCCCCAGATATTTTGGAAACTAACCATATTGTTTTCCCTTACCTCTCTTAGGAAAGCGGTCACCAAAGAGTTCCCATCTGAGTACAGGTTACAGGGTCAAAAGACCCTGATGCCCCAGCTGCCAAGGGGGTGATTTAGGCAGAGAACCTAGAACAGCAAAGAGGCGTGCTATTTCGACTCACACTGCTTCCACGCAGCAAAGAGGTGCTGGGAAAGCGATTTTGAAAAGTTCAGAGATCTTGACGTGTCTGTTCATCTTAAGCTTATTATTACTATAATTTTATTTTATTATTTTATTTTTATTTTTGAGACAGGGTTTCACTCTGCTGCCCAGGCTGGAGTGCAGTGGTGCGATCTCAGCTCACTGCAGCCTCCACCTCACGAGTTCAAGCAATTCTTGTGCCTCAGCCTCCTGAGTAGCTGGGATTACAGGCATGTGCTACTATACCCAGCTAATTTTTGTATTTTTTGTGGAGACAAGTTTTCGCCATGTTGGCCAGGCTGGTCTTGAACTCCTAGGCTCAAGTGATCCGACTCCCAAAGTGCTGGGATTACAGGTGTGAGCCACGGTGTCCAGCCAAGCTTATTATAACTGTAATTTTAAATTATCTTCTTCTATTCTGATCTTGACTCTTACAACTGAATTTGTAAGCTTTATAATGAATATTAGTGGAATAATTTACTTAGGAATTCACCTGGTGTCTTTTTTTTGTATGGTTTTAATCACAGTGATTCCATACTCTTCTATGACTGTTACCTGCACAAGTATTGCCCCTATTATCTATTTTGGGAAATACTTAATTGCTGTCTGCTTCTGTGTTAATTCAGGGAGCTCATTCATTCTCAAAATAGAACCTCTGCGATTTAACCAAATGACTCAGATCTCTGCCCCCTGCCCCCCACATGCTGCGAAAAGCACAGCTCCGGTCACATGTCCTGTTGCATGAAAATAAACTTGTTAAATTCTTTCCCAAACTACTTCCTCTTTCAAGTTTCCCTATTGATTTCCATCAGCTGCCCTATGCAAATATATCTCTTCCCTTTGGGATCCCAAATTCATTTATTTTTCTCACCCACAGGGACTCATGAACCTCCCCAAATTACTTAATATATGTATGCATATTTTTCAGAAGACTCATCATTTTCATGCTATTCTCAAGGAATCCATGGCTCTCTCCTCCTCCAAAAGGATCAAAATGATCTGCCATTTTAATCCATGCCATCACCACGTAATACTAGTGTAGCAGGATGAGCGGCAGACAAAACTCCTCAGACACCGAGTTAAAGAAGGAAGGGGTTTATTGGGCCAGGGGCATCACCAAGACTCCAGTCTCAAGAGCCGAGCTCCCCGAGTGAGCAATTCCTGTCCCTTTTAAGGGCTCATAACTCTCAGGGGGTGCGCCTGAGAGGATCGTGATCGGTTGTGCAAGCAGGGGGTACGTGACTGGGGGCTGCATGCACCAGTAATTAGATCGGAACAAAACAGGATAGGGATCTTCACAGTGCTTTTCTCTGTCTGTAATCTATAGATAACATAACCAATTAGGTCAGGGGTCGATCTTTAACTACCAGGCCCAGGGTGTGGTGCCAGGCTGTCTCTTTGTGGATTTCACTTCTGCCTTTTAGTTTTTACTTTTTCTTTCTTTGGAGGCAGAAATTGGGCATAAGACAATATGAGGGGTGGTCTCCTCCCTTACTAGTACTACTAAAAGCAGCTGGGCGCGGTGGCTCACACCTTTAATCCCAGCACTTTGGGAAGCTGAGGCGGACGGATCACTTGAGATCAGGGGTTCGAGACCAGCCTGGTCAACATGGTGAAACCCCTTCTCTACTAAAAATACAAAAAAAGGCCGGACTCAGTGGCTCACACCTGTAATCCCAGCACTTTGGGAGGCCCAGGCAGGCAGATACGAGGTCAGGAGATCGAGACCATCCTGGCTAACACAATGAAACCCCGTTTCTACTAAAAATACAAAAAAATTAGCTGAGCATGTAGTCCCAGCTACTCAGGAGGCTGAGGCAGGAGCATGGCGTGGACCCGGGAGGCGGAGCTTGCAGTGAGCCCAGATTGCACCACTGCACTCCAGCCTCAGCGACAGAGCGAGACTCTGTCTCAGGAAAAAAAAAAAAAAAAAAAAAAAAATTAGCTGGACATGGTGATGAGCGCCTGCAATCCCAACTACTCAGGAGGCTGAGGCACGAGAATAGCTTGAACCCAGGAGGCGGAGGTTGCAGTGAGTCTAGATCGTGCCACTGCACTCCAGCCTGAGCAACGGAGCAAAACCTTGTCTCAAAAAACAAAACAAAACAAAACAAAAACCAGCATCCTGACTAGGTCCCTCCCATCTCCTCCTTCCAGCCCATTCGGGACAAGGACACAACATTATTGCTTCAATCTATGGAAGACAGGGGCTAGCTGCTCTCACTCCTGTCTGTCTGAAAGATCTGCAGGAGTCTACAGCCATACCACCCTGAACACGCCCAGTCTCGTCTCGTCTCATCTGAAAGGTTTGCAGGAGTCAGGCTAGTCTACTCACCTTGGCGCCACCACTTCACCTCTATTCCTAATTTGTTTGCTGCTTTCTTCCCAAGAACCCCTCCCATACCCACTTCCCCACACCTATCCACACTTCAAGACCCAGTAAAAGATGCTTCACACACCAAGACCGGCCCAGAGAGAGTTTGGTTTCAGATGACAGAATAACTGAGTGGGCATGTGGCTCCGGAGTATAAATATTTGGAAATGTTAATATGATATATATCGTAATACATAATAATATTATTATAATAAATGTTAATATATAATAAACATTAGAAAAAAATATCTGCAAAGAGCTTAAACCCTTGTAAAAAGATGAACTCTCCAAGGCAAATAAAAGCAGAAAGCAGTCAAGTGCTTATTCTCAATTTCTACTGCACTTAGGCGCCTAGCCCAGTACTTAGGCGAAACTAGCACTTGACATTTACGGAATAAATGTGGAATGTTATATTGAAAATAAAACATATGGAGGCCAGGCGCGATGGCTTATGCCTGTAATCCCAGCACTTTGGGAGCTGGAGGCAGGTGGATCACCTGAGGTTAGGAGTTCAAGACCAGCCTAGCCAATATGGGGAAACCCCGTCTCTACTAATAATACAGAAATTAGCCGGGTATGGTGGCACATGCCTGTAATCCCAGCTACTCGGGAGGCTGAGGCAGGAGAATCACTTGAATCCGGGAGGCAGAGGTTGTGGTGAGCCGAGATCGTGCCATTGCACTCCAGCCTGGGCGAAACTCCATCTCAAAATAAATAAATAAAAACATATGGAGCTGGGCACACCTGTAGTCTCAGCTACTCAGGAGGCCAAGGTGAGAGGATGGCTTGAGCCCAGGAGTTTAAGTCCAGATTGGGCAACATAGCAAGAACTTGAACCTAAAATAAAAGTTAAAAACTAAAAATAAATGCCTAATTAACTTTTGAGAGGTGCTCAACTTCACTAGCCTTCCTGAAAATTCAAATTTAAATAATACAATACCATGACCTAACCTTCAGAATAGCTAAAATGAAAAGAAAAGAAAATGCCAGGCTGGGCGAGGTGGCTCACACCTGTAATCCCAGCACTTTGGGAGGCCAAGATGAGCGGATCGCCTGAAGTCAGGAGTTCAAAACCTGCCTGACCAACATGGTCTCTGCCAAAAAATACAAAACTGGCTGGGTGAGGTGGTACATTCCTATAGTCCCAGCTACCGGGGAGGCTGAGGTTGGAGAATCACTTGAACCTGGGAGGCGAAGGTTGCAGTGAGCCAAGATCACACGACTGCACTCCAGCCTGGGCAACAGAGCAAAACTCTGTCTCAAAAAAAAAAGAAAAAGAAAAAAGAAAAAAAAAGAAAATGCCCAGATTGATAAGGATAGGGAGTAACCTACACTCATGCACTGCAGGTGGGGATGTAAATTGGTACAGCTACTATGGAAAACTGTATGGCAGCACCTACTAAAGCTGAACATATGTATATCTATCACCCAGCAATTCCACTCATAAGGATGTACAAACCCCCTTCAAAAAATAGCAAGACCTCATCTCTAAGAAATAAAATAAAACCCCTTCCTATCTAAAGGGGATTGGGAGTTTCACATGGTCAAAATTTGCCAGCAAAATATGCCGAACAAAGTACTTTGTAAAAAGTAGATGAATTATTGCTAAGGCCGGGCGCGGTGGCTCAAGCCTGTAATCCCAGCACTTTGGGAGGCCGAGGCGGGTGGATCACAAGGTCAGGAGATCGAGACCACAGTGAAACCCCGTCTCTACTAAAAATACAAAAAATTAGCCGGGCGCGGTTGTGGGCGCCTGTAGTCCCAGCTACTCGGGAGGCTGAGGCAGGAGAATGGCGTGAACCCGGGAGGCGGAGCTTGCAGTGAGCTGAGATCCGGCCACTGCACTCCAGCCTGGGCGACAGAGCGAGACTCCGTCTCAAAAAAAAAAAAAAAAAAAAAAGAAAATATTAATTTATTTATCAATAATTTTCAGTAATACATGAAATACTTAGAAACTATAGATAAGAAAAATAATACAATTAAAATCAGTCGTAATACTTCCAAATCAGATGACTACTACTAGCATTTTGGTTCTTTCCCCTATGAATAAGTGCATCTTAGGGAACAAAAGGTAGGGGCATCATATGGACATGATGCTTCAGAGAACCTGACTTTTTCACTTACCAGTATACCAAGAACATCTTTGCCTGTCACGATCTTACTACAACATCAATGACATATTACAAATCCATTTCAATTATGTTGTTGTGCCATTCATGGATGACTGCTCTCTGATAACACTGTATCCCATTTAAAAATATTATCTAAAAACTGAAATTAATATCTATGAATTAAGTATTTATGGACACCCATTATTTTTCCTTAGGATAAATTATAAGAAGTGGAATTGCTGGGTCACGAGGAGTCAAGATTTTATTTTATTTTATTTTATTTTATTTTATTTATTTATTTTTTTTTGAGACGGAGTCTCGCTGTGTCGCCCAGGCTGGAGTGTAGTGGCCGGATCTCAGCTCACTGCAAGCTCTGCCTCCCGGGTTTTTACGCCATTCTCCTGCCTCAGCCTCCCGAGTAGCCGGGACTACAGGCGCCCGCCACCTCGCCCGGCTAGTTTTTTGTATTTTTTTTTTTTTTTTTAGTAGAGACGGGGTTTCACCGTGTTAGCCAGGATGGTCTCGAACTCCTGACCTCGTGATCCGCCCGTCTCGGCCTCCCAAAGTGCTGGGATTACAGGCTTGAGCCACCGCGCCCGGCCGAGTCAAGATTTTAAAGCTTTTTTTTTTTTTTTTTGAGACAGAGTCTCGCTGTCACCCAGGCTGGAGTACACTGATGTGAACTTGGCTCACTGCAACCTCTACCTCCTGGCTTCAAGAGATTCTCCTACCTTAGCCTCCCAAGTAGGTGGGATTACAGGCATGCACCACCACGCCTGGCTAATTTTTGTAGTTTTAGTAGAGACAGGGTTTTGCCATATTGGCCAGGCTGGTTTCAGACTCCCGACCTCGGGTGATCTGTACACCTCGGCCTCCCAAAGTGCTGGGATTACAGGTGTGAGCCACTGCGCCCGGCCAAGACTTTTAATAGACCTAGTTTAATGTATAACACTGATTAGCTCCAGAAATATTGTATCAATTTATACTTTAATATTTATGGTCCCAGGGCCGGGAGCAGTGGCTCACACCTGTAATCCCAGCACTTCAGGAGGCTGAGGCAGGTGGATCACCTGAGGTCAGGAATTCAAGACCAGCCTGGCCAACATGGTGAAACCCTGTCTCTAATGAAAATACAAAAATTAGCTGGGTGTGCTGGCACGTGCCTGTAATCCCAGCTAGTCAGGAGGCTGAGACACAAGAATCTCTTTAACCCAGGAGGCGGAGGTTGCGGTGAGCCAAGATTGTGCCACGCCACTCCAGCCTGGGTGACAGAGTGAGACTCTGTCTAAAATATATATATATGGTCCTTTGTGTTTGCTTTCTGTTAAACTGTTGAACTCATTTATGCCAGAGGTTGTAATTTTTAAAATTGCAGACATGTGTGAAAAATGAGACCTTGGCAATGACCTTGAGCAGTAGGATATAAATAACTCCCATATGCTTAGCGTTCCACTAATGAAACACTAGGCATAAATGGGCCTTTGTCCTTTTATTTATTTATTTATTTATTTTATTTTATTTTTAAACAGAGCCTCTGCCCAGGCTGGAGTGCAGTGGCACAACCTCTGCTCACTGTACCTCGACCTCCTAGGCTCAGGTGATCCTCCCACCTCTGCTTCCCAAGTAGCTGGGACCACAGCTGCATGCCACCACACCTAGCTATTTTTTTTATTTTTTATTTTTTATTATTTATTTATTTATTTATTTTTTTTGAGACGGAGTCTCGCTTTGTCACCCAGGCTGGAGTGCAGTGGCTGGATCTCAGCTCACTGCAAGCTCTGCCTCCCGGGTTCACGCCATTCTCCTGCCTCAGCCTCCCGAGTAGCTGGGACTACAGGCGCCTGCCACCTCGCCCGGCTAAGTTTTTGTATTTTTAGTAGAGACGGGGTTTCACTGTGTTGGCCAGGATGGTCTCGATCTCCTGACCTCGTGATCCGCCCGTCTCGGCCTCCCAAGTGCTGGGATTACAGGCTTGAGCCACCGCGCCCGGCCGCTATTTTTTTTATTATTTGTAGAGACAGGGTCTCACTATATTGTCCAGGCTGGTCTTGAACTCCTGGGCTCAAGAAACCCTCCTGCATCGGCCTCCCAATGTGTTGAGATTACAGGAGTGAGCCATAGTTCCCAGCCTTCTTATATATGTATTAGAATTCTTCATACATACGTATATAGGATGTTACACAGATCTATGACATATATTCTGCAAATATATTCTCACAGATTGTTGTGCATCGTTAAGTTTTTGCTTATGTTGGAATGTATTGTCATGTGAAAGGTTTTGCAATTTCCTTTTAGTCAAACCAGCTTATTTTATTGTTTCTGCTTTTGATGTCATGCTTAGAAAAGTCAAGGCCATCCCTAGAATATATAAATATTCATCAAAATTTTCTTCTAATACATTCTAGTTTCAATTCATACATTTAAATCTTTAATCTGAAATTTTATGCTGATGTATGATGTAAAATAGAAATCAAACTTTTTTTTTCTAAACACAAGCTGGCCAATTGTCTCAATTTATATCATGAGGTAGAGGCTTGGAAGAGGTTAATTTCCACTAAAGCAAACTAAGATTCCAACATGTGCTGTATCCTCCTTCAAAGCCCAGAATCTTAGCTTTCTGCTTTCTAGAGCACTATCTGTGCTCCTGGACATTCAGGAAGAGGTGTCAGCAGTTCCTCCTAAGACACCTCTGCTTTTGCCACATTCCTAGACTATCTTGGATCTCTGACCGAATGGATTCTGGAAGCAGTCATTGTCATGGTGCTCACTCAGTCCCCAGTCCCTGGTCAGCTCCCTCGTCAGAAGCTTGGAAGACCTGTCAAAGCAGAACAGAGCGTTCCAGGGCAGCACGGTTTGGGGGAGTAGTGGAGGCAGAAGGGATGACACAGATCTTTCCCCCCCAAAATCGAATACATATGCCTAGGATACCACTTCTGTGAACCTAACCTAAAGAAATACTTTCCCAGGCCAGGCACAGTGGCTCACGCCTGTAATCCCAGTACTTTGGGAGGCCGAGGTGGGCGGATAACAAGGTCAGGAGATCGAGACCATCCTGGCTAACACAGTGAAACCCCATCTCTACGAAAAAATACAAAAATTTAGCCGGGCGTGGTGGCAGGTGCCTGTAGTTCCAGCTACTCGGGAGGCTGAGGCAGGAGAATGGCGTGAACCTGGGAGGCACAGCTTGCAGTGAGCCGAGATTGCGCCACTGCACTCCAGCCTGGGCGACAGAGTAAGTTTCCGTCTCAAAAAAAAAAGGAATACTTTCCCATGTGGACGAAGATGGAAGAGTAAAACTGTTCACTGCAACATTATTGTTAACAGCAAAACACATCAATGGAAAATTGGTTACATAATGATACATCTGTATTATGGGATACTTTGCAGTGATTGAAAAGAATAAAAGGGAGAGAAGAAGGGAGGAGAAAGATAAAGACTCCAAAAACATATGAAAAGAAAAACCAAGACATAGAATATTACGTACAATATAAACTGGTTAATGTAAGAAAACCCACAAATATGTAAACATATATATATTTATATTCATGAATATATGTGTATGTATATACATACACATCCAAACATACATATTCATATACATTCATAAATATAGAAGTATTTCAGAAAAGATATTGAAAAGATGCAAACCCCACTGAGAAAAGAGTGGATGGAGTTGATAGGGGAGTGCTAGAAAGAGATGGCAGAGGTTTTTTTTTTTTTTAGGATTTTACCCTAAATACTTCTGTATTTTAAAAATCTTTTTTTGTTGTTTTTGAAACGGCATCTCACTGTGTCACCCAGGTTGGGGTGCAGTGGTGGGATCTCCGCTCACTGCAACCTCCGCCTCCTGGGTTCAGGTGATTCTTCTGCCTCAGGCTCCTAAATAGCTGGGATTGCAGGTGCCTGCCACCATGCCCGACTAATTTTGTTTTGTTTTGTTATGAGATGGAGTTTTGCTTTTGTCACCCAGGCTGGAGTGCAATGTCACGATCTTGGCTCAATGCAACAACCTCCGCCTCCTGGGTTCAAGCAATTCTCCTGCCTCAGCCTCCTGAGTAGCTGGGATTATAGGCACCTGCCACCATGCCTGGCTAATTTTTGTATTTTTAGTAGAGACAGGGTTTCACTATGTTGGCCAGGCTGGTCTCAAACTCCTGATTTCAGGTTATCCACTCACCTCAGCCTCCCAAAGTGCTGAGATTACAGGCATGAGCCTCCGTGTCCAGCCTAATTTTTTTATTTTTAGTAGAGACAGGGTTTCACTGTGATGGCCAGGCTGGTCTTGAACTCCTGACCTCAGGTTATCCACTCACCTCGGCCTCCCAAAGTGCTGGGATTACAGAAGTGAGCCATTGCACCCTAAAAATCTTTTACAATAAAACATTTCAGGAAATGCATATGTAATTTCTCTCTTTCTCTTTTTGAGACTGGGTCTGATGCTCAGGTTGGAGTGCAGTGATACAATCACTGCAACCTCCACCTCTGGGGTTCACGCTATTCTGCCCCTTCAGCCTCCCAAGACGCTGGGATACCAGGCGTGCACCACCACACCCTGCTAATTTTTTTCTATTTTTTGTTAGACACGGGGTTTCACCATGTTGACCAGGCTGGTCTAGAACTCCTGACCTCAAGTGATCCACCCAGTTCGGCCTCCCAAAGTGCTGGGATTACAGGCGTGAGCCACCATGCCTGGCCGTAATTTCTTAAAAGACAAAAATTAAAATGAAAGGTTTTCATGGAAACCCTAAGGCTATATACACCAGGATGAACTGGAGTGTTCCTGAGTTGATCACCAGTTGGGACTCAGTCTTTCATTATCAGTAGCATCAGTGAGCCCAAGCAGGCTCAGCTGAAAGCCAGCCTGCACATGCATACGTGGGGCACAAAACTGGATGTAGAAAATGCAGAATGAAATACATTAGAACACGAACACACTAGAGAATGCCCAGAATGCCCATATCAAGGATCAATTTAATCTAGAATTCAAAAAACAAAAGGAGCCATAAATAGTGAATACAACAAGATGAATCATCTCCCAAATGGAGAAGACTCGATGGCCTTTGTTCTGGGTTGAACCTGGACTATGCCATGCATGAAATAATCATATAACTTTTTTTCCCACTGCCTCAGAAAAAACAAAACAAAACAGAAGAGCAGCAAAAAAATTACCTGGGTGTGGGGGTGCACACCTGTGGACCCAGGTATTGGGGTACTGGGGAGCAGGAGGATCCTTAAGCCCAGGAGGTCGAGACTGCAGTGAGCCATGATCACATCACTTCACTCTAGCCTGGGGAACAGAACAAGACCCTGTCTAAAAAACAAACAAACAAAAACAAAAAGAAGAAGAGGAAGAACAAGAAGACGATGAAGAAAGAAGAGGAGGAGGAGGAGGAGGAGGATGAATGCCTTGAAGTGATTGAAAATTACAAAGTTTTTTTTTTTTTTTAAGTGGGAACGATCACCTATTTTGCCACTTTGGCATGTCTCATGATTTACTAATCAGATTAGTCTTCATCTGTTTGGGCTGTTATAACACAATACCATAGACTGGGTGGCTTATAAACAACTGAAGTTCACTTCCCACAGTTCTGGAGGTGGGGAAGTCCAAGATCAAGGTGTCAGCATGTTCTGTGTCTAGTGAGGGCTTGTTTCCTGGTTCATAGACAGCTGTCTTCCGGCTGTGTCCTCACATAGCAGAAGAAGTGTAGGAGTTTCCAGGGTCTCTAATGCCATCCAGCCCTCATGACCCCATCCTTGTCCAAGGTCCCACCTCCTAATACCATCACACTGGGGGGTTAGGATTTCAACACGTGAATTTTGAGGGGACATGAACATTAAGTCTATAGCAATTACCAGAACTGACTTACTAAAGACTTGACCCTTTGGATCCTTCTATATTCATAGCAGCTGCCAGATTAGACTGACAAATAGGGAAGTAAGGAGCCCCCTGTCCCAGCCTGCAGCATCAACCCAGTTCTAAGGCCCATTTGAGGCAGGAGTGGGGATCTCCCATCTAAGACACTGGAAGCCCGCTTTGCTTTGTCACACTGGAAAGCCAGGAGGGCAAGACGGTGGGCACAGTGATCCCTTACCTGTCAAGCGCCAGAGGGAGAGCACTCAAGTGACCCTGCTCCTCAGATGTTGACTCTGTTGAGGGCAGAAGCACACAAGGGGTGGGAGGGAAGCAGAGAAGCAGTGGATCCTGAGGAAAACACTGCCAGCACCATCTTTTACAAATCCTCTCCTTGCAAATTTATTTCCCACTTCCTTTGTCTCTTTAACTCAGCTCAACCTTTCCCAGGGAATGTGTCCTGGACCCCCTGGCTGGGTCCAGGTGGTTAGATACACACAGCACTGTTTCTCCTTCATAACATTTACCACAGTAATGACTTGACATTGCTGCACATAATTATTTGACAATACCAAAGTCTCTCATGAGACTACAAACCGCAGGAACTGTGCCTTTCTTTAGCTCATCTTGGCATTCCTGTGCATGGCACATATAGGAGTTCTATAAATAGGTGCTGGATAAATGAATGAGAGCGAGCAGGAGGAGGAGGCATCTTGGAGATGAGACTGGAGGCTAAGACCTTAAAAGAAGTCAGGATAAAAAAGAGTTTAACTTTAACCTGATATAATTTCCAGAAGGGCCCTAGAATACATTTGCTGCCAGATGATTCTATCATTCCATAACTAGAAAAGTTTGAAATGTACATGCTCCTGAGAGAGGTAAGACATTAACCTAAATTTGCATTTGCATATTAATAACACTTCCTTTCCAGAAAGAAAGCTTGCAGAGAGATTATGCTGTGGAGAATACTAAATCAATACCCTGGGCCAGGTGCGGCGGCTCACGCCTATAATCCCAGCACTTTGGGAGGCTGAGGCAGGTGGATCACCTGAGGTTAGGAGTTCGAAACCAGCCTGACCAACATGGTGAAACCCCGTCTCTACTAAAAATACAAAAAATTAGCCAGGTGTGGTTGTGGGTGCCTATAATCCCAGCCACTCAGGGGGCTGAGGCAGGAGAATCTCTTGAACACAGGAGGCAGAGGTTGCAATGAGCCGAGATCATGCCACTGCACTCCAGCCTGGGCAACAAAAGTGAAACTCAGTCTCAACAATAAACAAACAAACAAATAAATAAATAAATACCCTGAATATCTGAAGGTGGAAGCTGTGGCTTGATGACCATGGAGGAGGAAAAGTAAAGACCATGGTAAATGGTGTCAAAAACCATTCACCATTCTTATGTCATAGTTTTGCTAAAGGTCACCTTACTGTTGGTCTGAAACAAACCACAGTTCACACTGGTCAACGAGACCCCTTTGCAGTGCTGCATGGAATTCTAATGCAGTGCTGCATGGACGCTGGGCAGGCACTGGCAGCCAGCTACTTCCTCTTTCAAGTAAATGCATGCTAAGGGGTGGTGGAAGATGTGCATCTGGTATCCACCCAAAAGGAAGAATCATGCCCTTGAGGTCTGATCACAAGACTCTTCTGCTGTAATTAAAATGGAATAATCTTCACCATCAACCAACCTCCAGATTCTACAAGGTACTGCCACCAAACCTGGCTAGTTATCGAAGGATAGTCATCTCTTGGGGAAGATCAAACTCTAGAACTCAATAAAAGAAATGAACCTCACAGCCTATTAAAAAGGACTTCCTGGCCAGGCACAGTGGCTCATGTCTGTAATCCCAGCACTTTGGGAGGTGGAGGCAGAGGGCTCGCTTGAGCCCAGCAGTTTGAGACCAGCCTGGGCAACATGGTGAAACTCTGTCTCCACAAAAAAATATGAAAATTAACTGGGTGTTATGGCACGTGCCTGTGATCCCAGCTACTCCAGAGGCCGAGGTGGAAGGATCACCTGAGCCCCAGGAGGTCAAGGCTGCGGTGAGCCACGATTGTGCCACTGCCCTCCAGCCTGGGTGACAGAGTAAGACCCTGACTCAAGAAAAAGATTTTAAAAAAGAACTTGCTGAAGATTGTACAAAAAGAAAAGAAACTTGAAATGGATAATTGCTTTTATTAAGCTGCAGGAGTTGGATTTTTTTCTCTCTCTACTGTCAGGATGTCTTTAAGACACCAAGGTGGGAAACAGATTTTTCCGCATAGCCCCAACTCAGGATACATTTCCATGGACAATGACTGGATACCCTAAAAATGCCCCCCATTCATACCCTCTGAAAGTGTTAAGGTTAATTGCATAAAAGATCATTTGAAGTTTACTAAAATCTTAGATTCTTAGAAAGGATCTCTGAGTACATCTGGATTATTTTTTATTAATAATAAAAAAATTCTATGGAATAGCAAGGATGATCCTCAACTTATGCTTGAGTCTTCACAGAAATAGGATCTATGCAAGATGAAATGGACCAAAAAAAAAAAATGAAAAAGGATCTAGTTTGCTTCTTTTCTAGCCAACTTATTCCCTTATTCCATTATTAAGCAATTCTGCTTAACAAGCTTTTAAAATACATCTTATTACACAAGGTCCTATATAGCCAACTGGCTCAATTTAAATTTACACTGGTACCTTGTTCTCCCAAAAGTATTGCCTAAAG
Source organism: Macaca mulatta (assembly GCF_049350105.2). Lineage (NCBI taxonomy): Eukaryota > Metazoa > Chordata > Mammalia > Primates > Cercopithecidae > Macaca > Macaca mulatta. Next base: position 163,609,787 of record NC_133412.1, read on the forward strand.
AAAAATATTTTAGTTGCATAATTAAGTAAAAGGCAAAAAATTGGCAATGATTTTATTTCTGGACTTATGGCCACTGGAACATGCCTGTGGCAGGAGAGAAAGTAAACTAAACTTTGAAATTAAATAGATGGCTATACATTTATGTCTTGACATGTAAATTACACATTTGCAGTCCTTCACTGAAGCCCAGTTTCAGATTTATTTTACTTATTTATTTTTTAGACAGGTGTCTCATTCCGTTACCCAGGTCAGAGTGTAGTGGCGCAATCTCGGTTCACTGCAGTCTCCGCCTCGTGGGTTCAAGTGATTCTCCTGCATAGCTGGGATTACAGGCGCCCACCACTACGCCCGGCTAATTTTTGTATTTTTAGTAGAGATGGGGTTTTGCCATGTTGGCCAGGCTGGTCTGGAACTCCTGACCTCCAGTGATCCGCCTGCCCCGGCCTCCCAAAGTGCTGGGATTACAGGCGTGAGTCCCTGCACCCAGCCCTATGTTTCAGAATTATTTAAAACCTTATCTTTTTTATGTGAAACTTAGAGCCTCACAAAACACTATTTGTGAGGTATCTTTCCCATAGTGATTTATTTTTGTGAACAAAATTTCATTTCTATAAAATATATTGTTGGCAATTAGTATAGTCATTTAATTTTATGACTGTGTATTTTAGGAATAAATGCATTCCCCAAAGGGGCACTGACATATAATTAGCAATAGAAATGATGTCACTGCTATAAGGAAATTCAAAGTGGCTAAGATTCCAGAGAGTCCTGCAGAGGTCTATAGCCTATGGATTATTAAACACTGCCACCTGATAAAGGGGGGACAAAAAGAACAAAAGCAAATGTACATGATTTAGAAATTCTGAAACATGATTTGAGTAACTGGAAGTGGAAACAAAAAGCTTTCTCAAATATGTTTTAAGTAAACTATCAGAGTTAGCCTACAAAATAATACTTTTTAACTTTGACCAGCAATTTAAAACTTTTAAAGTATTTACAACAATCTTAAATATATAATCAGTTTATACAAAAAAAATAGGCCAGGCGTGGTGGCTCATGCCTGTAATCCCAGCACTTTGGGAAGCTGAGATGGGAGGACTGCTTGAGCCCAGGAGTTTGAGACCAGCCTGGGCAACATAGTGAGACCCCATCTCTACAAAAAACTTAAAAACTAGCCAGGTGTGATGGCATGAGCCTGTAGTCCCAGGTACTCCCAAAAATCAATAATAAGACTTGATCAGCTCAAGAGGAAATTCTAAAGAAAGGGGATCTGGTAATTAAATCATGAGATGTGTCTTGGACCTCCTGGCATCAACCTTCTGGGAGGCAGCAGGAAGGAGATAGTCTCAGCCAATGTCTCTATTCCACAAAAAAATGGAGCCCTGAGAAGCTAAAATGGTTTGGGTAGAACTCCACAATAGTTCTCTCTGATTGATACGGGCTGCCTATGTTTGATTCAGTTGTAGGAATCCATATCAATGAAAATTAGTTATGGCAGGAGCTTGCACTGTCAGCCATTACCCACTATTGCCTTCTACTACACTATAATTACATTTCCACTCGAAAGGGATTAGGACCTCCACAAATACTGAAGTGTACTGAAGGTAAATTGAAAACCAGTGGGAAACAAAATGCAGTTTAAAAAGCTTCACACAACCAGCAACCTTAAACAGAAGAACAACCATTTTGCCCCAGATCAAATCTCAGGATGCCCATCAAAAGCAATCCTTTGAGTATTTCAGGGTCTTAAATTGTATTGGTGGGAAGGAGGCAAAACAATTCTATTTGGATTTGCACTGAACCAAAGTTAAATTAGGGACAAATTCTATAATTTAACTGGGAATCAGTGTCTTTTTCCCTTGTCTTTTATATACTTTTTTTTTTGAGACAGGGTCTCACTCTGTCACTCAGGCTAGCACAATGCAGTGAAGCAATCATGGCTCACTGCAGCCTCAACCTTCCAGGCTCAAGCAATCCTCCCACCTCAGCCTCCTGAGTAGCTGGGAGTACAGGCACACGCCACCATCCCTGTCTAATTTTTCATCTTTCATAGAGACAGGGTTTCACCAGGTTGCCCAGCCCGGTCTCAAAACTCCTGGGCTCAAGCAATCCTCCTGCCTTAGCCTCCCAAAGTCCTGAGATTACAGGTGTGAGCCATCGTGTCCAGCCTATTTACAGTATTTCTAAAGTTACAGCTTTGAAAGAGTTGAAAAGTGTTTTCACTAACTCTACCCATGCTCATTGTGAACAGAAGTTCTGTGTTTTGGATCCTCTATGTGACAGAAGATAAATACTAAGTGCATCAGCAGAGGGTGGAGGAAGTGAATTCCATAAATGCTCACCCTAATGTTTTCTGCAACAGAAAATCATCTATTCTCATCTTTTTTCAGCTATACAAAAAGAAAAAAGGAAGACTGTTTCACAATCGTGGATGAGTAGCTGATCATAGCTTTCATAAAATACACATACCAGCACTTCCGCACAATTACCTTGAAGAACCAGTTTCTTGTTCCAAACATTTCAACAGCAAAAGACCTACCTGTAGCCAGCCATTTAGAAAGTGAAATATTGCCTAGAAAATACTTATTGGAATCAATAAACAATTAAAATTGGGGCTGAGGAAGTTCTTAGATTTACTTGATTTTTTTTTCCCACAGATTTAAAAGAAAATAAATTTCAAAATACTGTATAAATTCCTATGGATACAAGCTACATATACATAAGCAGGTATTCTCTTAATTTGTGTCAAAATTATCTCCTGACACCATCAGACATACTACCCCTTCTGGTAGTACCATTCAGGATCCATAAGATGGCAGGCCTAGATTTCACAGTAGTAATTAAAAGTGTATATACATTGATTTCTTTGGAAAAAAAACCTCATATTATCAGTAGCATGTGGCTGGTAACAATCTTAGGGGCATATATCAGATTAAATTTGTAAATTAAAAAACATAGCAACTATTACCAGGTTAATGCATGCTATTAATTCATATTGAATCACAAAATATTATTGCCGGAAGAAATTTAAGATCATCTACTTTAGTCCTGCCTATTTCCATGTAAAGAAACCAGAGTGCAGATGTCAGAACTTTGCCCAAGATCACATGACAAAGCAAGTAGCAGAGAGAGGACCCGAATCCTGGTCTCCTTCCTCCCAATCTGTATCAGTCCTATTGTTCCCAATATTTCTTCAACTCCTCATGGTGGCATCAAAGTCCAAATGACTGCTCTGCTGTCCAGCCCTATCCTTGCAGTTTGCCACAGATTGCTTTTTCCTTGTCAAAGGAGTCACTCATGAGTCACCACTTGTCCTATCTGGACTCCGCATGGAAGCATGGAATTCCACAACTCTCTTCATAAACCAGTTGTGTGCGTCTCAAACTGGGGTGTGATGATGTATGGGGTACTTGAAGTCGCAGAATAAATAAGTACTATTTCCTTCATTGATTTTGGTGGTGAGGATGGGGCGCAACATCTTTATAATTAGAACATAAAATATGTATGAATGCCAAACATGAAATGCATAAGGGTTCAAAGCAATGTGTAGCTTTGTGTAGGCTAGATCAGGCCACTGTGCAGGCCTGCAGCAGTACAGCTCTTTAGTCCTCTGTGCTATCACGGACACTGTGGTGGAAAGCTTGGTATCTCATTAAGAGGCTCCCTCCTTCAGTACATAACCTGGAGTGCACCTTGTCTTCCATGATGTATAGAATAAGCTAACCTTACACTTGTGTTCTGGAAAAATCAATACACTGCTATCCAAATGCTATGTGGATAGTCCTAAGACACATTTTTTTTTTTGAGACAGAGTCTCGCTCTGTCGCCCAGGCTGGACTGCAGTGGCTGGATCTCAGCTCACTGCAAGCTTCGCCTCCCGGGTTCACGCCATTCTCCTGCCTCAGCCTCCCGAGTAGCTGGGACTACAGGCGCCTGCCACCTCGCCCGGCTAGTTTTTTGTATTTTTTTTTAGTAGAGACAGGGTTTCACTGTGTTAGCCAGGATGGTCTCGATCTCCTGACCTCGTGATCTGCCCGTCTCGGCCTCCCAAAGTGCTGGGATTACAGGCTTGAGCCACCGCGCCCGGCCCTAAGACACATTTAACTTCTATATGACAAGCATTACATTATAAACATTAAAATATTCACCAAGTATCAACTATTATATATGATAAATATGTAACAGAGGCCACTGCTGGGCAGAATTCTTATGGACAAATCAAACACAGTGGATGGAATTAATAAAAATAAACCAACGTACTACTTTTAGTAAGCATTATGCTATAGAGGAATGTACAGAGATCCAAGAAGCAGGAGAGCTGGAGGATTTTTGATCACTCATCTAATGTGTCTTACTCTATTTTCTCATCTATAAAAAGGAGATTGGATTGGGTTAGAATGGGGGGAAAATTTAGAATTCTAAATTGTTTTTTTGCTCACCCTCTGCTCTAGCATTTCCTTGGGCATACTTTTTTAAATGAATGTAACATAAGATAATTAGCACCTAAGCATTTTCCTGAGCATTTTGACAGTGATTAATTCAGTTTCTCGGAACATACTCACCTCCTTAAAAATTCTCGGTATATTGATTGGCTAGAAATCAGTAAATTAGTTAACATCATGAAAAACAAAGTAAGACTGGGAAACAATTTCAGATTAAATGAGACTAGAGAAAGGACACCTGAATGCAATACAAGATCCAGGATTTTGCTATGAAGAACGTTATTGCCATTATTGACAACTGGCAAAATTCGAATGACCACTATAGAACAGGCAATATTAGACAATGGTGTTGTATCCATTTCCTGATTTTGATAATTGTACTATGGCTATGTAAAAGAATGACCTTGTTTCTGGAATTACACACTGACACATTTAGGGACAAAGGAGCATCATGTCTGCCAAGAGAGGGAGAAAGAGAGAGAGAGAGGGAGAGCAAGCCCAGATACCAGTGTGGTAAATGTTAAAATCTGGGAAATATGAGTGAAAAGTACATGGGAATTCTTTGTACTATTCTTGTAAATTTTTTGTAAGGCTGCTATTATATTAAAATACAAAATTAAAAGAAAAAAATCATAAAGACAACCTGTTTGATGGCTACGTATAGAACTGCAATGGAAACCAGATGTAGAAAAATTAATGAGGAGGGCAAAATTACAGTCGAAGGGAAGCTGATTTATTTATAACATGTTTCTTTGCAATTTATGAGTTTAAGATAATATACTATACTGTCTTGTATAAAAGGATGCATCTGGCGAACACTGGTCTAAAAATTCTTATTTGATAAATATTGTTATAAGGTCACTCTGTAGCTTATTTTTTGAGGTTTAAAAAATTTATATATAATAACTATAATATGTCTTTATATTTCTTTTATGTCTTCTTTAGTAAATCTTTACTTATAGCCAGTGTTATAACTTAAAATCTCTTCACAGACAACTCACAGGGAGACTTTCACTCAGAATCTATGTAAAAACTGAACCAAAATGATTAAAGACAGTTTTAGACCATGAAAGAGAAATTACATATGTTGAATAAAAAAGCAATTTAAAGCAAATTACAAGAAACAAAATGAAATTTCAAAAATATATACTTTTACATGGAGTGCCATGGTGCACACCTATAATCCCAGCTACTTGGATCACTTGAGTCCAGGAGTTTGAGACCAACCTGAGTAACACAGTGTATTAGTGTGTTCTCATGCTGCTAATAAAGACACACCCGAGACTGGGTAATTTATAAAGGAAACAGGTTCAATTGAGAGTTCAGCATGGCTGGGGAGGCCTCAGGAAACTTACAATCATGGTGGAAGGGGAAGCAAACACATCCTTCTTCACATGGTGGCAGCAAGAAGTGCCAAGCAAAAGAGGGACAAGCCCCTTGTAAAACCATCAAATCTCGTGAGAACTATCACAAGAACAACATTAAAGTAACTGCCCTCAGGATTAAAGTATCTCCTGCTGGGTCCCTTCCACCACACGTGGTTATGGGAACTACAGTTCAAGATGAGATTTGGGTGGGGACACAGCCAAACCATGTCACGTAGTGAGGCCCCTATCTCAAAAAAATGAAACATCATGTTATATCAACACACGGTAAGATAAAACAAGACACCAGAAAATAAATTCTGGTCTATACCTCACCTGTGTGCATAGGTAGATTATCTGTTGTTCCCAGGATTTAGCACATAGAAGTGGCATTGCTTCATATTTTTTCATGATGATTTTCAAAGGGTAAATGATCTCCCATATGACTATTTAAAAAATATATTTATTTTTCAATTGCTCAGTACATGTAAACTTCTTTAAAAATTAGCTTTTTCTTTTTTTTTTTTTTTTTTTTTTTTTTTTTTTTGAGACGGAGTCTCGCTCTGTCGCCCGGGCTGGAGTGCAGTGGCCGGATCTCAGCTCACTGCAAGCTCCGCCTCCCGGGTTTACGCCATTCTCCTGCCTCAGCCTCCCGAATAGCTGGGACTACAGGCGCCCGCCACCTCGCCCGGCTAGTTTTTTGTATTTTTTTTAGTAGAGATGGGGTTTCACCGTGTTAGCCAGGATGGTCTCGATCTCCTGACCTCGTGATCCGCCCGCCTCGGCCTCCCAAAGTGCTGGGATTATAGGCTTGAGCCACCGCGCCCGGCCTAAAAATTAGCTTTTTCTTCTGTAAATACTTGTTTCTGACTTACACATCTCAAAGTTAAAATACTCTTTTTTTTTTTTTTCTTTTTCTTTTATTGAGAAAGAAATAAAACTTGCTCTGTCACCCAGGCTGGAGTGCAATGGTATGATCTTGGCTCACTGCAACCTCCGCCTCCCGGATTCAAGCGATTCTCCTGCCTCAGCCTCCTAAGTAGCTGGGATTATAGGCTCCTACTACCATGCCCAGCTAATTTTTGTATTTTTAGTAGAGATAGGGTTTCACCATGTTGGTCAGGCTGATCTCGAACTCCTGACCTCAGATGATCCACCCGCCTCCCCGCCTCAGCCTCCCTCCCAAAGTGCTGGGATTACAGGCATGAGCCACCGTGCCTGGTCCAGTGTTTACCTTTCCCCCATATAGTTAGCTGATAAAAAAGCTTTTGTGTATATACCCTGCATATCACAATGGGGGTAAATTAAAGTTAAACTGAGATGGTTTTCATCCATATCTGAAACTCAAAAATCTTGATCAGTTGCTAATAAATTTCACACAGCCCACTTATATTTACAAAGTGAAGAGTAACCGATCTACTCAGAGCATGGGATCATTAGAATAAAACATTTGGGAAGTCTGTCCTTGAAGGACTAACACAAAAGTATGTTCTCATCTTTACACGAGGACTCTGGATTATTTTCCATGCTTTTGTGATGAAGTGCTGTTTTGTTATATAATTTTGACTTGGATTCTTCCCAATTACATCTGTTTATGTAATTTCAGGAGGAATACTGAACATCTGAGTCCTGGATGATACTATTATAGTAAACTAATAATTGCAGAAGTTTAAAAAAAAAAAAAAAAAGCTGCATCAATTGCACCATTGCACTCCAGCCTTGGTGATAGAATAAACCCCATTTCTTTCTTTTCTTTTTTTTTTTTTTGAGACGGAGTTTTGCTCTTGTTGCCCAGGCTGGAATGCAGTGGTGCGATCTCGGCTCGCTGCAACCTCTGCCTGCTGGGTTCAAGTGATTCTCCTGCCTCAGCCTCCCAAGTAGCTGGGATTACATGCATGCTCCACCATGCCCAGGTAATTTTTGAATTTTCAGTAGAGACAGGGTTTCACCATGTTAGCCAGGCCAGTCTCAAACTCCTGAATTCAGGTAATCCACCCACCTTGGCCTCCCAAAGTGCTGGGATTACAGGCATGAGCCACCAAGCCTGGCTTCCGTTTCTTAAAAATATGTAGTCATCCAGCCTGGTCAACATGGAGAAACCCCGTTCCTACTAAAAATACAAAAATTAGCCAGGTGTGGTGGCGCACGCCTATAATCCCAGCTACTCGAGTGTCCGAGGCATGAGAATCACTTGAACACAGGAGGCGGAGGTTGCAGTGAGCCGAGATCACGCCACTGCACTGCAGCCTGGGAGACAGAGTAAGACTCTGTCTCAAAATAAAATAAATAAATAAGTAAATACATACATATACATACATAAAATACAAGAACATTACAAAATAGAAGTTTTCCTTATTTCATTTAACTGTTTTTTTTCTCTCCAGCTATTTTAATTGATTCAAAATGTTCAACATATATTTATTTAGCAACTAGTATATGCCAGACATGGTTGTTAAGTATTGAGAATATAAGCAAATAATATGTAATTGAAAACCTGCATAAACAAAAACATGGTCTCTGGCTTCATCCTGGTTACAGTCTAAGTCCTGAGAACTTAAAGGGCAGGGATGAGTTTTATAAGCTTGGTACCTCGCTGGGTGCCTTGCACATGCAAGAACCACAGTAACACTCTCTGATGATACTGATGATGTCTGCACTGCCTATAGATCTTTCTTATTGGTAGAAGAGAGATTCTTCACGCTGTAATCAGATCATTTTACCTTTGAAAATAGACTTTGGCTGGGTGCAGTGGCTCACGCCTGTAATCCCAGCACTTTGGGAGGCCAGGGTGGGCAGATTACGAGCTCAGGAGCTAGATACCATCCTGGCCAACATGGTGAAACCCTGTCTATCAAAATACAAAAAATTAGCCGGGCGTGGTGGTGCACACCTGTAGTCCCATCTACTTGGGAGGCTGAGGCAGGGGAATTGCTTGAACCCGGGAGGCAGAGGTTGCAGTGAGCTGAGGTCGCGCCACTGCACTCCAGTCTGGCAACAGAGTGACACTCTGTCTCAAAAAAAAAAAAAAAAAAAAATAGACTTCAGTCCAGCCAGACCTGGTGGGTCACACCTGTAATCCCAGCACTTTGGGAGGCCGAGCAGGCAGATCACCTGAGGTCAAGAGTTCGAGGCCAGCTTGGCCAACATGGTGAAACCCTGTCTTTACTAAAAATACAAAAAATTAGCCCGGCATGGTGGCACATAATTGTAGTCCAGGTACTTGGGAGGCTGAGGCAGGAGAATCACTTGAACCTGGGAGGCAGAGGTTGCAGTAGGCCGAGATCCAGCCACTGCACTCCAGCCTCAACAACAGAGCGAGACTCTGTCTCAAAAAAAAAAAAAAGAAAAGAAAAAAGAAAAGACTTCATCCAGCAAGAAAGAAAGCTGTCATACCGGATTCCTGAAAGTCACTTGGAATCTCATCCTTTTTAGGAATCTCAATAGCCTTGTCTTACTGAAATAACAAAAATTGCAACAAGTTTCCACGCATAGGCAAGGAGCTGTGGACCTTTGTAAACATTGCTCAGTGTCCAGTAATCCCATTGTTAGTTATTCACATGCAGAATAAATTCTCAAATGATAGCTCTTTGACATACACATTTTACACAAATTAGTTGATTAGTTATATACATAGCCTCAGGTTCTAGATGACAGGGCTTACTCTTCATCAGTCTTTCGTTTTTTTTTTTTTTTTTGAGACGGGGTTAGGCTCTGTCTCCAGGCTGGAGTGCCCTGGCGTGATCTTGGCTCACTGTAACCTCCACCTCCCAGGCTCAAGTGATCCTTCCACCTCAGCCTTCCAAGAAGTAGCTGAGACCACAGGCACCCACCACCATGCCCAGCTAATTTTTTTGTATTTCTGGTAGAGATGGAGTTTCACCATGTTGCCCAGGCTGGTCTCAAACTCTTGAGCTCAAGTGAGCTGCCTGTCTCAGCCTCCTAAAGTGCTGGGATTATAAGCGTGAGCCACCATGACTGGCTTCCTCAGTCTTTCTGTAATAAAAAATCTTTTTTTTTTGATACAGAGTCTCACTCTGTCGCCCAGGCTGGAGTGCAGTGGCATGATCTTGGCTCATCGCAATCTCCACCTCCCAGGTTCAAGCAGTTCTCCTGTCTCAGACTCCTGAGCAGCTGGGACTATAGGCGCGAGCCACCAGGCCCAGCTAATTTTTGTATTTTTAGCAGAGATGGGGTTTCACCATGTTGGCCAGGCCTGTCTCGAACTCCTGACCTCAAGTGATCTGCCCGCCTTGGCCTCCCAAAGTTCTAGGATTACAGGCGTGAGCCACCATGCCCCGCCCTTTCCGAAATAAAACTTAGCAAATGCTGATGTGAATTAGAAACAGCAGTACAAAGGAAAGAATACAAAAAACCCACTGGTAAGTGGTTCTGAAAATAAATCATACAATCACTATTCTCTTTGATGAAAATATTTTTTCAAGATGATAAACAAGCACTGCAGATACCTACCATTGTGTTGCAACTGCCTACAGTATTGAGCACAGTAACATACTACGCAGATTTGTAGTCTAGAAGCAATAGGTTATTCAATATGGCCTAGGGGTATAGTAGTCTACACCACCTAGGTTTATGTAAACATACTCTATGATGTTCACACAACGATGTAATTGCCTAATGATGCATTTCTCAGAACGTATCTCCACTGTTAAGTGATGCATGACTGTACGTTAATGTATCTGTGTTTTTCTGGGAGAAGGTTTCATTAGATTCTCAAAGGTGTTAATGATCCGAAAACTTCCTAAGAACTATGACCCCAAAAGAAAATAATCAGCACTCATATTCTAAGGAAACTAGCACATGGAATGAATTCAATAAATATTGTTAAATGAAATCTAAGTAAATAACTTTTATCTAGAGTATCATTAAACTTTTTTTTTTTTTTTTTTTTGAGATGGAGTCTCGCTCTGTCGCCCAGGCTGGAGTGCAGTGGCCGGATCTCAGCTCACTGCAAGCTCTGCCTCCCGGGTTCCCGCCATTCTCCTGCCTCAGCCTCCCGAGTAGCTGGGACTACAGGCGCCTGCCACCTCGCCCGGCTAGTTTTTTGTATTTTTTAGTAGAGACGGGGTTTCACCGTGTTAGCCAGGATGGTCTCGATCTCCTGACCTCATGATCCACCCGTCTCGGCCTCCCAAAGTGCTGGGATTACAGGCTTGAGCCACCGCGCCCGGCCTTCACTAAACTTTTTTAATGCTGTCATCAGAAATATATGTTGAGTATGAAAGAAATCAGAGAAAAGAGGAGAAAAATGACAAATCAAGATGGAGTGACTACTACATGCAGGATAATGGTACAGGTGGTGGGAGGACTTTGTTAAGGTAATTTCTTTTTAGGCACATATGATAAATGTGGGATGGTATGATAAAACATACAAAGTGGTGTAAGAATATTAGCAAAAGGAAAAAAGCAGTCAATGTATTTACAATATACACTAGCCTTTCTAAAGGGGATAGCCTCTGAGGGAAAAGCCTAGGTTTGAAGGAGTTTTTGACATATACAGGGTTTAACTGTGCCATCTGCAATAGGAAAAGACTAGAAGTATGAGGTATTGAATAGAAGGTATTGGAATAAATGAAAACTGCCCCTTCCTGCTCCTCTTTTACAGTTTTCAGCTATTGCGAAGAGAGCACCAGGGCAATGCGAAGCAATCCAGCGGTTTCTGAAGGGCACACTCCCTGGCTCTGCCTCCTTATGCTACTTTTGTGTGCTGGGGGTTGGGGGCAGTTTGCTGACTTGACCAGAGGATAAGGAAATCACTCCTCCAGTGCCCTGAAACCATTACAGATTTTTATTTGTTTTTATTTTATTTTTATTTTTGGAGATGGAGTCTCATTCTGTTGCCTAGGCTGGAGTGCAGTGGAGCAATCTTGGCTCACTGCAACCTCTGCTTCCTGGATTCAAGCGATTCTCCTGCTTCAGCCTCCCAAGTAGCTGGGACTACAGGCATGTGCCACCACACCCAGTTATTTTTTTTGTATTTTTAGTAGAGACAGGGTTTTGCCATGTTGGCCAGGCTGGTCTCAAACTCCTGACCTCCAATGATCCACCCGCCTTGGCCTCCCAAAGTGCTGGGATTACAGGCATGAGCCACCCCGCGCCTGGTCCCACTGGATTTTGAAACAGGTATTAGCCTAACAAAGATCTTTCACCCAGAGGCAAATGCCTTGAAAAATTCCAGTTTATATTTGGGAAATGTCCCCAGTGGGAATATTTGAAAGCATAAAAGCACACCTCCAAGTCAGTGCTGCCGCTACTTCCTTCTGTGATGTTTCTGAGAAGTTCCAGCAGAAGGCCAAATCCAACTGGTGTCTAAACTCTTTCCCCATTTTGCTATTATGAGTTTTCTTAAAGTGAGGCATATCTGCAGCAACATATTTTACTTACTGGTGTCTTATTTTTTTACTACAGAAAAGTAACTAGGAAATACATGATGAGACCATTATTGGGGGGATAAAGCCCAGGAATTTAGTCCAACTATGGTGATATTCGTTGTTTGTCACTCTTCACCTCAAATATAGAGTACAAAAATACTACTGGGTGTAGTGGCTCATGCCTGAAATCCCAGCACTTTGGGTGGCCGAGACAGGAGGACTGCTTGAGCCCAGGAGTTCCAGACCAACCTGGGAAACATAGTGAGACAGTGTCTCTACAAAAAATTAAAATTAAAATAATTAGCCGGGCATAGAGGCTGATACCTATAGTACTAGCTACTCAGGAAGCTTAGGTGGAAGGATCACATGCCAGGAGTTTGTGGCTGCAGTAGCTATGATCATGCCACTGCACTCCAGCCTGAGCGACAGAGTCAGACCCTGTCTCTAAACAAACAAGCAAAACAAAAATACTATCATTTATAAAAGTTATCATTCCTTGCATCTTCTTCTTCCCTAAACCCACTGCAACCACTTTCAGATCACAAATAACTTAGGGGCTGACTACTACAAACCATAAAATGGGTTCAACTTCCAGCTCTGGGTGAACCTGACAAGTTATTTATCCTTTGTAAGCCTAAATGCCCTTATTTGTGAAAAGGAGTAAATAACAAGGTTTTTGTGAACAATAAAGGAGACACTGCAAGTAAAAATATTGCATGGCATACTGTAACTGCTCAATAAGTATTTGCTATTATTCTTATTACTGCCTTCACTAGTGTCCGTATCTACAGTCCTTTGTAAAATTCACCTTGTGGCCAGGCATGGTGGCTCATGCCTGTAAAACCAGCACTTTGGGAGGTCTAGGCCGGTGGATCAACTTGAGGCCAGGAGTTAGAGACCAGCCTGGTCAACATGTTGAAATCTTGTCTCTACCAAAAATACGAAAGATTAGCTGGGTGTGGTGGTCACACCTGTAATCCCAGCTACTGGGAAGGCTGAGGCACAAGAATTGCTTGAACCTAGGAGCCAGAGGTTGCAGTGAGCTGAGACCGCACCACTGCACTCCAACCTGGGCAACTGAGCAAGACTCTACCTCAAAAAAAAAAAAAAGAAAGAAAGAAAAAGAAAAAATTCATCTTGCACTTTGCTAACACATTTGGCTTTTTCTTTTCCTTTTTTTTTTTTTTTTTGAGACAGGGTCTTGCTCTGTCACACAGGCTGGAATGCAGTGGCATGATCACACGTCACTGCAGCCTTGACCTCTCAGGTTTAAGTGATCCTCTTGCCTTAGCCTCCTGAGTAGCTGAGACCACAGGCATGCACCACCATGCTCAGCTAATTTTTCTTTTCTTTTTCTTTTTTTGTATTTTTTGTAGAGAAGGGGTTTTGCCATGTTGCCAAGGCTGGTCTCGAACCCATGGGCTCAAGCAATCCACCCACCTCTACCTCCACTTCCCAAAGTGCTGGCATTACAGACAGGCATGAGCTGTGGCATCTGGCCATATTTGGTATTCTTTTTTTTTTTTTTTTTCCTTTTTCAACTCATTGCTTGCTAACACATTGGATATTCTTAGATCACCTTTGAGTTTTGTCAGTTTCTTTTCAAAACTCCTCAGTGGATTCCCTGCATACAGGATAGTCTTATCTTCTTGCCTGGAATGTGTAGCCATTCCCTAACTGGCCTTAACAACCCTGATACCAGCTTGGTCTTTCATGATGCTCGTTAATAATAGACTACACTTCTTCCCCTTCCCCAACACACCCTGCTCTTTCAGACTCTTTGCCTTTGTTCCTGGTGTTCTGTGTGTGTGGAATGCCTTCTCTATGTACATCCATATGGGGTGCTGAAGATGCCACCTTCCCCCACAAGGCTCTGATCCCTTTAGCAGAGCAAACGCTCTCTGGACTCCTGAAATAACTTGTCGTTTTCTCCCATCTTGAAAAAGTGTTACTTAGGTTCACATTATCTCCCAACCTAAAATATAAATCCTTTAAAAACCAAGGTTCACGTTTGTTACATTTTACATACTCATGGCCCAGGGTCACACTCACAATGGGTACAAATACCCATAATGAAAGCAGAATGTGGTAACAGAAGACAGTGAAACAAAGTGCTGAGGGAGCCCAGCAGAGGAATAGTTTATTTCATTTGCCTTCACATTTGAAGTAAATCTTTAAGGATATTAGAACTGTGTTGGGCAGAAATGATGGAAATCAGGAATCTAGGCTAAGGCAGCAACATGAATAAAGGTGGAGAGGGAAATGCACAACGGAAGAACAATTCATATGGCTAAAATTTCGGTGGCAGGTTGTTAGGACTGAAAAGGCAGATTATAGAGGGCCCTGAAGGAACTCCTAATTGCATTTGGACTCAATTTTGAGGTCATGGGAAGCTAATGAGGTTTTTGAGCTGGGAAATGACAGATGTGTGTTTTAGAAAAATGACTCTATCAGCTGGGCACACAATGGAACTAGGGATGAGACCATTAGTTTGCATGTGTGTGTCCCTCCAAAATTCTTGTTAGAACTTAAACCCCAAGGTGATGGTATTAAGAGCTAGGGCTTTTGGGGGAGTGATTAAGTCATAAAGACTCCACCTTCATGAGTAGGACTAATGCCCCTATAAGAGAGGCATCAGAGAGCCGCTTGGCCCTTCCAGCTCTTCACCCACGTGAGGATACAGCATTTATGTCCTTTCACTCGTCTGCCTTCTGCCACGTGAGGATGCTGCAGCAAGGTGCCATCCTGGAAGCAGAGACCAAGCCCTCTCCAGACACCAAATATGCCAGTGCCTTGATCTTCAACTTCCCAGCCTCCAGAGCTGAGAAATAAATTTCTGTTGTTTACCAATTACCCAGCCTGTGGTATTTTGTTACAGTATCAGGAATGGACTAAGGCAAAGACCAATAGAGACTTTCGCAATAGTTAGGAAGACAGTAATGGTATCTTGAACTACAGTGGTGGCAGTGAGAATGTGAAGAGGCAAGATGTGAAAGGAGACAGAGTGGAAAGAGAACTTCAACAGGGTGATGGAGAAGAAGCAGGTGTTCTCAACCTGGAGTCTATGGAGAGAACTTAGGGGGGTCCCTAAACTTGCACAGAAAAATAGAACATCTTTATTTTCATTAACCTGTAAGTTAAATGTAGCATGTCTTCAATTACGAATACAGGCAACACACCAATGGCACCGGACTTCATCAGATTGGCAAAGGGATCCATGGCATAAAAAAGAACTTCTTCACTCTAAGGGCCTAAAAGTCTGGTAATGTCTTTACCAGAAACAAAGATTACAATTAAATACAAACATTTTAAAACATTAAAAACAAAAACAAAACACAACAATGTGTGGGGACGGAGGGAAGGAAGAGTAGTAAAAACAGAAAAAGTTCTGTTTGACTTTAGATGTGCTGAGTTTCAGGTGTCAGCCCACCCTTATTTCATAGGAGGACATCCGATTTCTTACGCCCAGTCGCCTTCAGCAGGGAACCTGAATCATCTCCATATAGTAGGAATCTGCATTTCCCATTCTGTTCCTCCTCCCATCTCTCCGCATTGAAAAGAGTCCAGGGGTGACCAACTGTCCTGGTTTGCCTGGGACAGAGGGGTTTTCCAGGACACATTCAATGCTAAAACCAGGAAAATCCAAGACAAACTATGATGAGCTCATCATCCTAAGAGGCCCTCAAATCTGGCACTGTATGCTAATAAGGCTATAATAATACTATCTACATTACAAAACTATGCTATTTAAGGTTTCTTTTAGATCTGAGTTTGTCCATCTGTTCTCATGAGATGGAAAATCCTGAAGGAAAATCTTCCTTTCATAAGGTCAGACTCAACAAATCCATTAGTAACTGCATATCATTATGTCAATAGTCCCACAATTTATACAGTTCTGGCACATCCACCTATCATGCAATCCTCACAAGAACTCCATGAGGTAGATCTGATACTCTTCCTATCACAGAAACCGAGGCTCTGCAAGATTTATTACTTTGCTTTACCTCACCCAGCAAGCAAAGTGGCCGGCTCCTAGCACTGCAGCTGTCAAAGAACACTGAGACACTGTGTGTTCTACAGAGACAAGAGTGGCTGTTGCTACACGGAGATTATGCAGAGTTGCAATTTCTTTCTATTGCCATGTCCAGGAACTCAGTGCTCTGCCACTGCACTGATTCACAATAATATGAAGTGTTAGTTTTAAGCACAAGGTACCCTAAGGTAAGGTGTCGGCTGACCTAAGGGAAAAGGCATAAAAGCCAAAAAATAAATGTCCCAAACCAGTAAGATTAAGCAAGAACAGCAATAATTTGCAAATGAAAATGTATGGCAAATGGTACAAAGACTATGCTCCCAGATGCAGCTCTAATTAGAAAATCTACACACGGTAGTAAGTGTACCTGTATTAGTCAATACAGAAAATCAACATGCCCGTGTGTGCCTGCGTTGATCGATCCAGGAATCTTAGCCGGGGATGGAACGGTGAAAGCCAGGATAGATAAACCACGGTAGTAACGTACTACTAATGCTCCATACACTTAAGGGAATGGCCCTGCCAGGTTTATTGGCCCTGCAATTCACCAGCTACCTCTTCCTGTCGCCATGGCAACACCCACACCCAACAGCTCCAGAATTCACCTTTGGATGTCCACAATCCACCGAATTTGCACCTACGCAGTTCAAATAAACCAACAAAAGACATCCCCACCCGCTAAACTGAGACAATCACTACCTTTTCCATTTCCCCGATTTCTAACTCATCCAGGGAACATGTCTTTAATTTTTCACCCATATCCACTGAAGGGAGGGTGAGTCCTAAACAACGACCACTTTTGATAACAGTGAGAGGGTTTTTTTTCTTTCCTCCCCCTCCCCCCGCTTTTATTGCGGGGTTGGACATTAGAGACAAACGAAAACCGGATGCACACACAAACATTTGCCTAAAAAAGGCAAGTTAGTTGATATGATCAAAATAATTTTCAGCCAACGTCTCGTGGCACGTCTGTCAGGCAAGCTGAGTTTTACCCCCGCAGGCGACCGCCTCTGGAGCTGAGAAATAGTTTCCAGCGCGGCAGTTTGATTTACAGCTCTCAAAAACAAAAACGCATTCCGTGCCGGCGGGACCGCGCACAGCGTGAGCAACAACCATGACGTATTCGAGAGAGTTTTCCAGAACGGCTCTCTGGCTCGAGCAAGATGCCCAGGCAGCAAATCTCATTTCTGCTGGGAGAAAGGGAATCAAATCGCACCCTACTGCGCCAGCCCAGAGAACGCAAACCAATCAGTTTTATTAAAACGATAGTTAAACCCTTCCTCAGACCCTGAGCTCTGCCCCGAGCCCCGATACCTCGCTTTCTACCCCCACCACATCCCTAAGACCTGGGAAAAACAAAACGACTCGCCGTAGAGGAAAAGGAAACCCCAAACAAAACTCGGTGGCAAAGCCTTTTTCTACTGGCCAAAGAGAGCCGCGAAGACCCCTTGCGTCCGGGGCCGTCCGCGCTGCCACTACTAAAGATGGCGGCCATAGGCGGAGCCGCTCCCTACGAAGGCCGCCGGCTGCCCCACCGGCCACGACCATTCACGCGGAGGCCTCCACGCCCGCCGCGGCTTGACGCATTGCAGGTACAGCGCGGCCAATCAGGCGGCGCGGCTCTTTTCGGCCAACCACTGCAGGGTCGCGCCGGCCTATCAGAGCGTCCTTGTCAAACAGAACGAGGAAAGAAGCCTCAGCAGCGCCAACTAAGCAACCGGTTACAGAGCTCGTTCCGGTGCGTGTGTGACGACACCACCGTGTGCTCCTCCGCTGGGAGATATAGTGCCCTCGCCCGAGGCTCGCCCCGCCTGCGAGCGCTCCAAAGGCTTGGGCGTGGAGCTAGCTCCTCCCCTCCGCTTGACGGGCGGTGGTTCCCCCGAGACAGAAACTTGCCTGAAAAATAATACCAAATTCCCGTGCTGCGGCCCGTGGCCCTCCATGGGGCGACGTGAACTAGCGTCGCCTGCCCCCTTGTTCTTTACCGTTCGTCCTTCGCGTTTTGTGAAAACAGTTGGCGCCGCAGAAATGAGATAAACGCCCTGAGCTCGAAACCCGCAATCGAACTGTCACCGAGCCGACCCTTCCTGTTTTGGAGCCCAGGGCCCGGCCACCCGAGAAGCACCCTCGTGGGCACTTTGTTTCTAGAAGGGCCCGTTTCCATTTCCTTCCTAAGGTTTCCTTATCTCCTGCGGCGGGAGGGGTCCGCTGGGCTCGGGTTTTCAGCTGCGTCCGAGCTGCAGAGGGCTGCGGAGTGAACGCGGCCAGGAGCCCGCCTGGGAGCCCGCAGCGCCCGGGATCCGGGCAGAGGCCTGAGAGCCGCTGCTTGGCCCTCTCTGGCAGGGTAGACCGAGGGGAGGCTTCTGGCCTCCTCCCCCTTAAGCCCCTTATTGCTTCTGTGGGGAAGGGCCGCTTAGGTAGAGGCGAAGGTCCGGGGAGATGACCTCTCCCATGGGCCACATCTGCTGCCATTGTCTGTGTCGTGCCAGAAGGTACCTCTCAGCCCTCAGTGCAGTGAAAAATCTGACACCCAAGAAGGTCGATTGACACGCCTAACGTCACATAGCAATTTAGTAGCACAGCACAGAATAGAAGCTACCCAGGCTGGCTGTCTCCCAAGCCTGTGTTTCTCTACCACAGTAACACTGCATCTTCCAGAGCTGAAGCTGTAGTTGTGAGATGGCTCAAGCATTTGGGGGAACTGGAAGGCAGACCTGGGAATGAAGAGAATCGTTTTCTCTGAGCAGAATTTTCAGTCAGTGACCTACAGAAAAAGTAGAGAAGAAACATTACTTGGTTATTGTCACTGTTCCAAGAAGCTAGCTAAGAAAATTAAATCGTGTGGATTTCTTAAAACTGCAGTTTCGTGTAACCTCCAAACATCCATCTGTGACTTTGGCACAAGGTGGCTTGGATGTCTGATCTTTGTGATTGAACTATGTTCACATCCTGTTTCTAAGACTGTGTTACTAATGGTTTTTCCTGAGGTTTTACAACCAGTGGTGGTGTCTGCGCTGTAGTCAAGTGAAGGTTCTTTGATCTAAGGCTATACTTGTCAGTTGCTGTTTATTGCTTCTTAAACTTTTACTCAAAGTCTTCTTCAAAAAGGAGAAAAGCTGTGGTTTTCTTTCTGTAGGCGGTTAGTAGTCATCCCCAAAGATGTTTGCCAAGTGAGCAAATATATTGGAACTTCCAAATGAGCATTTCACTGTAAAAATACCTGCCCCCAAAACAATACGTCATGTTTCTTTTGCAATTTATATGGTATAGGAAACATGTACTGTGACTTCTTTGTAGCAAACCAGATCCTGATGTGAAAAAAGAGATCTAACTGTGCCAATAACAAATTGAGAATTCTTGAGTAAGTTCCTTTCCTGTGTTCTTGGGACCTCAGTTTTTCTTTCTTTTCTTTTCTTTTTTTTTGTTTGAGACGGAGGCTCGCTCTGTCGCCAGGCTGAACTGCAGTGGCATGATCTCGGCTCACTGCAACCTCTGCCTCCCAGGTTCAAGCGATTCTCCTGCCTCAGCCTCCCCAGTAGGTGGGATTACAGGCATGTTTCACTACCTTGGTCAGGCTGGTCTTGAACTCCCGACCTCAGGTGATCTGCCGGCCTCAGCCTCCCAAAGTGTTGGGATTACAGGCATGAGCCACCGCGCCTGACTGGGACCTCAGTTTTCTAGTATGTAGACTTTGAGGACTGGATTGGAGAATTTCCAGATTCCCTTCCAGCTCTAGTATTTGATTCCCCTGTGGAGAAATTGGACCATAACTTCATTATGTCATTATACTTAGGCTTATCTGTTTCTGTGTATAATGCTTGACATTGTACAAGTTGCTTATATGTTTATTTTTATATTCAGTCTTCCCAATATTTATAATACTTCCAGAGGAAGGGTCCCAGTTTTACAAAGAAGTTAGGCTTATCAGGAAGCCTGAACTACATTTATCTAAATGTGAATTGGTGTGCCACAAAATATTCCTTGAGGCTTATTACTTCAATCCTAGTACATGTAAAACTTGCTTTTTAGCAGTCAGCAAATGAGCTCACTAAATTGTGAACTCCTTAAGGACAAGGCCTGTTCGAGTCATCATCATATTGTCTGTGCCTAGTGAATTTCCTTTACATTTCTAGATAAAGATTTACTGAAGAAATGAATGAACAGTAATTAGGACAATAGTAGGAGAATCTGGATTTGAAAGGGCCTTTGAGTCCCAAGAAAGTCAATCAAAGGCCGGATGCAGTGGCTTACACCAGTAATCCCAGCACTTCGGGAGGCTGAGGTGGGCAGATCACTTGAGCCCAGGAGTTCAAGACCAGCTTGGGCAAAATAGGGAGACCCTGTCTTTACAAAAAATAACAAAAATTAGCCGGGCGTGGTGGTGCACACCTATGGTCCCAGCTAATTGGGAGCCTAAGGTGGGAGGATCACCAAAGGCCAGGAGTTTGAGGCTGCAGTGAGCTATGATCGCGCTGCTGGACTCCAGCCTGGGTGACAGAGTAGGACCCTGTCTCAAAAAAAATCAGTATTTATGGAGTATCTACAACATAGAAGGTTCAGTTTCTTTTTTCAACGCAATTTTTTTCCCCCTCTGGTTGAGTTGTCTCCATTTTTTTATTTTTAAGTTAAAGAAATATCATTGTGGAACATTAATGATCTTAAATATCAGGGCTTATCTCCAAGCTCTCCTTTGTGTGTATTCTATTACATTTTTTGAAGAATACAAAGATTTAGAAGAAAATGATTTTTAAAAAACCTATCTGACTCACTCAAACAGAATTGCTCACTTTCCCGGTCTATTGTTGCTTTTCTGGTCTTTGGAAAGAGATGATGTCTTCTACCCGGCCTTGGATTTTTTTTTTTTTTTTTTTGGTCCTTCCTTTTTCTTTGGTGGGGGCAGTTTTTGGAAATAAATGTCACAATGGATCAGTCAATTTGAGTAGGCATGGTCTAGTCTGTCGTAAGTATTTTATATGAGTACCATTTGACAAAGTCAGAATTCTATAATGATTTTTAACTTTTTTTTTTTTTTTTTGAGACAGTCTCATTCTGTCACCCAGGCTGGAGTGCAGTGGCGTGATCTTGGCTCACTGCAATCTCTGTCTCCCGGGTTCAAGTGATTCTCGTGCCTCAGCCTCCAGAGTAGCTGGGACTATAGGCGTCTGCCACCACACCTGGCTAATCTTTGTATTTTTTGTAGAGATGGAGTTTCACCACATTGGCCAGGCTGGTCTCAACTCCTAGCCTCAAGTGATCCACCCGTCTTGGTCTCCCAAAGTGCTGTGATTACAGGCGTGAGCTGCCATGCCAGGCCGATTTTTAACATTTCTAAAAAGATGTAACTCTTGAGACAAGTCCACTGTGACCTCAGATGTATATACATCCACATCTCTAAGAGTCTCCTGGTTACTAGGGAATTCCGCACAAGTTCCTCACAAAATTCACAAGCAAGAATATTTAGAACATGAAATTCTAAATCTGGGAAGAACCAGAGAAAGTCCATCTGGTCTAACTTTTACATTTTCCAGATAAGAAAACTAAGTCCCAAGAAGGGACTAGTTAGGGAAAGAACAGGTTTTTAGACTGCTCTTTCCTTTGACCTTTGAAAACATTTTAATCAAAGAACAATCATAATAAGGGGAGTAGAGGAATGTTATCATTCACAGGGCTTCCAAGTGACTGTGGAAAATCTTGGGAGACTGCTTTGGACTTTGTTATCCATTTAGGGATTGGCTGTTCTGAATTGTTCTCTGTGCCTTATCTAAACCACTTGCCTTAAATCTTTGACCTTCATTTAAATTGCTGACACTTCTGCCTTGTGAAACTTTATCATAATTTCTTCTGTCTTTTTTAGGCTAGCAGCATTTCCCGTTCTTATTCCCAGAAGAGCTCAGAGAAGTTTATTTATTTATTTTTTTTTTTTTTGAGACGGAGTCTCGCTCTGTCACCCAGGCTGGAGTGCAGTGGCCAGATCTCAGCTCACTGCAAGCTCCGCCTCCCGGGTTTACGCCATTCTCCTGCCTCAGCCTCCCGAGTAGCTGGGACTACAGGCGCCTGCCACCTCGCCCGGCTAAGTTTTTGTATTTTTAGTAGAGACGGGGTTTCACTGTGTTAGCCAGGATGGTCTCGATCTCCTGACCTCGTGATCCGCCCGTCTCGGCCTCCCAAAGTGCTGGGATTACAGGCTTGAGCCACCGCGCCCGGCGAAGTTTATTTTTTGAGATGAGTGATGCATAAAAAGAAATGTGGCTACACAATTCTAATTATTTCATAAAGTTCTGAGGTATTTTTAGGGTATTGCAAAGTGCTAATAAAAAAAAATCATGTTCATGGATATACAGAGTGGAATAATGGGCTTTGGAGACTCCAAAAAGTGGGAGGGCAGTAAGGGATGAGAAATTACCTATTGGGTACATTGTACACTGTTCAGGTGACAGTCACACTAAAAGCCCAGACTGTGCAATATATACATGTAACAAAAATGTACCCTTTAAATCTATAAAAAAAAAAAATCCTTTCCAGCCCTAGTTTGCCAAGGGTTTTTTTTTTTTTCATGAAGAACGTTTATAATAAACTCTTTGTTCTGCATAAAAAAAGAATAATGTTTGTGTCTTTATTTCTCATTATGCGATTTTTAGGCTGCTTTCTAAAATTTTGATTTCTTCAGGAGGTTAAAACAGTATGATTGGACTTGTTTAGAGCATGGTGCTCTTTCACAGAAAGAGAAACTTGTTCCAAGGCTTCAGCGGCATCCTAACCCCCTAACCTAGCTGGCCGTCTAACAAATATTCACAGCAAAACAAGTTTCGAAAGTCAGAATGGCTCGTTGGGAGCCTATGGTGTCGCCATATGGAACACAGTTTGAAATGTGTGCTCAAACCACGAAGTATTCCCAACTGCAAAGGTTCCCACGGGTCTCAATTGAATCTGTATAAAAAAGTAAAAAATAAAAATAAAGTTCCTACAGCTACAAAGCACAGAATACCTTTTCTCTCCCCTTCTTTAGGATTTGAAAATCAGAAATGCCTCTAGTAGAATCTCCGTGTCAGTAGACCATTTAAAATATGGTTCATATGTTTTGCTGCTATTCAGTTTTAAGGTCATTTCCTAAGTTTCAAACTTTGAGGGGAAACAGGTGCAACTGTGAACCTTTGTGTGGCAGGGAAGAGCTAGAGCAGTGAAACATGAAACTGTAAATCAGTTCTCTGAGTCACAAATCTCTTGGGCTGCTCTGGAAGACAGTGATGACTCAGCAGCATTGCATAGGACTGGTGGAGGGTGAGGCGGCTGAGGGCTTGGTGCCCTGGGCACCAACCTGTTGGGGGTGCCGCCAAATGATGGGAGCCCGAGTTGGATCTTCCCACTGCTGAGCCCTTCCACAGACCAACTCAGACCCCCTGACCTGGGTTCTGAATGGATTTCTGACCTACCCATTGCCATTTAGCACACTGATACTTTAAATATTATAAGCAACCACATCTTATATTTCCCTAGGGTTTGTTTATTACACTAATGTTACAGATGAGATAGCTGAGTCTGCGTGGCTAAGCGGCCAACGAAGCAGCCATTTAGCCTAGCAAAGCAATATGGTCCTCTTCTTGGGAAAAAACTACTTGCTTTGTCAAAACAGTGAAAATAACAAAGCCTTGAGTAAACTTTCATCAAAATAAGACATTTTCTGTCTATCCTTTTGGTTTATGAGAATGAGAATGAGAAGGAAGGTGACACAGTGATATTCAGTTGTACAACTTGAAAACACTCCTGAAGGTACGTCTTTTCAGTGGCCAAATGATTCAGTCATCCCGTTGTGATGCCTGGAGTTGGTTTATTAGCCAATGACTCAGAGCCTCGACTTAGAATGAATAAAACCCAATAAGCATCTTCACTAGATTTAGGTGGAGGTGGTTTTTCTGTTCAAAGACTACTCCCCTTTGACCATATTTTCTCCATTATAGGAAGCAGAGGATGGATCCAGTTATGTGAAAGTCTGAAGAAAATTGCCAAAGGATGGGTCAGCCAGGGTATATGCTTGCTCGTGACTATAGAAGGATACAGGTTGGGATCAAAGCAGGGGTAGTTCAGGATGTTCCGGAGGAGGTGTGGCCTCCCACCTTGCTTTCAGAATTAGAGCAAAGGACTTTCTTTTCCTTTTGTATTTTGAGAAATTCACTTTTAATATCCTCTTCAGTCCTGAGAGTAAATCGAGCTCAACACTAATCAATTAAATAGTCGACTGGTGTTTAATGAGTCAAAGGCTATGCTGAGTTCAAAAAGTATATCTTGGCTTCTACTACTATATCTGATGTTAGATATATGAAACGATAATATCAGGTAGAAAAGGACAAGAGGGGTAGGAGTTCAGCAGAGAAGACGTTCATTTGGAGTTGTGATAATCAGGAAAGTTTGAAACACGTTGCATTTAAACTGGGCATAAAGGACCCGTAGGATTTAGATAGGTGGTGAGGATACGGACAGGCGTTTGGACACTGAGAATGGCATGGAAAAGGCAATGAGTTGAGAGGGGACAATGTATGTTCAGGGAACAGAGACTACAGTGGTTTGTCTGAAGCAAAGAATGTGTAGAATAACAAAGGATGGTAATGCTGAAAAAGTAGATTGGCAAACTGTTGAAAGGCATTGGGAGCCATTGAGGGTTTTTGAGCAAGGGAGTGACATGATGAAACTGCTGGCAGCTGTGCCTTGGATGGATCAGAAGGGGACAAGCTCATTGGGATAAACAAAGATCATGGATGTGCTATTAGAAATTTTGGGATCCTCAACATTCCTGATCCAGGCAAACACAGATGTTTCTTTTTTTTAAATTTCTAGAATGGAGCTATCTGATAGAACTTATTGCAATGATGGAAATGTTCCATGCTGCCCAATATGGTAACCACTAGCCATATGGGCCTATTGAACTCTTGAAATGTGGCTATAAACTGAGGAACTCAATTTTAAGTTTTAATTAAGTTTGATTTAAATAGCCACATGTGATTAGTGACTACTGGATTGGGCAGCACAGCTCTAGAAGGAAGGACAGAGGCTATTTATTGATTGAAAACCAAACCACACAGTTGCCAAATTAGATCTTAACTCTGTTGGAATTGGTGGGGCCAAGTCTTTGATAAAACCCACAATCAGCATCAATTTACCTGATTTATCATTATGATCTGGTTTTCCTTGTGTCAAGACCTCAGCAAAAGTACCCATTTGTGCCAATCACTGGCTCTGCTCTACAGGCAAACTGAGTCACCCCAAAACCTGCCATTTCAGCTTGTCGCTGTGGCCACATACCCTCAACTGAATAGCTGTTAAATTACTTGTAAGCTGTTAAATGTCTATTGTTGCATGGAGAAGTCTTAGACCTGTTCTATGGTTCGGCCTGCATTCTAGCACATATGTTGAAATATGAAGTTGCTGGTTATCATTTGGATGCTAATTGAAGTTACTATTCCCCTTGCTTTTGGAGTGATGAGGAAAATGGTAGTTTAAGAATTTCCAGGCCTGGCTAGACACAATGGCTCATGCCTGTAATCCTAGCAATTTGGGAGGCCGAGGTGGGTGGATTGCTTGAGCCCAGGAGTTAGAGACCAGCCTGGGCAACATAGCAGACCCCAAATCTAAAAATAGTAATAATAATAATAATAAATTAATTAATTGAATTTAAAAAAAGAATCTCCAGGCCGGGCATGGTGACTCACTCCTATAATCCCAGCACTTTGGGAGTCCAAGGCACTTTGAGCCCAGGGGTTCGAGGTTACAGTGAGCTATGATCATGCTATTGTACTCCAGCCTGGGGGACAGAGTGAGACCCTATCTTAGAAGACAAAAAAAGAAAGAAAAAACCCAGCTTGAAGTTAGTGTAAACAACTAAAGAACAAAACTATGATCTTATCCCATGGGGCATTTTACTATCTGAATTCACACACAGTACTTGGTCCCTAAGTCTGTGTAACCATTGGCTGCCTTTGACTTAATGGCTCAGTCGGTTAAAGCCCAAAGCTGAGGCTCAAGTCATGGGTCCAATCTCATTAATGGCCAATTATTTTGCTCTGTTCTCATTCTCTATCCCTGACCCCACTTTCTGTGTTGCATATTTATGACCTTGGTCACGAGGGTGGCTTGACCAGAGAGGGCACAGAGGAAGGCAAATCCATCATCACAGCTACTAGCAAAACAAGCACAAGCCCTGTGAATGGAGGAAAATACGTGTTTTCTCCTATACAAAGCAAAGTGTTTAAAAAACAAAAAACAAGAATGAGGCACTCAAAGCTGGTGAATGGTGCTGTTTGGAAATATTGCACTTCAGACCACTGAATATACTGGTGACCATCACAAGCTGGAACATACAACAGGACAGTTAGTCTGGCTATGAGTCATTTAAAATCATGGGACACTAAACAGATGCCCTATATGCTAAAATGGATAATATTTTTCTCATGGTAAGTTGTCATGGCCAAACACTTGCTTATTATGTTCTGATGGTAACATAGTTTCAAATTTAAATGTAATGTAAGAATATTCCCTCTGCTCATTACCTATGTGAGTCATTCATAAACATTATAAGAACAAAAAAGATAATCACAAAATTTTAAATGGAAAAATAATGGAGTATTTTATTTATTGACAGAGATAATAAAACTTTTTATGATAATCCTGAATAGAATTTAATGAAATGTAAATCCAGATGCAAACAGCAAGAATCTGTTCTGGCAATTGGAGATGATTAGTGAAGCGGAGAATCCTGAATGGTGGATATTCATCTAAGTACTATTGGACCATGGGGTGGAGAAGGAGGGAGTCGAGGATGGTGAAGAGGTATTATTTACTATCAAACCAACCAACCAACCAACCAAATCTGTCTCTACCTGTCTCTCACACACACAACTGGATGTCTGACAGTGAGCAGGGCTCTTGACCTCTCTAGACCTCAGAGGCAAAATGAGAATTGTCCTCCAGCTAGAAAGCATCACAAAGTAAATGTTTTGCTTTAGATTTTCTTCCCCAAACACTCCATATTCCTTATGTAGGAAATAGAGCCATTACTATATTCCTATGATCTTATGTTAAATCTTTGGGTAAGAAATATCTCTTTATATACCAAATTTTCATCTTAATCTTTGCTACTTCTTCCTCCTACCCCAAATTAAAATAAAAATAAATTCTATTAAGTTGCAGGAGATAGTTATAGTGTAATGCTTAAGTGCTTGGGCTTTCAGCTAGATTTTTGGGTTCCACTTAAATTAGGCAAATCAGTGACTTGTTCAGTGCCTCAGTTCCTTTGTAAGAATAATAATGATACTTGCTTCACAGGATGGGTAGGAGGATGAAATAATACATTTAACACAGGGCCTGGCCATAGTCAATGCTGAGTAATTGTTATTTTTTATTTTTATTTTTTGAGACCGAGTCTTGTACTGTTGCCCTGGCTGGAATGCAGTGGTGTGATCTCCACTGACTGCAACCTCTTTCTCCCGGGTTCAAGCGATTCTGCTGCCTTAGTCTCCCAAGTAGCTGGGATTACAGGTGCCTGCCACCACGCCTGGCTTATTTTTTATATTTTTAGTAGAGATGGGGTTTCACTATGTTGACCAGGCTGGTCTTGAACTCCTGACCTCATTATCCGCGCGCCTCAGCCTCCCAAGGTGCTGGCATTACAGATGTGAGCCACCGCGCCGGGCGAGTAATTATTATTTTTAAACTATTTCCATTTCTCCATTTCCATTCTCCATTTCTCCATCTTCAATATATGTATATGTGTGTATACATATATATGATAAAGGTTATATACGTATATGTTATACTCATATAACCTCAGACACAGGGTTTCACAGCTAGAAGGAATTTCTAGATCAAGTACAAAACTCTTGTTACATCTGTGTCCTTTCTGTCAGATTCAGAGGGTTACAGTGATTTGGTTAGTGACAGAAATGATATTTAAACATGAGATTCCTGGCTTGGGGCTGGCTGCATCGTTTTTACTTTTCTTTCATTTACTTTTATCTTATTTAAATAATTTCCTATAGAACAATTTCCTTTAAATATGAAATGTTCCATAGGTTTTTGGTTCTCAGTAAATTATGATATTACAATAATGTGGCTTACTTTCCTGATTGCTGATCTCTTCATAAATTAGGACGTGAATTCACTTAAAGCAGTCTATTTGATCACGAAAACCCAGTGACTTCTAAGTAGGCAGTCAGAAGAGTCTGCTTTATGAAACAGACAAACACCTAACATTGGACCTTTAAAATGTTCAGATATCAACACCACGAAAATATTATCTGATATTAGAGCCCCTGAGCAAGGGCTCAAGCTCTATTTTATGCCCCATCCCTGACTCACAGTAAGATCTTGGGCAAGTCACCTGACCTTCTTATATTTCAGAGTGTCAAACTGTGAAAAGCATGTCCATAAAACTGTGCAAGCATGACCTCATTATAAACCCGATGGACTTGAGTGCTTTGATACATTAAAGAATTACCGAAAGAGAACTCTAGTTTGTAAAATATGAAGAATGAGGAAAATAAATTTTACTAAAGTAAAAGGATTCTGAAATGTACAGTTTTTAGCAAGTAAAGTCATAAAAAAGTTTCAAAATGTTATATTTGGGTGAAATAAGGTTAGCGACAGAGGAAAAATATTATTTTAGAGAATGCTTCGCTTTTGAAACCATAGATTGTAGCAACTTAACCAAAATAATTACAAGGAATGAAAGACTCAGAAATGAGTAGATCCTTAATAATTAAACACATTTCTAGGCCATTATTTTCCCCTACTTATACAATGCATACCATGTTTTAAAATGTATTTCACTGGCCAGGCGCAGTGGCTCACACCTATAATTTGGGAGGCCAAGGCACGTGGATCACTTGAAGTCAGGAGTTTGAGACCAGCCTGGCCAACATGGCGAAACC
Source organism: Macaca mulatta (assembly GCF_049350105.2). Lineage (NCBI taxonomy): Eukaryota > Metazoa > Chordata > Mammalia > Primates > Cercopithecidae > Macaca > Macaca mulatta. The sequence goes on from NC_133412.1 coordinate 163,638,932, forward strand.
CCCGTTTCTACTAAAATTACAAAAATTAGCCAGGTGTGATGGCAGGTGCCTTTACCTGTAATCCCAGCTACTCAGGAGGCTGACGCAGGCGAATCGCTTGAATCCGCGAGGGGAATGTTGCAGTGAGCCGAGATTGAGCCACTGCACTCCAGCCTGGGCAACAGAGGGAGGCTCTGTCTTATAAAAACAGAAAAATGTATTTCACTCACTACTATATGAAAAGCCCTGGAGAAAGAATACCAATACCCTTAGGAAAGAAGCAGTTTTATTATTATTATTATTATTATTATTATTATTAGATGGAATCTCGCTCTGTCGCCAGGGTGGAGTGCAATAGCGCCGTCTTGGCTCACTGCCATCTCCGACGCCCTGGTTCAAGGGATTCTCCTGCCTCAGCCTACTGAAAGTAGCTGAGATTACAGGCACACGCCACCATGCCAGGCTAATTTTTGTATTTTTAGTAGAGACGGGGTTTCACTATGTTGGCCAGGATGGTCTCGATATCCTGACCTCGTGATCCACCTCCCAAAGTGCTGGGATTACAGGTGTAAGCCACTGCGCCCGGCCAAGAAGCAGTTTTAATAATGAGTTTGGCCATTTAGGCTTGTAACTAACTGGATTATTGAATATTCTTTAAAATTACTTTGTATTAGTCCCTTTTCTTCTATTTCCTTATTTCCAACTCTCCAAGTTTCCCCCTATGAACCCTGGAGTAGTAGTATTATTTTTGCAGCGATTGGGTTTAGGTTGGTGAAGTGAATAGTGTCTTTCTAATCTGCAGAGGGAAGGCAGCACCATCCCCTGGCTTGCTGCTGCAGCCTCTCTTTAAACAGCAGGTTCACTCTTTCTGCGGCATTCCAGAAGGAACACCAGTAGGAACAGCTCCACACATGCTGACATCTTGTCTGAGGTTATCCCAAGAAGTCCTGTGGCATTTGCAATGTGCCTGTATATTTTCCCTTTAAAAAAAAAAATCTTCCTGCAGACTTTGTTGAAACCACAAACAAACATAACCAAGCAAAGCCCTTTCTAGCAGAGCATGTTAATCACACACTGCTATATTCTGTGAAACAGTAAGCAAATGATAACCTCCAACTGTTGCCCGGGCCCTGTAAACAAAAGATCAAATTCTGTGTTCTGCCTTGGCAAGAAAAGAAACTGCAGCATTTTGTCAAGATTTTTACAAGTCCTGGGCTTCACATTACTGGCTGAAATTGTTCTTTCTCTACTTTACAGAAAAATGGAAAACACTAGTAAACTTAAAGATTTAAATGTTATTTTAAAAGGAATATAATAAAAAATGGAAAACACTAGTACATTTAAATATTTAAATAGTATTTTAAAAGGAATGTAATCAAAACTGTAGTTTAAAATACAATCAGGCTCCATAATAGAGGCAATTGGCTGTGTGTTCCACCTGTAATGCAGGGGATTTGAAGCATCTATTTTTTCCCTTGTTTCTATGGATTTATGAATAAAGACTCTGACCCCCCTCAGGATTAGGAAAATTACGAAAAATTTAAAGCCTGGGTTTTAAGGTCTGTAGAAGCTGCACAGGTACACTAATTTCAGTAAGACGGGCGCCAGAATGAATAGTTTTCTCCACAGGAAAAAGATAACAAAATAGTAGGGGAGAAATATTCAGGCATCCTAAAAAATATTCAGTGGAAACGTGAAAACATTAAAGACTGATTAAACATCGCAGCATGACACAGATTTAGCAATCGAGCATATATAATTTGGCTCAGATATTGCTCCAAAATCCGAAGAGCAAACACAGGACCAATTTCTTCCAGGACAACGACCTCGTCCTCTGCAGACCCCTCTCCTCGGCAGCTGAAGGTGTGGCCAATCTGCCTCCACCTCCCCGCAAACCTCCCAGTCTCAGGACATTCTACAGCACCCCACACTGGAAGTGGCCGCTGCAGACCCAAGGACAAGCGGCACGCGGGAACCGGCAGCCCCAGTGGAGCGGTTAGAGACGTTGAGGTGGGAGGGTCACCTAGGTGGGGTGAAGCTGGGGTGGTTAGCGGGGCGAACGGCTTTCGAAGCTCTGGGCCGCCCCCAGTTTGGACTAAGCAGGCGCTCATGCCTTCGCCCCCGCCCAGGATGGGCGTCTCCTGAGGACTCCCCGCCACATCTGACCCGACACCGCACGCCCAGCCTGGAACGCTTTCAAACCCCGACCCAGCGCAGGGCCGCCGCGACTGGCGCGCGGGGGGCGGCGGGAGGCCTAGCGAACCGGGGGGCGGGACCAGGCGGGCAAGGCCCGGCTGCCGCAGCGCCACTCTGCGCGCGGCGTCTCCGCCGCGGCGGAGGGATACGGCGCGCCATATATATACCACGGGGCTCAGGCTCGCGCTCCGGCAGTGGTGCTGGAAGTCTTGTGGACGCCGTGCCGTTACTCGTAGTCAGGCGGCGGCGCAGGCGGCGGCGGCGGCGGCACAGCGCACAGCGCGCCTTAGCAGCAGCAGCAGCGGCAGCAGCAGCACCATCGGAGGCACCCCCGCCGTCACAGCCCCCGTGCTGGTGCAGCCACCCTCGCTCCCTCTGCTCTTCCTCCCTTCGCTCGCACCATGGTAGGTCGGGAGTGGCAAATGCCGGCGTAGCGGCTGCCCGAGATTTCTTCCCAGATTTCTAGTTGTTTTGTGTTTTGTTTGTTTTTGGTTCGTGGAGGTTTTTCTTTTCTGAGTGTTACGCAGTAGCTGCGCTTAAAGGAGGATGTATTTTGGATTTGCATCTCGGCGACCTCTGCCAGGGGGCTTCATTTATTGGTTCCCCTTGGAGCTGGACTTGGCCGTAGGCCGTCCAAGGGCAGGGGCTCCGGCCGCAACTGCAGCGGGGCTTTCTGCATCTAGTCCCCCCGCCCCCCGCCCAGCCCCGCACCCACTGCATCCACCAGCGCCGCACCCGGGCTGCCTGCAGCGCAGCGTTTCGGCCTGGGAGCCGGGCGGGGCCGGGCACTAGACCCCCCCGCCCGCCTGTGCCCACCCCGCTCGCCCCTCCCCACCCCGCTTCTCCGCCGGCGTGAAGGTGGCAGGTTGGGCAGGCAGTGGAGAATGAATGGGCTGGAGCGGGCCGGTGGCGCACATTGTTCCGGCCGGGTGTTAAGGGGCGCAGTGAGCCCCTGCCACCTCCCCACCTTGGCCGGTCCTGCTGGGCACCCTCCCTCGGTCGCTCTCCCCTCCTTCTTCCCGGGGGGCGCGGCGCGGGCGTGGGCTGGGAAGGAAGGAGCCGGGGAAGGGTGGGGTTGGGGGCAGGAAGGCGAGGGGTTGGGGGCGGAGAGGGCGGAAGCGGCGGCCCGGCCGCCCTGCGCCCGGGCGGGGCTCTGCGGTGTAGCCGTGGCTTGTTCCTGCCGCTTTCGCACCTCTACGGCCCCCCACCCAGTGCAGCAGTGCGGGCGGGCGTGAGCCTCGGTGCACCAGGAGGCCCTTCCCGCGGGAGGCGCTCGGCTCGCGCTAATTGGGGCGGGGGGGGGGGGGGGCGGGGGAGGAGGGAGCTGGCGCGCGGCTTGGTTTCCATTAGAGACGCAAAGTTTCTGCTCCGGGAGGAGGCGGCGGCGCGGCGGGCTGGTAGCCTACGGGAGCAGAAGCGGGTGGGAGGTGCGGGGTCGGCCTTGGCCAGGGCCCTGGAGCGCGGGGACCGGGGGTGGTGACCCTCCTGGCCGAGGAGGGGTGGCGTCCCGACGCCCGCTCAGGGGCCGCCTTGTCCCCCGCCTGCTCCCGGGCACGCGTCCTGCCCGGCCCCTCGCTCCGCGTTCCTCCTGCCCCGCGCCACTTCCATTCCGCAGAGAGATGCCCGCCACGTTTCCGCTTTCTCTGCAGCCTCTAGATTGCCAGATGCGACTGTGCGCCTTGCTGGGTGTGTTTTCCACAGCCCCTTCCTCCCTCGGCGGGCAGGGCTGACATCACCGACTGCGTTTCTGGTTTGGCGGGTGGGGAGATGGTTCCCCGCAGGGTTCTGGTACACCTTTGTCCCTAAGGCTAGCGCCCTTTGGGGGAGGAGGATTTAGTTTTCGAGAAAGTTGGGTGCCCCTGGTAACCCCTCTAACGAGAGTTTTGTAGCGAGGTGGGACTGTTCTCCCCATAAGGTGACAGTTTCTCTTGCGAGGTGTGGCGGCGCTTCCTGTTGTACAAGACAGATGTTGCCCTGGCGTTACGTAAATCATCGTGTCTCCCTCATTTAATTTTAAGAAAGCCAATTTTTAGTGATTGGGGTAGAAAGAAAGATCCATTTATAATCTGTAAAAATAAGTTTTCACCCAATATCAATATATTGGAACGCCATTCTTGCTGTTAAAGTTTTCACTTAAGAGAATAAACTTCATTAGCTTTCTATTAGGACTTATTTTGTAATTGGCTTCTTAGGCATCCTTTAAAAGAGAAATACACATTAGCTCTCCTTGAGGTCTCGAATTCCCTCGGCTGGAGGCACGGGTTCAGTGTGGTGGAGACCAAATAATGCAACTGAGAATTACCTTCGTGGCCATTACTGCCTCGATTGAAGTGTGTTTATTAAGCACAGTTCTTATGTCATTCTTAAGGTAGGTAAGGTAGGTAGGGTTAATACTCTCCAGCAAATTTAGTAGACCCTCTTTGCCAGAAAAGAGAGGAGTATATGTAGTCTGATAATTATTGTGTAGTTTTCTGTGTACTTAATTTTTGTAGTTTTGTAACACTTCATTTATAAGATGGTACCATTTTTTCCTGGCTTCTGAATAATAGGATAATTTGACCCAGGGCATTAACCATTGTAAATGGTAAGCTTTTAACAAATAACTGCCTAATTTAAAGGATTGGAAAGCATTTGTTACATGGAAATGAAGTTGGTGGGGTACCCAGTTGCTGTATCTTTATTTTTTCCACTTAATTATTTCTCATAAAATGGATGTAAAAGCCTGTTAATCCAACCCAATGCCATTATGTAACGACAGTTTGGAGATTTCGAGGGCCTGGAGCAGTGCGCAAGGTGCGCGGAAAGCCTGCCCTGATCCTGGCTGTGGTGGCAGTGGCAGTGGGCTGGGTCCCTTGTTGAGTGGAACAGGGGACTGCGGTGTCCATGGTGCAGTAGGTGGCGCGCTTCTGTCTTACAGCCTGCTGCCACTGCAGCTGGTGCCATGGGGCTTTCTGCCGCTAGAGGTGCCATTTTTCACATGATGAACTTAGCCTAGTTAGATCGCAGAGCAAGCTGTAAGCCATGGGCCCAGAAAACTTGAAGTGAGCAGAGGTTGTCACTTCTTGTAATCGTTTGTTAAAATAGCATAAAGTTTCCTTTATCCTAATTACTTTCATTAAATGACAGTGCTACAGGTTTCAAAATTTTTTGAAGATCGATTTTTGAAAGATCACAATATTAAAAGTATAATTGGAAAACCTATGTTGAAATCAACCAAACATGTTGTGGACTGAATGATAACCTTTTCTTTCTTCATGTAGGCTGATCAGCTGACCGAGGAACAGATTGCTGGTAAGTTGACAACTCCAAGGAGTCCCCAGAAGGCCAGAACTAGGCATTGACTCAGTTTTGGTGACTCCTCTGTTCCTCCCCGCTACAGTCTGGGCAGTTTTCTAAGAATTTATTTAAAGAAGAACAGTAAGCAGAAACATTGAGGTCAGGTGTTATTCTTGCTAGTACTTTATAGATGAGGTGAAAGGAAGTAAAATCAGGATGCCCACTTGTTAAATTCTGGAGAATTTGACCATGTTTCACAGTGTGCAGAGTTTGCCTATGATTAAATTGTACTGAGCCTGCTACTCAACAATTTAGTTTACAGTTCTTATGCCATGGGTCTTTCAGTAATCTGCCCTGAAAGCTTGTGCTTGCTATCCTAAAATAAATGGAAATGGGTGAAAATGAGTGTTAGGACCACTGTAATAATTGGGAAGAAAGTTACATTAGTTAAACTCTGTTGCCTAGGCTGGACTCTTAACTCCTGGGCTCAAGCAGTCCTCCTGCCTCAGCCTCCCGAGTAGCTGGGATTACAGGCATGTGCCACCATGCTTGGCAGATTTTAGCTTTTTAAAGTCCTGGAGGACTCGTTTTGAGACTGTTTCTCTTTAGGAAACCAGGAATGCTTCTGAAATATCCTAAAAGTCATGTGGAGAAAAACAGACTGTTAACCTGGGAATGTACATTTCTAGTAACCATTTCATGTTGTTATGAAACAGGGGATTCTTACGGCTTTAGAAATGTAACAGGAAGGGACTTGAAGGGGGCACATGGACCAGTCTTGTCAGATGGGATTTAGTCCCTTGAACCCAGGAGGCAGAGGTTGTAGTGAGCTGAGATTGCACCACTGCACTCCAGCCTGGGTGGCAGAGTGAGGCTCCATTATTTTTAAAAAAAAAAAAAACAAAACTGGATTTAGGACTAATTTAAGCATGTTTCAGCTTAGCCGCCTTGAAACCTGTGGGAATATTGTGGTGTATGGCACCGTTTACTGGGAGCAGTGTTTGCTTTATAGGCTGCTGTATGAAGGTCAGTCCAACAGGACTATTGTGGTCTTTATTTCGTTAGATAAAGACCAGACTTCTGATACCTTGCACAACTTGAATGGCTTGCTTTGGCAAGCCCCCGGCAAGTGTATATTGTGACTGGGTTGGATAAAGACATTCATTCTAACGGGTCAACTTTTGTTTTCAGAATTCAAGGAAGCTTTCTCCCTATTCGATAAGGATGGCGATGGCACCATCACAACAAAGGAACTTGGAACTGTCATGAGGTCACTGGGTCAGAACCCAACAGAAGCTGAATTGCAGGATATGATCAACGAAGTGGATGCTGATGGTAAGAGCTTTAGAACCATGAATGAGGGCCACTGTTGTGTAATTCAAGTTCAGAAATGTTACAGAATTGTCTTTCAGGTCCCCAGAGCAAAGCAAATGTGCAAAGATCCTTTCTGTGGTTGCCTTAGGGCCATTGACAATGACAATAAAAGATGATGGGCCTTGTGTCCGTCCTGCTTAGCTTCTACAACGTTTTCTGCAGGGATCACTGTATTGTTTTTTTTCTGCTTGGCGTGACCTAGAGCTCAGATTTTTTTTTTTCTTTTTGAGATGGAGTCTTGCCCTGTCGCCCAGGCTGGAGTGCACTGGCGCAATCTCGGCTCACTGCAACCTCTGCCTCCCGGGTTCAAGCAATTCTCCGCCTCAGCCTTCTGAGTAGCTGGAATTACAGGCGTGTGTCACCGCCCCCAGTTAGTGTTTTGTATCTTTAGTAGAGATGGGATTTCACCATGTTGGCAAGGCTGGTCTCAAACTCCTGACCTCGTTGTCCGCCCGCCTCAGCCTCCCAAAGTGCTGGGATTACAGGCATGAACCACCACTCCTGGCTGAGCTCAAAGCTTTTATCAACTGGCCCATGAGTCTGCACTGAGTCTTGATGGGGAGGTGAAATTAAATAGCCACAGAACGTGCTTTTTAACAAACTTACTGTGTCTAAAGAGGAGGAGGAGCCACCAGATGAAGTGGGTGACAAGCTCTCTTAGAAGTTACCATGAAAGTGAGTACAGTGTGAGCTTGTAGATGTGTTTGCTGCGGAGGAGCATGTGAGGTTTGGAGGCGGATGTGTGGTGACTCTAGGGGATAGTTTTGCAGAACCTAATGGAAAGGGAAGCTGTAAGGTCCAGGGTCAGAGGGAACCAGCAGTAACCCTGATAGCGGTTTGTCATCTGTTCCTCTCAACTTTACAGCAGTGGACAACAGACCTTTGATTGCTGATTTCCACTTCCCCACCCCTAAAAGAAACACGTATTTTGGTAAATCATATATATATTGTAATGTGTACTATATAACATTATAGAACGTGATTTTTAAAAGATGAGTTGCGGGGAGAGAAGGTCAAAAGAAAAAATAAAAGATGAGTTAAGAATAAACTATTCGGATCTAGATTTTACTTTCTAGATGATTGACTCAAAGGCGGTGTAGTAAAATCGCTTGTCTGGTCACAAACATTTGGAAGCAGAGCTTTTGATTAGGTTATTTGACAAAGCTTTCAGCACATTAGAGCGGTTTTCACTAATAGTGTTTTGAAAAGAAAAAGTTTTCCATGGTTCTCTCTAGTTTGACTGCTAAGATGATCAGCTATCTGGGAACATGGAGTAACTTCCTCTTGTTTGTGGGAGCCCTGGGAATCTGTGCTTGGGGAGGGGAGAAGTCTGTTAGGCTCTTGGATTGTGTGGAAGAAGGAGAAGTTGTGCCAGGCTGCAGAATCCTGTGTTTGCAATGAGAAAATAGGATGGTACCTGACCTTCTCTGCATGGCTGTGAGACAGCTTAAAATAATTTCTCTTGTCTTTGATGAATATGAACAATATCTTACAATTTTTGAGGCTAAAAAGTCTTGAAGGGATCCCTGAGGTATTTTCTTTTAAAGTAAAGGTACTGGTGAAAATGAGTAACTTAACCTAGGGTTTTTCTTCCTAATTTTATTTCCATTTAGTTCAATTACACTGTTAGTCTGGAGTGCTTGTCTTTAGGGGTATTTATCTCTTAGTTTTAAAGAGTTGTTTGGAGTACTGGCCCTAGAACAGATTCTTCTGAGAGTTCCGTAAGTGTTACTGGTCTGAGCTGTGAGAATGCTGCTGAGCTTTTCCCTTAATGGGAAATAAAGATACTGAGTTGGAAGAAAACAGGTGGCCAACCTTCATAGTGTGGCCAAGAAATGATCCTGGAGAAGACTTGGTAAGACTTTATGGCCCATGCATGGCATAGCAAAATCAATGTTCCTCACTCATAATCTTTTCTCCCCTGAAACACTTTATACTCTTAACCTGCAGCTCAGTTCTAGGCCTTTTTTGCGTTACTGCCGTCACTAGCCAAGACAGAGTTAGACCTGAGTGATTTCCCTGACTCAGGGATGGCAGTTGGGGGCGCTTCTTCCCTCAGAGTGGAAAGATTCAGCCTGCAGAGTGGTGTGTGCTGTTCTTTTTCTTGAACTGTACAGCCCTTCATGACCCTTCCATGGGCTAGAATCCAGATGTGCAGTTTCCTTTGTATGATTAAATACTATCCTGGGCACTGATGATGAGTTTGAAATTATATGAAATTGCCCCGTGAAGTGTTTGAACATTTTAGACCTGCAAATGTTTGAACCTAGTAAGATAGTTTGCCCCTTTGTCCTAGTGTGTGTTTACCATTCTGTACAGTGGTTCTGAAATGATTACTGCAGAGCAACATTCATGGAGTGCTTACTTTACATGAGCTTTTGTTTTTTAATTTGAGGTAATGGCACCATTGACTTCCCTGAATTTTTGACTATGATGGCTAGAAAAATGAAAGATACAGATAGTGAAGAAGAAATCCGTGAGGCATTCCGAGTCTTTGACAAGGTAATCCAGCGTCTACGTAGCAGATGGTACTTAAGTATGGCTGCTTCTGCTGTCACTTCTAAAAGCTATAATAATGTTATAGGCAGAAGACTTAAATCTAACTGCCTGAGCCTTTGATCTCACTTTCAAAAGTCCTCTTTATGGTAACTGTATCAGGTGAAGGTAGGCGTAATAAATAGGAATTTTGGACCACGTTTCTTGACTGTTACTTTGAATCATTGTGAGCTTTTGAAAATCCTGTTTTCTGCATTAGCTGTTTGCATGTATTTAGAAGGTTAGAGGTGGGAACTAGAGATCGGAGAATTGTTGATGGGAGCAGAGTTAGCAGTAACTTGAGAGGGCGTAGCTAAGTCAAAGACCTACTTCCTCACACCACAGCATTAGCAATAACAATTGCTGAATGTTCACAGGATGGCAATGGTTACATCAGTGCAGCAGAACTACGTCACGTCATGACAAACTTAGGAGAAAAACTAACAGATGAAGAAGTAGATGAAATGATCAGAGAAGCAGATATTGATGGAGACGGACAAGTCAACTATGAAGGTAAAATGAAATTATTTGAGCTCAGGGTTTCATAGTCTTACCTTTAGGATCTGTAAGCAAGCCAGCTGCTTCACTAGGCAGCGTTTGACTTTATTTTATGTACAGTAAAGATGTTGTGTTCATTAAAGCTGCTTTCAAAGACAACCAAAAGTTACTATTATATTTGTCTTTTCAGAATTCGTACAGATGATGACTGCAAAATGAAGACCTACTTTCAACTCCTTTTTCCCCCCTCTAGAAGAATCAAATTGAATCTTTTACTTACCTCTTGCAAAAAAAAGAAAAAAGAAAAAAGTTCATTTATTCATTCTGTTTCTATATAGCAAAACTGAATGTCAAAAGTACCTTCTGTCCACACACACAAAATCTGCATGTATTGGTTGGTGGTCCTGTCCCCTAAAGATCAAGCTACACATCAGTTTTACAATATAAATACTTGTACTACCTTAATGATAAGGACTCCTTAAAGTTCCATTTGCTAATGATACACTGTTTGGGCTGGCCAGTTTTTCATGCATGCAGCTTGACGATTGAGCACAGTCAGGCCTTTGTATTAAAAATGAAAAATGAAAAAAATTCAAAACCTATTCAAATGGGTTCTAGTTCAATTTGTTTAGTATAAATTGTCATAGCTGGTTTACTGAAAACAAACACATTTAAAATTGGTTTACCTCAGGATGACGTGCAGAAAAATGGGTGAAGGATAAACCGTTGAGACATGGCCCCACTGGTAGGATGGTCCTCTTGTACTTCGTGTGCTCCGACCCGTGGTGACGACACACCCTGGTGGCATGCCTGTGTTTGTTGGTTTAGCGTTGTCTGCATTGTTCTAGGGTGAAACAGGTGTCAGGCTGTCACTGTTCACACACATTTTTAATAAGAAACCTTTACCAAGGGAGCATCTTTGGACTCTCTCTTTTTAAAACCTTCTGAACGATGACTTGGAGCCGGCAGAGTAGGCTGTGGCTGTGGACCTCAGCACAACCATCAACATTGCTGTTCAAAGAAATTACAATTTACGTCCATTCCAAGTTGTAAATGCTAGTCTTTTTTTTTTTTTTTTTCCAATAAAAAGACCATTAACTTAAAGTGGTGTTAAATGCTTTGTAAAGCTGAGATCTAAATGGGGACAAGGCAGGTGGAGGGGAGGCCAGTGTACATTTAAATGCCCACAGCCCAGCATTGGGTTTCCCTCCCAAGGCCCCAGCACCAACCTCTGAGCCCAAGACCTTGCCTAAAAACAAGCAGATACCGATTGCTTCATCCTATTTATGGACATGTAGGTCTAGTTGCATTTTCACTGGGGGGAGGGGGGAAGGTGAATTACGGTAACTTTTAATGATCTATTCAGGCAGTAGAGCTCTTAAGGAAAAAAAAAAAAATCCACTTTCTCTCAAGCATGTATTTAGGGGTTGTTCTCAATTGTGCTGCTGATTACCTGTCTTATGTAACTACTTGAGACCATCTGCAAGAGACATGATTTAGTGTGTCTGTAATTCAATCTTCGCTGTGTGTGGTAGAAGCAGTAGTCACTTTTCTAAGCCAGTCTCTTCATGCCTAAAAGACACTACCAGTCACCTTTGATTCGTGACTTTTCATTTATGATTATACTTAACCTTAGCCTCCTTTTACTTTTTTTTTTTCCCCCTAAGTTGACTTGACTTTGCTTCTTTCCCCCCCAAGTAGAACTAATGCTAGCTTCCAGCTTGAAAGTGAAACTCCAGTGTGGAGTGAATTTTGTGTCTAATTATAAACCTGTAACCAAAACTCAGACATCTGGTTCTGGTCTTTGCATTGAGATTGGTCCCTGTAAAAGCCCCTTAAAAGCATATTGCATTTAGTACAGAGCTCTTTTTTGAAATGAAGGCTGGAGGTGTGCATTTTTCACGGTGTTAGCTGGTTGTATCTTATTAGCAAGGAGATTGGGGTTTTGAGTGTTTGCGTGGGTGGTTTCAATTTGCCAGGGAACAGTGGCAGGCTGCTAGCAAGGCAGTGAGAAGCTCTTGGCAGCCAAATGGGTGCATTCAGGGCTGATTTATAGAGACCCTTGGCTTCTCCTTCTCCTACTCCCTGTCTTTCTGGCATTTTGTAGCTTGTTAGATTTTCTGCCAGAGGGGTGGGTCAGAGCAGTGGAGAGGAGACATCGCCCATGTGCTTCTGCTACTGGTCCTTGGGCTGTGTGGTTGGTAGAAGAGAGGTTGACACTATGAGCTAAGGGTTGGCTTTTATCATTCCCTGAATCTGAAAGGAATGCCTAAGGGTTTCTCTTCTGGTGAGATAGGGTTCCTGGTTTGAGTAAGTTAATGTCCTGGATATTTCTTGTGGCAGGGGGTGGTCAAAGAGCCTGATTGGCTGACCCAGTCTCACGCCTGTGGTCGATGACCTCAGTAGTTTCAGAGGGGGGTCATTTGACTTTTTTTTTTTTTTTTTGAAATGTAGCCTTCTAACCCTCAAGTCTTTTTAGAAGCTGGGTGGACTGTTAGTGGTCTTGCAGCCTATCCTAAAAGACTACCTTTGAAACAGGATTCTTGTATGGCCAGGATCCTGTCTGGGAACCAGAAACCCTACACCCTCCCCCTCCAGGGAATGCTGAGTTCCTGTTGTGAGCAGAGGTGAGGCAGAATCCACTGTAGCCTTCCCCCCTCCCATTTGCGGGGATGGCCAACCCAGGCGTTGGGTGTTAGTCTGCATGAGTTTGCGAGAGGAGATAGCTGGGTGTCGTGGCAGTGCCCTTGAAGTTGGTTAGCACCTTCCTGTAAACTCTTGCCCCTACTTCTAACTACTCTATAAATATATACATATATTTATATATAAAGTGATTAGTTGAACTGGCATCCTGCTTTAGCCTGAGACTTGCCATAAGAAACTGCTGAGTACTTGGCAAACAAACCCTTTCATAGTTTTGTTCTCCATCTGTTTGGGGTAGGTGTTGAGCGAGGCAAATGGATCTCGATACTTCAGATGGGCTTTTGATGCACTGTTGCCAAGGAAGGCTTTTTCTGATTTTTTGACAAATGAATTTTTGCACACTTTCATTGGTGTCTTTCGGCAACTTAAACACACATTGAAAATGAGCTATTGTACATATTTTTATATTCTCTTTATAAATGCATGTCTGATTGTACTTGTAACAATATTGTAATGAACGGCTGTGCAGTAGGCCCAGCGCTGCTGTGTCTCGTCAGAGGAATAGCTTACCACGAACCCCTCAGCATACTGGGAACCTCTTCCTGAACAAAGAATGTAAATTTGGTCAAGTCTACTCTTCCGTTCATTCAATTATTTTAAGCATTTGAATTATTTATTGTATATCCTAAATATATTTATCCTTTGGCAGTGACTAGATTTCCACTAATGTGTCTTAATCTATTCCTCCAGCTGGCAGTTACTGTTTTTTTAATCCCTTGAAGTTGTCCTGTAGGAGACAGAAATTCTTTGCTGTCTGTATCCCTTGGAGTAAGAAGGTAGTGGCATGGGTGGAGTGTGTGTTCTTTCTCCAAATCTATTATGATGTTCATTAAACACTTCTGTAGCAAAGATGGTGGTAGTTCTTTTGTTACTGAAGTTGCCCTTCACCATGGCTATTTGAAAAGGAGATGTACTTGGACATTTCTGTAAATCTTGAGATAAACTGTTTGGAGATTTAACCACCTCTCTGATGGGGGACCAACTCTATGGAAATTGTAAATAAGTTTTATTTATAAACCTGGCACTGTATTCAATAAACATTTCTGCAGCCTTTCATCTCTAACTGCGAACTGTGTAGGTTTCTAGCTTGCATAGCTTTCAATCCCTGTTGCTCTCAAGGTAGACCTGTCCTCAGATGTAACTTCACCGGGCCTCTAGTACGGTGAGAGTGAGGGGCCAGAAATACCATAGACATCCCACAACAGCCTTACCCTAGTTTTAAATAGTTTGAGTGTTAATAGCTGACATTTTTAACATAGTCTCTTAGCCTATTATTTTGTCCATGCTTGCTTTTTATGCAGAAAATTTACACCATAAAGATTAGTTTCCTGTTAACCCCAATCCAAGTCTCTTTAGGACTTGTACAAAGAAATACATTTTTTTTCCAGTAAGATGGGAATTTTAGATGACAAGCACATACCTTGGTTCATGTCAAGAGCGGGACAGCTGAGGAAAGTGGGGTGGGATGCAACTCCAATTTAGGATGTTGGCATCGAAGCCTTCCCCTTAGTCAACACCGGCCCAGACCCTGGTTCTCAGATGTGGCAGGGGAGGCTACCTTGTGTGTTTCCCACTCTGCCCAGAAGGAGTGAGAGGGCTGAAAAATGGGGCAGGGTAAGTCCCTGCTTTGGACGGAAGGCTTGAGACACATCTCCAGGAAGCATTTAAACAGCCCTTCCTGCACACAGGAGCTGGGACTATAAGGATATGGACATCACCGTGGAGACGGCCCTCTGCTCTGAGGCTTCAGACCCAGCTTCTGGTTTTGGTTTTGTCCCTCCAGCCTCAGGCAGGTTCTTTACCTTTCCCAGGCCTCGGTATCCTCGTTGGTAAGATCCTATTGGACTTGGCACCTTCTGCCTGTGACTTTCTAGGATTATGACCGACCTGGTTTGGCATCACTTTGTGTTTAGATAGATGAAATTGCAGCCTAAAGGATGGGAGGTAAAATTGCGTAGGAGTGCAGTGTCCTTTGAGATGACAAATGGGATTTAAAAATTCTCAGCAGCTTCGTGTTGGGGGTGGAGTGGAGGTTAACCTTGCTATTAAGACGTGATGATGTAATATTGGAACCTGGGTCAGAGAAACTGATTGTTAAGTGACTTCCATTCTCCCAGGACGGAAATAGGAGGCTACCACTGGGCCTGTAAGGGATTCAGTCCAAGTGTCGTCATCTGGTTTTTCAGCAGCTCCGGTTTAGAAAAACACACATTTCCGATTCCAGCTGAACTTTCCCGGGCACTGGGGGGCTGGAGCACCCAATGACTCAGGATGCCTTAGAAGGAAATAAAACATAAAGCTTTTTATAGCTTGGTGCTTCTCTCCCACTGCCCTCAACTCTCTGCCAAGGAGTGGGAGGAGTTAGCTCATGGCCCAGAACAGTTAAAGCCCCTGAACTCCAAATCAAGTGGCAGTTTTCCTTACGAGAATTATGTTCTTTGTGTTAGCAGCCTTAGGAATGAGCGTGAATTGACACATTCAGATTGTGGGGTTTTTTTCTTTTTTGAGATGGGGTCTCATTCTCACTCAGGCTGGAGTGCAGTGGCACAATCACAGCTCACTGCAGTCTCAACCTCCCAGGTTCAAATGATCCTCCCACATCAGCCTCCCCAGTAGCTGGGACTACAGAGATGTGCTGCCGTGCTCAAGCTAATTTTTAAAATTTTTTATGCAGATGCGGTCTCACTCTGTTGCTTAGGCTGGTCTCAAACTCCTGGGCTTAACAAATCCTCCCACCTTGGCCTCCCAAAGTGTTGGGATTACAAGTGTGAGCCACTGTGCCTTGGCTCAGATAATTTTTTTTTTTTTTTCTTTTTTTGAGATAGAGTCTTGCTCTGTCACCCAGACTGGAGTGCAGTGGTGTGATCTTGGCTCACTACAACCTTCGCCTCCTGGGTTCAAGCAATTCTCCTGCCTCAGCCTCCCGAGTAGCTGGGACTACAGGCGTGCACCACCACGTCTGTCTAATTTTTGTATTTTTAGTAGAGATGGGGTTTCACTATGTTGGCCAGGCTGGTTTTGAACTCCTGACCTCAGGTCATCCACCCGCCTTGGCCTCCCAAAGTGCCGGGATTATAGGCATGAGTCACTGTGCCCAGCCCCAGATAGTCTTTTAAATGTCGTATCTTAACGTTTTATTTTCACTTTTACGAAGGCTAAAAGGAAAATCCAGTTTCCTCTAGCAACATAATTATTTGAACATTTCGTTACAACATAATCTTTAGATCCTGGCTGTATGTCAGCATGTTTGCTTTTAAACTAATTTTTCATTTTGAGTCTTTGTATACCCTTCAAGTTGTGATTTTTTTTTTAAGTTACTGCATTTTTTAGCAAAAGATAGATTTTTTCCCACATAGACATATCAGAATCAAGATTTGAGATGGTTTTAAAAATGGAAAATAAGTAAAAAAGTAATTATAAAATCATATGTTGGTTAAAAGGAACAGGTCATATAGGTAAAACTTTCTCTGAGTGCGAGTTTCCATATCTGGTAATCCTCAAACTTGGAATACTTCTAACACTGGACATCTAATCCTGTTTCCACAAGGCAGAACTTAGTCTTTCTCCCTTTCAATGACAAGAAGTTAATTAATAGTCCATTCCCATTTTTACAAAAGCATTTTTCTGAATTTAATAGAAATGCTGTTGATTATTTAAAATTTGTGATATCAAATGACCCAGTACCCTATAAACTATAGTTGAGACTTTGTTATTTCCTTTTGGAATTTTTTCTCACCATATAGATGCAAAGATAAGAGTTTGCAACATGGGGTCCCACTGTATGTGGAAGTTTTTTTTTTTTTTTTTTTTGAGACAGAGTCTTGCTCTGTTGCCCAGGCTAGAGTGCGGTGGCGCGATCTCGGCTCACTGCAAGCTCTGCCTCCCGAGTTCACGCCATTCTCCTGCGTCAGCCTCCAGAGTAGCTGGGACTACAGGCGCCGGCCACCTCGCCCGGCTAATTTTTTTGTGTGTGTTTTTAGTACAGACAGGGTTTCACCATGTTAGGCAGGATGGTCTCAATCTCCATCCTGACCTCATGATCTGCCCACCTCGGCCTCCGAAAGTGCTGGGATTACAGGCGTGAGCCACCGTGCCTGGCTTTTTTTTTTTTTTTTTTTTAGTAAGCATAATATTCTTTAGTATGCACAATTGTATGTTGTATGTATTACAAATATATTACAATCTTCTTACTCCTTATACCTTTTTCTTCTCATGATATAATTTATGTACCATAAAATTCACCTTTTAAAAATACACAATTTGGTGGTTTTTAGTATATTCACAGGGTTGTACAACCATCACCGCTATATAATTTTAGAACATTTTCATCACCCTGAAAAACCCTGTACCCATTGGCAGTGATTCCCATCTTCCTTTCTGCCTCCTTCCCCCCATCCCCTAATCCCCGGCAACTACTATATTTTCTGTCTCCATGGATATGCCTATTCTAGACATATGTAAGTGAAATCATGTATTCATACTTTTTAAATCCTCTCTTTTTCACTTTTTTTTTTTTTTTTTTTTTTTTTTTTCTGAGACGGAGTCTCACTCTGTTACTCAGGCTGGAGTGCAGTAGCCCAATCTTGGCTCATTGCAACCTCCTCCTCCCCGATTCAAGCAATTCTCCTGCCTCAGCCTCCCAAGTAGCTGGGATTACAGGTGCACACCACCACGCCTGGCTAATTTTTGTATTTTTAGTAGCGACGGGGTTTTGCCATGTTGGCCAGGCTGATCTTGAACCCTTACCTCAGGTGATTCACCTGTCTCGGCCTCCCAAAGTGCTGGGATTATAGGCATGAGCCACTGTGCCCAGACTTTTTTAAACTTTTTCCACTGAACATTTCTCCATTGCTTTACATTCTTAAATGTAATTTTTAAGATCTGGCTGTATTAATACATCATCATTTAGCTAGCCAATACCCTAATAAAGGCCATTTGGCACATTCCCATTTTTCTTTTCTTATTTCTCCAAGAAACATTCCATTGTAAGCCACTTTAACTGTGAGCACATTCTTTTTTTTTTTTTTTTTTTTTTTTTTTTTTTTTTTTTGAGACGGAGTCTCGCTCTGTCGCCCAGGCTGGAGTGCAGTGGCCGGATCTCAGCTCACTGCAAGCTCCGCCTCCCGGGTTCACGCCATTCTCCGGCCTCAGCCTCCCGAGTAGCTGGGACTACAGGCGCCCGCCACCTCGCCCGGCTAGTTTTTTGTATTTCTTAATAGAGACGGGGTTTCACCGTGTTAGCCAGGATGGTTTCGATCTCCTGACCTCGTGATCCGCCCGTCTCGGCCTCCCAAAGTGCTGGGATTACAGGCTTGAGCCACCGCGCCCGGCCCTGTGAGCACATTCTTACTAGGCTGGAATCTGCTTCCTTTTAACCCCACCCGTTGGTGCTACTGCAGCTTGGTGGAGCTAACACTGGACATCTAATCCTGTTTCCAACCTTGGTCTTCCTCACTGTCATGGACCCCTCCTGACTTCTTTGTCAGGCTTAATATTTTGCTCCTTCTTTTTTATTTTTATTTAATTAAATTAATTAATTAATTAATTTATGACAGAGTCTCACTCTGTTGCCCAGGCTGGAGTGCAGTGGCACAGTCTCCACTCACTGCAACCTCTGCCTCCCGGGTTCAAGCGATTCTTATGCCTCAGCCTCCTGAGTAGCTGGGATTACAAGCGCCTGCCACCTCGCCTGGCTAATTTTTTGTATTTTTAGTAGAGACGGGGTTTCACTAAGTTGGCCAGGCTGGTCTTGAACTCCTGACCTCAGGTAATCCACCGCCTCGGCCTTCCAAAGTTCTGGGATTACAGGCGTGAGCCACCGTGTCTGGCCGGTTGTGTTTTTGTTAAGTGCACTGGTTTTGAGTTGGTTGCTTCTTGTTTTTTAAAACCACTCTTTGAGGCCGGGCGCGGTGGCTCAAGCCTGTAATCCCAGCACTTTGGGAGGCCGAGACGGGCGGATCACGAGGTCAGGAGATCGAGACCATCCTGGCTAACACAATGAAACCACGTCTCCACTAAAAATACAAAAAAAAAATTAGCCGGGCGTGGTGGCGGCGCCTGTAGTCCCAGCTACTCGGGAGGCTGAGGCAGGAGAATGGCGGGAACCCGGGAGGCGGAGCTTGCAGTGAGCCGAGATCGCGCCACTGCACTCCAGCCTGGGCGACAGAGCAAGACTCCGCCTCAAAACAAACAAACAAACAAACAAACAAAAAAAACCACTCTTTGAGAGAAATTAAGGAAATGTAGTGAAATTTACCCAGGCTGTGTATTCAAACATCTGTGTTCAAATCCTGGATTACTGGCATGTGCCACCACACCCAGCTAATTTTTGTATTTTTAGTAGAGACGGGGTTTTGCCACATTGGCCAGCCTGGTCTCGAACTCCTGGCCTCAAGTGATCTGCCTGCCTCTGCCTTCCAAAGTGTTGGGATTACAGGTCTGAGTCACCACACCTGGCCTACAACATATACCAACTTTAATATGTAAGAACTGATGCATGCAGACATAGCATAAAAATGCATAAAGTAAGAATTAACAATGGTAAGAATAAGCAATCCATTATTATAGAGATTTTAATATACTTCTGGTAATTGAGAAATCAAGCAGACAATAGAAGATTTGAACCACAGAATTAACGAGTTTGATCTCTTGTATATACATAGAACATTAGACCCAGCAAGTAGAGAATGCACATTTGAAATATTAAATATTAATCAGCACTATTATTAATCACAAAGTAATAAACAATATAGCTATGTGGTTATAATATAAATTGTAAATACAAATATATAATTATATAAACAAATTATTAGCATAATAAAATTACTAATAAATATCAAGAAGATATTAAATAGATAATTAGGATTGACTACATGTTAGATCATAGGGTAAATCTCAACGACTACTTTAAAAATCCTATCATATTGACCTAGAAAATAATTCCAAAAATACACCTTTAAAAATAACTGTTTAGAAAATTAAAATCCACTTCTAATAACACATGGGTTTAAAGAAGAAATCATAATAAAAATCTAGAAAATGTTTAGGATTGAGTGAAAAAAATTCTACATTTCAAAATGAGATACAACTTAAGTAGTACTTAGAAATGTATAGCCTTGGCCAGGTGTGGTGGCTCACGCCTGTAATCCCAGCACTTTGGGAGGCCGAGGCGTGTGGATCACCTGAGGTCAGGAGTTCAAGACCAGCCTGGCCAACATGGTGAAACCCCATTTCTACTAAAAACACAAAAATCAACCAGGTGTGGTGGCAAGCACTTGTAGTCTCAGCTACTTAGGAGCCTGAGGCACGAGAATCTCTTGAATCCGTGTGGTGGAGGTTGCCGTGATCCAAGATTATGCCACTGCTTTCCAGCCTAGGCAGCACAGAGCAAGACTCCATCTAAAAATAAATAAATAAATAAATAAATAAATAAATAAATAAATAAATAAATTTATAGCCTTAAAGGGCTTATAATGGAAAAGAAGAAAGGCTAAAAATAAATAAGCTAAGCATCTAACTTAGGCTAGCAAAAGAATAGAATAAGCTCAAAGAAAGTAGAAGGGAAGTATCAAGGATAACCACAGAAATTAATGAGAAACAACAAAGAAGATCAACACAGACAAAAAATGGGCTCTTTTAGAAATAGCATGGCAGTTTGTCAAAAAAATTAACCATGGAATTACCATATGATCCAACAATTCCAATTCTGGTTATAGACCCAAAAGAATTGAAAGCAGGTACTTAAATAGATATTTGTACACTTACGTTTATAGCAACATTATTCAAAATAGACAAAAATGGTAGCACCCAAATGTCCACTGATGGAAGGAAAGATAAAATATGGTATAGACATATAAGAGAATATTATTCAGCCTTTAAAAGGAAGGGAATTCTGACACATGCTACAATGTGGATGAATCTTGAAGACATGCAAGTGAAATAAGCCAGGCACAAAAGAACAAATACTGTATGATTCCATTTATATGAGGTACTTAGGGTGGTCAAATTCACACAGACAGAAAGTAGAATGGATGGTTGCCACAGACAAGGGAATGAGGCATTATTATTTGATGGGTATAGAGTTTCAGTTTTGTAGAATGAAAAACTTCTGGGCTGGCTGCAGTGGCTCAGCCTGTAATCCCGGCACTTTGGGAGGCCGGGGTGGGTGGATCACCTGAGGTCAGGAGTTTGAGATCAGCCTGGCCAACACAGTGAAACCCCTGTCTCTACTAAAAATACAAAAATTAGCCAGTCATGGTGGCACATGCCTGTAGTCCAAGCTAACTTGGGAGGCTGAGGTGGGAGAATCACTTGAACCCAGGAGGCAGAGGTTGCAGTAAGCCGAGATTGCACCACTGCATGCCAGCCGGGGCAGCAGAGACTCTATATATAAAAAAAAAAAAAAAAAAAAAAAAAAAAAAAATGATAGGGACAAAGATTCCCCTCATTCAGTGGGAAAGTAACATCATTTTATAATCATATATATTTTTAACTACTGATTCAATTTCTTGAACAGTTTGTTTTAAATTTTCGATTTCTACCTGAGTCCATTTTCTAGGAAATTTAGGAAATTGTCCGTTTTGTGTGTCTTCATATTTACTAGCATCAACCTTTTTTTCTTGTTTTTTTTGCAGAAGGGGTATAGCTATATTGCCCAGGCTAGTCTCAAACTCCTGGGCTCAAGCTGTTCTCCCACCTCAGCCTCCCAAAGTGCTGGGATTACAGGCAAGAGCCACTGTGCTTGGCCACATCAACTTTTTAATATCACACTTAAAAAAAAAAATCTCTGGTTAATGATTGCACTACTGTACTCCAGCCTGGATGACAGAACAAGACCCTGTCTCTAAAAAAACAAACAAAAAAACCCATTTTTAAAAAAATCAGCACTCCCTGAAGTTTGTCTAACAGTCTTTTTTTTACTTGAAACACCAGAAATTAGATTTTATTATAAAGCTATAATAATTAAACAGCATATGAGTGAATGCAATAATAGGAAAAAATAATCAATGATACATGAAACATCACCTGCAATATAAGCAGGTTCCAGAATAACATTATGTTTCTGTAATGTTCTCATCACTTTCTTGACTTTAAAAAAAAATTGTAGTAAAACACATAAAATTAATCATTTTAACCATTGTTAAGTATACAGCTCAGTGGTATTAAGTACATTCACATTGTTGTGTAGCCATCACCACCATCCATCTCCATAAATTTGCTTTCTTTTGTTTTTGTCTCACTCTGTCACCCAGACTAGTGTGCAGTGGTGCAATCTTGGCTCACTGCAACCTCTGCCTCCCAGGTTCAAGCAATTCTCCCACCTCGGCCTCCCAAGTAACGGATTACAGGCGTGTGCTAACACACCCAGCTATTTTTTTTGTATTTTTAGTAGAGACGGGGTTTCACCATGTTACCCAGACTGGTCTCGAATGCCTGGCCTCAAGTGGTCAGCCCACCTTGGTCTCCCAAAGGGCTGGGATTACAGGCATGAGCCATTGCACCTGGTCAACTGGGCCATTCTTTCTGCCATCTCCATCCAGGTGCCAGACCTGTAAGCAAGGCCATTTTGGATCCTCTAGATGAGGTCATTCACCAGCTGAATAACACCAGGTAGCTTCAGTTGACCCACACGAAGCAGAAGAACCATCCAACTGAACTCTTCCTGAATTCTTCAGCCACAAAATCATGAGATGAAATAAAATAGTGGTTGTTTTAAGGTCCATACCATATGGAGTCCTCTGTTTTGAACTAATAGAAACAGCACTACTGAAAACAAAACCAGAATCCCAGAGAATTAAAAAAAATCACACTATGACTTTTTACCTATTCTTGTTAAATTCTTCCAGAAAAATAGAATTGAAAAAAGAACTTATATTAAGACCAATTACCACACCAGATAAGAACAGGAAAAGGAAGAAAAATTACAGGCTGATCTTATGTACATAGATGCAAAAATATACAAATCTAAATATTAAACTGAATTTAGCAATGCATTAAGTGAAACATATCATGACCATGTTGGTTTTCACCCAACAATTCAGTGCCTATTTCAGTGGAAGAAGAGAGTCCCACAAGGGGAAGAACAGGCTAACAACCAAGCCTGTGGAAGGGCAGATGCCGTGCAGCTTTGGCTTTTCTAGAACTGAAGACTCCCACTCCTCCATCAAGACTCTGTCTCTTTTGTCTCGTGCCTTGCCTTCCTTCCCGTTTCCTGCAGACTGGCTTTTCCCTACAGCAGGAAACATGGCCAGCACGACTTCTAAGCTTTACATCCTACAGCTTTAGCCAGGCCGTGATAATCTGGCTCAGTTCCAGTTCCAACACTTTTTATTTTTATTATTTTTTTAGAGGAGGGGTCTCACTATGTTGCCCTGGGTGGCCTCAAACTTCTGGGTTCAAGCACTCCTCCCACCACAGCAACCCCAATAGCTGGGACTACAGGTGTGTGCCACCACACCTAGTTCCAGTTTCATTTTTGAGAAAGGATTCTGGTACAATTTAGCTAAGCTGCCCACCCTTGGACCAATCAACTGTAACAGGAATTGGAGTCTGGGGAAAGGACTGTGTATCAGTTTTCCATGACAGATGTAACAAGTTATCACAGGGCTCCTGTGACATGGGGTTTTGGGGGAGGTGGGGAGGTCAGCAAGTCCATAGCAGGGTTCAGTCCTAGAGGAGTGGTCCTGGCTGGAGAGTTAAGGCAGGGCCCAAGAGACTTTAATGTAATGTTGTTCTGATTGTATTCATATAGAGTCTAGCACACAGCAAAATTTAATACATTATAGTTTTTTTGTTTTAAAATATTGCAGTATAATTGCCTTTCTCCCTTGTTTGTTTTTTGTTTGTTTGTTTTTTGTTTTTTTTTCAGACAGAGTCTCACTGTTGCCCAGGCTGGAGTCCAGTGGCAAGATCCCGGCTCACTGCAACCTATGCCTCCTGAGTTCAAGCAATTCTCCTGCCTCGGCCTCCTGAGTAGCTGGGACTACAGGTGCATGCCACCACGCCTGGCTAATTTTTTGCATTTTTAGTAGAGATGGTGTTTCACTGGGTTAGCCAGGATGGTCTCGATCTCCTGACCTCATGATCCACCCTCCTCGGCCTCCCAAAGTGCTGGGATTACAGGCATGAGCCACCATGCCTGGCCCATTGTTTTTATTTATTTGTTTGTTTATTTTTTATAGAGGAGGGATCTCACTATGTTGCCCAGGCTGGTCTCAAACTCCTGGGCTAAAGTGATCCTCCTGCCTCTGATTCCCAAAATGCTGGGATTACAGGCGTGAGCCACTGTGCCCAGCCTCTCCCTTGTTTTTTAAAAAAATGTGATGAAATTCACATAAGATAAAATTAACCATTTTAAAGTGTACAATGCAGTGGCATTTAGTATATTCACAGTGTTGTGCAACCACCACCTCTGTCTAGTTCCAAAACATTTGCATTACCCAAAAGAAAACCCTGTGCTCATTAGCACTCGCTCCCCATTCCCTCTTCCTCCCAGCCCCTGGCAACCACCAATTTGTGTTATGTCTCTATGGAATTACCTACTCTGAAAATTTCATATAAATGGAATCTTACCATATGTGGTTTTTGTCTGGCTTTTTCAACTTAGCATGGTGTTTTCAAGGGTTATCCACATTGTAGCAGGTATCAGTATTTTGTTCCTCTTTATGGCTGAATAATATTCCGTTGTGTGGACATACCACATTTTGTTTACCCATTCATCAGTTGATGGACATTTGGGTTGCTCCCGTCTTTTGGTCCCCCTTGTTTTGGTCAGTGATACATGTATCTTAGCAGGTTTTTGGTGACCTAACAAAATGCTGGAGGCCGGGCGCGGTGGCTCAAGCCTGTAATCCCAGCACTTTGGGAGGCCGAGACGGGCGGATCACGAGGTCAGGAGATCGAAACCATCCTGGCTAGCACGGTGAAACCCCGTCTCTACTAAAAAATACAAAAAACTAGCTGGGCGAGGTGGCGGGCGCCTGTAGTCCCAGCTACTCGGGAGGCTGAGGCAGGAGAATGGCGTGAACCCGGGAGGCGGAGCTTGCAGTGAGCTGAGATCCGGCCACTGCACTCCCGCCTGGGCGACAGAGCGAGACTCCGTCTCAAAAAAAAAAAAAAAAAAAAAAAAAAAGAAAATGCTGGCCCAGTGTGTGTGATGCTGCATATCACAAGTGAGAAGATAGCCTGTCCCCCACAGTCCCTGTGCCCATTTTGCTGCCTGTGGGGACAGTGCTAAGAACTCAGTCACTGAGTCACTGATACCTGGGTTTGAGTCCTGGCTCTGCCACTTAGGCTTGCGGGACCTCACCTACTGAATGAATGGGTTGGGAGGCTCCATAGATGTAAGAACCCTTTGCAAGCTGGGAAGCTGAGCTGAGGTGCTGCTGCTGCTATTCGTCCCCAGGCTGATTCAGAGCACAAAACCCCAGGCCTAGTGCAATCCAGGCTGTTTGGGTTCAAACCTCAGCTCCTCTTTTTACTGGCTGACTGATTTCGGCAGGTTGTCAACTTCTCTGAGCTACTTTCCCCACCTGGGCCCCTGAGCCCTGCTGGGCAGGGAACCCCTTTCTCCTGCCTGCAAACTTCAGACTCTTTCCTCTGAAATAATGGAAGGGGACACCTTTTATTAAACTGCCGTGAAAAGATGAGTAACAGGCTCTCTGGTGAAGCTGGCCTGTATGAGCTTGAAGATGCAAACCTGCACATGGACATACACACATGTACATACTCACAGGGCAATTGTCAAGACACGTAACAACGGGGAGGGTCCCCTGTTCTTTCCACCAACCAGAACACTCTCTTGCTTTTGCTGGTGCAGGGTTGAGAGTTAATCCTTCAATTGGAGGCTCATGGGGGAGGTCCCAGGGGTCCAGGGAGGGAGCTGCGGCAGCAGGGGGCACTCAGGGGGTGTTGAGGCTGGTGGCTTTTACCAGCAGGTAAGGAAGTTTTAGAATATTTTAAGGCTGTTATGGCCACAATGGTATGTATCGGACAAATGCCAGCATTGCACACCTGTGAACCCTTTCCCATGGATAGGCCCATACAAGGGCATGCGCCTTGCCACACACACACACACACACACACACACACACACACACATCCTGCTACATCAGACTTCCTGACTTCCTGCAGTTAGTTTTCCTCGAATGAGCCAAAGCTGGGCTGACTCAGGTGGCAAACTGCCAGGATGCTGGTATTTCCCTCGGCTCTGGCCTGAGAAGCTTCAGGGAAAAACCCACTCACATCCTGAATCCTCACCTGCTCCAGGCGGGCCTGCAGGCCTCCAGGCCTGGGCGCCGGCGACAGGCAGCCTCAGTGACATCCTGGTCTCCCTGAATGCCAAGCATATTGGCAGGCAGACAACCCTGCTACACCCAGCGTTTCTCCAGAGTCCTCCCAAGGAAGAGGTAGAATGAGGCTGGTTTTCTTAATGTTTGGAGCTGGAAAGTTTAGCTGAGATAACTGGTCTAGGCTTCCACTTTTTTATTTTTTTATTTTTTGGTAGAGACAGGATCCAGCTATGTTGCCAGGGCTGATCTTGAACTCCTGGCCTCAGGTGATCCTCCCACCTTGGCCTCTCGAAGTTCTGGGATGACAGGCATGAGCCACCACACCCAGCCCTAGGCTCCCATTAATAGGTGAAGAATTTGGTCCCAAACAGAGACAGAAAACCAAGCAGAGTCCCACATGCAGAGGGTGGTCAGCCCAGGGCTGAACCCCGGCCTCCCGATGCCCCAGCCAGCACCTTCCACCCAGCAAGCCACAAATGACTGGATTCCCCCATTTGGTGTTCTGATTGCCTCCTGGGCAGTCCCCCATGGACACAATGGCCTAATCGGCTAAGTTTTCTCTTCCAGTTCTGCTCCATGCTATTCTGGAGGCCTGTCTTTCTCAGCTCCCAACAGAACTTACCTCCCACGTGGTCCGGTGGCAGTGTCAAATAGGTCCACGTTCTTGGCCGGCAGATGAACATACTGATGCACTTTATTTTATTTTTCTGAGACAGTCTCGCTCTGTTACCCAGGCTGGGGTGCCTGGCACGATCTCAGCTCACTGCAGCCTCTACCTCCCAGTTCAAGTGATTCTCCTGCCTCAGCCTCCCGAGTAACTGGGATTACAGGTGCCTGCCACCACACCTGGCATATTTTTGTATTTTTAGTAGAGATGGGGTTTCACCATGTTGGCCAGACTGGTCTCAAACTCTTGACCTTAAGTGATCTGCCCACCTTGGTCTCCCAAAGTGCTGAGATTACAGGGATGAGCCACCACCCCCAGCCTGATGCATTTTAATTAATTTCCTCTCCTGGGTATTCGGGAGGCCTTCACCCAGTTAAAATCCATAGGCTCGGGATACTTCCCAAGAAGCGGTTCTGATAAGTAGGGGTCTTTGGGGTCTTCCATGCCCACACGGGCTGCAGCTGTGTGTGTGTGGGCATGCCACATTGTGCGTTAGTCCCTTCGTTCAGTTATTCGAACCCATGCACCCTCCTTCCCAGGGCCATTCCCTGTGGTTTTCTCCCTGTCCACTGCACAGCTTCATGCATTGTGCCCCAGACACACTCTGCGAGACCCCTGCTGGGCCTCTGCTCCGGATGCACCTTCGGCCTGGGGTGCCTCCCTTCAGAATCAGCCAAGTTGCTGTTACAGACACAGAGTAGCAGCCCCTGCCCCGGAGATTCCCACTTGGTAAGTCCAAGGTTCACGGACAACACTGGTCCTTCCAGGCCCAGGTTCACTGTCATGTCCTCCAAGGAGCCAGTCTCCCTCTTCAAACACTGCGACTGATGCACTCTCCCTGAAAAGGCATGGGTTACAGACGCTGTCTCAGTCGACTGTTGACAGCTGGGGAGGTGTGTGTCCCCTCCCCACCACGGCGGGGGACTGCGACCTACTGAGGGTTGACAAAGCCTCAGAGGTCATCCCATTTACTCAAGCGTCATTCAGCACCTGCTCTGGGGATTCAAGACATCAGTCACTTGTCTCCACGCTGCTGTGTCCTAGCATGGGGCCTGGCCTTGAGCAGACGAGGCCTGCATGAAACAGAGGGGCCTCCAGTCTGAACGCCTGAGAGCCCCTGACCCTAGGGTTGATGTATCCATGTGACAATCACTTTCATTTAGCAGAGTCCCTCCAGGAGCCTACAGCATGGAGGGGATATAGCTCAGTTGACAGTGATAATTTTCAAAGGTCAGTGTTGTCACAGTGGTGGGGACAAAACGCCTGGGAACAGAGGTGGGGAGTACACAGGTGGACAGATAGACCAAGCCTTTGTCCCTGGGCTGCCAGGAGGTGTGCCGAGGCCTGTGGCACTCAGCCCTGAGTCCTGGGCCAAGGTCAAGTATCCCAGGCCTCCCCCTGCCCCAGCCTTTCTCCCTCCCTGGGACTTGGCATTTATGTATGTATTTATTTAGACAGAGTCTTACTCTGTTACCCAGGCTGGCGCAATCTTGGCTCACTGCAACTTCCACCTCCCGGGTTCAAGTGATACTCAGCCTCCCAAGTAGCTAGAATTATAGACGCAGACTACCACGCCCGGCTAATTTTTGTTTTTGTTTTTGTTTTTTTTTTTCAGTAGAGATGGGGTTTTACCATGTTGGCCAGGCTGATCTTGAACTCCTGACCTCAGATAATTCACCCACCTCAGCCTCCCGAAGTGCTGGGATTACAGTTGTGGGCCACCGCACCTGGCCACTGGGACTTGGCCTTTGAAAGCTTCCCCTTAAGCGAAGACAGAATATTCGTCCCCACCCTCTGCCCATCTTCTGGTGCAAACACAGTGTCTGAGTATGGAAACCATCTTCTCTCTACTCAGCGTCCTCCAGTGGCTCCCCTTTTCATTCCTTCCTTTGAGAACCCATGTGTCTTGGCCCCCGGCCTCCTGTGTGGCATCTCCTACCCACCCACCTGTCACACACTCTGCCTTGGTGCTTCTTGTGCTCATCAAATGTGCTCTTGCCTCAGGGCCTTGGCCCTTGTTGTTCCTAAGGTCTAGAATATTGTTCCTTCCCAACGGCCAGATGGTTCCTTCTCCCCACCCTGTGGTCTCTGCTCATGCCCAGAAAGCAGCCACATTGTCTCGCCCGGACCCTGTCCCCCGTGCTTCTGAGAGTCGGGGTGTGTGTGTCTTTTTCAATGATGGCTGCTTAGACCTTCTTTTTATTTCATTTTTAAATATTTATTTATTTATCTATTCTTTGAGACAGAGTCTAACTCTGTCACCCAGGCTGTAGTGCAGTGGCACGATCTCGGCTCACTGAACCCTCCACCTCCCGGGTTCAAGAGATTCTCCTGCCTCAGCCTCCTGAGTAGCTGGGATTATAGGCCTGTGCCACCATACCTGGCTTATTTTTGCATTTTTAGTGGAGACAGAGTTTCACTATGTTGGCCAGGCTGGTCTTGAATTCTTGACCTCAAGTGATCCACCCGCCTTGGCCTCCCAAAGTGCTAGGATTACAGGCATGAACCACCCCCTCTGGCCTGCTTAGACCTTTAAAAAACTCTTGGCATTTAACCCACATTTACTCCCGGGCACATCACCCATCAGTTCCCCCTGGATTCTCTGGCTTGCTTCTAGATGCTAGGTCCGAACGACGCCTGCCACCCTAGTCCATGAGCATCGGCCCCAGGTGTGTGTGGTGCTGGGTGGGCATGGGCGCCTGAAGCCAGGCATCTTCCAGGCCCAGGCCTCTTGTGCCGAGTCCTCTCCCACCCAGTGCACTAGGCTGAGGGCGTCTCAGAGGCCAGGGCTGGTCCCATCGACCCATCCTCACAGAGCCTGGCACAGGCCCCATCAGGCAAGTCGGATGCAGCAAGGCCCCAGTGCCCGCCCCCCGCCCCCCCCGCAGGAGTATCCTGATTGTGAATAGGAGGGCTGGGGAGAGGTCTGGGACTCGCCAGGAGCGCAGGTTGTGGGACACCTCGGCTCCTCCCATGGGCAGTGGGGAGCTGCTGGGTCCTGTGGAGCTGGTTCTGCTCTGCCACCCAGTCTCACTTCCAGCCCTTTCCTGCCCTGGCTCCACGGCATCCATGGGCGCCCCTGCCTCTGGCTTCCAGGCGGGGCTGGTCAAAGGGAGGCACCATGGGTGACTGAGGAGGGAGAGAGTGAGGCCAGGCGTTGATTGCCAAGTGGCAGCTGGGCTGTGCATTAGCAATGGCTGTGTCCTTCAGTGAGGGTCCCAGCCTCTGTGGACAGCCCTTTCCTGCTGCTCCGGCTCAGGCCCACCCTTTGTTCCCTTAAGGCCAGGGGCTGGTGCCTGTCTAGACCTGGGGTGCTTCGACATCCTGTGTTGGTAGCCTAACCCTGCCCATCCCCTGTCTGAGGTACCCTGAGAGCCCCAGTTCCCCTGTCTGAGTGTGGCCCCTATCACCTGCCTGCCAGGACACTGGCAGAGTGTCCTGCCAATTTAATGGCACACCCACTAAATTGTATTTACCACATGGTGCATCAGGACATAAGCTGACAAACTCATTTTAGAGGATGAGGGGAAGGGGCCAAAAGCAGAAAGCATTGTAAGTCGGACTCTGGGGACTCCAGCTGGCAAAACGGAGGCTCAACACCAGAACAGGCCCCTTTGGGAAGCGAGACCTCTGAGCATAGCAGTTTCCCAGGTTCAGCTGGGGCCCTGGGGCTGAGGCTGCACAACCAGCTGAGCCCAGAGAACAGCCAGGGGGACCCAGCCTGGCTCCCAGGAGGAAGAGCGCAAGGTTGCCCTCCACAGGCCCAGGCATCAGGGTGTCCGGGTGTGCAGAAAGGCATCTCAGGAAGGCTGGGGTAGGGTGCCCACTCCCACCCTGCCCCCGAACCCTGCAGCCTGAGACCTGGGCTTCTAGCATGCACATGTATTACTGGAAAGGGGTCCCGATTGAAGAGGGTTATTGGATCTCATGCAAGAAAGAATTCAGGGTGAGTCCACTGTGCAAAGTGAAAGCAAGTTTATGAGGAAAGTAAAGGAATAAAAGAATGGCTACTCATAGACAGAGCAGCCCCCAGGGCTTCTGGTTATCCATTTTTATGGTAATTTTTTTATTATATGCTAAACAAGGGGTGGATTATTCATGCCTCCTCATTTTAGATCGCATAGGGCAACTTCCTGACGTTGCCATGGCATTTGTAAACTCTCAAGGTGCTGGTGGGAGTGTAACAGTGAGGAGGACCAGAGGCTCCTCTCATGATCGCCATTTTGGTTTTGGTGGGTTTTGGCCGGCTTCTTTACCACAATCTGTTTTATCAGCAAGGTCTTTGTGACCTGCATCTTGTGCCGACCTCCTGTCTCATCCTGTGACTGAGAATGCCTTAGCCTCCTGGGAATGCGGCCCAGTAGGTCTGAGCTTCATTTTACCCCACCCCTATTCAGGATGGAGTTGCTCTGGCTCAAACACCTCTAACACATGGACTCTTCGGAGCTCGATGGAATTGTCCTGAGCCTCAGGGGGACATGGGAAGGGGAGTAAGGTCTACATGAGGCCTGTTCAGACTCTAGCTTCACCCAGTTGGTGGTGAATCCTGGGGGGCAGCTCGTTGCACTGGGGCTGCGGCTTGCCCCCTTCCCATGCCTGCACTTGGATCCAAGCCTACTTGAGAAGCTATGGAGAGCTGCCTTGGCCTCTCCGGAAAACTGGAGAAAACAAAGAAGCAAAGTTACCAGTTACCATGGAAACCATCCAAAATTTAAAAGACTGAAACAATAGTTTAACATTTCCAAAACCCTCCTGATTTTTGTTTTTCTCTATTAAAAACACACACACATACAAACCCCACTGTATTACATTAGTCTGATGAGACACTGGCCTGGAATGAGAACAGGGTTCAGGATCTTAGGGGGCCATGTGGCTCATAGAATGCCCAGAATTAGTTTTAGGGATTTAAATCAAAACATGAATAAATATTTAAAATGCAAAATCTAAATCCTGGGGCTCCTCTGCAGCTGAAACAAGGTAAAAGCTTTTTGCTGGATTAAAGAGAGCGATCATATGAGGGTGGGGAGAAGCTGGTGAAGCCAACTGGGCACTGGTGGAGGGAAGGCTGGGAGCCGAGGCCCTGCCCAAACCCTAGCTCTCAGCTCAGCCATCACTCCAGCTCCAGCTGGCCTGTTGCACTCTCTGTCTGCAGGGCCTGAGAGGTGAGGCGATGTCCTCAGTGTTGCACGGGGCTGCTGTGGGTGAGTAGGGACTGAGCTCACTCACTCTTTGTGGAGGCCATTGGGTCACCATCTAAATGCTGGGTCTGTACCAGGTACAGTGACTCATGCCTATAATCTCAGCACTTTGGGAGGCCAAGGTTGGCAGATTGCTTGAGCCCAGGAGCTCGAGACCAGCCTGGGCAACATGGCAAACCCCACTGCTACAAAAAGTACAAAAATTAGCTGGGCGTGGTGGTGTATGCCTGTAGTCCCAGCTACTCAGGAGGGTGAGGTGTGAGGATTGCTTGAGCCTGGGAGGTAGAGGTTGCAGTGAACCAAGAGATAGAAGTTTCAGCGAGTCAAGATAGTGCCACTGCACTCTAGCCTGAGTGACAGAGTGAAACCCTGTCTCTAAAGTAAAATAAAATGAAATGAGATGAAATAAAGTAAAATAAAATAAACACAGGGTCTGGCTGGGTGTGGTGGCTCAGGCCTATAATCCCAGCTCTTTGGGAGGCTGAGGCAGGAGGATAGGGATGCCCTGGTGGGCACCTTGCGGCTGTTCCACACTGCTGGCGGGCAGAGCCCCAGGGCTTGCCTGCTGCCCTCTTCTTCTGGGAATGGTTTCCTTCACGTTCACAGGAAACCAGAATCCTCTGGACTCAACCACGTGTTTGCATAGTACTTAATCCCTTCCCCAGTTCCAGGAGAGAGGCCTGATTTGCCACAGGGATTGGTTAAAGGATAGGTAAGGATCCCAGTTGGAGCAAGTGACCTGTGATTAGATGCTGGCCTGGAGTTCTGTGAGAGAGACGCCCGTCTTCCTCTGGCCTGGAACCCGGAAGCATGATTTTGAAGGCAGTCCTCCTGAGCCCGTGAACGGGGAAGCCTCTCTGGAGAAAGCAGCCTGTACCACCCAGCTCCACGCCCAAACTCTTCAGTTATATGAGCCAATTCA
The DNA here is from genome assembly GCF_049350105.2 of Macaca mulatta. NCBI lineage: Eukaryota > Metazoa > Chordata > Mammalia > Primates > Cercopithecidae > Macaca > Macaca mulatta. The sequence continues at coordinate 163,671,569 of NC_133412.1, forward strand.
TTCTTTTTTGTGCTGAAGCCAGTTTGAGTTGGTTTTATGATCATCCCCCCGTGAAAAAGTTCTAGTTGGGACAAACACTCAACCCTGGGCCTGAGATTCAAGGGTCTTGTCATCTCTCCCCTTCACTTTCTTTCCCTTCTTCACACACCCTCACCGCTGCTCAGTGCTATTCCCTCACTCAGCACACGGATCCAGTCGGCCTCTTGCAAGCACCTGGCAGGAGTCCATCCACCAGACGGCTGCTCTCAGCACTCTCCCTGCTTGGCGTGTCTGGCTTCCTTAGCACTAAGCGCTACTCCTCTAAGTAGCTACTTACCTTCCAAGGCCTTCCTCCCTCGTCCAGTGAGACTTCCTTGCAAATCTCCCATGCATTGCCCTGGCTGCCCAAGTTTCTCATCTGGCCTGGACAAAATACGCCAGGTGGTACCAGAACCCTGATTATCATACCTGGTGTAGTTTAGCAGCTTCCTAGAACTTTTTTTGTGTGAGACAGAGTCTCGCTGTGTTGCTCAGGCTGAAGTGCAGTGGCACAATCTCGGCCCACTGCAACCTCTGCCTCCTGTGTTCAAGTGATTCTCCTGCCTCAGCCTCCCAAGTAGCTGAGACCATAGGCACCCGCCACCATGCCCGGCTAATTTTTTGCATTTTTAGTAGAGATAGGGTCTCAGCATGTTGGCTAGGCTGGTCTGAAACTCCTGACCTCAAGTGATCCACCCACTTCAACCTCCCAAAGTGCTGGGATTACAGGCATGAAATAGCTTCCTAGAACTTATTCCACAGAACCATTCCAGCATGGGAGCTGTGCCTGAGGAGAGCTATCCCCAGGCCCTGGCCTTGAAAAAACTCTAGTTGGGACAAACACTCAACCCTCGGCCTGAGATTCAAGGGTCTTGTCGTCTCTCCCCTTCATTTTCTTTCCCTTCTTCTCACACCCCCACCGCTACTCGGTGCTATTCCTTCACTCAGCACACGGATCCAGTCGGCCTCTTCCAAGCACTTGGCAGGAGTCCATCCACCAGACATCCATCAGAAAGGAGATGCAACGATCATTTCATACTCATTTCCTCCTTTGGTCCTCACAATGACCCTGAGAGGTACAAGATTTCAATCTCACTTTAAGAAAAGGACCTTGAGGCCCAGAGCAGCCTAGTGACTTGTCCAGAGTCACACTTCCCTGCCCTGGTGAAAACAACGACCAGACCTGTGGCCTCAAACCCAGGCGTTCTGATTCTACCCCACTGGGTTCCCTTGCTCTTTCGGCTGATGAGAGACAGATCTGAACACGAGTGAGAGGCCCCGGGGGATGTGTATGCATCTCTCCTTGGCCCTGCTGAGTCAAGGTGGCACCTGTCACCTCCTGGCCCGGCTGGTGTTCTTCCAGCCTGGATCCAGCAGGCCAGCCCCATCCTGACCATGTCGAATCCCAGAGGCCTTACCGGGGGGCCGTGCCTCTCCAGATGAACAACATAAATTCATGGAAATGTTTTCACAAGGGCGTTTTTCCTCTGCTGGCCTCCATTTCCTTGAAAAACACAGACTTGGAGGTAAACAGTCTTTGCTGTTGCAAGGGAGCAAATATAGACTTCCTTCCACATCCCCCGCCCGGCAGCTCTGCTTCCTCGACCTTCCTTCCAGCCCCCTCCAATGTCCCCAGGGAGGTCGGAGAGGGCCAGGCTCCAAGGACGGAGGGTGCCCCACAGTGGGGGGTGGCACCTGGAACCCCAGATGCTTCTGTCTCACCAGAAGTTAGGGTCCCCAAGTACCTCCTGCCCTCTGACTCCCCCCACTCCCATCAGACTTGGTCTGATGCCCTGGAGAAGCAAAAGAGGGGGGCATTGCTGAAAGGAGGGGATGTTGTCAGGTGAAAGTGGAGGCTCCATCCTAACGGGGGAAGATAATCTGTAGGCTTGAACTATACTTTCTTCTTAATTCCAGACCCTGGAATTTGCTCATAAACAACACATCGTCAGCTCAATGCTTCAGCTTCTTGAAATTAAACACCCTGTTACGAAGGATTTGAACAAACACCCCTAACAGCAGAGTGCAAAATGAGAGGAATTACTTTGTCTGTTTATTTACGCTGTACACTTTACGCTTGCAAAATGCTCCGCAATGCATTTGATTTTGTGTCTGAGTTTCCACCCCCGCCGACAAGATCCCTGTGGGGATGCATCCTTCTGGTAATTCTCGGATACAGTGTGGAGGAAAACAGTGGTGGAGTGACCAATCCTCAGCCACTTGCAAAATAGAGATCAACTTGATGGGTTTGCCCGGGCATATGGGATTATTGGTTGCAATTCTTTACTCCCTTGTGCTTGTATTATACACCCACATGCTTGCCACAGCCTCGTGGTAGATTTCCCTGCCCCACTGACATTGAGGTTGAGCATGTGACTTGCTTTGACCAATTGCAAGGAGACAGAAGGAACTGTGTACCAGTTCTCAGCCTGGGCCTTAAGAGACTGTGTGTTTCCACTTGTTTGCTTTTTTTTTTTTTTTTTTTTTTTGAGATGGAGTCTCACTCTATTGCCGAGTCTGGAGTGCAGTGGTGCAATCTTGGCTCACTGCAACCTCTGCCTCCAGGGTTCAAGCAATTCTCCTGCCTCAGCCTCCTGAGTAGCTGGGATTACAGGCATGTGCCACTACATCTGGCTAATTTTTGTATTTTTAGTAGATACAGGGTTTCACCATGTTGGGGAGGCTGGTCTCGAACTCCTGACCTCAGGTGATCCATCCATCTCAGTCTCCCAAAGTGCTGGGATTACAGGTGAGGCTGTACCCAGCCCCTACTTGTTCTTTGTGCTTCTGCCATCTCTGTAGCAACCATTTCCCCTGTAACCCCTTTAGCCTGGGACCCAGAGTGAATACATAGCAGGCAGAGTCTTGCCCCTGTTGACCTGTAGACCCTCAAGTGAGGGTAAATGGTGGCTGTTTAATTCTCTGAGTTTTGGGGTGGTTTGTTACACAGTATATCATGACAGTAGTTGACTGATACAAGTACGCAGTAGAAGTTCTGTAGATAGTAGGTGATTGATAAATGGCACCATTCCTGGCACATGTATTACATCCAGATTTACAGAGCATCTGTTTGTTTTGTTTTGTTTGGCACTATGATATCTTAGGTGCTTGGGATACAAGTAATAGAAATCAATAAAATAATAATAATAACCAAGCACTTACTGGATTCCAGGAATTGTGTTGATCTCATTTCATTTCCCCAATATTCCTATGAAGAAACTGAGGAAACTGGGGCTTTGAGAGTGTAAACGACCTGTTCCAGATCATTTGGCTGGAAAGACCCAGTCCCTGCCCTCAGGAAACTCACAGTCTGGCAGAGAGGGACAAGTTAGTTGCAAACACCTGTGCATGCCTGTCTGTGCGACTGGACTGATGATGCTTATTGTCCAAGTATGGATTCTGTAGCAAGGCAGCAAACAGCAGACTGGCTTCAGGCACAGCCCTTGGAGCTGAGGGCTGTTAGGAAGTCAGGGGACAGTGAGGTTACCATCTGGCACCAAACTGCATGAAGGCTAACACACCAGGAAACTCATGGAGGCTGAGGAAATTCCTGCCTTCCGAGTTGTAAAAACTTAAAACTGGGTTTCTGCAGTTCTGGGCCACCTTTCCCGCAGGCATGTTGTGTGACCTTGGGTCCATCCCTTGCCTTCTTTTGACCCTAATCTCCTCACCTGGAAAATGAGCTAGGGGATGCAATTGGGTGAGCTCTATGGCAACTTCTATTTCAGAGATGCTAGAGCCCTGGATCCCTGCTTTGGAAGGAAAATTCCTCCATTTCTCTTTCCCCTTGTTATCTGCAAGAGGGGAGGAGTGTGGAGTGAACATATCCTTTTAGTACTTTTTTTTTGAGACAGAGTTTTGCTCTGTTGCCTCAGCCTCCTGAGTAGCTGGGATTACACCACGCCTGGCTAATTTTGGTATTTTTATTAGAGATGGGGTTTCTCCATGTTGGTCAGGCTGGTCTCAAACTCCCCACCTCAGGTGATCCACCCACCATGGCCTCCCAAAGTGCTGGGATTACAGGTGTGAGCCACTGCGTCTGGCTGTCATTTTAGCACTTGTGTTCAAGGCAATATGAGCAGTGTGTCTCCATGTGCCTTCCTCGTAATGTGATGTTTGTTTTGTTTGATTAGAGACCATATTTACTGTGGTCCTTTCTCCTGAAAACTGAACTGGCAATAAACGCTATGGAGCAGGATTTTAGCACCAGCATATGGGGTGTGTGTGTGGGGGTGTGTTTGTGTGTGTTGTCGGGGTGGTGGCGGTGTTCTGTGGGTTAAATTTAGCTTTCCAAAAGACCAGAACAATAGCTACTGTTTATTGAGCAACTGTTATGAGCCATGCACTTGCATTGTCTCAATCAATCCTCACAATAGCCTTGAGAGGTGCCTGGTAGGGTTTCTCCATTTTACATTAGGGGCCTGCCATGCTACTTTCTCTTGCTCAAGATTTTCTCCCCTTAGCTTCTCTTGGGAGAGCAAGATGTTCCTCATAGCTATGTGATTGTGGACAAGTTCTGAACTTCTCTGAGCCTCAGTTTATTTATCTATGCAATGGGCATCTGATGTCCTTCCTTACACTGTTTTACATTAAGTAATATAAAAGATCTGGGACATAGAAGACAATCAATAAAGGTAATCATTTTCTCTAATGCATGATAATTATGTACTTACTTGAAATAAATTAGTAAGTCATCTTCAGGTGAAATACTTCCAACTCCATCTTTTCCTAGAAATTTCTGTTCTGTTTTTACAATTATTTTGCTCAATTCAATTTAAACCACAGAACCCCAGTACGCCAGAGCTCATAATTACCCAGGGTCTCCCAGTCCAATTGGCTTTCATATTTTTTTGTGTTTTTTTGGGGTGGTGGGGTGGGGTCCTAACTAGAGAACACCTTTTTCTAACTGAACCTTATGGGGAAGCCCAATGAATAAAGCATAGAGCAGGCCGGGCGCAGTGGCTCATACCTGTAATCCCAGCACTGTGGGAGGCTGAGGCTGGTGGATCACCTGAGGTCGGGAGTTCAAGACCAGCCTGACCAACATGGAGAAGCTCTGTCTCTATTAAAAATACAAAAATTAGCCAGGTGTGGTGGCACATGCCTGTCATCCCAGCTACTCGGGAGGCTGAGGCAGGAGAATAGCTTGAACCTGGGAGGCAGAGGTTGTGGTGAGCCGAAATCACACCACTGCACGCCAGCCTGGGCAACAAGAACAAAACTCCACCTCAAAAACAAAACAAAACGAAACAAAAACAAAAACAAACAAACAGAAAGCATAGAGCAGCAGGACTGTTCTGGTTGAGACAGGAAGTGTGGGTGGTGCACGGCTGGAGTCCTGACCAATGGGGGTCTCTCCCCTCCAGAGTAGGAACTCCTCAGTGCCCCCGAGGAGACTTGCCCCACTCTCCTCACACTGCAGTTGTGACCCACTAGGTTAGTCATCATGAAATCAATTCAGAGGTCACCACCTAAACAGAATAAAATGAAAAATGCCAGCATGCATTGCACATGGTAGGGGTGAGTGTTGGTATGTGTCAGTTCTGTTTCGGTTCCATGGTACCCATGTGTTCACCTGACAGGGAAGTAAACAGCTATTTCTCATTGTGACTTCCATCAGAAAGTTGGAAAATCACTGCCGTTCACTCTAATCCCTCATTTCATGTTTGGGAAACAGAGCCCAGAGGAGGGAAGTGAGGGAACTGACCTGCCTGAGTTAGAGCTGCAGCCAAGATAAGAATAGACGTCTCTGGCCTCCTTGCTCCATGTCTTCTTTTTGAGATGGAGTCTCGCTCTGTCACTCAGGCTGGAGTGCAGTGATGCGATCTTGGCTCACTGCAACCTCTGCCTCCCGGGTTCAAGCGATTATCCTGCCTCAGCCTCCTGAGTTGCTGGGACTACAGGTAACTGCCACCAAGCCCGGCTAATTTTTTCTTTTTTTGTATTTTTAGTAGAAATGGGGTTTGACCATATTGGCCAGGCTGGTCTCAGACTACTGACTTCAGGTGATCCTCCTGCCTTGGCCTCCCAAAGTGCTGGGATTACAGGCATGAGCCACTGCACCTGGTCCTTTTCTTTTTTTTTTTTTTTTCCCTTTGAGACAGTCTCATTTTGTCACCCAGGCTATAGTAGTGCAGTGATATGATCACAGCTCACTGCAGCCTTCACCTTCTGGGTTCAAGTGATCCTTTCACCTCAGCCTCCCAAGTAGCTGGGACCACAGGCACACGCCACCATGCCCAGCTAATTTTTAAAAAAAATTTTGCAGACAAGACTTTGTTCAAAGATAAGCCTTTGTCTTGAACTTCTGGGCTCAAGCGATCCTCCTGCCTCAGCCTCTCGAAGTGCTGAGATAACAGGTGTGAGCCACTGTGCCCAGTGCTCCATACCTGCTTGAAGCAGCACACAATGGAAGGGTTAACACTTACTGAGCCTCAGGATGTGCCAGGCACTGCACTCAGTGCTTCAGATTGAGGCCACCTTTGCAGAATTATGACTGAGACGGTGAAAGAGATCTGACTTAACTGACTCCATCTTGCTTCTAACCTCCAAACTGCCCTTGTTTATTCCTGGGCGTAGGTTGAACTAACTTTGGGAGAAACTTAGTTTATAGTTTATAGTTTAAACAAAGACAGTAATAGCCCTTTCTCAAAGCAGACTTCCTTCTTGCCTGGGGACTAGATTGCCTTTGTAGGACTAACGTTAGCCACAAGATTAGAAACTATGGTTGAGGAGTCATGCAGCTGGAGGTTACAAGATGCCGGCCCTCCGTAAACTGCTCCTAAGATCCGTGCTTGAGAGATTTTGCAGACCTTGCATTTGATGGATCAGCTGGCACCACTCAAATCAATAAACTGGCTCATCTGATCTTGTGCCCTCCCCCCTCGTAACTGACTCAGCAAGAGAGCACAGCTCTGATTCCTGTGATTTCATCCTTCACCAATCAGCACCCCTGGCTCACTGGCTTCCCCCCGCCCCAACCAAGTTATTCTTACAAACTCTGCCCCCGGAAGGCTCAGGGAGACTGATTTGAGTAATAAAAAACTCCAGTCTCCCGCGCAGCTGGCTCTGCATTAATTACTCTTTCTCTATTGGAATTCCCCTGTCTTGATATATCAGCTCTGTCTGGGCAGCGGTCAAAGTGAACCCTTGGGTGGGTACAAGATAGGAAGTCATTTCAGCCCCACCGTGACTGTATCAGCCGCCTAGGGCTGCATAGCAAATGCCACAGACTGGTGGCTTAAAGACAGAAAGTTAAAATTTTCTCATAGTTCTGGATGCTGGACGTTTAAGATCAAGGTGTCAGTAGAGTTAGTATCTCCTGAGGCCTCTCTCCTTGGCTTGCAGAATGGTCTTCTTCTCCCGTGTCTTCACAAGGCCTTATCTTTGTGTCTGTGTTCTAATCTCATCTTCTATTTTTTTTTTTTTTTTTTTTTTTGAGACAGAGTCTCGCTCTGTCCCTGAGGCTGGAGTGCAGTGGTGCAATCTCGGCTCACTGCAACCTCTGCCTCCTGGGTTCAAGTGATTCTTCTGCCTCAGCCTTCCAAATAGCTGGGACTACAAGCGCGCACCACCACGCCTGGCTAATTTTTGTATTTTTAGTACAGATGGGGTTTCACCATATTGGCCAGGCTGATCTCGAATTCCTGACCTCGTGATCTACCCAACTCGGCCTCCCAGTGTGCTGGGTTTACAGGTGTGAACCACCACACCCGGCCTAATCTCCTCTTCTAAGGATACCAGTCACATTGAATCAGGGCCACCCTAATGACCTCATTGTAACAAAATCTCCTCTGTAAAGACCCAATCTCCAAACACAATCGCATTCTGAGGTCCTGGGGGTTAGGGATCCCACATGGAAATTTGGAGATGGGGATGTAATTCAGCCATAACAACCTAGCAATAACAATACCACTGCTACTATCATCCTCATTGACAGGCAAGGAAACTGAGGCACAGAGAGGGTAAGCTGCCAGGGCCCACGGGGAGGAAGAATCAGACCTGATGCAGACCTGGACGTGTGGCTCTGAGCCTGTGCATCACTCACAGTGCCCTGCCTCCAGGAAGTGAGGGGAGCTCATGGGGAGCCCACGGGCTGGATGAGGAGGTCAGACCAAGGAAGAGGGAACACTGCATTTCACCGGCTAACGACTGCCAAGAGCCCAGATAGTGAGTGGGTTGAGGAGCTCAGAGGAAGGGGCAGCGGGGCAGTCCCCTCCCTCCTTCCATGAGGACTTGCTGCTCTCAGCCATGCTTCTGCGGGACAAGGAGTGGCATGCCCAGGCTGGGGCTGGGGGTCCCCACTTGCTGCACCCCAGCATTCCCGGTCCTGTTCCAGAAACATTAGGGAAGGCAGGGAGCAAGGGGGGGGCCTATTAGGGGACAACCTTGAACCTCAAGTTCTATTGATATGAATTTGCAGCTTTACCCATGCAAATTACTTGACATGCACCTTCCCAGTGATCTCACCTGAGACACTGAGGTGGAAGGCAGTAGGCCTGCAGTAAAGAAATCGCAATTTGGTTTTTCTTTTTAATATTCATATTCTCAGCACAACCCCTATGACTCTTCTGTCCTATCTTTATCTCCTTCTTCATCACTGTCCCACGCTCTTGCTGTGTCGCCCTGGATGATCCAGTCTTTCCCTACAGGCTCTGTCTGTCTCTGGGTTACCTCTCTCTCTGCCTCTCCCTCCTTTTTTCTTGTTTTGAGACAGAGCCTTGCTCTGTCACGCACGCTGGAGTGCACTGGTGTGATCTGGGTTCACCGCAATCTTCATCTCCCAGGTTCAATTGATTCTCCTGCCTCAGCCTCCTGCGTAGCTGGGACCACCAGCGCCCACCACCATGCCTGGCTAATTTTAGTATTTTTAGTAGAGACGAGGTTTCGCCATGTTGACTAGGCTGGTCTGGAATTCCTGACCTCAAGTGATCTGCCCGCCTCAGCCTCCCAAAGTGCTGGGACCGGCAGGCGTGAGCCACCGCGCTGGCCTACTTCTTCCTCCTTCGTTGCTAATAGGAGCAGAGCCTGGCTGCTCTGAATTCATAGTTGCCACCCCGTTGCTAATTGTACCACTCAGACCAAAAGACCAAAATCACACTGGAAAATGCTTTCTTGTGCACATTTCAGAGTGAGCCCCCCTTTCCCATTATTCTCCCCTCCTCTTGCCCTAGGAACAGGAGGGGGCTCTAAGAAGCTGGTTTCTCTATGCGAAGCACTAACAGTGCCCTGGCAGCCACTGGGGGCCTTGAGCGTCCATTCCTGCTCTGGGCTCCATTCAATTCCAGAGGGAGCCAAAATATCCACACTGGGCAGGGCAGGGGATCGCCCTAACACTAAGACATAACACTATTTCCCTGTAGCATTCACTGGATCTTCTCAGCTGTGCTATGAGGGAAGCCAATACTGTCCTCATTTTGTAGGTGGGGAAACTGAGGGACAGAATGGCAAGCGAAGTGACTCGACAGAGGTCACACGGCCAGTTCGCAGCAGTCAAGACTCAAATCCAGATCTTTTGACCCCAACTCCAGCGCTTCTTCCCTGAGATCTCTTGAGATAGAAACTTCAGGAAAATAAATGAACATTGGTGGAGAGAGTCAAAGAGGAGGAGGATGCTTAGGATTCTATTTCCTCTGCCGGGTGCAGTGGCTCACACCTGTAATCCCAGTACTTTGGGATGCCAAGGTGGGCGGGTCACCTAAGATCAGGACTTCGATACCAGCCTGGCCAACATGGAGAAACTCTGCCTCTACTGAAAATACAAAAGTTAGCTGGGCTTGGTGGCACGTGCCTGTAATCCCAGCTACTCGGGAGGCTGAGGTAGGAGAATTGCGTGAACCTTGCAGGTGGAGGTTGCAGTGAGCCGAGATTGCACCACTGCACTCCAGCCTGGGCAACAGAACGAGACTCCGTCTCAAAAGAAAAAAAGTCTGGGCCGGGCGCCATGACTCACACCTATAATCCCAGCACTTTGGGAGGCCAAGGCGGGCAGATCACCTGAGGTCAGGAGTTTGAGACCAGCCCAGCCAACATGGTGAAACCCCATCTCTACTGAAAACACAAAAATGAGCCAGGTGTGGTGGCGGGTGCCTTTAATCCCAGCTACTCAGAAGGCTGAGGCAGGATAATTGCTTGAACCCAGGAGGCAGAGGTTGCAGTGAGCCAAGATCGCGCCATTGCACTCCAGCCTGGGCATCAAGAATAAGACTCTGTCTCAAAAAAAAAAAAAAAAAAAGAATTCTGTTTCCCACATACCAACCTCCTCTATTTCTCTGGGTTAACATGATGAAGAAAAGTAGTAGTGGCTTACTCCCAGAAGGGTGTACGGTCCCCAAGGCAGGAGGGGCGGGGAAGCAGCTGGTGGGTGAAACCCTCGCACTGCCCCAAATCCCATGGGGCTGGGGCAGGGCCTGTGGACTCGGAGAGAGCTGAAGTCAGTGAGCCAGATGGCCCGGCTGCGGGCAACTGTTTATTTCCCTTTTGGCATTGCAGGGATCCTAATCCAGTCTTTTTTTTTTTTTTTTTTTTTTTTTTTGAGAGAAGTCTCACTCTTGTCCCCCAGGCTTGAGTGCAATGGCTCGATCTCGGCTCACTGAGACCTCTGCCTCCCAGGTTCAAACCATTCTTCTGCCTCTGCCTCCCAAGTAGCTGGGATTAAGGCACCTGCCACCATGCCCGGCTAATTTTTGTTGTTTTTTTTTTTAGTAGAGACGCGGTTTCGCCATGTTGGCCAGGCTGGTCTCGAAACCCTGACCTCAGGTGATCCGCCTGCCTTGGCCTCCCCAAGTGCTGGGATTACAGGCATGAGCCACCGTGCCTGGCCGATCCTAATCCAGTCTAGATTAAAGGCTTTGGTCTGCTGCTGGGTGGGCAAAGGGGAGTGAAGGGAAATTAGAAGGAATGGTAAAGAGGGGGCAGCACCCTGGGCCCCCAGAGCCACATGGTGGTAGTGTGACAACGAGTGGGGATGCCCTAAAGAGGGTCTGGGAGACCCTCAACAGTTGGAGCTGTAGGGGCCTCTCTCTTCACTGTCAGCTCTGAAAGGTCAGGCAGGGATTTTTATATAGGGAGCTGAGGCCGGTGGGCTCAGTGGGTAACGGGGCAGGGTGGGAGGCACTAGTCCATTGCTGTCCATTCTGGGGATCCACCTGTGGTTTAAGGAAGCAGATCCGCCTCATCCGGCCTCCGTCGCAGGCTGCCGTCCAGGTCTGTCATTCCCGCAGTGTGGTGCATAGCCTACACTCCTCTCCATGGCTGCCTGGTCTGGGAAGAAGAGGCACCTGATTTTGAGGCAAACACAGCCCAACAGATCTTTGCTCTGGAGCATAAAAGCTGGTCTTTATGAAGACTTTAGTGAAGAACTTATTTTCAGGTTGAACTAGCACATACTCAGCTCCTTTTATGTGCCAAGCTTAGAGTAGGTGACCTTTCTCATCTAAACCTCCCATCTCCCAATGCAATTTCTGCTACTTTTTTTTTTTTTTTTGGAACAATCTTGCTCTGTAGCCTAGGTTGGAGTGCAGTGGTGCGATCTTGGCTCACTGCAACCTCCACCTCCCAGGTTCAAGCAATTCTTGTGCCTCAGCCTCCCAAGGCACGGGAGGATTACAAGTGTGTGATTACAGCTGGGATTACAGGCGTGTGCCACCACACCCGGCTGATTTTTGTATTTTTTAGTTGAGACAGGGTTTCGCCATGTTGGCCAGACTGGTTTCCAACTTCTCATCTCAAGAGATCCACCTGCCTCGGCCTTCCAAAGTTCTGGGATTACAGGTATGAGCCACTGGTACCTGGCCTCTGCTACATTTTTGAGTTGGAAAGAAACGTACTTGCTTTATTGATGGAATGACCATATTTATATTCTCAATGGCAGATGGTGCATTTACAAAATTTAAGTCAGTTTTGTAGTCACGTCTGGCTTGCAGTGTCACCTCTCTTTGTCCCTTTGAGAATGGTTGGGACATTTGGATTCATACCCAAGACCCTCTGTGTGGCCCTGTTGATGTCCCTTCTCACCCTGGTGACTCCCAGGCTTCTAAGCAGTTGCTCGAAAGGTCTCTAGGCCCTTGGCTCTTAACCAGCCTAGGAGGAGCCAATGATTCCAGGAGGTTCTCTAGCATCAAGGGCTAGGGCTAGGGCTGGAGACTTGGTGGGCACCCAAGTGAGAAAGAGGCCCCCAGCCCATCCCCACTCCTTTAAGGGAGACCTTGCCCTTTGAATTTCAGCTGAGATTTGGGACTCTCCTCCCCACTCATGTCTGCTTGCTGGAGTTGCCTATGAAGCTGGAAAGGCTGTGGGCCTTCTCGTCAGAACTGGGTTCAACTCTTGCTTGAATCTCGGCTCACTGCAAGCTCCGCCTCCCAGGTTCATGCCATTCTCCTGCCTCAGCCTCCTGAGTAGCTGGGACCACAGGCGCCCGCCACTACCCCCGGCTAATGTTTTTGTATTTTTAGTAGAGACGGGGTTTCACTGTGTTAGCCAGGATGGTCTCGATCTCCTGACCTCGTGATCCGCCCGCCTCCGCCTCCCAAAGTGCTGGGATTACAGGCGTGAGCCACTACGCCTGGCTGAAGTGTTTTAATAATTTTTGAATGAGGGGCTGCACATTTTCATTTTGCTTTGGGTCCTGCAAATTATGTAGCCAGTCCTGCCTCTTCATCTTCTCTGGTGAATCATATCTAATTCTACCACATCATACCCATTCTACAGATGCATAAACCGAAGCTTGGAGAGGTGAAATGCACAAAATTACCCAACCTCTAAATTGCAGAGCTGGGCCCAGAAACAGATCTTCATAAATGGAGTCCATTTCACTGGGGTGGTGGCCGTGTTTCTGTGGCCTTGTGCCTGGCCTGGGCCCACGAGTTGACAGGTTACGGGTCAACAGACTCAGTGGCCTTTACCCTCTGGCTCTTAGAGGCCAGGGACTTGGAGGATCTCACCAGTCTATCACAAAACTTTCCATTTTTAACAAAGCAGTGAAAATGGCCTTCTGTCTGCCTCTTTGTTTCTTTCTTATTCTGGAAGACAAGTGAGAAGGAAATGGGAAAGAAACAGAAGAACAAATGTCATGGAAAGTCCGTGGCGCCTCCCTCCTCAGCCTGAGCAAGGCCACAGGGACAAAGGCAAATATCAGGGAAGAGCAGCACCGCTACCTAACCCCAGGCCTGGGGCCTCTGGGTGGCTGAGTGTCCACAGCTCTCTGACCAGTGCTGAAAATGAAAACTCAGGACAAGATGATCCCCACTGCCCAGAACAAAGAGAGGCTGGTGCATCTTAGTCACTGCTAATTTCTGGCAAATGACTGGGCTTGGGAGCAGGACTGCTTGTAAAGTTCCTGGTTGCACCAAGCTGGAGGCAATTTATTCAAAGGGAAATAAGGCTGCATCTGCTGAGGGAACAAGGAGACAAGGGAGCCTCTTGCACGCTCGTAATGTCTGAACCAGATCTTAGATTCACCTGCAGCAGGCCCAGCCCTTTCCCCAGCCTGGTTTTTATGCCTTTGGAGAGGTTTGCAGAAGGATGCTCAGAGGGCTGATGGGAGCTTGGGAGGGTGTGTGTGCGTTCTTTAAAAAATAATAAAGCCCTTGACCACGCCTGAGGCTGAGCACATCTGAAGGGAGTCGTGGGTGGGAGGAAATTGCAAATAGTTTTTTTTCAGCCTGAGATGGAAGGCACTGGAACTGGTTCCCAAGGAGAGGGAACGCCCTGTGGGCTCTAAATTCCAAGGTGGCTGGACTCACGCACACACTCCAGGTGCTCAAGGCAAGAAGGGAGCATTAGGGTCCAGGAGGGCATACATCTCAGGGCTGGAACCCTTGGAAGGGTAGGGGGAGAGAGGGAAGAGGAGATGTCTTTACCTCCTTAGGCCTCAGTTTGCCCCTCTGAAAAATGGGGCATGGGAGGCTGGACCACAGTGGTTCCTTTTAGTGTGGACATTCTGGATTCTGAACCTAGAGAAAAAGGACAGGTGGGAAGAGGAGGTTCTTCCTGAGCCCTAATATCTGGACAGCACTTCAGTTTACAGGACTCTTTAAATCCATCTTCCATTTTTTTCTTCTTCATCATCATTATCATGGCAGACATACAGAAAAGGACATACACAAATGGAAAGTGTTATGAATAACTGTAATTGTAATAATCATAAGGAAAATACCTGTGTAACCAACAACCCAGGTCAAGGTTGAATGACAGAATGATACCAGCCTCCCCAGGTGGCCCTCCTCACTCACACTCCCTCTGTCTCCTAGGTACTCATTGTTTTACTTTCATGAAGATCATTTCCCTTTTATTTTTCAAAATTTATTTTATTTTATTTTTTGTTTTGAGACATACTCTCACTTTGTTACCCAGGCTGGAGTGCAGTGGTGTGATCTCGGCTCATTGCAACCTCCGCCTCCCAGGTTCGAGTGGTTCTCCTGCCTCAGCCTCCCAAGTAGCTGGGATTACAGGCATGCCACACTACACCCGGCTAATTTTTGTAATTTTAGTACAGACCGGGTTTCACCATGTTGGCCAGGCTGATCTCCAACTCTTGACCTCAAGTGATCCACCTGCCTCGGCCTCCCAAAGTGCTGGGATTACAGGCATGAGCCACTGTGCCCGGCCCATTTCCTTTTTTAAAAATGATTTTGCTATGTATGCATCCTTAAATAATAAAGTTTAGTGTTGCCTGTTCCTGAACTGTATATAAATGGACTCATATAATATGTGTTATTTGTGTTCAGCTTCTTTTACTCAAAATCACGGTTGTGACATTTGGCTGTTACACCAGTGAAAAAAATGGGGCCCCAGAGAAGATAAACAACGCATCAAAGATCACATAACTAGTCATGGCAAAGCTGGACATGAGCTATGCCTTCTGCCCACTCCACTACCCAGAGTGACCAGCTGCTGGTGGTGACTTCCATTTCCAGCAATATGGTGGACTAAGTAACCTGAGAACGGAGGAGATGGTCCCTATGGCTGAGCCGAGATCACAGGCCCCAGATGAGGAGCCTCTATCCCCTGCGCTTCATGGTAGGGTTCTGTACCTGGAATCATCTTCCCACTGAGACAAAAAACGTGGCAGGGAGGTAATTCCCCAAAAGGAAATGGGGGTGTAATTAGAAAGGGGATGGATGCTGAACAGCCAAAAACAACATGTCCTTTCATTTGTCCTGTGCAAATGAAGGACAGTCATTTTTAATTTTTCCTGTCTCACTTCTTAATATACAAGTTAGGACAAAGTGTCAGAATCGACTCCTAAGAACACGTCAGGCATCCTCGTCTCTCAGTTCAACAGTTAGTAAATGAAGCTGATGGAAACATTGATTTTCTGAATTTCTTCTCCAAGCTTTGAATTTTCTCCTCACTCTTGCACATGAGGCTGACACAAAACTGACATAAAATCATGGCATTTTATGGCAGCTGGATGCCCGCAGGGCCAACTCTTCCAGCTTCTGCTTGGACAATTATTCCTTCATGTTACCCCTGCCTTTGCCTGGACCCTCAGCTTCATGCCAGAGACCTCCCCAGTCTTGAACAACACCTTGAAAAGCGCTATTAAGCAAACAGCTTCCAACAGGGGCATAAAGTGGTTTCCTCATATCCTCTTAAGTGGAGCCCCTGGCAAGTCATTTACATCCTAGCAGGCAGAGACGATCAGGTTTTCAGAAGAAATTAGCAGCTGGGATGAGATTTGTGGGGAGGGAGGGATTCTTGGCTGAAGAGGGGAGATGGGAAGGGAGGAAATGAATAGCTAAGCAAATAGGACTGGTAGAGCCTGGGGTGTGGGAACGGCAGCCTGGAAATCACAACACGGGGGTCAAAGTGTCTGGGGAGGGGGCAGGGTGGTCAGAATAATGGCTTGGCTCAGCCCCTGGGCTAGGGCAGGTCCTCCAGGGTGCTCCTGACATAGCCCCTTCCAGGAGGGCACAGAGCTTTCTCCAGGGACCCCCAGCCTCAGGTGGAGCAGCAGGCACTGGACTGGATGTTGGGGAGCCCTGGAGACATGTGTGGGGCAGCTGTAAATATGCCCATGTCTTAGGTCATTTGAGGCTTACAACCACCCAGCACATTTTATTGGCATCATTATTTTATCTTGAAAGAGAACAGTGCTGTTCCCTTTTGACAGGTGGGAAAACAGAGGCACAGTGACGCTTGAAGCTGCCCCGTGGCAAAGCCAGGATGTGAAACTCTGGCCACCTGACTTAATTTTTTAAAAAAGATTAAAGAATGAGGGGATGGGACTGGGCGAGACCCACGGTCCTTTCCCATTCCCCCATCTGAGTGGCTGATGGTCTTGTCTACTGGCTTTCTTGCAGTCTAGGGTCACATACGGCGATGAAACAAACCTTACAAAAAAACAAGCCGCTTTGTAAAAGACGAGCCGTCAGGCTAACCCGATTTCCTTTCTTGAGATCATGCGATTTGAGAGAACAGCCAGGCTGGGGACACATCCTGCCTGGCGGCCTGTGGGGTGTGGCCATAAGCAAAGGGGCCCAGGAAGCTCCCCTGCGCTTTGTGCCTCTCTGAGCCAAGCACACGCCGCCTCCTACCTCTAACTGAGAGCGCTCACCCTACCTCTCCGGGACACCCCACCCACTGCCCAGCCCAGTGCCTGGCCAGCACACACCGTCAGAAACCCCAGTGAGAGGACGGAAGACAGGCTCCGCCATCCTCTTGCCATCGGGCAATACCAGGTCTGCATAAGGTGGGGTCCACCCACACAGAGTTGAGTAACCCAATGCTTTTATTGGCCTGATTTAACCCTGGAGTCTGCTTAAGCAGAAAAGCAAAGACAAGTCATAGAAGGTGGCACTGAAGAGCCACCTGGTCATGCTGGAAACAAACAAGGCCCTGGGGTCAGAGACAGGAAAAGGTGGCACCGGCTCTGGGGTTAAGCTCTGAGTGTCAGGATCGAACTTGCGGTAGCGCTTGGAGCCCTTGGGCCTCCCCGCTCCCTGGACAGATGACACTGTCAGCTTGAGAGGAGCCTGCCCAAGTCCACGTAGCTCACGGGAGGGTGGAGCGACAGTTCAGGCAGAATCTCTGGAACAAAGTCTAGCGCTCATTCCGCCTGCCCACATGCCTTCTCATCTGATACCAGTGCAGGAAGCCATACCCTCCGCGACTCTGGTTCCAGCATCCAGGAGGCCCCGACTGCAATGCCAGAAACAGGAGACTCAGAAACAGGAAAGTGAGCTTGTCCCATTCTGCAAGGGAACCTTCTGTGATGGTGACTTAACAGCAGCTGCATCCCCTGAGTTCTCAGAACTCCTCCATCCAGAAACAGAGCGCCCAGGAGTAGGACCGGCTTGGCAGCTCTCTGTGCCTCTCCAGGCCAGGGGGACACACCTGGCCATGGCCTCAGGTGCCTTGGCTAGCAGGCCCCACCTTGGCAGCCTGTGCTGTCTCTCCCGGGAGTGGATGTTTCCTAAGTGCTCCACTCGCTCTCCCGGTTCCCCTGACACAGTGACACAAATGGAATGCTCATTATACATGCATGACAGGGCTCATGACACAGGTGAGTTCATTTACATTTCACAATAACCCACTGAGGCTGATGGGTTATTGCACAATAGCATTTTACCAATGAGGACTCTGAGGCACAGCAAGGCTAAGTGCCCTGACTGTATTAGTTAAAACAACTAGTAATCGGCGAAGTCAGGATTGCACACCCAGACAGCCTAGTTCTCAAGTCCATGACCCCAACAATTGCACTGTAAAGGAAATGAAGCAAATGAGCTTTCCCAGAGCGAGATTTCCTCCTCCTTTCTCCTTTCTGTGCTAATTTCACTCACTCAGGCTTGCTTTTCTTTCTCTCTCTTTCTTTCTCTTTCTTTCTTTTTCTTTCTCTCTCTTTCTTTCTTTCTTTCTTTCTTTCTTTCTTTCTTTCTTTCTTTCTTTCTTTCTTTCTTTCTTTCTTTCTCTATCTTTCTCTCTCTCTCCCTCTCTTTCTCCCTCTCTCTCTCTCTCTTTCTCTCTCTCTCTCTCTTTCTCTCTCTCTCTCTCTTTCCTGTTTTTTTTTTTTTTTTTTTTTTTTTGAGCCAGTGTCTCTCTCTGTCACCTAGGCTGGAGCACAATAAGTCAGACATAGTCCACGGCAGCCTTAACCTCCTGGGCTCTAACAATCCTCTCACCTCAGCCTCCTGAGTAGCAGAGACCCACAGGTGTAAGTTACCACAACCAGCTTATTATGATTTTTAAATTTTTGTAGAGATGAGGTCTCCCTATGTTGCCCAGGGTGGCCTCAAACTCCTGGGCTCAGATGATCCTCCCACCTCAGCCTCCCAAAGTGCTGGGACTACAGGGATAAGCCACCATGTCGGTCACCATTTCTTTTTAAGAAACCACCCCTCTTCCATCCCATGAGATCAGTGGGCGGGCACAATGTTCAGGTTGGGCCAATCAGACTCTCTGGGTGCCTGTCACTTAGGCTGAGTGACAAAGAAGCCTTGAGTCCCCCCTCACAGTGGTGCCCTCCAAAACCCCACTTCTGACAAAGTTTTCTGAAACTGCCTTTGTTTCTTCAGCTTTTCTTTAACTTCTATAACCTATCCAGTTTGTTCCTAATAAATGGCACTTTTTTCCTCTGCTTGTGAGCCAAAATTAGGTTCTACAATTCAAGAACCCTTTGGATACGACCAGCACAGAAGTGACTTGCCTTTCATTGTGTATACTTTATTTTTTAATTTTTAATTTTTGTGGGTACATAGTAGGTATATGTATTTATGGATACATGAGATATTTTGATACAGGCAGGCAGGGCGTAATAATCACAGCATGGAAAACAGACTATCCATTCCCTCAAGTATTTATACTTTGTGTTATACTCTTCTAGTTTTTTTTTTGTTTTTTGTCTTCTTTGAGACAGAGTCTCACTGCGTCACCCAGGCTGGAGTGCAGTGGTGCGATCTCAGCCACCGCGACCTCTGCCTCCCAGGTTCATGCGATTCTCATGCCTCAGCCTCCGGAGTAGCTGGGATTACAGGCATGCACCACCATGCCTGGCTAATTTTTGTATTTTTAGTACAGATGGGGTTTCGCCATGTTGCCAGGCTGGTCTCGAACTCCTGACCTCAAGGGATTCACCCGTCTCAGCTTCCCAAAGTGCTGGGATTACAGGCGTGAGCCACCATTCCCGGCCTCTTCTAGGTATTTTTAAATGTACAATTAAATTATTTTGACTATAATTACCCTGTGGTGTGGTCAAATACTAGGTCTTATTTATTCTTTCTATTTTTTTTTGTACCCAACATTTCATATGCTCTAGTAGGCACCAAACGCGTGTCCAAACAGGTCTAGATTCAAATGTAGATTCTGCCACTCGTTAGCTGTTGTGATCCTGATGAAGCGACCTCACCTCTTCAAGCTTCAGATCCTTCATCTGAAAAATGAAGATACAACCTGGTTGTACAATTATAAGGAATATTCCAGTAAGAGAAAGAGCAGGTGCAGAGAAATAGAAGTACGAGAGAATTTGCCTTAGGCCACAGTGGCAGGTCTCATGAATGGCTCCCACTCTTCAGCCCTCCCTCTGTGCACACCCTTTGCCATGGAACTTTGCAGTGGCCTCCTTATGGTAGGCGGGAGGTACTTTCCTACCTCTTGATTTTGAGATTTGACCTCAGCCACGTGTTTTGGTCAATGGCGTGATAGCAGACATGGTTCAAGCAGAGACTTGCAAAGGGCTTGCAGGACTGAGTTTCCTGTCTTGTGCCACTATCATTGGCTTCAGGTGGACATACCCGGGCTAGCCCACTGGTCCCAGCAGGAGGTGAGAGACACATGGAACCGGGGCATCCCCAACTGAACCAGCCTAAGGCAGATGATCACCTAGATCAAAGCTCAGTGGAGACGAGGAGGACCCGTCAAGCTCAGCCTGAATCAGCCAATCCCCAGCTGACCGACAGACATGGGAGGAATGAGGAATGATTGCTATTTTGAGCCACAGAGATTTGGGATAGTTCATTATGGAACAACTGCTAAAGGTACATAAATTGGTACCCAGAAGTGTGGTGCTGCCATCACAAAACTTAAAATACGCAGCATTGGTTTTTTAGGACTGAGTGGTAGGAATGAGTAAACTATTAGGAGGGTCAGGAAAAATAGCAAAGAAACTGCAATTGGAGGTGGAAGAAGTGGCAATCCCATTGTGTAATAGGGAATGATTAGGTAAAATTGTTGTCTTTAGTAACTTATTGGGAAACAAATGTATCTAATGAACTCTTGGTCTTGGGCAAAGAGATTTCTAGGCAGACTACTGAAAGCATCCTTTGACTTTTATGGTTGTGTTTGATAAGGTACTGCAAAAAGGAGATGACCTCAGAAAATAACTGCCTGGTGTGAAAGTAGTATTAGACTTTGGGAGGCTGAGACGGGCGGATCACGAGGTCAGGAGATCGAGACCTTCCTGACTAACACGGTGAAACCCCGTCTCTACTAAAAAAAATACAAAAAACTAGCCGGGCGAGGTGGTGGGCACCTGTAGTCCCAGCTACTCGGGAGGCTGAGGCAGGAGAATGGCGTGAACCTGGGAGGCGGAGCTTGCAGTGAGCTGAGATCCGGCCACTGCCCCCCAGCCTGGGCGGCAGAGCGAGACTCCGTCTCAAAAAAAAAAAAAAAAAAAAAAAAGAAAGAAAGTAGTATTAGAAAGAATATAGAAAAGACTGAGTGCCGTGGCTCACACCTGTAATTCCAGCACTTTGGGAGGCAGAGGTGGGCAGATCACCTGAGGTCAGGAGATCGAGACCAGTCTGACAACATGGCAAAACCCCATCTCTACTAAAAATACAAAAATTAGCTGGGCATGGCAGTGCTTGCCTGTAACCCAGCTACTTGGGAGGCTGAGGCATGAGAATCGCTCGAACCCAGGAGGCAGAGGTTGCAGTGAGCTGAGATTGCACCACTGCACTCCAGCCTGGGCAACAGAGTGAGGCTCTGTCTCAAAAAAAAAAAAAAAAAAAAAAAAAAAAAAAAAAAAAAAAAGAATATAGAGAAATTTGAATGTGTTCTGTTGATATGACTTTTAGCACATGGAGTAGAACGGAATCCAAGACACAGGGAACCCATCAAGTTTTCAGAGTGCTGTACTGGCAGTAGGACTCCCAGCCTGCATGAAAAAATACCAAAGTTGTTTAAAATGCAAAAAGACCTCTGGGTAGGAAGCAGTCCGAAAAGATTGCCTAAAAGATGTATTTTACAATGCCTTCAGAAGTGACTAAGGAGGGTGATAGAAAAGGGAGAACATTGCAGAGGCTGGAGCAGGAGCCAAGCAGAAAATGGAGGTGAACCTCTCTCTGGATGGAAATCTGGGAGCTAATCAGGGAATGTTACCTACCACCAGAACAAGGGCAACTGGAAACATTTTCCTAGCAGGATTTCAGAATTGCTATGGACTAGTGATGGCTATGGGCCTGTTTCTTCCCCTGTTTGAGTGGCAATGTTTACTGCAGGTAAGATGGATAACTTACCCATAGATCTCTGGATTACGAGGAGCTGCATCTGAACCTGATGAGATCATGAGAAAGTGGACTTTGGCTCGATGCCATTGGTTGCTTTGGGGTTGTTTTGGAGTCCTGAGATGGGAGAAAATGAATTTTGCCTACTGGATAATTGGGGTCATGGGCACGGAGTGTGGTAGTTTGATGACATTAATGGACCCAGTTCTTCACCTTTCCCTATAACTATGTCCTTTGCTGTGTAACTTTGCAGTGCCCCCCTACGGTGGGCAGGGGGCAGTTCCTCACTCTTTGATCTAGCCTCAGTCATGTGACCTGCTTTGGCCAATGGGATGTTAACAAACATAACACAGCACTTGCATGACAGAGCTTGTCCCCTTGCACCTCTGACATCACCGTAAGAAGAATATGCTCAGGCTAGTGTCGTGATCTATGGAGCAGGACAAAAGACACGTGCAGTAGAGCCACCTCAAGCTGGCTAGCTGCAGACTTATGCATGAGTCCATAAAGACCTGAAGAACCACCAAATCAACTCAGTGTAAGTCAGCCGACCCCCAGCCAATGCACAGACACACAAAAAACAAAAAATACATGACTGCTGTTTTAAGCAATGGAGTTTTTTGTTGTTTTTGTTTGTTTGTTTGTTTGTTTTTTTGAGACAGGGTTTCACTCTGTCACCCAGGCTGGAGTGCAGTGACATGATCTCAGCTGACTGTAACCTCCACCTCCCGGGTTGAAGCGATTCTCGTGCCTCAGCCTCCTGAGTAGCTGGGATTACAGACGTGTGCCACCACACTCGGCTAATTTTTGTATTTTTAGTAGAGACGGGGTTTCTACTAAACCCCGTCTTTAGTAGAGACGGGGTTTTACCATATTGGCTAGGCTGCTCTTGAACTCCTGACCTCAAATGATCCGCCCACCTAGGCCTCCCAAAGTGCTGGGATTACAGGGGTGAGCCACTGGTCCTGGCCTAAGCAACAGAGTTTTGAAGTGATTTTAAATGCAGCAGTTCTAACTGATACAGCCACAAAGAGAATTTTTCTCCACGTGAGGCTGTTAGCCACACACAAAGATTAAATGAACTCCTTCCTTTGTCGCGTAAGAATCTCTCCAAAGTTGATCACCATAACAATAACAAAAGCTACCACTTATTGAACTCTCATTGTCGGACTCTGTGAGAAGTGCCACGTATGTATTATCTCATTGAATTCTTGCAACAGCCTTAGAAGGTAGGTATGATTATTTCCATTTCAAGGATGGAAAAAAAAAAGCCCTGAGGCTAGGAGAGGTTAAGAAACAAGGCCAAGTTCACGTAGCGAATAAGTGGTAGAGTTGGATTCAAGCACAGGCTGGTCAACCTCCCAAAGCTATGCCAGATAGGCGGCACAGACACTGTAGTTAATGGGGTTTCAGGCCTTGGGAATAAGTGGTCCCATTCTTCAGGTCCACCTGTGGGTCACAGAGCACTTGTTGGTTTTATTTTTCCAGTAGAATTTAATATAAGAAACTTACAGTATTCAATATAACAATTGAACACCTGCCCAGTCCAAGTCCCCTTTTCTCCCCAGTGCCATTCCCTCTGTTTTGGAGAACTGAAAAGGTGAGAAGGAGACACCAGGGTAACAGAGGTGGAACCTGCAGGAAGTAGCAGCCACCCTTACATCAGAGAACAAAGGGAAGTATGGGAGTTATCAGAGCCTCCGAGCTGGGAGCAAGACGCTGCAGAACAGGGGCCTTGTCTGGCACCTCTCAGGGGAAGCTCTTATTTTTTTCTTTTTTCTTTTTGAGACGGAGTCTCACTCTGTTGCCCAGACTGGAGTGCAATGGCACGATCTCAGCTCACTGCAGCCTCTGCCTCCCAGGTTCAAGCGATTCTTCTGTCTCAGCCTCCCAAGTAGCTGGGATTACAGGTGTGCACCACCATGCCCGGCTAATTTTTGTAATTTTAGTAGAGACAGGATTTCACCATGTTGGTCAAGCTGGTTTCGAACTCCTGACCTCAGATGATCCACCCACCTTGGCCTCCCAAAGTGCTGGAATTACAGGTGTGAGCCACTGCGTCTGGCCAGCTCTTATTTCTGACAGTGAGCAATGCCAAGGACATCAAGGAACGTAGCTGGTTGGTTGTCGGGGGTAGGGTGGACTGGGAATATCCAGTCTGGAACCCCATTTTTTCCACATGCAAAGAAGATGCCCAAGGAGAAGCAACGGCAAGAGGGAGAGAATGGGAGCTGGATCGGGCATCAGAAGACAGTCAGGATTTGGATAATTGAAGACATCTGAAAGAATTTGCTCATCCAAGGTCCTGGGGCTAGGATGGGGCAGGGCTGGGACTGAGCACAGACCCACGTATGTGTGCTTCTCCCTCCAACACTGCGTTGTGGGGAGCTCTACCCTGGCACCTCCTGCCATGGCGCTGGGCATAGGCTTGTCCACCCTCTGACACAATGCCCACCGGTACCTGCAGCCCTGGGTGAAAGCCTTCTAGGGAGGGGCAGGTGACAGAGTGGCCCCCCTGAGTTGGCAGAGTGTGGTGGTCACAGCTTGGGCTCTGCAGCCAGACGACCTGGGACCTAATCCTCACTGTGGCACCCACCAGCTGTGTGACCTCAGGCAAGTCACTTAACCTCTCTTATTTTTAAACATTTTATTCTGAGAGAATTTTAGATCTACAAAAGAGTTGCAGCAAGAGTTCCTGTATACTGTTTGCCCAGTGTCACCTAACGTTAGCATCTGACGTTACCTGACATTCATCAAAACTAAGAAATTAACATTGGTACATTGCTGTTAACTCCACTCCAGACTTTATCCAGATGTCTCCAGTTTTTCCACCAATGTCCTTTTTCTGTTCTGGGATCTAATCCAGGATCCCAGGTTGCATTTAGATGTCACCTCTCTTCAATGTCCTCATCTATAACGTGGGGAGGATGGTAATGACATCTATCCCACGGTCCTGCTGTGCGGAGCAAGCGATGGTTCACAGATGTACTGCATTAGCTGGTGCCTGGCACAGAAAAGTGTTCCATTAACTAGAGGTCACAATTCTTATCTTAAGCCCAGTGCTATTGTCTCATGCCCTCTGAGGGCCTATCTTGGAATGCGAGCCCAGGCCTTGCCCACTCACTCAGGGCCTAGGTTATTTTGTGCCCCTCCGGCAGGCTGGGTGGGGTGTCAGCCAATCCAGACACTATCACTGAGGCCCAAGGAGGCACTCCCTCTAACCTTACAAACTGGCCAGGGGTCTGGGGCATTGACTAAGGACCCGCTTTAGAATTAGGCAGGCCTGGGTTCAAATCCTGCCCTCCCCAATTAGTCCCTCTGTGAACTCAGGCAAATCAATGAATTTCTCCAAGCCTCCATCATCCCTGCCTCCCAGGGTGGCTAGAAGAGAGGGTGGTTGACAGCAGGTGTCAGCCTCAGGCAGGGTACACAGCAGCCTCCCTATTTTCTGCAGCCCACTGCCATGCTTCCCAGGGCGAGCTCTCCCCGTGCTGTTCTGCAGCTGGGCTCGCCAGGCTTGGTGCCTGCTCGCACTTATTTGTCCACATTTGGACATATGGCCTGGCTAATGGGGAACCCAGTCTGCCCAGTCTGCAGTTCCATCTCCTCTCACTTCCTTCCCCGCCCCTTAGTGTCCCCAGCTGATGCTTCTGCAGAAATGCCAAACCAGGCCATCAGAACCCTCCCTGCAGGGCGGTCTAGGGTGGCAAGGCCATATGCGCCACCATCCCGGTCTCCTCCCAGAGCCTCTCCAGCACCACCCTCGATCAGGGCTTCTGGTTGGCATCATGACTTGGAAAGGAGGGACGCAGGCTGCCAGAGACCATGCTCTGCTGCTCATCTTCTCTCTGGGCTCCTGTCCCGGCTCCAGTGTCTCCTATTTTGGCTCTGCATCCTACCTTCCCGCCCCTCTGGCATGCCCCAGTCCCCTCGGACCCTGAGCCTATGAAATCCTGACAACAAAAATGGTGAGTGTGTGGTAGCAAGGTTCAGTGCTGAAGATTCAAAGTCTGCCTCTGTCACTTCCAAGTGGTGTGACCTTAGGCAAATCCCTTAACCTCCCTGTGCCTCATCTGTCAAATGGCAGTAAAGATTGTACCTACCTCAAAGGGTTATTGAGAGGAGTAAATTAATTAAGGCAAGATGCTTTTATTAACTGATCGCATTAACGTACAGTGCTTAGAACCACGCCGCGGAGCTGATGTTACCATTGTCATTAGCAAGGCTGATACTCAGAGAGGTGGTGGCAGCTGGAAGAGGAACTTCTGGTTTTGGTTTCAGGTAAAACCAGGGCTCTGGGCTTGTATCCTGGCTCCTTTACTTCCTAGCTGTGTGACTTTCGGTCGGTCACTTAAACACCCTTGATTTCCTTGGTTTCCTCATCTGTAAAATGGGGAGGAAAGCAATAACCACCTTGTAAGTTGCTGGGAGGGTTTCATGAGATGATGCGTGGAAGTGCCTAGCACAGAGCCAGGAACAACCTGAAGGCCCTCAGTGGATACTTGGTAGATGGCAGGAGGATGGGTGGAAGTCCTTGCCTTTGCCTGAAGCATGGGATTTCAGAGCTTGGTTCTCGTCCTCAGAAGGGGCTCCCCCAGGGCCTGGGCCGGGGTGGGCCCTGGTATCTCTGGGTTCCTGTCCCAGCTGCAGAGTTCCCCAGCCAGAGCCCACAGGGCCAGTCACATCCTGTTCCTTTTAGGCACCTCCTTTTGGGCCCCAGGGCCCCAGATAGATATCCTGCTATTCATTTAGTCTATGGCGGGTGTGGAGTGGAATATTTAGGTAAAACTTTACAAACAGCTAGACTTGAGGTTGGCCTTGAAGAACAGTACGTATGCCAACAGGTGGAGAGAAGAGGGGTGGAGATGGTGTTTGCTGTACACTGGCTGCATTTGTGGATTCAGAGAAGGGCCTCCATGCATCTATGCCCTTTGCAGTGAGGCTCTGCTGCTCCTCTCTACCTTCTGGATCTTGGGTGGCCTCAATACTTGCTTTAGCAGGGAGAAATGCAGCAGAAGTGATGATGTACCAGTCCTGAGCCTAAGCCACGAGAGGCCTTGCAGGCTGCGACTGCCACCTCAGTGTACTTAAGCCTGGGCTAGCCTCTTGGAGCATGAGAGGCCACATGGAACAGAGCCAAGCCAGCCCAGGTGTCCCAGCTGAGGACCTGGACAAGGGGGAGAGCCCAACCTACACCCTGTCTGCCAGCTCACCACAGATGCAAACACATGGGTGAGGCCAGCCAAGGTCAGAACTGCCCTGCTGAAAGAAACACATACTCTTAAGCCACTGGACTTGGTGGTTTGTTGAGCATCACTGAGACCACAGGTAACAGAGACAGTGAAGGTAAAGAGAATGGAGAGGCAAACTCGCAGGAGGGACAGTGTGGGGGTGCCTGGTGGGGGGTGAGCAGCCCAGAATTTCTGATTCATACGGGCCTGATGGCAACTCCAAGTTCCCTCAAGCCAGGAGGCCTGAAGCCTGTGTGGCCAGTGACCCGCCCGCTGCGGAATGATGGATTAAGCGCACGTCTGATAACCGGATTGGCCACCAGACTGCTGGTTGGATGTCTGCCAGGTTCCCTCACAAGCAGGTCTGCCTGATATGTTTTCTCAGCCTGTTTTTTCCTATTTGCCAGAGCCCAGGCCTTTGAAACTCCTATCACAAGGCCGCTTCCACTTCCCCCGTGGATCCTGGTGAAGTTCCTCTCATAGAACAGCGTTTTCTTGATGTTGAGCAACAACTCACAGAAACTCCTGGAACCTGCCTCTCAGCCATGCGCACTGGCGCAGCCCTGCTGTGTGGCCTTAGGCGCCCCTCTCCTGCCCCCGGGCCTCCCTCTACTGCGTGACCGGCCACATGGCCATGCCTGCTGCTCTGTGCCTGTCTCCTCATCTGTGAAATGAGGACACAGTCATGGACCTCATGGCGGGGGGCGGGGGGGGAGGGTGGTGGCGAAGGGGACTACTGTGTGTGGTTTGGATTCCTCCTGGCTTAAAAACGGCTTCCATCCCCAACTCCCCAGCTCCCCGTCTCCACTCAGGCCATTTGAACGATCTTGACGATCTTGTTGAAAATCACAGTGGTTTCCAAAGCAATCCAAGTCTTGTGCGGCTCTGGGCTGAGGGTCCCCACGCTTTCCACCCAGACCTATAATCATCACAGATGTTTAGAGGAGATCGTAAGTATAGAGC
The DNA here is from genome assembly GCF_049350105.2 of Macaca mulatta. Taxonomy (NCBI): domain Eukaryota; kingdom Metazoa; phylum Chordata; class Mammalia; order Primates; family Cercopithecidae; genus Macaca; species Macaca mulatta. The sequence goes on from NC_133412.1 coordinate 163,699,224, forward strand.
TGTATGCTTTAATTCTGCTGACCCAGGCCCCCGCCCTCCTCCCTCCTGGGTACCGGGCTGCCTCCCAGGCTGGCGGGGCTGGTGTCTCTGTCTCCTCCTAACACCCCTGAGATTTGCAGCGACGCCAGGCGCGGCGCTGACCCAGGAGGTGGGGTGTTTAGAACCCGCCCCCCGGGCTCCCCCAGGAGCTTTGAATTTAGTAAAGGCAGCAGTCAGTTCCCTGGTAGGCTCAGGGAGGGACTCCCGGCTCAGTCCTCAGCCCCCAACCCCCACTCTCCAATGCCCTTCCCAGACTGATGACCCGCTCTGCTGGAAAACCTGAGGCGAAAGGCACCGCCCCAGAGCAGGGTCTGGAGTGGCAGGACCGGCAGCCAATGAAGGTGAAGGCCGAGCGTTACATCATCACCGTGGTCTCCCATTGGTTGACATTCTAAGCTTCCTGACTCCGCCTCCCAGCCTTGACAATGGGCCTCTCTGGGCCTCTCTGCTCCCCAGGCTTCTGCACCCTAGTGCAAGCGTTGCCGAGAAGGCCACTGTCGGGCAGAGTGCTGGGCTAGGCGGCAGCCCGAAGTCTGGGCTGAGCCACTAACTAGCGGTGAAGCATGGTGTTGCCAGGCGTCATCTTCCTCACCTGCAAGAGGAGAGGGTTCCAGCTGTCAATCTCGGGTTCTGCCGCAGTTCATCCACCACCACACACGCGCCCATGAACGTCTTCCTCGCAGGCCAGGGGACCCTGGCCGGTCAAGTGTCTGGTCTGCCATGGGCTCCCTTTCCTCCCCAGAGCCTGGCAGGAAGTGAGCATATGGAATGGTTAATGTTAACTGATATTTTCTAAAGAGCAGACACTGGGCTAAGCCTTATACATTGTTTTCTTCGTATCCTAAACATTAGCCCGCCACGCAGCCCTAATTGTTCAGAGACAAGCACTGACTCTGAGGCTTGGCCAGGTTGAGTGATGGCCAAGGCCAAGGACCTGGTGAGGGGGACAGTCAGGATTCGAACCCAGGCGGCTGTCTCCAGACCCCTTCACCTGATGCCACGGGAATGGATGGGGGGCACCAGCCTCGCCATTGTGACTCGTTTGAGCTCTCAGCCCGGCCTGTATCCTGGCGGGGGCCATCCCCGACTGGCTCGGCAGCTCCAGGCTATTCCGAGGAACAGTCTTCAGAGAGCCTGGGTGCTGAGGGGGAAAGTTGTTGCTGAGATTTGACAAGTTTGGTCCTGAGATGTCAGAAAGAATTTCAGCTCTTCTGCCACCCCAAGGATGGTGGCAAGTAAATCACAGTGAGCTGGCTTATGTCAGGTCGACTGTGGAATTTGATGCTAGCTCATTGCTACCTCCTCTTCCTTGCCTGCCTCTCTCGCTCTCTCAGCTCTAGTTTGAGATCAGCACAGATTCCCTGGGTGATTTTTGAGAAAACTGCCTCCTCTTTAGGACTTGGCATCCTGAACCTCCATCAGGAAAGGGTGGCGACATATACTCTCACACCCAGGGAGACTGCAAGGCCTACCCTCCACTCTCCACCTGGGTTCTCTGGCATCGAGACTTGTGCCCTACAGTTTTGGGCCCTTGAGGTGATGTCCCAGTGGGACCAGGGTGAGGGTGCAGGTATCTGAGAGCGTAGTAGGACCAGAACCTCTAACCTTAGGGAGGCTTCCTGGGAGCCAAGCTTGGTGACTTAGAATGTGAATGTCTGACTCATATCCCACTACCTTTTAGTGGGTGCTGCAGAGGACAATGGAGAGGGATTCAACTCTGAAGAGTGGTCTTGTGGAAGAGGTAGCTGGCTTGTTCAGTGTGTCTCTGGCAGCCTCCCTAAGGTTCCCAGGTAGAAGTTTCTGGCAGGTAGATTTCAGCTGTGTTTAAGGAAGAACTTTGAAGTTGTCAGAATGAGCTGTCTTGTGATAGTGAGCTCCCTGTCTGCAGAGGCATGCAAGCAAGGCACTTTCACTTATGCATTCAAGCTGACCTATGCAAGGCACTGTGCTAAGTGCTGGGTGCAGAGGAGAACGAGACCCAGTGGGGAAACAGGCACTTGCAATGCTGCTGTGAGTGTGAGCAGAGGTCAGCATGTGGCATCTGGAGCACAGGGAGGGAGTCCTGAAGGCTGCATTGAGGATGAGGATACAGCTCTTTGCTGAGCCTTATGGTGAACCAGAAGTTTACCAGGCAGACAGGGGCTGGGGAGAGGACTGGCATTTGTCCATTCAGGTTATGTTTTCTGAATTATATATAGAAGGACATGTTGCAGAAGAAATGCAAGTACAGTGAAGAATAAGACTGGGGGACTTTTACAATTCAGAGTGGCCTTCACTGTGGGTGATCTGAATCGATCCCTGTATAGAGGTGCTTCTGGGGTGACACTTTCCCTGCTCCATGGAGCTCCGGGAGGAGCGCGGACCACCCCCTTCTTTGTAGGCCCGTCTGTGGGGTGCCGCTCCTCCTCCCACCTCCCCACTGCACAGGCAGCCCATCAGTGTCCATGAGCTGCTCCAGAAGGATGCAGCTCTGAGGAGGCTCGGGGAGCAGCGTATCCTAGCAACCTCTGAGGCTGGCATCTGCAGGACTAGGCCCAGACTCAAGGCTCTTTCTAATTCACCAGCCTTCCCTTAATGATAAGCTTTCCCACACAGATGTGGGGGTGGGGAGGAAGAGGGGAGAAGTGGGCAGGAAGTGTTGCCTCCAACCCCATCACAGAGCAGGTCAAGCCTCGCCCACAGCACTGCCAGGGATGGGGGAAGGAGGGAGGGCAAAGTGAGTCCCTTAACTGCATATGCCACTTGTCCATCACCATGGCCAGTTTATCACCGTTTAGAGGACAATGAATCCAGGCAGTGATCATCAATGATAACTAACATCATAAAAAGATAGATGGCTGGACATGATGTTCCTTCCGATGAAAGACCACAACACCTACTGAAAAATCAAACCTGAATCAGATCAAGCCTCTAGAGGTAACTCCCAGCTACAGGAATTAGAGAACCAGGGGGCATGTTAATGTGTCAAGGTGTTTAAACCTCACCACAGGGAGGCGGCCAGATTTCATCTCAGGCAAAAAATTACAGGTTTCATCAACAACGTGGAAGGAAAAGGAATAAAAGAAAAAAAAAACAAAACATAAGGAGAATTTATAGAATAACAGAAGCTTAAGAGAAATATCAGCCAATTACAACATACGGACTTTGGATTCTGATTCTTGCGAACAAACTACACAATAGTGACAATAAAAATGAGACATATTCATGAGACAATTGGGGAAATTTGAACGCTGACTGGATGCTTAACCTCAAGGAATTATTTTTAATTTTTGAGCAATGTGAAAATGGTATTTGAGATTATGCTTAAAAAGAGTCCTAATTGTTGAGGGATTCATACAGAAATATTTGCTGATGAATTAATGAGGCCAGGCACAGTGGCTCACACTTGTAATCCCAGCACTTTGGGAGGCCAAGGCAGGCAGATCACCTGAGGCCAGGAGTTCAAGACCGGCTTGGCCAACATGGCAAAACCTCGTCTCTACCAAAAATACAAAAATTAGCCGAGCATGGTAGCACATTCCTGTAGTCCAAGCTACTTGGGAGGCTGAGGTATGAGAATTGCTTGAACCCAGATGGAACCTGTTCCCAGCTACTCGGGAGGCTGAGGCGTGAGAACTGCTTGAATCCAGATGGAGGAAGTTGCAGTGAGTGGAGATCACGCCACTGCACTCCAGCCTGGGCGACAGAGCAAGACTCTGTCTCAAATAATACTAATAATAATAACAATAATAATAATATGTCTGGGATGTGCTTTAAAATAATCCATTACAGAGAGAAGAAGGAAGTAAAGGTTTAGATGAAACAAGATTTGCTCTGAGCTGATTGATCACTGTGGTAGCTGGGTGATGACAGGTACATGGGGGTCATGATACTACACTATTAATTTGAGTCTTACAAACTTGCGATTATTTGACCATTTTTGACTTTCAAAATGACTTAATGTGGTGCAAACCAATCCTTTGGTGTATGCTGGAAATTTTTGCACAACAAAACATTCTTTTCAAGAAAAAGATGAAGGGCAAACCTGCTTTTTCAGCAGGCTCTGCCCAGGAAAGAGGTACCCGAGACTCTCACTAAAATCTATAGGGCTGTCATTAAAAAAGCCAAAAATGACCCTCAGAGGCAGCTGTAACTTGCATGAATTATTTCTGTTCAGCTAATAATAACAGTAATAGCAATAATGATGATAATAATAATAATTTACTGGTCGCTGTCAGCAAATGCTGAGCAACATGCCTGGATATGTTGGAACGGCAGAAGATGGCTTCATTAATGTCTTAGTTGCTCAATAAGGAACAATAAAAAGTTAAAGGAATCCAAACAAGCAGTAGACCAGGCATTGAATGGAAATTCTTCTTGCTTGCAGAAGGCAGCACCCAGGGTCATTCCTGGAGCATAAACGATCCCTGCAGAACATGGGCTAGAAGACCCCACAGTAGGGCAGAGGCAGATCCTGGACTGGGATCCCAGCAGTGAGAAGACCCGGACATCAACCCTATTTCATTCTGTGGCCTCTGCAAATCTCCAAACTTGTGGAGCTGTAGTTGCAAGCTCAGACTTGTGGTTTCCTGTACCTGGAGGAGGCCCAGGTCATTCTGTTAAGTCCCTTGTCTATTTCCTGTTTTTATCTGGATGCTGAGTTAACTATTTGATCCAACAATAAAACTAACAAGGTTTTATTTATTTTTAATGTCTTCTCTTTGCTGAACGCTGTGCTGGGCACTGTAGCTAACATAGTTTTTGTCTTAACAGCTCATGAATCAAATCCCAGCTCCACATTTTATAGCTTTAGACAAGCATTTAACCACCACTTGGGCCTGTTTCCTTACCTGCAAAGTGGGGATAATGACAGTTAATAGCTACTTCATTGTGACTTTGTGAGGATTAAATAAGATAAGGCAGATAAACTACTTAATAGGGTCTGGCACATTGTAAGCCTCAATAAATGGCAGCTATTTTGTATTATTATTATTATATAAAACCATGAGTGTTTAACAATGAATATATAGTAAACAGTGATCCTGAATGATGTATGATGTGAGATATCCTCAAGGACTGGTGTCACAGGGAAGTCTTACACTAGACCTTGAAGGATAAGACCAGAAACTGCTGGATGCTCCCCATTACTGACCCTACCCATTTCCTTTAATAACAAAGCTGAGACTACATTTCTTAGCCTCCCTTTCTGCTAGATATGGCCACATGATTAACTTCTGGCCGATGAAATGGATGCACAGGTGTTATGTGGAACTACTGGAAAGGCTGCTTAAAAGGAACTGGTTGAGTGGGAAAGATAATCCCTTTGTCCCATTTCTTTCTACTGCTGGTCTGGAATCCTGATGTGATGGCTTGAGCCCCAGCATCCATGCTGGGGCATGAGTTAAGGGTTTTTAAATAAGACCTTGCATATAAAAATATGCACCAGGGATGATGGAGCATGATGGGAGCCTGGGTTTCTGGTGACAGTGTGGAGTCACTATAATGTCCCTATCTCCTTATATTTGGGTATGAGAGTAGTAAGCTATCTTGTTGAAGTCCCCCTTTTTGCTGTTAAATGCAGCCAAACTTACTCTCAGGGACGGTATTGAAAATATTTAACAACCAGAATGGCACAGGCACTGATGAGGAAGGGTTTAGGGTAGCAGAAGGCTTAGAACCACAAATATTTACCAACCAGTATGGAAGTGTTTTAATATTTTAGCAACCAGCTTAGTCATATCAATGCAAAACAGCTGAGAACCAGTTGAATACTAGCCCTGCCTAACCTTAACTAATACAATCAATAATATTTGGGAATAGCTAAAAAAACCAAGAAGATGGCCATTCAGGCCATGAGTACAGCCTGAGTAAAGCTTTAGAGGGTGAATGAAGCTCCATGAGTTGATGTACAATGAGAACTAGAGATCAGCCTGACTTGTTGGGAAGGTTCTCTTGAGTATGTGTATGTAAGTATGTGTAGATTATAAGAGGGGCTGGAAGATATCATTGGAAATAACACCAAAGAGGTCAAATAAACCAGATTGTGGAAGCCTGTGAGGATTTGAGGCAATAAGGAGCATTTGTGGGCTTTTGGGTAAGTGAGAGAGCAGATGAGCCCTGGCAGTGAGGAAATTTGGCTCTGCAGTGCCAGGTGGTAGTTCAGTTAGCACTGCAGTGTAACAAGCCATTCCTATTAGTCAAAGAAATCACAAGTCTACCCAGATTCAAGAGGGAGCAGGCATAGGTGCCATCTCCCAATGGGAGGAGTGTCAAGGCCACATCACAGCAAATCTCGTGGATGGGACTGCTGTAGCTATCCTTGGAAATGACAACCTGGCACAGGCGGTGTCCCTCCTCGCTGGCACCTTTTTTTTTTTTTTTTTTTTGAGACAGAGTCTCACTCTGTCACCCAGATTGGAGTGCGGTGGTGTGATCTCGGCTCACTGTAATCTCTGCCTCCTGGGTTCAAGCGATTCTCATGCCTCAGCCTCCCGAGTAGCTGGGATTACAGGTGTGTGCAACCACGCCTGGCTAATTTTTCTATTTTTAGTAGAGATGGGGTTTTGCCATGTTGGCCAGGCTGGTCTTGAACTCCTGGCCTCAAGTGATCCACCCACCTCAGCCTCCCAAAGTGCTGAGATTACAGGCGTGAGCCACTGCGCCCTGCCACCTTTCTTGTTAAGAAGCCCCTCGGAGTGGGTACCTTCTCTTTCTTAGCAGTTCCAGTCTGCTCAGAAGTATTAGGAGGCTCTCACTATCTTCTAAATGGGATATGCAGTGTGCACCAAAATTATTTATGGAAACCAACTCTATCTTTGGTGGAAAATGTCCAAGAAAAAACATAAGCACTGAAGTAATTAGCTAAAATAATTGAAATGAAGGGAATAGTTCAGACTCTTTAAGTATGACTCGAAAATGAAGAGACATGGATTCCTTTTTTTTGAGAAGGAGTCTTTCTCTGTCACCCAGGCTGGAGTGCAGTGGTACAATCTGGGCTCACTGCAACCTCTGCCTCCTGGATTCAAGTGTTTCACCTGCTTCATCCTCCCAAGTAGCTGGACTACAGGTGCCTGCCACCATGCCTGGATCATTTTTTGTATTTTTAGTAGAGACGGGGTTTCACCATGTTGGCCAGGATAGTCTCGAACTCCAGAGCTCATGATCCACCCACTTTGGCCTCACTAAGTGCTGGGATTACAGGCGTGAGCCACCGTGACCAGCCGAGACATGGATTTTTTTCAGTGAGAGGTGATATAATCCCCATCACTATCCCAAATGGGAAATGGAGTCATTCAGTTAGCAAAATCTTCCAAGTGCCCACTAGATGCCAAGCATCGTGCTAGGTCCAGGTTGAAGATGAAGGCTGCCTCCTACCTGCAAGCTGCTGAAACTTAGCAACGGAAATGACCAAAACATGTGGACAATGATGTGCTAAGTGCTCTGATGGAAGGCAAAAGGTAAGGTGTCCGGGAAGGTGGGAATGATTGGGCTCAAGGAAGCCACCTTGAGCTGAGTTTTGGAGAAGGAGACTAGTGTACCAGGAACTCAGGGGCAAAGCAGGGCAAGGACCTTCCAGGCAACCCTGGTAGCTTCCTGAGGCTGGATCTTCTCAACCATGGCTGAATGTTGATCTGTCACACAGGCCCAAAGGAGAGCTGGAGAGAGACAGACAGACAGATACACACACACACACACACACACACACACAGAGAGAGAGAGAGAGAGAGAGAGAGACTGTCTCTTATTATAATCCTAAGATAAACAAGTCAGAAACACAGCAGAGACCAATCATATGGCAATATGAGGCCATTCCATGAAGGGGCAAGCAGCACCCCCAGATCTCCATAAGCCCAGAGAGAATCATCCAATCATATTTAGGGCAATTCTGGGCCATCTGCATTTTAAAATAATCTTTTGGATCTATTGTTTGAAGGAGGCACACTTTAAATAACACTATATCTTAAAGGAAAGTCGATTATCCTTACCTAAGTTTACAAAGGACCTTTTACACATACACTTTGTTTTCTTTTCTTTTCTTTTTTCCCCTGCATCTTCTTAGAGCAAGAAAGGAATACACATATACTTTTTGTTTTATTTTGTTTTATAGTTATTTATTTATTTAGAGACAGAATCTCTCTCTGTTTCCCAGGCTGGAGTGTAGAGATGGGATCTCCCTATGTTGCCCATGCTGTTCTCAAACTCCTGGCCTCAAGTGATCCTCCCTCGTCAGCCTCCCAAAGCACTAGGGTTACAGATGTGAGCCACTGTGTTAATGCATTTAATCCTCACAACACCACTCTAGGTGGAGGTATTCCTGTGAGTCCCATTTTAGGATGAGGAGCCAAAGACACCGAGAGTGGTTGAGAAACTGGACTCACACTGAGATCCCTGCTGGAACCAGGAGCCCAACGGGCCCCACCCCCTGCATTCCTCTATGATTTTTCCTCTGCGATGCCTCCTGTCTCAGCCTCCTCCTCGCCATTCCTTTAACCCTGTTCCAGGTCACACCATTTCATGTCTCCTGCGTCCTCCTTTCCCTCAGCTCCTCCCCTCCCATCCACTTCCCGCTATGCCACCAGGGATCTTAATGAAAGTCAAGTGTGGTCCTGTCCCTGAACCTTCTTACCAGCACCCATATGTAGCCTCAGGATCAAGTGCAGACTCCCCTCCTTGGCATCCTAGGTCGATGCCATTTGGCCCCAACCACGTCTCCCTCCTAATCTCTCACCACCCTGTGTGCACCAAATGTGCTAGGCTGCAGTGCCTCTGAGCTTCTACCGTCCCCACAAAGAGCCCAATTGTGAATCTAGGTCTTTGCAATGCTGTTCCTTCTTTCTAGAATGTTCTTTTCTTCTTGAATTTGCCAAATTCTTAGTTCCTCAAGACGAGGCTCAGAAGCCGCCACCCTGTGCCCCCCCTCTTGGCTTCCCCAGCCTCCCTCCTCTCTCTCCTGGGGTTGGAGTTTTCCTGCAGACGGAAACCCTTCCCACACGGCCTTGTTGTTGGCTCTTTACTTGCATATCTCCCTCCCTAGACCAGGAGCAATTTTAGGTCAGGACAGATCTTACCCATTACCATGGGACCCACAAGTGGGGCTGAGCCCTCACACTGGCATATCGGGAGGAGGGGGGCCTAGATTCCATGGCCTGCTCTGCCCCTGGCTAACTTTAGGGACTGATCAGTGCCTTGCCTCTCTGTGAGAGAAGAGCATTTGTCCAGTCAGTGGTTTTGGACCCTGGGAACCTTGCAATTAATACTGATGGCCAAGAACCACCCCCAGTGATCCTGACTCAATTGCTCCCAGGCGATTCTAATATGCCCCCAGGGTTGAAAACCACTCTGAGTGCTTCCCTGGCCTTGATGTGCACACAAGTCCCCTGGGCCTTGTCTAAGAGTCGTTTCTGGTGCAGTAGGTCTGGGGTGGGGCTGGCGTGTCTGCATTTCTCACAAGCTCCCAGGTGATGATGGTGCTGCTGGCCCACTGACCACCAGTGGAGTAGAAAGGACTTAGCCAATCTCTCCCATCCCAATGCCATTGAGATGGAAGAGGAGACCTGGAGGCCTGCAGTTCAAGAAGGAGGGAAAGAGGGGTGGAGGGAAGTAGTGAGGCTGAGGACGTGGTCATACCTGAGTAGGGTGTGGGCAAGCAGCCACCCCCAGGGTGAGAGGCAGGAAAAGCAGTGCAGCCCCTGCCCTGTTCATTCACAACCTCCCCACTCCCTCCCAGTTGCTTAGGATTTCAGTCCTCATCAGGCCATCATTCCCGTTCCAGCATCTGACTCTCATGGTCCTGGCTGATGGGCCACATAATGACTTGTCTTTTGCAAGATCAATTTTGTTCTGTTATTTACTAATTGCTTAGTTACTATTTTGATGGATGGAACAAGGCAGCCAGCCCTCTGGGCTCCTGTGAAACAAACTGACTTCTAGCTCACACCACTTGGATAGATAATAGATGCTCCCATTGGAAAGCCCAGGCAAGTGTATGAGGACTCCTTGTTCCCTGTGTCCCTTGCTCCTGAGGACAGATCCTGTATTAGTCTGTTCTCACGCTGCTAATAAAGACATACCTGAGACTAGGTAATTTATAAAGGAAAGAGGTTTAATTGAGTCACATTTCTGCATGGCTGGGGAGGCCTCAGGAAACTTACGGTTATGGCAGAAGGGGAAGCAAACACGTCCTTCTTCACATGGTGGCATCAAGCAGAAGTACCCAGAAAAAGGGGGACAAGCCCCTTATAAAACCATCAGATCTCATGAGAACTCACTATCACAAGAACGGCAGCATGGGGGTAACCACCCCCATAATTCAATTACCTCCCACCAGGTCCCTCCCACGATACGTGGGGATTATGGGAACTACAACTCGAAATGAGATTTGGGTGGAAACACAGCCGAACCACATCAGACCCCCTTCGCCTTACGTCAGGTGGGCTTTCGTGGAGTAGATACCCCATCTGGTAAGCTCTGTAGCTGAGGTCAGAGCTCCTCCTTGGGGACCCTGATTGCTAAGGGGGCAGATGCCCTGAGCTCCAGCAGGGGAGAGGGAGGGAGACTGGCTCGGAAAAAGAGCTATCCAAGCCAGAGGGAAGCAGACAAACAGAGAAAAGGCTTATCCAAGGCCAGACCTCCCCTGTCCCTGCCACTGTCTTATGGGGTCTTCATGTCTACTGGCATTATTATTGCCTCCACCATCAGGCTCGGGGCTCCAGCAGCATCTGAATTTGATTCATCTCTGTCATCCCAGGAGCCAGTGTACGGCTTGACGGAGTCAGTGAGGTCCTGTACATCCCACAGGAAAATGACCAAGGGCTAGAATTCTAGTAGTTGTACCCAGCCTGGCATTTGCCATTCATCCACCATGCATGTGATGTGTTTGGCTCACATTTACAATGCATACTTCCTATGCTAGGTTATACTCTGGTGTGTTGTTTATTCATAGCCAGTATTTCCACTTGATGAGACCCTATGGGATTTTGCAACTTACGTAACAAACTTTTAGGCAGCATTTGCTATGAGTTGAATACCATTTTAGGTGTTTACTTATCGAGTCCTCGTAATGGTCCTGTGAAGTAAGTATAATCATTACCCACATTTTATGGAAAGCTGAAGCACAGAGAGATGAAGTAAACCTGCCAGGAAGTGAGGAGGTGGGATTCAAACCCAGGCTCCCTAGCTCCTGGGCCTGTGCCATCGCCCTCAGCTAAGCTGCCTCTCCTGGGTTTTCTCATTTCCAACCATTCTCTCTTTTTTGGATGTTGTATGCCTGCCTTGATCATTGTAAAGTAGTCTCCAAACTTTTTTTGTTTGTTTTTTTGTTTTTGTTTGTTTTGTTTTGTTTTGTTTTTGAGATAGAGTCTCGCTCTGTCGCCCAGGCTGGAGTGCAGTGGCGCAATCTCAGCTCACTACAAGCTCCGCCTCCCGGGTTCACGCCATTCTCCTGCCTCAGCCTCCCGAGTAGCTGGGACTACAGGCGCCCGCCACCGCGCCCGGCTAATTTTTTGTATTTTTTTTTTTTTTTTTAGTAGAGATGGGGGTTTCACCGTTTTAGCCAGGATGGTCTCGATCTCCTGACCTTGTGATCCGCCCGCCTCGGCCTCCCAAAGTGCTGGGATTACAGGCATGAGCCACCGCGCCCAGCCCCTCTCCAAACTTTTTGATCATATACTCCATCAGTAAACATTTTGGAGCATGTTTTCCTCCAACATATGTATGGAATACTGGCAAATTATATACAAGCACCACTGTCAGAAATTAATATCTCAAGGCTTGGTATGCATTTAGTGCAACGATGGAAATAAATCCACATTTCAAATAGTCTCCTTGAGAATCTCAAATTCAAGGGAAGGAAATTGCTGCAGATTTGTCACTGGTTTTATTTCATATTCTGTCATTTGCTTTATTTTTTTTCTCCTGTGCTTAAACAACTACTACTGTCTTCACTTCGTAGGCCCTTTGCAGGAGCCCTTTTAAGTCATCTATCCAGCAGGTAAGGGCTGATTTAATGAAGAGTAGATAGTTTGCAAACCCAGTTTCCTGGACAAACTTGAACTGCCTTACAGCACTAATGGGAAAAGCTCATTAACCCCTTCACACTATGGCCACCTGACTCAGGATTACCTTCATATTGATTTGTAAATTAAATATGAGTAAGTCCTCATTTCTTTCCTAATTTTTACAGAAATATATGAATAAAAATTCTAACATTATCTTCCTGCCCCTGGGGTGCACAGGCCCCCAATTACAGACTATTTCTTTGCCCTTCTCATGTTTATTAGCATAATTTCCATGGGTTTCAGGGGTTGTTACACGTGATGCAACCATTTTCACACAGATGAAACCCTTGGGTAATCAAATAAACATTTTTAAATAGCCGCAGAAAATTATTTGATTAAGTAAATACATGCTCAGGAACACAAACAATTCTCAGAAACGCTTTTATGTGCGTTGTTAAGTTCCAAACAAGTGATCCACGTTTAGTATGACACATGGTACAAATTCTAAGCTTGATTTTAACAGATTGAATAAACAAATGCTCCAAAGGGCTTAACAATTCCTTCAAGTAGTTCCCACTTCCCTGTGGCTCGGTGGATCATTTACAAGGTAACAGGCCTGGGTCTTAGGTGAGCTTGGATGCTTGAGTGATCATCCACTGGAGCAATTATGTGATTAGTGGGACCAGCTGCACTTGTATCTCCCAAATAAGCCTTTTAAGCAGAGAGATTTAATAGGGGAAGTGCCTGAGTCTCAGAGAGACTAAAGCCCATACTGATAGTTAATGGTGGAGCTGGATTTAAAAATCAGGTCTTTGCTAGCTGGCACAGCATACCAAGCAAACTCTTTATTTTTTGGTGTATTAGGCAGCTATTGCCATGACAGTGCTGAGTAACAAGCCACCGCCAGACCAGGTGGCTTAAAACAGCAATCCTTTTTGATTACATTCACAGGTGTGCAGGCCAATTGCACTTGAGCTAGGCTGGCCTGGTTTCCAGATGCCAGGCCCTGGGCTCCAGGCCCCAGATTGCTGGTTGGGTTACAGTCTGCTTTCCATTATCACTCACCCTCTGTGGTCCAGCAACTACCTGGGGCATGTGGTCTGCTCCACTGATCTCATTCTAAGGCTCAGACTGAAGTCGTATTCTCCCTCAGTGATCAATGGCAAGCCCAGCTGGTCAAGTACATTTTTTTTTTTCTTCAACTTTTAAGTTCTGGGGTACCTGTGCAGGATGTGCAGGTTTTTCACATAGGTAAGCATGTGTCATGTTGGTTTGCTGCATAGATCAACCCATCAACCAGGTATTAAGCCCAGTATCCATTAGTTATTCTTTCTGATGCTCTCCCTCCTCCTCCTGTTCCCACCACAGGTTCCTAGTGTGTGTTATCCACCACCTCCCCAGTACATCCATGTGTTCTCATTGTTCAGCTCCCACTTGTAAGTGAGAACATGCAGTGTTTGGTTTTCTCTTCCTGTGTTAGTTTGCTGAGGATAATGGCTTCTGCTCCATTCATGTCCCTGCAAAGGACATGATCTCATTCCTTTTTATGGCTGCATAGTATTCCATGGTACTACATTTTCTTTATCCAGTCTATCATGATGGGCATTTGGGTGGATTCCATGTCTTTGCTATTATGAATAGTGCTGCAGTGAACATACATGTGCATCTGTCTTTGTAGTAGAATGATTTCTATTCCTTTGGGTATATATCCAGTGATGGGATTGCTGGGTCAAATGCTATTTCTGCTTCTAGATCTTCAAGAATTTGCCACACTGTCTTCCACAATGGTTGAACTAATTTACACTGCCACTAACAGTATAAAAGCATTCCTTTTTCTCTGCAACTCACCAGCATCTGTTGTCTCTTGACTTTTTGATAATCACCATTCTGACTGGCATAAGATGATATCTTATTGTGCTTTTGATTTCCATTTCTCTAATAATCAGTGATGTTGAGCTTTTTTTTCATATATTTATTGGCCACATGAATGTCTTCTTTTGCAAAAATGTCTGTTCATGTCATTTCCCCACTTATTAATGGTTTTTTTTTTTCTTGTAAATTTGTTTAAGTTCCTTGCAGACTCTGGACATTAGACCTTTGTCAGATGGATAGATTGCAAAAATTTTCTCCCATTCTGTAGGTTGCCTGTTCACTCTGATGATAGTTTCTTTTGCTGTGCAGAAGCTCTTTAGTTTAATCATATGACATTTGTTAATGTCTGCTTTTGTTGCAATTGCTTCTAGCATTTTCGTCATGAAATCTTTGTACCTATGTCCTAAACGGTATTGCCTAGATTTTCTCCCTGGGTTTTTATAGTTTTGGGTTTTACATATAAGTTTTTAATTAATCCATCTTGAGTTAATTTTTGTATAAGGTGAAAGGAAGGGGTCCAGTTTCAATTTTCTGCATTTGGCTAGCCAGTTCTCCCAACACTATTTATTACATAGCGAATCCTTTCCTTATTGCTTGTTTTTGTCAGATTTGTTGAAGATCAGATGGTTGTAGGTGTGTGGTCTTATTTCTGAGTTCTCTATTCTGTTCCATTGGTCTATGTGTCTGTTTTTGTACTAGTACCATGCTGTTTTGCTTACTGTAGCCTTGCAGTATAGTTTGAAGTCTGGTAATGTGATGCCTCCAGCTTTGTTCTTCTTTTGCTTAGGATTGTCTTGGCTATTCAGGCTCTTTTTTTGTTCCCTATGAATTTTAAAATAGTTTCTTCTAATTTTGCGAAGAATGTCAATGGTAGTTTAATGGGAATAGCATTGAATCTATAAATCACTTTCAGCAGTACGGTCATATTCATGATATTGATTCTTCCTATCCATGAGCATGTAATGTTTTGCCATTTTTGTGTCCTCTCTGACTTCCTCAAGCAGTGGTTTGTAGTTCTCCTTGAAGAGGTCCTTCATTTCCCTTGTTAGCTGTATTCCTAGGTATTTCATTCTCTTTGTAGCAATTGTGAATGGCAGTTCATTCATAATTTGCTTCTCTGCTTGCTTGTTGTTGGTGTATAGAAATGCTAGCCATTTTTACACATTGATTTTGTATCCTGACACTTTGCTGAAGTTGCTTATCAGCTTAAGAAGCTTTTTGGGTGATACAATGGGGTTTTCTAGATATAAGATCATGTAATCTGGAAACAAAGATAATTTGACTTCCTCTCTTCCTATTTGAGTATGCTTTATTTATTTCCCTTGCCTGATTGCCCTGGCCAGAACTTCCAATACTGTGTTGAATAGGAGTGGCGAGAGAGGGAATCCTTGTCTTGTGCTGGTTTTCAAGGGGAATGCTTTCAGCTTTTGTCCATTCATAAGATATTGTCTGTGGGTTTGTCATACATGACTCTTATAATTTTGAGACATGTTCCTTCAATATCTAGTTTATTGAGAGTTTTTAACATAAAGGGATGTTGAATTTTATCAAAAGCCTTTTGTGTGCCTATTGAGATAATCATGTGGTTTTGTCTTTAGTTCTGTTTATGTGATGAATTACATTTATTTATTTGCATATGTTGAACCAAACTTGTATCCTGGGGAGGAAGCCAATTTGATCCTGGTGGATAAGATTTTTTGATGTGCTGCTAGACTCAGTTTGCTGGTATTTTATTGAGGATTTTTGCATTGATGTTCATCATGGATATTGGCCTGAAGTTTTCTTTTTCTGTTGTATCTCTGCTGTGTTTTGGTATCAGGATGATGCTGGCCTCATAAAATGAGTTACAGAGGAGTCCCTCCTTTTCCATTGTTTGGAATAGTTTCAGTAAAAATGGTACCAGACTTTCTTTGTACCTCTGGTAGAATTCAGCTGTAAATCTATCTGGGCCTGTGCTTTTTTTTGGTTGGTAGACTGTTTATTACTGCCTCAATTTCAGAACTTGTTATTGGTCTATTAAGGGACTCAATTTCTTCCTGGTTCAGTCTTGGGAGGGTGTATGTGTCTATGAATTTATCAATTTCTTCTAGATTTTCTAGTTTATGTGCATAGAGGTGTTCACAGTATTCTCTGATGGTTGTTAGTATTTCTGTGGGGTCAGTGGTGATATCCCCCTTATCATTTCTGATTGTATGTATTTGGTTCTTTTCTCTTTTATGCTTTATTAGTCTAGCTAGCAGTCTATCTATTTTATGAATTTAAAAAAAAAAACAGCTCCTGGATTGGTTTATTTTTTAAGGGGTTTTTGTGTTTCTATCTCCTTCAGTTCCACTCTAATCTGGGTTATTTCTTGTCTTCTGCTAGCTTTGGGGTTTGTTTTTTCTTGGTTCTCTAATTCTTTTAGTCATGATGATAGGTTGTTGATTTCAGATCTTTCTAGCTTTTTTAAAATTTTTTATTTTGGACACATGGTTTCTCTCTGTCACCCAGGTTGGAGTGCAGTGGTACAATCTTGGCTCACTGCAACCTCAACTTTCCAGGCTCAAGCAATCCGCCCACCTCAGCCCCCCAAGTAGCTGGAACTACAGGCGTGTGCCACCATGCCCAGCAATTTTTTTTTTTTAATTTTTTGTAGAGACAGGGTTTTGCCATGTTGCCAAGCTGGTCTCAAACTCCAGAGTTCAGGCAATCTGCCCACCTTGGCCTCCCAAGGTGCTGGGGTTACAGGTGTGAGCCACCACATCTGGCCTCTTTCTACCTTTTTGATGTGGGCATTTAGTGCTATAAATTTCCCTCTTAACACCGCTTTACCTGTATCCCAGAGATTCTGGTATGTTGTCTCCTTGTTCTCATTAGTTTCAAAGAACTTCTTGATTTCTGCCTTAATTTCATTTTTTACCTGGGAGTCATTCAGGAGCAGGTTGTTCAGTTTCCATGTAGTTGTGCTTTTTTGAGTGAGTTTCTTAATCTTGAGTTCTAATTTGATTGTGCTGTGGTCTGAGGAACTGTTATGATTTCAGTTTTTTTGCACTGGGCAAGCACATTTTAAGCCTCTGCTCACTTCCTGGCCACTAATATGCCAGTGTCACCTGGGCAAGCCCAAAGTCAATGAGTGGGAAGGTTTCTCCCTCCCACCATGAGGCTATAGCAAAAGTGGGAACAAGTCCCTTTTTCATTCATCATAAGCAGTGGTTTGAGTTCACAGGGACCAAATTCCCAGCTACCTGAATGGATCTGAACTTGTGGCTACTCCCTGCCCAGAGGAGGGGGCTGGTCTTTGAAGAATTGCAGTTCTGCTTCTAACTAGGCCTTTTTAAAAAAAAATCTTTTTGTTATGAAAATGTCCAAGCACACGTTAGAGAGAGAGAGAGTAGTCTAAAGAACTCCCACACACTCATTACTTAGCTTTAACATTCTGTCATATTGCTTCATCTGTTAGTAACTAGTATAACCATAACACTATCATCGCCCCGATATTGACATTTAAACACTTGATACCATCTAATATGTTCAATTTCCCCCAATTGTCTCAAGCCTTTTCACAGTTATTTGTTTGAATTAGAATTCAAACAAGGTCTACACACTGCTTTTGGTTGGCAGTGTGTAAGACTCTTTCAATCTGTATCACTTGCCCTTCCTTCTGAAAATGCCATTTATTTGTTAAAGAAACTTGGTCATTCACACTGTGCAAGTTCCCACAGTCTGGATTTGGTGTTCAGCATGTTCCTCTCTCCTCCATTTTCCTGCAAACTGGAGGTTGATCTAAGGGCTTAAGTAGATTCTGGGGAACAATGGAGTCACAGGTGGTGCTGTGTACCAGAAGGCTGTGTATCATATCAAAAGGTACTCCAGCCCTAGAATCAGCCACTTCTCAAGGAACCCTGGATTCTTCTAGTGGGAAAGGGTACTTAGAGATCACAATCAAGATGCTAAATATGTTTATTGCTACTGTGGTATTATCACTTCTAAGGCTATTCAGTACACAATGCAGGAGATATGCATATATATATATATATGTGGTTTAGAAAGAGGAAAATAAATCCTGAGTTATACTGACATTTCAAATTCAAAGTTCCTCTTGCCTAAAAATGGATCTGGCACTATGGAACGTTAACCGCTATTCTCTTCGGATTTATCTCCCTTGCACTCTTTGCTGACAGCTATGGGTGACAGGATTAGGCATATACAGGATCATGGGATATGGGGAGCTTTTTCTCCCCAAAGGAGAGAAACTTGAGAGCTGATGAGACTGCTGGAAAAGATCCTTTTGCAACTGACAAGCAGCTGCCTGAACTTTTCAGTGTTGCTGCAATGGGTGGGTCTTTCTCTGGCCTTCCTGAGCTCTTGGCCTTCCCCATCCTGCTGCAGACAATGGTTTTCTCTCTCTCATTTCCCTTTCCTATCTTTTCTGTTACTCAGGGCAACCATCCTGCCAGAGACCACATGTGGAAAAATGTCCTTGGGAGCTTGACCTTGTAAACATATGGTGGTACTTCCTCCTGGTCTCCGCCATCCAGGGAACAGGAATTTTGGGGTTCATAGCTCCAAAAATTATCTTGAGTAGTTAAAAGTCTTCACAAGCTCAAAACTGGCTGTTCTAGACTCCTTCTGGGGAGAGCAATGGAAACTGCCCAATGCCGTAACTCAGGAGTTAAGGCTTTGCCATTTTACAATGGCGGCTCATGTTCAATCCTGGCTTAGAGAATGAGTCCTTTCTGGTTTGATATCTGCGTAACCTTGATCATTTGGTTATTCTCTTCCCCTCCACAAACCATCTTGAATTTTTCTTTCTCTGAGCACGGAAATACTGGCTTTTTGGCCTGGCTAATGCTGGGTAATAAGAAATTTAAAAGGACTTTTTAAAAAGAACACTATGCACTGTGGTGAAAAGTCAGCTTAATGAAAAGTGGATATTCACACTCTAACAGTCTGGGACCCCTTGGGAAAAACAGGAGACACCACAGACCCTGTTTTGGGAAAAACCTCAGTTTTCCTCATGAAACTTCAGGATTGAAAGCAGATAAATCCTTCTCAAAATCTAAGGCTCTGTTCCGTTTTGCATTGCATTATCTGATAGTTTTAACTTTTTGGAGTATCAGAAATTACTTTGTATTATAAGAGAGATTCGATGTGTAATAACTAGGTAGGGAATATACTTTTAGGGCTAGCTAATGGCAGTTATGGGGGAATACTCAGCTCTGCATGTTTGGATCAGAGAAGCATGCTCTTGGCCACCTAGCAAGTATGGAGATGTCCCTACCCCTCACTGAGAAATAAGACTCTCATGGGGATGGGCTGATTCCTCTTTTCGGAATTCAGGATCTGGTATAAAAATGGGACCCTTAATATTGGGTGATCTGTTTTGCCTTCTAGTTGTGCCTGCTTATTAGGCCATAGAAACGATATGCTTTCCTCGCCCTGTTCCTCCAAGGGCTCCAATCCAAAATCAGTAATCCAACTTAAAAAGTGACAAATGAAAAATCTTACAAGTACTAAATCTTCTTCTGTCTGTGTATTTATATGTGTTTATGTGTGATATGAAAGATCTTTAATCAACTGGCTTAAAAAATAAGAGCTCCTTAGGGCCTCATCCGTGCAAATAATGGACACTTTTAAGCAACGCGATCTAGATGTTAATATGAACATGCTCCATAGTTTTATGGGTTTCATATTGTTTTGCAATTGCAAACATCATCCCAAGTGGGTATTGTAGAGTGTCACAAATGAGTGGCAATCCTGTGGAATCAACTTCATGTTCATTTTCTAACTCAGAATTTTATAATCTAATTAAGTGTTCTCATTACTAAAGTTGGAAGTGTAAACAGGTAAAAAAAAAATAGGAGCTTAACTAAAATATTTTATCAGAAAAATAAAAAGTGTAACGTCTTTTAGTTCATGTAACTTAAGTAAGCTTTGGAAAATAAAGGCAGTTTTAAAGATTATTGGTAAAATAAAAATATCTTCAAAATTTAGACATTTCATTTAAATTAGGCAGGTCAGATATTAAGTTTTTCAAATGCTTTAAAGTCATAAAATGCTTCTTTGGCTTTTGAAAATTGTTCAATTTACCTAATTTGGAGCATTAGATTCTAGATAAGGCCTGGGGACATGTGGAGAGCCATGCCCCCTAGCTATGCTGAAAATAGTCAGCCCTTATCTGCACTTCTGTCTGGGTCCTAGGTTCCACATCTAGTACATAATTAAAATCCCTTATTTACCAACTTTTTTCAAAAATAAAAGTTGCTAAGAGTTAACATTGTAATATGTAACTGAGACTACTGGAGAAACAGTTTTACATGCAAGGTGTGTAAGAAAAGTGAAATCTGTTTTGGTAAAAGATTATAAGAAGGCATGGAAATGTAATTTTTCTGCCTAGATTAAAGGGTTAAAGGGTTGTGTCAATTAGATAGGGTAAAGCTGAAGGTTTAAGCCCGTTTTGGAAGATTTGTGAAAAATTAATGTGTAAGAGAATTTCTGTGTGAGAACATATTGGCTAAAGTTAAAGAAGTATTATTCAGTTTTTTCATAAAGTGAGCATTGAAATAAAAGCACAACAGGTTTTCCATAGAGCACTGATCTGCTCTTCAACAAAATTTTGTAAAGGGTTATAAAAGATTTATGAGCATCTTACCTTATGGTCAAACTGATTAAACTGGATAGGTTTGTCTATAAGGTTTTATTAAGAATTGGGTTAACATCAATAATGCACTGATGCAAAGGTGAAATTGGGCTCATTTGGTATAAAAGTCATACAGGAAGCATTGTCAAATATGAAATGATGTTTGGCTTTCTTTGGGCTGTATTTGTATAAATATGGAATTGGTATGTGTTCCAAAATTATGGAAAACTCCTATAATTCTAATATCACTTAGGGTATGATATCAATAACTATACTTATTATGTAAAATTATTGTACACCACAGAAGTGACAAAAATTTCTTTGTCAATTGTGGCTTTAATAGTGGCTGTCCTAAAACTTTTTGTCATCTACTGACAATTGTCTTATTTTGGTCCTCTTCAAAAGGTGGTTTTATAATCAGTTATAGGAATTTTACAGGTGCTCTCGAATGCAGGTTTCTGATAACTTTGGAGATTGTGACCTAGCATAGAGGAAAAAACTTTCAGGATTCATGGAAAGCTAAAACGTTCATGAATATCAAGCAGAACAGGAGCTAACTGCGTGAACTGCATTAATAGAAGACTGAAGTAATCTTTTTGACTTTTTGCTTAAAATGTTCCTGATGCTTCCTTTTGTTTTTGAATCAAGGAAACTTTTCTTTTGAGCTATTTACAGCTTTTAACAATTGAGAGAAGTATACTTCTGTGAACAAAATTTGGAGCATATTTGTTTCTCTCTACCTGATTTCTCCAAAATTTGGAAACTATTAGTTAGCATTCTTAATTTATGGCAGTATAGTTGTTTGCATAAGTGCAATAAGAATCTGTTTTCCTTCATAACAGTACACAATTGGAGAAACTGGTTATTTTAACAAGGCTTTGACTGGAATGGCGTGCTTTCCTTTAGGGAATCAAACTTGACTTGCAGAGCCAATAAAAGCCCTTTGGGAAAACTGGCCTCATACCTTGTCTCCACAGTTCCTGTACAGGGTTCCTGACCTGTGGTAAGTAAAAAATGTTACTTTCTGACAGGCCCAGGAGCCCCAAGTTATCTTGGGACTTCAAGAGGAGAGGAATTTATCCAACTCATAGGTATTTGATGGTACAAATCCATGGCTGGGCTCAGCTTTAAAAAAAAAAAAAAGTCTTATCAGAGATTGCTTCCATGGAACAAGGTTCCATCAAAGCCAATTTTAAAAGCCTATGTAAAAAATTATTCTTGCTGTACTTTGTACAATCAGGCTAAGTATAATAAAGGAAATTGGTCTTACCATGATTTGTCTTTAGTAAAAATGGGAGACTGAAGAGAGAAAAAACTGTATTTGAAGAACTATGGTACACCTGTTAGATTCTAGTCTCATCAGTTGTTTTTGAGTTTGTTCTTCCTGCAATTTAGACTGACCCTGCTTATTTCTGTGAACCAACCAGTGATCTCTGGCTACTGCTCAGAAGAAACAGAGGGATGGGTAATGTAAGAATCTGGATCAATATTCTAATTCTCAGCACATTGGAATCAGCTTGTGACCCCATATCAGCTTGGTTCCAACAGCTGTCCAGTTCATAGAAAGCCTTCTAATTTAGTTTACTTGGAATAATTTTGCTTATTTTGCTTTACTGTTGTGAAATATGTTGCTGTTGTGCTCTTTGTGTAAGAATGCAGGATAAGCTTAATGAATGTTTTCCTAAACTATACATTTATTAATCCAGATATCACCTTTCATTGGAGTTATGTATAGCCCTCACCATACTGATGATTTCTGACTAAGCTCCTCTCTACCTTGAATACAAGATACCCTAATAGTTAGGCAGGAATATCATTGCCCCTATTCAGCCTAAATAAGTTACAGAAGATGGATCTTTGTCTGTCTACAACCATTAGGATTAAGAGTTTTCTTATAAAAGGAAGGGGGGAAATATGTCAGAGTTGTTTGAACCAGCATGACTCCATCTTGAATAGGGGCTGGATAAAATAAGGCTGACACCTGCTGGGCTGCATTCCCAGTAAGTTAAGGCATTTTTAGTCACAGGATGAGACAGGAGGTCAGCACAAGATACAGGTAATCAAGACCTTGCTGTTAAAACCGTTTGCAGTAAAGAAGCCAGCTAAAACCCACCAAAACCAAGATGGCAACAAGTGGTTATCCTCACTACCACACTCTCACCAGCGCCATGACAATTTACAAATGCCATGGCAATGTCAAGAAGTTATCCTACATGGTTTAAAAAAGAGAGGAACCCTCAGTTCTGGGAATTGTCCATCTCTTTTCCAGAAAACTCATGAGTAATCCACCCCTTGTTTAGTATAAAATCAAGAAATAACCATAAAAGTGGACTACCAGCAGCCCTCAAGTGACCTGCCCACCTTGGCCTCCCAAAGTGCTGAGATTACAGGTATGAGCCACCACGCTTTGCCTAGACACTGTTAAAATTGCAGTTGAACTTCAAACAATGTGGGGACTAGAGATGCTGACCCCTGTAGAGTTGAAAATCCGAATATAACTTTTGACTCCCTGAAAACTTAATCACTAATAGCCTACTGTTGATCAGAAGCCTTACTGATAACATAGTCAATTAATACATATTGTGGGTTTTATATGTGTTATATACTGTATTCTTACAATACAGTAAGCTAGAGAAAAGAAATGTTACTAGGTAAATCATAAGGAAGAAAAATATAGATTTAAGATTCATTAAGTGGAAGTGAATCACCATAAAGGTCTTCATCCTCATGGTCTTCACACTGAGTAGGCTGACAGGGAGGAGGAAGAGGAGGGGTGGGTCTTGTTGTCTCAGGGGTGGCAGAAGTAGAAGAAGTAAAGGAGGAGGAAAAGGGGCAGGAGAAGCAAGGACACTTGGTGTAAATTTATGTAAATATATTGTAATTTTTGTCTCACTTTTTTGCTTTTACATTTCTCTAAAAATGTCTCTATATGGTACCAAGTCTTCTTCCACTGTTTGCTTTAGTCTCAGGGCTCATATCATAGACAGGTCCATGTTGTAAAAGAAGTAAAACAGTATTGAATAATCAGAACTCTTCGGTCAGAATGTCTAATGTCCATTGTTTTGTGGCACTGGCTCTTCTATGTCTTTTTCCTCATCATCTGGCACTGGTTCAGAAGCACTCCTCTCCAAGTCGTCTTTTGTTCATTCCTCTGTTAGCTTTTTTGTTGTTGTTGCTTTCAGGTTTTTGGGAAAGATCTGATTTTAGCTGAAAAAGCAGAGGAAACCCCAGACATTGCCCTGTTTTAGACGTTAGCCCTATCATTCTCGTGAGCCTCAGTTTTACTCGGTGCAGACCCTAAGGTCCTTCTCACCCGCGCGAGACACCTGTTAGGGTGAGGTGAGAAATCAGCTGGGGGGAGCAGAGCCACTTATGGCCAAGTGGAATCGTTCCAAGGGGTTGTTTAGTAAGCAGGAGGGTTAAAGGGCAGAAGAAAACTATGCACAGGGGTTGAGCACCTCCAGCCAAAGAAGGCGAGGCATACAGATATCTTACCACTAGGGAACATAGCCCAGTCTGAGTCACATGGCACTATATGTTACGGGTGGTGAATTCCTATCCATAAGAGTCTGCAGCAACCTCAATTCTTGCCTCCTCAGAGGAAAGAATTCAACTGAGGGGCATAATGCAGAAGGAGAGACTGCGGCAAGTTTTAGAGCGGGAGTGAAAGTTTATTAAAAAGCTTTAGAGCGGAAATGAAAGGAAGGAAAGTACACTTGGAAAAGGGTCAAGCAGATGCTTCAAAAGCGAGCTCCTAAATTTTTCGAAGATCCATATCTTGAAACCCTTCAACCCCCACCACCACCTTTCTTGCCATATTCACAATATCAATCATGAGTTTCTTTTCTTTTTTTTTTTTTTTTTTTTAGACAGTCTCGCTCTGTCACCCAGGCTGGAGTGCACTGGTGTGATCTTGGCTCACGTCAACCTCCACCTCCCGGGTTCAAGCGATTCTCCTGCCTCAGCCTCCTGGGTAACTGGGATTACAAGTGTGCATCACCACGCCCCGCTAATTTTCTTTGTGTTTTGAGTAGAGGTGGGGTTTTGCCATGTTGGTCAGGCTGGTCTCTAGCGCCTGACCTCAAGTGATCTGCCTGCCTCAGCCTTCCAAAGTCCTGGGATTACAGGTGTGAGCCACCGCACCCAACCCATTCATGATTTTCTTGATTGGACCTGTTATAAATTCTATGAAGCCATGAAGTCATGCACAACATCCGGACACAGTTTTCTCCAGCAGGAATTTATTGTTTTAAGCATGATGTCTTTCACAGCTTTTTCTATAATAACAATGGCATCTTCAATGGTGTAATCTTTCTAGACTTTGTCTTTTTTTTTTTTTTTTTTTTGAGACAAAGTCTCGCTCTATGCCAAGTTGGAGTGCAGTGGCACGATTTTGGCTCACTGCAACCTCCGCCTCCTGGGTTCAATTGATTCTCCTTCCCCAGCCTCCCAAGTAACTGGAACGACAGGCGTGCACAACCATGCCCAACTAATTTTTGTATTCTTAGTAGAGATGGGGTTTCACCATGTTGGCCAGGATGGTCTCGATCTCTTGACCTCGTGATCTGCCTACATCAGCCTCCCAAAGTGCCGAGATTACAGGCGTGAGCCATTGCGCCCGGCCTCTTTCTACACTTTCATAATGTTCTCTTTATCAGCATTTTTTTCAGCAGTGTTGACAATCATTTCCATAGAGCACTGCATGTGATGAACCTTGAAGGCCCTTATGACTCCCTGATTTAGAGGCTGAACTAGAGATGTTGTGCTTGGGGACAAGTAGAACACTTTGACTTCAGTGTTGAACTGATGGGGTTCTGGATGGCCAGGGCATTGTCCAAGATCAAATGAATGTTAAAAGGCAGTCTCTTACTGGCAAGGTACTTCCTAACTTCAGGGACAAAGCATCAATGGAACTAGTCCAGAAAAAGGGTTCTTGTTGTCCAGGCCTTCTTGTTCTACAACCAAGAAACTGGCAGCTCATGTTTATCCTTTTCCTTCAAGGCCCAGGGGCTAGCAGCTTTATATATAAGTGCAGTCCTGATCATAAACCCAACTTATCTGCACAAACAGATTTAGCTTATCCCTTCCTGCCTTAAATCCCAATGCTTGCTGCTTTTCCTTACTAATGTCCTTTGTGACTCCCCCCACCCCCCAAGAATAGGGCACTTTTGTCTACATTTAAAACCTGTTCAGGCAGTTATCCTTTCTCCTCAATGATTTTCTTAATGGTGCCGGGGAACTCTTCTGCTGCCTCTTGATCAGCAGAGCTTGCTTCTGTTATGTTGACATTTTTAAAGCCAAATATCTTTCTAAAATTATCAAACCATCCTTTACTGGGATTATATTCTTCAGCTTTAGATCTTTTGCTTTCCTGTTCCTTTAACTTGTCATATAACGACTTCACTTCTTCTCAAATGGTATTAGAGTTGACAGGTATACCTTTCTTCCAGCAATCCACACCTATGTAAAAGCTGCATTTTCAACATGAGATAAAAAGGTATTTCACAAGAAAATACACAGTTTTTATGCCTGCTGGTGTAGCTGCAGTGATGGCTTCATAATTTTCTCTTTGTTTTTAATATTATTTAACTTTTGAGACAGGGTCTTGCTCTGTCTCCCTTGATGGAGTGCAGTGGCATGATATGGCTCACTGTGGTCTCCACCTACCAGGCTCAAGTGATCCTCCTGCCTCAGCCTCCCAAGTAACTGGGACTGTAGGTGTGCACCACCACACCTGGCTAATTTTAAAATTTTTTATAGAGACAGGGTCTCCCTATGTTACCCACACTGGTCTTGAACTCCTGGGCTCAAGCCATCTCCCCACCTCAGCCTCCCAAAGTGCTGGGATTACAGGCGTGAGCCACTGTAATGTGGACTCCTTTTCTTTTTCCTTTCTTTTCTTTTTTTTCTTTTCTTTTCTTTTCTTCTTTTCTTTTTCAATGGTCTTTACACTAGATTAATTTATCTTGAAATGGCGGGTAACTGCAGCTACTTACCTCAGTCTATGGTACATATCAAGCAATTCAACTTTTTCTTGTAATGTCATGACTTTTCTCTGCTTCTTCAAAGCACTTCCAGTATCACTAGTGGCACTTCATATGGGACCCATTGTGCTATTCCAGGTGTACAATATTGCACTAAACAATGAAAAAGATGCAAGAACTGAGAGATCATTTTGTATTGGAATATGCAATTTACTGGAGAAATCAACTGCTTGCAGTACTTGAGCTCATTGCAATAGCAACAGGAGGTGGTGGCTATAAAATTATTACAGTAGTACAGTGTGTACTGCAGTTAATTTTATCCAGTTGTGATTTAATACTGCATCTTTACATTTGTTTACATTTCTCTCAACTGCAAATGGCATCATGTATGATCTGTGTTGGTGTCTGTTTTGATAAATTTTAACTTTTTGTAATAGATTTGTGTATCTTTTAGGGTGGTAAATGATAAAAGGAACGATCTACATATATTTTATGCATTCATGACAAATCTAATTTTTCTCAAACTTTTTTCAATACTTCTAGGCTACACAGTTTGTCCGTGAGTTTTTTCAAGTTGTTGTAAATCTACCCCTAAATTTTCCAATGTATTTATTGAAAAATATCCATGTATAAGGTGACTCATTTAGTTCAAACTCATGTTGTTCAAGGGTTAACTGTATAGAAGCTTAAAATATGTTAAATATCTTATAAGACTAGGAACCCTATTCTTCTTCTTTTTTAGATTTTTCTCTGGCTACCCTTACTAGTTTTATTCCATATGGATTTTATAATCAATCACTGATGGTCCATGAAAAAAAGATAGCATGGGTGGGAGGATTAAATTTCTAAATTAAGTTTATAAATTAGCTTGTGAAGTAGTGACATTTTTATGATGTTGATTTTTTCCACCATGATCATGGTATATACATCAATTTGTTCAAGTGGACATTTGTGTCTTGCAGAAATGTTTTCAGTTTTCCTCCTATACATTTTGTACATTTCTTATTCAGTGCATGTCTAAATATTTTATTTTAATTTTTGCTATTATGAATGGAGTCTGCTCCTCCATTAGTTTTTCTCCCAACTGCTAATTTGTTATATATATGAAGACTATTGATTTCTCCATGTTAATTTTTTTTTTTTTTTTAAGATGTAGTCTCATTCTGTCATCCAGGCTAGAGTGCAGTGGCATGATCTCAGCTCGCTGCAACCCTGCCTCCCGGTTTCATGTGATTTTCCTGCCTCAGCCTCCTGAGTATCTGGGATTACAGGCACGCACCACCATGCCTGGCTAATTTTTGTATATTTAGTAGAGACGGGGTTTTACCATGTGGGTCAGGCTGGTCTCGAACTCCTGACCTCATGATTCACTCACCTTGGCCTCCCAAAGTGCTGGGATTACAGGTGTGAGCCACCACACCAGGCCTCTCCATGTTAATTTTATATTTTACTACTTATTGAATTATCAGGCAGGGCACAGTGGCTCACACTTGTAATCCCAGCATTTTGGGAGGCCAAAGCAGGTGGATCACTTGAGGCCAGGAGGAGTTTGAGACCAGTCTGACCAACATGGTGAAACCCCATCTCTACCAAAAATACAAAAACTAGCTGGGCATGCTGGCACATGCCTGTAATCCCAGCTACTCAGGAGGCTGAGGCAGGAGAATCACTTGAACCCAGGAGGCGGAGGTTGCAGTGAGCTAAGAAGTCACCATTGCACTCCAGCCTGGGCAACAGAGTGAGACTCCATCTCAAAAAAAATAAAATAAATCCTCATTGTTTATAGCAATTATTTCATATCCTTTTGCTTCTCCCTATGTATAGTCTTATCACCTGCAAGTAGAGATTGGTGTTATCTCTTCCTCTCCAATTCTTCTGCCTCTTCTTGCTTTCTTTTGTCTAATTGCTTTGGTTAATATCCCCAGCATCATGTTCAACAGTCATGATGTGTTGTTTTTTAATGTGCAGATGGTTTTTGTTTGCTAGTATTTTATTTAAGATTTTTCTATCTGGGTTTATGTAAGATCTATCTGTGATCAAGTGAGGTTAGTGGGGCCTGTTTTTAAACCCTTCTCTGGTACCCACAGCCTATGTGTGGGTGACAGTATGAACTGCAAAGATTCTCATGAAATTCACTTTGCATGTTCTTGCCTCCACACTGGCTGCTGCCACCACCTTCAAAATCTACCCCTCTGTGCTTCCTTTTGCCTCACCCTCTGTTGGTCTTTCAGACTCCTCCGTTCACCTTCATGTCTGCTTTCTGTTCTTTCCCCTTCCTGGGGAAGCTTATGATATCAGGAAAGTGAACAAGCCTTGGACCCACACAGACAAACCTGGTGTTGAGTCACAGCTCAGCCACTTGCCAGGTCTGAGGCTTTGGGCAGGTTGATGAGTCTTTTCAAGCCTCAGCTTTCTCATCTGTGAAATGGGAATGCTAACAATGCCTCACTTTACTGGGTTGCCGATAAGCGTAATACAATTTAAAGAGATAACACAGTGAACAGCTGTTTGTCAGAGCTGTTCACCAAGCCCAGTTCTTCTTCCTGCCCATAGGCTTAGATAACATTTCCCACTCTTCTTTGCAGGTGGTGTGGGAGAAGCCTGCTGTGTGCTAGCCAGTGGAATGTGATCAGAATGATGTGTACCACTTTCTGGTAAGGGCTACAAAGAGGCTCTCTCAAGAAAGTTTCCACGTTCTTTTTCCTTTTGCTAGTTTGATGCAGACAGACAAGGTGAAGATGGTGGAGCCACAATGTGGAAGGAGGTTGGATCCCTGAATCACCACTTGGAAGAGAGTCACCTGCTAATCAAAAATATGGTTTTGGATTTTACATGAAAAACTAATAAACTTCTATCATATTTGACCCATTGTCCATTTCAGGGTTTGTTTGCTGTAGCAAACAACATTATCCTAATTAATACTGTGCTCAAGAAATGTGACTTCTTCCTCCCACTTTCCTCTTTCTCATCCCTCTTGACCCAGCTCAAAATGCCAGCTCCCTGGTGAGTCTTTCTCCCACCTCTTCAGGTAAAATTCGTCATTCGGTCTTTGGTGCTTTCAGAGCACTTAGTGCAAGCCCTTTCTCAATCACAAACTGGGTTGTGAATTCTTTGTTTATACATCTTTCTGGCCATCAGTGCAGTGAGGTGTCTGGTCCAGAGCTGGTGCTCAGAAGAGGTTAGTGGGCTCGATGAGGGATGAGTATGGCGTGTGCAGATGTATTAAGCACATGTTCTGGTTAAAAATTGATGTGTACAAAATCTCTGCAAAAGGATATAGCAATAATACATTAACCATCTCTTCCAACCTTAAGTTCAAAGCGAACTGTTGACCTAGTTACAACGTTGGGTCTCTGCCAGGGACAGCTTTTAGTAAAGGCTCCTGGAACAAATGATGTGGATTGTATTTCATGCACCCTTTATTTTCTACCACGTTAGGTTCAAGTCTTGGCTCTGTCTGGAACTAGGTATGAGGCCTTAGGTGTGTTACCTCCCTGAGGGTTCATACACTTGTGATCTGGTGGGGAGGGAGAGCACTCCTTACCTCAGGTGGGCCTAGGGAGGCCAAGCTGCAGAGAGCTGAGGCTAGAGGAGGCAGCCCTGGAGGAGGGCTTCTCTGAGGTTCCATGTGGCATTCATGTCCGCAGACCTCTGAAATGCCAGATTGTGGGCCTAGGCCTCAGCTCTCGCTGCTCAAGAGCTTGGTCCCAGCTATCAAGCTGCTCCAAACTCCCGGAACGTGGGGCCACATCAAGACTTCCTAGGGCCCTACATTCCAGAGAGATTCTGGTGCTCACCATCACCCCACAAGTCAGACAAAAGTAAAACAAGACTATAATGGAAATACCATAATGCAACCGAATTCTGATTTTTTTCATGATTGTTACTTGGATAGTGCTTTTGCAACATTACATATCACTATCTTTCTAAAATATTTTCTTTTTCCTCATTTAGTTTTTGGTGCCCTTGTTTGCTGTCATCTTCAGCACCTGCTGGGCCTCCTGTTGGAGAATCCAGGAGGCAAGTTGATACCTGTCTTAAGGCACCTTGAAAATCTTGCATTCTTGGTATCCGTGGGAGCGGAGCCCAATTCCTATCCGTGTGGGCAGGTGCTGATACCTTACTCGCACATGGCTGGAAAGGAGCCAGGTCTCAGAGCTGCGGAGCTGCGGCACCTTTCCTGGGTTCCTGTGGTGCATGGCGGGGGCAGGAAGTCTTGCAAGCTGCTGTGTGTGGGGTGAGGGTGTGACAAAGGGTGCTGGGGATGGGGACAGGGGGGATATGGAGAGGCTGAGCTGGGAGGAAAGCGAGCAGGGAGGGGCCTGTGGAAAATGCCACTTGCGTCATCCCTTGGGCTCTGGGAGAGGCAGCAAAATGTGGAACAAGCCCAGGTGCTTCCTGGTGTCTGGGTCTCAGAGGGGTTGGCTGAGGCGGTGGCTTGGTGGACTGGAGAGGTGGGGCTTGGCACTGGAGACAAAGAGCCCCTGGCTGGCCTTGGAATCTTTCTTCTGATGTCTCAATAGTGGCAGGAAAGCAGCATAGTTTACAAACATGCACTTTAGAGCCAGATTGTCCAGATCCACATCTGAGTTCCATGGTCACCAATTCCACCATCTTCAGAAAACCACTGAACGTTTCTGAGACATGAGTTGTTTCAAACTAGAAGGGTCAAAGAGGCCCCTCAGCCCAGCAACCTCATTTCATAGAGAATGCTGCTGAGGTCCCACTGGGGAATGAGCTCTCCAGAAGCTCCAGCTAGGAGGAGGCAGAGCTGGAGCCTGAACCTAGGACCTCTGACTCCTATCCAAGTACTTCGTTCAGTCCATCATTGTGAAATTGGGCATAAACAATCTCCACCCACTGATTCTCCCAATTTAACCATTCATTCCCCCAACCATCCATCATGTGTCCACAAATCACCAAATTCCTCCATTTCTCCATTCATAGAATCCATTCCTCTACCTGCCCATCCTCTACCTGCCCATCTATGATCCATCCATCCATCCATCCATCCATCTGCCCATTCCATCCTCTCTCTCTCCAGCTATTCCTTATTTACCCGTCTGTCATCCATCTATCCATTTATGCATCCACCTATACTTCCATCCAACCACTACCATGCCCAGCAATCCAGGAGAATGACTATTGGGTACATAACCAACAGCTTGTCATAGGGTATGAGAATCCTTTTTTTTTTTTTGAGATGGCGTTTCACTCTTGTTGCCCAGGCTGGAGTGAAATGGCATGATCTCGGCTCACTGCAACCTCTACCTTCCAGGTTCAAGCAACTCTCCCACCTCAGCCTCCCGAGTAGCTGGGATTACAGGCGTGTGCCATCATGCCAGGCTAATTTTATATTTTTAGTCAAGACATGGTTTCTCCATGTTGGTCAGGCTGGTCTTGAACTCCAGACTTCAGGTAATCTGCGCTCCCAAAGTGCTGGGATTACAGGCGCGAGCCAGCACGCCCGGCCCAGAATCTCCAGTTACTATATTTAAATCATTTTGTCTCAATTCAGATCAGTGTTTACTAATTTGCTATTAAGTTCATAGTGTTTTAAGAACTGCTGGGTAGGGGTCAGGATTCAGAAAAAAATAAAACATAAAATACTGTTTTCTAAAGAAATATGACTATTAATTGCAATTAGGGAATGTGGATTGCATCTTGGACTAGGAAAATAAAAGAGCTATCAAGCACAGTATTGGGGCAATTGATTAAATTTTAATATGGACTGTGAAATAGATAATAGTATATTGCTGGAATGTTTAATTTCCTGATTTTGATAACTGGGCTATGGTTATACAACAGTATGTTCTTTTTCTTAGGAAATTCCCACAGAAGTATTTAGGGATAAAAAGGCACATTATCTCCAATTTACTTGCAAATGATTTCAGAAAAAAGATATACATATATATGTACATATAATACAAACATTACAATGTACGATGTAAAATATATGTATATATTAAAATATATGATTATATAGTTATATATACATATATTGTGTGTGTGTGTGTGTGTGTGTGTGTGTGTGTGTGTGTGTGTATATAGAGAGAGAGAGAGTGAAAGGAAGAAAAATGGGTAAAAAGTAAGCAATTGGTGCATTTTGGTCAAAGATATAAGAGAGCTCCTTGTACTATTCTTGCAAATTTTCTACCTTTTTGAAATTTTATAAAATAAAAAGTTGGCCGGGTGTGATGGCTCACGCCTGTAATCCCAACACGTTGGGAGGCCGAGGCAGGTGGATCATTTGAGGTCAGGAGTTTGAGACCAGACTGGCTAACATGGTGAAACTCCGTCTCCACTAAAAATAGAAAAACTTAGCGGTGTGTGGTGGTGGGTGCCTGTAATCCCAGCTACTTGGGAGGCTGAGGCAGGAGAATTGCTTGATCCCGGGAGGTGGAGGTTGCAGGGAGCTGAGATCACGCCACTCCACCTCAGCCTGGGCGACAGAGTGAGACTTCATCTCAAAAAAAAAAGAAAAAAAAAGTCAATCTCCCAAATCCTGAGTCCCTTTCTCAGGAGTTTAAAATTAGAGGAGATACCCCTGGCAAGCCCAAATGCCTCCGAAGGTAAAGAGGACAGGACATACTAATCTGTGGTGTTTATGTCCCACCCCCATGCCCATCCCCACCCCCGGCTCCAGCAAGGTACACAGTGAAGGACTAGAGGGGAGAGGGTGGGAGACAGACCATGGGAGTGGGGCTGGGGGAAGTTTGTGGGGTGTGCTGGCGAGAGCTGCAGTGGGCGTGGCAAAGGACCTTCTGAGAAGTCAGGTAAGGGTCAAGAATTCCATTGTTTTTCAAGAATCAGAAAAGGATTGAAATGTAATTTTAAGTTACTTTTGGTTGCCAGACTATGAGTCTTGGAGTGCAAATTCATGCAAAGACTGGTTCATATGGAGCCTTGCATTTTATGCAGGTTACAAATATATAGCTCTTCTCCATCAATTAGTACTATCACAAAGATCCTTGGGGAATGAGCTGGTCAGAGAAGCTCTACCTCCAGCAGGAAGTGGAAAACTATTGGAAGCAGAGGTGTAAGTGACAACTGGCTGGGCAGTGAGGAAGAAGAAGCCTTGTGAGTCCAGATGAGAAAGGGGAAAGGCATGGAGAAAACGAATATTTATGGTGCACTGTGCTAGGCTCATATACATACCTTCATGTCACTTAATCCACACAATATCCCTGCTAACTAATTATTATGAGCTCCATTTTACAGATAAGAAGACTGAGTCACAGAGAGATTGCCCAAGGTCATACTGCTAGTAAATAGCAGAACCAGGAATTGCATGATGCCAAAGACACCCATGCTACCCTGACTCAAGGAAGAACATGTCATGGGCAGGTGGTAGGGAGAGGTGAGACAGGGATGAGCCCAAGGGAAGGCCTTGGATGCCAGGAGCAAGAGCCCGGACTTCACCAACATAGATTCTAAGAAAACTGCTAGCAGATAAGGGTGCTGGTGGACATGGAATGTTAAGAAGAGGGGCCAGGGGTCATAATCTCACCCAGCCACCGCAGCAGCTGCCACCAAGACACCCACCTCTCAGAGAGCTGGGCTTGCAGACCCCTTCATCTGACGGATTCTCCTGAGAGGTAGGCACTGCTGCCTTCTCCATGGCACCAGGCACATTTAGATTCAGAGAGGGATGTGAATTCCATGTGGGCAGGCTCCAATTGTGACCTTGCCAGCTGCTGCTTCCTGTTCTCTCCTGACACAGGATGGGGGACAGCCCCCCCTCCTCCTTGCAGACTGGATGATTACTGAGCACACACCAGCTGCTCAGTGAGCCCAGCCTCCCTCTGCTTGGTGACTTGGACTGCAGCCTTGCCCACCTGACCAGCTCGGAGCCCAGACCAGGCCCTTCCCAGTGGGCAGAGGGCTGAGCTTGTGACACAGGGGCCCAGAGAAGGCCGAGGTCTGGCAGGAGGAGGGGAGCAGTGAGAGCCAGAAAAGAATCACTTGAGATTTCAGTAAAGTAGAAGGACGATTTTCCCAACTGGGCCAGGGCTCTGTCTTCTGTCTGCTGGAGGCAGATCACGATGAGGCCCTACAGGATGACTGAGCCACAGGAGGGAAGAAACCTGGGTCTCCGAGGACCATGTAGAAGACAGCTAACCCCCACCCTCAATACCTACCCTAGGACTAGTGTAAGTGTGAGCAAGAAATGTGCTTCTGCTGCAGGGAGATGTTACCTGCGTGGGCCTGTTTGTTACAGCGGAATGCCTCCTCCGATATGCAGTCTGTGTCATCATGGGGTCATGCAAATAGCACCCAGCTCCTGACTCGAAAAATAAGCCACCCATTTGCTGTCATCTTGGACAGTCGCTTTGCTGAGACCCAATTTTCCCATCTGTGAGGAAAGAGAATCAGTTAGGTGATTTCCAAAAGTCCCTTCTGTTCTGCGATTCTGTTTTCTAAGAGGTGGACAGCAGTATTTGAGAATAAAAACCCAGCCAAATATTAGACAATATGTCTGACAGCATCCTGATGGATCGGATGCAAAGTGGAAGCTTGCAGGCTGCAGGTGGAGACGGGTCACAGCAGGCTGAGTAATGATGCTTAAGGAGTATTGATTAGGATGGATCAATAACAGCCCAGCAAGGAAGTCTCTAGCGATGTGCTACAGGACTTTTTTATTTTATTATTTCTTAAGATGGAGTCTCATTCTGTCACCAATGCTGTAGTGCAGTGGCACAATCATGGCTCACTGCTGCCTCAACCTCCTGGGCTCAAATGATCCTCCCACCTCAGCCTCCCAAGTAGCTGAGATGACAGGCACAGGCCAACACACCTGACAAATTTTTACAAATATTTTAGCAGAGATGGGGTCTCGCCGTGTTGCCCAGACTGGTCTCAAACTCCTAGGCTCAAGCGATCCTCCCACTTTGGCCTCCCAAAGTGCTGGGATTACAGGTGTGAGCCAGTGCTCCCAGCCCCACAGGGCTCTTTTAAAGTCAACAACTTGAATGAACATAAGGAAAAGAAGTTGAAATGTATACAAAACACAAAACTGAGAGGGCTAATGCACAAGTGGATGAGAGACCCATGGTTCAAAGCTGTCTTCATAAAGTAAGAGATTGGGATGAAGGTGACAAAGGCAAACAGAACCAAAGATGAATGCAAGTCCTGCAGAATTCAAGGGCTGGGGGAGCTTGTCTGGGCAACAGGCCTTAGCAGCAGGCTGTGCAAATGTGACCTGGGCATCTGTGTTGCCCACATGGATTCTTGTGAAGCCAGTACTGGGCCATGGCTACTGAAGCCACGGCATCTGAGGCTGCACTGAGCAGTCACACATGGGGTCCAAGGAGGGGAAAGAAGGTATCCATCCTAAATGGTCATCCCTGAGGTCCCCTGTGCAATGGAGGGGACCAGTGATGCTTTAGAACGAAAGTCAGAAATTTTCTGTAAAGATCAAGTAGTAAATGTTTTAAGCTTTGGGCCATACGGGTTCCCTTGTAACTGTTCCACTTGGCTTTTGTAGCTCAAAAGCAGCCACAGACAACAGTAAACAAATGTGTGTGGCTGTGCTCCAATAAAACTTTATTTACAAAAACAAGGGGTGGGCCAGATTTGGCCCTTGGGCTGTAGTTTGTCCTCCCTACTTTGGAAAAAAGAGCAGACATCAATGACTAGGGTGGCCAGGGTTCTGGAGGTGGAGGCCAGTGTGGATGGGTAAAAGAACTGGGTGGGGCTCAGTGGGGAGAGGTAGGCATGCCCCCTCACTGGCCTCGCATGGAGAGCCATGTGAGGGAAAGTGAGAAGGGGGCTTATTTTCATCCATGCCAGGGAAGACCTCATAAAACAACAAAGGAGTGATTCTACATTATCCGAGGCTAGGGATGGGGGAGCGGGGCCGGGTGATCTTCCACACCTTGGCCTCTGCCTCCTGGAATGGCCGTGTCTTCCCACCCTTCCCTGTCCCAGCACTAGGCTGGGACATTCTGCCTACATAGTGAGGCATGAATAACACCCTGGAGGCACAGCCGCAATCCCTTCAATGAGGAGGCTCCAGGAATCAAGGAGACATTTGTAGGGCTGGCTTGATGAGAGACTTCAGCAAGCCCTGCGAGGCTGGGGAGGCCTCTGGCTGCAGATTACCCTCCCCACCATATGGGTGATGGAAACCTGGCTCTTCAGGTGGGAGGCCTGGCCCAGGGCTGGCCTCTCAGAGCCTGGTTTGTGCCTTGGGGTTCCCCCCGGTCCAAATCGTGGCAGGTGGTTGGATGAGTTAATTTCTCTGGTCCTTTCCAGCATAGGCATCCTGGGACCAGGGAGCAGCCACCAATGACTACAGATGAAACACAAGCCTCCCCGGTCACTTTTTGCTGGCCATTGGAAGGAGGCTGATGAGTGGGAGTGGAACCTCCAGGTTTCCTGGGGCACCATTCTCGATCCCCTCACCTCAGCTCTGTGAGGTCATGGCTAAGCCTGAAACAGGTCCCAATTCAATCTTGCCATAAACCTATGAAATGAGTGTCAGCCACGAGGCTTTGGTTGCAAATAACAGAAACCCCAACTCAACTGCCATATGGAAGCAGAGAAGCAACTGACTCTTTGCTGGAGGCTTATGGCAGGACTTCAAGTAGTGAGTTGGTGGCTGTTCAGGTCAAAGGATTCGCAACTCCCACTGACTTAAACAATGAAAAACTGCATCTATGATCTTAGCAACAACATTCAGTAACATTCAGTATCACCACGGAGGAGGACGCGGCCTCCCTGGTGATAGCTGATTGGACCAGGGGGAAGCTCCAGTCCCAGGGCAGCCAATCAGCAGTCTGGCAAGCAGCCAATGGGATGGCCTGGAGGGGGAGTTCTCCCCAGTCACGATACCAATAATTAAGAGGTCCATGCTGGAGCTCTGTCTTGGAGATTTGAGCCAGAGATTTGGAAGAAATGTGGGGCAATCTGTAGAAGGAGCAGAAGACAAAAATCACACTGAAGGCAGTGAGTGGAGGAGCTTGAGCTGCGGGATACAGAAGCCAGGAGGGAGTGAGGCACAGGCAGAGCCAGTCTGGCGAGGACTCAGCCATCTTTAAAGCCAGGAATGAAAGGTTCTCTGTCCCCAGAAGTGAAGCAGGACTTTCCCAGTCCCCAGTTTGTTCTGGTCTTTAGAAGCTGGTGAGTGGCCAGCCATGGAGGCCATGCCAAGTGACTGGCATGGCTGAGTTGCTATCCTAATCTGTGGCCTCCCATCCACCCCTCGCCTTCACCAAAGAGGCAGCAAGGAGGACAGTGAAGCCTGAAATTCTGAGGAATTTTCTTGCAGGGTTATGGTGTGGCATAAGCCAGGCTTCCTGGGCCAGGTTCTCTCTCTGCAGGGCATCCCTGGGGAATGTGTGAGTGCTAGGAGTGGTACCTAGGTCTCTAGGCCCCCTGGACTTTCCAGCGCCATCCCTAAACTAGGGAGCCTTTCCTGACCCTGAATGAGAGTGCTTTGGTCGGCCAAGGCCAGGGAATCAGCCCTAAAGCAGTGTTTCGGGAGGAATGGGCTACCAGCCTCGCCCTCTGCCCTGGCCCAAACCAGGACTGTCAGTATGGGGTGAGACAGAAGGAACAGAGAGTGGGGAGGCCCAATGGGGTCCCCAGAGTATGGGCCACCTGTGCCTCTTTTCTGCCTCCCACCCTCACCTGCATTTCACTGGGGGGCCCTGAGTTTCTCAAACAAGGGAGACCATCCAAATACCTTGTAACTGAGGGTGCAGTCGTTGGAGTCCCATCACACTCCCAAGTCCACCATCTACTGTGAGACAAGTCACCCAACCTCCCTGAGCCTCCATTTTTTCATCAGTGGAATGGGAGCGATCATAGTGCCTCCTACACAGAGCAGGGGAATTAAATGAGTCCCCACGTGTGAAGCACATGAACCTGTGCCTGGCACGTG
Source organism: Macaca mulatta (assembly GCF_049350105.2). NCBI lineage: Eukaryota > Metazoa > Chordata > Mammalia > Primates > Cercopithecidae > Macaca > Macaca mulatta. The sequence goes on from NC_133412.1 coordinate 163,737,600, forward strand.
GCACATGCGGACTAGCCACCTCCTGTAAGCAGGGGCTCAGGGAAGGGAGCCAGGAAAGAGGGATGTAGAGAGAACAGGAGGCAGAGAGAAATGCTAAAAGGAGAAGGAGGTGAGAAGGATATGAAGAGGCCAGAGAAGAAATGGGGCTCCCTGGGGTGCTGACCTTGACCTCTCAGGCCTGGCTCAGGTCTGTCTTTCTTGCTCTTTCTTCCCCCATGTAATCTGTGTCTGGAATGCTGAGAAATTCTGCTTCCACCCCCCAGCGGTTACCATGGTGATGAAAACCTGGACCCAGTGGAAAGTTCTCTGTGCTCTTGGCAACCAGACTGCAGCACCCTGCCTCCCCCTGCCTGCCTGTGCGTGGGCGGCCAGCTCCGGCTGCTGCCAGGATTTGGGGCCAGCACGGCCTCGCTGCAAGACCCAGCCCTGCCCCCATAGAATCTAGGATGGGAGCTTCGGCATGTCCGGTGCCAGGGGCCCTCAGAGAATATCTAGCCTGTCCCATTTTACTGATGGGACCCTGGGCCACAGAGGACTAGTGGCTTGTCCAAAGCCGCACAGACCCCCTGGGGTCTCCCTCCTGGGCTCGGCTGTGAGTCGGGTGGGCACGGAGCACCCGGGAACATCGCAGACAGGGGACTAGCCACATGGCAGGCCAGTCCCAGAAAGCAGGCCAGCCGCTGCAGCCAGGAGGATGCAGAAGACAAAGGGACTCCAGGAAGCTGGACACTGCCTTCCTCTTCTCTCCTAGACACAGTGGTGGATGGGTGCGAAGGACTGAATGCTTGTGTCCCTCCACAATTCACATGCAGAAACCCCAGTCCCCAGTGTGATGTTATTTGGGGTACAGCCTTTGGGGGTGATTAGGGCATGAGGGAGGGGCCCTCACAGTGGAATTAGTGCCCTTGTGAGAAGAGACAGGAGGGATAATCCCTCCACCACGTGGAGGTCACAAGCACCCAGAGAGAGGGCCCCTCGCAGCCCTACCATGCTGGTACTCTGATCTTGCAGACTTTAGAGCTGTGATAAATCCATACTTATTGTCAAAGCTGCCTTGTCCACAGTAATGAGTTACAGCATCCTGAGCTGACTCAGACAGTGAATTTGTTGGGGTGCTGAGTTTGCTCCACTTTCGGCAGCCCCAGCTCTCAGACTAAGTGGAAAGGCACAAGCCAGGCTTTTTTTTTTTTTTTTTTTTTTTGAGACATAGTCTTGCTCTGTCGCCCACGCTGGAGTACAGTAGCGTGATCTCGGCTCACTGCAGCCTCCGCCTCCTGGGTTCAACCGATTCTCCTGCCTCAGCCTCCTGAGTAGCTGGGACTACAGGTGCGCGCCACCATGCCCAGTTAATTTTTGTATTTTTAGTAGAGGTGGGGTTTCAGCATGTTGGCCAGGATGGTATCGATCTCCCGACCTCATGATCCACCTGCCTCAGCCTCCCAAAGTGCTGGCATTACAGGTGTGAGCCACTGCGCCCAGCCAAGCCAGCTTTTAGCAGCCTCCCTGCCAGGGTCCTGGCGGCCCCTATTTGATTCCCCTCCTCTTTTTCCTCCTCCTCAGCAGGCTGAATGTTGGTCCTGAAGATTGCTTCCAGCAGAGGACAACTGCCTCCCTTCAAGTTTGGTAGGTCCTTTACCAGCTCTCTCCCGCCTTTTGCCCACCCAACTCCTTCTGTGTTATTTTTCTTTTATGTACCCCACGTGCTATGGTCTGAATGTTTCATGTTGCCCCAAAGTTTGTATGTTGTCATCTAATCCCCATTGTGATGGTATTAAGAGGTGGGAGCTTTGGAGTCATCAGGCCAGACCCTCATGAATGGGATCAGTACCATGAAAGAGGAGCTGAAGAACTCCCTTACCTCTTCCACCATGTGAGGACACAGCAAGAAGACAGCTCTGTGAGCCAGGAAACAGGCCTTCACCAGGCACCAGAGCTGGTATCTCTAGTGCAGACGCCAGCACCTTGATCTTGGACCTTCCAGCCTCCAGAGTTTCTGTTGTTTATAAACCACTTGGTTTATGATATTTTACTATAGTAGGCTGAATGGACTAAGACACCATGTTTTCAAAACCTCTCTTCTTCTGTCTCTTCTTGAGTGAGGGCCTCACTCTGTTGCCCAGGCTGGAGTGCAATGGCATGATCATGGCTCACTGCAGCCTCAACCTCCCAGACTCAAGGGATCTTCCAGCCTCCCAAGTAGCTGGGATCACAGGTGCACACCACCACAACTGGCTAATTTTTCATATTTTTGTAGATATGGGATCTTGCCATGTTGCCCAGGCTGGTCTTGAATTCCTGGGTTCAATTAATCCACCTGCCTCGGCCTCCCAAAGTGCTGGGATTATAGGCATGAGCCACCACCCCCAGATGTCTCTTAAGCAAACAGCTTTATTGAGTAACAACACAATGGCCCATTTTTGATCATCAAAGCCCCACAGAACCCAGGCTTTGCCTGCCCCAGAGACACGGGACTCTTCAGGTTCTTATATGGTCATGTGATGGATATGTGGGACAGTTCCATAAGCTGAACACTGTCACTAGTGCAGGGCTTACTGTCCACATCCCTCAGAACCCTGCAGATGAAGGTTCCCAAGATGACATCAGTGGAATTTCCCGCAGGTCCCACAGGCCCACATTGGGATGGGATGTGGGTCGTCCCAGGAGCTCTGGCTATGGATCAGACTGAGGCTGGGCTGGGCCATATCATGCCTACCACAAACTTCCCACGGGACTCAACTGTTCAGACATTTTGGGAGTGTGAAAGGTCCTTGTGGTTCTTGCCAATAATCCAATTATTGGGAAGAAGGGGCCTCCCACCCTCTTTCTGATGATAAAACTTGGACAACAAAACTACTTACTGGGCACCAAGGGCTTTCCCTGGTGCCATCTCAGTGGTCCCAGAAGCTATGGCCCCCAAAATAGAGACTAAACTCATGGGTTCTAATTTTCCATGGAATATTGGAGTTGGGACATTTCCCTAGAGATGTTTTCGTTACACAGGAGCATGAATTTGATCTAGAGATGGGAAGTGATGGCACAGCCAGGGGATGGCTACAATGTCCAGAGCCAAGTTCCATCTCTGTCAGTCCTGAACTATGTAATCATAGAAGAATCACATCACTCCCTGAGCCTCAGTCTCCAAATCTGTGAAATGGAGCTCAGATTATCAGCCACTATAATTCCTCCACCAGGTCATATACTTCTTTGGGGAAGGACTGTGCTTTTGTTCTCTTCCGTGTTTCTAACACAGAGGCTGCCAGAGTAGCCCAGGCTTAATCAAAGGGTAGGCACAGATTATGAGGGCGTTCTTTCCCCCAGAACATCCACCACACATTCATTTCATTCATGAATTCATTTTTCTGTTCAGCCAAAATTTAATGTCATCATCTACATGCTGGGGACACAACAGTGAGGGAAACGGACTGGGAGCTTACAGTTGACCGATGGGACCCAACAGGTGGTCACTGCACACTGGAATGTGGGACATATAGGACGCCTCCTGAACACGAAGAAGGAGACCTACCTCAGTTCTGCAGAGTCCGAGAAGACTTTCCCGAGAAGCTGACAACTCAGCTAAGACCTCAAAGATAAGATGGCTTAATGTAAGCCAGAAAAGCAGGTTTAGAGTTCCAGGAAGTGGAGAAGTAAAAGTATGACATGGAAAGGGAGGGGGGAGGGAGAGGAGCCTCTGGGACCACACAATCCCCACTTCCCCCGCCAGCTACTTCCCAAAGAAACCATCTCCCTCACCCTGAACAGGGACTAGTGGGGTTCAGGACCATGGAGAGCACCACAGTGCTCTTCCAGGCACCATTTTGGTCTTGCTAATCCTGAAGGGCCCCGCTCAGGTTAAAGCCTGAAGAGATGAAGGACAGGGTCTGGGGGTGCGGAAACCACCAGGCTGGGGACCAAGGAGGGAGAGTCCGGGGGCCAGCTGAGTCTGGGGAATCAACTGTCAGCTCTCCAACTAGATGAAGACTGTAGTCACAGACCCAAGGGGAGCCTGGTGAGTTACACTTAGGCCTGGGAGCCCAGGATCCCTGCTGGGCACAAGGAGAACAGCGGGATGATGGAGACAAGTGGTTCTCTATGGTTTCTGTTACCCAGGCTGGAGTGCAGTGGTATGCAGTTTCGACCTCCTGGGCTGCAGTGATCCTCCTGCCTCAACTTCCCAAGTATCTGGGACTACAGGCATGCACCACCACGCCTGGCTAGTTTTTGTATTTTTTGTAGAGACGGAGTTTTGCCATGTTGGTCAGACTGCTCTGGAACTCCTGGACTCAAGCGATCCACCCACCTCAGCCTCCCAAAGTGCTGGGATTCAGCAGCCCAGGGAACAGGCCCAGGGGATGAGCTGCTGCAGTGGGGTCTGTGGTAGGTTTCCCTGTCTCCCAACCCTCAGCAAGAAGAGTCTTGATCCAACCCTGTCCAGAGTCCAGCTGAGGCCTCCAGACAGACCCCACTCCAGCCACATGAAGGCCCCTGTCAAAGAAGGGGCAGGTTGGGGGAAAAGCAGAAAAAATGTCCCCCAATCCAAACTCCTGGATCCCTCCATGAGAGAGAGGTTTCCCCTCTTCTCTTCCTGGAAGAGAAGCGCTTATCCCCAGGCCCAAGACCACCAGCAGAATCCATAGCCTTTCCTGGTAGAGTTGGCAGCTCTGAGGTACCACTGCTCCTGTGGCCTGTGGCCCCTCTCCCCTGCCCTCCCCTCCCCTTCTTTCCCTTCCACTGCGCTCCACACCCCACATGTTACTCTCCCAGCTCTGGGCAGCCAGGCCCTCCCCTCTTGCCTCCTGGTCTTCTCTATTCTGCTGGTTCCAACCCATCCCCTGGCTCAGCCCACTGTCCCCCACGTTGCTCCTACTGCACACCCTCTGCCTCCTCATCTTCCCCTCCCCTATCTAGGCTTGGTGGGCTCAGGCACCCCAGGCCCTTCTTAGCAAAGCCGTCTCTCTTAGCTGCAGTGGTCCTACCTCCCAACCCCATCACTGCCCTCCACCCCACATTAACTGTAATTCTGTAAGAAGAATGACTTGTTGGTTTAATAAATCTCTAGTTATTGTAATAATAATTTAAAAAACACACACAAAGTGTTGGGATTGCAGGTGTGAGTCACCATGCCTGGTCCAGACTTCTTTTTCTTTTAGAGATGGGGTCTCACTCTGTCACCCAGGCTGGAGGGCAGTGATGTCATCATAGATAACCACAGCCTCCAGTTCCTGGGCTCAAGCAATCCTTCTGAGTCAGCCTCCTGAGTAGCTGGGACTACAGGCACACACCCACCACACCCAGCTAATTAAAACTTTTTTTGTACAGACAGGATCTTGCTATGTTGCCCAGGCTGACCTCAAACTCCTAGCCTCAAGCAATCCTCCTGCCTTGGCTTCCCAGCTAGTTCTCTACTGTTTAAAATCAGAAGCCCTTTGGTAATCTGATGAATGATAAATAATACATTTAGAAATTTAACATAATAAGGCCAGGCATGTTTGCTCATGCCTGTAATCCGAGCACTTTGGGAGGTCTAGGCAGGCAGATCACTTGAGCCCAGGAGTTTGAGACTAGCTTAGGCAACATGGCAAAACCCATCTCTACTAAAAATACAAAATTTAGCCAGGCATGGTGGCGCATGCCTGTTGTTCCAGCTACTTGGGAGGCTGAGGCAGGAGGATCACCTAAGCCTCGGGAGGTCAAGGTTTCAGTGAGTGGTGGTGGCACTACACTCCAGCCTGGGCAACAGAGTGAGAAAGAAACTTAACAAGTAAGTAAATGTATGGTATGGTATGTCAGAAATCGATAAATGCTGTGGGAGAAAAGAAAAACTTTCTCCCCCTGAAAAACAAGTGATCTCTGGAATTATACCAACAAAGTTGGTTTTAGCCCTCCTGAGCCTTCCATGGATACATCTCAGAACCAGTGCCCCTCCAGGTTATGACCCACTCTATGTGGGAGTGGGGAAGAGGGAAAAAGGGACTGGGCTGAGTCTGCCTGGACCCCCAAGCCAGGTGTAGGGGGACCTCTGCCCCGACCAGTAGCAAGGAGCATCCCCAGGCCCCTGGCTCCTGACTTGCAGCCCCTCCCTCGCCACTGTATTTACCAATTGAGCAACTAGACTGTATCAGTCACAAGATAACTAAAGATGCTGAAGGGGATCAGGATGCTGGAGGTGATATTAGGATGCTGGAGCTGATATTAGGATGCTAGAGGTGGATAGGATGCTGGAGGAGATTAGGATACTGGAGGTGATTAGGATGCATCAGTCAGCAGAAGTAAAGTCAATGCCCCCAGACAGTTCATATCCTAGTGGGTGCAGACAGATAATAACGAACAAAGTAATTTAAATTATATAGCACATTAAAAGTGGTTAGTGCTGTGGGAAAAACAGAAAAAGCTTAGCAGGGAAAAGGGATGGGGAGTGTGGGGATGGGCTTGGGTAATGTGTTGGGGGTCAGGGGGCTACAATTTTTTAAACGGAGGTCAGAGTAGGCCTCACTGAGAAAGTGACCCCCGAGCAAAGACTCAAAGGGGCTGAGGGGCTTGGCCATGAAGATGGGGGGAGCAGGGCTTCAGGCAGAGGGGACAGCCAGTGCGAAGGCCAGGAGGAGGGGAATGTGGCTGGCACAGAGGAGGACCCGGCACAGGAGGTGTGGTTGGGAGGAGGTGAGGGGGCAAGGGGGCCGAGCCATGGGGAGCCCTCGTACAGACTGGCTTCTGCTCGGCGTCGTGGCAGGGTTAGAGCAGAGGAAGAACATGATCTGACTTGTGGCGAGAATGGATTGTGGAGGAAAGGGGATTGGTTAGGAGGCTCTAGCAGTTACCCAGATGAGAGGTGACAGTGGGACCAGGGTGATGGCCAGGGCCGTGGAGAGACACGTCAGACTTGGGATAGATTCCTAGGGTAGGGACAGCAGGATGTGTGGATGGATCAGAATGGAAGACAGAGGAGACTGAAGGACGACTTGGAAGTCTTGGTCTGAGCTACTGGAAGCATGGAGTTGCCATTCCCAGAGATGGGGAGACTCCAGAAGGGGCAGTTTGGGGGACAGAATGGGAGTTGGATTTGGATGTGTTCTGTCTGAAGTGCCCACTGGACATCCCAGGGAGACACTGAGGAGGGATTTGGAAACAGGATTCTGAATTTCACAGCCCAGAGTGGCTCAAATGGGACTAGCCCTTAGAAAACCACCTGAAGCCAAGGCCCGTCAGAGCTGGGACATTCTCCACCCCATTTGTGTCACTGCCTGCATGTATCCAGGGTGGGTCACCACTGTCTTCCCAGGCAGCTGAAAGAAGGATAGATATTGAGTGGAAGGATAGAAGGATAAAGGATGGATGGATGGATGGATGGATGGATGGATGGATGGATGGAAACAATGGGCATTAGACTGGAGGGAAGGAAGGATGGAAAAATGAAAGAAAGGAAGGAAGAAAAGGTGAATAAATGAAATGATAGTTGGATTCTATTAGTCTATTTGTGTGCCTGGACAGCCCTGACTGAGGCATTCTTCCTACACTGAAGGGACTTCTGTACCAGGGGCCTCAGGGCCATAAGGAGAAACGCACAAGGAGAAATGTTGCAGCCTCAGAGAATGAGAAGCAGAGAGGAGATAGGAAGTTCCCAGTGCCTGGCTGGAATCCTCAGTGAGACCAGGGGTCCCCAACACACCCAGAGCTTCCCAACAAATGCCCCCTTTCTCTTAAGCTGGCCCCAGGGGCTTCTGCTACTGCTACCAGAGACCCCTGCCCGGACAAGCCACATACAGACGGAGAAACCATGAGGATTCCAAGAGACAATGCATCAAATGCTTCGCCCAGTGCCAGGTGCAGAGAAAGTGCTAGATGCAACAAGATAATCACCTGGACCCTGCAAGCATCCAGGAGGGCACTGGTGGAGAAGGAGACCCTTGAGTTAAGTCCTAAGAGATGGGCAAGAGTTAACCTAAGAGGAAGAGATGGGGAAAGGAATTTCAAGAACTCCCCTCCAGCCCCCAGGTCTCCAAGCCATCTCATCTTCATACTGAGCATGTCCAGCTCCTGCCAGCCCCTCTCCCTTAGCCAGTGGTCCTGCCCTTCTTTAAAAGATAGTGCCTGGGGCAGAGTCTTGTGAGGGGACATAGCCCAGCAATAGCCGTAGAGACTGGAGCTGTGTGACGTTGAGCAAGGTACTGAACTCCTCTGTGCTTCGCTTTCCTATCTACAGACGAGGGGTTGGTAACAGGACCTGCTTTGTTGACTTGTGTGAAGATTAAGTGAGCTCATGCCTGGATCATGCCTGGAAAGACTTCAGACATGGTGGGCTCAGGGAATGTGAGCATTGGTGGTAACAGCGGGGGCCTGGGTGCAGGACTGGCCTCAGCTTCGGCTCAGCTGAGCAAACCCTGGCAGGTCTGCCCCAGCTCACAAGCCTCGTCCAGTCCATGAGCCCAGGCGGCTCTGCTTTATGGAGAAAGACACGGAGGCAGCTCAGAGTGGCCAAATAACATGTCTCAGACCCCACTGCCGGCCCAGGGCAAACTCAGCCAGAGACCCAGGGTCTCGCTCAGCAGACAAGCAGTGGCCAAGGAATCGAGTGAGGGTGTGGTTGGAACCTAAGTTGCAACCAAAGCAGAGGAGACAGCAGGACTGGGGGACTGGGGAGGACAGAGGAGGCAAGTTCTGGCCAGAAGAGGGAGAGGAAGCAACCACGTCCAGAAGGGCAGTGGAAGCTCCAGCCACAGACACCTGGCTGTCCCTTTGGGCCCCCCACAGTCCCCTCTTGCTTCGGCTTTCAGTTCGAGGCTGCAGCAGAAAAGCCATTTGCTGAGTCACCCAGCAGTGTGGACAACCCGGAGCTTCCTCTGGCTGCCGAGAGTCCCCACTCAGTTCCACTTCCCAGCCTCCAGCTCCAGGGGCCTTGGCAGCTGCTCCTGACTGTCCACCTGCTGACCACGCATCTCTATGCAGGCCACTGCACCTCTGTAAGTCTCAGGCTCTGGAACTGTCCAGCGGGACTTGCTGTCACCAGAATGCAGGTCCCAGGAAGGCAGGGATGGTGGTGACCTGTTTGCTGTGTATCCAGGGCCTACAGTGGAGTCAGGTACATGGTGTTCGGAAAGTGTTTGTCAAGTAAATGAAAGAATGAATGGGCCAGACGCGGTCGCTCACGCCTGTAATCCCAGAACTTTGGGAGGCCGAGGGAGGCAGATCACTTGAGGTCAGGAGTTTGAGACCAGCCTGGCCAATGGTGAAACCCCATCTCTACTAAAAACACACACACACAAAAAAAAAAAAAAGAAAAAGAAAGAAAAAAATTAGGTGTGGTGATGAGCACCTGTAGTCCCAGCTACTTGGGAGGCTGAGGCAGGAGAATCACTTGAACCCAGGAGGTGGAGGTTGCAGTGAGCCAAGACTGTGCCATTGCTCTCCAGCCTGGGTGACAGAGCAAGACTCTGTCTCAAAAAAAAAAAAAAATGAATGAATGAATGCCTTGCCTGCCTAGCCTTGGTCAGTACTTGAGACCAAGGGAGCTAACAGGCAGCAAAAGCCAGTGCTACAGGTCTGTGCGCCCACTCTCCCGGGATGCCCCCAGACCCCAGGCTCTCCTCAGCTGAACCTAGACTCACCCTGCCCTCCGACCCTGCTTCTCTTTCATGTTCCCAGCTCCAGCATCATCACCCCTGGCTACCTGCAGGATGCCCCTCAGTACCATCGCCCTCTTCCTGCCCATCACTTGCTCCCCCTGCCGCCCACGCCACTCTCCACTCCGCTCACTCTCCCTCTGAGCTCCAGCACCTTCACCAGAGCAAGTCATCTCCTCTCCTACCTCCCAGGGTGACCTTCCCCCTACCTGCAGTCACATTCCTCAGCCCTGAACATTCCTTCCTCCCCTCCCAGCCAAGGAGGCCTTTCTTCTAGGGCTCCCCTTGTCCTCAGGACAAAGTCCAAATTCCTCACGTGGCCCATGGAGACTGGGTTCCTGCTCTCCTCTCCAGCCCGCTCATCTCCAGGCTCTGTCCTGTTAGCACACAAAGCTCTTTATCGCCTCCCTGCTCTCCCATGCCTCTGTGACTTTGCCCATTCCCTTCCTTCAGCCTGGAATGCCTTCCTTATCTGCATGATAAACGTTCACTTCCCACCTCCCCCAAGAGCACCCAGGAAACCCATTATGACCCCCTGAGGGCTGGCGACTCCACTCTAACTTGCATTACTTCTTGGGAATACATCTATTATATTGCATTTCTCAAGTTGTACCTTAAGTATTTGAAGTCTTTCTTCCCTATGAGATGTTTCTAGAATACGCTTATGGTTTGTTCATATTGAAAAATTTGGACATGCATATAAATGTAAATACTTAAACATAAGTAGTATCCAGTTCAAGTCGGTACTCATAAATATGTAATCAATGAACGTATTGATGGGTAGAAAGGATGGGTGGACCAATGGAAGGAGGAAAGGAAGAATGATTGGCTAGATTGAATGATGGATGGATGGAAGTGAGGAAAAGGAAAGATGGATGGATGGTTGGATGGATATATATGGAAAGAGTATGAATGAAAGAAAGGACAGTTGAATGGGAGGAAAGAAGGATAGATATTGAGTGGAAGGATAGAAGGATAAAGGATGGATGGATGAATGGAGGGAAAGATTGACATTAGAGTGGAGGGAAGGAACGATGGAAAAATGAAAGAAAGGAAGGAAGGGAAAAGGGTGAATAGATAAAAGAATAGTTGGATTCTATTAGTTGGATAGTTGGATTCTATTAATAGTGAGATAAATTAATGGAAGGATGAAAGGAAATAAAGGATGAAATGATGGATGGATGTTTGGATGGACTGATGGAAGAATGAAAGGCTGAAAGGAGTAATGTAAGAGGATAGAGAAGGAAGAATGGAAGGATGGGTGAATGAATGGTTGGATGCCTGGATTCACGGCTGGACATGACAGTTCTCATACCCCTTCAGCTGGTCAGCTCCCTCACAAGGCAGTCTGGAACTTCCAGGTGGTCCCTGAAGCTGGCCCCCATTGCCTGATCTGCTACATTTATCTTGTATATTTTGACCTTAGTCAATAAACAAATAATCTATTTGTGGTTATTAAGGAAAACTAGAATGCTAGAGGCCAGTTAGTCTAATACATTCAAGGCGATTTCAGAGGACATGGGCTCAGCCTGTCGAGGTCGTGTCTAGGTCCTGTGATATCTAATGAGCTCAGCTCAGCTAACTCCACCCAGAGCTCTGCATTCTACTTTCCACTTCCCACCTCTCCCTGGAGGCTCGTTCAGAGCAAGGCCTGCCTGTCCGCTAACCTGGGGAGAGATTTTTCATGGAACAAATGAGAAAGGGAAATGACCTCAACCGAGGGTTGTTGCTGGGGAGGCCTGGGCAGGGGCAGCTGCCTTTCCATACCACCTGTGACCCTGGGCACATTCTGGAGCAGGAAGAAGAGGATCTGGCCCAGTGCCAGCACCCAGGCACCCTGCCAGAGCCATGACACAGAAAATGCTGGGCAGCACTGGTCTGGGTGCCCAGGGAACCCTTGGGGGAGGTGAGTAGGCAGGTCAGGGTGCCTTCATTGAACCTAGAACAGGGCCTGGGTGTGGAGGAGTCTGTGACCCCTTGGTCCCTGGTGCCCTCAACTCCTGCCCCATGGTGAAGGTCCAATAGCTGAGCCTTTATGGCGTCCCCAGCCCTCTCCTCTCCTGATAGCACTTTCTGCTTTCTTTCTTATCTATTTATCGGTATCTGTCTATCATGTATTTATTTATTTTATTTTATTATTATTTTTTGAAACACAGTCTTGCTCTGCCACCCAGGATGGAGTGCAGTGGTGCGATCTCGGCTCACTACAACCTCTGCCTCCCAGGTTCAAGCCGTTCTCATGCCTCAGCCTCCTAAGTAGCTGGAACTCCAGGCATGCACCACCACACCCGGCTGATTTTTATGTTTTTAGTAGAGATGGGGTTTCACCACATTGGCCAGGCTAGTCTCGAACTCCTGACCTCAGGTGATCTGCCCACCTCAGCCTCCCAAAGTGCTGGGATTTCAGGTGTGAGCCACTATGCCTGGCCTATTTATTTATTTTAGAGACAGGGTCTTGTTCTGTCACCCAGGCTGGAGTGCAGTGGCACCATCATGGCTCAGTGCAGTCTCAAATTACTGGGCTTAAGCAATCCTCCTATCTCAGCCTCCCAAGTAGTTGGGTCTACAGGCGTGCAGCACCATGCTTGGCTAATTTTTACATTTTTCATAGAGACAGGATCGCACTTCTCAAGCAATTCTCCCACCTTGGTCTCCCAAAGCGCTGAGATTACAGGCATGAGCCAACCATTCCCGGCCCCCTGCTCTCTTTCTCAGCTCCTCACCCACCAACTTCACTAATGAAGTTTCCAGAAGATGCTTGCACACCTGTGGTATCCACACACCGCCCTGCATCTTTGCATCCCAGGTGGGCGGCAATGACGCAGGAGATCTGTGCCTGGGATCCCAGCCACTCCCTTCTCCAGTCTCCTTCCACACACAGTCCCCATGCTGGGATACCTGGCGGTTACTTTCCCTGGAACTTCCACCTCCACCCTCTCAGCGAGCCTTCCAGCAGCCCTTGAGGTGGGGGTCAAGGGGAAGGCAGAATGGAGGGATTGAAGATAAGATTCCAGGCCGGGCGCGGTGGCTCAAGCCTGTAATCCCAGCACTTTGGGAGGCCGAGGCGGGCGGATCACAAGGTCAGGAGATCGAGACCACAGTGAAACCCCGTCTCTACTAAAAATACAAAAAATTAGCCGGGCGCGGTGGCGGGCGCCTGTAGTCCCAGCTACTCAGGAGGCTGAGGCAGGAGAATGGCGTGAACCGAGGAGGCGGAAGGAGGCGGAGCTTGCAGTGAGCCGAGATCGCGCCACTGCACTCCAGCCTGGGCAACAGCGTGAGACTCCGTCTCAAAAAAAAAAAAAAAAAAAAAGAAGATAAGATTCCAGGCCTTCCATGTTGGGGTGGTCATTCACGAAAACACACAGCAATATGTATTTACACAACCACAGACGTGTCGTAGAAATCTTTACGGAGAACTAGGCATAAAGTCTAATTTTAAAACATGTGTTTGTATAAATTCATCCTTTAATTATTTATTTATTTATTGTCACGGTGCCTTGTTCCAGGTTAAAGTTCAATGGTGTGATCATAGCTCACCACAAACTCCAACTCCTGGGTTCAAGCGATTTCTTGCCTCAGCCCCCTGAGTAGCTGGGACCACAGGTGCACTCCACCATGCTCGGCTAATTTAAAAAAAATTGTTTTGGGCCAGGTGCAGTAACTCATGCCTGAAATCACAGCACTTTGGAAGGCCGAGGCAGGTGGATCACGAGGTCAGGAGTTCAAGACCAGCCTGACCAACATGGTGAAACCCTGTCTCTACTAAAAATACCAAAATTAACTGGGCATGGTGGTGCGTGCCTATAATCCCAGCTACTCGGGAGGCTGAGGCAGGATAATCGCTTGAACCCAGGAGGCAGAGGTTGCAGTGAGCTGAGATTGCGCCACTGCACTCCAGCCTGGGTGACAGAGTGAGACTAAATCTCAAAAAAGAAAAAAAAATTTGTTTTAGACAGAGGATCTGGCTACATTGCCCAGGCTGGTCTCAAGCTCCTGGGCTCAAGTGATCCTCATGCCTAGGTCTCCCAAAACACTGAGATTTACAGGCGTGAGCCACTGTGCCCAGTCTAAATTGATATTTGAATTGTACAAATTTATAGCAAATGTGTGAAAGTATTATACTTTGGGATTATTACTGCTCATCTTTAAGAACTTGTCCTTCTAACAGGCCTCCTTGCCCGTTCCAATCTGCTTTCAGCAGTAGCTGAGTGATTGGATTGAAACTTAAGGCACACACATTTAGGAGAGGGTCAGAAACTTCCTCTGTAAAGGGCCAGAGGGTAAATATTTTAAACTTTGTGGGTCAGTCTCTACCATAGCAACTCAACTACTCTGCCAGTATAGCACAAAAGTGGCCAAGCACAACAGTAAATGAATGGGTGTGGCTGTGTTCCAATAAAACTTTATTTGCACAAAGAAGTGGTGGGCCAGATTTGGCCTTTGGGCTGTAGTTTGCCACCCTCTGGTTTAGAAAAAGGACACATATAAATGACCACAAAGGTGAGCGTTCAGGAGGTAGTGGCGTGTATATGGACTGGGGAAAGAACTGGGTGGGGTTGGTTCAGTGTGAAGACTCAGAGAGTTAGGCATCCACCCCTAAAACACCAAGGGATGGGGACAGAGCCATTCAGTGGTCCCAGAACCCAACCATAATGCGGGGGATGTAGCAAAGAGGCTCATGTTCATTCATGAGAAGAAAGACCCCATTAGCAATGAAGGGGGAGTCCCATATTCTTGGAGGCATGTAAGCAGAGGCTGGGGGTTAGGGAGAATTGTTCGTTGTTTTTTTTAAATTTATTTTAATTTTGAGTTCCGGGGTACATGTGCAGGATGTGCAGGTTTGTTACATGTTACATAAGTTAACGTGTGCCATGGTGGTGGGGGAGAACTGTTCTTATACATCCAGTCCTGCTCTTAGAGTGAGACGTTCTCTGTTTCTGCTCAAAACTCTCCACAGTCCCTGCTTTGCTCAAGGCAGAGGCCAAAGTCTCCACCAAGGCTGACCACCTGCCCATGCTGGGCCCACTGCCTGGCCGCTCTCGCCTCACACTCTCCTCCCTCTCTCAACTCCAGCCCTGTTGCTTCTGAGCTGTGGCCTGAGCCCCCAACACCCACCCACCTCAGTGCCTCTGCTCAGGCTGATCTCTCTCCTGGAGTCTCATCCCCAGACATCCCCGCAGAGGGGACCAGGGCATGTGGGGAGAGGACCCTCATGTCACTCAGCCCTCTCCCTGCCTGCCCTGGTCCTTGACTGCTTGTCCTCCTTAGTGCTCACCTCCACTTAACGTGCCATTTCATTTATTTATTTGCTCCATGGTCTGGCTTCCCCTCCTAGAATGTCAGCTCCATGAGGCAGGGACTTGTGCCTGTGGGTCACATCTGGATTCCCAGGGTTTAGTGCCTGGCTCACAGTAGGTCTGCAATAAATATTTACTAATATGGCGGTTTTCTTTTCCAGAGCTGGCCATGATACCTCCCATGCCACTGTACTTCTTACAGCATGGTGCCAATACTCGTCCCTTTGAGAAGTGGGGTCTTTGTTCCCTTCCCTTGAGTTTTGGCAGGCCTATGACTATGTCAGAGGTAAAGTTATGTGACTTCCGAGACTGGATCATGAACGGCAACACCGCTTCTGCCCAGTTCCTTAGAATGAAGGAAGGCTGGCACCATGGTGTGAGGAAGCCCAAGCTACACAGAGGCTGCATGTGGATGCTCCAGCCAACTGCCCCAGCCAAGGCTCAACCGCCAGACATGGGCATGAAGACATCTTCAGAGCAACTCTGGCCCCAGCCACCGTGATGGCAGGAGAGGCTCCCAGGGAGTACCAGTCAACCCCCAGGACTGTGGGACGTAGTAACAAAATCTTGTTGGGGGCGATGTGTTACCTAAAGAACAATGAACAAAAAATGCTGGTGTGTCACTGGTGCCTCCAGTGTTCCTACCTCACTGTTCTGAGACCTCACTTTTCATATCTTCCCCCTCAGAGTATGCACCCCTGCTTCTGTGCGTTTCCCAGTCCCTGCCTTCCTCTGGTGCTCTCTGGAAGCTTCTCCTGGTGGCAGCGGGTATTCTGCTCTCTCCTCTAGCATCTGCTGAGACTCCTTCTCCTGGGAGTGGACCACTGCAGATGTTCCCAGGCTTTGGGGCGCATGGGGACACCTCTCTTCTTAGGCTGCTTCCCTCCTTAGGGTGGCCAGAGCAGCTTCCCCCTGCACGGAGGCGAAGGCCCCCTCAGTCATGATCCTGATGAAGATTCCTTGCTTGGCAAAACTTTAGGCAGTCTTCTGAATCTTCTGCTACACCCGTCTGTGCACTTCCTTGTAAAACCCAGTTTTAGCAAAAGAACCTGCGAAGTCAGTTTAGGCAGAACCCCCATCCTAGATCGCTGATCACCGTTGATACCTGAATGGGTTCCTCGTCCTCCACCATCCCCCGGGCACTGTCCAATCACCCTGCCTGCAGCAAGAATCCTGTTGGGGCGGTTTTGCCAGATGTTTCCTCTAGGTAATTTTCCATCCACTGACAACTGCTCTGCCTCCCCTGCTATAAATCCCCACCTGTCCGGCTGGTCTTTGAAGTTGAGCCAATTCTTCTCTCCCTCAGCAAGACCCTGGTGCAGTGGCCCCTGTACCTATCACGATGGTCCTGAGCGAAGTCCTCCTCACCCTGCCTTAACCAGTGTCACTGAATACACCCGTCCTCAACACTGGCTGTCCTAGAAACTGTTGCCCACTCTGGGCTCCTGCTGCCACCTCCACCGCCAAGAGGGGGAAACTGAGGCACAGTTTTGTCTTTAACTCCCAGCTACCACCATGCGACCTGGGAAAACTCACCCACCACCAGGACCACTTCAGGCCTCTGAAGGGACACACGAGCCCAGAGAGAGCAGAAAGTCCTTTCTCCCTCCTAGATCCCAGACACTCCTCTTTCATGGACCTTCTTTCCAAGATGACTGACAGCAGCTACTCCACTCAGCTCTCCCCTGAATCCCACCCCCATGCCCATTCATGATGTGGTGCAGCTGGTCCCAGCATGATGGTGCCCCCAGAGCCCGGCACCGGTATTTTGCTGAAAGTCTGGGCCAATCGGTGTTACCATTCACGACCACCCAGAGGCCTCTGCTTCCTTCCAATGCCCTCTGGCCACAGGTTGAGGCAAGCTCCTGTACTCATATTCTTTTTTTTTTTTTTTGCAATGGAGTTTTGCTCTGTCACACAGCTGGAATACGGTGGCGCAATCTCTGCTCACTGCAACCTCTGCCTCCTGGGTTCAAGCTATTCTCCTGCCTCAGTCTCCTGAGTAGCTGGGATTATAGGTGCCCACCACTACTCCTGGCTAATTTTTGTATTAGAGACAGAGTTTCCATGTTGTCCAGGTTGGCCTTCAATTCCTGACGTCAGCTGAGCCACCCACCTCAGCCTCCCAAAATGCTGGGATTACAGGAGTGAGCCACTGAGCCCGGCCAGCACTCACATCTTTTAGGAGCCATGACAGAGGTGCAGAGAGGCAGGGCGGGGCTGGGGCTCAAAGCCCAGGCTCCAGGGCCAACCCAGGTTTGCCCCCCAGCTTTGTGACCAAGGTCACATCTCTTCACCTCCCTGAGCCTCAGTTTCCTACTCTGAAAGGGGGATAATAGCACCGCTCCTGGGGCTGTTGTGAGGATAGAGGAGGTAACGTGTAGAAGGTGCTTTGCCTGGTGCTTGGCACATAGTAGCACACAATGAACAGTGACTGTCATTATTGCATGTGATGCAGCCAGACAGCCAGGCAAGGCACGAGTGGCCCCGTGTTCCCATCTCTGGCGGCTCACCCAGCTCTGACTGCCCCCTCCACCCCGCCTCACCTTTGGTGGCGCACGGCCCAGTTGTTCTCATTAGATGATGCTGCTCTGCTCCCAATGTGTCACTCATGTGAACCAGCGCACACCTCATCCCCACCCCCATCACTGTTCTGCTGGAAGAAACTCAGGAGCCAGAGCCGCACAGCCAGCTTCCCCTGTGCCTGCCTTCTTGGGCGTGCAAACCAGAGTGAGCTCTTCCCCTCTGCCTGGGCAGACTCCCACTGACTCCCCCTTCATTCCTGTCCCCTTCTCCCCAAACAAAACAGAAAGGAGGGCCCAGGAAAAGAAGAGCTATCAAAATCCGGTATTTGAATCAGGCTCAAAATGAATCAGGGTTTGGCCCCTGGAAGCAACATGAACGCCCAGAGGCTTGGGAGGTGCTGCTCTGCCCCTGACTGACTTTGTGGCCTTGGGCACCTCCCTTCACCTCTTTGAGCTCCAGCTTTGTCACCTCGGACACAGGGACAGTAGTACAAGCCCTGGGTCACTGTACCCTCCTGCCTGCTCTGAGCTGAGCCATGCTGCCTCTCTGAGGCCACTTTGATTTGGTCTCTCCTGTTCCTGGGTCCATAATTCCTATCGCTTGCCCTCCCATGCCGAAATCCAACAGGGTTACAGGCGTGAGCCATTGTGCCTGGCTAGCACTTTGGGAGGCCAAGGCGGGCAGATCACCTGAGGTCAGGAGTTCAAGACCAGCCTAGTCAACATGGTGAAACCCCGCTCTATTAAAAATACAAAAATTAGCTGGGCGTAGGGGCAAACACCTGTAATCCCAGCTACTTGGGAGGCTGAGGCAGAAAATTGCTTGAACCTGGGAGGTGGAGATTGCAGTAAGCCAAGATTGCACCACTGCACTCCAGCCTGGGTGACAGAGCAAGACTCTGTCGAAAGAAAGAAAGAGAGAGAGAGAGAGGGAGGGAGGGAGGGAGGGAGGCAGACAGAGAGAGAGACAGAAAGAAAGAAAGAAAGAAAGAAAGAAAGAAAGAAAGAAAGAAAGAAAGAAAGAAAGAGAGAGAGAGAGGAAGGAAGGAAGGAAGGAAGGAAAGAAGGAAGGAAGGAAGGAAGGAAGGAAGGAAAGAAGAAGGAAGGAAGGAAGGAAGGAAGGAAGGAAGGAAGGAAGGAAGGAAGGAAGGAAGGAAGGAGAAATCCAGGGTGATGTGTGTTCGGGTCAGTGTGCCCTTCACCTTTGGGCACCTTGATGGCTGGATCTTCCACTGTGTCCCTTGCGAGCACCTGTGCCCAGCACAGAGACATACACAGAGAACCTCACCTGGGTCAGATTAGCAGAGGCTGATGGATTTGTGATGTCACACCCGCAACAGGGCTGAGTGCCCAGGAGAAAAAGGTCTTAACAGCACGTTGGGGTGAGTTGCCAGGTCAGGCAGGGATCAGGGAAGGCCAAGGAGGAAGGCTCTGAGCCACCTGGCCTTCAGAGAACTCCCAGACAGTGGCCCAGGGACCAGTCCAGCCCAGACCACCTTAGGCAGTGACCTCTTTCCCAGGATCCAGGTACACTAGAGGCACCTCAGCGGAAGAACTCTCTGAGGTCTGCAGGCTTGAGCTGTTTTGCTTTCTCCAAGACAGTTTCATCTTGTAATAGTTGCCATTCTCATTGTCATCATCCCATTAGAGTATATTTGTTTTATTTGAGAAATGTATGTAATGATTATTTCTGGCACTACGCTAAGTGCTTAAAAAGTATGAATTCACTAACTGCCGAAACCCCATAAGGTGTACTATTTATGAACCCTGAGGCCCAGAGACATTGAGTAACGTGCTTGATGTCACGAGGCTGATGGATGGTCACGTGGGGCTCTCGGCTTCCTTCTGAGAGGCAGCTGCTGGGCACGGGGCATACGGTTGTTCCAGGCCCATCTGCAGACACAGCATTGTCTCCTACATTTCCCCCATGCTCCCTGGGGCCTTGCAAGTTCCAGATTCTTCATCTGTAAATGGGGACAATAAGGCCAGCTCTGGGGGCCCAGGGCTGGGCCTGGGGGAGGGTTCAGCCCCACAGGGCCCTGCGCCCTCCTTGCTGTTCACCATCTGTCTGAGGCTCACTCAGAAGCTCTCTGGCACGATTTGATTCTGCCGGAAAAACGTGCTGAGGGGTAAGTGCAGGGTCCAGTGGGAGCCCCAGACTGCAGGGTGAGCTTCTCCTGGGGGCAAGCCCAGTGGCACCAACCCAGGTGAGGGGGCCTGTGTGCTCTTGCGTGCCCCTGACCTTCCCCTGCCGGGCTGGGAGCCAGAGCTGGCTCGTTTACAGAACACTGGGCCAGGATCGCAGCCACCCCAGGCCGAACCCTGAGCTGTGGGTTATTTGCCAGGACAAGGTGGCCCTGGGGCAAGGAGGCCTCCCCAGGATGGGCTGCCCCCACCGTGGAGGAAATCCACACAGCAGCTTGGTTCCCCAAAGGATTCCCTGCCTGGAGTCCAGGCCACACCAAAGTACACAGAACTTTGTGTGCGGCTGGAGGAGAGGGCGGGACTCCAGCAGGAAAAGCTCCCTGCCTGGCGGACGCCCCCAGGCACCTGCTCAGGGGTCAGGGGGATTCTTGGAGATCAGTTTCCAGTACAGAAAAGCCTCCACCCCAGCCCTCCCGAGCCCTCAGTGTGGGGAGAGGCAGCGCCCCAGCACAGCTCACCCCTCCCTAGGAGGAAGGGAGTCAGAGGGGGTGGGCACTGGCTGAAGGTCACACAGGAGCCCCGGCTGCCAGCTGCCTTGGGTTGGGCCTGCCACAGGAGGCTTCTTGCTCACTGAGGGCCTCAAACATAAGCCTTTGACATTCTCTCCAAAGGAGGTTACAGCCTCAGGCACAACCACGTTGTCTGCAGGGCCAGAGGAAGTTTGTTTTACAGCCACTAGGGAGGGTCCCATCACTGGACGCACCTCCTATGGCCCCTAAACCTGGATGTGTTGGAAATAAATCCTGTATCTATTTGGTATCTACCACTAGGCTATTGCCCTAACGGGGGCTGAAAGTGGTAATTGGTTCATCATGAGCATTACAAACAATATTGTGATTCTTATAAAGTGATCTCCATGTGTTGGTAAGACATTAAGACCCTTAAAAAATGACCGTGGTTCAGGTTGTTCGCCTCCAAGGGCCTGGTTCCAGAAACTTCTGGGTGGAGGTGAGCTGGGCAGCCTCCCTCTAATTTCCCCAGGGAATGGCCTGGGGACTTAGCCAAACGCTGACAACCAGCGGGTGAGGGACAGGTGGACGCTTCCCAAATCAGCTCTGTGCAGACAGACCGCAGCTGTCAGGCCTGTGTTGGCCTGACCCTCCTCTGTGACCTTGCGCCCGGGACCCCCTCCAGTGTCAGCGTCCCTATCAGAGCCTCGAGGGCTGAGCCAAGTGACCCTTCTGATGCTCCCCAGCCCTACCACTGGGCTCCAGCTCAGCCCTGGAGAAGCCCCTCCACTATGGGGACTCACCTGGAGCCATCTGGAGCATGAGCAGCCTGAGGAAGGAAAGAAAATGCTCTTTAAGTTGTCATAACAGAGCGGGGCCTCCAGCACCTCCTGTTTACTGAGGCTGAGTAAATACAGCCGGGCCCTTAGCAACAGGCACAAAGGGGCCGTTGTGCTGCCCGCTGCTCGCTCGCTCGCTGCTCCCTGGGCTCCTTCCCTGAGCTCAGCCCCAGCTGGGAGCTCTCTGAGAGGCAGGCTGGCCTGGCCCACAGCCCTGGCCTGACGGGGCCGGAACCGGGCGGGTGCAAGGCCTGCTGTGTGCCAGTCTCCAGGCGTGTCGGGGAGCCAGGCCTTTAGAGGTCCCTGTCCTCTGCAGGCAGAAAATTCCACCCCATTCTTCTGACCAGCAAACTAAGGTTTGCAAAGGTAAGCAAAACAAGGGCCTCAGAGACGCCCCTGATTTGAGTTTGTCACTCAGAGATGGAGCACGTGAGCCTTGGACCAAGAAGCCCCGAGTTGGACGTCAGTCTCGGCCACGGGAGCTTTGGAGTGTTCTGTGTTACGAGTCCCAGTCTCTTCATTTCTGACAAGGGGCTCATGCATCATGCCTGGCTCGCCTGGCTGCGTGCACATCAAATCATATGAGTGTGTGAGGAGTGTGTGAGGACGTTCATTCTATGAACTCTACAAGCTCTGAGCAAACAGAGGGAGTTATTATTTGGGCCAAGGGGGCAGAACAGACATTAGAGTCAATGATAAATAGGTCGGGCCCCTGTCAAGTGCTAGGAGCTTCCAGAGCCCCCCTTTGAACAATGAAGGTGTCACACCTCCTGGAATCCCAGGTACTGGCAGCCAACTCCATGCCAGGCTGGGGAAACGGGGTGAGAAGGGTGCGATCCCTGCCCACAGGGCCTCCCTCTCTAAAACAAAGGGCTAGTTCCACGGTGTATGAAGCACTGTAATACATCAATAAACTGAGAAGGCCTCCGTTGAAAAATGAGAAAAAGATGTGGCTAAGTAATTCATAAAAGAATTAAGGCTGCACACAGTGACTCATGCCTATAATTCCAACTATTTGGGAGGCCGAGGTGGGAAGATCACATGAGATCAGGAGTTCAAGACCAGCCTGGGCAACACAATGAGACCACATCTCTACACAGAAAATTATTTTTAAATAAAAATAGAAATAAGTTAGTTGGGCGTGGTAGTGTGTACCTGTAGTCTTGGCTACGCAGGCTGCTGAGGCAGGAGGACCCCTTGAGCCTAGGAGTTCGAGGTTGCAGTGAGCCATGATTGTGCCACTGCACCCCAGCCTGGGTGACAGAGGGAGACTCCATCTCTTAAAAAAAAAAAAAAAAAAAAGAATGCTTATCAACACTTAGAAAAAAACCAAAAATAGAAATCAACCTGATGAGTAACAAAAATGAAAATAAAAGCAACATTGAGATTTTCTGCACCCCCCATTAGATTATTGAAAAGATTAGAAACATTTCCCCCAGCATGGGCAAGTTGGTTATGAAGGCTCTGCACCTTACTTTTTTTTTTTTTTTTTTTTTTTTTGAGACAGAGTCTCGCTCTGTTGCCCAGGCCGGAGTGCAGTGGCGTGATCTCAGCTCACTGGAAGCTCCGCCTCCCAGGTTCATGCCATTTTCCTGCCTCAGCCTCCTGAGTATCTGGGACTACAGGCTTCTGCCACCATGCCTGGCTAATTTTTTGTATTTTTAGTAGAGACGGAATTTCACCGTGGTAGCCAGGATGGTCTTGATCTCCTGATCTCGTGATCTGCCCACCTCGGCCTCCCAAAGTGCTGGGATTACAGGCCTGAGCCACCGCGCCCAGCTACCCCTTTTGACCTCTTTTGACCTCTAGCATAACCTGCATGCCTCACTTTACCTGTCTGTAAAATGGGCACTAACAGAACCTGCCTTGCAGGCTTGTTGGGAGGAGTAAATGAGTTACTGCGTATAAAGTGCTTCCAGGGATGCCAAGCATGTAAATGGTGCTGAATGCACTGTAGTTATTACTTTTATGATTACCATTGGTTCAAAGTATACATTGGACAATCTTGTCTTGTTTATTAAAATAAAAAGTTGGGGCCGGGCGCGGTGGCTCAAGCCTGTAATCCTAGCACTTTGGGAGGCCGAGACGGGTGGATCACGAGGTCAGGAGATCGAGACCATCCTGGCTAACCCGGTGAAACCCCTTCTCTACTAAAAAATACAAAAAACTAACCGGGCACGGTGGCGAGCGCCTGTAGTCCCAGCTACTCGGGAGGCTGAGGCAGGAGAATGGTGTAAACCCGGGAGGCGGAGCTTGCAGTGAGCTGAGATCCGGCCACTGCACTCCAGCCTGGGCGACAGAGCGAGACTCCGCCTCAAAAAAAAAAAAAAAAAAGTTAGAAATCATCTAAATGTCCATTAACTGGGAACTGAAGAATTCGATGACAATCTGTGGATCCCGATCCCATGGAATACGTTCCTGCGACAGGGTCAGCGAGCGCACGGGTGTTTGTATTGACACGGAAGGTTCTCCATGTCACACTGATGGATGAACGAGCAGCCGCTGCAAAGAGATCCCGCTTCTGTGGAGTTGGAAACGTGGATTTATTGGTGTGTATTTGCACTGAGACACGGGCAGGGATGTTCTCCAGCTGTTAGCGGCGGCTTTCTAGGAGTGAAGCATTTTAAGGCTTTTGTTTTCTTCTCTATACTTTTCTGTGTTTTTAAAAAGTACAAGAAGGTTTTGTTTTGGTTAAAAAAAAAGTTTACTAAAGCCATTTTCTTTTGTTTGAATTTCAAATGCAGTAAGTGCTGAACGGAAGCACTGGGGCATGAGTGACCAAACAGGGAACAATGAAATTTGGGCTTGTCAGTGGGGACGAGGTTGGGGAGGCAGACTCAGTATTGATGGGGTGGGAGGTGGGCTCTGTGGCAGGAAGGCAGGGACTTGGAAGAGTCCAGGGCTTTGAGAGGGACAAGGGGTGCAGTTAGAAAAGCAAGTTGGCCGGGCACAGTGGCTCACACCTGTAATCCCAGCACTTTGGGAGGCTGAGGCGGGCAGATCACAAGGTCAGGAGTTCAAGACCAGCCTGGCCAATATGGTGAAACCCCATCTCTACCAAAAATACAAAAATTAGCTGGGTGTGGTGGCACACGCCTGTAATCCCAGCTACTCAGGAGGCTGAGGCAGGAGAATCACTTGAACTCAGGAGGCGGAGGTTGCAGTGAGCCAAGATTGCACCACTGCACTCCAGCCTGGGCGACAGAGCGAGACTGTCTCAAACAAAAAAAAAAAGAAAAAGAAAAAGAAAAAGAAAAAAGCAAGTTGAAGCAAAGTCACATCATTGGAAGGGCAGATGGAGGTTTTATCTGGAAGGTGCAGGGAAGTTCAAAAAAGTAAGGTAAGGTGTGGACTCTGATCTGGCCTCTGCCCTATTTGGTTGTTCTTATCTGGGCCTCAGTGCTCCGGGCAGGAAAGTCTTGGATCGGGGACAGAGGCGGGAGCCTCCTGTCCATTTTCAGAGACAGGCCAGAGGAGGCAGCTGGATGCTTGAGTATGAAGAAAGCCCCCTGTTTAGGGCTTGCATCTCTCCAAGTCCAGTAGGGCCCCGGCCACCCTGAGAGGAGAGCCGCTCCCCGTGTGTGTGCTGGGACTTGAAGAGCCTAAGAAAAGGTCTGGACCCTCCTATGGCCCACAGGCTCTCACTACCCTAGAGCCAAAGACCACGAGCCACTCTCCAGGGCCACGGGAGGGCGGCCTGATGAGTAAGCGCAGGTACCTGACCAGGCAGCATCGCGCCATGAGAGGGGATCGCATGTGCCAGTCTGCAGCTGCTCCTTGCTCTTCCCCAGGCCCCGGGACCGCGGAGTTAGCTGACCGGGCAGAAGTTGGCTCCCCGGCAGCCCACGGGTGGTCCCGAGATACCCTGTTAATATTTGGGGGCTGCATAGGTCCACGTGGTGGGGAGCTGTCCTGTGTATGGTGGGATTTTTAGCAGTGCCCGGCTTCTACCCACTAGATGCCAGTAGTATCCCTTGGCAATTGTGACATTGACAAATGGTCCCTGGGAGACACAATTGCCCCCATTTGAGAACTTTGGCTCCATGGTGACCTGCATGGCCATCAGCCCCTCTCCAGGGCTGAACACTCCTCAGGGGCAGGGTCCTCATGTCCCCAGCACCCACACAGGCTCGGCACATAGCGGGTGTGAACACCTGGGCAGCACCCGCACAGGCTCAGCACACAGCAGGTGTGAACACCTGGGCAGTACCCGCACCCGCACCCGCACAGGCTCAGCACACAGCAGGTGTGAACACCTGGGCAGCACCCACGCAGGCTCAGCACACAGCAGGTGTGAACACCTGGGCAGCACCCGCGCAGGCTCAGCACACAGCAGGTGTGAACACCTGGGCAGCACCCGTGCAGGCTCAGCACACAGCAGGTGTGAACACCTGGGCAGCACCCGTGCAGGCTCAGCACGCAGCAGGTGTGAACACCTGGGCAGCACCCACACAGGCTCAGCACGCAGCAGGTGTGAACACCTGGGCAGCACCCGCACAGGCTCAGCACACAGCAGGTGTGAACACCTGGGCAGCACCCGCACAGGCTCAGCACACAGCAGGTGTGAACACCTGGGCTCTGGCCCTTCCTCACCAGAACCCCCTCCCTTCTTGCAAGGAGTGCAGCAGCAGCATCCACAGCGGACACCCAGTCCCTGCCCCTGCCCCCAGCCCGCCCAGAGCGGAGATGAGCTGAAAACCCCACTGTGTCTCCCACCTCCCCCAGCTCTGGGCTCCAAGCGGCCAGGATGCAAAGAACTAAATCCTTTGAGTGAAACAACCTTCAGTAACCTTTTCAGACAAACACGTCCTCCCCTCCCACCACTTTCTGGAAGCCAGAGCTGCTGACGCAGCCATGTGGGGACCTGTGGGGACTCCCTCTCCTTGAGCCGTGGCACACGCACCCCTCACACCCAGCCACTCCCTGCCACCCACTCTCTCAGAGGGAAGGGCCACCCAGATCTACTGCCACACTCTTTTTTTTTTCCTTCGAGACAGGGCCTTCCTCTGTCATCCCGGCTGGAGTGCAGTGGTGTGATCACAGCCTTCCCGAGCCGCATTCTTAACACCCAAAAGCATTTATAAGAAGCTCAGTTCTCAGTGTTTAGGGAGACAGTGGGAGGGAGATCTGTCCAAAGGGTGCTGAGTCCTGCACTGCCCAAAAGTATGAGAATTCTTGGGGCCCGCCCAGCAAGTGTCCTGGGGCCATGTGCTGCCTGGAGGGGCTTCTGCTGCCATCTCTGACTCTGATCTGGAGGGGACTCCATCCCCTCCCTCTGCCAGTGCCTGGGACAGAGACAGCTGCTGTCGGAGATCTGCAGGGCCTAACATAAAGCAAGAAGCCGTGCTCATTAGGCCGGTGGCCAGCACTGCAGAGCGCGCAGAAGGAAATAAACTTCCACTAGAAGCTGCTGGCTGGGCAGGCAGGAAGGGTGCTTCATGGAGCTTGGAGCTTTGGCAGGGTCAGGGACCCCAAACATCGTGTGCACAGTGGCTAGGGCTCCAGCTCAGGAGAGCGCCCCCAGAATGCATGACCCGGATCAAGGCCCACAGGGCACACATGGCGTCAGCAGGACCCTGGAGAGGGGGCTTTCAGATAAAATCCAAACAGGGATGCATCTCCCAAAAAAGACCCATGGTTGGTCCTGGATAGCCAAGCCCTGCTCTCAGCACTCAGCCAGGACTGGTCCTCAAGCTGTGTTGACTGAAGAGCAGGCCGGATTAATGTTCACTCCAGAAGGAACCTGACAGCCAGCCCTTCTCAACAAACCATCTTCACATACGCTCCACGAGGCAGTCATTCCCCACACGAGGGACTCCTGGCTGACTCCGTGTGATGCCCGGGGGAGGTGAGCTGCTGACTTCCTGTTGTCTTGAGTTAGAGAGGACTCCAGGCTACCCCATGACAGCATCATCAGGCACTTGCAGGCAGGTATGTTTTGGCGAGGGCTGGTGAAGGGTAGGACGGCCATGGGCATGCAGCCATCCCATCCAAGTGTCATGGCAGGAAGAAACAAAGGTTGAGAACCACAGCACTAGATGTCTGGGTTGGGGGACACTTGCCATTGTGACCTGGATTCTGGTGCCTGGGGGGGGCACAACCAGGTTCGCGCCTTGTTCAGGAAGCTATATGCAGCAGGCCTGTTGCTGGCTGGATTTGCTGCTCTTAAGGACGCAGCTGCACTGGAATTTGGGGTCCCCTCATCCCCCACCAGGAGTTCAAACCCCTGTGCCTTCTGTGTCCTCTGTCCCACACTGCCCCCTGGAGGAGGGATGAAGGATGGTGCTGAAGGGCACAAGAGGTAGACATTTTCATCCACCTTCACCTCCTCTTCCTGGCCAACAGAACGCTGATTTTGTTCGAGGCAGCAGAATGCCCAGCCCCAGGGACAAGTCTTGCTTCATTGTATAAGTCAGTGATGATGGCCCTGTACCCCTGTGCCAGGCTGTTTCTTTCCCAGACTCCTTTGCAGCTAGGGGCCATTGACCCAATTTCAGGCAATGAAGTGTAAGGGAAAGTTTTGGGGGGATGCTTCTGGGAGAGCTTTTGCTTCTTAACAAAAGAGAAATGTGTGAAAGGAGAGTTCTCTTAGGTCCACCCTCACTTTCTTTCATGCTGGAGTGCAGACGTGGTGGCCGGTGCTGCAGCAGCCATCCTGCACTATGTGGCACCAAGTTAACATGGAGGATGGTGGGCAGAGAGAGGGAAAGAACCTGGGTCCTTGATGACCTCACCAAGCTACCAAACCACCCTGAAATTGCCTATGCCCAGGGTCCTTGTGAAGTAACAATGGCTGTATTTGTGGTTTCGTTGAATTCTGTTACTTGCAGCCAAACACATCAGGGAAGCACTGAGGTGTGAGGTGCTGTGTGAGCATGGGTAAAACACTTAGCACAATGCCCAGCCTATGGTAACTGCCCATAATGGTAGCTGTTATTACTGTCATATGCATCTACGAGTGTGCACAAGTTGCTAACTCGTGTGGGCACATATGGGTGAATATGGAGGTGTGATGTGCAGGTGACCTCGGTTCAAAATGTGATTCAAGTCCTGTCCTGTTGCTTGGCCCAGGAACTGGGGCCACTCCCTTGACCTTGCTGAGATGCAGTTTCCTTAGCTAAATGGGGAGGCAATGACTTGCATGGGTCTAAGCTGGCAGTTGGCATTGCCAAACTCGCAATCACCCAGAGGTAGGACAAGAATACTTGTTCCACCTGACAGATGGGGAAACTGAGGCTTAGACAGTGTAAGTGAAATGCCCACATTTAGAGCCAAGAAGTGGTGATGCTAAGACTTGAACCATGTGACCTCACACAGAACCTGTGTCTGCAGAGCTGTGTGTGAGTGTGTATATGTGCAGGAGTGTGTGTGCAGGAGTGTGTGTGCCGGGGTCTGTGTGCAGGGAGTGTGTACATGTGTGCAGGAGTGCGTGTGAACATGTGTGCAGGGGTCTGGGTGCAGGGTGTGTGTACATGTGTGCAGGAGTGCATGTGAACATGTGTGCAGGGGTCTGTGTGCAGGGTGTGTGTACATGTGTGCAGGAGTGCATGTGAACATGTGTGCAGGGGTCTGTGTGCAGGGTGTGTGTACATGTGTGCAGGAGTGCATGTGAACATGTGTGCAGGGGTCTGTGTGCAGGGTGTGTGTACATGTGTGCAGGAGTGCATGTGAACATGTGTGCAGGGGTCTGTGTGCAGGGTGTGTGTTCATGTGTGCAGGAGTGCATGTGAACATGTGTGCAGGGGTATGTGTGCAGGGTGTGTGTACATATGTGCAGGAGTGCATGTGAACATGTGTGCAGGGGTCTGTGTGCAGGGTGTGTGTACATATGTGCAGGAGTGCATGTGAACATGTGTGCAGGGGTCTGTGTGCAGGATGTGTGTACACGCAAAGTCACTTAGGTCAGTGCGTATGAAACCCAAGGCATTCTGGACAAACCCTGATGACTCTGTCTAGAGGGAGGGTCTCTCCTTAGCCCTCAGAGGTGCAGTTGGGCCTCCCTCACCCTAATCTTTACTGGCTTTCCCAGACTCCTGGGCTCCGGCAGGACTGCCTCTGTTGCAGTGGCTCTCTCTGGCTCTCCAGGGCCCTGGCGCTCCACAGTGGCTGCCTCCTGCTCCCTTCTCCAAAACAACATCAGCAGCAGTTCCCAAGGGGTGAGCCACCTCCCTCTTGTTTACCACTTGCATGGCCCCCCGCCCTGCAGAGCTAGCTCCAGGCTGCCATCAGCAGGTGTGTTTTCCAGGCCCTGGCCCTTTCCCCTCCTGGCACCTTTGAGGCCCAGCTAGAGGGCAGCTGCTCTCAGGAGGGTTTCCTTTTCCCTTGAGACCAGGACCCACCAAGTCGAGGGGTACTTTCCAGGCTTCCCCAGTTGGGTCCAGCCTGGCAGGGGGGGAGGGGATGGTGCTGAGTGAGAGAGAAGGAAAGCGAAGGGAGTCCGAAGCTCCTAGAGACAGTCCCAGGCTCCTTGCCCCAACCTCACCCCCTTCCTCGTCTGAGCAGATCTTTCAGGCTTCTCTGAAGACAGGGGTCCACTGGGACTTCAAGCTTGGGCCCCGAGGTCGTCCAGTCACAGCTAACACACTGAGAAACTCCTGCTCTCACTTCACCCTAAAGGGCTCCTTTCTCCACCCCGTGCTCCTTGTCCTCACCTCCTCTTCTGCATCTGTGGTGAGAGACGGAGAGGCTCCACACCCTTCCCCATTTGGAGCCTGAGGCAGCCCCGCCTCCTGGGCCCATCTGTCCCCTCCAGACCCTAAGCCACAAGCTTTACCTCCACGATTTTCTCACAGCAAACCCACTGTCCTCTCCTACTGTCCTCCCCCAGGGAGTCTTTGATCCAGCTTGGGCCTTGAGCCAAAAAATCATTAAAAGAAAGTACAGCCAAGGAGGGGAAAAAATTGCTCTTCTGATGGGAGAAAGCCAAACGCTGTCACACGCCAGGGCCATTGGCTCTCACCCAGGAACTTCGGGGAGAACTTGCTGGGAGGTAGGGTGGGGGCCAGGGGCTGAGGCAGAAGGAGACGGTTATAGCAAAGGTCTTGGAGCCCAACAGACCGAGGTGCAGAGACCAGCTTTGTTCTTGCTGAGGCCTTGAGCGAGCGCCCAGCCTCTTGGGAGCCGTGACCTTGCAGGGTTGGGTGCCGTGGAGACCTGGCATGTAGCAGGCCCCAGCTAGAAGGACCTCCTGAGGTCTCTGATGTTTTCACAGCTCACAAAGGTGTTTGGGAGGGAACAGCACCAGCTGGAGCCTCTTACAGGACAGGAGACCGAGCAGAGGCCCCGGGAGGGGTGATCTGTCTAACGTCACACAGCAACTGCATGCCCTTGGCTCTGCCTGCGTCCCCAGCAGTCCTGGCCTGTAGGAGACATGACAGTCAGAGACTCTGGAGTGTGTGCTCTGAGAAGGTGATGTGCTCTGAGAAGGGGAGCCTCACCTTCTCAGCCCCCAGCTGGGGAAACTGAGGCCCAGAGTGGGAACTCCCATGGCCATGTGACCCGTGTAAGAGGAACACGGGCAAGAAGGCACAGGCCCTGCTTCTCCCTGCCTCGCGTCCCTCTAAAACAAATAGCTGATGCTCACTGCACCAGGCACTTTGTACTTGAGGCTTTCAAGACATGGTCAGATTTGATTTTTACAACAAACTAATAAATGAGGTAGGTGCCTTTATTAACCCTCATTTACAGATGAGTTAGGTGGGGCACAGAGAGGACAAGTGACAGACTGAAAGCCACGCTGCAGATACACAGTCGAGCTGGACTTGAAACCCACGGTGCCTGACTCTAGCACCCATGGCTGTGGCTCCAGTGAGGACAGAGAAGCTGACCTAGTCCTCCATTCTCTGCTCACTCCCTGAACGCCTGGGCTGGGGGGAAGGATGTCCAGAGCACCGCCTGCCAGGCTTCTTGTGCGGTGTGCCTGGTGCATGGTGGGTGCCTGGTGCCCGGTGGGTGCCTGCTGAACATGGCGCTGTGCTGAGTGAGGTGGGCTCAGCAATCGCACTAGCACAGGGCGCTCGGGCCGAGACCCCTGTGGGAGAAACAGAGGCGGGGGGGCCTTCGGCTGGGCAGACACACTCAGGCACTCACAGCAGTGCGTCACCGTGGGCCACGCAAGTCAAGGGCAAACTCTTCACCTCTGCTGTTGCTATGGGAAGAGCGCCAGCTCTGGGTTTCGATCCCCTCTGCCTGAGTGGAAGGACAAGTGCGGGCGTCTGTGAGGATGCTGGGACCACTCAGGGCAATTTGAAAGGAGCAGAAGAGCGAACAGCACCAGGGGAGACTCTGGTCAGGAAAACCAGCCAGGAGTAGTGGGAGGAGAAGCCGCGGGGGCTGAGGTCAGGAGTGGCTTCCTCCAGGCACTGGTCCTGGCCTGGCGTGGTGGTGACCACCGGGGAGACTCCTTCTCATGCCATGGCCTGGGCACCTCCCCTTTCTCCTGGCTGCAGTCCTTCCCTGGCCTCTGGAGTGTGCTCCGAACACCTACCCCATCACCTGTCCGCTGAGATCTCTCTAGGGAGCTGGATGTGCCTGGGGGGAGTGCCTCCTTTGGCCTTCTTTGGCCCCCAGTGCCTTCTTTGGGCCCCACTCAATCCTGTCCCTTTTTGCAGCCACAGCAGTGCTCCACGCCACCCTCTGCCCTCCCCCTACTCTCTGTAAAAATTGCTGTGGCCAGAGCACTCAAAGAGAGACCCCGCCCCACACGGGCACCACAGCGTGGGAGGGGGGAGCTGGTCCTTTGGCTTCCGGCCCTGAGCCTGTGGTGGTTGCCTGGGCAACAGCAGCCCATGGGAGGCAGGCCTGACAACACCACAAGAGGCTGCCCAGCCCCCTCCACCCCTCCCTGCTCCCAGGGAGGTGTGGCACCTGGGTGTGTGCGCGGTGCGTGTCTGTGTGTACACACCTGAGCCTGCAGTCTGGGTGCGGCCGGCCATGGGTTCCGCAGAGCTGGTCACCAATGGCCTCACGGAGCAGAGAAGGGCGGGATGCCCACGGGCTGGGTGCTTATAGCTCCCTCAAAGTTTTTGGGCGCGGAGACTCACGCCTGTAATCCCAGCACTTTGGGAAGCTGAGGCGGATGGATCACGAGGTCAGGAGTTCGAGACCGGCCTGACCAACATGGTGAAAGCCCAACTCTACTAAAAATACAGAAATTAGCCAAGTGTGGTGGCACACACCTGTAATCCCAGCTACTCAGGAGGCTGAGGCAGGATAATCACTTGAACCCAGGAGGCGGAGGTTGCAGTGAGCCAAGATTGTGTTACTGCAGTTACTGCACTCCAGCCTGGGTGACAGAGTAAGACTCTGTCTCAAAAAAAAAAAAAAAAAAAAAAAGAGAGAGAGAGAGAGAAATGCAAGGTTCTGAGTCATTTCGAAATTATTTGAGTTGCTAGATTTTTCTTTCTTGGACCACAGACTCTCAGAGATAAGAACTGGGCCTTCAGGTTTAGAAGAGCACCAGCCACACAGTAGGTGATCAGAAAATGTGTCCTGACCCCTGCCCACAGGCATGATGGTCCAGGCCTCAGCCACAGGCCACGCGGTGTTTGGGGGCACCACGGCAGTGGGCCAAGGCCTTTGCTTGTGGGTGGACAGGGAGCTGTGCTGGGCCTCCAGAACCCGCCATGCTCCCTAGAAAAAAAGGAGTCCACGTGCAGTGTCTGACCTTTATCTCCCCACAGGGACACAATGTGTCAGCAGAGGGTGAGCAGTGGAGCCAACTTGAGCTGGTCACTGTTGGCCTTGGGAAGCCAGGCCTTGGGTCTCACCCTGCTGGTCCCAAGGCCTGGGTGGGGCAGGAAGGTGTCAAGAGTTGTCCAGGACACCCGGACAGTTCGCCTGACTTTGCAAGAACAGAGGCTCGGCTGGGAAGCGGGCACCTATCAACCCTCCCTCAGTAGCCTCTTTCCTGTCTCTGCTGGGCCTTGTTGACTGTGATCAATGAATTCTACTTCTCCGTTGAGGAAACTGAGGCACAGAGAATTCATGCAGTGCCCAAGCAGCAGGGCTGAAATTCACCGGGGCTGTGGGCCCAGCCAGGAAGCTACTGGCCACTCCACCATGCACTCCTGGCAGCCTGGCTCTCGGAGAACTGGGAGACGGGGTGGGCCTGGCCAGAGCAAGGGAAGGGTCGCCACAGCTCCGGCCCCACCCAGACAAGCCTCCACTTCCTGAGCTGGCCGCCAGGACAGGCTAGGCTCCCAAAATCCTTCCTAAAAAGGAATCAGGCTGTGGTGGCCCACACTATTTTTAGATAATTGTGTTGAAAAATCCCAAGGCACATGTAGCATCATGCATTTTTTTATTCAGGAAGAAAGAAGAAAGGGACCTCCGCACTCTTCTCCTCACGGCCACGGCCTGCCGGAAACAGGTTACGCCTCTGGAGGGGCCTCGCACCTGTCCATCCCCGGAGGGGCAGTAGCCTGGGCCCTGCAGCTATCCAGCCCTGGGGGTTAGGGCCTCGGGGTTTCTGGCTAGAAGCAGGGCTCACCTTGGTCTCCTCCTAAGCCTGGAGCTCTCAGGGGGTGCAAGGCACATGGGGATCCCCCACATTGCAAGTGGGGAGACTGAGGCCAGGCTGTCCTCATCTCCATTTCCAGGCCTTTAAAAAAAAAAAACAGAAAAAAACAAAAACAAAACAAAACAAAACAAAAAAAACCCCAGCTTTATGAAGAGGTGATTGGCATGTAGTAAAGTGCGAGCATTTAAAATATACAGTTCAATATGTTTTGACATTTGTATCTATCCATGAAGCCATGGCCACAATTAAGATAGGGATCACATCCATCACCCTCAAAATGTCCTTATCACCTTTGAAACTCCTCCCCCTGGCCCCCCTCCACCCCCAAGGCTCCTTGTCCCAGGCAATCATGGGTCTGCTTTCCATCACTCTAGATTAGTCCACATTTTCTGGAGTTTTCTATAAATGGAATCACACAGCACTTTCTTTTTTGACTGGCTCCTCCAACTCGTCACCACTCTCTGGAGATTCACCCGTGTTGCTGCAGGCACCAAGCCCCTCATATGGAATAGATCACAATTCGCTTCTCCTTTGATCTGTTGGTGGACATTTGGATTGTGATCAGTTTTTGGCTATTACAAATAAAGCTGCTGTAAACATTTGCAGAGAACTCTTTGTATTTTATATTTGTACATATATTTCCTTTTCTCTGGGGTACATACTGAGAGAGGAATTTCTGGATAATTCTATGTTTAACTTTTTAAGAAACTGCCAAACCGTTTTCCAAAGCGGCTGTACCATTTTACATTCCCACCAGCAACGTATGAGGGTTCCAATTTCCCCACGCCCTCACAAACATTTGTTATTGTCTGTCTTTTTGATTATAGACATTCTAGTGGGTGTGAGGTGGTATCTCTTGGAGTTTTGACTTGCATTTCCCCAGTGAGTAATGACGTTGAACATTTTCTCATGTGTTTGTTGGCTTAGACCTTACTTAAAAAAAAATAAACTATTAAGTTTGGGATAATTTTAGATTCACTGAAAAGTTGCAAAGGTAACACACAGAATTCCCACTTACCCTTCTCTCAGTTTCCCCTAATATAACCCTTTATGTTACCTGGTACATTTGTGCCAACAAAGGAACTGACATCAGTACATTACTAGTAACCAAACTCCAGACTTTATTTAGATGTCAGCAGCTTATAATACGAATGAATGTGCCTGATATGGTTTGGCTGTGTCCCCACCCAAATCTCACCTTGAATTGTATTTCCCCTAATCCCCACATGTTGTGGGAGGGACTCGGTGGGAGGTAATTGAATCATGGGGGTGGTTACCCTCATGCTGTTCTCATGATAGTGAGTTCTCATGAGATCTGATGGTTTTATAAGGCTTTTTTTTTTCCCCCTTTTTACTCGGCACTTCTTCCTGCTGCCATGTGAAGAAGGACATGTTTGCCTCCCCTTCCTCCATGATTGTAAGTTTCCTGAGGCCTCTCCAGCCATGCTGAACTGTGAGTCAATTAAACCTGTTTTCTTTATAAATTGCCTAGCCTCGGGTATGTCTTTATTAGCTGCATGACGACGTACTAATACAGTGCCTTTCCCATCCAGGACCCTGTACCACCTAATATTTAGTTATGTCTTCATGGGCTTCTTAAACTTTTCTTTTTTCATGCTTTTGATAGTTTTGAGGGGTATTGGTCCGGTATGGTGTGATCCAACTGTGCTGTTACCTGTTTCTGATGGTGTGATCCAATTGCACTTTGTTACCTATTTCTGATAGTTGGATCTGACTGCACTTTGCATTCATGGGGGCACCGTCTGGCAAGGTGAGTTTGTCAGGGAGAGGCCGTAGCCCTTCCTACTGCTAATGATTGGCTACCACACACAGGTTCCAGGCAGAGTCTAGCTACTGGAGCCAACCAGCGTGGCTTCAGCCAGTTAACAGACCACTTCTTGGCATCATGAGGATTAACGGAGTGAGCCCATGGAAAATGCACAAACTAAGCCCTCAATAAATATAGCCCAATGAACTGCCATTCTGCCTATCCTAATTCTATCCTAAGATAGATAATCAGAGATGCTGGGGAAAAATGAGCATGTGAGTGGCTAAGAGTGTGGATTCTGGAGTCAGGCGACCTGGTTCGAGGCTTGCTGTAGTATCACCCAAACTTGGGCAAGTTTCTTCATCTTCTGAAGAGGGCTTCATTTCTCACCTGGACCTGTATCAGTAATAATTGTATCCCTATCATAGGATTGTCATGAGGATTAGATGAGTTAATACATGTCAAATGATTGGTGCATAATAAATGCTCAATAATTGTGAGCTGGCATTAACCATTCCATTGTATGTAGTATGACAATGTGAAACCACTGAAATCATCGACAATAGAGAATGGGTTAAACAGTCTGCAGTGCATCCATGTGAGGGGTGGTTATACTGTCTCTAAGTTATCTAGAAAGAGTTTTAATGACAAAAGAATATTAAGTGAAAAGATCCATACAGTGTTATAGATAGTATGATTTCACTTCATTAAATATGTATACTTGGCTGGGTGCGGTGGCTCATGCCTGTAAATCCCAGCACTTTGGGAGGCTGAGACGGGTGGATCATGAAGTCAGGAGATCAAGACCATCCTGGCTAACATGGTGAAACTCCATCTCTACTAAAAATGCAAAAAATTAGCTGGGCATGGTGGTGGGCACCTGTAATCCTAGCTAGTGGGGAGGCTGGGGCAGGAGAATCACTTGAACTTGGGAGGCAGAGGTTGCAGTGAGCTGAGATCATGCCACTGCACCACAGCCTGGGGACACAGTGAGACTCTGTCTAAAAAAGAAGAAAAAAAAATCTATATGCATGGGAAAATGCTGGAAAGCAATAGGCCAAAATGCTGAGATGAGCACTAAATAGTGGAATTGAATGATCTTAGTCTTCGTATTTCTGAAATTGTCCCCATGGTGAGTATGGTAAGTGAAACGATGGTCCCCAAAGATGTCTGCATCCTAATCTCTGGAACCTGTGAAGACGGTCACTTACCTGCAAAAGGGGCTTGGCAGATGCAGTTTGATGAGGGATCTTCAGACGGGGAGAGTGTCTTGGATTATCCAGGTGAGACCAATGTAGTCAGGAGACTCTTACAAGTGAAAGAGGGAGACAGGGGGGTCAGAGGCAGAGACGGAGGTGTCACAGAGATCGCTGTGTGGCGAGGTCGGGGTGACGCCACTGCTGGCTGTGAATATGACCATGAGCCAAGCACACCCCCAAGAAACTAGAAAGGGCAAGGCTTGACGTCTTTCCTAGTGCTTCCAGAAGGAACAGCTCTGCCGTCACTTTGCCTTTTGCCCCACGAGACCCGTTTTAGACCTCTGACTCCCAGAACGACATGGAAGACAGGAAATGCGCGTTGTTTTATCGGGGGCAGTGTCTACTGCTCGGGTGATGGGTGCACCAGAATCTCACAAATCACCACTAAAGAACTTACTCATGTAACCAAACACTGTGTTCCCCACTAACCTATGAAAGTAAAAAATTAAAATTCTATAGAATTTGAAGAACGAAATGTAAATCTGCATAAATCTGTTAATACAGGATATAAAATAATATAATTTTAATATTAATAGCTGAAAATAGAAAGTTTTATATTCAATTGAAGTTGTTATGAGATTAAAATATATTGTTATGACTTAAAAAAGAAAGAAAGAAATGTGTGTTGTTCTAAGCCACTACATTTGTGGCAATTTGTTACAGCAGCAACAGGCAGCTGATACAGTGGGTATAGGTTTTATGATCACAAAGAAAATTAAAAAGCTGCTTGCCTAAAAAAAAAAAAAAAAAGACAGCTAAGCATGGTGGCTCACACCTGTAATCCCAGCACTTTGGGAGGCTGAGGCAGGCGGATCATCTGAAGTCAGGAGTTTGAGACCAGCCTGACCAACATGGTGAAACCTTGTCTCTACTAAAAAAAAAAAAAAAAAAAAAAAGCCGGGCGTGATGGCGCATGCCTGTAATCCCAGTCACTCGGGAGGCTGAGGCAGGAGAATTGCTTGAACCTGGGAGGCGGAGGTTGCGGTGAGTCAAGATTGCGCCATTGCACTCCAGCCTGGGCAACAAGAGCAAAACTCCATCTCAAAAAAAAAAAGCCGTGGGTGAACTGGCTTCATCTCTACACAGGAGCTCTGTCCATCTGCCATGCAGACAGGCACAGCCCAGATCCACAGGACAAGCTGGCTCAAGATTTTGAAAGCAATGAAGTGAAATTTGAAGTTGAAATTTTTGAAGTGAAATTATAAAGTTGAAACCAGAGGATCTGAAAACACTGGACTGAAAAGTCTCATTGTGTCTGAGCTCTGCCCCTTTCTTATTTAATCTTGTTGTTTCTAAAACTGCTGATAGGCCAGGCACAGTGACTCACACCTGTTATCCGAGACCTTTGAGAGGCTGAGGGGACCGGATCACTTGAGCCTAGGAGTTGGCGTCCAGCCTGGGCAACATGGCGAAACTCCGTCTCTACAAAAAATTAGTGGGGCTTGGCATCTGTAGTCCCGGCTACTCAGGAGGCTGAGGTGGGAGGATCACTTGAGCCTGAGAGGTGGAGGCTGCAGTGACCTGAGCTCGTGCCACTGTACTCCAGCCTGAATGACAGAGAGAGACCCTGTCTCAAATAGAACAAAAAGAAACAAATAAACAAACAAAAAACAACCAAAACTGCTACATAAAAATATTTGTAAAAATTAACACAGTTACCTTTGGACAACATATTAAAGAAAGAAACTCGAGAGAATTTAGAGTTGATCCCGTATTTGCAGATTACAGGATGCTCTTCCCTCTTCACATGGTCTGGGCCTTGCTGGCAATGTGAGGACAGGCCAGCCCTTTTGAAAACTGGCTGGGCCTAGTCATGTAGTAGAAAGTGGCAGAACCTGAAGCATTTGGGTTTCTGCTCATGATCCTTCTTAAAGGTGGAGAACCCCGGAGTCCTCCAGGGTGGCACCTTCTTGTCACTCAATGTCACTGTC
Organism: Macaca mulatta; assembly: GCF_049350105.2. Taxonomy (NCBI): domain Eukaryota; kingdom Metazoa; phylum Chordata; class Mammalia; order Primates; family Cercopithecidae; genus Macaca; species Macaca mulatta. The sequence goes on from NC_133412.1 coordinate 163,776,010, forward strand.
TCCCAGAGGTGTCCCCGACCATCCCATTTAAAGTAATCCTCCACCTGTCACTTAAAATTTGCTCTCATCATCTCTGCCAAGCTGGTAATTATCTTATTTGTTTACCCCTCTGTTTGGAGTCTGTCTCCCCAGTCCCCAGTAAGACCGCCAGCTACCCAGGCCAGGTACCTGTGTCTGGCCAGGGCTCCTCGATACACCACAGCTGACCACAGGCAGGAAGGCCTCACTGCCGCCTGGGTGGAGGTTTCAGGCTGGGCTGGGTGCCCAGGAAGCCTCTGTGGGCTTGGGGAGGTCACCTTCTGGTAGCTGTGCCTGTCTGGGTACTGCTGAACGGCAGGCTGGAAACCCTGACCTCCTGCCATGCCCAGGACAGGAGCCACATGGGGCAGGGCTGGGCTCTGGTCGGCCATGTGCTTGCATTTTACACACCCTCTGAATCTTTACAACTGTCTTGTTCTCTCCATTTCACAGATGAGGAAACCGGGGCTCAGAGAGGACTAGTGACTCGCCTAAGGCTCCTAGGAGAGTGGGTGGCCAGGCCACGATTCAGGCTCCAGCCCAGCAGGCCCACAGTCCGAGCCCTTCGACACAGGCACCACTCAGGCAGCAGTGGACGGGAGCCGAGCGGGACAGGGCTGCATGACCCTGCTCAGGCCTTGGCTGGACCCAGGGCCTGAGGATGATCCTGTGGGGTCAAGGAGGCAGAGACAAGGGTGGTGGCGGTCACAGAGGGCCCCAGCTGTGCCCATGCTGACCAGGCCCCTCACCTCCTCCTCCATGCAGAGCGGGACTCGGACTCCACCTCGGCTGCATTAGCTCTGCCCTTCCTGCCCTGCTTCAGGGACCCCTCAGCACGTCGCGGCAGCCACTCACCCCCCCTGCTTCAGGGCCCCCTCAGCACGTCACGGCAGCCACTCACCCCCCTGCTTCAGGGCCCCTCAGCACGTCGCGGCAGCCACTCACCCCTCGCCTGAGGGTGCGAGAAAGACGGAAAGCCTTTACGGTGCACCCCGGGGTCCAGGCTCCATGCCCTGTCCAGGTTGACCTCTGTGAATATCCCCAAAAGCCCGTAAAGGAAGTTACTCCCCCTCCGTAGAGACGAGGAGACAGAGTGCCTCCCTGTAAGAGGCGACACGGCCCGGAAGAACTGGGATTCCAGGCTGATCTGTGTGACCCACAGCCCAGTGGTCACCGGGAATCCCTATTGTCCTCAGGGGGTCAAGAGCCAAACAGCAAGAGATGAGGGAGTCGAGGAGGGTGGTGGTGGCTGTGGGTGGCCCAGAGGTTCAGCTGGAGCTGCTGGCTCTAGGCGGACCTGCAGAAGGTCCCCCACCACCTTCCTGCCACGTCCCCATAGTCAGTTCCACCCGGGAGGAACCCTGCCCGCAGTCCTGGCCCTGAGGCTCTGTGTGGTGGTCCTGAGAGGCGGTGGCCCTGGTGTCCCCTGCCTGGCACACACCACCCCTGACAGCTGCCTGCAGACCCACATCTCAGCCCGGAAGGCAGGCTGGGCAGGGGTGAGTGTCCCCATCTGATTCTGGGTCCAGGGAGGGACAGTGGCACAGTGAGGATCACCTCTGGCAGGTGCAGAGCTGGAGTGGGTCCCCTAGGGCGTGACCTTGAGGGAGGGCCTCAACCTGGCCCCCAAAAGACCTTCAGGAGGAGCACGTGCCTGTCTGAAATGGTGCAGGATGTCCTTTTTCTGTTTCTATCCGGCCGCAGCGTGGGCAGGGGCAGCAGGAAACGCGTGACCACGAGTGTGGGAGGAAGGCTGGTGGTGGGAGCAGCCGCAGCCCTGAGGCTCAGCCCTGGGGCTCGGCCCATTTTCCTGTGTGGGGTCCTCAGGCCCAGTGCGGCTGCTACTGCCCGCCTCCCCCAGAGGACTCCGGCCAGGCCTCAAAGGTTTGTGGTCAAGTGTGTGGCTGCTTCTGGAGCAGGCAGAGGCCAGGGGAGGGATAGGAGCAGCCGCCTGGCCCAGTGCCCAAGGCACTGTTTACGGAACTTCAATAGGAGTGATGTCCCCACACTGGGCAATGCCCACCCCGTCAGCCTTGAGAGGTGGCTGGGGAGGAGCAGGAATGAAAAGGTGGAGATACGGAGAGAGGGGGCCGAGTGGGGGGGGCCGAGCACTGGGAGGTACAGGGGCATTGGAGGAAGACAGTGGCCAGAGTGGCTGACCCTGACCTGAAATGCCTTCAGTGGGGCTGGGTCACCCATTCCAGCCTGGAGCTGGCTGTGCTGCAGGGACCTGGGCTGGGGCTGGGGCAGCAGGTGATAGGCTGTTGACAGGCCCAGCATGGACAGGACAGAGGTGGAGAACTCCAAGGATGATGGGGAGGGTGCCTGGCAAAGGGGGCACTTCCTGCAGGCAGATGGTCCGGGCCTGCAATGAGGACCATGTGGCCGCCGGGGCGAGGCGTGGGACCATCTGGAGGAGTCTGGGGTTGCTCCATGTGATCACAGACATGCCCACCTGTGCACGAGCGTGCACCTGCCCCCAGCCCATGACAACGCGTAGGGGGCACGGAGGAAAACGGGAGGCCTTGGTTCCCTCCCTTCCCCACCTGGAGAGGTCCCCACCCAGCCCTGAGGGTGAGCAGAGCCCTGGCCACAGCCCAGGGCCCAGGACCTGGAAGGAGGCAGAGGGACAGACAGACAGATGAGCCCATGGATCCTAAATGGGGCTGGGGATGGGAAGTGGCCTGCCCCAGCCATACCTGCCCAGGCCCCCAGCCTGGCTCTGTCCTGAGATCCTCTCGGCTGGGTGAGGCAGCTCCTTCACAGAAGGGCCTGCTCCCTCCTCCGTCTCCTCCTTCCCTTCCTGGTCCATTTGCCACCCCACCCTGCCCGAAGTTGGCTCCCTGCTCAACGAGGAGTGGGTGCCCCTTCCCCAGGGCTCCCTGGCTTGGGGGTACCCAGGCCTCTGCCTCCCTGCTGCTGCTCTGCGGAACCACCAGGCCCCCAGCCAAGGGAGCCCCCTCAGCTTCCCTCTCTCCCTCCTCACACCTGCCCCGCTGCAAATACAAGGTGCTCAGCGAGGCCCGCCCTCAATATGGCCCCTTCCCCACCGGCCTCCCACCCAGTGCTCTCAGCTCTCCTCCGCAGCTACGCTCTTGAAAGAGACTTTACCTTTTCCTCCCCCTTGCGCCCACTCCAACCTAGCTTGACCCCACCTAATTTGGCTTGGGCTGCAGTAAGAAAACCGCCACAGACAGGTGGCTTCAACAATGAACTTAATTTCTCATGATCCCGGAGGCTCAAAGAACAAAGCAAAGGTTCCAGCCCATCTGGGTTCCTGCGAGGCTCCCTCCTGGCTTGCGGGTGGCCGCCTTCTCCATGTGTCCTGGCGTGGCTGAGCGTGAGCTCATTTGCACTTTGGAGTCTCTTCTGGTGAGGACGCCAATCCTACTGGGCCGGGGCCCTTCCTGATGACCTCACTTCACCCGAATTACCTCCTTAAGGGGCCTATCTCCAAATACAGTCACACTGGGGTGGGGGTTCCACCCTATGAATCTGGGGGAGCAAAATTCCATCCCCAGCATGGCTCTGGTCAAGGTCACTGCCAACCTGCACACTGCCAGGCCCACGGTTAGCTCTCAGGCCACCCTGCTGGGGTCTCCGGACATTGAGAGAGCCCACCCACCTCCTCCAGGAAGCTCACCCTGCCTGTTCTCCGCCTCCCTCGCAGCTGCTCCTGTGCCTTCTTTCCTGATCTCTTCATTTCCCAGCCTGTAAACCCCACCAGCCCCGGAGCTCAGCCCTGACCTCTTCCTCTTTGTCTATGCTTGTCCCGAGGTGGCCCCGTCAGGCCCATGGCTCCCAGCCCCACATCCCTGACACCTCCCACACTCTCGCCTCATCTCAGCCCAGCCAGCTGCCTCCGCCTCAGAGGCTCCACAGGCATTCTGTATTCAACCTGCCTGAAAGCAGACTCCTGCCTTCCCCTCTCCTCCCCAACCTATTCCCCTGCCTCCTGGCGGTCAGTGCCATCCTTCCCGTAGCTCAGGACAAGACCCCCACCCTCATCCCTGGCGTCTCCCCTCCCTCACACCCAGCTCCATGTGTGAGCAAACCCTCTTGGCTCTGTCTTCAGAATCTTCACAGTCCAGTACCTCTCGCCACTTCCTCCATGCCCCTTGGTCTAAGCACCATGGTCGCTGTGTGACGGCAGGAGCCTGACAGCCTCCCAGCTCCCACGCTGTGGCCTGCAGAATAATGTGCTCCCCCTAACCCCCAAAGACGTCCACACCCTGAGTCCTGGAACCTGTGACTATTGTTGCCTTCCACGATAGATGGGGCCATGCAGTTGTGACTGAACGAAGGCTCTTGAGGTGGGGCAATGGCCCTGGACTGTCCAGGGGGCCCAGTGCAACCAGCAGAGTCCTTAGAGGGAGGCAGGAGGTCAAAGGCAGAAGGTGACACAGTGATGGAACAGAGGAAGGAAAGGCAATGTAAGGCGGCCACGAGCCAAGGCCGCAGGAAGCTTCTAGCTGCGGGAGAAGACAGGGATGCCCGTCCTCCTCCAGAGCCTGGGGAAGGAGCACAGCCCCACTGAAACCTTGATTTGTGACTTCTGACCTCCAAAACAAAGAGAATAAATTTGTGTTAAGACACTAAGTTTGCAGTCATTTAAGATTTAAAAATTTATTTTATTTGTAGAGACAGGGTCTTGGTCTCTCATGCAGGCTGGACTGCAGTGGCATGACCACTCACTGCAGCCTCAACCTCCTGGGCTCAGGCAATCAGCCCATCTCAGCCCCCTAAGCAGCTGGGACTACAGGTGCATGCCACCAAACCTGGAGAGAGAGATATATATTTTTTTGTAGAGATAGGGGTCTCACCATGTTGCCCAGGCTGGTCTTGAACTCCTGGGCTCAGCTGATTCTCCTGGCTCGGCCTCCTAAAGTGCTGGGATTACAGGCAGGAGCCACCATGCCCAGACAGTTCATGGTAATTTGCTGCAACCACAGGTAATGAATATACACCGTTAGCATGGTCCACGAGGCCTCACCCTGTGTGGCCCCTGTTAAACTTCTGACCTCTTCTCGTCCTTCACCACCTGACCGTCCCCCTCCCCTCTGGGCCTTTGCACCTGCTATTCCTGTTCCCTGAGACGTCCTCCTCCCAGATTACCTGCCTTTCTTCAGCCAGATGGTACCTTCTTAGCGAGGCTTCCCTAGTCACCCTCTAAAGGGCAGCCCTGCCACTCCCTACCCCTTCCCTGGCTTCATCTTTCTCCATGCGTCACCCCACCTGCCATATTCCTCATCTGCCTTTTTTCTTCTACCAGAAGGTAGGTCCTAAGTAGATGCGGCATCTGTGTCACACATTGCTGTGCCCTCAGTGCCTGGAATAAGATCTGGGATGTTGTGAGCATTCCATAGATATTTGTTGGATGAATGAATGAGTGAATGAATGAATGAAATTTTACAGAGGGGGAGACTAAGACCAGGGAACAGGAACCCCTTGCCTAAGTTAGGGTCAGCACTAGTCCTGGAATCAAACGAGGCATCTCCCGCATCTCACTGTCCAAAAACGCCTCCACTGGGCAGAACTGGGCACTTTTGAAAGGTTTATCCCTTAGGCCTGCCTCAATCTCAGTCCTGCCAGGTCATTCCATGATGACCCCAGGCAGGTGTCCTGCCCTCTTGGCGTCTAGCGTCTGTGTCCTCATCTGTTAATGGATGGATGGTTGGGTGGATGGATGGATGAACGTCCTTAGTTGGGAAAGGCTCAGCAGGTCAGAAGACTAGGAAGGTGGCCAGAGCCACGAGAGGGCTTGGGGAAGGAGAGGCAGCCAGGCACAGTGGGGCCAGGACACAGAGGGGCTGGACACAGCCAGGCACAGGGGGCCAGGACACAGAGGGGCTGCACACAGCCAGGCACAGTGGGGCCGGGACACAGAGGGGCTGGACACAGCCAGGCACAGGGGGCCGGGACACAGAGGGGCTGCACACAGCCAGGCACAGGGGGCTGGGACACAGAGGGGCTGGACACAGCCAGGCACAGGGGGCTGGGACACAAAGTCCAGTTCCAGGCAAGAGCTTGAGAAGCCATCAGGGGTTTATAGAGGGAACCGACCCCATCCTCCCTTCTAAGAGGGGTCTGCTGACATTGGACTGTGTGGGGCTGGGGCCAAGGTGCTGGGGATGAAGGTGAATGGGAGAGATTTGAGATGCGATTTGGGTAGAAAAGACAGGATTTACTGGAAAACAGAATATGAGGTGAGTGAGTGGGATTAAGGTGGGGGACTGAGGAGTCTGGAAGAGTGCCCAAGTGGGGAGTGCCAAGGATGGCAGGACTTTCCTGCATTTCTTAGGCACCTTTTAGGTAGAAGGGATGGAAACCGCTGTGCTTGCGCTAAGCAAGATGGGAAACCGTATGGGCTCCTATGATGGAAAAATCTCGGGCTGCAGTGCTCCAGCGGTGACCCTGGGCCCAGCTCTCTCCACCTCCTCATTCTCTTTTTCTGTGTTGGCATCATTCTCAGGTAGGCCACCCCATACAATGTCAAATGGCACCCACAGCACCCCATTGGCATCCTATTAGGACAGAAAGAGGCTTTTTTTCTAACGTTTTCATAACCAAAGTCCCAGGGGTGCTTCTCATTGGCCACGCATGGGTCACATGCCCAAACCCAAACCAGTCACTGACACTGGGGAGCTGGGGGGCTCCGGTTGTTAAGGCTGGGCCCATGTGTCCATCCTTGAGCCATGTGGGTGGAGAGTAGGGGTGGTTCTCCCGAGGGAGATGAAGACAATGGAGAGGTGCCAGCCCCAGCGCCCTACGGGGCTGATACGCACAGGAGTCTTTGAGGTGAGGGCCTGGCGGACAAGGTCTGGTATGGCGCCTGCACCATCTGCCTCAGTGGCCCAGCCTCCTCCCTTCCTAGTCCGGATCCAGTGGGCCTTGCCCCACACTCCTGCATGGGATGGCAGTGCCCAGCCCTGTGCCTCCAATCAGGGCAAGCTGCCACCACACTGAGCACCTGCCCCAGGTCCTACAATGCAAATCCCATGACTTATGGCCACTCAAAGCCACAAGTGCTGCCTGGCAGGGTCAGTGCTGAGGCTGGGGCTCCCACTTACTGTCTCTCCCTCCTTGGCTGCCCCCTAGCCCACCTGCCTCACTGAGCCAGGCAGGTTGTGCCCAGTTTGAATGCAGTCCTCTAGGCTTCAGGGCACCTAAGATCAGAGCTCAGCCCTCCATATTTCCCTGGGTCCTGGAAAGGTGGGGCCACCCTCCAGCTGCCCCCGAGGGCCTGCAGATACCTGCTCACTTTCTCTCTGGTTGCTGGTCTTGCTGTCTACTCTGTGGGATTTGGACTTTGGCTCAAACACCTCTACACCTTCTTCTCACGGTGGCAAGAGTGCTGCTGCAGTTCCAGCCTCACCTCTCCCCTTGAAAGGCAGCAGGAAAGAGCGACAGCTTTCCCTGCGGCTCCCGCTCCGACTGGACCGCTTTAGGTCACATGCTCACTCCTGACCCTCTGTGGCCCATGAGTGCAGGAGGCTGCTTGGGCAGGGCTGAGCTGCATGCTCCAATTCCAAAGCCCCATCGGGGGAGAGCTAAGGAGAATTCCCAAACCAAACCCAGGGCTGTTGCTGCAAAAACGAGGCCTGGGTGCCGAGGACCCAGGAAACACGTCACTACCTAAGGATCATCTTCAAATTATAAGTGAGGAGATGGCCGGGCATGGTGGCTCACACCAGCACTTTCGGAGGCTGAGGCGGGAGGACTGCTTGAGTCCAGGAGTTCAGGACCAGCCTGGGTAACATAGTGAGACCCTATCTCTACAAAAACAAACAAAAATTAGCCGGGCATGGTAGAGTGCGCCTGTGGTCTCAGCTACTCAGGAGGCTGAGGGGGGAGGATCACCTGAACCTGGGAAGTCGAGGATGCAGTGAACTGTGATTGCACCACTGCACTCCAGCCTGGGCAACAGAGTGAGACCCTGTCTCCAAAAAATAAAAATAAAGTAAGTGGGGAAAGAGAGGCTGGGCCTTCTAGTGTCAAGGGCTGACATGTCCAGAGTGGGTCCCCAGGTACAGACAGCTCCTCAACCCAGGAACTAAGCCTTTCTCAGATCTTTGAGCTTTTACAAATGACACAGGCTATGAGTCCATTTAAAAATCATTTTATTATTAACATCATCTTCCCATGTAGCCAAGTGTCTGTCATGTATAAGGAATGTCAGTAAATATTCCATTTGAAGCTTCTTTGTACATATTTCCCTCGATAAATAAACTCTGAATTCACATAAAAAAGTTAAACTTAAATAACTCATATTTCCTTCTCTTGTAACAGGCATATATTGGTAAAATATAAATATTCTTGGACTCAGGCTTTGTTCTAAGTGAGGACAGTCATTGATCACATGGTATAATTATTGACAGTAAAACCAAGAAATTGTCAGCTGGTTCCCGGCATGGACTAGCGCTGAGGTGGGAAACAGGAAGTTCACATTTGGTTTCTGGGCCAAGGTGGGGCAGGAGGGGTGGTGGGGAGAAGAGGACAGTTGTTTTCTTTACAGCTCTGATAAAAATAATCTGTTCTGCCACTGAATTTTAACTTTGAATATATTCTTCTACATTTGCTGATTAATTCCATAATCATTTTACTTAAAACTCAGATGTCGACTAACAAAATATGGCACATGATCCATTTTGAACAATGTCAATAGGTTCAGAAACTATCATTGGGCTGGCAAAAAACAACAAGAGAAACGCACGCGGCAGAGCAATGATTTGGGCTTGGTTTGGTTGGTTCACTGTGGCCCACTGAACGCTCGTCCCTGGCCTCAGTGCGGCAGATTCATCCCCTGGGGGCGATGGGACAAGCCCTGGTGCCCGGCAGGGCCTCTGAGGCCTGAGCGGCAGGTGAGGCTGGCAGGCGCCTGCTCAGAGCACGCGGGGGATGATGGTGAAGGGCACAGCGGGGCTGCTGGCCTCCAGCTCCAAGGCTGTCAGGAAGCACTCCGTGGCCGCCGCGTCGTTGCCCTGAGCTTGGAGGACCTCGCCCAGCCCGTTCCAGACCTCGTGGGCTGTCGAGTTCACCTGCACCGCGTCCCGGAGGATCTTCTCTGCCAGACTGTAGCGGCCCAGCTGGTGAAGGATCAGCGCCTGGAGGGGTCAGAGAGAGAGAGAGAGGGAGACAGTCAGCCATGGAGGCTCCAGGAGCTCTGCGCTCCTACTTGTCCTTGAGTTTCCAGTCAGTTCCTTGGAGCCGGGAATGTATCGCCATTGGGCTGGGCCCATAGTAAGTTCTCAAGTACTTCCTGCGTTCAGGGGCAACAGTCGAAATAGTCGCCGAGCTGACTAATACAAAATTGCTGATATTCAGCCATATTTTGAATTTAAAAATGGCAACTTCATATGGTTCATCTGAAAACTGAAGAACCATGAATGAACCAGTTGGAGGTCCGCAGTCTGCACTGACCCAGTGTGGCATCAGCATGGGATGCAACTGTGGGTTTTTTTTTTGTTTTTTTTTTGAGACAGAGTCTCGCTCTGTTGCCCAGGCTGGAGTGCAGTGGTGCAATCTCGGCTCACTGCAAGCTCTGCCTCCCAGGTTCACACCATTCTCCTGCCTCAGCCTCCTGAATAGCTGGGACTACAGGCGCTGCCACCTCGCCCGGCTAAGTTTTTGTATTTTTAGTAGAGATGGGGTTTCACCATGTTAGCCAGGATGGTCTCATTCTCCTGACCTCATGATCTGCCTGCCTTGGCCTCCCAAAATGCTGGGATTACAGGCGTGAGCCACCCCGCCTGGCCTGTCATTTTTTTTTTTTAAACTAAAGAAACATCATGGGTGGAATTATACTATCAAAATGATGATGACAGTTTTTAAATTGCTCACAGCCCCTTCCCTGAACAAAGGCCCTGACCTCACTGTCCCTGCTTGCCCCAGGCTGTGCCCAGCTGTCATCTTCGTTCTCCTTGGTTGGGGTGTACACATTGGTCCTACCTATTTCATCAACATCATGTTTCCAAGCCGCGCACCTCTATAAGCGATGTGTGTACTTTCTCAACCTTTCCCTTGGGGAGAGACATTTAGGTCACATCCAGTCTCTTTGCTGTTCTGAATCGCACAGACATGAACATCTTTCCAGAAAGCGCCTCTTTGTTCTTTAGATCAGTGGATTTCCAGTCTTTTTTGTATCCCTGAAAACCTTTGGTTAAATGAAATCTTACTGAGAACACCCACACAGTCTATGTATAAACAGACAAAAAGGAACAGCTGGGGGGGGTGGCGGGGAGGGGAGTCCGGTGTCCCCCATGGGCTCCTTTTAGTGGCCCTGGAGGAGGTTCAGTGGAACAGGCCTGACAACTATTTGGAGATCCTCCCCTTAGGGCAAATCTCCCCAAAGTAGGGTCACTGGGTAAGAAGATATGACTCTCTTTAGCATTCCCCAAACATTTTGCAAATTTTATCCCCAAAGGTCGCCTCACTTTTTCAGCTATCAGCAGTTTGTGTGGTCACCTGCCCCCTTTTATCATGACTCTCTTTCTGCTAATGTCATATGTGCAGAATGTCCCTCCTTGTTGAAATCTGTATTTCTTTAATAACCATTGAGGTTAAATATTTCCAATGCTTTTGTTTAGGAGCCTTTCACAAGATTGCTATTCATCTGCTACCATAATTTTCCAGCCTATTCTTTGACTTTTGAGATTCTTTTCTTTGAAAAGTTTTAAGGTGAAAAATTAAATTTGTTAATCTTTGATGATTTTTTTTGCCACTTCAAAACTTAGAAAGTTATCCTTTCAAAGGGCAGACACATGTTCAATTCCATTTATTGTAATTTTCCGTCCTTTAAGTAGTTGACTACTTTATCTTGGCAGAGAGTGATGCAGTCCTCCTACTTTGCTGGACACAAACTAGCTCATCCTCCCTCCCCTCTCTCTTGTAAGCCACTGCCTCCAACCTAGAGTGAATTATTACACGGAACAGGGGCCTTTCACTATTTTCCAGCGAGCCACAATATCGAACTTCTGCATCAGCACCACAGTTTCCATTTCTGTTACTCCCAAATCATGTTTTTGTTGTTGTTGTTGTTTTTGTTTTTGAGACAGAGTCTCGCTCTGTCGCCCAGGCTGGAGTGCAGTGGCGCGATCTCGGCTCACTGCAAGCTCCGCCTCCTGGGTTCACGCTATTCTCCTGCCTCAGCCTCCCGAGTAGCCGGGACTACAGGCACATGCCACCAGGCCCGGCTAATTTTTTTTTGTATTTTTTAGTAGAGATGGGGTTTCACCGTGTTAGCCGGGATGGTCTCGATCTCCTGACCTCGTGATCCACCCGCCTCGGCCTCCCAAAGTGCTGGGATTACAGGCATGAGCCACTGCGACTGGCCCCAAATTATGTTTTAATAGGTAGAGTCAGAGCTTTCCTTCACTGCTCCTTGCTTTTAGTATGTTTCCTGACAATCTTACCCTGTACTATTTTCGATGAATTGCAAAATCAGTTTCTTCACTCCCTTTAGAAGTCAAATTGCATTTGTGTTACCTCTCTTGGAGAGTGTGGAGAAGCCTGACATCTCTACAATGTCTAGTCTTCCCACTGAGTAATGAGTTATGGCCCTCTGCTCTTTCAAATTTCATCTTGAATCTCCCAGTAAAGCCTTGCCCTCCCTTTAGGCAGTGTGAGCATGTCACTCACAAGACAGCCCAGCCTGCTCGCAGGCCCCGGCTTCACCAACAGGCAAGCGGGCAGCAAGGTGGCTGTCAGGAGCAGAACCAGCCAGTGTGATGGCAGGAATGTGCCTGCCTTGAAGTAGCATCCCAGGGCCTGAGAGACTACCTGGCTTCCATAAGCCCCCGACAAGAGAGCTGGGATGTCCACCCAGGAGGAGCACGTGGTTGGGGTGACAGCCAAGGAGACCCATGGCCGAGGGCAGTGTGTGGGCCCTGTGGAGGCTCAGAGTGGAAGCGGGAGGGAGACCCTCAGCTCTGGGAGGAGGAGGCAGTTCAGGGAGCTCTCCTGGGTGAGGAGGAAGCGGAGGCCACGCTGCCTCGGGTAGAGAGGGCTACCCTATCCTGGCTAGGAACAGCAGACTTCAGGGTCAGCTCTACCTTCTCATGAACACAACAGAAACACCTCATGTTTCTTTTCTTATGAATATCCAAACATGTGTCCATGCTGGAGCTCCTGCATAGGACCAGGTCCTTGATGGCATCTGCCAGAGAAGGTTCCAGGGTGGCCAAACAGCCGAGGGTAGCTGACTGCTGCAGAGCCACACCTCCTGGCTGCCTGAAGGGCTTCTGGGTGTGGAGTCCAGCTGGGGGTGGCAAATTAGCATGTCCATCTCCCAGGATGGTGCTCTGGACCACCTTGGACCTCCTTAACAGGGAATCTGACAACTCCACAGCCTCGCTCCCCAACCTCAAAGGCCAGCAGAACAAATGGGAGGCCACCATCCAGGTTGTACTCAGTAGGACATGAGGCCGAATGAGATCCTGCCCCCTTTCTTTGAGGGGAGGTTATCGCCTGCACTCACTCTAGAACATTCCAATGTAACCACAATGGAAGGGAGGTTTCTGGGCAGCGGCTGTGAGCAGCAGCCTGGAGAGGTTACGGCAGGAGCTCATCACACGCCTTCCTGGCATGGCTTTCTTGGTGCATCAAGATACTGAACACACACAACAGGTTTCTGAGTGGCTCTCCCGGCAGGGAGACAAGTGCTGTATGCTTCTGGCAAACAGGTGATGAGCGGCAAGCCACTGTGCTTACTTGGTTGCAGGTGGAGAATATAATTCAGGTCTCACTAGGCTCTGCCACTGTAGCATCAGCCCCGTGCTGTTTTCTTGCTCCAAGTGGAGGGTTTTTCCCCACTGGGCACCATGCTAAGCCCTGTAGCTAGCCCATCTCCTATGACTACTGCTTTAGATACAAGAAGATGCGGTTCAGAAAGGCCAAGTTCTCACCCCAGGTCCCAGGGCCAATCAACATCGAACTGCAGCCTTGCCCAGGTCTGCTTGGTCCTGAAGCTGCCTGTTCTTCCTACCTGGTCCACATTGCCTCTGTCGCTTTAAGGGGCAAGCCCTGGGCCAGCAGAGGAGAGCTCAGTGGAGCTTTCTCAATGCAGGCCCCAGGGCACTCAGGCAATAACCCAGTTACATCCAAGCAACAGGAAAGGGGCATCTGCCACGCTGTGTCCTCCCGTGCATTTCTCTGACCACTAACTGCTGGTTTTATCGCTCCTTCCCATGTTATGATTGGGAAATTGCTCCTCTCCAAGGCACAGCTTCCCTCTGGCTCAGACCTGCATCTTAGAAGCATCCTGTATATCTGCTTGTGGACTGGGAGGGCTCCTTGCCTCAGGCCAGCTGTGATCTTGAGGCTTGGGAAGGCTGCCAGAGCCAAAGGACTGGGCCATTCTGTCTGCCAGAAAGTGGATGAGTGAGATGTGGAGACCAGGAGGACCAGGGCCTTGGCCCAGGGGGACACAGAGGGCTCTGCTCTCAGCACCCTCCTGGAGTGGGGAGAACCCAGCAGTCCCTTCCCGCTGGGATCAGAAAGCGGCAGTCCAGTGAATCTGGCCAACTGTGGGGGCTGCAGGGTATAGGGCAGGGGCATGTCTACCCGCCCCCAAAAGTCCCGCAGAGAACCAGCCCCGAGGGGCTCATCTGAGCCAGCACCCTCCGTGTTGGCCACTGAGAGCCTCTGCAGTGCTCTGGTGTTCTAGGGTTCTTGCTGGCTTGGAAATTTCCAGCCCGTATACCTGGACTGGTAGTCCTAACGTAGGAACTGCCATTTTCAGATGACCTTGAAGCTTCCTGAGCAATCTGTTCAGTGGAATTAATTCCTAAAGCTGGAGCTGCTTAGGGAGACATCGCAGACTTGCCAGGGGCTGCCAGCTCAGGCTTGGCACAGGAATGAAAAATAGGCCTCTCCCCAGTGAGCCAGGAGCAGCTCAGAAATCAGCCCATGACGGGATCAACCAGAACAAGCTCCAGCTGCAGTCAGAGCCACTGCCTGGAGCCAGCACAGCTAGAGGACTGGCCAGAGGTGCGCTGGGACCTGGCTGTGTCTGGCTGTCAGGAGTGACACACCACCCAAGCCCCACAGTGCTGGCCAGGGCCCTTCCTTCCTTTCCCTTCCCTGGGTTCCATGTGCTCTTCGGCACTGCAGCCCTCATGTCCTTTCCAATTCTAGGGGCCCGGCTTGCTCTCTCCTCCAGAGATCAAAGGCCTAACTCCTGAGGCTGGCATGGGGCTGTTGTCGGCACCAGCTGGGTCCAGCCTTCCCTGGGTTCAGCCAGGCTCGTCTGTCAGCCAATGTGTTTCTGCAGGACGCAGCCCCAGCCCCCTCCTGCCTCCCAGCTGCGGTCGGTCAGCCTGGGGCCTTCCTGCTAGAGCCCTTGTCCATCTGCCTGAGGCCATAATGCACCCCGTTCCTACAGAGCCGGGCGGCCACACTGCCCCCAACCAGCAGCGCTGCCCAGCAGCACACAGCTCCTGCTCCCAGCCATCAGCCTGCAGGAGGCAGATTCCGATAATGACATAGTACCATATACAACCATATAACCTGCCACTCCCTGCCCCCACATCAAACCCAACAAAACCCACCAAGTGATTGCTTGGTGCTGGACAGAGTGGGTAAGCGCAGGCCTGCTCTCAAAGAGCTCAGGGTCCGGTGCAAATCACCAACAGCACTGAGCACTAAGGTCTCGTTCCATCCGCTCTCACCTCCAGGAGCCAGTGCTGCTGGGGCTTGAGTCTCACAGACCAGATGACCTGCCTACAACCCTTGTACAGGTAGCTAGCGGCAGAGCGGAGGCCTGCAGCTGTGCCGCGTGTGCCCTTGACACTGGGCCCCTCCCCTCCCCTGTGTGTGGAGAGGACGCGCACACAGACTCCCACCGTCGCCAGCACTGGTGTTCCTGCAGCCCCTGTGGGTTGGGAGCTGGCTGGAGCTGAGCTTCAGAGAGCTGGGAAATCACTGAGGAAGTAACTTATTAGTCCCTTTCTTCAGACACAGATGAAGGCTGCCTCCCAAGCTGGTAATTAACATAATCAGGTGTTTTGTACAAATAGGATCTTGATGATGCACCAAATTGGCAATAAGAGATTAAATTAAACCTGTTATTTCAAATGAGATGAAATGGACTTGGCCAGTTTCAGAGCAATTAGCATCTTCCTCGCTTTTGCCTTTTGTTGCGATAATTGCTGCCCAAGAGCTAAACTCCTTGCCAGACCCCGAGGGCGCCTGTGTCGCAGCCCCTGGAAGGCTCCTGTGTGCAAGGTTTCCTGCTGCAGCCTTGGTGCAGGAGGCCCTCAGCAGGGCAGGCCTGCACTGTCCTCTGAGGCAGAAGCCTGCGGACAGAAGCCCCTCTGGAGGCTGGAAATGGTGGCTCACGCCTGTAATCCCAGCACTTTTGGAGGCTGAGGCAAGTGGATCGCTTGAGCCCAGGAGTTCGAGACCAGCCTGGGCAACATGCAAAACTCCGTCGCTACTAAAAAAATACAAAACTTAGCTGGGTGTGCTGGTACACACTGTGATCCCAGCTACTTGGGAGGCTGAGGTGGGAGGATTGCTTGAGCCTCAGAGGCGGAGGTTGCAGTGAGCTATGATTGTGCCACTGCACTCCAGCCTGGGTGACAGAGACGAAAAAAAAAAAAAGCTCCTTTGGGAGATTTTGGATATCCCCATGGCACTCCGCAAAAGCAAAGTCAGACCTTTGCTGGGTTCAAGAGCACATCACGGACCACTGTCCCTCTAAGGGTACAGGTACAGGGAGATAACGTCCCTGAAAGCATCCTTCCCAAGGAGAAGCCATTGCTGAAAAGAAGTCCTGTGGCCCAGCTCTGGGTGGGGGTCAGTCGGTCTACCTGGTTGTCGCTTTTCCCCAGGCACGATGTTTTGGAAATCAAGCATTCAGCATTAGGGATAGAGGTGAACCACTCCGAGTGCTTCCTACGCCAGGGCCTGGCTGATGGGCAGGCTCCCCTGCCGGTAGTGCTGTCAGCTTCTCTGAGTAGCAGTGCAGTGTTAGTGCAGAGAGCAGCGAGCTGCCCCTCGCCACATCATAGCCGGCCTGGATTCTGCAGAGCCTGCTGGGCCACACCAGGGCCACTGATGGGTAAGACGTTTAGTGTCAGGGATGGTACTGGAGCACTTAAAGATCTTTCTGTTCTGCTCCTGAGTTAGAAACTCCACCATCACCCTTTGCAGGGGTTAGAGGTGGGCATGAGTGGCTTAAGGCAGTGTTATCAGCTGGTTTCTCCAAAAACACAAGTAAACCTGGGAGGACAAATTCATGGGTCACCAGGCTCTATTAATTGTGCATGTGCAGGGCATTATGATCAATGTAGTGTATGTTTTGCTGACTGCAAAGTGCTTTTGACACCGTCCTGTGTGATGGGTGCCACATTAATTGAGGTGGCTTATCTCAAGCTCTGTCCCCCCACTAGGCTTTGCTGTGAGTGCCTGGAGGGCAGGGACTGGGTGAACCCTGGTCATCTCTGCACCTCCAGGCCTGACGCCGGGTAGGTGGCCAGTAACTTGGGGCAGAATGAACAAATGAGCAGGCCCAGAAACTCGGTGAGAGCAGCGTACGGTTTAAAGCTACCACGGACTGAGTGGGAGTCTGTGTGCCTGGCCCAGGGCCTGTGCTCTGACCCACCACGGCTTGCCATAGAGAGGTGAAGGATTTTCTCAGCATCTGCAAGTCAGCAGCTCATGCAGCTAGTGGAGGTCAAACTTCACTGGTGGAGTGGGGCCCCTTCTTCTCCAGAGGGAGTGGGGCCCAAAGGCAAGGGCGGCGGGGGCTGAGGACCAGGATCAGCGGCTTTTCCCCTGGCTCAGCACCCACCCGAGCTGCTGGCGCCACTTGAGCTGAGCGGGCGCCACCACGACTTTTGAACAAAGTCACACAGCCTCCTCATGGTGAGGTGTCAGGGACTGTGGTGGCGGCTTCTGGGGTGGAAAGCCCATCTTCCCAGCTTTGTCTCCTCCCTTTGGGAAGATGACAGTGCTGCTGAGCTGGCTGTGGCCAGAGCTGCAGTTGTGCTGGCCACAGACGGTACCCTGGGGGCTCAGGGTGTAGGTGAGGCGTCTGAAAGGTGCTACAGGCCCTGGCTGCTGCTGGTGGCTTCTGCATGGAGGGACCTGGCTGGCCACCGGGGAAGGACATGGTGCTCTCTGGGACAGCAGAGCATGGAGGTTGGGGGTGTGAGTCCTAGGCTCACCCCAGCAGACTGGGCGTGAATCCTAGCTCCACCGTTTACTTGGACAACTTACTCTGAGTGTCAGATGCTTTATCTGCATAATGGGGAGAAACACCAACCAACGGGGGAGTTAGTTGGACTAACTCGTTTAGTAAGGACTAAATGAGGTTGCGAGTTTGCAAGGCACTTAGCAGATCGCCCAGCACATTTGTACGCCTTCAGTGGGTGGCTGCTCTCAGCAATATTAGGACTATGGCTGTTCTCATTACCGTTGTTAAACTAGAGACCATACGACTGAAGGAACAGACTCACTGAGCGATAAGATACCAAATCATAAACCAGACCTAAGACCATGCCAGGCAAAGCTTAAGTCACGTATCCCTGAAAGAATAAACTGCCTTCTAACTGCCACAAGGTTTTTCTTTTTCTCTAGCAGCTAAACAAGCACTGGCCTCCAGATAAGCAATACTGAAACAATTGCAGCTCACCTACCACCAGACCCTAACTGAGCTCCCATCCCACAAGCTGCAACTGCAGCTTTGACTGGACGAGAGACCACCAACCACAGGCTGGTTCTGGCTGGTTTAGTAAGAGGCTGAGCACTGCATGTCTTCCTGCCCCTGCCTCATCTATTGATGTATAGGACTGAACTATAATGCATGTAAATGTTATGTCTCCACCCTAAAGTGAACATAGGACACATGTAATTTGCATATTTGCTTGTCACACACATGCACACATCCCCCTTTTGTGAATATTCATAGCTCCTCCTATAACCTGTTGAATATGTATACTTGGCCAACCAGTTCCACATAAATCCCTGTTCCATTCTCCCCTCTCTCAAAGTGCTTGTTTTTGGTCTGTGCCTGAGGCTACATTTCCCAGCCAGTCAAGATGGCCACCTTGTAGGCTGCAATCCTTTATAAGAAATGAAGTCTCTTCTGCAAATGTATGAACCTCCTGATTCCTCAGTTGACACTATTAGGGACTCCAAGAGGAGGGGGGCCATTCTGTGATGCCAGTAGTTGGCTGACTCTTCACCTGCATCTGTCTCCCTCTTTAAGAGCAAGGACCGCCATGATTTGTCTTTGCATGTATGGCACTTGGAGTGGGCCTGGTACAGAAGAGGCTCTTGGGGAATACTTGCTGGATAGATGGAGGGACGGTGTGGGATGCTGTGGGGTGGTAGGGAAGGAGAAGTCCCAAAGAAAGCTCTGGCCTCAGGTCACCCTTGTCTATGCTCCCAAGGGAGGCCAGCATACTCAAAGCCTCCTCTCCTTCCAGAAGCATTAGCATGATGGTCTCTGGGGGATGAGAGCACCCCCTGGGAGAAGGTGTGCTGCTCCCAGCTGAGCCCAGTGGGCTGTATGGCCTCCCCTCGGGCTATTTGCTCATACACCACAGATCTGACACCATTCTCTAAGAAAATCCCAGAACCCACCCACAGAGCCAACACTCTTACAGAGAAAACAGAGGGCCAGAGAGAAGAGCCTTGCTCAAGGCCTTGACCCTGCTGGACACAGAGCGGAGCTAGATGGTAGGTTCCTGAAGGGCTGGGTCTGGAGAGCCTGGTGCAGAGCCTGGCCCCAGGGTCAGCCTCCAAGTTTTAGACTCCGATTACAGTGCTCCGACTCTGCCCTTGACCCCAGCTGCTTTCTGCTTGTCCTGTCAGGGGCTATGTCCATGGCAGACTAGGCTTTTTGGAAGCCCACCAGGGTTTCTTTCCTAAGAGTGGGTTCCCTGACCTGAGGAAAATGGGGACCCCACAAGGGCTCCGGCCCCTTCCCAAAAGCTGCAGCGCTGCTGGTCTGGCCGTCTGCATTCACTGAAACATAGGCATGAAATGAGAAACACCAGCACACGTGAGTCACCACTTCTCGGGAATTTGCATTTTCCTTCTAGAGGATGCCATTGATCAGAGAGAAGCAGGGTGGCAGCGGTGGTGCTTTCAAAAACATTTTTCTTTTAAATCAGAATATAAATAGACTGCAAACCAGAACCACTCTGAGAAGCCCACAGGAGACTGGTTTTGAAAGGGTTTCCTTGGAGCAGCTCGGGAACACAGAGCTGAGGGCTGCCCCTGCCTCCTTTCCTCCCGGGCGGTCCTTTCTTCTCTGGCAAGTGTCAGTGGCACTGTCAGTTCTGAGTACAAGCATTTTGTGGGCGCAGCTGAGGGGGCAGCCCTGAGCCCCACCCCGCTTTCCAACAATGCCTTGAAAAGGAACTGAAAACACGCGTGGGTGCGGTGGGGGCTGTGCCAGCTTTTCCACCTGGATTCTAGAAGCTCTGGGCGAGGCCTGGTCTCTATGGGACTCTGTTTTGTGTTTCATTTCTGTTTGTTCTGAGTGCTTAGAAATGGTACCGGTTTGCCAGGGGGCCAAGTGTGTGTGTCTTGGTTAATGACACCAGCCGGAAGGCTGGCCTTCCCAGGCCAGAAGCTCCACAGGGGCCAGGTCCTGGTGTTCTGGCTGAGGGGAGGCGTCCCCAGCCCCACAGCCCCACACCTCCTGCACACCTCTGCCCGTCAGAGCTCCACCGTGGGGTGGGACTCAACGCTGCCAATCACTCAGTCCCTCACTGGGCCAGTCGAGAGCAAGTTGAAGGACCTTCTGGGTGCCAGGCAGGCCCACCTTCCTCTCAGTAGGTCACAAGTTCTGGGCAGGGACAGACGTGGGGCTGGTTTAGTCATTTGGCCCATTTTACTCAGCACCGACCCAGTTTCCCCGAAGGCCAACCCCACGTCTTCCTGACAGCCTGTGCCTATCTAAGCCTCATACACAGCAGGTGGCCGGGGCCTGCATGCGGCCCTCTCCCCAGTGACATGATGGCTGCCACTGTCACCGGGTGGCCTCCAATCCTGTCCACCCCCAGGCTCTCAGGTGGGGACAGAACATTCATGTGGCCACTTCACCTCCAGAGCCACAAAGGCCACTGACGTGCTGGTCCAGGAACCCACACAGAAGGGCAGTGCAGGAGGAGGGAAGGCACCTGCAGTGCAGCTCCCGGGGACACGCTGCCTTAAGCAGGGCATCCTTCCGAGAGAGACCAGCTCAGATGAAGGAAGAGAGCTCCAGAGGACGTGAGTGGGAGCCCAGCCCCCAGGCCGGACACCTTTTCCCGTCTACCGTGGGCCTGGGGTCGGACACGGAAGGCACATCTCCTCCAGTCCCTGTGGCTCCCACCTCCCTGCTCGAATGTCAGAACCAAAACTCGGAGTGGCTGCTTCCTCACTCCCTTCAAGTTAGCCAAACAAACGCCCCCAGTTACCGGCAGCCAGACCCAGTCAGACATAGGGGTGTGGAGCCCCAAAGAAAAGACTGAAGCCCAAAGAACCTAACGAAGGGGGGTGATGCTTTTGTCTGGGGCAGGGACAGGGGCTGTGGTCTGGGCGTAGGCCAGACGCCCCAGGGCGCTCTTCCTCAGGGAGTGTGTGGAGTATTCCAGGAGGGAGCAGTGGAGACCCCCAGCATGCCCTCTCAGAGCACTGGGGGGACCACGGGCTGCAGCACAGCCAGAGGCAGCCCCAGGTGCAGCCCCTCTGCTCACTCGGGACAGCTGATGGCGGCAGAGGCTGCGCTCTCATGGGGCCCCTTTTCCAGGTCAGACATTTTATCTGGAGAAATGTGCCTTCTGGGGTTCAGGCCTTTCCAGCATTGAACTCAACTCAGAAGGAAACAATACTCATTTTTTTTCCAAAAAATCTCTTATTTTTCTAAGCCAACAGCCAACCAGCCATGGAAGCAGAACTCCGCAGGGTTTGGGGGTGCCTGAGCCCTGGCTCTCCAACGCACAGCCCCTGCTGCTTTCCCTGATGGGCAGCGCTCCTTCCAGGGACCAGGAGCTTGTGACTTCCCTGGGCAGCCCACACCGTGAGTGGACAGTCTGAACTGTTGGTTAAATGTGGAGCCCTCATTGTCCTTTTCATCGAGTCCCCATGCTTTGAAGTTCTCTGAGTCCTCTGGAACCACGTGGAAAAGGCCCCTTCTCTTTGCACCTGATGGGCCTTCAGGATAGGAAGAGCTTTCAGAACAGCGCATGCTCCCTCTCTGGGGCCTTGGAGGAATGGCAGATTCAGACCTCCCGCCCACTCTCCCCACCTCCCTGAATTCTGCTGCTTAACACAGCTCCTTGAAGAAGACCTGGCCATGGGTCCAAATGAAGGCTCTGTTAAGCCCCAGGAAAATATGAGCATGGCTTTGACTTTTGTCTTCTTTTTAAAGCATCTGACTGGCAGAATCTCATAAAGCTGCTTTCTTCCAGGATGATTTGGAATATTCTGGAGGAGTTTATTCTGTAATTAGCAGTGCAAAGTAATGGGCTCTCAGGCAGTAAACGCCAGCAGCTACGGTACCAGCAGCCTGGCCAGAAGCCAAAGGGCTTGATCAGCCTTGTGTGAATCTCACAGAGTTGGCCCCCAATTTCCCCTTGGCCTAATTTCTTTGAAACTGGGTGCTTCAGCATTGGTGCTGAAATATCCACAGGCTGTGGTGGCTTTTAGACTAAAGAACAGTTGCTGGCAATTGGTGGGACATCCGGAGAGGGACCGCAGCCCATCTGCCAGCAGCTTCTGAGCCCCAAAGCCCCAGAGTCCCCCACCTACTCTGCAGCAGGTGTCCAGAGGGTGGTCAGGGTGGCAGTGAGCAGGGCATGAGAACATCCCCCAAAGGACCAGCCCTCCTATTTGACAGGGGAGCAAACAGAGGTCCAGAGAGGGTAAATGTCCGCCAAGAGCACAGAAGTGAGTAAGGAACAGCATCCGGGTGTTTGGGTTCCGGGGGTGGGGCTCTGTTCGCTCTGCTCCAACCAAAGCAGTTTCTAGTTCTTTCCTCCCCTCTACAAACATTCGTTGAGCGCCTGTGGGTGTTCTGGCACCAGTGGCCCGGCGCTGTGCCAGATGTGGGGAACTCAGTGGCACAGGCTGCCACTCCGGCCACGCTCCTGCCCTCGCTCAAGGCTTGGGACTGGAGGGGCTGGTTTGCTGTGGGTCCTGCCCCAGAACCTCAGTCATTCATGTGTGTAATCCCAGCATCTGCCACAGACAGAGCAAGGCCTATTGGAAGGAGGATGAGGGAGGACATTCCAAAAGAGACAATACGACGTTCTCTCCACTTTAAACAAAGAAGAAGGTGGAAGCTCAGGGTCAGGGTGCTCGTTCATGGCCACACAGCTGACGAGGAGGAGCTGAAACTTCAAATAGGATCTGATGTTTCTGCTCCAAAAGCTTCCTGTGAACAGAGGTCTGACCCTGCGCGTCTGATTATGCCTGGAGTGGATCGGCTCGGTGAATACACCTGAATGATCTGGGGCAGGCTCCTAGCTCTCGACAGCCCTGCCTGGAAGGTCTTAGTGGTGACAGGGTACCTCACTCCAGGTCAGAAGGAGGGCAAGTACCTGGTTCGGTTACCAAGCCAGGTGGACGTGGGGTGTCAGAACCCAGGTTTTGTGAGGACCCACTCAGGGCTCTCTGCTCCATGGCAGACTACTGAGATCTCTAGAGAGGGCAGCAGGCATTTAGGGACCAGGAAACACATTCCAGAGTCCTTCCCTGATGGTCAGCTGACTCTGGACCCCACGGCTCAGCACTCCCTACACCAGCCTGCGGGAGAAGCTCCAGGGACATGAGAGTGATGCAGCTGACTTCCCTGCTGTTCTCTGTCACTCTGCCCAGCACTGCAGGCCTTTCCTCCACCTGGTGGCTGCCAGATTCCAGGTGAGCCAGACCATGGGCTCTTGAGACCCAGGTGACATAAGAGGACCTAGGGAAGGGGGATGTTTGGTGGGGATGTCTACCTCTGGGTGGCCTGAAGAATGGCTGCTCTATCTCATGTCTGCTGAGGGATCCAGGAGGGTAATCTAAAAAGCAGCCCCTTCACAGTCTGGATTCTGCTGGGAGGACAGGATGGCATGGGGACAGCACAGTTCCCTTCCCTGCAACCTGCACCAGCGCCATTCTTCCTACTGTGTCTCCAGACCAGCCGCCTAACCCAGAGTCCTTTTCCTTGCCCTTGGGATTAATGGTGTGGTGATTTTGTGAGTCAGGAAAGAGAGGGAGAAATGGCTGTAAGAACAGAAGGATGACTTGACCTCAACATCAATCATCTCTCAGCTCCTCTCTGACTTCAGCCCTGGAGAGACCAAGGGAGGCATCTGCCTTCTCCTTGGAAAACAGCATGAAGGCAAGCTGAGAGCTGCCTCTGCCTAGCCCTGGGAGTGGAATCACTTGGTCACCCTTGTGTCCATGCACCTGGGTGCTGCTGCAGGCAGGGTCGCCAGGGACCCGTCAGGGGAGGGTGACGGGGAATCCCGGTGCCCCGGGGTCCACGTGAGCTCCCTGCCAGCTGCAGCCTAAGGCATAGCACTCACAAATTCAGCGAACACACTCACAGAAGCGCCAGCACAATCACCTCCGGCGCGCTGCGTGGTGCACTGACCTAATTGAAAAAGTGTCAGGCCAGCAAGTCCCATGTAACATCAAAGGACAGTCAGTGAGAAAGGAAGGCCAGGTCCACTGGCTGCAGCACAGGCTGGGTGGGGGCCCTGTGGGGGTGGAGAGGAGACAGGAGGAAGCCTTGGGGTCCCCAGCAATATGTGGGGACACCAGGCATCCCCCCTACCCTGAAGCCTGGGCAGTCCTTGGTAACATCAGAGTCTCCAGCCTCCCCTCCCCCATCTGCCATTTAAATGACATGCTTTGAGGCAGTGAGTTTTAGCTCAGAGGCTGGCCGGAACGTGGCGGTAGCTGTCAGCTCATGGGAGGGAGGAAGCTTGGGTCCTGCTGCTGGGGGACCTGCTGCACGCCAGCCAGTGTCTTCTGTGGGTGCTAACACGGCCCCTCTTGCTGGTACTTTTCCACTGGTAATGGGCAAGAGACTCCTGTTCACTTATTTCTACATTTCCCTGGTTGACTTATTTATTTATTTTTACCTATCTTCCCCAACAACAAGTCAGGCAGAGACCAACGGCACAGAGCAGCCCGGAAGGCGGCGCTCCCCCATGGCCCGGCTGATCATCGTGGTGGAAAGTTTGGTGCTAATCACCCACTAGAGACCCCTCCTGCCCTCTGGGGAAGCCAGGGCCCCTGCACATTGGGGAAGGGGCACTGTGCCCCAGGTCATGTGCGCCAGGCCGAGGAGATGCAGGCGTCAGGGACACTCTGCGGAAACTTGGCCCGACTGAGGCACAGGCTTCCCCTGGGGTCCTGGACCACTGCCTCCACAGGGGAGAATAGCAGGCCCAGGCAGAGGCTGAGCTCCCCCAGAAGCCAGGGAAGGGGAGGATACGGGCAGGGGTATGACCCCAGGGCTCTGGTGGGGGAAGTGTCAGACCTGGAAGTGTTGGAGGGTCTCCATGGTCAGAAAGCCATTCCCATGTGGCCACTGCAGTGCTGCACGGGGAGGTTTCCTGGGAGTCCCAGGGCCTGAGACAGGGGGTCCTAGAAACTCTGACCCCACTCCTTCCCAAAGACCCTGACAGAGCCTCATCTGCCCTCTGCTTCCACCTGTCCTCAGGTGGGGCGGGGCAGGGGTCATCCCTTTGTGAGGGGCTCACTGTACTCAGGGCTGACCTTTTATCACTGAACACTGGCAGCTAAGGCCTGTCCCCAGTTATCTCAGCGAGAGGTCTGAAGGCATGCTCCCCCTGCAGGAGAGCAGGGCTGGGAGAAGTCATGCGGGGCAGAGGGCGATGCTCCCACACCTGCTGTGTGACCTCCATCAACTGCCACTTAGGCAGAGGCTTCTCTCTCAGCCTCAGGGTTCTAATCAAGACAATGAGACAGTGAATTCTAGGGTTTGATCTCCAGCTGAAAATTCTAGGGTTTGATGAAATCTTCCACCCAAGGAATATTTTTTGGAGCACCTACTATATCCTCAGTGTGCATCTGTTCTTCTAGGATTTGAGTGGCAGTGGCCAATGCAGCCAGGGAGGGCTTCCTGGAGGAGGGTCCTTGGCAATTCAGCCTGCAGAAGCAGAGGCCTGGCTGGAGTCCCCACCTCCAGCAGCAACACTGAGCTCAAGCAAATGGCAGCCCTGGAACCCCATTCCCCGCCTATGCTCGGGGGGAGGGGGGGAAGCGCCCCTGCTCTGGTGCTGCCTGGGGCGTGGGGCACTGAGTAGTGCAGCCCAACTTTCTCCCTGACTCTCTAAAGGCAGGGAGCAGATTGGAGTGGTGACAGAGGATGGGCTAGTGGGGAGTTCTGGAAGGCAACTGGATTTACAGGAAACTCTGGAAAGCTCAAAAACACCAGTGGTGCAGAGGAGAAGAGCTGCCAGGCTCCTGAAGACAGGGGCTCATCGCTGCATTTCCTGATACCTGTGTGGTCCTGAGGACCCAGCAGACACTCAATAAGTGTCGCTGGCTGAAAGTCACTGCAGTCCCTGGCACGTTCTTGGTATACCGTCGGCACTCGATAGATGATTATGGAAGGGGTATTATCTCCCAGCTCTGCTGCAGCCGCACCTGCCGTCCAGCTCAGGGTCCACTTGGGAAGGCCAGCCTCCGTGCCAGGGTGCCCCTCTGGCCTGGCATGGCTGCCTGGGTGGGCAATGGCAGGTGGTCCCCAGCAAGGCTGCCAGACCCTGGCCGTGAAGGCTGCCTGGGGATGTAAGCCCTGTCTAGACCTCCATGGAGAGTGCCAGCTACACAAACAGCTGCCAGGACGACCCCTGGCCAAAGCCCGAGTTTCAACAGACAGGGTCTGAGAGGATGGGCTCTGCTTTGGGGCTGCCCCCGCCAAGCCCACCCTGGGCGCTGCTGGGCAGCAGCTGGAGGGGAACTGTTTTTTCCACGGCCCCGTGTGACATAAGGGCCGGATGATTCACTACCTGCCATGGCGAGTCCGGTCATTTTGGCGAATGGCTTCCCCCATCACTGCCAGGGTTTGGCATTCACTATTTTTCCATTTTTAAATAGGAACAAACAGAAATGATAAGACACCTTCTGATGAAGGGAGGCCTGGAACTGATAGGCCTTGGAAAACTTTTTTCCACAAATAACAAGAGAATTCACAACCCCAAAGGGTGGGGGGCCTCCCCGGCCAGCTCGCCTCTGCTCTGCCGGCCTCCGTTCACACCGCGGGCGATTCTAGTGCATTAGCGCTGATGAACACCGGTTAGTGAGGAAAACAGAAACGGGCAGCTTGCCAGAAATGGGGACGTTCACTCCTGGAGTTTTTTACAGACTTTCTCCCCAGGGTCCCCAGGGCTTGGCCCCAAACTCAGGCCCAGGGTTGGAGCAGAGGAGACAGCGGACAGGCAGGGAACACCGTAGGGGAGTAACTGCTGCCTGGGAAACTGCATGGGGCACGGAAATAATGTTTGGGTGATGGCAGAGATCCAGCCCGACACCTTCTTTCCTCACACAACTAAGCTCCTATCAGTTACCACTTCAATATGGAATAATTCAGTATCAAGAATACAGCCATTTCCTCAAACTCTCCAGTCAGCTGTGATGGGCAGGGCAGGGTGATGTGACCGCTTACCCAGGCCGGGCAAACGCGGAGCTTGGAGGATCCACCCGGCCACCTGCCATGTATGGGTCAGTTAACAAGGAGCCTCTCCAGCCTCCTCAGAAGCCAGAAGCCCTTGCAGGGGTTCACAAAACGGGTTCAGGGGTGGGGGCTAAACAATGACTTGAGGGAGACCAGGAAATTGGAAGAGTAAAAGCAACAGCACATATTGCTTCTGCAGCGCTCACAGGAGTCTCTGCAAATGTAGTGGTGGCTCCGTGCCCAGGGGGCCCCAGAGGTGGCTGCTTACAGCCAGAGGGCACTGGCGGGGCAGCTCTGGCTTCTCAGGAGCTGAGATCAGCCTCCCTGCAACCCACCTGGGCACCCCCTTGCTCTCAGATTGGGACACTAGGTGGAAAAGTAGGCCCTTTCCTTCTCTGGAGAACAGGGAAGGGGCAGACGTGTTACAAGGCCCTAAAGCCCACCCTGCATGGACTCGCGGTGGGAGCTTCTGTGCGACACACACGATTCTCACAGCCACTCTGTTTTGGGAGAAGGGAAGGCACAGAAGACTAACAGCTGCCGGGGACATCCTATGTGCTGGGCAGGTGCTAAGAACCTGTTGAACCCATATGACAGAGCTGCTAGGTTGGAATTCACTTCTGTATTACAGAGGTTAAATCACACGGCCACACGGCCAAGGTCCTACAAACTGCCAGCATATGGCAGAGCTAGAATTCAAACAATGGGCTCTTTTGCTCCACAGTGCATGCTCCCCCACCATGCTACCCTTCCTGCCACCATCCTGGGCAACTCCAGGGCTCGTTCCTTCCCCCTTGGCCCCTGTCCAGCGGATCTGTCTCCCTCTGGAATGGCAGACAACCTCTGTCACGTCTGTGCCGTGAGCGCCATGCACCCCAGGAGCCCCGGGTCAGGGCCATTTGGCACTGTTCTTCTCTGCCAATGTCTAGTGCTCTCCTGACTCTGCTCCCGTCTCCTGTGCCTGCCTTCCCCCCATCATAGTTCAAACCATCTGAGTCCAGCAGTGTCAGCAAACTGCCTCTCTGAAAGAGAAAAAAGCCTTGATCTGTGGCGCTTGCCAATTTCCATGGTATAAACACTTCCATCATGGCCGATTCGACGCTACTGATGTGACGTCATTGTGGGTGGAGCCAGGGAGCAGTGACAGGAAGGGACAGACTGGCTCCAGCTGCACTGCATGAGCTTGTGAACCAGCAGGACCTGCAAGAGGCCCTGGCACTAGAGCAGAGACCACACAGGAGACACAGGTGACACTGGATGTTGCAAAACACACTGGTCCCAACATCCAAAGCACACTGTCGTCTTGATGGTTGAGGGGAGCAACACAAAAATACTATACTATCCTCCTCAGTGTTGAGGATTCAGAAAGGGACAAGAAATACATTTTCTTCTATCACAGAACAACGGAACGAGGAGAGGCTCACAGCATCATTGAAACATCCTTGGGACACTTCCCACATCTAGAAAAATGAGAAGGCTCTGTCTCCTCCCATTCAGGCTCCAAACGGTGGCTCAGCAACACAGCCTTCTGAGCTTGATTTCCCTACAGCCAATTTTCTTGTAAACTGGGCTGTGTCCATGTCATGCTTGCTGGTGGGTGTGTGGGCGTCTGAGCGGCAGGAGGGGTGGCTGGTGGGGGCTGCTGTCGGCAGCGAGGGTGAGATTCTAGCTGGCTTTCTTTAATCATTGCAAAGGCAGAAGCAGATTTGTCACCTTTGTGTAACAGACCAGGCAGCAGGTAAAGAACTTAACAGCTCGTGGGAGTTCTAATTAGAGAGCCAATTATAACTCAATTGACCTGCCTTGCTTTGAAAGGCCTGGAAAAATGCATGTTGTCCTCAGGAAGAGGCAGCTTTTGCTTCTAGTTTGTTCTGGGAGATCCCCGCAGGGATCGCTCACTTGCGCTTTGGTTCTGGCCCCATGCATCTGTGTGGTGCGGGGTGCCCTGATGTAGAGAACGAGAGAACCTGCGGGGACACCGATCCCTGCGGGGAGGGGTCACTTCCTGCAGTGGGCATGCTTCGCTCCTCTGTTTATGCAGAAAGACGCAGCCTCACATCCCACTGGCTCCCCCGAGGGGCTGGGCCGGCAGCTTCTGCTTCACTTGGAAGGTCACTGGCCAGCATTCAACTGGATCTAATCAAGACTGAACTGGCAAGGGTGGACCCCAGGCGTACTATACATGCGTGCACGTGTGTGTGCACGTCCAAGACTCCTTTCAGGAGCAGTCACTGTTGTCATGGGCTTGAGGTCACCCACTGTCCCCTGAGGGATGGACACCTGGCAAGAGAATCAGGTCTCAAACAGGCATAAAGAGGGGACACTTCACGTTTCTCCTGAGAACCAAGGCGTGGCATTCGTTGTTAGACACCACTGAAGTCCCTCTGCCTCACACATGTGATCACATCTAATTTTCCCACAGCCTGGTGGGATGAACACCATCGTCCCCACATACAGAGGGAAAAACTGAGGCCCAGAGCCTCGACATGACTTGCCCAAGGGCCCCAGCTCCTCCCTGTGGAAGCCGTCTCTAATTCAAGCCACTTCTGCTCCTGACACTTATCCAAGAGTGATTTTGCTGAGACCCTTCCTGTGCACGGTGGCTTCGCGGACATCACATAAACCATGGCAGGGAACAGGGCTGGCTACAGCCCTAAGTGGAGAGCAGAGTGGGGCTGTGGAAACAGGAGGGCTGGTGAGTCTGGGAGAGCCAGCCCCAAATGCTTGCTATAGCTGGGATTAGCAAGGTGGATTGAAAAAACTGTGTGAACATCAGAACCTCCCTGTCCTCGGAAGCCTCATTTCCCTCCTGCTCCCCAAATGTGGGGGCTCCCAGGGCTCTGTCCTAGGCCCTTTCTCTTTCCTACTCTCTGGAATTTATATCTTAGGCAGTCTTGTCTCTTCCCATAGCTTTGGGTACCATATACCAACTGCTGCTGCTCCCAAAACCATTGCCCCAGCCTGGCCATGCCCCAACCTCCAGACCTACCCAGCCACATGGCTGGAAGAGGCAGCCCTTCCAGGAAAAACCCCAGTCAGCCCACCTCCACACAGCCAACCAGACTTGACATCACCCTTCGTTCCATACCTGCCCCTCCCTCTGTGTCCCCCCAGTTGGTGAAGGCGTCTTACCCATCCAGGCTCCTGAACCATGTGCCTGAGTCAGCCTCAAACCCTCTGGTTCCCTCGCCAACCCTTTTGAAGTCTCCTTTTTCAATACTCCCACCTTGGGCTGTCAACGTGTTATGATAAGCTGAGTCCAGACCTCAGTGTCTCTTTCCGCCTAACCTATCCTCCACAGCTTCCAGAGCAATCTCTCTAAAATGCAGACCTGATCATGTTCACTCACCTGTTTAAAGTGTATCTTGAAAAAGTTCCAACCGGCAGAAAAGCAGCTAACATAATGAACATCTCTAGACCTACCACCTACATTTAACAACAGTTCATCTTTTCCATATCTGCTTCATCTGTTGGGGGCAAGGGCTAGTATTTTAAAGTAAATTGCAGGCACTGTGACATTTTACCCCTAAATACTTCAGGATGAATCTCTAAAAAATAAGGACATTTCCTTATATAACCATGTAACCATATCCTACCTAACAAAATGAGCAGTACTTCCATTCCATCACCCACTAGCCTTTCCACACTCAGACTTGCCCGAATGTCCCATACACACCTCCAAAAGCTGGCTTATTACCTCTGTCAACTCCACCTGTCTTCCCACTTGTGGAAAGTCTGCGCCTCTACTCAGCTGCCAGCACTTGGCCCACAAACCCCGAGCACAGACCCGCACCCCCCCACCCCTACCCCCACCGCACCATACCCTGCACATCTGTCTGTCAGAGTCTCCTTGACAACCCTTCTACTCACTTGTATATGTTAACGTCTCTCCCTATAGACTTCCAGTACCAGAGGGGAGGGACTAGGACAGAGTCATGTTTACACCCTCAGGTCCTAGTCCAGTATTGGACTCAAACTACATAACCTTACATGTGTTATCCCATTTAATCCCTCCAACAATCCTAGGAGGTTGCTATGCTGAATCAACAACTGGTGACTGAGTAAACGTGATGCTTTAAAGGTAAAGCTCGAAGGACACAGGCAAGCCTCGGAGCTCCCGCAGGCGCAGCTCCAGGCCTCCACAATCAATCAAATGTCGCAATCGAGCAAGTCCCAGGAACTTTTTGGTGTCCCAGTGCATCTAAAAGGTGTGTTTACGCTACAGTGTAGTCTATTAAGTGTGTAATAGCATTATACCTGACAAAATGTGCGTAACTTAATTACAAAATATCTTGCTAAAGAATGCTAACAATCATGTGACCTTCACCAAGTGATATGCTTTTTGCTGGTGGAGGGTCTGGCCTCCATGCTGATGGCTGCTGACTGATGAGGGTGGTGGATGCTGGAAGGTGAGGCGCTGGGGCAGTTTCCTACAATATGACAACAGTGGTTACAATAAGACTCAATGATGGACCCTTCCTTGGACAAAAGAGCTCTCTGTAGCATGCGATTCAGCTTAACAGCATTTTACCAACAGCAGAACTTCTTTCAAAGTTGGAGCCCATCCTCCCTAACCCCGCTGCTGCATTATCAATCAAGCTGATATCATATTCTAAATTAAACAATGTTCACAATGTCTTCACCAGGAGTAGATTCCATCTCACAAAAACACTTTCTTGGCTCATCCATAAGAAGCAATGCCTTATCCATTCAAGTTTTATAAACTGCAGTAATTCAGTCACGTCTCCGGGCTCCATTCTTGCTCTCTTGCTATTCCCACCACGTCTGCAGTTGCTTCCTCCAACAAAGTCTTGACCCCCTCAAAGTCATCCATGAGGGTCAGAATCAATTTCTTCCAAACTCCTGTTAATCTCGATATTTAGACCTCCTTCCATGAATCATGGATGTTCTTAATGGCATCTGGAATGCTGTATCCTTTCTAGAAGGTTTTCAATTTACTTTGCCCAGATCCATCAGAGGAACCACTATGTCAGAATTACTCCTTGATCCATGGGCTGTAAAGTGAATGCTGTGTTAGCAGGCATGGAGATAACAGTCATCTCCTTGTCCAGCTCCATCAGAGCTCTTGGGTGACCAAGTACATTGTCACTGAGCAACAATATTTTGATAGGAATCTTTTTTTCTGAGTAGGTGTCAACAAGGGGCGTAAAATAGTCACTGAACCATGCTTTAAACAGGTGTGCTGTCATCCAGGCTTTATTGTTCCATTTACAGAGCATAGGCAGAGTCAATTTTGCATAATTCTTAAGGGCCCTAGGATTTTCAAAATGGTGAATGAGCAGTGGCTTCAACTCAAAGTCACCAATTGCATCAGCCCCTAACAAAATAATCAGCATATCCGTTGAAGCTTTGCAGTCAGGCACTGACTTCTCCTCTGTAGCTATGAAAGTCCTAGATGGCATCTTCTTCCAATAGGAGGCTGTTTCATCTACCTTAAAAAACTGCTGGCCGGGCGCAGTGGCTCATGCCTGTAATCCCAGCACCTTGGGAGGCTGCGGTGGGCGGATCACGAGGTCAGGAGATCGAGACCATCCTGGTTAATACAGTGAAACCCCATCTCTACTAAAAATACAAAAAAATTAGCTGGGCTTTGTGGCGGGCGTCTGTAGTCACAGCTACTTGGGAGGCTGAGGCAGGAGAATGGCGTGAACCTGGGAGGCGGAGTTTGCAGTGAGCCGAGATTGTACCACTGCACTCCAGCCTGGGCAACAGAGGAAGACTCTGTCTCAAAACAAACAAACAAACCAACAAACAAAAACTGCTGGGCTGGGCACAGTGGCTCAGGCCTGTAATTTCAACACTTTTGAGGGGCAGAGTTGGGAGGATTGCTTGAGGCCAGGAATTTGAGACCAGCCTGGGAAACACAGTGAGATCCCCATCTCTACAGAAAACTTAAAGAATTAGTGGGTTGTGGTGATATGTGCCTATAGCCCTAGCTACTTGGGAGGCTGAGGCAGGAGAATCACTTGAGCCCAGGAGTTCGAGGCTGCAGTGAGCTATGATTGTGCCACTGCACTCCAGCTTGGGAGGCAGAATGAGACCTCAATAAATAAATACATAAATAAAAATCTGTTGAGTGTAGCCACCTTCTTAGCTGGATCTTCTGGATAACTTGCTGCAGCTTCTCTAGTTGCACTTTTTTTTTTTTTTTAATACTTTAAGTTCTAGGGTACATGTGCACAACGTGCAGGTTTGTTACATATGTATACATGTGCCATGTTGGTGTGCTGCACCCATTAACTCGACATTTACATTAGGTATTTCTCCTAATGCTACCCCTCCCCTCTTCCCCTACCCCACGACAGGCCCCGGTGTGTGATGTTCCCCATCCTGTGTCCAAGTGTTCTCATTATTCAATTCCTACCTACGAGTGAGAACATGCGGTGTTTGGTTTTCTGTTCTTGCAATAGTTTGCTGAGAATGATGGTTTCCAGCTGCATCCATGTCCCTACAAAGGACATGAACTCATCCTTTTTTATGGCTGCATAGTATTCCATGGTGATTATGTGCCACATTTTCTTAATCCAGTCTGTCACTGATGGACATTTGGGTTGGTTCCAAGTCCTCTATCTGCACTTGTTGTTTCACATTGCACTTTTCTGTTACTGAGCCATCTTCTTAAACCTCATGAACCAACCTCTGCTAGCTTCCAACTTTTCTTCTGCAGATTCCTCCCCTCTCTCAGCCTTCAGAGAACTGAAGAGAGCTGGGAACTTGCTCTGGATTAGGCTTTGGCTTAAGGGAATATTGTGGCTGGTCTGATCTTCTATCCAGATCACTCAAACTTTCTCCCTGTCAGCAATAAGGCTGCTTTGCTTTCTTATCATTCGAGTATTCACTGGAATAGCACTTTTAATTTCCTTGAACAACTTTTCCTTTGTATTCACAACTTGGCTAACTGGTGCAAGAGGCCTCGCTTCTGGCCTGTCTCAGCTTTTGACACGTCTTCCTCACTCATTTCTAGCTTTTGATTTAAAGTGTAAGGTTATTAATTGTCCTCATTTCAATATTACTGTGCCTCAGGGAATAGGCAGGTCCAAGGAGAGGGAAAAAGATGGGGGAACAGCTGGCCAGTATAGCAGTCAGGACCACATTTGTTAAGTTCGCTGTCTTATATGGGTGTGGTTTATGGTGCCCCCAAACAATTACAATAGTAACATCAAAGATCACCATAACAGATGTAATAATAATAAAAGAATGTAAAATCTTGTGAGAATTTCCAAAGTGTGACACAGAGACACACAGTGAGCATGTGCTGTTGGAAAAATGGCACTGACAGGCCAGGCACGGTGGCTCACGCCTATAATCCCAGTGCCTTGGGAGGCTGAGGTGAGCAGATCACCTGAGGTCAGGAGTTCGAGACCAGCCTGGCCAACATGGAGAAACCCTGTCTCTACTAAAAATGCAAAAACTAGCTGGGCGTGGTGGCAGGCGCCCAGCTACTTGGGAGGCTGAGGCAGGAGAATTGCTTGAACCCGGGAGGCGGAGGTTGCAGTGAGCCAAGATCGTGCCACTACACTCCAGCCTGGAGAACAAAAGTGAAACTCCGTCTCCAAAAAAAAAAAAAAGGCACTGGTAGATTTGCTCAATGCAAGGTTGCCACAAATCTTCAATTAGTAAAACATGAGTATCTGCAAAGTGCAATAAGGCGAAGGGCAACAAGACAAGGTGCATCTGTGCCTATACCCGCTTCCTTTGCAAGCCCTTGGGGTGACCAACTAGTTGATGTTCTGAGAGACTCAAAAAAAAAAAAAAAAAAAAAAAAAAAAAAAACCAAAACACTAACACCTGGAAAGGTATTTTAAGAGACAGTTGTTACATAAATACCACGCAGATGAGAAAAGGGAGGAAGCCAGCTGGAGGAGGGAAGGGAGAGATCACGTGTCGTCCATCAGTGAACGTGGTGGGCAGTAAAATAGGCAAGGCCCATGGGGAGGGGAATTTCCTACGGGGGCAAAGTAGTCTAGAGCTCAGGAACCCTGGCAGAGGCTCCCTTTAGCTAAGGAGTTCTCTAAGGGCTTTTCCAAAGCTCTCAGAGACTTGGAGCGTTCTGGACATTGGAGCCCTCAGACCTTGGTTGGTTTGGTCCATTCTCTCCTTTCCCCAGGAGATTGCTGAGGCCTCGGGGAGCCAGGTAACAGGCAAGGCCACCTCCTGCCCCCAGACCAAGCGCTCTGGGTGGAGCTTCACACACTTGCACTCTCATTCCTTGGTCAGCTGCACTCATCAGGTTGAAAGCGGGGTGGGGCTTGGAAGCGCAGGCCCAGGATCCACAGGGCCCAGAGCAGGCATTCGTGGATCTGTGCAGGAGAGAGAGGCCTGCCTTGGCTCCAGGTCAGCACTCCCCAAGAGCCTGAGGGTTTGAGACTTGGTGATTCTTGGTAGATCTGTCTTCCTTCCTCCTAAGCAACCCCACCTTGGCAACATGAGTGCCAAAGGCTGACCTGGAAACTTCTCTGTATCCAAGTGAGCTCGTCTATCAATGCTGAGGCTGGCGACTCAGGCACATCCTGGGCTCAGGACAGCTGTGAGTGCAGGCATGCCACACGGTGGGGAGAGACAGATCTAGGCAGGTAAGGGGCAAGAGGAGACACAAAGACTTCTTTCTAGTGGAGAGCAAGAGAAAGGTGTCAAGCTCAGTGGATGCTGCATGACCACTGAGACCCAGAGCTGGGGCCGTCTGAGCCTCAGGGAACAGTGAGAAATTCCACCCGTCCATTAGAGTGGAGACAAAGTTCTCCAGGGCAGCATTGGCCCTGCAGGAGTTCAGAGAGCCGATCTCTTTTACCTCCATCCCCACTCCCATCTCAAGAAGGCAGGTGCTAGTCTCCCGTTTTACAGATAGGAAGATTGGACATGAAACCTTCAAAAGTGATGGAGTCAGGATTCCTGGTGGGTTGGCCACCCATTGCTCTGTGCCCTTGGTGAGTCCCTTCCCCTGTCTGGCCTCCGCTTCCCTATCTGTAAAAGGGGGTGATTAGATTAGGTCATTTCAATGGGATTCTCAGTCTGCAACGCTTTTAACTCTCTGGTGAATGTCAGGTCCAAAGGTTTCCATCTGCAACCTTGATGCTGGGAGAGACTTCTTACAGGATATTCTCCCTAGACCTTTGGGCTCAGCGATTTAAACTCAGTCTGAAGGTCCAGACCACACGCAGGGTTGACGCGGCCCAAAGAGAGCCCCCGAGCCCTCAATGGGGAGTCTCTGGGACCAGCACTACATGGTGGGAAAGCAATTCAGGCCCAAGATGGCCTCGAAGCAGCAGGCCCAGTTGGCCCAGAATGTCACATTCTGAGTGACAGCCATCCCCTCTGGCTGAGTTCAGAGGCAGGGGGTGTGGGGGAGGGGGTGGCTGAGGAAGCAAAGGCAGCAGCAGGGCTAAAATCCAGGGAGGTGGGAAGTAAGGAGTGGGAATTCGGGACCAGTATCCGAGAACACTGAACAATGCACAGAAGTGAAAACAAAAGGCCTGATCCAAGCTGGGAGCAAAGCAGGAAGGCGGTGGAACCTCAATATCAAATCACACTGAAATAACGGGGCAGAATTTCCAAGAATAAATGGTTTGGCGAGAGTATGTCAGATTTTAAATGATTTTAGATCATAATTACTAATGAAAGACTGAACTGCAATTAGTCATCTAAGATTCCAAGACAGAAAACAGAAATAAACACAGCATTCATTTTTTCCTTAAGCTGAAGCAAAGGAATGCCTAGTGACAAAAGGCGCCGCATGCTTGCGTTTCAGAGCCTGCCCTGGGCCCATGAGGCTTCTGGGTCCATGGCTTTAGTCCTCGGTGAGGACAGGGTGGCCTGGTGCCATGCCTCCCTGGCCAGCACTGAGAAAAATGCTGCAGTGGTAGGAGAAATCCAAGCACCGAGCAGAAAATGTCTGCAGAGACTATCCCTGTGCCAAGTGATGTTGCTTTGAGCGGGAGGGTTGCTGGGGAGAGGTGGGCAAGTCACCAACCAGGAGCCATGTGGATGGACGGCAGAGGTTCTTCCTCCCAGTGACATTCCTTTTACTCCAAGGAGGACACAGATGCTCAACAAGGAGAAAATGTTATAAGCTAAAAAAGGGCAGTTTCAAAAGGATGTGAGGAAATAGCTGACATCATAAGAAAACTTTCAATCACCTGGTTCTCACCTCACATCTCTTCCACCAGTACCTCCCCCCACTCAATCCTCTCCACTGGGTTTGCCTCTCTGATGGGATCTGACAGGCTCACCTTTAATTGGTTATTGCCACCGCTATCACCTGCAGCCTCAGAGACAAGGTGGCAGGCACTGCAAACCCAGTGAGACCCGCGTGGTCTCCATATCTCCTCCCTAGAGGAGCCCACCCTCCTAAGGCAGTGGTGAAAGCCATGAAAAGGCCTTGGTGCTGTGGAAAGCAGGGGAGGCTGCTTTCATCTAGGTTTGGGGTAAGGGTGGAGGCAACAGAAGCAGCTCCCTCTCCCTGGACCAGGATGGGAGGAAGATCCTGCCTTGCACGGACACCGTGATCACAGTCTACAGAGGGAACCGCCGTACGCAGGGCTGAGGCCGTGTCCCAAGTCACCATCCAGGGACGAGAGTGTGTCCCAACAGATGACTGGGGAGTGACTAATAGAAACTCCACTAGCTGAGAATTCATCTGACCTGAGGGAGGAGGGCTTGGGTATCTGGGCTTGTTTTCTTTTTTTCCCCTCCCAAGCAGAAAATGATACAGGGGTGAGAGGATCAGATTGGCCCTAGGCCAGAGTGATGAGCCCCCATGGCCCACTGTCGCGTTCCCTGGCAGGGTGATGAGCCCCCACAGCCCCTTGTCCCCTTCCCTGGCGGGGTGATGAATGCCCATAGCCCCTGTCCCATTCCCTGGCAGGGTGGTGAGCCCCCATGGCTCCCTGTCCCCTTCCCTGGCAGGGTGATGAACCCCCACGGCCCCCTATCCCCTTCCCTGGTGGGGTGAAAAGCCCCAAGGCCCCTATCCCCTTCCCTGGTGGGGTGAAAAGCCCCAAGGCCCCCATCCCCTTCTCTGGCAGGGTGACAAGCCCCCACGGCCCCCTGTCCCCTTCCCTGGCAGGGTGACGAGTCCCCCACGGCCCCCTGTCTTGTTCCCTGGTGCTCCCAAGGGCTGAGGCTGTGCCTTTCTTTGTTCATCTGTAACCCTGGGATGCTGGCAGGGAAGCTCTGGGCTGAAGGGCTAAGTGATGGTGGTGAATTTGGGCCCCAGAAAGGGGCTTCCCACAGCAGAGGGGGTGCTGCTGTCTGGACCTGTGTGGCCCCCATCTCTTGGCATCTGTCATGTCAGCACGCTGGACTCGGTGCCCCAGACCACCCGGGGTGGCCGTTTCAGCTTCGGTGTCAGGCCTTAGGGCCTGATGTCTAGCCTAGAGGGCAAACTCCTCTGGGGAGGAGGGCGAGAGACAGCACAGGGGTCTGGCCCAGGAAAAGTGCAAATCCTTATAAATCATCATTTTGGTTTCTGGTTGGGAACTCAGTCTGTCAAGAGCGTGATTAATGTGAGTCTGTTTCTCAGAGGGGGATCCTCTCTGAGTGAACTGAGAGAACAGAAGGGCCAGGCCTTGGAGTCCTGTGAAGCCAACAGACACCTGAGCCTGGACACGCCTGCGCCTGGACGCGCCTGCACCTGCACACGCCTGCGCCTGGACACTCCTGCGCCTGGACACGCCTGCGCCTGGACACGCCTGCGCCTGCACACGTCTGCTCCCAGACATTACTGTGCCTGGACGCGCCTGCGCCTGGACACGTCTGCTCCCGGACATTACTGCGCCTGGACACGCCTGCACCTGGACACGCCTGCTCCCGGACATTACTGCGCCTGGACACGCCTGCGCCTGGACACGCCTGCGCCTGGACACGCCTGCGCCTGCACACGTCTGCGCCTGGACACGTCTGCGCCTGCACACGCCTGCGCCTGGACACGTCTGCTCCCGGACATTACTGCGCCTGCACACGCCTGCGCCTGGACACGTCTGCGCCTGGACACGCCTGCGCCTGGACACGCCTGCGCCTGCACACGCCTGCGCCTGGACACGCCTGCTCCCGGACATTACTGCGCCTGCACACGCCTGCGCCTGGACACGTCTGCGCCTGGACACGCCTGCGCCTGGACACGCCTGCGCCTGCACATGCCTGCGCCTGGACACGCCTGCTCCCGGACATTACTGTACCTGGACACGCCTGCGCCTGCACACGCCTGCGCCTGGACACGCCTGCGCCTGCACACGCCTGCTCCCGGACATTACTGCGCCTGCACACGTCTGCTCCCGGACATTACTGCGCCTGCACACGTCTGCTCCCGGACATTACTGCGCCTGCACACGCCTGCGCCTGGACACGCCTGCTCCCGGACATTACTGCGCCTGCACACGCCTGCTCCCGGACATTACTGCGCCTGCACACGTCTGCGCCCGGACATTACTGCGCCTGGACACGCCTGCACCCAGACATTACTGCGCCTGGACACGTCTGCTCCCGGACATTACTGCGCCTGCACACGTCTGCTCCCGGACATTACTGCGCCTGCACACGTCTGCTCCCGGACATTACTGCGCCTGCACACGCCTGCGCCTGGACACGCCTGCTCCCGGACATTACTGCGCCTGCACACGCCTGCTCCCGGACATTACTGCGCCTGCACACGTCTGCGCCCGGACATTACTGCGCCTGGACACGCCTGCACCCAGACATTACTGCGCCTGGACACGTCTGCTCCCGGACATTACTGCGCCTGCACACGTCTGCTCCCGGACATTACTGCGCCTGCACACGCCTGCGCCTGGACACGCCTGCTCCCGGACATTACTGCGCCTGCACACGCCTGCTCCCGGACATTACTGCGCCTGCACACGTCTGCGCCCGGACATTACTGCGCCTGGACACGCCTGCACCCGGACATTACTGCACCTGGACACGTCTGCTCCCGGACATTACTGCGCCTGCACACGTCTGCTCCCGGACATTACTGCGCCTGGACACGTCTGCTCCCGGACATTACTGCGCCTGCACACGTCTGCGCCCGGACATTACTGCGCCTGGACACGCCTGCACCCAGACATTACTGCGCCTGGACACGTCTGCTCCCGGACATTACTGCGCCTGCACACGTCTGCTCCCGGACATTACTGCGCCTGCACACGCCTGCGCCTGGACACGCCTGCTCCCGGACATTACTGCGCCTGCACACGCCTGCTCCCGGACATTACTGCGCCTGCACACGTCTGCGCCCGGACATTACTGCGCCTGGACACGCCTGCACCCGGACATTACTGCACCTGGACACGTCTGCTCCCGGACATTACTGCGCCTGGACACGTCTGCTCCCGGACATTACTGCGCCTGCACACGCCTGCACCCGGACATTACTGAGCCTGCACACGCCTGCGCCTGGACATGCCTACACAGGGACATCACTGCCCTCAGGCAAGTGCCTGCTCCCTGAGCCTCTCAGCTGTCATTGCTCATGTGGACAGACAGCAAGCAGCCAGGAACACACATGTGGCCAGGGGAGACTCTGCAGGCTCCAGCAGGGCACTGTTCCACAGCAGTCCCTGTGAAAGGATAGTGACGCCCATGCCTCCCAAATGGGGTACAGAGTCTGACAAGGAAGAGTGTGCTCGGGGACAACAGGGCTGAGTGTATGAACTCAGGGCTGGTGGTGACTGCCTCCACCAAGGGCCCTCAAGCACAGGCTCTCCCCCAGCCTGTTCCCATGTTCAGCCCGGAGCGAGCACTGCAGATCAGCCTGGGGACCTGGCTGGGCCCAGCACACTGAGTGACAGCCCCACTTACAGCCTAACTGGGCCTCCATGTGGTCCGGCTTGTAATACACTGACATCCCGCTGTGCTGGAAGGTTCCATTAATCAGCCTGACCAAGCCTCGTGGTCTCATGTCAAATCACATGGCTGCATCATCCAATCCTGCCTCAAAGTCATTTCCCGCACTCATGGTAAGCAAAGGCTGTGCCAAGACCAAGCCAGCAAACACTCAAAGCCCTGCACCAAGGCAGGAGCCCTGGCTGGAGAGAAACAACTACTTCTGATGACCTCTGCTCAAAATCCATGTAAGGGAAACCACTTGGGGCTCTGGGGGCCTCTTGTCTGGAAGATGGGATCAGGACACCTGACTGGTCTGCTTACAGATGTTGCTCTCCTCTCTCCTGCCCCCCCTGCTGCCCACCACCTGCCCCACACCTGGTCAGTGCAGGCCACTGAGCTGCCTCAGGCATGGGGCCTCCCCTTGAGGAGCTTCCAGTCAAAGGCAGATCTGCAAGCAAAGACTTCCCTGGTGGTTCACCCAAGGCTTCAAGAGAGGAAAGTCAGGGGCTGAGGACCCCTCTATGGGGTGGTGGTGGTCAAGAAAGGCTTCTCAGAGGAGGAGACACTTGAGCCAGGCTGCCCTCCAGGCTGGGGACCCACTCTCACCCTGGCCATGGGAAGGGACCATCTCTCCCGCACAGGGAGGCCTAGTTCAGGGCCCTCCGAGACCCACCAGAAGCAACGCTTTCTATCTCCGCCTGGGAACAAATCACCGCAGGGGCCTCCACCAGTGCACTCTCCCACCCTTTCCCACCTCAAAAACCCGGGCCCTGGCTCCGCAGAAACAGGTAGCAAGTCACACTCAAAAGTGAAGCATCGTGCTCGCGGCCGACCACGCGCCGAGATATATTCTCATTTCGGCTCCTTCATCCAGTGAAAGTCAGTCACGCTGGTGCAGAAAGGGAAGCTCCACGGGGCCAGGAGATGACTCACTCACTGTCAAACAGACACAAAGGAGCTCCCAGCCCAGGCGCGACCTGGATTACAGAGAATGACAGCGACCCTCAGAGCTGATATTTGCGGAGTGCGAGGCACCCTGCTAACTCATGTAACCCACACGGCAACGCCACCGGGCACTGTTATTACCCCCATTTCACTGTCGAGAAAAATGGAAGCACAGAGAGATGAAGGGACTTATCTCAGGGTACGCAGTTAGTAAGCGACACAGCTGGGACTGGAATCCAGGCAGCTGGCGCCAGCACCGTGCTCCTGATCTTTACACTGTCCTGTCACCGAAGCTCTGGACTCCTAAGGGACCACACCAACATATGATCTCACGACTTTCTTGTTCTGCTTCTGCTCCTAACTTACAAGTGACCTGGGGCAGGTCACCAAGAGCAGGGTCCCCATTAGTAAACAAGAAAGTCCCTTCTCACTGTGTACTAGGAGAGCACACACAGCAGACACGGCATATGAGGCTTCAAAGTTCTTTGTAGAGAAAAGTTATCCTTATGCCAAGTATCAATAATTGTTGAAAGAGCTTCACACAGCTACCAAAGAGGCTAAAACTCTCAAGAAGCTATCAAGAAGTGTGTGTCACTGGACAGAAGACAGAGCAAAGATTGAAGACGAAGTGTCCAGTAGGAGGCATCCAGTAGGAGGCACTACTTTGTCCTCGGCACTGAGTTGGAACTGCAGTAATAGCGAGTAAATGGAACAGAGAAATGAGGGCCTGTGCACTTTTCAGGTCCTCTCAACAAGCATGGGAAGGCGGGGCACTACATACTTCATACGCCTTGCTCTAGAGGAAAATAAAGTTATTCTCCTCAATTTGGAAAGCATTTTTTAATTATGAAAGAAAACAAGATACAATGAACAGATGAAAGGGCCTTCTCACTAGACTCATGAAGTTTTGTTTCCTGCCAGTGATTCTTTCTAGGTATGGAAAGAAAACTGATACTTCGGATGAAAGAGATCCACCTCTAAAGATGGCCATTTGAAAGGGGAAGGGTATTTCAAGTCTATTTCATCAGTTTAATTGTGCCTGGGCCTTATCCAGAGGAACAGAAGGGATCAAAAGATGTCTCTTGAAGACGTTTCTCCAAGGGAAAACTGCAGATGTGCTGACGCGTGAGCCTGTCCGGCCTGTCTGGATCCTGGGTGGCCCTCACTAGGCTGATGGATAAACTGCACAGACACACAGGCACTGAGCGCCAGTCTCCGGAGGAGCCCTGGGAAGTTCATCACCTTCATGCTGAATCTCTCCTCCCGCAGGGGCACAAACTGGAAAACATGGT
This sequence comes from Macaca mulatta, assembly GCF_049350105.2. Taxonomy (NCBI): domain Eukaryota; kingdom Metazoa; phylum Chordata; class Mammalia; order Primates; family Cercopithecidae; genus Macaca; species Macaca mulatta. Next base: position 163,818,742 of record NC_133412.1, read on the forward strand.
GCTAACTAAGATAAGAAAATAGGAGACAGCAATTTTCCCCAAATCTCAATGAACAGATGGACAATTTAAAATATGGGAGAGAGAGAAAAACACCAGTGTTTTATAATTCAGCAGTGCCAGGCAAGCCGAAGCTCACCTCTTTCCCTCTCTGCCATGTCTTCCAGCTCATCACGCGCAATGGAAGAGATGTTTCCACACAGTAAACAAGCATGTAAGCCGGAAGACAGTTTAAAGAAAGTTCCGACTTCAGGTCCCTCTTTGAACTTCAGAAGAGCCGCCTTCTCAGAGTGGTGTCGTTAGTCAGCAGTGCCATTAGTCAGCCTTTGGAGCTGTTAAAACAACTGAACATGTAGTCATAATCCATAAGACATATCCACTGCACCTCACATCGTGGGGCCGTCTCCCAAACCTACCATCAATCTGCTGTGCCTTCGGGTATTTCATAAGAAAATGCAGTTTTCAAACAGCTCAGCCAATCTCTGCAAGTCTTCTGCTACTAATGTAGTCCCTTGAAATAGAACGGCAGCACCACTCCTCAAGTTTTTATATTTGATGTTATTCCAGATTTCTGATGTTTCAGAAAACAGAAGATCATAGAGGAACTCCTCAAAGACAGCCTGTATATGAAACCTTTAGCCCGCAACCATCTTGATTGAACTGAGAGGTTTTCTTGTCTCACAATCCGTCCACAGAAGACAAATGAGCACTTTTGGGCCCACCATGCCCGGAACAAAAAGCCTGTTCTATTATTAGATTGACCCCTTATGGTAACCTGAAAAATGTGTTTTTCCGCCAAGCAGCACTCCTGATCCAAGCTCCCTGCCAAATGCTTCCCACATTCCACTCCACTCCAACCCACCACCCCTAGGACCCCTCCAGATGAGGCACATGGCCCCCAGCACACTCTTTGGGCCAACTGCCTCGGCCCAGCCCCTAGCCACTGCCCGTCTCTCCTCCCCATCACTTTCACCTTCTGCTTGGTGGGCTTCACAGTGGTCTTTTATCACTATTTCCTTGGGGAGGGGGTGGGGCGAGGGGGGGGTGCGTGAAACACAGCGCCTCTGCTATCTTCTCACAGAGGGCTGATGGCTTTCTGTACCTTTCCAGGCCCTCAGCCTTGTCTTGGAAACTTCATTTAAGGGGATGGCCCCTTCCTGCTTTTAATCTAGATTTCATCACTTCTCAGCATCGGCTGTGAAATATCATGGCCTCTGTCCTAGGCCTGGGGAACGCTCAGTCTGCAGGTGGATGCAGCAGTTCTCCCCCTTCCCCCTGCGGGGTGGGGGCTCCATCTCACTGCTGTCCCCTGATGCCCTTTCCATGGTTCTCAGTGCACACTCCCTCTCTGGCTCACGGTCCCTCTCCGGCTCACGGTCCCTCTCCGGCTCACGGTCCCTCTCCTGCTCACGGTCCCTCTCCGGCTCACGGTCCCTCTCCGGCTCACGGTCCCTCTCTGGCTCACGGTTCCTCTCTGGCTCATAGGCCTCTCCAAAGCTGCCTCACCCCACTTCACTCCACTTGCTGTCCACTCCACCAAGCCCTGGCTGACCCCCGCCATCTGCTTCTGCTTCACACCTTTTCTCAACCTGTCAAAGGGACTGGAGGCGGACCCGAGCCTCCTGCTAATATTCTCCAGCACGCATTTGTTCCCCAGCAACACTTCCCATCCCGGTCTTATCAGCTCCCCTCCACACAACCTCCTTGGCTCCCTTCCATGTTCTTCTCTCTCCTAAAAGCCCTTGTTCCCTTCTTACTTTCCAATCTCACACTTGCCCTTGAAAGCTTAGGCTGACATTATCAGAGGGCAACCAGATGTCCCTGTTTGCACAGCCTGTCCCTGTCCTGGTGATTTTGTCCTTGGCCTGGGAATGACCGTCCAGGGATGCTGGTTCTCTGCTCCTCAGTCCACCATGAGCCACGCTTCTCTCCTCTCCCCACCCCAGAACATGGAATAACTGCTTTGGAAAAAGTTGCTCTATGCTTCGTTAATTCATTTTGCATACTGGGAGCTAAAGGCTTTTTAACATAGCACACGAATAAATGTAAATTTATACACTATGCAAAAATAATATAAAAATATGCCTTTAGATTTTCTGGAAAAAGTCTGGTCAGTCTATGAATTCCTCCCCTTGTCAACAACATTACTTGGTAACTCCTTATCCCTCTAGCATGCTGCTTCCTTAATACCTGCCCATCCTCAGCAATCTCTGCCTCCCTTGTCCTGTGCTAACTCATTATTGCTGATAAACACATGATTTCTCTGCTCCCTTCTCACTACACATGAATTTAAACACAAACATGAAGGCTAAGTTATTAGAAGATCGTACGATTCCTCTGGGGTTGAATTTACATTTCTCTTGTCAAGTCTGTCCTCCGATTTACCGTTCATGAATACTAAAGTCACTCTTGCTTTTTAACAATACTAACAGGCTTGCATTTCTGCTTAAGCCGGAGCCCTCCTGCCAGCTAGTGATCTGGCATCTGCTGCCACTTACAACTCCTGGCATAACTGTCCTCTGCCGTCACAGCAGCCACCTGACCACCACCTGTGACACAGACGAGGCTTCCTTCTTAACAGCCCTCACTGACTACTTGTCCGCCAGCTCCTTGCCTTCCTCTCTGAGCATCAGGGCTGCTGCAAGCACACTTTCCATCCTCTCCCATGACCCACGACCTGCCTCACGCTTGGCTCCTTCCCTTGGAGCCTCCGTGTTTGGCTCTTTGATGCTCCCTAGGGCTCTGTTCTTTAAACTCCTTCTAGTCTTGACCTTCTGACCCTGGCCTCCCTGGCCGCCCCCCTTGCCACTCTCCCTGCGTGCCAGGCAACTGTCAACGCTCAGCTCTGTTTCCGCTGCCCTCTGCCACACAGGTCAGGGGCCCTGCCTCCTCCCTGGGGCTTGACCTGGTAAGACAGCCTCTCCTCTCCCCGCTGGCACCTTCCTCTTAACTCAGGGACTTGCAAACCAATCCACCTTCCGTGAGGGCAGAGACAGAGCCTTTTGTGACTTAGCAAGAGATGTCAGTTCTTGGGTTTTAATCTGTCTCTATGATGTATTGGTGCGAATATTATCCCCATTTATATAGCTGAGGAAAATGAGGCACCGAGAGGGTGAATAACCTGTCCAAGGCCCCACAGCGAATAAGAGCCAGAGCTGTGATTCTAACCCAGGCCAGCCTGGCTCTGGGACCTCCTCCTGGGCCTCTAGAGTATACACGAAGGCCCCTTCCTCCCTTCCTCTATCCAAGGCCACAGAAACACAGCTTTCCTGTGCAGCTTGTAGGGAAGAGGACAGAGAGGGAGTGTGACATCTCAGGGCTGAAGAGCCTATGGGGTCCAGGGGCTGCCCCTCCACAGGCACAAGAGGGTCCTGCGGCACCAGTGGGAGGGGGACGCGCCCTTGGCTGCATGGGGCTCCCCCTGGCTGTGGGCTGGGCTCTTGGGGGCAGGCTGGGGAGAACACAGGCTGGGTGCATCATTTAGAAAATCACCAAGAAGGCGTGTTCGAACTACCTTCGGGAGCCACACTGAGCAGTCACTGGGCAAAGTTTCTGACTGCAAGACAAATCTGTAGTCCCGCTCTTCTCAACCTGCCTCCAATCCGGATGGCTTTTCACTGTCTCAGGATCCACTGAGAGAGCTTTTAAGAGTTTATTATGATGACCCCTCTCTACTGGCAAGACCTCCAAAGCAGCTCATGTCTCTGAGCCTCGTAAGGCGCAGCCATTGCTGATGGACCCCGCAGGCGGGGCTCACCACGGCCCTGGTCTCGCTCACCAGCTCCCTCGTGCCAGGTCAACTGCTCGCTCCTTTCAGAAAGGAAAGCGCCTGGCATGTGTCAGGCATCTCAGGTGTCTTGAAAAGCTCCAAAGGTGAAACAGAAAACTCTCCTGGTGCGATTTTCCTATTTGATCTTTTGTCTCATGTGTTCCCCTTGGGGATGAACGAGAAATACTTTCCTGAATGATTCATAGGCCCTGAGGTGGAAACATGTAGCCTCTTTTTAATAAAAAGGCTGGGATGTGGCGGGGATTGTACCTCTTCTGGATGCTGTCAGCAAAAGCACAGAGACCTGACAAGCTCTTTACAAATTCCTCTTCTAATAGCGAGACAGAAATGAAAAGCCACGTCATATTTTTAATCAAACAGACTAACATTTGGATAATATGTAAAATTATGTATAAATCTGTATGGGGCTACAGAAAACTCACAAAGAGAAGCTGGAAAAAATTAAGTAGCTGTAATTATGGTAGGGTTTGATTTCTTTTTAAAACTGAAAATGACTGTCTTCAGTTTCCTATTTCATGAGCACCTACTAGGTGCCAGGAACTCTGCTAGGATTATTATGTAAATCAGTTCATTCTTTCTCAACATCCCACTGGGGTAGGAGGCCAATCCACCGAAACACACCAAGGCGCCTAAAGGTTACATGACAAGTCCGAGCTTCCCCAGGAGTCAGGACCAGGGCTTAGTTCGAGTGCACATGTAACTCATAAGTAGACACTCTTTCCACGGGGCCTAATTCCCAGTGCGTCAGCATTCTTCTGCTGGAAACCAGCAGTTAGTGCCCAGCCCCTTCTACATTTTGCAACATTACTATGAGAAATGGCAAGATAATGAAGGCTTTGGGATGCTTTGGGGAACATTTTACTTATTAGTTACAAAACCACATCCTATTAGTCTTGGACAGACACAGCCTGTCTAGTCAAATGCCTTCATTTTGCAGAAAGGACACTGAGGTGCTGAGAGCTTAGGGGCCTTTCCTGAGGTTAAAGAGCAAGCAGCTGATGTTGCCGGGACCAGAACTGTGTCCTCAGACTCCCTGTCTCTTTCCATATCACACTCTTCTATATCACACACCACCACCTGGTTATGGGTGCTAAGCCTCCACGGGTACAGACACAAAGGGCCCTGAGCTTTATAATAAAAGGCTCTTCTTTCCTGCAGTTCATGACATCAGCGATGTCTACTGCTAGAAATGAAACAACAGTTCAGAACTAAAGCCCAGCATGCAGGCCCAGAGAAGGCGGCACAGCTTTTCACAAGCTCCTCAGACCTTGGTAACTTGTGAGTTTCAATTCAGACCCTCACAGGAAGATGACAGAGGACTGGTGAGGCAGCTGCACTAACATACGTTCATAACAGACAGAACCGCCTGAGCGAGCAGTCTCCCCTCCTAACTGAAACCGACACGGCCAGGTGGCTGGCTCCAGGGTCTCTCAAGAATGATCCATGGCAAGGGGTGGGGGCAGCAGGGCAACCCCAGGCTTCTGGCCCAGGCTATAGATGAAGGATGTGTGCTCGTGGTGTGCCGCCACACCCCCGCACAGCGTGGACACTGGGGTGGCTCATCTGCCTCCCACCTCTCAGGGCAACACGGCCAAACACTCCCGCTGGTAGGATGCTCCCTCCCAGCCAACGGCCTCAGAGACATGCTGGAGTCTCAGGCTCCCTTAAGGGAAGAGAGCCTCTCAGTTTGTAAAGTGTTCTGATCCTTGTCCTGAAGTCTCCCCGGGATGTGGAAATCCCCAAAGGTGGCTACTGCAAGCAGCGCAGAGGCTGAGATAGCAGCCGCAAAGCCCCATGGCCACAAGAATATCTTTATCAAATCCAGAGCCACAGGGTGGCTTAGACCGCTGGCCAGGAGACCACAGCACCTAACAGGACATCCGATATGGCTGCTGAGGCTATGCACAGCCAACTCTGGGGGCGCCATTTGCACAAACTATGGTAGAAACAGTGCTCCCTGGCTTCAGGCCATGTGACAGCCTGGCAAGCTAACTGCATGGGGCCTTTGGAAGCAGAAGAGGGTGTGAGGGTCATGTACTACCTGCTGCTTCCAAGGGCTGTCCCCCTGCCAGAGTGGGGGCCGCAGCCGGGCCCGCGGACTCACCAGTCGCTGCATGCTCTTCACGTGGGTGGGGCTGATGGCTAAGGCCTCTTCATACCACCGCCGCGCCTCGTCCATGCTGCCGCGGAGCTCGGCAATCTGGCCGCGCATGTAGAGGACGTTGTGGGACATTGGGAAGAGGTTGGCAGCTTCTTGGGTACAGGCTGTGGCTTCTGCAGGCTTCCCGATGCCGATGTAGACTTCAGCTGTGAGGAGAGAGCAACGGCACACGCTTTCCTGGTGCCCCTCTGAGGCCCTGCGAGCGGCCACCACTCTGATGTTCATGTTTCCCGCACAGGAGTCTGGAGGGGCCCGGAGCCGGCGGATCCCTGCTCCGAGTGGAAACGGCTGCCGCCGACAGCCCCTCCTGCCCACTCCTACACAGGGACTGGAGTCACTTGTGTTGCAGGCCTTGCAGGGCAGGCATAGGTCACCACCAGGCAGGGGGCAGTGAGGCCTGCCTGGTCCCTGCCCCAACCTCTGAGGACACCCACCCTCAGGGCCCACACGGGGCTCCTCAGTGTCTGGACAGAGCCTGGCCTGGTGCTACCCTTGGCTTTGATCCCCATAGACAAAGGGCCAGAATGCACATGGGGACAAGCAGGCCAGAGGCACACAGACCCTCAGAGGGCAACAGCTCTGCCCTCTGACCCACTCTCCTGATGCCAAGAAGTATGATGGGGCTGTGGGCTGCGGCTATCATGTTCACAGCGTGATGCAAGATGGCTGCCCCGCCAGACCTGGCCCCTGAGCTCATCTCTGACCAGGGAAAGTTGGTGCACCCTGTAAAACTCTTATCTGTGTCACAATGACAAAGCCCTTTGACAAGCCAAGCTATCGCTTTTAAAGCAAGCAGGAAAATGACCCTCCCACTGACCCCAGGCCTCAACTCTCTCACCTCTACATGGAGCCAAACCCCTCTGCAGCCCTGGCCTCCCTGAAGAGCCCTTTTGAGTGTTTCCAAGGGCGGCCTCCCTGCCTCCCAGGTGCACACCTGTCGAATATCCAGGGGGAATGCGTCACCTGGCCCCAGGGCCTCTTCTCCTGAGGTCTTGCCAATGGAGGCACCACCATCTTTCTAGTCAGCTGGGCCGGAGGCTTCAGGGACATCTGAATCGCCCCCACCCCTCTCCAGGGCCAGCAGGGCCACATGGTCAAGTTTGCAGCCCAGAGCCTCACGCAGGGGCCACCTGCTCACGGACCCCTTCTCCCACCTGCAGGCCAGACCCTTCCTTAGCACTCTTGCCTTGACCACTGGCATACTCTGAAGTAAAAGAGGTTTGCACCCCTATCTCCCAGTTATGTGTATGTTTGTATGAATTAATATATTACATGTCATATAATCCACAACAGCACACAAAATAGAAATGTTAAAAGAACAAAAATTAAAAAGAAAGTTTAGGCAGGGTGTGGTGGTTCGTGCCTATAATCCTAGCACTTTGGGAGGTCAAGGTGGGCAGATAGCTTGAGGTCAGGAGTTCAAAACCAGCCTGGCCAACATGGTGAAACCCCGTCTCTACCAAAAATACAAAAAATTAGCCAGGCGTGGTGTTGCGCACCTGTAATCCCAACTACTAGGGAGGCTGAGGCAGGAGAATCACTTGAACCTGGGAGGTGGAGGTTGCAGTGAGCCAAGATCACACCACTGCACTCCAGCCTGGGTGACAGAGCAAGGCTCCGTCTCAAAAAACAAAACAAAACAACAACAACAAAATAAAGTAGAAAGAAAGTTTTACTATTTTCTTTGTGCACCTTACCACATCATCTCCTGGAGCCCACTTTGGAAACAGACTCAATTATGCGGAGACTCCCCTCCCTGCCTCCCGCCCTGGCCATGAGCCTGGCATCCACAGCTGCTGCCAGCTTAACCCTGAGGCCACCCTCTGGGGCGGCAGCCACCTGCTCCAAAGCCCTTCTGCCTTGGGGCTTATGGCTTCTACCCCCGCCCATTAGGCAGCCAGGCCGAGGCCCTGTACTCTGATTTTCCATCTGTGTGCACCCACTGGAACGTGGGCTATAAGCGACATGAGGGCAGGGATGGTGTCTGTGCTGCCCACTGCTGTGTCCCCAGGGACTAGAACAGTGCCTGGCACATAGTCAGAGCTCACTGAATCGCTGAATGGATGAATGGTGGATGAATGGTAACTAACAATAATAGCAGCCAACATTCATTAAACATGTGCTTTGTACCTGGAGGCCTTCTCAGTTCTCATTTTATCTGCATGGTGATCCAGTAGGTACTATTATTCTATCCCCATTGTCCAGATGAGGAAACTGAGGTGCAGAAAGTATAAATACCCTGCCCGAGTTCTCAGGGCAAACTGGAGGCAGAGCTGGGATTAGAACCCCAGTCACCTGGCTGAGAACCTGTGCTTGCAGCCCCCACAGAGAACAGCATCTCCTCTGGCCCAGGGTGACATCCGACTCCTTTGCAGGCCTTGGGAGCCGGGCGCAGTGCCCTTATCTGCTTCCTACCGCCTCCCCAAACCCCCAGGCTCTGGCCTTGCTAGTGCTGCTTCTGCACACACAGTGGGTGTCCCCATCTCCTGTCGATTCTGTGGCTTTTGCCTGTAAAGCCGTCACTCCAGCCTCCTTCAGGGCCCAGATGGATCCCGCCATCCCAGGGAGCTCTCTGGCCACCCGCCTCAGCTGAAAGGAAAGCCCAGCCTCGGCAGCTCCTGATAGCCGGGTCCCTGTAAGTACTTTTGTGAGGTCTCGGGTATGCCTGGGATAGTACACTCCCAGGGCAGGCGCTGGGGCAGATCCACCTTTCCGGCTCCCAGCTTCAGGCCTAGGGGCGGGGAAATGGCTGGTGTATATCTCATGGCTGTGGTTAGTGGCAATGCCACTGCCCTTTGACCTCAATCAGCCTGGCCGGTCCCTCCCTCGAACACCTCACTTCCCTGGTGATGATATTTGCACCAATGACTGACTCCCCAGGCCTTCTCTCCCCAAGGGAAGGCCCTGGAAAAAGCGGGCCTCGCCTGGCCCAGATGCACACAGTACCTTCTGTCTGTCCTTGCGCCTGCCAGTCCCTCCTCACCAGAGATGACGGGGCCCAGGGGCTTGTGGAGGGGCATACTGGGTGACTCCTGCAGACACAGAAACTCGGGCAATGCCAGCACCATGCACTGAGCCCTGAAGGTGAGCGCCCAGCCACACCTGCCTCCCGATCTCAGGAGACTCAACTCAGAAGGTACCTCCTGAACTTCTGTACACACAGGGGACTCTACAGGGACAAAGAAGACATTTCTCTGTCCTTTAGTTTGGACCAGGCAAAATCTCTCCCTTCTGGGAGACAAACACCCTCCTAATGACACTGTCGGGGTATCTGATGCCTTTCAGGAACACAATTCCCTCGACGCCCTCACCAAAGACTTGAAGATGTGCCCACTGCAGTTTTGGGTTCTCGAGTTTTGGCAGCAACACGGGGGAGCAGGACAGAGCATCGCTCTCATTGCACGCCTGGCTCCTGCCTCGCTGACAAGCTGGGAGTGGCTTCACTTCCAAGATCCCAGTCCTGGAGATGCTGTGGGCTGGTGAGGCCGCCCAGCCTCTCCCACTTAGAGCATTATGAACAAAGGCCGACATGGGAGAGCAGGGATGAATGTGTCCAGAACAAGAATCAACGTAGGGAAAGCGGTAAATGCCAATAAGACTGTGTGCATGTCATTCTGCTCTCCAGGGGTCCTCCGTGAGACCAAATGTGATTCCAAGCATCTCACTGGTCACTGAGCCTGCATAAGCCTCAGGTCTGATGCAGACAGGTCAGTGATGTGATGGGGAAATGGGAGACGCAGACGGAACCAAGTCAGGATCAAGACAGTAAGGGAAAGAATCCAGGCCCCATTGCACTTTTCAGTGCTGTGGAAGTTGCTGGAGGAAACCTATGGCTCTGATAAGGCCTGTGACCCTGACAGATGTGGCAGGAAAATGCACAGCCTAGGGTTGCTCCCAAATCCCTCCGTTTTCAGCTCAAAAGCAAGGACTGAAGCCACAATGTCCTGCAGCGATTTTCAAACCATTTTCACCAGTGGAGGCTGTTTCTTCCAAAGAGACCTTACCCCAGGATACAAAAGACTCCTAAGAGTGGGCAGTGTGGCTACCTCTTGTTTGCCCCCGTCTCTGCCTCCGAGGCACCACTGGGAACACTAGGGTTTCCAATTTGTAAGCCACAGTGTCATGAGAACATGGAGGACTTGGTTCCTGGCCCTGGGCCTCGTGTGTGGCCTTGGGCAAGTCGGTCACCTTCTCTGGGCCTGTCCACCTTTCAGGTGGCGGGCCTGCACCTGGCCCACAGCTCTCCCAGGGCAGTGGCAGGCATCAGACAACACAAGAGTGGCAGGGGTCAAGACAAGGCCGTGCCAAGAGATCAACCCTAGGCTGAGCATTTTCTGTCAGGAGCACAGGCCTTATACCAGTACTATGGGTTTCCTACAGCAACTTCCATTCACCAGGAAGCCTGGAGCCCAAAGCGAGTCACGAATGGTGAGGGTAACTCTTAGTCAAGCCTAAGCCCTCTTGGAGACCGCAGGGTGAGCAAGCTGAGGTGCAAAGACATAACTGGACTCATTCGAGCCTTGCAGCAGCTCTATTTCGGGCAATAGGCATTCCGTCTCTAAGAGGAAATTACACTTAGGCTTCAGGGATGAAGCTTTAGTGGTGGGGTTTCAGACACCAACCAGGTAGTCTGAGATGGAGTTGGACAGGAAAAGGAAGGGATTACTAAGGTTTCCCACCACCCCTGAGATCACCCCAGGATGTAGCCTTCTTGCCTAGGCATGTGGCTGGGCCTCTAGCATAGAACGAGGCCACAAGTATTGACTATGAACCTGCACTACTTGACAAACCTTCTTTCCTGGGAGTCCATAGCCCAAACAAGGACCACATTTTCCAGCCAGCCTCCCCAGTAGCAGAGCTTGGGATCTGATCTCCATCTGCCTCCCTCCTCTTCATTGGTTTGGAACTCAGGAAGAAAAGAATATCATTTATACTTTCCCAAAGCCCCCCACACAGAAACTGTATGGCTTTCTCACTAAACTACAGACAACTCCTAGCCACACTCATCTCTGTATCCCTCAGCAGAGGATCGAGAGGCCGGTCCCCTAGAACACAACTTAGTAGGTGCTTAAGAAAAGTCTGCAGATTAATGAATGCTGGGTGTGGTCAGAGCAGGGCAGCCATTTCTGTGGCACAGGTCAATGAAGACAGGTGAAGGCCAGGGAAGCAACAGCAAATGAAATCTCCCTGTTCCTTTCACCAAGGAGTAAATTCAATTTAAAAAAAAGTAAAGGGCCTTGTGAGCTTATTAAGAGATACAAGAACTGGTACCAAAGGAACAGAAGCACAGCAAAGCAGGCTCTGGGAGCTCAGTGCCATCAGCTGCCAACGAGAACTCAATGCCATCAGCTGCAACAAGAAAGCAAGAAAATGCTCTTCAGCGCAAGGTCGGCACTCCAGCTGCAGGGCAGGGTCTGGAAGGTCACTCTCTGAAGAGGTTCCAGGGACAGACATTCTGTCCTGGCTGCTGGTGGCTGACTGCCTCTCACCAAAGGGGCGTGGATACTTCCTACCTCATTTTGAGAGCTCCACGAGCTCTGAATGTCCTCTTAGGAACCCCTTGGTTGGTCCCTGCTATTGGGTTACTATGAAAAATGCTGTGGATAAAATCTCCCCACCGTGTACAAAGCTTATTTGGCATGAACAGAGCCCAAATGCTTTTGCTTGGCATTCAAAATTAGGGCCCTGCCGCCTTTCCAACCTCCTCTTTTGCCCCAAATGCCTTTCAGCTTCCCTCTGCCCAGGACCCCCCAGAAACCCAGGGCAAGCACTTTTCACCCTCCCATTCTTCCTCCACCCTGTGTGTGCTCTGGGACAACCCTCAGCCCCATCTGCCCTGTCACAGTGAGCCACAAGTGTGCCGGCCCTCCTGGAGGGCTGGGTCAAGCCTGTTCCTTCCTCGCACCCTAACTCTGCCTTGCGCACAGAGGGATTCCCGGAACAGTTTGCTGAACCAGACTCGAGATGTGATCCGAAAAGGGCCGAGCTACACTGTGAAGGTTTCTTTCTCAGCGTGAAGTGGTGTTCCTGGCTGGGGGACCTGGTGCTAGATGCACCCAGAAGCTCACGCAGGTCTAGTTTCCTCATTCATTCATTCATCCATCAAATGCTTGTCAAGCCCCTGCTTCATGTCAGCTGCAAGGGGCTTGCCCTGGGCTTGGCTGTGCAGGGTGTGCACAGACACTGGGCTGAGAGGGCTGACAACCAGCCTGGGCCCCACTGCAGGCCATGCGTGCCTGGACAGGGCTGCACCAACCCCAAGGAATGCAAGGAAGCCCTTTCCTTCTCACAAAGGCGCCTTCCACTGGCCAAGGCTGCTCCCTCTGGGGGCTTAGTCTACTCAGAAGGGACATCTTTTGGAAACGCACACAAAGGAGCAGTTCAATGCCCCGAGATCTTCTACCTCACCTGCGCCTGGCAGAGAAATGTGACGGAGAGGACCCACGGCGGTAGGTACCTCCCAACCTCGCAGCTCAAGCCAGCAGGCTCCCTGACCCCTCCAAACCATGTCCTTTACCCCGACCCTGCCCCCCTAAAGAGAGATGCTGTGGAGGGCCGAGGGGTGCCCACTGATCGCAGGGTGTCTGCTAGCACAGAGGATGCTCCTGGAGCCCACCTTCTTCTTCACATAAAAATCAGCACAAGGGCCAAGCAGAAAGGGATCCTGTGTCCTGATGGGTCTCCTGTCACCCTTCCAAGCCCTCAAGGCCTAGAGAGGCCTTCAGCTTTGTCAGCTCTCACTGGACTTAGCCTTGATTCTTTCTTTGTCTGAGGAGGGTTAGCAAGTGAAAGGAGGAAGTGATTTTGTCTCCAGGTGCCGTCCTGCCATGGGCTTCTCTGGGCCAGGCCCCATGCTGGGACCTGAAACCCTGAAATTGAGCAGAGCCCAGGCTGTGGCCTCACTAAGGGCCCAGCCGAATGTCTTTGCCAGGATGGGGCTGTGCAACTGCCATTAGTTTCTGAGTCTGCGTCCGGCTATGTCAGTTTGTCGAGAGAGATCCCCTCTTCAGGGGCCCCGTGGCAAAGCAGGATGAGCTCCTCCTCCCCAAGCTGCAGCAGTGACAGGCACTAGCCCTTCCCGGCCTCAGCCCCGCTGTTCTGACTCCTGACCCTTCCCCTCGGCTGCCTTGACAAATCATTCAGAGAGAAGTCAAAAGCCAGCCAAGTGGACCCCAAGCCTCTTCTGGCCACCAAACCAACAACTCGTCTGTGTCCTCTGTTCCATCCACTCTGCGTCTCTTCTGCCGTTGTCGCTGAGAGCCAACCCCTCTGCCTGTGGTCTGGACCCCACCACACTCTTGCTGGAGGCATTCATTTCACCTCCACACATCCTCTCTTCTGGATGCCGAGAGCCTCATTTTTACCTGATCATCCCTGTTGGCAATCAACGTGCTCCAATAGGCTTCAGCCTCTTGTCCCCACGCAGCTCCGCACACCCAATCAACGTGCTCCAATGGGCTTCGGCCTCTTCAGTCCCCACGCAGCTCCGCACACCCAATCAACGTGCTCCAATGGGCTTCGGCCTCTGCAGTCCCCACGCAGCTCTGCACACCCAATCAACGTGCTCCAATGGGCTTCAGCCTCTTGTCCCCACGCAGTTCCGCACACCCAATCAACGTGCTCCAATGGGCTTCGGCCTCTTCAGTCCCCACGCAGCTCCGCACACCCAATCAACATGCTCCAATGGGCTTCGGCCTCTTCAGTCCCTACGCAGCTCCGCACACCCAATCAACGTGCTCCAATGGGCTTTGGCCTCTGCAGTCCCCACGCAGCTCCGCACACCCAATCAACGTGCTCCAATGGGCTTCGGCCTCTTCAGTCCCCACGCAGCTCCGCACACCCAATCAACGTGCTCCAATGGGCTTCGGCCTCTGCAGTCCCCACGCAGCTCCGCACACCCAATCAACGTGCTCCAATGGGCTTCGGCCTCTGCAGTCCCCACGCAGCTCCGCACACCCAATCAACGTGCTCCAATGGGCTTCGGCCTCTTCAGTCCCCACGCAGCTCCGCACACCCAATCAACGTGCTCCAATGGGCTTCGGCCTCTTCAGTCCCCACGCAGCTCCGCACACCCAATCAATGTGCTCCAACGGGCTTCGCCCCCTTCAAGCCGCAGGCTCCCCGTCACATCCCTCATTGCTGCTCCAGAGGGATTCTTCTTGGAAGAACTGTGCACCTTCTGTGCCTCAACTTCCTCACTTGCCATTTGCTCTGCAACGCACACCAGATGGCATCCATCTCCACCACGCCACTATATCCCGTCTCGTCATCATCACCAACACTCCCATACATCAGGTCCAGCAAATGCTTTTGTCTCTACCACACCCAACCTCTCAGCGGCCTGCCCACTGGCCACATCCTCCTTAAAAATCGTTATTTTAGTAGTTGCTAGTGTTTCTATGTTATGTGGTGGTCCTAACTCTCTTCATTTAACAGAGGACACTGAGGCTCAGCGGGAGTGGGAATAGCTTGCCCAGGTATCACAGCTAGTGTGCAGCAGGGCCAGCGTTGTAACTGGTGAGTCAGACTCAGGTTCTCGCCTTCCCTGCATGGGCTCCTTCCTGCCCCGCTGGCTGCCGCCATGCCGTCTGCGCTGCTTTCCTCCTGCCTTGCCGACCACTCCCCTTCAGTTGCTGTGGCTCTCCTTCTGCTCCTCAAGCTTTTTATCTTTTTTTGAGACACAGTTCCACTCTTGTTGTCCAGGCTGGAGTGCAGTGGTGTGATCTCGGCTCACTGCGGCCTCCACCTCCTAGGTTCAAGTGATTCTCCTGCCTCAGCCTCCCAAGTAGCTGGGATTACAGGTGCCCGTCACCACACCCGGCTACTTTTGTACTTTTAGTAGAGATGGGGTTTCACCATGTTGGCCAAGCTGGTCTTGAACTCCTGACCTCAGATGATTGACCTGCCTCAGCCTCCCAAAGTACTGGGATTACAGGCATGAGCCACTGCACCTGGCTGCTCCCCAACCTTTAAATGTGGAGGGGCTCAGTCTCAGTCTGGCCCTTTCACTTCTCCATCTACATTCTCTTCTTAGGCCGTCTTAGCACCTATATTAGGCCTTTAAAGGGGGCTTTAAATCCCAATTCTTAAAGGTATGATTCCAGCCCAGATCTGAAATGTAGACTGGAACATCTGGCCGCCTGTCTGGCATCCTAACTTCCTTGTCCTCAGGCACCTGACGCTTCCAAGCTCAAGTGGGACTCTGAAGTCTCTGCCTCCCTGACCCCAACTCATCAGTTCTTCCCCAGGCTTCCTCCCTGCAGCAAATGGTGTCACCAGTCATCCACAGCCTCAAGCCCCACACTCAGGTTTCCTTCCGTATTCCTCCTTTTCCTCCACCCCTCAACATCCAACCTACAAGTCCCATCAGTTCTGCCTCAGAAGGCATCTCAGGGTCCCCTTCTCTTCATCTCCATTGAGAACGTAGACCAAGCTGCTCTCCTCCACCACCTGGACCAATGCTCCCAGTTTCCTGCTCTGCTGGCGTCCACTTTGACTGCCTTCCGTCCCATTCTCCACATTTAGCTGGAGTGATGTTTTTTTCCGGAGAGGGATCTTGCTATGTTGCCCAGGCCGGACTCAGGCAATCCTCCCACCTCAGCCTTCTGAGCAGTGCCCAGCTTGGAGTGATCTTTTGAAAGTGGTCCTTTCATGCTCCTGCTTCAAGTCTTTCTGTAGCTTTCCCATGCTTTTAGGATTAAGTAAAAGATCTTACTATGGCTACCACGGGTGCTGGCATGACCTGAGTCTGGGCCCTTCTCCTGGCTCCCCTTGGCTGCTTTACTGCTTACTCCTCAGCGTTCATGCCCCAGGGACCAGCATTCCTCTAACACTCAGAGCTCAGGCTGCCCCTAGGGCTTCCCATGTGCTGTTCTATGCCTCCATCGTCCCTGACCTGGTGCTAGTCACTCCTGAGGTCACTGCCCAAGTGTGTGCAGGCCCCCTCTGGCTCCCCTGGTTCGGGGAGCCCTTGTGTTATGAGGGGTCACAGGGGCCTACAGTGCTCCCCTCAGCACTCAGCACAGGGAGTTAAGTGCTTCTGTCATTGTTCTGTTTCACATCTGCAAATGCCATGAAGGCCAGGAGCTGTGTCTGTCTTCATAACCATAGGACTCCAGTGCCTTGCTCTACTGTGGCACGTGGAGATGCTAGACGATACTGTGTTGACAACTGAGTGCCTACTGTGGGTTGGAGCTGGGGTTCTGGGGCCACACTGGTTGGATTTAGATTCTGGCTTTCTAACTCATTAGCCATTTAACCTTAGGCAAGTGACCTGATAGCTGTGTCTCAGTTTCTTCACCTATGGAATGGGGTGAATATGGGTATTTATACCTCATAAGGTTATTATGAGGGCTGAACAAAGTAAGACATATTAAAGTCCTTGGAATAGCATCTGACACATCCACAGTGTGTGGTAAACGTTAGCAGGACAGGCTTGACGCTCAGGGACGTCGTGTTCCCTCTCACAGGCTCTCCCTGTACAGTGACTGCACACACCACCTGTCTGGGAGCTGTCTTCATCTCGTCACGAACGGGGCAAAGCTACGGGATTACCCCTTGGCCCTGCTGATGCAACCTCTGGTGCCTGGGAGGAGTCTGGGCAAAGGGGCCAGGCCAGGCCAGGCCAGGGCCAAGGAATTTGTGAGAGTATTACAGCCTTAAATTTCCAGCAGAAATCAGAAAATCTGATCTTGCACATCTAAGAATAGCCACTGGTTTCAACCATGAGAGGTGCCAAAGTGAAAGCTATAATTATTAGTAAGTAACAAGCAGAAATTAACCACCTACCGCAAAGTCATTTTTAGCTGCCATCCTAAGGTGGAAATTGAAAAATGGGCACCAAGAAGTTGTTTGGTTTGGAAAAGACCCTGGCTCAGTGCTGAAGGGCTGTGGACATGCGAGTTTCCAATGCCAGCAGTAAGGTGTGCACTCAAGGAAGATGAGGAACGGCTCCCAAGGAACCATGTCTCCCACATCCCATGCTCTAGTGGGACTCTCCTGACTTCTGCACAGCGAGACTGCAAAGGTGCTCACTTCTTTCCAGCCTGGGTTCCCACACCGCAAAAATGGAGAAAATAACCTTCCTCTGACCTTCTTTACAGGATAGTATATAGACAAATGGCACTGGACGATACCTCGAACTTTTAGGAGAAGAAACCATAAACATGGGTAGGTTTCTTTCCAAATATCATGGGAGGCACAGATGCCGTAAGAAAAAATTGATAAATTTATTTTAAAAAGTGGCAAAAAAGACAAAAACTAAAAAAAAAAAAAAAAACCCAAAAAACCCAAACAACCCTTGGAAGAAGATGTTTACAGCACCTATTTCAGAGACAAGGCAGATTTCTTTGACACACAATAAATGCTTAGAAATAAAAAGGAAAAGCTCAGTATCTTAGAAGATAAATGGTCAAAAGCTATGGACAGAAAATTGAAATACCATTTTCTACTTGTCAGATTGGCAAAGATCAAGGATTCTGAGAATTCATTCTGTTGGCAAGGGTGGGAGAAAGTGGACATGAGCACATTGTTGACTGGAATGTAAACTGGTACAATTCTGCGGAAGGCAATGGACAAAACTTATCAAAATTAAAGAGTACACTCCCTTTCACGCATCAGTTCCACTGTTTAGAGTTTATCTTGCAGATTAAAAAAAAATACACAGTCGGCCCTCAGTATCCATGGGGAGTTGGTTCTAGGACCTCCCTCGAATACCAGAATCCATGATGTTCGAGTCCCTGATATGAAATAGTGCAGCATTTGCATATAACCTATGCACATCCTCCTGTGTATTTTAAATCATCTCTAGATTACTTAAAATACCCAATACAATGTAAATGTTATTTAAATAGTGCTTATACTGTATTGTTTAGGGAATAATGACGAGAAGACAAAGTTTGTACGTGTTCAGTACAGACACATTTTTTTCAAATATTTTTAATCCAAGGTTGGTTAAATCCATGGATGCAGAACCCGAGAATGTAAAGGGTAGACTGCATATAGGGATACTTATTGAAGCATTATCCGTAATGGCAAAATACTAGAGATACTTAGCTCTCAGAGCGGGGGAGCTCAAACCACATAAGGTAAAACCCGACAGTGCAGTGGAAGCTGTTTTCTTGTAAATTTACCTCTTAAAAGGCTATGTGAATGTATGATATGATTCTACATCTTGACTCAAGCAGTTCTACATATGGACTCTTTGAAAGAGTCAGTCTGGCACAAATTGCCATAATAATCTAAATGTTATCAGCTGAATTTAAGATTCAAATCTAAATGTTAACCAGTAGAGTATTGGTCAAATGACGGTCTAACCATACAGTCGACTTATACTCTGTAGCCGTGACAAAGTATAAGTCACCTTACAGGTGCTGATGTGCACTGACCTACCAGGTAGCACATTCAGAGGGCGGTGGGGGACAAAGTACAGCGTGTGAGATTTCTGGAAGATGCACAGAAGTGGTGACAGTGGTTGCCTGTGGCGGGGGTGACTGAGGCTCACGGATAAGAGGGAGCCTTTACACTTTGTGGCTGTTCAATTGTTTGCCATGGACCTATGGAAGCGAGCACCAATCACACAGAAAGTGGGGACCTGCTGTGGGCAAGCATCCCTCATCTCCTGGACCTGTCCCCTTACAGAGCAGCTGGTGGCACAGGTATCCTATTCACTATCTCCTTGCCTTGCACAATGACAGACAAGTGGCCTAGGGACTCTCTGCTATGATAGATTTCTCTGCTGGAAATCCAAGGTCATCTCCAAGTGACCTTTCCTGCAAGCCTCAAATCTGGGTCCACCTCCACCATGGGTTCCCATCACGAGCTCCCAGTGTACTCAGTTCACCAGAAAAAAACCACCAGGAGAGAACAGGCCCACAAATGCCACCCAGACACCATGGCTTTGGGTATCAGACCTTGATCTAACTAATTTCTTCTAAAGCTTACAAAACTTATGGGTTCTGGCAGTATTGTGGGAGCTGATGATGGACACAGGAAATAGAGGTTACCTTGTTTTCATGAACTGCCAAAAAATTGAGTCCCATTTATTTTGTCTCTCAGAGCAGTGAGGCTCAAATCACATAAGGTAAAACCTGGCAGTGCACTGGAAACTATCTGTCTTCTCAATTTTCCTCTTGAAGGACTATGTGAATATACGATACGATTCCAAACCTTGACTCAAGCAAAGTCATTGCTTTGAAATAGTCAATATGGCACAAATTCCAAAAAGATCATAATTGACTGCATTCATTCGTCCTACACATAATGCTCACCGTATGCATACAGCACAGTTTGCTCAGGCCCTACAGGGTCTACAGTCACTTTCCATAGTTCAATTCCACCACCTTCTAGAATAGTAAAGCCACACCCATTCGCTAGGAAGGAGAACTTGACTCTGTCCTATGGGCCACGCAATGAGAAATGGATCTTGTGTGATTATATTAAAATTCAAGGACAGCTCCAAGAAGGCTGGGCGTGGTGCCTCACACCTGTAATCCCAGCACTTTGGGAGGCTGAGGCAGGCAGATCACTCAAGGTCAGGAGTTCAAGAGCAGCCTGGCCAACATGGTAAAGCCCCATCTCTTCTAAAAATACAAAAATCAGCAGAGCATGGTGGCAGGTGCCTGTAATCCCAGCTATTTGGGAGGCTGAGACAGAAGAATCACTTGAACCCGGCAGCAGAGGTTGCAGTAAGCCAAGATTGCGCCATTGCACTCCAGCCTGGGCAAAAGAGTGAGACTCCATCCCCACCAAAAAATAAAATAAAAGGATAGCTCCAAGCTGAATCTTAGCCATCAAGTTCTTCAATATTCTAATAATCAGCTACAAAATTTCCTCCCCAACAGTCATGGCAGGCCACGCAAAGTGGGGCAAAGTCTCTGGATAACTGAGTCGGCGGCAGCAAGACACCAGGCGGAGCTCTGCTGGAATATGTTGACTCTCAGGTCAGTACGTTTTCCAAGAAACAAGCAAGAGAAGCACCGCCTTTGAGGTCAGGGGAGGTAGTTCCACCCTGGAGGAATGGCCTTCAGCCCTTCTGGTGTTTTAGACCTCGGCACTTCAGAAACCCAACTTTGAAACCAATTTGAAAGGCAACTCTGCCCCTACACCAGTCCCACAAGTTCAGGTTTACCTGGCCTGGACACTAAACCATACTCCTTCCCTTTCTGTTCTCTGTAGTCGTTGTTCACAGGGGTGACTGACTAGGACAGGCATCAGACTTCTCTGCCAGGGACTGGGCTTTTGCATAAGGGAGCTGTGGAGGAGGCGTTACTGCTACTCGTTGGCCCTCAGAGCCAGAATGTCTGGGCCTCTCTGAGCAAGAGGCCGAATGCCGCGGGTGTCTGCAGCAGAGGAGAATAACTGTGAATTCAGGAATCACCCCTCTTCTGTACTTCTGCTTAGAATATAAATTGTTAATTTATGGTAGTCGTTATGGCACAATTGAAGATGCCAACACAGAAAAGGCTGGCTGAGCTGGGCTCTGTGGCATGCCAAGGCCAGGTAAATCCAAACACGTTTTCAATGCGAAGGCCTGCCAGTGGTATCAAACAGGGTGGAATATCACACGATTAGCCTTGGCAAAAAAGGAGTCAACAGAAGGACAATTGGTGGATAATAAGCACCCTTCTCAGCCAAATGTGGGCTTTCACCATGCACTGTAAGAGTCAAGCCTGAGAAGGCCCAGGTAGGGCTGTACGGATGAAGTGATGAAACCTAAGGAGTGGAATTACCTTTTATGTTGAAACATAAATATGTAAGTAAAAACAGCCATTATTTCTTGGAAGCGCAGTGCAGTGGGATTCTCATTATTAAAATGCCTGCACAGGCCAGGTGCAGTGGCTCACGCCTGTAATCCCAACACTTTGGGAGGCCGAGGTGGGTGGATCACCCGAGGTCGGGAGTTTGAGAACAGCCTGGCCAAGATGGTGAAGCCCCATCTCTACTAAAAACACAAAAATTAGCTGGATGTGGTGGTGGGCGCCTGTAATTCCAGCTACTTGGGAGGCTGAGGCAGGAGAATTGCTTGAACCCAGGAGGCGGAGGTGGCAGTGAGCTGAGATTGCACCACTGCACTCCAGCCTGGGTGACAGAGCAAGACTCCGTCTCAAAAAAAAAAAAAAAAAAAAGCCTGGACACTGCATTTATTTTTGGGCTTTTTAGTGGTGCAGAAGCATCGCTGAGCCAGCAAAATGCCCTGGGTACTGGGGAAAGGGCACTCATGGCCCCCTTCTGGGCCAGTCTCCAGGTCAGAGGCTGCTGCTGTCTCTCTATGAAATTACGGAGAGAGCCATCAGAGAGGGGCAGAGGCGCACAGGAACATGGCGGCACCAAACACACGGCCCCTTCCCTGGCTTTATAAAGACATCTGTGTCCTTACCACCACCTGGCCCTCTCGCAGGGACCCCAAGAATTCACTGCCAAGATGTGCCAGGCATTGCACTCACCAACCCCGGGAGATGGGTGTTATTCCTAAGCCCATTACACAGAATTGGAAACTGAGGCTGAGTTAAATACTTTAACTCAAATCTATCCAGTTGGTACAGGTATGACTCCAAGTCACTCACAAAGACAGTCCCTGTAGCACAAACCCGGTACCCCACATGGCAAACTCCCCAAGAATCCTTAGAGTCAAATCCAGAAAACTTTCTTAGATGTCTGCTCTGTGCCAGGGCACCGAGGCAGGGGAGAGGGATCAGGGCATACAGAGTCACTCGTGGATCCTGCAGAGAAGCAGTAACATTTCGGTGCATGACTGAAGCTTTGAGCTTTCCTGATGAGGGGTGTGGGCTAAACAGGCAAGCGCCCAGGCTTTGGCACAGCAGCAGGTTGTGGGTAGGGGGCGGAGTGGTACCTGCATGGAGCCAGATCTGTGCCAGCGTCATCCAGGGGTGTAGCGGGCCCTGCTTAGGGGCGCTGCTCTGCAGAGACGAAGCCACTTCCGACAGTGCCTGCTCCACTCTTGAGGCTGCTACTGATGTGGCATGGACGGAGCCTGTGAGAGGTTTTTGAGAAGACTCTATCAGGAGCGAAAGAACAGACCCAACCAATCAACCCCTTCCCACACAGACAAGTGTGGAACACACACACCCCTTCCCCCAGGATGTTTCTAAGATTTACTGTCCACAAAGAAATGTGGGCAATCATGGCCTGAGGCCTTAGTTTCCATCCTTAGGCTTTAGCTAATCTTTTTGTCAACAAACAGAGCACATGCCCCCTCCAGGAGCTCAGCCTAGCAGCGTGAGTGCTGGGAGATGGGGGGCCAGATACATAGCTGTGACGATACTAGTGTTTAAAAATCACATAAATGAAGCGCTACAAAGGTACATTACAAAGCGCCCCTGTAAGGGCCTAAACCTAGAAACTGAATCAGGGTCAGGGGAGGAATACACTTGCCTCCTGGGGTAGCATTTGGAGTACATGTACTGGCCATTCTCAAGACAAACCCAGCAACTTGCCAGCCTTGGAGAGGTGGGCTACACCCTCAGTTTAGGACCATATTCTAAGGCATGACTTAAAAACTGCAGAAAAAAGCACACTTTTGCCCTGTGTATAAGCAGATGTCTATCCTTAAGGCTAGACTAGCAGGGGATGGGATGGGATGGGTTTGTAGCAAAGACTCCTGGGGCTCAGAATATGCACCTGCCTGATTACTCCGTAAAACCTGCTGCCCTGAAAGGCTAAGGACACGGGTCGACTGAGCATGTTCACTAGTCAAGGGATAGGTGTAGTTCACAAGTCAAAATGCAAAACTCATTTCTCTTCACGTTGACCTCTTGGAGGTACTGATGATCAGAGACCACCTCCTTAAACAGAGGCTTGCTTCCCACCTCTTTCTAACATTCACTCTTGGAGATGTGGTTTTAGAATCGATAGCAGGATTCTCAGTCGTTTCAAATTTGAGACTGTTAATATTTCTATTCACCTGCATCATTCTTAATTTGTACTTCATCAGAAAGCTTAGTATGGAGATAAACATTCCAACACTGAGAATGGTAACTACCAAATCATCATAAAGTTTAAAATAGTAATAATCTATAAAGATAAATGCTGACTACAAAATAAATGGAGTTATATTCTTCATAATACAAAATTGTGAGCATAAAAATAATTTCAGTTGCGCTTTGGAACGCACCCATCATCTATAAATTTAAAGAGTATTATTCACAGCAACAGATGCGCCATCCATGTTATGTTTTGATTGCTCCAGTATAACGGTAACATGGATGCCTCTAAATGCACCTGAATCCTTTGGTGGGGCCTTGGTGGATGGAAATCAGAGTGGGCCAACAGTGCCCACAAGGATGACCAAGAGGAGAGCAGCCTCTGGAAAGGTATAGCAAGTCCTGCTGCACAATACGGAATTCAGAGGCTGAGTTAAAAGAGTCCAATTGTCCAGGCACGGTGGCTCATGCCTGTACTCCCAGCACTTTGAGAGGCCAAGGTGGGTGGATCACCTGAGGTTTGGAGTTCGAGACCAGCCTGACCAACATGGAGAAATCCTGTCTCTATTAAAACACAAAAATTAGCCAGCTGTGGTAGCACATGCTTGTAATCTCAGCTACTCGGGAGGCTGAGGCAGGAGAATCGCTTGAACCTGGGAGGCGGAGCTTGCAGTGAGCCGAGATCGTGCCATTGCACTCCAGCCTGGGTGACAGAGCAAGACTCTGTCTCAAAAAAAAAAAAAAAAAAAAAAAAAAAAAGGTCTAATTGATGGCATATGAAGGGAGAACCTAGGAAGTGTGGCTAAGAATCTATCCTTGTTTAGACAAAGTATGTCTAACTACTATTTTTAAAAAATCTAAATAGCAAGATGATTAAACTGCTGTTGAAATTTCTTATTTGTCACCTTTTTATGGAAAGTAATATTCTAACTTTGATAACAAGGACTTGATGTAGTTTCCCTGAGACTTTTAGTAGCAATGATAGTTAAATAAATGAGTAGCCTAGAGGTTGCTGCTGCCCTGTTCTGCCGTTGCCAAGCTGGCTACCTTCTCACTGGCTTGAACAGTGGTTCTCAACCTTAACTTCACATCCAAATCATTTGGGATTTAAAAAATCATGAGGTTATAGCTACATCCCAGACCAACCACATCACTCAGTCTAGGGGTGAGGACTGGCATCTTCGTTAATCACCCCAAGTGATTCCAATGTGCAGCTAAGAATGAGAACCACTCGCCTGGAGAGACAGGAAGCAAATGTTATGAATGGTCAAAAAAAAGCCTGTACATGGCCCAGGCAGCCTGAGCTCTCCTGCTTCGCTGCAGCTCAAGGGTCACCTGGAGCACAGAGTTCCAGGAAGATCTTGTTCTCTAGAACAAGGGTTCTTAGACTTTTTGGTCTCAGAATCTCTTCAGATTCTAAAAAATCATTGAAGACCCTAAAGAGATTGTTTATATGAGTTATGTCTATTGATAGTCACATTAGAAGTCAAAACTGAGACATGTTTAAAATATTCACTAATTCATTAAAAAATAACGACAACAAATTACTGCTCTGGAAGCATTCTGTACCTTTTCTACCAGGTTCTGTGAATCTTTTGCTACAGGAATTTGTGACTTTTGGAGGGGCTAATTTTGGTTTTCGGATTAACTGTTTTGTTTGGTCCACAAATAAATAATCAGAACTACTGCCAAAGTTTCTTCTCTGTGTGATATTTATACACAACTAAATCAATTAATTCCTAGCACAATATATTTTACTATGAATAAGGTCTGGCAGATGATGATGATGATGGTGACGATGATGAAAGCAGTGGTGGTTGTCAGTTTTAGAGAACATACCATGCTTCAGGCACTGCGATTGGCACTTTATATGTACTAATCTTTAACCAGAATGAAAACCCTAGTCTGATTCCAAATCTGTCCTCTAAGTCCAGCTCTGATGCCACCTCCTACAGGAAGGCTGTTGTGAGCCTTCCGCTTCTCCCTACAATGAGTGAGACCCTCTGGCCCTCGGTGCTTCTATGAGTTTGTCACTAACAATGCACAGACCACAGGTTTTAAAGTTAATGTTCACTGTCTCCCTTATTAGACTGTGTGGGTCTAGAAGACGGGAACTACGTCCTCAGTCTCGGGATTTTCAGGGACTGACAATACCAGACCCATACTAGGCATTAGGTAAATGAGTGTGCAGGGAATGAACAAGTGCTGTCAGTAGACAAGTCACTGTCTGAAATTCAGAAGAGGGCGCCCCCTCTCTGGATGCACGTCCGTGTGCTCCACTCTTCCCCTCTAACAACGGCTCAGAGGCCGGAACCTTCACCCACTCAAAGGCCACTTCAGTATAGTGCTCATCACTTCCAACAATCCAGACTAAAAATGACAGTGGTGAATAGTTCCAATTAAACACGGACGTTTCCCCTCTCTAACGTAAAATTAAAATATAGAGAAGGATAACAGGTTTATAAGAAATAATGCTTTTCTTCCTATCAATTTCTTGGTACACACATTTCACCAGGGCAGAGAGCCTTCATGTTCTGAACAAGGGATGAATATTAGGGCACTCACATAATAATAGCAGATAACTGACAATAGTGAAATTAGATAAGTTGGTATCTAATATTTCTGAAAATAAACAACAAATAAAAGTCTTCTGTTGAATTAGTATTGGAAGGAGGGGGAAGGAAAAACATCACTTTAATCAGAATGGATACAGCTGGTTAAAAAACAAAAAACAAGCAGGCCAGGCGCAGTGGCTCATGCCGGTAATCCCAGCACTGTGGGAGGCCAAGGCAGGCAGATCACCTGAGGTCAGGAGTTTGAGACCAGTCTGGTCAACACAGTGAAACCCTGTCTCTACTAAAAATACAAAAATTAGCTGGGCATGGTGGTGCACGCCTATAATCCCAGCTACTCAGGAGGCTGAGGCAGGAGAACTGCTTGAACCCCAGAGGTGGAGGCTGCAGTGAGCTGAGACTGCACCATTGTACTCCAGCTTGGGCGACAAGAGTGAGACTCTATCTCCAAAAAAAAAAAAAACAAAAAAAAAAAAAACCCTGTATTTTATTGTTTCATAGAACTGAAATGGTGACTATACAGACACTGGATTTTGATTTATCAGGTAAACAGCTGGAAACACTGGCTCTAACCAGCATATTTTTAAAGAGCCCCTTTCTTTCTCACCACAGCAAACCTGTTCCCGCATCATACATCAGAATGAGAGCACTATTAACTTAAGCTGGAAATGGGCAAACTGAGGCTTGAAAAAGGAATCAGAAGTTACACTATAGGACATATTTCCAATTTGAAATCCAAGGCTCTGCAGAAATAAATTTCCAAATAATCAGGTTCAACAGGTGAGCCAGGGAGAGCACCTGGGCTGCTGTGCATGTCTCATCTGCCACCCGGCTTCAAGAGGTCCCGCCACTGCCAGAGCCCACAGGGCTGTGTGCCGTGCAGCGGCTGCCGTGCTTCATCTAGGAGACAGCGTGCCTCTCCTCCACAGTCACGGGACACAGGGGCTCTGAAAAGCCACTGCCAAGACCCACTGGACGAGGGCTGACGTAGGCAGGTGAGAGCTCGCTCTGAAATTTAGCCCAGGTCTGTGGTCTAATGGCCCGAATGGTGCAGGGGCATGTGACGTCTAGGAGCGGAGGCCATCTGCATTTCCACAAGCCAATGGCTTTCCTTGCACTCCCACCTAGATCCTCAACAGAAAATGTTATATTGGACACTTGATACAGAGGCAAAGTGCCTCTGTATCCTTCTAGGCTCCTCTCTCCATCACTGTGTGTGGGGGTAAGAACGGGGAAAGGCAGCCGAGGACCCAGGAACTGTGGTGGGTCAAGAGGACCCACAGCCAAGAGGATCAGGAACCAAGAGGAACCCAGGTCACTGACCTCGGGGTACCACGAGTCCAAGCTCTGAACCCCTCCTGAGGTTTTCTGACCCATGCTCCTATCATTCACTGAGGGCTGTTGAGAAACCCTGCCTGCCACAAATAGGACACTGGGGACAGCCAGCTCAAATTGCCTTTGTAGGTGAAGCTTCTCCAAAAATCCTTTTTCCAACGCACATGACACCTATGGTGAATTTCACATAGACCTCGGCTGTGGCAATCACATGTGAGCCCTATTCCACCAAAGTTCATCATCCAAAGGGATCCCAGCACCAATAATTCTGTTAAGAAAAGGCACAGGCTGGGTGTGGTGGCTCATGCCTGTAATCCCAGCACTTTGGGAGGCTGAGGTGGGTGGATCACTTGAGGTCAGGAGTTTGAGACCAGCCTGGCCAAAATGGCAAAACCTCATCTCTACTAAAAATACAAAAAAAAAATTAGCCGGGCCTGGTGGCTCACGCCTGTAATCCCAGCTACTTGGGTGGCTGAGGCGGGAGAATCGCTTGAACCCAGGAGGCGGAGGTTGCATTGACCTGAGGTGGCACCATTGCACTCCAGCCTGGGTGACACGGTGAGATTCTGTCTCAAAAAAAAAAAAAAAAAGAAAGAAAGAAAAGAAAAGAAAAGGGCATAACTGATAAATTAAGTGGCTTAGTTATGCTTCATATCCCTGTATTTGTCACACGCAGTATTGCCAAATAAATAGCATATATTATATTCCAGCGCTCCTTCTAACTATCTGGTGGCCTCAGTTAAGTGGCTGCAGTCTGAAGGACCCCTCGCCTTCCCTCTCCCCTCAGAGCACATAGAAGATGAGCTGGATCTCAGATGGAATCCTGCCCACCCGGTGACTTGGCAAGCATTCCAGTGCCAGGAACAATGGATAGCCACATTACATGATGTGTGAAAAACATCCTCTACCAAAAGAAAGACGTCAGCCGACCACCTCACACGAGGCTGGCAGGATTTGGGGCAGCTCCTTGCTTCCCAGCCCTGGAGAACTCACTCCATGCCTCATGGGCGTGAACGTGGGAGAACAACGGCACGTGGCCGCACCCCAAGCCCCATCTCTGTTTGGCACCCACATTCTTTCTGTCCAATGCTGCAGCGGCAGACACCTGCCCTCCCCATATTTTTCTGACAAGTAGCTGAGCCACTGCAGTTGTGGGCATGCAGAAATCACCTGCTGCTAATGAATCTCTGTACCTGTTTTCCCTTGACCTTGAAATGATTCCAAATTCTCTGTCAACTTATTTACCTTCCAATTCTTGGAAGGTGTGCCCCCAAAACAATTAAAATAATAAGAAAAAGCAGCAAGCAGTTCCATATCCTAAAGAACCTGAATATTAAGCAGCAATCAGAATGACTCAGCATTCTGTCAGCTAGCTTTGCTTTAGAATTTTCATTTCTTAACAGGAAAAAAAAATTCTGTTTCTCAAGATAGGGCTTGGAAATAAATCAGTCCAACACTGCAGACTGCTGGCAGCTCTGTGCCCTTCTGTCTCTGTGTGTCACCTGTGCTTGACGAACCAGAATGTCCTGGGGGCTGAGGATGGGAGGAGGCGGAGGAGCTAGTCATGGCTGTCTCTTATTTCTTGAAGGGAGAGGAAGAGGCGTGAGTGTCCACTCTCACTTCGGCCCTCAAAGCAGGCATATTTCTCCATACCTTTAAAAAAACATAACTGCTGTTCCCTCATTTCCCTGGCGCCCGGGAGTTAGGACAATTCCCATCTTTGCTGTAGGGTAGTCCTGCTTTCTGAGGAGGCGACTCCAGGTGGTGGCTCCTTGCACCGCGCTGCCACAGCTCTCCTCTCCATCTGCTGCTTCCCTGGGAACTGCCCTCGCGCCTTGTGTCCCCCAGTGTGACAGCAGGGGCGGGGCCGCTGCCCACCCAGTCCCACCAACCATGAGGGCTCCTGCTGTGGGTTCCTCTGATAAATAAATCACCTTGGTCACCATTCTAGTAGACACTTCCGTTTTTCACCAAGTGAAAAAAGGATTAAGACTCATAGCCCCAAGAAGGGATCAGTTTCCCACTGACTTTCACAGAATAGCAAGCACCGTTTAAACCTGACAGCACGTGTCTTGTCCTGAGAGGGGAAAGCTCTTTCCAGGGAAGGACCCCAGTAAGGCGGGGAGGGCCGGGGACATGTCGTCACTGGTGGGCATGCGGGGCTAGCGCAGCATGCTGCTGGCGGGTGCCGGCAGGGCCAGGCGGTCACACGGAAAGCA
The DNA here is from genome assembly GCF_049350105.2 of Macaca mulatta. NCBI lineage: Eukaryota > Metazoa > Chordata > Mammalia > Primates > Cercopithecidae > Macaca > Macaca mulatta. The sequence goes on from NC_133412.1 coordinate 163,847,757, forward strand.
TGGAGGGAAGCCGTTCACACGCATGCGGGAAGGTGCCAGCTGTCAGAGCGAGCCTCCGCCGGTGGCTCTGCACTAGAGACAGTACCTTCTGGAGGACTACATTGGGCAGATGCTTCCATCTCCACCTGAACCCTCCCCGATGTATATTCATGAGGCTGTATCTCGGGGTGGAAGTGCCTTCTGCCTGGGGAAGGCTCTCTGAGCCTCCAAATGCCTGACTGCCGGCGTCCGGGGGAAAGCCTCCCACGTTGGGATGATATTCTAATGCTGGACACACCCCCCAGCTTCTACCTGAGTGCCACTTACTGGTGGCTTGTCAGTCTCCTATCATTCCACTCAATCTTGTTTAAAGAAAGATACTACAGAACTAATTAAGGAGAATTATATTAATTTTAGTTTAATTAAAATAGTAAAAAAAGGTTCTATATTAGGGCTGAATTTTTAAAATTACCACCCCTCAAAAATGGTATGGTCATCACAGAGAGATGTTCCCATATATACATAGATTTCTTTTAAAGCTACTTTATTCTAGTAAGCAGGAACAGAGACTAAAACCGCCTAATGGACTAGTCACCTCCTGATCATGATATACATTCTTGAGTGTTAGAAAATGCAACTCAATAAAATGCTAGTCATAATGGAAAGAGAAAAACTTCACTACTCTCTTGAATTCCTTTCTCAATCTTATTTTATTTTAGAGGGATGTTCTTTCATTAATGTGTTTACTCTTTTCTCTTGGTGACTTACTGCTAAAGAGAGCAGCAATTTCACTAGAATCAGTGATAGGAAAAATGGAGCCAAGAACTCAAGTCGGTAATCTTGACTTTAGCACGTTCTTGGAGAGGGGAATAAAACATCAGCACAGATTTTTCTCCAAAAAGACCACTGCTAGGGCACCTGCAGGGGAGTGCCCGAGGTCCTCTAAGAAGTGATGCGCAGCATGCAGACAGCCCTGCTGGTTCCTTCCCATCCTGCTCAGCCACTTCCACTCTTCTGGTCCTAGCTGCCCAGGGCGTAACTCAGGGGGACGGCACCTGACTCGCCCTTAAAACCAGGACCCACGGCTGCCAAATCATAAGGGCAGCAGTGTACATAGAAAAACTATAGAATTTACATTTTTCCAGATGAGGAAATGAGGCCCAGGGCGATGCAGTGAGTTGCCGGCTGACTCCAGAGCTGGCCCTTGATGGTGAAAGGAACCTGGCAGGGAAATCTCTTTTATGAAGCACCTAATGTGTGATGACAACACCAACATATACCTCTTTTCTATTATGGACTGTTTTTAGGCCAGAAATGAAGGCACAACTAGGCTGAGCTGGATTTCGGAGGGTGGAATCAACTCTTAAGGGTGAGGGGCAGCATTTGCCATAAGCTAAAGGCTCCGGTCATTCAGATGCACTGGATCCCATATCCACCAGCATTTCCCCAAATACAATCCATGGAACACTGATTTCCTAGGGTGGAAAAAATGATTAAATTAGCTTGGGAACACTGGGTCAAAGTGCGGGACTTCTCAGAACATTTAATGTGGTTAAGGTGAACTATGAAGCACTAGGCAGGAGACGGACTATCGTCCAAATATATTTGACCAAAGAGAATTAGTGGTCTAAGAAACATCCTTTGGAAAATGTGACAATTCACGAATGACTTAAACACCGCCAAAAGCACTGTAAGGCGGGGCGTGATGGCTCACGCCTGTAATCCCAGCACTTTGGGAGGCCGAGGTGGGAGGATCGCTTGAGCCCAGGAGTTGGAAACCAGCCTGGGCAACACAGTGAGGCCTCCTCTCTGCTAAAAACTTAAAAATTAGCTGGGTGTGATGGCGTGTGCCTGGTGGCCCAGCTGCTGAAGAGGCCAAGGTCGGAGGCTCGCTTGAGCCCTGGAGTTCCAGGCTTCAGTGAGCTGTAATTGTGTCACTGCACTCCAGCCTGATCTACTAAGTGAGACCTTCTCTCAAAAAGAAAAAAAAAAAAAAAAAAAAAAGCACTGATCCTACATCCAGGGAATTAAGCAATTCCTTTAAATTTTGGTAGATACAGTTTTAAGTTTTATGATGTCTGCTTATTTTCAGAAAAATTAACAGTTAGAATTGCTCTCCTATGAACAATAAAGGTTGGATTAATTACAGAAATTTCAAGATCCAACTGGTTCCCTCTACCTAAAATTTATTGGCCACCTGCCTTGGGAAGGCGGGGCATCTCATGCTTCCAATCAGTGCCAGGAGTGCTTCTCATCCACCCACTGCACACCCAGAGTTGGCCCTTTTCCCTGCAATGCCTTCTTTTGTAGTCCTTCTCAGATCAATACTGCCTCCTCATATATAAACCCAAGCTGCGCTGAATGCATGAGGCTCTCAGGAGGGATGGGCTCCAGGTGGCAGAGTGGGCAGGTGGGCAGGCAGGTGGCAGAGGGATGTCCACGTCATCTCAGCATTCTCAGCGCTCAACAACCACAATGCACATTCCATGGTGGGGGGAGTGTGATTCTGGAGGCCCTCGGAAGGATTAATAGATTGGTAAACTACTTACTAACTGAAAAAAGGGAAGGAAAACCATGAAAGTATGCTTCTGGAGAGTTGCCTTGGAACAACAGATCAAACCAAAAATTAAAACCAAGAAACAAAACATTTGAAAAATCAAAATTAAGGCTAAAAAAGCGAACAGAGTTCTAATAACCTTCCAACTGTAAGTCTGGCTGTCTAGAATCATATTTCCATTCAACAGTGGCACACATTTTTCCACTAACAATTTTTTTTTTAAAACCAAAGAAAGACCAACTGGGCATTCCCCTATCCATTTAAATGTTCACCCAGCACATGAAAGCTGACCCATTCATGCAATGTATTTTGTTTCCAGAGCAGGAAATTCCAAAGGGAAGGGAAAAATAATCAAACGAGCAGCTTATGGGTCTTTCCACACATTAACCCTAATCATGACTCCAGTGGTTTGTAGGGTTGGGCTAATTTTCCCTTCTATGAAGTCAAAGGGTTGGAGGGAGAAATTCACAAAACTTCAGGGCTTGACTATCTGCTTGTCCTAATGGAAAAGTTGGGACTTAAAATCATTAAATTTTAATTAAGAAATTCTACATTTGTCAGTATGTTTCCCCTCTCTACCTAAATGCTGACTCTACGGGAGGGGGTGGATTCTCGAGAGCTTCAGTCTCAGCTGAAACACCTGGTTACTGGCTAGACACTCCCTGAGGATGGAAAGATGACTTCAGCTTATTAAGAATAAACAACTGAGCACTGCCCGGGACACACTCCATTCAGCAGAAAGCCCAGTGGGTGCTCATCACCCCAGAAAGTCACTGATTAATCAGATATAAAGTGCCTCCCCTGAAGAGTCGGCACTTCAATCTTCAAAAGGTTTCAGGAGCACAGGGCTCCCAGGATGCAACACGATAAATATGGGCAGGTGGGTCTGTTGTGCAGAAAAGAGTGGATGGGGCAGTGGGAACATACCATGTTATTCTAGAATGGAAAGATCCCATTTTCAGACAATAAACTCAACAAAAGTCAATGTAAAGAATTTTTCTGGAAAAATCGAAGTTGGCAATTGCCAGTAGGCATTGTATTAAGAGAAAATGCCTTTTTTGAGAAATGAATTAAAAACAACATACACGGTGTTTAAACAGTATCTTCATCTTCCATTTCATAAAACTGGGATTGCCATTAAAACAAAGTTCAGAACACTTAATATGCAGATAAGTACGGTCAGCGGGCTTCTCGGCGTGGATGGTTTATTTTAAATGGTAATCTAACTTCTGCCCTGGCTTTGTGTGTGTGAGAGCTGAACACAGCGGGTGAGCCATCCGAAAGATGTGCACATTAGAGAAAGTGGTTCTTTCTGGCAGCAGTTCCCCTTAAGAGCTTTTGTTCAGCATATAACTGGGCATTTGGAACAAAGATGAGCCCTTATAAATCAGAGACACAGAGATTAAATTTTCTGGCAGTGCTGGCAGTGAACATTAAATAAATGAGCAAAAGAAAACAAGGACGGATTCCCCGGGCCAGATTCACATTTAGGTCCCATTTAAGGTTTTACCAACCAGTGTTCATTTTCACACAGGGATCTTTCTTGTTGCTGTTCATGGACAGGTTGTGGAACTCCCTAAAGCTGACTTTCAAAATTTCTGTGTTATCTAAAAGCAAGATTAGACTAAAATACTGTTCAATTTCTCCGCACGGTTTCACGACACAAACCCCACATTTTCCTTCACTGCAAATGGAAAACAGTTTACAGCACTGCTTCTCAAAATGTGGTCTAAAACCCACTGGCATTGGAATCACAGGGGAGCAATTCATAAATCCAGATTCCCAGGCCCCACCTCAGGCCTCGTGAATATAAAGTTGGGAGTGGGGACCAGGGGATCTGCTGCTTTAAAGGTTCTCTGTGTGGTTTTAATGCATGGCAAAGTTTGAGAACCACACATTGAGCGGGCTGTGGCCCTGATCTTTAGAATACGGCCTTGGTGATTATACACTGGTTGAATTCATTTCTAAATTGAAAACAGGAGTTTTTAGGATTACATTATTACTTGCGAAATGTTGTAATTTGCCTTTTAATAGGATTAATTTTTATGCATTTATATCAACTCCAGGAAAGCACGGAAGGGCCCAAGAATTAGAGGCAACATTCTAGAAAAGCTTCTATCTGTCCTGCCCAGAAGGTTTCCTTTACTTTGCAAAGAGGAGGTTGGAACATGGGCTCCAATGCCTGCAATCTCAGGTTTCCTTCTGCCCAAACAGCTTTCGGATTTTCCAATGAGCAAGATTTCTCTCTGACAAGTCTGAAGACGTTTCCTCTCCAGCTTATCAGTTAGGAAGATTATCAGAAGGTAAAACAGGCAAATGAAGTAGGTCTCACAAGAAAGGAAAAACCATGTTTACAGAGAGAGGGTTCCCGGCGGGGACCTGCGTCACTGAATGAATGAGCTGCAGGGGGCCACACAAAGGTATCGGGTTTGGGATGAGAATGAAGATGAGAAGACACAAACAGGTGGAGAGGAGATTCGGTTCTTGAAAGAGGAGAGGAGGAGGAGGAGGAATCTGACACTAAAAAAGTGAAAGAGAAAAAAAGGGTAAAGGCAAAAAAAAAAAACTTTAGAAACACAAAGAAAAAAATAAACTCGCTTTTAATATACTCACATAAGCTGCAAAGAAAATGAGGTCATGTAATACACAATCATTCCTCTACTTGACAATAGAATACAAGTGCTTTTCGAAGAAAACAAATTTGTTTTTCCGCTGGTTATTTAGTTGGTCCACAACACCACCATCGAATAAAAATAACTCAAGATTTACCTGGGCACAGATTCAGCAGTGTGATCTGCTGAAAATAATACATCTTTAGCCTACAATATCCAGAATATTCTAGAGGAAACAATTTGCTTTTCATCTGGAACGGGTTAGGACTTGACTTTACATAGATTTGTTTTTTATGAGAAGCACTTATATACAGTTTACTTGAAAATAAGGTTTTCCAAGGTGCAGAGTACCGAGGTGCAACACTATGTCATGGTCCCAGCATTATGACAAGGGGGTGCTAAGCTTTCTGGGGTGGTCTATGGTTGGGTGTGCTGGTTGGACACCTTGGGGGAAAAAGCCAGTATGGCTGCCTTCATGTCTTATAGCTGGAGGAACACATGGCAATGGGAGACCACTGCAGCTGCAATGAGAAATTTACCCAAACAAAGTGTATCAAACTTTCAAGTTAAAAGACTTATTTTGCTTTGGATAGGTATTTGTTGATATCTACCAATTATTAAAGATAAATCCCCTTACCCCACATCCTGTTTTAAAGGCAAAGGAATAAAAATTTTTTTTTCATTCTCTATTTAAGGAACTACCAACTTATTCCAAAGACAAGACAATGACTCAGAGCTTCAAAGTAAAGACTGTCACTCTATCTGAGTCCTCTTTCACTGGCTGGGACCTATGAGATGGCAGAGGCGGGAGGAAGGGACGCCCAAGGTGATACCTAAGGGGAAGTCATGTTCTGAAAGGGGGGTTATTTTAGTTTGACATGTCTGTTTAATGAAACAAAATTCCACTCTATTAGCTACAGTGGACTTGGCCAGTTCAAAGCTTATGGACATGGGTGACTCCTCATGTTATTCCACAGCTCTGCATGTGGACAATTTCAGAGGTAGGAAACCGTATTCCAGTTAACCAACCACTTCCAAAACCATGAACACTGAGGCTGCACCGTATAAGGACCCAGGATATATAATAACAGTATTGTAGATTTTATATATTTTTAAGCTCTTATCAGTTAGACATATATCCTGAAATTTTAACAGGCAAAATAGGATATTAGGGACTTGTCTTAAAATACTCTAGGAAAAGCAAGTATGGGACAGGAGAGAGAGATCAAATGAGAATGCTGATTACTAAAACTCACTGGTGGGTAATGGGAATATTAGTATCTCTGTTCTGGCATATTAGAAATTTTTCCATAATAGAAATTAAAAAACAGAAAAAGAAAATAAATTTAGTTCTGGGGGAAAACAAAAAACAAAACAAAACAGATCCAAGAGGACTTGAGGCCTCACAGAGGAATCTGCCTGCACAGTGGGTGATCCTGGGCCTGTGCCCCAGGGTTGGCAGGATCTCGACAGCGGAAGTTCACTGTGGCTGTGGCTGTGCACCCTCACGGATGCTAACACCGCAAGGCTCTGCTTGTGTCGGACGCCTGTGCCCTTTAAAAGCGATTTAGAAAAGCAGTGAAGTGTTGGGCATGGTGCTGATGAGCTGCCACCCGCCAGGGCTGGGTTCTCCCAGGCCACATTTGATCTCAGGGTCACTTCTGTTTCACTGGGAACCATTCTGACCTCGGATAAGATCCTTTTCTCTTTTCCTCTATAGCCCAGTTGCTTTTCTAGATGGGCAGCGCTGCAGTGGATATTCAAAATTAGCCAGGCTCCTTTAGCACATGAAAACTGTTCAAAGGCAAAGGGAGGAAAAATGACTGTGGTCATGCTGGATGGATAAGAATCCAGAAAGTAAAATCCATGTGTCATGGAATACTATATGACTGTAAAAAAGAATAAGGAAATTCTCCACGGATGGATATGGAGGCATCTTCAGATATGCTGTGAAGTGCAAAATGGCAGGTGCTCAAAAGCATATATAGTGTGTGATTGTTTATGTAAAGGGGCAGGGGAAATGATATATATGCTCGTTTGCATGAAAAAATACTGGAAGCGTAAACAAAAAGCTAATAAATACGGTTGTCTTTAGGAACAAATAAGATGGACGGGCAGGGAGGGAAGCCAAACTTCTCTACAGCACCTTGTGAATTAGTTTTTGGCTTTTGAATTATGTAAATGTATTTCCTCTTCAAATCAAATCAAGGTGAGGGAAATAAAAAATCTGTGGGTGGTTCGCAAGGCGGGCTCTCCACACAGGTGTGTGAATGAGAGCATCTGCCCGTTCTGTGACTGCACCATGAGCTGAACCACATGCAGTTGGGCTCTATTAATCAAGGTGGAGGCATTTTTCCCCATTTTACAGCAAGCCTTCCCAATGTGTAAGTTTCTTTGATTTACATTGTCATTTCAGAATGTTTTACCCTTGTTTACAAATGATAAGGCCTCCTAAAATGGCCTTCCATTTTTCTAATTCCCTGATCTCTTGGTTAAATTGCTGGCGTGCAAATCAGTATTTTGCAGCTGCCTGGTTGGGTGGGGGGCGCTGTAGGGTGGTGGCAGGAGTCTCAGAGGGACTCTCGTGGATGACTCGACAATGAAACCATCTGTGGCAGTGCCTGAGAGGCTGTGGCTTTCCCCTGTTGTTGAGGAAGGGCATAGGAGCCCACGGTCCTGACTCCAAACACCTAGGCTCTCCGGAAATGAATGGTGGCCCACCCGAGACACTGGCTGCATCAGTACCAATAAGCAGAGGGGTAGGAGGAAGACCCGGGGGCCAGGCCCAACCCAGGGCAGTGACACCCCAGACTGTGTCACACAGGCACATCTTCCCTAAACACCGTGGCATCTGAGAAAGCTAAATCTCAAGAGAGAGACTCTCAGGCACACTAGGGGAAATGTCCCAGGGGGCCACGGTAAGAATGAATAACAAGGACCTCATTTATTTTCTGACCCTATCTGTTCTCAATGTGATGTGGCATTAAAGTCTCGGGACTTCCAGGGAAATTAAGGTCCAGGCCAGCTGGAAGGAAAGGGGGTCTGAATTTAGTGTGGCTGTTCTCACAGGATACTCAGGAGGGAGAAAAGTGGGGAGACAGTGCTGGGTGGCCACAGCAGCTGTTTTGAATCAGCCGAAATTGCTGCTGGTGCTATAGTGAGTTTCACTTCCTCTGATTCCCTGTGTCTGAGCCTCACCTTGCAGTGGCTAGTCCTGACAGCCTGACCTCTTTCCTACAATGACAGGGCCTAGACAGGTGCCTCAGCAGGAGCTGGGATGAGGCAGAACTCTGCTGTGCTATTCCAGCCAGGGTCTCTGCCTGGTGTGCAGTCTAAGCCCACCAACGACCGCTGACCTGTCTGGAGAGTGGTCAAGCCACTCCAGGGGGTGAGTTTCTCCATGGCTCAGTCCACATTTTAAGCAGCAGCTGCAAGCCAGATTAAACTGCACCAATTTACGATTTGTGCCGCTTCCAGCACCCAAAAATCTTTTGACCCAGGAGCCGCAGGACCTATGGATCTGATTTCTCAAGCTGATTTTAAATTTGGTAGAAGGGAGCCTAGGGCAGATATGCAATCTGCAAGGCAGCTGTGCGGGTGGGCCTGGCTTGAGCATCACATCTGGCTCCCGAAGGCCCTATCGCTCTTAGCCCACCTGGATAGGTTTTTCCAGGGGACAAGCCCTGGCAGTGCAGGACTCACAGCTGCTCTCGGGCTTTCTTCGGAAAGGTTCTGGCAGGAGCTGGGATGTGGCACAAGGACAAAAAAACAACCTCGTGGTCCCTTGCATGCAGCCAGCCCGTAAAAGACCAGGCATACCCAGATAGAGATGAAGCCATACACAGTCCCCTGTGGGTGGGGGAGAAGGAACAGGAGCAGGTTCCAAATGATGCTCTAGAATGATTTTTGAGGCTCAAAGAAGAGCAGGTCTATGTGTTTTGTGGGTCTGTCAAGTCACCCAGGTTACCACTGAATCGTTGGTACAGGTTGGGCGTCCCTAATCTGAAAATCCAAAATCTGAAATGCTCTAAAATCCAGACGTTTCTGAGTGCTGATACAACACAAGTGGAAAATTCCGCACCTGACTTCACGTGATGGGCCACAGTCAAAATGCAGTCAAAACTTTGTCTCATGAACAAAATTCTTTAAAACATTGTATAAAATTGCCTAAAATTAGGCTCTGTGTATAGGTGTATATGAAACAGAAATGGACTTTGTGTTTAGACTGGGGTGCAATCCCAGGATATCTCATTATGCTTATGTAAATATTCCCGAACCCAACACACTTCTGGTCCTGGGCATCTCAGGTAAGGGACACTTCACCTGGGTCACCGTTGTGGGGTCTACGCATGTGGACTCACTCCCCTGTACTCAGGCGAATGTGGAACACACACACAACGAGGTGTGCAGATTTGCTCATAGGCAGGAAGTGCCTCGGGCCTCTGCGTGGGGACAGTGGAACCCACCTGCCACCCTGTGGGGTCTTGTGCTGGGTGTATTTGTGTTTATACGTGCAACTGATTAGAAAGCGAACCTTGCTTTCAGCGAGGTCTGAAACCCAAAGCGAGAGGGAGACACAGGGAAGCAGAGGGGAAACCTGATGGGGACAGAAACCACCTCATTTTAGTTTCAAACTTTAAGTTCCAAGAGCAAAGGGGGAAACCAATTTCAAAGCACTGGGCTGGGCAAACCATACGATTGGCCCCACCGAGAACAAAAACTTGAGAAAGACACTGGAGAAATGCACCTCGATTGAGTGTTTAAACCATTTGTGCGAGAAATTTTTCCAACCTCAACCCGATCAGTCTCATCCCATGTCACTCGGTCCCAGGCCCCCACATTCTCCATGACACCATTTCGTCCCCTCTGGCTTTTTATTCTCACCTGTCTCGGGATCGCTGAAGTCTGGCAAAGTAATTGTATTAAGCTGTCGTCTGTCAGCAATGGTTCTATCTAAGAGGCTGCTCCCACGTCCAGAATCACTGCAAAACACAGCTACAAATGTCAGTCACCTGCAAGGTGGGAGGAGGGAAGGAAAGAGAAGCAACCTGTACCGACTCCTGAAGGCCAGGGAATACCTTCTGTGTGGTTTTTACGTTCTTCAGCATCTTTCTTATGAAGGAGGCATCCTGCTTCCTGGCTCGGCCTGGGCTGGGATTCCTTTCAGTGTTCACTATCACAAACAGGGCATAAACCACACCCACAGACCCTGGCTAATTTTGGCCTCTTTTGTGTCATTAGAAGACACAAAAATGAAAACTTCAAGCTTCGTTTTCCATCCACCTTACAAGGGGAAACTGATTGGCATTAGCAACCTTAGAAAGTGAAGTCTCAGCAAGTGAGTCCATGAAGAGTTGTCTTCATGAACCAACGCTCCACACCCGTGCTTCTAAACCCAGGCTGCATGAGAAAATCACCCAGGACATCTCTAAACAACAGACACCTAGGTCCCACTGTGGACTGAACAAATCAAAACTCCTGGGCTGGTCGACATTTTTCACAGCTCCTCAGATGGTTCTAAGGTGCAGCTGCTGGATTTAAGGACCCCCAACCCCCCTTTCTGACTGTGATCACAGTCATGTGCTCCTCAGGGTCCCCAGAATGTAGGCCTTCGTGCTACATCGTGTGGTTAACTTTCCTGCCGGTGTACGAGCCCTGTCTAGTGTTCCTAAGCTGGAGAAAGCCAGCTGCTAGGGATATGCAGGGACTGGGAGAGAACATGGCAGGGTTTTGGTGGCAGCCTCCATAACACCACTCCTACCAGCTTCCTGCACTGCCCATCTCTACTGAGTCCCCTCTCCAGCTTGCGTCTACAAAACAGGCTTGGCATTGTTCACCTGGTAATGCCACACGGGAGACCACAGCGGGCCTAACTGGGAAACGGCTAAGGGATCTCAGCCAATATGGATTTCTTTTTTTAAATTCTGGGAAGCTTGTAGGTAAACACTATTGCTTTTTTCCTGTATCATGATATCCTATCAAAGCAGCTCCAAAAAGAATCACATCTGTCTCTTGAAGTTTGAATCTTCAATGCTTTTCTTTGAATCTATTTTCTTTTCCAATCTAGGGGCTTTAAGAGTGATTTTTTTGTTGTGAAGAAGTTCAGATTCTACAATAAAGGGACACAATTTCCTTCCTTTATGCAGCTGTTGCTAAAGCAGTACAAACAAGATTTGGCATGAAACTTAATACAGTTTACAGGCTGCAATTTCCACATCCAGCGATTTCTCTAACTACATTAGAGAAATCCACAGGAAGCAGAAGGAAACTTCCTTCAGGACAGACTGTTTGTCAGCCTATACTTATTACATCATCTCAGACATGTTTTTTGGAAACTGCTCTTTTAATTGCTTCTATAACTGAGAAACAATACATGTCTCCGAACAGAAGACAACATAAAAGTACACGCACATTTCCATTCATCACAATGCTGACTGAGTATTTCTAGCGCAGGTCTGTCCAGGTAGCCTTTTTCACATAAATGCTCCTAAGTGCAAATTATCTGAATATTGCAATGGCAATCCACTTAGGAGTTTTTCAGAAGATTTGTCTCAAAATACAGTGAAATGATGACATATTATTCACCACCTTGGGGATTCCAAGACACGCGATGAGGTACTGGCATTGCAAAGGAAGGATTTGCCTGGGTTTCTGGGGGTCCAAATCTGAGGTTTGTTTCAGACATTCTCATCTTCCAGGCTTCCTATCTCACCATGTTTCGGTGCTGTCACTAATGAGGAGGTCACTTTGGGCGAAAGGCAGCTTTCCCTGTGCCTCACTGACTTCCCTGATCAGATGAAGATAAGGATTGTTGTCCTACACAGAACTGTGTGAGGATGACATAAGGTCATATAGATGGAGCATTGTGAAGACTTACAACTTTTAGGTACATGCCAGGTGTGTATAAACCCACATACCTACAACACACATCTGAGGTTAATATGGCCAGTCAATTCCTGCAGCCAACTTATCCCTAGGCTTCTGGTGCAATTGTAGGAGGTACGGGGAAGCCGAGTTAAAATGTTAGAAACCCCAAACAAAACCATCATCTGAATTTTGAACCTCACCCCCTGACAATGGCACAGGATCCACATTCCCTCCACCAGCTGGGAAACGGCGTTCAGTTACATCCTTAGTGTGTCTGCCTTAGTTCCCTCTGAACACAGTGTGTGCGCAACAATCCACTATTCAACATAGAGATGCTTTTGTTTCCACATTGAATGTTTTCTCTCTAAAAATAATTAGGGCTGGGCACAGTGGTTCACGCCTGTAACCTCAGCACTTTTGGAGGCTGAGACAGGAGGATAGCTTGAGCTCAGGAGTTCAAGATCAGCCTGGGCAACATAGCAAGACTTCATCTTTATTAAAAATAAAAAAATAATTTAGGCGTGGTGGTGTGCACCTGTGACCCCAGCTATCTGAGAGGCTGAGGCAAGAGGATGGCTTGAGCCTGGGAGACAGACCGCAGTGAGCTATGATCATGCCACGGCACTTCAGCCTGGGCGACAGAGCAAGACTGTCTCAAAAAAAATAAAAAGTAAAAAAAATAAAAATTAAAAATAATTAGGTATTTGTGACCGATTAAGAATTTTACTGAATGCTTGAAGCAATTTTTAGTTCTTCATTTACATGGTACAGAGTCTTCACCAATCAAGATTTGCATTTGACCCCTAGAATACTGGACAAGGGGCAAGGAGAGGCCTTGAGCAGCCCTGAGTCTCCCTAACTTGCTCGCTCTGGCCAGTCTCTCAGGCAAGCTGGAAAGTCACCTTCCTCTCTCCCTCTGCGACACATCTGCTCGGGCACTTCTGTGAACCACCCATTTCCTCCTCATGGCCCAGTCACCTCGCCTCTTCTCTGCCAGGCCCTTAGGCTGCCAGGAGCACTTCCCAAGGCAGGAGGCAGGAAGGGAGAGAAAACTACTCCTGGTGAGTGCTGGTAGTAGAGGGAGAGAAAATGGGAAGGACCCCAAATCCAGAGTATGTAAGTAGGGGATGCCCACATGTGTAGATGCACACATGCAGGGACTTCTATTCCCTATAACCACTGAATTGTAATGAGACTTAAAGTTATACTGGCCATTAGAAGCCTCTCTTGGAAATCCTCTATCTTCCACAGCCACACAGAGGTTAAACACAAGAGGCTTGGTGGTGGTGGGGTGGGCTCGGAGTCAGAACGCTGGAGCTCTTGTCTCAGCTGAGCCTCTTCCCAACTCCTGGAATAGTGCCTGGCACACAGTAAATACTGCACCTAAAAGAAGGGCCTCGGCTAGGGAATCAGAACAGGGGCAGATTGGGGAGGAACTTCTGTTTTTGGAGGCCTGGATTATAAGAGTCAAGGTAAGTTCCCAATATCCTGGAGCCTCAATTGTCTCATCAGTAAAATGGGTATGAGATCATATGACTTTTGCCCATTTTATGGGGCTGCTTCAAAGATGGAATGAGGATATGCTTTATAAAAAGAAAAGCTCCACCCAAATGCTGGTGACTGTAAGGATGAAATGGGATCTCTGACTCCTAACTGAGGTTAGAGCAAAAAAATGTGAATGTGAGTATGTGTGTGTTTAAATGCTGTTTGTTGGCAAGTAACTGAAACAGGACTTTGAATCATCTGCAGATGTCACCTCATGGGTACATGACGGAGATGGGTCTAGTAGCAGTGACAAGAGGGGAAAAGAAGTGGTTAACAATAAAAAATGAAAAGAAACTGGTTGTCAGCTCAAGAGAGGCAGCATGCTAGTGTGGAGAGAGCTTTGATGTTAGGCCTGGGGCTGAATCACTGTTCTGCTACATATTCAATTGGAAAAACTTAGGCGAGTTATTTAGCCACTTTTATCTTCAATTTTATTTTCTGTAAAATGGAAGTAATGGTAGCTATCTTGCAAGGCTAATGTAGGGATTGAAGATAACACATCAATGGCCTAGTACAGTGCTGGCATGGAGAAGGTTCAAGAAACACGGTTATTACCATCCCTGGCTGAAATGCTCTGAGATTCAGTTCAGGGAGCCTGCTGGGACCTTCTGGTGAGATTCTAGTGAGAATTCACACTGTCTTGAGTGGCCAGGTCAACATGCACAAGGACTGAGGGAGCCTTACACTTCACCCAGGGAGAGGAGACAAAGCATGAGACAGATTTCTATCCCAACTGCAAGCAAAACTGCAGACCGAGGGAAATAGAATCCAGGCTTCTGAAATGACAAACACCTCGCCAAATGTAAGAGAATGCCACCCACCATTTTGCTCACAGCAAGAGACGCATCTCCAACTGCAGGTGGAACACTATTTGCAAGTTTTCCAACGCTCAGTTTAGCGACTAGCTCAGTGTAATTTTTTTCCCCCTCTTTAAGCAAAAGTTGGGAAGAGGGAATGGGTTGCTGAGAATACGAAGCTAGAAGCTAGGGTCTGTTCTCAATTTGGCCACTCACTCCCTGCTACTGCCCACATCTTCCTCGTCTCACTGCCCTGGAGGCCTGTGCAGAGCCTGGGGTGGATCTGGAAGGGGGTGGGGAAGACTGGGGAACTGGCAGGTTGAGCAGAGGGCTCAAAACAAACCCAGCATGCTCAGAAGCAAGGAAGCCGGGACGTCAGCACGGACCAGCTCCGGGGAGAAGCCAAATGCGGCCTGCCAAAATGCTTTCTGCTCAGTTTTCATTTTATTTTAAAGAAGGCATGATTCTTAGGTGCTTGTTCATGTGATTCTACCCTCCTCTAAATCCCTGTATGCCCTGATCCCAGCCTCTAGGCTGCTGGAGCCGCAGCGGCCCCACTCCGGAGCGCTGCAAGGTATGTGTCCCCCGAAAGACACAGCCCTTCCTTCAGGCTTTATTCTGTTGCCAGGGTCACCTCTTACTGAGCAGGCTGTGGGGGAAGACTGCATTTACACAATGATAAAGGCTACAGGAGAAACATTTATTTCTACCCCAGAGAAAATCAAGTTAAAAAACCAGACAGGACACTCCTTAATAAGGGGCTGCGCGATTCACCAGCCCTCCCTCAAGGCTTTGTGGGGAGCTGGAGGGGGACTTCTGAGTGACCGGTGGGGCCTCTACCGCCCACCCCATCCGCCAGTCCCCACCAGACACTGCCTGGAGCCAGGGTCCTCCCCACTCTGGCCCTGAAGGAACCTTCAGGAAACGGAGGAAGTATGGACACAGCCCAGGCATTTGGTTAAGTATTTTTAAAAAGCTTTCCAATTCTGCTATTTTTTTTCTCCTCACATTCAATATTCTTGGTTGCTAAGTGGGAGGGAATGTGGGGAGGTGGGAGAGGTGTGGGGAACTGAGGGGAAATTGGCAACACGAAGCTGATGGGTTTATTTTTTCATTTCTAAAGGGGGTACAGGCAAAGGAACGCGCTCTGGCGCCGAGGCAACCTGCCTGGGCAGCATCTCCCGCTGGCTGGTTCGGAGGCAGACTCCCCCAAATCCTGAAGATTTCATAGGCCAGGAGTGGGGGCTTTCGGGGGAGATAAATGTGGACAGTTTCTATTTTTGCTCCCAGACTTAGAAATGTAGAATTTTTAAAAAATTAAAATGATCTTTATTTTGAGAACATATCCACAAAAGGGAAGAGGCCAGTCTCATGATTACCTGTCACCAAGCGAAGGGCGGGTGTGCCCGGCAGCACAGCGCCGCGCCATTCCTGTGCCTGGGAAGGGGACTCCCAGCTTGAATCGGGGGGACGGGGCGGGGGGACCTGGGGCTGCTTGGGGGAGGGCGGGGCAGGGGCTGGACAGCACATGGCTTTCCAGGCAGAGTTCTCTTCCTTCCAGGTACACAGCCCACAGGGCCTGGGGTCACAGGTCTGTCTGTTTCCAGGGGGTCCATCCCCTTAACAGGGCCCTGACTTTGAACATTTTTTTTAAACTGCAGAAACGTTTGTAAAGCAAAATCTCACAGGGAACCCCATCTCTGTTCTGCTGCTTCCGTAGCCCTCCCTCCCTGCTGGTGTCTGCAGACCACGGCCACCAGCCCACTGCCCACCTCACCCTTAGTACTCATTTACATTTTAGGTGACACGTTTTTAGGCCCCTGATTCTTAAAAGCATGATATCAGTTGCACAGGAAGGTAAAAAATACTCTGAGTGTATGAGCAGTTGTGTGAATTCACTTGAATCATTACATCCCTTCTCATTACATGACTTCCTTCACTTAGTAATCTAAACACATGCAAGGGAAAACTGTGCAAGACTTGGAAATGGGCAAATAGGTTATTGGGTGTCCGTCCGTGGAATGCGGGGGGTTGACCAGCAGACCTTCCTGGGGTTATCTGACTCTAAAGGGGCAGGCACTGTTGACTCACTTCCCATTGACTGAGCTACTTTACAGCTCTGTAGGGGTAGAAATTAACCTGCAGAAAACTGATAATAAGGCAAGTGAATTTTGTTTGTAGGGGAGAGACAATTGATGTTTTCACCCTGTAGTAAAGAACCCCAAACGATATCTTTCATCGTCTTACAGAATGCTGTTTTTGTATCTACTTGCAAATCATTCAGCATTCCTGCCTATGAGTATCTGTTCTTCAGACTCTTCTGTGAATAGGTCTTAACATTTTCCGGGTTCCTGCATGAGTTAATAAGGCAAATAAAATCTTTGACATGTGTGTATTTGATAGTTGTATGCGTCATGATTTTAACTTTTTCATAGTGATCTTTTATCAGGCTAATAGCCACTAGCATGCGGCCTGTTGTCTGTGCAGGTCTTTTAAATATTACTGCAGGAACCCCAGCTGGAACACAGAAGAGACTGGTCTGTACATAAATTACCAGAAAGATAAGACTTGTCAAAGGAGTTAGGTAAACGGACGGCAGAGAGAAACTGGATAGAGATCCATTGCGAATTGAGCCTGGTGGGTCACTATGGCAGTGAAAGCAAAAGAAACCCAGGATCTGGAGGCTGCATCAGCCACTGGGACAACAGCACCTTAAACATGGAGTGTGAAGCTCCACTGCTATCATCTGCGACTTTTGGGGGCCTGGAGGTGCACAGGGGTGACAGAGTTAATGCCTGCTGAATGCCAATCAGAGAAGGCACTGATAGGCAGGGACCCATGCAAAAGCCATGCAAAGCAGGCCTTGCTGGCCTCTTACCTGGGGTTGGTGAGGTTGTAGCAGGATTTCCATATCTGCAGCATGTGCTTACAAGTCAGGAGTGCCTCGTCTGGGCCCCGGCAGAGTGACTGCAACTTCACTTTGGAAAACAGTAGTCTGCAGTGGGGAGACAAAGGGAGAAAATACTGCAGCTCAAGCCACAGAGTCCCCATCCCAACAAGACAAGCGGTGGGCTTAGACCCAGAAGCAACTGTACTCATTTCAGAAACTATCCACATGTGTGGTCCAAGGAAAGCGGGATTCCAGAACTCCTGGCTCAAGGTGTTACTTTGCATAAGTCTCGCCACTAAGGCAAATGCAAGCACGATGTGACTATTTGTGGTCAGGCTGAAAGCATTAGCGTGGCCAATTTTATTCAGAACACAGGGAATTTACTAAAAGCGTGCTTTTTAGAACCAAACCAATTTATTTATGAAACCTCAAAAACTCATTAAAAGAGAACTTGGTTTATTTACAGAATTACACAGGAGATATGACTCAGTTGATACACATATCTACAGATAACCCTCCACAATGATGCTCACCGTCCTGTGAGCTTCAAAAGCCTGAGCGGAAGTCCCATGAAGAAGGGCAGCCTCTGGCATAGGCCGTCAGCTCCTGCATCATCCCATGCCTGCTACTGAGGGCCTAAGGCTCCTTCCGCAATCACCTAGGTCTCTCTTCCCTATTTTTTGTTACCATCAACTGCTCCACCCTCCGCCAAGACCTTCTGGGCACTAAGCTCAGAATGTTCTCGCTTTCGTGGCCCCTCAGGGTAATGCCATTTCCAGATTCTACTTATGTTTCTCTGCGGACATCAGCCTAGGTGCCTGTAGACATCAGCTCTCCTGGCCCTTGCACTTGTCACCACTATCCTAGTAAAAGTCCTAGTACGAGCCCAGCTTCCTTCCTTGTGTTCTTCCTGTCCCCTGACTTACCCAGCTCTCACACATCTTATTATAAAGATCTCCAAAAATCATTCTTTCCCCCAAGATGGAGTCTCACTCTGTCACTCAGGCTAGAGTGCAGTGGCATGATCTCGGCTCACTGCAACCTCTGCCTCCTGGGTTCAAGTGATTCTCCTGCCTCAGCCTCCTGAGTAGCTGGGATTACAGGTGCCCACCACCACGTCTGGCTAATTTTTGTATTTTTAGTAGTGCTGGGATTATAGGCGTGAGCCAATGTGCCCAGCCCCCAGAAATCATTTTTGTTCCCACCTCCTTTTTTTTTTTTTTTTTTTTTTGAAGACGGAGTCTTGCTTGCAATCTTGGCTCACTGCAAGCTCCGCCTCCTGGGTTCACGCCATTCTCCTGCCTCAGCCTCCCCAGTAGCTGGGACTATAGGCACCCGCCACCACGCCCAGCTAATTTTTTTGTATTTTTAATAGAGATGGGGTTTCCCCGTGTTAGCCAGGATAGTCTCGATCTCCTGACCTCGTGATCCGCCCGCCTCGGCCTCTCAAAGTGCTGGGATTCCAGGCGTGAGCCACCGCACCCCGCCTGTATCTTGTCCTTTAAGGCACTCCACCAACTAGCCACTCTTCTTTCACCATCTCATCCGACTGGACCCGTTACTTCTGCCAATATAGGCCAAATGCTACCTTTCTGGCACAACTCTATGGCTATACGTGCCACGTCCCCAATTGTAACTTCCACTCATGCGCATCTTTCTTTAATTCTTCCCAAACCCAGCTAGAACCCCACTTAAATAAGTAAGTCTTCTGTCAATACGAGTTTTATCCCTTTATCTTCTCTACTCAGTATGTGCCATATTAGCTCATGTTTGCTGTTAATACTAAAAAGAAGAAAAAGAGAGGGAGGAGCTCCTGCTGACTGAAGGCATCCCATGTGCCAGACCCGTGTTTGGCACTTCACACGTGGTCATGTCCTTGGAAGAAGCTGTCAAGGCAGGTGGTGTCTAACCCTCTTCGACAGATGAGGAAACCGAAGCTCTGGTGCCCTTTGGTTGTTTTCTGGATGCGATTTTCTCCCTGAGGACAAGAGCCCTGACATCTCCCTCTGCCTCTGCAGCCTCAGCTCCAGTACCAAGAACTGTGCTCTGAATTCATGGGGCCTTAAATCAGCATTTACTCACCGACCACTTTTTCTATAAACCACAGAAGATAAAGCAAGGTGTTTTAGAGATTTCAGTTAGACATCCAGGAGAATTCCTTCACCCTGCATGATGTGAGGTCCGCATTCAAAGGTACCTTAGAGGTGGAAAGTCTCTTTTTCATGTGTGAGAGGTGGAATGAAAGTGGTCCTAACCCATCACTGCCCAAGTTCGGGATAGGTTCACACCAAGCACCCCCAGCACCCCCTCCAAATGGAAGTCCAGGGCGGTGTGGTGCTCCCAGTGGGTCCAGGGCTGCGGCCTCCCCATGCCTGGGCTTGCAGAAGCCTGGAATGATGGGATGAGGGCCAGGTAAAGGGAGGGATGTAGTCCCTGATCTACAAGCAGGTGGGCATAAAGAGCGAGGCCAGATGTGAGAACAGGGCTCAGCTTCTGCTCAAAAACATCTCAAGAAGCGGAAATGCTTTGGAAGCCTTACCAAGACTGCCTAAATGGGATGGCAGGCGCTCAGGGTGCCTCTGGGGGGATTTAAAGACACCAGAAGCTGACTCCTGCTGAAGCCTGC
Organism: Macaca mulatta; assembly: GCF_049350105.2. Lineage (NCBI taxonomy): Eukaryota > Metazoa > Chordata > Mammalia > Primates > Cercopithecidae > Macaca > Macaca mulatta. The sequence goes on from NC_133412.1 coordinate 163,867,630, forward strand.
CCGAGTCCAGAACATGATGGGAGTACTTTTCCACCAGAATCTCCCACCAAACTGGGGTCAACTAAGGGAGTTGACAAAGGAAGGAGAAGCTGCCAAATAGGTCACCATTGGGTAGCGAGGGTGAGGAGTGGTTGCCAAGCAATTGCGGCAAGGGGAGGCCCCACAGAGGACTGTGGGGGGTCCAGGAAGCCGTGCACGTGCTGCACAGGCTGGAGCTCTCTGGGGGCCATGCCAAGAACTCTCCTCCAAGGCCACCTGCCTCCCAGAGGAGGTGCCTGCCCCACAGCAGGCAGCGGGGTGCCTCTAACAGCAAAGAACTGTGATTCCTTTAACTGTACCCAAAGGAGAGAATGCCAGAGTGCATCTCGAAGCCTCAGCTTGGGGAAACAGTTTTGAGCAAGCCTTCTTGGCTGGAAAAAGAACTTCTAATTAACATAAAATAACAGCTTTCAAACACTTGACTCAGGATATGGAGTTGAAAAGGTGTGGGCTTGGATTTCAGAGAACCAGACAGGAAGGACAATGGTGGAGTAGCTGAGCACAAACGATGGAAAAAAGCACTTGGAAGACCTCTCAAGAGGAACAGCATGAAGAGAGGCTGGCAGAGAAAAAGAGCCAGGGACACAGCAGGGACAAAGAGGAAAGCCTGCAGCTGCTGCCCAGGTACGGGTTCGGCCGGGACGATGGGCAGAGGCCACGCGGGTTCGGCCAGGACGATGGGCAGAGGCCACGCGGGTTCGGCCGGGACGATGGGCAGAGGCCACGCGGGTTCGGCCGGGACGATGGGCAGAGGCCACGTGGGTTCGGCCGGGACGATGGGCAGAGGCCACGCGGGTACGGCCGGGACGATGGGCAGAAGCCACGCAGGTATGCCCAGGACAATGGACAGAAACACCTGCCCCGCCCGTCACCAACACTCCCTGGGATGCCCAAGGGAAAGCAGGAACAGAAGTTGCCGCCTTTCCATCATTTCCCCAAACCTCAGCTTGTTTACAAGATACAAAACAATACTGAAAACAGAAGCAGTGATGCTCGTCATCCTATTTGCCAAACCTGCTTACACACTTCAAGACTGTTCAGAAACATCTGGCTGGGTATATGTTACATTAGCACAGAAAGGAAGAGCACACAAACAATGGTCAGCATTCATTTTCTGTGGCTGACACCCAAAGATATAGATTCAATGTGCTGAGGAAACCCTGAGGCAAGAAGAAAGTTACGGAAAAACTTGCGAAAAGTTAACATTTAATACATTTCAATATGTCTAACTGTCAACATGATGAAGAGGGCAGAGGAGACGAGGGTGAGACTCTGAGCTAGCCACACAAGTTCATGCATTTAATTTTTTTTTTTTTTTTGAGACAGAGTCCCGCTCCGTTGCCCAGGCTGGAGTGCAGTGGTGTCATCTTGGCCCACAGTCAACCTCCACCTCCTGGGTTCAAGCGATTCTCCTGCCTCAGCCTCCCAAATAGGTGGGACCACAGGCACATGCCATCACACCTGGCCAATTTTTGTATTTTTAGTAGAGACAGGGTTTTGCCATGTTGGCCAGGCTGGCCTTGAACTCCTGACCTCAAGTGATCCACCTGTCTCGGCCTCCCAAAGTGCTGGGATTACAGGCGTGAGCCGCCATGCCCAGCTATGAATCTAATTTAAAAAATATATATATTAGCCAGGCATGGTGGCTCATGCCTGTAACCCCAGCAGTTTGGGAGGCTGAGGCAGGTGGATCACTTGAGCTCAGAAGTTCAAGACCAGCCTGGGCAACATGGTGAAATCCTGTCTCTACAAAAAATATAAAAATTAACTAGTCATGGTAGTGTGCACCTGTAATCCCAGGTACTCAGGAGGCTGAGGTGGGAGGATTGCTTGAGCCCTGGAGGTGAAGGCTATAGTGAGCTGAGATCATGCCACTACACCACTCTAGCCTGGGTGAAAGAGTGAGACTCTGTCCCCCTCCCCCCAAAAGAATATTTTGTTCACAGACCCATTGAAAACTTACAGAAAATTAATGAAGGAAAGAAGAACCTTGCTAAAGTACCAATCAGATCTCATTACTGATGACCCAAACCTAGCATCTCATACAATGCCTTTGCTGTCTGGCTCCTGTCCACCCACATGCTTAGCTACCAAAGGATTTGTTCATTGCCCATCACCTACGCTCCCACTTGAGCTGTGGTCAACTTCCCCTACGTGTCACTCTCCTCCATGACCCTGGCTGTTTGCACATGCTGTTCCCTCTGTTTGGAATACCCTTTCCATCCATTTCTGCCTTTTAAGCATCTATTCATCCGTCAAGATTCAGGTCAACTAGCAACCCCTCACTGAAGCCAGACTTAAATAATAGGAGTTAAACCTTCCAAATGGAAACATAACTATAAAAAACACAAGAGCTCACAACTGGGAAATCATAAGCTACAAGCCAGGAAGCTTCTGCTTCGAAGACAAGCAAAATAATAACAATAATAACAGCAGCTGCCAGATACTTTAAATATTTAATTCCAGATTCTGAACGACAACCTGCAAATGAGGCTGAGTTAAGTAATTTGCTCAAATTAACACCACTAGTGATTGGTAGGATAGAAATTTAAACCCAAATCCATGTGAATAAGAAACAGAGAAGGATGAAAATCCAACCATAGTACTGGCACTAATGAAAACACAGGACATTTTCTCATCCATTGCCAAATATTTAAAACTCTAAAATGTGCAAAGCTCTGTGCTGGCTATGTTGAATACAAAGTGATATTAAATACATTCCCTTGCTTACAAAAAAATTTACAATCCAATTGGAGAAAAAGACCTGACCACTACTATTGGGCAGGACTTCTAGTTTTGGGCCACATGATGCCGTGAAACTTGAGTAGGGCTACAGGTGAGCAGGCGTTTGGGCTACCAGGTGTTGCTTCTGGGATCTTTCATACATAGTTCTTTAAAGAACAATCACATTTGGCTGGGCGCAGCGGCTCACGCCTGTCATCCCAGCACTTTGGGAGGCCGAAGCAGGCAGATCACTTGAGGTCAGGCGTTTGAGACCATCCTGGTCAACATGGTGAAACCCCGTCTCTACTAAGAATACAAAAATTAGCTGGGTGTGGTGGCACACACCTGTAGACCCAGCTACTCTGGAGGATGAGGCAGGAGAATCGTTTGGACCCAGGAGGCAGAGGTTTCAGTGAGCCAAGATTGCGCCACTGCACTCCAGCCTGAGCAGCAGAGACTCACTCTGTCTCAAACAACAAAACAAAAACAAAACAAAACAAAAACCCAATCGTGTGTGTGTGTGTGCACATGCATGTGTCTGTGTGCATGTGTGTCTGTGTGTTCATGCACATGTGTGTGTCTCTGTGTGTGTGCATGTGTCTATGTGTGTGCACATGCATGTCTGTGTGCGTGTGCATGCATCTCTGTGTGTGCACGTGCACATGCCTGTGTGCGTGTGCATGTGTCTGTGTGCGTGTGCATGTGCACATGCGTGTCCGTGTGTGTGCGCACTTGTGCGTGTGTGTGTTTTGTGACTTGTCTTTCATCCAAAAGTCTCGTGCATATAAAATCTAGTTGTTTGAAGGACCTCGTTAATCAAAGTTTACTTTTCATTAAAACACATAGAAATGCTATTTTACTGTACTTCTGGAATATTTTAAGAATCTCAAGATAACTCTTGAAATAATAACTATGTTTGGCTAGGGTAGGGCTTAGAAAGAAGACACAACTGCCCCTCAGGAAGCTCTGGGGCACGCGGCATCATCGTGACTTTCCATTGTTCACCTCAGGAAATGAGTCAGAGCAGCACTGGTCAGGGCCAGGCTCAATGTCTCAAACCATTCCCCAGGAAGACTTCGCTGACTCCCTGGAAACTGCTCCCAACCACTGGACTCGCACCTCTAGTAGCTCACACCCTATTTAGTTTTAGCCTTGGCCCTACCCCCGTGAGTCCCAGACTTGGGCAGGGGCCAAAGATAAAGTGAAAAGGGCAGATATTTCTGAATTCTGAGCTGTACGAAGAACTCTCTATGAAAATAAATTAGAGAAGTTCAGACAAATACTGAAGTAACAATTCCCTCCCATCTTCTAGAAACATGCATATTAATATACAAAACCTTCACTAATTAGGTGATCCGTGAATGCTGCAGTCTCAGGAACCACATTAGAGGTAAAATCACAGGAACCTTGAACATTTCGTATCTCGTGCTGATCTGTGTTGTGAGCTCCTGGGCTCTGCATGCCAGGGACCTGCTCTTTGTCTGTTTGTCTACTGAATGTAGGCAGGAATGCAAAATGGCTGTGCAAAAAAGCATGCGAGATCTGCCCAAGTGGGGCAGCGGCTGAGGGGGCCCTGGATACCTTCCCCATCTCTTGCTGCCTCCTGGGAGCCTATCCAGATGAGGAGCTGTAGCGGGGCTGGCTGTCAAACCTCTCCGAAGGAAAGTGAGCATCTATCACCAGGTAAGAGAAATAACGGACCAGGCTGAGGGGGGCAGGGGGCAAGTATGTTGAAATTTTAATTTGAGAAGGTGTTTGACAACTGGCCGATCAGAATGGTAAGAGAAGTCAAAAGAGATGTGCCAGTAGCACGTGGTGACGGGGAGAAGGCAGATGGGAATGTGAAACCAGAGAACTCGGCTGGGAACAGAGAGTCTGAGATCAGCCCAGTGCTGCCCAGGGAGAGGGATGTCATCAAATCCATCGACCCAGGCCCTCGGCAGGGAGGAGGGATTCCTTTCAGGTTGCCATGTGGCTGGAAGGAAACTGACCACGATTCATTTTCACCACCATTTCTGAGGGCCCACCGTAGGCTGCTCTTGGAGCCACTGCTCTCCTGGCTGGGTTTCCAAAGCACCCCAATCCCAGAAGGTGTTCCATCTCTGCAAAGAGCAGCCTCTGGTCCCAGGCTGAGTCACTGTCACTGAAAATCAATACTGTCACTGGCCTGACCTCCGCCAGGTGGGCCAATGAAGCTGGGATGACAGCTGTGCATGTCCTGGAGCTGGGAGGTCTCAAACCCCCCCGAGGCCCCTCTGGCAACAGCTGGAAGGGATGAGAAAGGATGGAAGAGTTCATGTGACCATTCCCACTAGATACCGAATACTGCATGGGGCCTCCCAAAGTGCACATCCTCAATAATGTCACGTGAATCATCGAATTCCTGAACGGTTACACAGGAAATATACAATTCTTAGATCATCTAGCTTAACCAATTGCTGCACTGATGTGCTATTCACTGGGGTTCATCAGAAAACACATAGATGTTTCCAATTAATCCAAAGCTGGAAAGGCCTTGGGTCCAATAATACTTTGCCACTCAGAGTGTGTCCGGGGCAGGCAGCCTCAGAATCCCCCGGGAGCTTGCAAGACATAGAAGAATCTCCAGGTTCTCCACTCACCTTAGACCCACTGAGTCGGAATCTGCATGTAACCAGATCACCAGGGGATTCCTGTGCAAATTTAAGATCAGTGACGAAGCACCACTCTCGTTCATAACTCTCCGTCCTAACCTGCCATGGTCTGATTTTAAAAAGAAAAAAGACTTGCCAGGGAAGAGTTCTCACAATCCCCGCACTTCAGAAATTCTGGGCTCATTTCATTCCAGTAAGAACTGGGGGAGCATGTCTTGGAAGACATTTTTCAGGATGATTTTGCTCTTAAATTCGGTGGGAATTCTGAACAACCATTTACATTAAGCCCCCAAAGGAAGGCCACCCCTGCCTGTGTCTTGAACAGAATGCCTCCTTCCTTCTGGAGGGGTCCCCTGGATCACATTCGGAAGGTGCTATCGCCCTGCCCAGGTCCTCCACATGTCTCCAGTGAAGAAGCTGGGGAGGCCACAGTGTACCCACTGAGGGGGTACCATTCATACTGTCACCCCCATTAAAGGCACCTGCTTGAGTCTGCAGAGCACTGAGTAATCATCCCCTTCCCATTGTGGGTTCCCCAGGGGCTGAAAACTCAAATGTCTTCCAAAACAGGCAAGTGTGACCACAAGGTCAGCAAATTCAAACTTTTTGAAATGCGTACTGGCCTAACACAACCCTGCTAGCCGATGCCAGCTTACAGGCTGCCAGTGTCTATATGCTTTTCATACATCAAACCTGAGTACCTGGTTTCTGTTACAAAACCGCAACTGCATGCCAGCCCCAGTCAGTCCAGGCTGCCAACAGAACCAGTAATGGGGGGTTTGAAGAGCACGGATGACTCCTCTGCTAAGCGCATCTTTTCTAGGAAGGAAGCCCTGGCAAGTCGCTGGCCTGAGGAGCTTTTTGGCGAACTTCTGTCTGGGAGTTATTTAACCACAAAGGAAGTTCTAGAAACTTAACCACTTTTATTTATCTTATTTTGTTTTGCTTGAGACAGGGTCTTGTTCTGTTGCCCAGGCTGAAGTGCAGTGGCTCGAGGGTCAAGACCCTCAACCTTCCGGGGCTCAAGAGATTCTCCCACCTCAGCCTCCTGGGTAGCTGGGACTGCAGGCATCCGTCACCATGACTGGCTAATTTTAAAAAAAAGTTTAGTAGAGATGGGGCTCTCACTATGTTGACCAGGCTGGTCTTGAACTCCCAGGTTCAAGAGATCCTCCTGCCTCAGCCTCCCAAAGTACTGGGAGTATAGGTGTGAGTCACTGCACCCAGCCCATGTGACCACATTTAATGTCCCCGGCTGCTGGAGAAGGGGTCGCAGCACACCAGGCTGGCACATCTGGGACACTCACATGGCGTTCCTGCCACTCCAGTCTCACCCATCAGTGTGAGCACAGGGCTGCATCATCCCAACCTAGACTCCCAGATCCACTGTCCTGGAAAAATCCAGGCCACACCTATTTAGCAAAATGAAGTTTCTCAGGGCCAAAGTATGAGGAGGAGATACCTCGTTCTTCACAACTTAGCAGCCCTTATCTCAGCTGGGAGGCTGCGGTGAGTGGCGGTGCTGGGGCCGAGGCCGTGGCCATCCTGGGTGGTTTGGCTGCACCTCCTGGTGTCCTAATCCTCCCTCCTCTTTGTGACAGGCAGGAGCTCCTGTTAGAGCTCATATCAGTTACATTTTGCTTCTCATTTCAGTCAAAGTGTCAACAATCTGGAATACTCCCCCATCCTTCTAGCGGTATTTTTAGCATGAACAAACAACTGACATAGTTAGCTGGAATAAATCACCTCAAGAAACCCCAGTTTGGCTCATTTTTTGCTCCCACGTCAGCTATTAATCTCCACTCAGATCAGCATCCAGGAGCCGGCACCTAAGCGGGAGATGACCTGGTCAGGTGCCACTGAAAACAACTCTTGAACCTCACTGCTGGTGTTCCAAAGACCTCTCCAGTCCCTGTGAGTGACATTCTAATGAAGGGAGCCATTTCATGTAGTGCCATCCGCGAAGCCAGAGAGTCTAGACAGCCAGGGCTATTCCTGAGGGCTCCCTGAGCGCATGGTGTTAGGGCTGGGGGCCTGCAAAGCAAGTGAGGGGCCCAAAACCCACCCCCCGATTTGGAAAAGGAATTGAACAAGTGCCTTTGGAACAGGAAGTGTCAAATAGCCATCTGCTAAGTACATATGTGAACAGGACATGTTTGAAAGCAAGTCTTCCTGTCAGACTGCTCTGGCTCCTAAAAGAAATATATTGTTCTCTCTGAACCGTAAAGCTTTTTGGTAATTTCTGATATTTGGGAAGCAAGTCCCAGGCCTCTTGTGCTCTGCCAGCCCGCCTCTCCTAGAGGGCCTTCTCTCTGGAGGATCTCTCGGTCTTTATTTCTGGCTGAGCCCCCAAGGCCCTGATTTCCCCACATGCCCCAGTTTGAGGAGGGGAGCACAGTGAAGAAATGAGACATTGGGACGCAGTTCAGCAGACAACGGCAGATGTCAAAAGAATGGGAATCCGACCACCTAGACCTAGAAGGGGAAGGGCCTGGGCCACGATGTGATATGGACTTCATCCATAAAGCTCTGTGATATAGAAATGACGCCTTCTGCACAGTCAGGAGGGATCTAGGAAGGAAGGGGCCTGGCAGGGCACCGGGAAGCCCAAGCGGCTCTCCAGGACCAGAGGTGGATGTGTCTCTCTGGGCTCCGGGGCCACATGGGACTGCACATCCTTGCATCCACCAGCTGCTCCTGTGAATCCTGGCCTGTTTTACATTTCCTGCCTTCTCTGCCTTCATTTCCTGTGTGTTCCCACGAGGGGCTGTTTGGTTTTGCATGGCTTGATTCCACTGTGCCAAGGGACACTGAAGGCAGGACTTTTGTCCATGCCTGGCCTGGAGCTTGGAAACAGTCAGCCCTCCTCCCTGAAGGTGAGCGATTCTTCGGAGGTGTGGCAGGCTCCAGTGTGATTCTGCCTCCACATCTCACTGTGCGCTGCATGAAGACAGGGTCGGTGCTCTGTCTCCGGCCTTGGCCCTCCTGAGCCTGGCACCATGCCTGGCTGAAAGCAGGCGCTCTCTACCCATGAACTGGGGGAGTGTTCAAAGGACAGTGAATCTGATCATCTGGAGGTGGCTGATCAGTTCTCACCAGTTGTTTTCAGCTCAGGATCCCCACAAGAATACTTATAGGATAAATTTGGAGATTCTCTTCTTTCTCTTCCCTGCTCTCAGGTTCCTTTTTTTTTTTTTTTTTTAATAGTACTTTCCTTATGCAAAAATGCAAAAGATCATTTTTTTTCACAGCTGACTGGACCAGCAGGCACCTTATACCGCCGATTTGCAGAAAGTATGGTCATCATTTTATCAGATAGTGGAACTCAGTAAAGTAGAAATCAAAATGGATAATAGATGAAACACAGGCAGACACAAGCTTAACTATGAACAAAGAGCTGCCAGGCTACTCTGCACGGACAAAAGTTTCAAGCATGCATTGCACAGACAGGTATTAATGTTTGTAGCAGACAGCCCGGAGCCAGGTGCTTGGGAGCCAGAGGTTTCCAGGAAACACCTGCAAGAAGTCTGAAGAGGACACTCTCATACTCCGAATTGTTGAATGAGATATGGGGAGAACTTGGAGATCTTGGAAAGAAAAGCACGAAAATAAATAAACCTTCTGGAAGGTATGACTGGTGGAGAGTGGCTTTGGTGTGGGCCTCGCCATGGTGCCCCTCCTGGCCCGGCCTGGCCTCTCCCAGCTGCTCAGCTTTCTGAACCCGGGGTGGCCAGCCAGTGCTCTCTTAGGTGGCTGACAGGGAGGCTGGGATGCCCTGAGGGCTTCCTCTCCAGTATCCTCAGAAAAAAACTAGAAAAGGGAACTTCCCTGGAAAGGAAGCAGACTATCCCATGAGGATTTAAACTGGGGGACACCAGTCATAAGCAAGCCGAGTACTGGCTGTGGAAATGGGGGGAGGGGCTTGGGCCAGCACCACTCCCAATCTCAGGACGTGGCCGTCTCCAACCCCGGAGAAAGGAGGATCCTCTCATAAACAAATGTGGCTTCCAATACATTTTCCCACCATCTGCCCTCTTCCAATTCTTCTACTTTTGCCTCATAAACCAAATCTTCAGTTTCCAAACAATTTTTCCTCGCATTTGGGGGATTTTGTCCCTCTTGACAAGCATCTATGTTTAGTGAAGGCGACAGCACAGAGCCAAAGCCTCACAGAAAGAGGACACCCACGTGCATGGGGTGCTGGGAGGCTGCTTCCGTGGCTCAGCAAGTCCATCCCGGAAGAACATTGGCTCCGTGATCCAGAGCCAGAGAATCTCAAGGGCAGAAGGGTCCCTCGTCATCTACGAATGCTGGAAACCCTCCTGCAGTCACACATGTCAACAGAGGGAGCTCAGAAAGTTTCCTTTCTTTAAAATGTAGTAAAATATATGTAACATAAAATTTGCCAATGAGCCATTTTCAGCGTACAGTTTAGTGGCACTGTGTACATTCACACTGTTGTGCAGCCATCATCAGCTTCCATTTCCAGTACTCTGCGCGTGTTGCACCCACTGAACAATAGCTTCCCATTCCCCTCCCAGCCCTGGCAACCACCCTTCTACTTTCTGTCTCTCTGAGTTTGACTACTCCAGGTACCACATATAAGTAGAGTCACACATTATTTGTCCTTTTGTGACTGGCTTATTACACTTAGCATAATGTCCTCAATTTTCATCTATGTTAGTACATCCATCAGAATGTCCTTCTTCTTCTTTTTTTTTTTTTTTTTTGAGACAGAGTCTCGCTCTGTTGCCCATGTAGAAGTGCAGTGGCGCGATCTTGGCTCACTGCATGCTCCGCCTCCTGGGTTCACGCCATTCTCATGCCTCAACCTCCCGAGTAGCTGGGACTACAGGTGCCTGCCACCACGCCCGGCTAATTTTTTGTGTTTTTAGTAGAGACGGGGTTTCACTGTGTTAGCCAGGATGGTCTCCATCTCCTGACCTCGTGATCTGCCTGCCTCGGCCTCCCAAAGTGTTGGGATTACAGGCGTGAGCCACTGCGCCCAGCCATGTCCTTCCTTCTTAAAGCTGAATAATATTCCATTGTATGTGTAAACAGCATTTTGCTTATCCATTCATTCATTGACAGGCACTTGGCTTGCTCCCACCTGCTGGCTATTGAGAATTATGCTGCTGTGAACGCGGGTGTATAGATCTGTTCAAGTCCCTGTTTTCAATTCTTTTGGGCAGAAACCCAGAAGTGGAACTGCTGGATCACATGATAATTCTATTTTTAATGTTTTCAGGAACCACCATACTGTTTTCCATACAGTCTGCACCAATTTTTTTTTTTTTTTCTGAGACAGATTCTCACTCTGTCACCCAGGCTAGAGCGCAATGGCGTGGTCTCAGCTCACTGAAACCTCCGCCTCCCAGGTTCAAGCGATTCTCCTGCCTTAGCCTCCCGAGAAGCTGGGACTACAGGCATGTGCCACCACATCCGGCTAATTTTTTATTTTTAGTAGAGACGGGGTTTCACTAGGTTGGCCAGGATGGTCTCGAACTCCTGACTTCGTGATCTGCCTGCCTCAGCCTTCCAAAGTGCTGGGATTCCAGGCATGAGCCACCGCGCCTGGCCTGAGTCTATACAGTTTTATATTCCCACTAGCAATGCACAAGGGTTCCTATCTCTCTACATCCTTACCAACACTTGTGACTTTGTTTCTTTGATAAAATCCATCCTAATGGGTATGAAGTGGTATCTCATTGTGGTTTTGTTTTTCATTTCCCAAATGATTAGTGATGTAGAGACTCTTTTCATGTGCTTATTGGCTATTTGTATATCTTCTTTGGAGAAACATCTATGCAACTCCTTTCCTTTGCCCATTTCCTAAAGGAGATGGGGTTTTGTTTTGTCTGGGTTGTGGAAAGTTGATTTTAAATAAGCTACTGCACCACTAAGTCCGACTCCACTGTGACCCTTGTTGCCGTCCAGGCTGCCACCCACTCTCCTGTGTCCAAAGACCTCCCTCCCTACTGGCCTCGCTGGGGTGGTTAGTGTGTACTCACTCCTTCCAGACATCCTTCAGGCATCAGTGGATCATTTCTCTAGTTTAATGAGGTGAACAGCCTCTTTCCCTGTGGTCTAACTTCTTATCAAATGCTCATTCAGTGGGCATGTTCACTGCTTCATCACTCAGCTCAGGCAAAAAAATTGCCCACAACCCCAGGTCAATTTTAATCACTAAATCAAAACATTATTCAATATGATGTTTCGACTTAAACTGAACTTCTCTGAGAGTATGTGTGTGTGTGTCCAAGTGAAAAAGAAACATTAGTCTCACTTGCCAAGTAATGAGTTTTAAAAAAATTAGATGTATACTCCACTCAAGTAAAGAATGATCATAACTCTGTCTCCTAGTTTTTTGATTGCAGATTAACAGGGGAGACAGCATAAAACTCCTGCTTATCTGGGTTATAAATTCTAATGGAGCAGAAACTGACTTCTTCATGGCAGTAGTCCCCAACATCTAGCACGGCCCCTGGCATGTGGCAGAAACTCAATGCTTCAAAGTCAGTTCATGGTTACGAGAACAGACGGTGAGGCCAGATTGCCTGGGTTGAAATCATGGCTCTGCCATTTTCCAGGTGCATAATCTTGGACAAATTACTTAACTTCTCTGTGCCTCAGTTTCTTTATCTATAAAATGAAAATAATAATAAAACTATCCACCGTAGATAGTTCTTGCAAGGATTAGTTAAAAATGTGTAAAGTGCTATTAAGAGTGCCTGTCACAATGCAGGGTATAAACATTAGTGGTTATTAATGCTGAAAGAATGACTGATTAAGTGAATGAATGTCTTCCCATACAGTTAGTTTCCACTGATGTAAAAGGAAATGTGATTGCCTGATAAAATCTGCGTTCACATGTATAAGAGCTGAGGCCACGGACAGAAGTGTTCTAGAAGACCTCTGTGCCTCCAAACAGGTGACTGAGGGTATGTCTCAATATCACCTGATGTCTTATAATTATGGGACAGAGAAAACACTTCAAACACTTGTGCGTACAGCATCCTGATCTCATATTCATATTAGTAATCTTGAGAGGTTTGCTTTGTGGTGACATCTGATGTTTTCTTAAGTGTGCTATTGATGTGATGACCTCTCTGGGAGCACACGAATAGGAGTGAGTATATGTTGTATTTAAATAGGAAACAATAAGAATTCACATCAATTAGAAATCTATTGAAGAACTGCATAACCACAGTTGTCTCAGGGCAAGAAAGTTAAATTCTGGCAGTGGCTTTCCTTAGCCATTGTAAGGCTCGCTGAATTAAAATACAACCTTTCAGTAACACTGAAGTTCTTAAATGTCACCATAAAAGTATGATACTATCTGGTATATATTCCAAAGACAAAAAATAACAAACTGTCAGTTCTTAACCTGATATTTTTTTCTAAAAATGAATTTCAATGGCAGAAACACAGTCTGGGGGCCTGATCAAAGCTCTCGACCAACAGTGACTCATTGCAGTTGAGAGAGACAATTATGAACTCCAAACATCACCTGGTACCTTCTACCTTTTTGGGCCAATGAGGAAAATTACTAAGTAAAATGTATTAATGAAGGGAATCTTCTACAAAGCTGTACTGCAAAAGAAGAAAATCAGGGCTCTCATGGCAAATATAATAGACAGTGAATCCATGGAATCCATCAGAATTCATGAACACCTTTCAACATAAAAATGTGTACTTTGTTAATTTTTTGTTGGGGGAGGAGGGAAGGAGTCTCGCTCTGTTGCCCAGGCTGGAGTGCAGTGGCACGTTCTCAGCTCATTGCAACCTCTGCCTCCCGGGTTCAAGTGATTCTCCTGCTTCAGCCTCCCGAGTAGCTGGGATTACAGGCATGTACCACCATGCCCGGATAATTTTTGTATTTTTAGCAGACAAGGGGTTTTGCCATGTTGTTCGGGCTGGTCTTAAACTCCTGACCTCAGGTGATCCACCCACCTCGGCCTCCCAAAGTGCTGGGAATCCAGGCATGAGCCACCACGCCTGGCCCATTGTTAAGTTTTATTTTGGGAAAAACTTACAATGTGTCTGAGATAACTATTACATAATCAGTTAATATTAACTTTTCATCCTTTTGTTTAGATATTTAATAGTTCAATGGTTTAAAAAATAATTTTTCAACAAAAAGAAGGCAGATTAAGAGGAGCAACAAAAAGACAAGACACATGAAAATGGCAGATGCAAATCCAGCCATAGCATTAATTATACTAAATGTGAATGGACAAAACGCTTGAGACAGAAGGCAGAGGTTATCAGACTAAGTAAAAAAGATCTGCTATTTATTATATAAGAAGACAGGTAGGCTGGGTGAGGTGGCTCAGGCCTGTAATCCCAATATTATGGGAGGCCGTGGTGGGTGAATTACCTGAGGTCAGGAGTTCAAGACCAGCCCGGCCAACATGGCAAAACCCCGTCTATACTAAAAATACAAAATGTAGCCAGGTGTGGTGGCATGTGCCTGCAGTCCCAGCTACTCAGGAGGTCGAGGCACGAGAATCGCTTGAACCCAGGAGGCAGAGGTTACAGTGAGCTGAGATCATGCCACTGCACTCCAGCCTGGGAGACAGAACAAGACTCTGTCTCAAAAAAACAAAAAAAAAAAAAGAAGAGAAGTAATACATGAAGAAAGAATGGCTGGGAACTTCTTGGAAATGATAAATAATACAAACAATACCAATACAGTTTTAAACAGCCCAATGAATACTGAACAAGATTCACCCTTAGATGTGTCACAGCGAAAGTGTACAATAGCGGTAACAACAGCAATTACAAGCAACCAGAGGGAAAAGACAGATGACGTTAAAATGAACTACAAGTAAACAAATAGTTGACTTCTTAACCACGACAAAAGGAGTAAGATCACTTGTGCTCCTTTTGTCGTTGTGAGAAGTCAACTATTTGTGAGAAAATGTTTGAGCCTAGAATTGTATATCCAATTTGAAAAACTTCTTTGGAGAGTAATGCCAAACACACTTTTAGATACAGTCTAAGAAAGTCTGCCAGCAATAGACCCTCACTAAAATTTCTTGGGTAATCACTAAAGAAGAAGAACCAAAAGAGAATGTTTCTCTTCCATATTAGCAGAGAAAAAATGTAAAAATATAATAGATCTAAAAGAAAGCAGAAAAGGAGAGGATACCATATGGAACAAAAGGAAAGTCAAATACAAAGCATAGATAGCACGGTAGACACAAATATAAATATATCAGTATTTAGGATAAGTAGAAATGAACTAAATATTCCAGATACCATAAGCCTGGGTTTTAAAAAATTATCAGTGTATATAGGCTGGGTATGGTGGCTCGCACCTGTAATCCCAGCACTTTGGGAGGCCGAGGCGGGCAGATCACGAGGTGAGGAGATCGAGACCATCCTGGCTAACACAGTGAAACCCCATCTCTACTAAAAATACGAAAAACTAGCCGGGCGTGGTGGCGGACGCCTGTAGTCCCAGCTACTCGGGAGGCTGAGGCAGGAGAATGGCGTGAACCCAGGAGGCGGAGCTTGCAGTGAGCCGAGATCGCGCCACTGCACTCCAGCCTGGGTGATAGAGTGAGACTCTGCCTCAAAAAAAAAAAAAAAAAAAAACCCAAACAAAAAACTATATATAATAAGCAGAAGAGTATATCCAAAACATATTTTAAAAATTCAAATAGAGGCCAGGTGTGGTGGCTCATGCCTGCAATCCCAGCACCTTGGGAGGCCAAGGCGGGCAGACCTCTTGAGGTCAGGAGTTTGAGACCAGTCTGGCCAACATGGTGAAACCCCATCTCTACTGAAATATATTAAAAATATAAAAATTAGCAGGGTGTGGTGGTGCGCACCTGTAATCCCAACTACTCAGGAGGCTGAGGCAGGAGAATCACTTGAACCCGGGAGGCAGAGGTTGCAGTGAGCTGAGATTGCGCCTCTGCACTCCAGCCTGGCCGACAGAGCGAGACTCCGTCTCAAAAAAAAAAAAAAAAAAGTTCAAAAAGAATGGAAAACGATAGTCCAAGTCTATATATGTGTATATGGTACATGTGTGTACACTCACACACATATTTGTACAGATGTATAGCTACATATATATATGTATGTGGCTATATGTATATCATGCAAAATAGACTTTGAAGCAAAATGCCTTGTATCTTACAACATAATGATAAAAGGTTGAATGTACCATACCAGAATACACAGCAACTCTAAATTTATATGCAACTAATAGCACAGCTTTAAAATATAGAAAGGAAAAACTGCTATAACGATGTGGTAAAAAAAAAAAAAAAAGCCAATCTGCCATCCCAGTGGTAGATTTCAACATACCTCCTCTCAACAAATGATAGATTCAGTAGACAAAAAGCATCTATGAAAACAAAAAAGCTCTGAGTAGCATAATTAATAGCTTAACCTAATAAAATATATAAAAATTTCCTCAACAAATGCAGAAAACATTATTTTCAGGCACACATGGAATATTTACAAGGAGTAACCACTGGGCCACAAAATAAGTTTGACCAATTTCAAATGTATATGTAGGCTTTAAACATAATTTAATGAAGTTAAAAGCTCATAACAAAAGATAAGTTGAAAAAACTCATATTTGACAATTGTAAAACACAGTTCAAAGACAACTAATGGGTCAAAAAGAAAAGAATAACAGAAATTTCAAAATATTTAGAATTATACAATAATAAAAATTTCAGATATTGAAACTTGTAGTTTACAGCTACAGCAGTATTTAGAAGAAAATTTTTAGTCTTAAATGCTTATGTCAGAAAATAAGGCAAAAAATGAATGAACACCAAACTAAGAGATTAAAAAAAAAAAAAAACCCAAAATACAACAAAACAGAACTTAAAGAAAAAAGAAGATAGAAAATAATGAAAATGAGAACAGAAATTCATGGAAGAGAAAGTAAACCTACAAGCGAGTTGACAAAACAGTTACTGGTTCTTTGAAAGGATCAGTGTAACAGACAGGTATCTGGCAAGACTGTTCAAGAAAAGAAATAAAGTGCATTAAACAATATTAGAATTGAAAAAACTTAACCAACAAATGCTATATGAAAAATAAACATTATGCCAATAAAATTTAAAATTTAGATGAAACGGACAAATCTTTACATATAATATATATTACAGCTTATACATTATACATAGCTTAATAAAAAAAGAAATAGGATATCTGAACAGACTATAATCATTTTTAAAAAGCATTAGAAATCTTCCCATAGAAAAAAACCCAGCCCCACATGGTTTTACAGACGCATTCTACCAAAACTTAACATTCTCAGAACGAATAATTCCAAAACATGCAAAAAGAAAAAGTACTACTCCAACTCACTTTATGAGGCTGGCCTAACCTTGATGCCAAAACCTGGCAAGAACAGAAGGAGAAAGGAAAAGAATAGGCCTATTTTGCAAATGAACACAAGCGTGAAATTCTCTAAAAAATAAGTAAAGTGAATCCATAAAAAAGCTAATTTATCATAATCAAGCTGGGCTTATTCCAAGTATGTAAGGTGAGTTTAACATTTAAAAATATAAATTAATATATAGCATTCATAGATGATAGGAATAGTCACATAATCATCTCAATAGATACAGAAAAGGCATTTGATAAAATCTGCTATCAATTCATCATTAAAGAAAACCAACTCTTAACAAACCAGGAAGAAGGAAACTTCTTTAATCTCTTAAATAGTATCTACAAACAAACCTATAACAAGCACAATTCTTTTTTTCTGAGGCAGGGCCTCGCTCTGTTGCCCAGACTGGAGTGTAGTGGTGCAGCCTTGACTTCCCGGGCTCAATTGATCCTCCTACTTCAGCTTTCTGAGTGGCTGGGACCACAGGTGCACGCCATCACATCTGGCTACCTTTTTTTTTTTTTTTTTTCTGTCTTAGAGATGGGGGTCTCACAATGTTGCCCAGGCTGGTCTTGAACTCCTGAGCTCAAGCGATCCTCCTACCTTGGCCTCTCAAAGTGCTGGGATTACAGGTGTGGACCACTGCACCCAGCTAAATGTAATTCTTAATGGTAAAACATTGAAAGAATTTTCTCATTTAACTACTAGGTCCTAACTAGTACAGGTTTAAAAAAAAAATGGAAAGATTAGAGAAAAAGAAACAATTTTAATCACCTCAGAAAAAAAGTCATTACCTATGTAGAAATTCCAAACTGCATTATATATGTCATTAGACTTACTAAGAATTTAGCTGGGTCAAGAAGAATGTGCAAAAACCAGTTGCCTTTCTATACCTTCATGACAAGTACATAGTAAATTTGATTACAAAAATATTCTGTATACATATAGTGCATACAAAAGCATGAAAAATTTTTTCAGGTAACTAGAAATAAGTCTAGTAAAAAATGGGCAAAATATTTACTAAAAACTTATAAAAACATCCAAAGATACTTGTAAAGGCCTAAATAATTAGGGAGCTATAATGGCTACGGATTAGAAAACCTACTGTCATAAATATACAATTCTCTCCAAATTGAGCTATTAAATTAAACTAATTCCAAAGTCTCCAGAAGTTTTCTGTGCAACTCGATGAGCTGATTTGAAAATTTACATGAAAGTTCAAAGGCCCAGCACAAGCCATGGCAACCCAAAGAGCAGGATACAGAGAGGGATCCACCTTATGTATAATGAAGCTACGACAATGACCAGACAGTGACAATCACACGGGATGGGCACGATGGCCAATGGAACGAAATAGGAAGCTTAGAAACACCTACGGACATTTGGTTGATGACAAATGTGGCACTGTGGAGCAACAGAATCTTTTCAGCGTTTGATGCTGGGACAATTGAATATCCTATGGGGAAAATTACACTGGCTCCCTCATACCATACACACATAAAACAGTCCATTCTAGGTGGGCCCTTAGGTTTCAGTGTGAAAGACAGCACACAAGAGGTTCTAGAAGATGATTTAGGAGACTACCTTCGTGATCTTGGAGAAGGGAAAGGTTTCTTAAACTAGACATAGAAAGTACTGTTCATAAAGGAAATGACTTCTACTTTCTATTACTTTAAAATTAAGAACTTCTGTTTATCAAAAGACATCATGAAGAGAAAGCAAACAAAATCACAGCTTGGGAGAAGATTTCTGCAACAGGTATAACCAAGAAAAAGACTTGTAACCATAATATATAAAGAAACATTATTAAGAAAAAGACCATCCAATGAAAAAGACCATCCAACAAAAAAGAAGGAATTTCACATACACTTCACAAAAGAGAAAAGCTGAATGACGAATAGACAAATAAAAAGATGTCCAAACTCATTAGTAATGAAGGACACGAAACTTAAACTCACAAGGTGACATCATTTACCAGCAACCATCCTGCCAAAAATACGAAGTTGGGCAGCACTAAGTATTGGTGTATGGAACCACAGGGGTCTTGGGCGCTGCTGATGGGAGTGTAAACTAACACAACCCCTTTGAAAAACAGTTTGGAAGTATTTGGTAAAGTTGAAGATACGCACATCCTATGACCTAACCATTTCACTCATAGAGAAATCCTTGAACGTGTGCACCAGGAGCCCTGTAAAAAATATTTACAAGCACTGTTCATAATAGCCAAAACCTGAAAACAACCCACGTATCTATTCACAGTAGACTAAGTAAGGAAATCTTAGTGCATTTACACAATAAATACTATTCATTCATGCAAACCAACGAGTCACTGCTGTGTGCAAGAAGGAGGAGCCTCAGGAACGGGATGTTAAGCAATGAACGCAAGCAGCATAAGGACATATTCAGTCTGATTCCATTTTCTACCACAAGTTTAAAACAGGCAAAACACAATTGTTATTATTTAGGAGTACACGCTGGGGGCAGTGGCTCAGGCCTGTAATCCCAGCACTTTGGGAGGCCGAGGCGGGTGGATCGCTTGAGCTCAGGAGTTTGAGCCCAGCCTGGCCAACATGGTGAAACCCCATCACTACGAAAAATACAAAAATTAGCTGGGCATGATGGCACACGCCTGTGCTCCCAGTACTCGGGAGGCTGAAGTGGAAGGATCCATTGAGCTGGGAGGTTGAGAATGCAGTGAGCTGCAATTCTACCACTGCACTCCAGCCTGGGTGATAAGAGTGAGGCCCTGTCTCAAAAAAAAAAAAAAAAAAAGAAAAAGAAAAAAGCACAATATACATGGTACAGAAACATGAGAGAATGATTAACAAAAATTTAGAATGGTGATTAACCTGTCAGGCGAGAGGCAAAAGGACAGGATACAGAGAAAAGTCATTGGCAATATTACACGGAAAATCCATATACATAGGAAATACATACACATGTTGAAGATACGTGTAAGTATATATGTATAAATAAATCTACACAGGAAATTCACAGGTAATATTAATGTTCTTTTTCCTAAACTAACAATAGGCAAACACATACGTTCATTGTATGATTTTAGATATATTTAATAAATATTCATTTGATTTTATTCAATATTTAGTAAAAATTCTAAAGGACTCTAAAATACCATATTTGAACACACTTTAGTAGTATCAGTAGTAATAGTCATAGAAATATGAGTTTCTACCAATTATTAGGTGATTACCAGATACAATGCCTCAAATGCACTAGCTAAATCAATTCTGACCACAACCCTCTGAGATGGATATTTTATTATTCACATTTTGTAGATGAGGAAATGAGACTCAGAGAGATTTAGTGACTTGCTCAAGGTCACACAACGTAAAAGGGAAGGATTTGGAGTTCTAAACTAGACTTGTCCCATTGTAAGCCTGTGCTCTCAACCACTACAAAAAAGCCTTCCCCGTTCCTTTCCTTCCATACTGGACTAACCCTCTAACACTTCCAAAAATGCCTGCTTCTCCAGAGCAGTGAGCTTATTTGGGGGGTTCCCTGAAGAAAGAATTCCTGATTCTCACAAATCCCTACAGTTAGAAACATCTTCTCAATTGTTGATTCTACTGTTGTCTCGGCCCTGCTTGGAGTGACAAAGTGGCTGAGTTGGTACCTCTCAGCTTAGAACTTTTTGGACCCTGTTAAGCTTATTCAAAGTACTTAAACAGCAAGATTTATCATTTCATGGTGACAGGAAGGTAACGCTGGAGGGACCAGCTGTTCCTCCAAGGGCCTTCAGCTGTCTCCTCTGGTAACTGCCCAACAGGTGGACGGAGCTGACCCTCACGGAGGGAAGGTTTTACCTCCATCAAAACCTCCATCAAGGCCTGACTACCCATTAACCATGTCCTCCACTCCCAGGCTTCAGCAGTCTATGGTTCTGCTGCAGACAAGCTTGTCACAAACAAACAGATGACACTACATGGCAGTTGCAACAAGTGCCCACTTAGTCTTGTTTAGGTTGGTGTTGAAATGTTTTGGCCAGGCTGGGAAGAAACCATGGGATCCACTGATTATATCTGGCCTCAACTTTTAATAAAGTATTCTTGGGAAGAAGTTTCCCATCGCAAAGAAATACAAATATTTAAAAAGCAAACAAGTCACGGACTGCTCTCAGACCTGCTGCCATATGCTTTGCTTTTTTGAGCTTACGGCTTAACATTAAAATAACAGCCTTGCATTCCTCAAATATCTCTACTGCTGTTCCTTACTTCTACTACTTGAAAAGGCTGTCAGCTGCTGTCACTTGGAGGCATTACCATATTAGCCACCACTGTTTACTGCTTACCATGTGGTATGGCTATTAGCTTAATAAGCCTCCTCTTGGATGATACCCTAGGCTGTGGAAGCAGAAACCATACCCTGGAGTCCAATGCCTAATGAAAGAGCGTGTGTGTGTGTGTGTGTGTGTGTGTGTGTTCGAGGGTGAGACAGGGAATGACGCTTTATAAATATTGATGAGAGACACTGAATTCAATTGTATCGGGTTGTATTTATCGATGGTTAAAAGATCAAATATTTTTTAAAGTGCTTTAACCATTTTAAGGATCAACAGCTTGGGGTAAAATCCAGAAATATAGATGGTGTACAAAAGAGCAAGCTGGAGATCTGCAAGAAGTAAAACACTGCAGCAAAGCTCTTTAATTCACTCTGCATAAATAGCTGAGCCTACAAAAGAAATCTCTAGTCAGAGGTTTCCTGGATTATAACAAGAATTCTCTCGATGGGGAGAAGTGCCCTTTTCACTTGAAGACAAAGAAATGTTTGTAATGGAAATGTGTGAACCAATTTTCCAAGGAGAGCTGCTGAAAAGCACTGATTAAAAACACAGTGAGGTGATGAGGCAGTGAAATAAAGCCAGAGCTGACCCACTTAGTTTGTGGCTGCACTTACTTCCGAAAGTGAAGAGAGCAACCCCGGGCCACCTTCTACATTCTTTCCCTTCTCCCCAACCCCAAGCAGTCCCTGCCCCATTACTGACCCTGCAACTCCGTAGACAATCAGAACCTTCCAGCGTGCAGGAATGTTTACTATTTCTGGACATTGTGTACTGGTTACTAAGCTACCGACACTGAGGATGAAATGGTAACCCAGTAGCCCAAAACACAAAGTCCTTCTCAACAAAGCCTAACCAACGGGCAATGGATTACAGTGATTCAGAGGAAAGATGAGAAGGTAGGTAGATGACTCTAGCATAAGACAGTTTACAGTGATAGTTCTTAGGGGATGTATAATACTCATTGTTTAAGAACTTCCATTCCCTAGAGAGTAAAACTAAGACACAGAGAGGGAAGGTATCTCGATCACAGTCGCCTAAAATAGGAGAATCACTGAGACCTAGTGGAACAAGCCCTCAGTAACTTAGGACAAACAAGCTATAATGCCCTGTTTCCGAAATTTCACCCATTGGAGTTTAACATCACTTTTGCCATATCCAAGTATATCTGTGTTATTTTTCTTTAAATTGACTTGGAAATATCTTAATAGCCCCCTGAGCAATAATTTTCACCAAATCACTACATTCTAACGTACATTTAAGAATGTGTAACTAGGCTGGGCACGGTGGCTCATGCCTGTAATCTCAGCACTTTGGGAGACTGAGCAGGGCAGACCACGAGGTCAGGAGTTCAAGACCAGCCTGACCAACATGGTGAAACCCCGTCTCTACTAAAAATACAAAAAATTAGCTGGGTGTGGTGGCAGGTGCCTGTAGTCCCAGCTACTAGGGAAGCTGAGGCAGGAGAATCGCTTGAACCTGGAAGGTGGAGGTTGCAGTGAGCTGAAACCATGCCACTGCACTCCAGCCTGGGCAACAGAGTGAGATTCCGTCTCAAAAAAAAAAAAAAAGGAACATATAATTACTAAAGTGTTCATCCACAGTCCATTTAAAATTGTCTCATGTGCTCCAATGGTACACATTGGGAAAGAGTGGATAAAGTATTTTAAATAAATAAGGATGACATAACACTACGTTAGGATGACCTAACAGCTTTTTTTTTTTTTGTGAGACGGAATCTTGCTGTGTTGCCCAGGCTGGAATGCAGTGCAGTGGTGCGATCTCGGCTGACTGCAACCTCCGCCTACCAGGTTCAAGCAATTCTCCTGCCTCAGCCTCCCAAGTAGCTGGGACTACAGGCGCCCGCCACCACACCCAGCTAATTTTTGTATTTTCAGTAGAGACAGAGATTCACCATATTGTCCAGGTTGGTCTTGAACTCCTGACCTCAGGTGATCCACCCACCTTGGCCTCCCAAAGTGTTGGGATTACAGACGTGAGCCACTGCGCCCAGCCCTAAGTTTGTTTTTAATATCAGGAAGAAATAACAGTAAAGGGAATTTTATATTATTGACTGCCAGGGTGTCGGTGAGGGACTTAGACAGATTGGAGAGAAGGCAGGGGAAGAAGTAAATTTAATAACTTCCAAGTAAGGGAAAACTGAAGCCCAGGATCACTTACATGAAATTTTCTGGGTATTCGCTCAGGGCCATGTCAATGATGTTCAGAGCGTCATGGTAATGCTTCTGTGCTGACAGCAGGAGGGCAAGGAGGTGCAGGGAGTTGGCATCGTCACCTTGAAGCTGAAGAGCTTGGCGGACATACCCCAGAGCCTCTGGGATCTGGTTTAAAACAAAACCAAAAAAGGTTTTACACACACATAAAAGAAGCCATCATTTCAATGTCTGATTCTCTTTAAATATCAATTGTTTCACGTTGTGCCTCATTCGCATTTTAAGCCAAGTCTTTATGGCAGCCCCAGGATATTAACCACAAATACGAAAATGGAAGCCACCTTCGAGAGACATTCTGAGTGACACAGTGATACAGGAGACCCTGTTTCTCTACATAGCTGCCAATGCTGCTCCAAGTCTTTCCCTTTTCCCTAAGTAAACACTTTCTCGTTCTGTCCACAAAACTGATCTACTCTGATTATGCTCACGATGATTTTGCTCTAAGTGGAGACACATACAAAGTGTCAGAGGTTTTTAGTGGAATTAAACTGCCTTAGCTTAACTGTTCTCATTTTTTCAAGTATTACTGAAATTAAAGTGCTTAATAAGTTATAAAACCTTTAGCAGAGCTTTCCAAATGATCAGAGGCCTGTGGTTCTTTGCAGGTTCCTTTGTCTTGGACCTCCATTAGACATCAAGGAAACATGCCAAAACAGTAAACAACAAACAAAGGCCCCACACCTTTCCAAACTACAGCCCAAAATAAGTTGATTGAGAAACAAATTGCAATGCCACATGCAAAGCAGATGTGTCCAAATTCATGTAGGACCAGACACAACCTGAACCTTTAAATGCAACAGCTGTTCGAGACTTTCTTCAAAATCATCCAAGCACAAGGGTTGATAAAATGCACACACAATGGGTATTTGACGCCCTGGATTCCGTGCAGGTTTGGCAGTAACCAGGGAGGATTAGAACCCGAAGCTAGATTTTGAAATAGAGCTCTGGACTGAAGCATTCTTACACAACCATCCCACAGATGCCTTCCCGTCTTGCTCCAACTCCAGTCCTCTGTGGGGCCTCTTCTTAGCTCTCCTGCTTTTTCCCAAACCCTCAGTAACCTCCCTCCATAGTAGAAGGCCATGACTTCTCTTCCCAAACCAATTACTTTTCCTCAACGAACTTCTTTTCTTGATGGATTTAGGTTATAACTGCTGGCTGGTGGAGGCTTTCTGCTTTGGAACCATAGAATCACAGCTCTCACGGTTGGAAGGGAGACCATCCACCCCAATCCTTCAGTTACAGGGAGGAAGCTGAAGTCCAGGGAGGTGAAATGGCTTGGGCAAGGTCACCCAGCTATGAGTGTCTGACAAGAGAGTGATTCCTGTCCTCCTCTCCTCCTGGTCAAACCGCCCCCCTGCCCCGGGGAAGCAGGTAAACACTCCTCGCAGCTCTGGTGTTCTGACACCACATGCCCACAAAGGCTGCTGCCACACCCACAAGGCTCCATTTACTCATCCTTCCCCAGGTGACAGCCTACTGTGTGAACAGCACTCAACCTGGTATTGACAGGTGGGTTGAAAGGCACAGCATAGGCATGATGTTGATTTGCAGGGATGATCAGGGCAACCAGGGACAAACTGATACAGGGATCAAAATGATGCCTTGAAGGAATTCAAAGCTGGTTCGTTCATTTAGCGAGTATTCCTGAGTGGTGAACACATGCCAGGCAGCATTCCAAGTGCCAGGGTAAAGCAATGACAACGACGGGCATGGGTTCCTGGAACCTACAGTCCAGTGAGAAAGATACTGAACAAGAAAGCAGGGCAAAAGGAAGAAGTACAGGCTGCTACAGGAGGAAGGCTTCATGGAGAAGGTGAGAGAAGCTGTCAGCGTAGGGGAGAGATCAGATGGTCAATCAATGCCCACACCTGCTGCAGAAGCCCAGCTGTGAGCCATAGTCAGGTGACAGGACCTCTACAGGGGCGGTATCTTGGTTTCCTCTGTCCCTAGGTTGCCAATGGAAGCCACTTCTCAATGCCATTCCCAAGCAACCAGGAAGACAGGTGCATACCTCAGCCCAGGCCTGCCAGGGGAATGGCATGTCTGGAGAGCTGACCTTTGAATCACCCTCCCAGTCAGCACTCAGGAATGTGCTGGGGTTACCACCAGTGTCTTGCACCTGGTGGGTGGGCAGGCATGTGGCCAACATCCCCAGAACAGCTGGGAGGGGATAGGAGGGTTTCGGGAATGGCAGAGGCAACATCTAAAAGCTGCCTTGGGGAAGACGAAGGCTGGCAAAACTTGCCCCTCATGCAAGGAGATAGTGTTAAGTCCCCTTTTTTGAGTAGCCACAGCGGAAAACTGTTCATGTCTTCCACGTATTGTAAAGGACCTGGTTCTTTTGTCTCTGCCTGTTGGCATCTTCCTGCCAGTCAATGATACCCTTATGATAACCAGACCCCAATCAGTGGCTAAATCCCCACCATGCAGCTCAGCACTGGGTTCTGCTACCTGGCTCCTGTTGGCAAGGGACAAAGGCTCTCTGATGACTCCTGGGTTCAGGGTATATGCCATGTGCTGCTCCCCAGGTTGCCATCTGACCCTAGCTTGGGCCCTCCAGCTGTGTGGATTTAATGTCCAACAGCAGAGCCGGGAACTCCTGCGTCTTCACAGCTGATGCTCAAACCAACCAAAACAACAGGCTCTTTGCTGAAACCTCTGAGAAGGGTTCCTGGCTCCAGGTCAGCCTCGATGGAATAAAGGAAGATCACCTATCATTTCAAACTGAAGAGCTGAAGGAGTTGTATCAAGATATAGAGTGCAGCAAGCATAGGAAACGCTAGAGAAACTGACCTGTCTGGAGATGGCAAGTTGCAGAGCCAAGTAGAAAGCTGCTTGGTGATCTGTGGGTGACAGGCTGTGGGCCCTGAAAAAGTATATATGGCTATTAGTACATGGAGAGGAGGCCATTTTTACTTTCCCTATCAAACAAGTCTTTTCCACATTTGCATTCTTATACTAAGGCCCCATAGTTATTTAACTATGTAACGCTTCATTTAAACTCTTCTTCTTTGTCCACCTACACATGTAAACAGTTTCCCTCTTACCAGTGTGTAAAGGTACAGGAGCGCGTTTTGTCTAGCATCTAAAATGGCAGCCGCAGCTTGTCGGCTTTGCAGAGGGCCTCGAGGTGAAGAATCCACAGGCCCTGAGGCCTGATCTCCCCAGCAGATGGGCCCCTGTGTCATGCTGGGACACAGTGAAGCCATGTGTGCACTTGGCAAGGCGATGGCTGCTTTGGTTAAGTTTGGCTCGGCCTTCCTTAATGCTACTTTATCCAAATTTCTAGATTTCAGAGAAACCATATGAAAATCAAAGACCCAGCTTTGCTTATAAAATGAGGTTTTGGTTTTTGGTGAAAAAAGGGAAGAGAAAGACATTCATTCAGTCTTTTGAAGCTTCTACAAAATTCCATGCCGTTCACTGATTTATTCCAGATAACTGTGATGTGTAAGAGTGTGGTGAGACACCAGGCTCAGTTTTAAGAACTGACATCAGACAGGAAGGGACCATACTGGCCTCCTAGCTGATTGCCAATGTGGTCTCCTCTGCTTCTATGTGGAAGTCATTTTTATTTCAGCATCAGCAACTCAAATGTAACTACGTACAAGACATAATTCTGTGTTTAAGTCTGCTGGGAAGAGAAAAACAAACTTCTACTTTCTTTAAAAGGCACCATGGAGCAGACTAATTAGGTGGGATCCAGATAGTAAACAAAACTTCATGCTGTTCTGTCAACATTCTGTGATTAAAGGAGGCTCTTCTACCAGCAGAAAACAAATTTGAGATGAAAAAGAAAACCAAATCATTATGGATTCAACTGTGGCAAACAGGCCAAAGATGGCTTTCTACAATAATAAGGTCTTTTAATTGAATTGTCTGCTGCAGGGAAGGGAGCTAATAAGCCTCCCAGGTGTTTGCCATCCAGAAAATATGCTAAGTCCACCAGTTTAGGGCATTATTTATGCAAACGTAGTAGCTCATGTGCAGGTCCAGGGTAAGGCAAAGCTAATCTCTGTCCTTATATTAATCTTAAGAGCAAAGCACCTAGACTTTCAGTCCAGGGGAATCTTCACTTGGCCTCAAGACATAGCCTTAGGACCTTTCTTAGCTTAGTTGAAGAGGCTGAAGCTGATATTGCCTGTGTTATCCTTTCACATGTCTTATTTCTCTCTCTCTCTTTTTTTTTTTTTTGGAGACAGGGTCTCACTCTATCACCCAGGCTGGAGTGAAATGGCATGATCACTGCTCATTGCAGCCTCAACCTCCCAGGGCCCAAGCGATCCTCCCATCTCAGCCTCCCAAGGAGCTGGGACCACAGGCGTGCTCCCCACGCCCAGCTAATTTATAAATTTTTTTGTAGACATGGGGTTTCGACATGTCATCCAGGCTAGTCTAGAACTACTGGGATCAAGTGATCCTCCCACTTCGGCCTCCCAAAACGCTGGGATTACAGGCATGAGCCACCACGCCCAGCTACTAAATGTCTTATTTCTAAAGTCCACTTAGTATGTAGCAACTTTTAAAATTTTACAAACATTGGCTTTCCATGAATTTGTACATCAAAGAATATTTTTCTTTGGTGTTTATAACAGTGAGATTGAAAAATCATGGTTTCTCTCTCATAATTATTCAGGAAAAAGAATACACAATTATGAGGAAATTTTTTGATTTATTTTATCTTCCTTCACAAATAATAAAGTTTATACAACTCTCAAAAAGAATTTCTTAGAGTTATAATTTTCTCAGTTCAATTCATATTCTTCACAAATAAATCAAGTCATGGTTGCCTCTATGCAACACCAACCAACTGAAGGGCTGGCAATGATCTTTTGAGTTGAGGGTGTGCATAAAGATAGTTCTGGCTAAAGACCCCATGCTGGCCTCATCAAATGATTTTTCTTTGTTAACCACAGCACCGTGAAAGGAATAAACCAGCAGTGCTAGAGATCTTGGTATTTCTGGAGTGCGTTAGGGCAACATCTGAAGGATTTCCAACTTGGCTAATGATGCATATTCAACTGCCAAATTTCTAATGAGGCACAACTGAAACATACACATTTTAAAAACCTTATTTCTACAATTTGGCTAATGAATTCAACTGACCACTTTACCCACTGAAGGAAAAAAGGAAATAAGGAAAATGCCAAACAAAACAAGAAAAAGCTCCCTGTGTTGATCTCAAGTAGATGCTGAAATACTTGCTTCCCACAGAGCAACTTCAGCAGCTAAGCTTCCTGTGGGAAAGCCCCTTTGGTATGCCACAGGCAACTCGCAGGACAGAAATCCTCAGGCAAGGCAGGTGAGAGAAAGGACATCAGCAATCAGAAGAACTGCAAGTCTTCTGAAGTCTGTACATGAATCTAAAGCAGCCTCAGAAACCCCGTGCCCATATACTGAATACGTGGCTAGACTGCTCAGAAATACCTAAAAGACCTAAAAATGTCACCACAGGGATGCTCACAAAACGCTTCCCTTATCTCAAAGCACCTCCACATGATTAATTCAGTTTCTCTCCGATGAAGAAGAGCCCACTCATCCTTTTATCCACTTACCCACCCATCCACCCATCCAACCACCCACCCATCCACCTATCCATCCACCCACCATCCAACTATCCATCCATCCATCCATCCATCCATCCATCCATCCATCCATCCATGCATCCACATTATGCAGTATCTCTAATATGACACCAGGGCCTATGCTAACTTCTGGGGAGCATGGAGATGAATCATGTTAGTGCCTTTCCTTGATGAGCTCCCACCCCCACTCCAGAGGGAGAGACCCAAAATGACCATCATGACAGTGCAGTGGGAGCAGTGCCCAGAGATAGGCATGCTGGGCTGCTACTAGAAAGCATCACATGGTCGCATGGGCTTCCCAGATCACCTGGCTAGAACCCAAGGATGTTGTGGCATCTACCCCAGGGCTCTCCTAGATTCCATTTCCAACATTCTCTAGAGCTGAACCAAGAATATAGAGAAGGCTGATCAATGTTGACCCTAGTCCATAAGGCATATATCTTGTAACAATAATAACTACAGTTTGTGAAGTTATCAACTATTAAGCTTCTTGTCCAAAAACAGCCAGTAAATGAGAGAAAGCCAGAGTGGAGTGGAAAGCACATGATTGCAAAGCCCGTTCTTTGTACACTGTCACCTTGCTGCCTTGTTTAGCCAATTCTCCTTGAATTCCCCTTCAGTCCTGATTACAGGGCCCATTGGATTCGTGCATTAAGTTTTTTTAAAAGTGCAAACCCTGGTTAAATCTGTTGCTCAGGAATCTCTCGTTAGTTACACACACAGAGGGTGACCAACTTGTCCTGGTTTGTCCAGGATGTTCCTGATTTTAGGATTGAAAGTCCCATGTTCTGGGAAACCACTCAGTCCTCAAGAGATTGGGATGGCTCATCACCCTATATGCACAAATCATACCACACTTCAACTCGAGTTAGGAGAGAAAGGGGAAAACAAAGCAAGACTGTGTACCCTATGCCACAATGAGTGATAAACACAACCACCACCATGCCACCCCTGCCTCCTGGAGCACCAGGCTTGATGCATACTGTGGGCCATGCAATGAAAGGCGCTCTCAACTGTTTTCAGGATTGCTTTTTTCAGTAGGATGTGAGAGCCTGCAGAAGAAGCAACTCAGATCAATTCAGCATCTTCAGAAGCTTTGCAAACAATATTGTGTTCTTCTTCACTATACTTTTGTACAGGGCAAATGAATTGGTTCAGCTGCTTGGGTTGAGCTTATGAGTGTAGGAACAGCTGAGGGTCTCACATTCAGATGCAGCCGCCCAACCTGGATGTCTTCAAAAATCACCTCTTTGGATCCACTAGAGAACAAATATTTCTGAATTATGGTTCCAGTCATAATTAAGAGTTAACTTTCTTGTGCTATATCTGCAACCCCATCCCTTCTTGAATTGTGTTTTCTTTTTAAACAAAAAATGCAAAACATTAGTATAAACAGAATTGTGGGGAGGATATTTAAAATACATAGTAGAGAAAGTACTTCTCATCAAAGTAGTTTTAAATTATCCATTTACATTTAAGAAGTAATACAAATCATTTTTATTTACTTAAAATCTTTCCCTTAAAGATGTTGGTTAGGATTGCAATTCACTAGAATAGTCCTAGTTACTGTGTACTTGAAACAAAATGAAAAACATTCCTTTGAAAAACATTCTATATTTCACACAACTTCTAATTTAGGTTAGCCTTCTGCAATATCATCAGTTAGGTTAGTGGGATTTTATTACTCTTTATTCCCATATGAACTAATATTTTAAAAATCTCTTTGAATTTAAACTTAAGCAAAAGACGAACAAAAAAGAATTCAGGCCAATGGAGCAGCTGTTACATAACATGAAGTTATACTGGCAGCTCAAGGCAGACCACCACTGTGGCTGTTTTTAGAGAGCCAGTAAGATGTGCTGATTTAAGAAAAGTGAAACAGATGTAATGACCACTTTCTTAAGCATCCATGTGTGGGTTCTACAAACTAGGACTGGAGAATTTAAATCTCCAAATCATTTGAAATGGAAATGCTTTCCACACTCCGTGCTGAAGAACATCAACAAAAGCTTAGCACAGAGACAGGAGATCTGTTTGCAGATGTCAGTTGGTACTTTTTATCATTACCCAGACTGGGGCTGGCAACCTGAAGTAGCTACCGGCAAGACTGCTAGGAAACAGAAATGAGACGGAAGAGTTTCAGACTCACCGAAACCAGCGATCATGATTTCATGAAAAAAGGCACATGGACACCATGATAAATTGGTAGGCAGCCCCAGTTCTAAGGAAAGAGTCTAACAAAGCTTGTCAGGTATTAGGAAGGCCTCATGAAATGTCCATGTAAGTATCTAAGTTTCTAATACAATTCCAAGAAATCAGTGTAACTCAGATATATTTAAAGTGACAGCATCAATACCAATTCTAGATTTCACATCATAGGGCTATACTTCCAGATAATTTCATTTTTGTGATTATACCTGTAATGAGAATAAAATGAGGGCAATGTAGTATGGTGGGGCAGGAGAAACTGGGTTAGAGTCAGGAGACCCTGACCACATACTGACTTCAACAGCTGCGGGACCGGCAGCTCCTGTAACTCCTGTGCCTCAGTCCCTGACCTGCAAGGGACATATTGCCTGTCTGTCTTTCTTACTTGTGTGTGGTGAGCAACAAATTAAATAAGGGATATGAAGGCACACTGTGACGCTCGAGCATTTTATAATTGCAAGGCCTTCTCCTAATTTCCTGAGAGGCACAATGACAGAGAGAAGCTCAAAGTGTTATGGAACAAGGTGGGGGCGGGGAGTTTGGGGCTCACTGTCTTCATGCAGTATTTCAGAGACTTCCTGAAATCGGCCTTCTCATTCCTTAATACAAAAACCTGCAGCTTGACATGTTTAAAAAAAAAAAAAAAAAAAAAAAGCTAGAAAAGAATAATCTCTTCTCTAGATGATGACAAATGTCTTTAATAAAGGACTCATCTCCCTCGGCATACAAAGTATCTGTCTTTTTCGAGCTGAAGTCACTTCATTAGGAATGAATAAAATGTGCCCAAATGGATAAACAGATTAAGAGTGCAGATTGATACAGCAACAAGTGACGTAGCAGGGTTTGCACGCTGTGTGTTCAGTGCTCAGGACGAAAGACTCTCAGGGGTAAAACACTGTTTACATAATCTTTATAAATATCTCTCCTTTTTATACTCATCATACTTTGGTGTCATTATGTACAGCCGAGTGAAAAGATGAACTCCCACTCACCTCTGAAATGCAAGAAGCGCCTTTCTCTGTAGGACCTCCTGCATCCCTCGCAAAGAAGCTAAGAAAAGGGTTCAGTTAGTCAGTGGCATGGGAGATCAGGGAGTTTTGACAAATACAAAACCCATCACAAAACCTGTGCATTCAACTGGATGAAAAGAAACAATGTCTGAGTGCCTGTGTGCCCAGTCCTGCACCAGGCCCTGGAGAAGATAGCAAACAGAGCTACCCCCGAGTGCTTGCACGCATTGGGTGTGACTGTGGAACAATGCCAAGGGGGCAGTGTGAGTTGGGTGGTCACTCTTGGTACTCCCAGGCATATGGGGGCCATTTGCAAAAGACCAGTTGGGAACTCCAGAAGGAGCATGACTGCCCTCTCAAGTGCAGGCATGTAACTCAGGGGAACGACAAGCTCCATGAGGGTGGGGTGGGAGGGATGCAAGCACCAGCAGTGTTGATTTTGACAGCCTTCAGAGTCCCTTCTGCCACTGACAAGCTGCAGTGCTGGGCCACCGACACTAGCTTGCTGCCTTGAAAGGCCAGCTTGGTTCACACTGGGCAATGGCCAGGACTTTAACACCTTCAAGTGAACACAAGGGATGAAGTAGGCAAACCCAACACTGATCATGGAAAATTAGCTCAAAAGTGTGAGGCCACCTGGCTGTGAGTCAACACTTCTCCTGTGCAGAGCACGTGAGAAACGGCCCCTTAAGCCTGGCTAGGAATGAAAAAGGTGCTTTTTACTACGGCAAGAGAAAAAGTCCTGGAGGAAACTGTTTATGGTTGGAACTGCAAGAGGCGGTTACCTAAAGCCTCCAACATGGCACCTCCCAGCCTGGCATGAGACTGAGAGCAGTGAAAGGCTGCCAGGGGGTCAATGTGGCTGGAGACCATGGCTAACGTAACTTAGAACAGCAGTGACCCAGCTAGAGAGAACCTCAAAAGGCCCCAACTGACCCATGAATGGAAGAGGAAGCCCCACAGGGTCAAGCAACTCTCTCAAAGTTGCAGGAGTAATGAGGGGTAGAGTCTGAACTAAGAATTTACATAGGTTAATATGTGGCATTAAATTTGCCCTTCACTCAAAGTCTACTATATCAAAAGCTATGTGCTGGGTATTGCCAATGTATCATGTGTATATGGAAAATTAGCAAGCAATCCATATTGAAAAGCAATTAATATGCAAAACTTTCCCAGGACCTTTGATATTTTAAAGCAGAGAAAAGAATTTGGAGAACTTTGTAAAATAAATTACAACAAAACCATAAAGAAAAAAAGGAAGTATTATAAAAGTCAGGATAGTATTTCCTCTTAAGGGAGAGAAGGGGGTTTGTGATTGGGAGGTGCACATGGAGGGCTCCCCAGGTGGCTGGCAAGGTTCTAGCTTCTGAGCAGGCTAACGGCTACAAGATATTTTGCCTTATACTAATTCAAATTCATTAAATTATCCATTTGTTTCTGAGATTTTTGTTTTGCATTTGTGTTACATTTAACAACAACATGATAAAAGAACAGTAATAGTTCAGGAAAAGTTTGTTAAACGTTCTGCAGATATCACTGAAAACTTAAGTATACAAGATTTTTTCTTAGCTAGAATCCCATCCATCAGAACTCTAAGCACATCCAAAATCACTGTTTCCAAGACCCCTAGGGGTCTTGTGAGCTGCTGCACTGCACATGTACGTATCTGCAAATTCAAATGCGCAAATGGAGAAGGGGCATTTCCTGACCAGTCAAGGAAAGCTTCCTAGAAGTGTCTGGCCAACTCTTCCACATTCCTGTGCCTAAGATCCAGCATCCCTTCACACAGGACAGCCCAGACCAAGTGGTAGGACAGGGGCAGGTGCAAGGCTGGGTGGCGGAATCATCCTGCAAAGCCCAGCGAGGTGCCCAGTGCACCACCAGCATAATGTACCTGAATATGAGGCCTGGGAGCCCTGGCACAGGGCCTCCCTCCCTGCCCTCCCATTCTCCCATGAGACCAAGCAAAGAAGACAGCAGCACCAGGGGCCCCACCGAACGGCACAGCAGAATGCCCCAGCTTCTGCACCCTCCTGAGACAGAAGGGGACTGTGGGAATCCTGCAGTGTAGACTTAGGCAGTCCAGCCCTGCAGCTCAGCAGCCCTGGGGGTGGGACGTCTCTCACCGTCAGTGGCCTGCAGACTGTACGTGAGCCCCAGAGCTAAGTAGCCTTTGGCCTTGAACTCTGACGTTTTCTCTCCCACATCAACGACAGTTTTGGCAAACTTTTCAGCCTCTTCCAACTGAAAAATGAGACAAGTTAAAAACAACAACAACCTGCAGAATTTCTAACATGAGTTCCCATAAGCATCTGCTGCCAAAATTGGATTTCTGATGAGTCACTTTGAAAATGACTCCCAAATCTCCCAATCCCACTCTGGTGGTTCTGTTTTCTTTCTTGAGCCTCTCTTAACAGTTCGCAGGAGTCCTATCTTGCTTTTTCTCTTTAAAGTTTTCCTTACTGCTTCTTTGCCTTCTTTTCCAAAGTTGCTTTCATATTTGGTGGGGGTCTATCTTTTTTATCTTTATTTTTTACTGATTGGTTCTATAATGAAGTTGTGCTAGGTATTCAGAAGCTGAACTGAATATATTTGTAAAGAATAAAGTTCTTGGAATGTTTTATGTTTGAGCCTTTCTTTTTTCCCCCCAGGATATAAAGAATCCATTTAGGCTTGGATTCTCTTTGCCATGAACTGTTATAAATTTCAAAACTCCATCCACTTATTTTACAAACCTCAACACATGTACCTTGTGCCAGCAGATTCCAATGAGAAAATGTGCACCTGTAAACTACACCCACAAGAAGACCTGGTGCACAATTCATTAGAGGCAAAAATAGTAAGATTTGTTCCTTCAAAGTATGGCAAACGTTGATGATATTGAGTTGGGTGATAAGACACTGGAGTTCATATACTCTTGAGTTTTGTGGTGTTTAGAAATTTTAATAATAAAAATGCAAGAAAAAAATATACAGAAAAGATTTATTACTCATATATATATATATATATATATTTTTTTTTTTTTTTTTTTTTTTTTTAAAAGAGGTCTGGCCGGGCGCGGGGGCTCACGCCTGGAATCCCAACACTTTGGGAGGCCGAGGCGGGCGGATCACGAGGTCAGGAAATCAAGACCATCCTGGCTAACACGGTGAAACCCTGTCTCTACTAAAAACACAAAAAATTAGCCGGGTGTGGTGGCGGGCGCCTGTAGTCCCAGCTACACGGGAGGCTGAGGCAGGAGAATGGAGTGAGCCAAGATTGCGCCACTGCACTCCAGCCCGGCCAACAGAGCGAGACTCCATCTCAAAAAAAAAAAAGAGGTCTATTTAAGGCATTTCAAGATGTATGTGTTACAGTAATAAATAAAGCCAGAGCTGGGAGGAGGGCAGTAGTCACTGCTGGGAACTGGCATGTTCCAAATGCAAAAGTTGTGTCCACTCCTCCGCCTGCCCACTCCTGGAGTGCCTGCGCCATCCCCTTGCCTGCTCACAGCCCTAAACTGTCAAAACCCACATGACCACACTACGCCTTCACAGCTGTGCGTTTCAGGTGAGAGCCTGTGCTTTCAAAACATCTTTTCTACATTTTCCCAAGCAAAATGAACTAAACTGGAACACTCTTCGCTAGGCTTACTTTTCTCCTACTGGGTGAGAATATGTGGAAAAAAACAAAGAGCAAGGACATAAGGGTGAAAAACCTGAGCTTGTAAGACGCTTTGGTCTTTTTTGAGCAAATCGTTTTTATTGCTAATGTTGACATGAAGTTAAAGAAAAGAAATTAGAACTCTATCGTATGTGGCAATTATCTATACCACCATCTCGGCAATTAGACTGAGTTTTCTATTTTCTACTCAAATGATGTATTTTTTGAGGTACTAGAATTGTTACAAATCAGGCTATTGCCAAATTCAAATTTGAACAAGAATATTTGAAGAAAAATGTGTATGTGAAAGAAGAGAAATGAAGACAGTTGAATTTAACATATGAGCTGAAATGTAGGGTGACTCCTTGCTCTTTAGAAAGTCCCAGGCTCCCAGCCTAGGCAACAGAGTGAGACCCTGTCTCCACAAAAAATACAAAAATTAGCCGGGTGCAGTGGAGCACACCTGTAGTCCCAGCTACTCAGAAGGCTGAGGTGAAAGGATGACTCGAGCCCAAAAGGTTGAGGCTGCAGTGAGCCATCATGTACTCCAGCCTGGGTGACAGAGCAAGACCCTGTCTCAAAAGCAAAAACGAAAGCAAAAACAAACCAGGCCACGTGTCTCTTCTCAGTCCCACATTGCTTGAATAAAGCAAGATGTATGGGAGTATGAATTATGGTTCTATCTTATTATCATTATTCCTGGAGCACAATCCCATAGGAAAAAACCCCTGGAGTACCCCAGAGTCCTCCGCAGTCCTTGGGTGGGGTGGATGAGGCCTGAGGAGGCCAGGGGCCCAGGCCCAGGCTCCGTGGCTCTACACGGTCTTGTATCTTGTCCTTGCGTAGCTGATGAATCACCCTTGCTTTCTCTCTGTGCCTCAACATGAAAAAAATGGGCAGGACTGGCCTGGAGTCCTCTGCAGGAGCGGGGAGGGGGGCGCCCCTACTCACCCAGTGCAGGGAGCCCATGCAGAGCTTGGCAGCGAGGAGAGGGATGGTGGCGTCGTCCGGCTTCAGGCGGATACACTCTTTCAGCACCTTCACGGCACGGGCAGACTTGGCAAGAGAAGATTATTTCTGTGAAACTCAAAGCGTTTGACAGAACCGAATACAACAGCCTTCTCAGAGGGGGTTTTGGTCAGGGTGGCCTCCTCGTGGGCTTTTCCAACTTTAAACCCAAGCAAGCGGGGGCCTGGGGCATGTGAAAACCAGAGCCTGTGGCTTCTGAGGGACTGGGGAGTATGCTGGGTTAAAAGCCAGCAGGAATGCTTCCCTGGTGCCACCTGAATTTCATCCCATACTTGTGTAGCTATTGGAAAATTAAGAAAAATGTAAAGATGGTGGAAGTTTGTTCCTATAAAAGATAAATATCCAGTTGAAGGCACAGAATACTAAATTTCTGAATTCACTTAGCTCAAATAATCTTCTATCTCAGGCTTCATTCGCTAAATTGCCCAAACAAGAAAAACAATAGCTACCACCTCTGTTGAGTGTATACACAGCAAGGAACGCACCTCTAAACACCTACGGCGTAGCATGTCATTCCCCTGATAACACACCTACGGAGTGGGTGCTGTTCTTACTCCATTCGACCGAGGAAACTGAGCTACTCATAACTTGCCTGGGTCACTCAGCTGGGAGAGCAGCACCAACCTTCCATCCTGCCGTTGGACTCCCTCAGCCCACATTTTCATTCAGTATCATGCACTGACTAATATAACACATTGCTCAAGATAACCAACAGGTTTCCCCTCCAGGAAATAGCTTAACTCTCGGTTGAGTGTAAAACATTAGCTCTAGTTTAAGCCATGCCCATGACACCTGATGAAGTCACAATGACTAGAAAGAGACAAATATTTCAGAATTTTTCTTCTCAGTGATAAATCCATCTTGGCTTCCCAGACGATTAAATCTGATTGTTCACTGAGAGTGGACCAGGATAGTTTCCCAGAGCGGCTCAAAAGACTTCCATAAAGTCTATCATTCCGTGCAATTCATTGACATTAACCTCTTTGGCCTTAATAGGATAGGCATAAAAAACTGCCCATCACAAAGGGGACTCACTTTTCCAGCAGCCATCAGGGACAGGGCAAACTGGTACCACAGGTGGAACTCCTCAAAGGCAAACTTCATGGCTCTCTCTAGGCACTGGGTGGGAAAGAAAAACAAAGCAGACATCTGAGAATCGCTGGCGCCGCAACTGCACAAGCGTGAGTTGGTGTCCATGCACGCTAAGGTAAGTCCCATCAAATCTGCTTCCCTGGAAAGCTTAAAACATAATCCTCCACCAAAGGGCTCCTACGGAGTCCCCACACAGGATAATGCACATGCCGGTGGCCAGGACAACCCACAATTGACCAAAGTTGTGACAGTCCCTGCCCTTGAGTAGCTTTGTATCTGGCACAGGAAAAGAGGCAAATACATGAACAACACAAATACAAAGCCAAACTCAGGAGTGCCCCAAGGGCGAGAAACAGGACTGTGGTGAAGTGATCCCAGGAATCAGGAATGGCATCAGGGAGAACGGAAACTGAGCTGGGCCTTCCCCAGCCCAGCCCCACTGTGAGAAACCATCAAAGACAGAAACCACAACTTCTTTATCTTCTCAGTACT
This sequence comes from Macaca mulatta, assembly GCF_049350105.2. Classification (NCBI taxonomy): domain Eukaryota; kingdom Metazoa; phylum Chordata; class Mammalia; order Primates; family Cercopithecidae; genus Macaca; species Macaca mulatta. The sequence goes on from NC_133412.1 coordinate 163,905,983, forward strand.
GGTGCATTGCCTGCCGTGGTGAGTAATCTACAAATGGACTTCCCTCTCGGTCAGCGAGGAGCCTCTGGTCCCTGCACAGGGTGACATGATGACATTAGAGCTTTAGGAAGATCGTGGGGGACTGGGGTGAGTGGGGTGAGGAGGAAGACCTTGATGGAGGCAGGCCAGGAACAAAGTGGACAGAATGGTCCGGGGGCTTCAGAATCAAGAAATGTGTCCAAGGTCAGATCAGCAAGGACGGGTCACCCGTGGAAGCATGTGGGGACTGGGGAGGCATAGGAAGTGCCCAAAGTTTCTGGCCTGCATACCTGGGGGAAAATCCATGCCACAGAAGGCCCTTGTGTATGCACGAGTGTGAGTGAGTGAGTGAGTGTGTGTGTTTGAGAGAGGGGGAGAGAAGGGGAGGTTTTTGTGGGTTTTTTTGTTTTGTTTTGTTTTAGGAGAAAGGGAGAATGGGGAAGGAAGTTGTCATGAACGAGTTTGGCATGTGAAATGCTGAGTTCGAGGCATCATGAGGTAATTTACCAGAGACATTCTGGGACCTCAAGAGAAAGATCTAACAGAAGACAAACATTTGAGAAAAGAGCTGAAGTTACTGGAAGAGATCAGATCAGTCCAGAAGAGTATTCAGAGAGAAGGCAGCAGGGCCAGACTGCGGAAAGGGAGAGCAAAAGGATCTGGAAAGGAGGGCAAAGAAGGGAGCTGGGACAGCAGTGTCACGACACAGAGAAGGCCCCGGGAAGGGGCCAATGGGGCCAGTGGCAACAGAGGCCAAGAAACCACCCGAATCGACTGGGTGACAAGCTCTGCAATGTGGCTTTGGGGGACATGGGAGGAGAACATAGGCCATGGGGACGAATAAGCAAAGAAAAGATGGAGATGAGGCATGAAGGAGGGATGTGTGGGGTGAAGAAGGGCTCTTCATCTATGTGCTTAATTTTTCATAGAGGCAACTCAAGCCTCTCGCTACCATGAGCAGAACGAGCATGCAGAGTGAAGACCCTGGGGAGATAAATTAGGTCCCAGAAGACTAGAGGGAGCCAGGTCCCTGGAACAAATGTATTCCTGCTGAGAGGCCTTCTCTTAGGGAGGCAAGGTCCTCCAGACAAGGAGGAGAGAATGGCAGGCCCTGTTGGGCCCAGCCAGTTTTCTCTGTAAAGATGGAATGAGCTGGGTGCTAGAAGGAAAAGAAAAGAATAGTGGCAGGAGGTTTTAAAAAGAACAGAGGTGGCTGGGCGCAGTGGCTCACACCTGTAATCCCAGCACTTAGGGAGGCTGAGGCAAGAGGATCACTGGAGGCCAGGAGTTCGAGACCAGCTGAGGCAACATAGCGAGACCCCGTCTCCACAAAAAAGGTAAAAAAAATTAGCTGGGTGTGGTAGTGCACACCTGTAGTCCCAGTTACTCAAGAGGCTGAGGAGGCAGAATAGCTTGAGCCCAGGAGGCCGAGGCTGCAGCGAGCTGTGATTGCACCACTGCACTCCAGCCTGGGCAACAGAGCAAGACGACCCTGTCAAAAAGAAGAAAAGAAAAGAAAAGAAAAGAAAGGCAGAAAAAGAAAAACAACGCAAAAAATAGAAAAAGGTTTAAACAACAACAAAAGCCCCTTCCACCAAAGGGGACAGAAGGCTCACAGCAGGGTCAGCTCAGAGACTGGTGCGAGCACTCAGTGGGGCCTGCACCACTGTGTTGCCACCTTCTTTCGTGCTGCTAGGTGGCCAGTGTAGGAGCAGAGGAAAATGATGGGATGCTCAGGATTCATGGACAGTCAAGGGGGGAGGGCAGGGAGCTGGGGACCTGGAGACAAGGAGCTGCAGTGAAGGCGATAAATGGGTAAAGGTAAAGTGAGGTGGTGGGAGAGGAGAGAAAAGAATTCTAGAATTTTAAATGGCATATACAGAGGTCACACAGTAAATATGCTAGTTGGTTTACTGTGAAAAGCTGTTCTGACAAAAACATATTCTATTTAAAAGTAAAGTACTAAGCATTAATAAGCACCTAGTGCTTGGCGATGGCACAAGGTGGGCATCCGAAGACCTTCAGCAAGGTGAACGTGGGCAATGCGTTCAGCTCAGGGCTGGCTGCGGGCCTCATCCTACGCCATGAGACATTGGCAGGAGGGGCTGGGTGAGGCCTCCAGGAGAGTCCTTTAAAAGCAGGGCATTCTCTGCCAGCACCCACTTTGCCCTCAGCCCTGCCCCTTCAAAGCCGGAAGTAGGGTGGCCAGGAACACTGAGCAGAAAGTAAGTGTGTGGCCCTGATGCCATGAGGTGCTGCAGCTACTGCACCAGCCTCTCAAAGGCTTCTTGTAGGCTGAACCAAATAAACTCCGCTTTGGCTAAGCCACTGCATGCTGGTTTTGTTAATGACATCTGAATACACTCCTCACTAGTGCGGACACCAAGCGGCAGACCTGGAATCTGAACCTGAACCCAGGGCCCTCTTAGCTGCTTTGCTGTACTGAGGAAGGTGTCACTATGCCTTTAAGGCGCACCGCGGGAAGGGAGAAATGAAAGCAGCATGCTGAGATCAAGTAGGCAAGACAGGGTGGCAGGAGAGACCTAACCCAGGTCTAGGAGGAACGGGCTGGGACTAAGTGGGGGAGGGCAAGTGTGATGGAGGATGCTAAGCAGTGAAAAGCCAGCAGTGCCTAGAAACTGACTTGGGGATGGGAATGAGGGATGATAGAGGAGGAGGAGATGAGAATGATCACAGTGGCTGAAATGAGGCACCAGGAGCCAGTATGTGGAGAGATGGTAGATAATAAAAAATAAGGATCGTTCTAACAGCCCTACTCAACCAATACGTTGCAATATCACCACTAAGTACTTAAATATACTTAGTAAGTACTTAAACACTAAGTACTTAAACATTTAAATGTTTAAATGGTTTTTTGTCCTCCTTTTGCTAAGAGGAATGATAAATATCAACTGTCCTGATCAACAAAAGGAGCTCGGCAGCTGAAACAGTGTGTTCTGAATCAAAAAGCTAGATGCTATAAATAAGTGTGTACCCTTCTCTTCTTGCATGCCAAAGGCTAACAGTCTCATTAAACTCTGTGAAGCACATTCACCGGAGGTCTAATTGGTACAGAGCTGCGTTCCAGGTGCTACAGGAAAGAAAAACAGCCCCAGTCCTCATCAGGAGTAGAATCACGGGATCCTGTGGCTGGCAGATCACGTGGGAAGCATCTAGTTGAAGCCCCCAAAGGAGAGGGCACTTGTCATTCTGGCTGCCTGTTACTTCAAATCTCTTCTGATTTTGGGGGCGGGGAAAAGCAGGCACTCCCAAAAAGACAAGCAATAGAAATGTGGCACACGCGTGGCATGCAGACAGCCAATCACATGCTCCTGCCAGCCTCTGAATCTGCAGGTAGGGAGGCAGGGAAGGGCCCTCTGGAACTCGTTCCAAGTGTTCCAAGTGTTCTAAGCGCCCTGAGTGAGCTGGGGCCTCCCAAATTGGGGCAGGGCTTTTGTCTCCCTGAATCTGTTCCAGTCTCCTCTTCAGCCTCTGGTGGAACTGGTGAGCTTAGCAGTGCAGATGGATAAGTTCCTTTTCTGCTTAACAAGTCCGGTTCCGTCACCTACAGCCAAGGCCCTGACAGTACGCCCAATCAAATGCTTCAGGCTCCTCCTGTAACAATCCCTACCTTCCAGCCCCCAACAAGTTGTACAGCTAGCTGCCTGAGAACCCTTCAGAATAGGGAGTACACAACCTGAATGGCAGCTAGGAATACAGAATCAAGGTGCACAACAAATTGGGTGTGTGAATTCGGGCAAGCAATTAACCACTGTGTGCCTAGATTCCTCACTGTAAAATGGGAAATATGACAATGATTAATGTAGAGAGTTACTAAGACTTAGTTACTACATACAACGCCACAGGAAATAGCACCTCACAAACAGGCTAGCGAGTGCTAAACAAAGGTTAGCTATTATTCCTTTTAAAAAATTTTAACATTCTTATATTAGGAATGGAAATACAACAAATTGTATCATACCTATCACTTTATCCAGATTCAATGTACGAAAACTCAGATTTACAATGCATTACATCAGAAATAAATATCTTTACAAAATGTTTACAAAACTTTACGAAATGTTTCCTCATTTTAGAAAAGGATTCAATCTGAGACCCTGGAGAATAGGGCACAACTTTAGAGAACTGGACCAGAATGTGTGCTTATTCTTCATTTCTTTAACAAGTGTGGTAACACCCTGTAGCCAGGCACTATTTTAATTACTTTACAAGCATTGCCTCATTGGGTGATCCTAAGGACCCTGCAAAGTACAAGGCAGGTCTCTTTATCATCATCCATTTGCAGGTGAAGAAACTGAGGTGCAGAGGTGTTAAGGGAGTACACGGGCCTCTGAGTCGGTGGTGGAGCCAGATGGGAGGGAAGTGGTCTGGTTCCAGAGACTGAGCTCTTCACCACAACACTACTGCCTCTGAAACTTTAATTACATCGTGCCACTCACACTTCACGTATCAGGCCCACTCATGCTGCAGAAAGCAAAGGACAGCTAAATAAAAGGCCCCTAAAAAGGCCACATACTTCTTGAACTATTTCTTTTTTTTTTTTTCTGAGACGGAGTCTCGCTGTGTCGCCCAGGCTGGAGTGCAGTGGCCGGATCTCAGCTCACTGCAAGCTCTGCCTCCCGGGTTTTTACGCCATTCTCCTGCCTCAGCCTCCCGAGTAGCCGGGACTACAGGCGCCCGCCACCTCGCCCGGCTAGTTTTTTGTATTTTTTAGTAGAGACGGGGTTTCACCGTGTTAGCCAGGATGGTCTCGAACTCCTGACCTCGTGATCCGCCCGTCTCGGCCTCCCAAAGTGCTGGGATTACAGGCTTAAGCCACCGCGCCCGGCCCTTAAACTATTTCAGAGACTCAGCAATAGTTTTTTTTTTTGCTGCTAATGGGGACCCTTGCTTGAGGCTACTAAGGACGGAGTTTCCAGCTAGTAGAAGTGTCAATCAACTTTATTGATCCCATGATATCCACCAGCACCACGACAGCCAGTGGTGCCACATCTCCAGCCCATCGCAAAGTTCTCAACTAACAAAGATTACACGAGTCCTGTGTTTCCTCTACAGGTAGCATCTCTCTCAGTTCCCTCCTAGTTTGGACCTCTTTCTCATAATGATAACAACCCACCTCCCATAACAAGCCAAGAGGGTGTCCTAAAGAGAGTTAGGAAATCTGGGTCAATTACAAATTAGCCCTCCACCCCAATTCAGAAGGGTGTGAGCTCTGGCATCACAGCCGATGGTGCTGCCTGCCAGTGGGCTCTTGGCATCTTATGAGATACAGTGACGGCACGCCAGCTTTGGAAAACTGCCCAGACAGCTTCAGATGCTCCTGAAATGCTGATGCCAAGCATGCTGCCTGGATATATAACATGTCCTCCCCTATGTTTCCGTAAACATGAAGATTACATAAACCCCTAAGCAGTTCAGGTCAACCATACTTCAACTACAAAAGGAGACTCCCTGCCAAAAAAATACACCCATGGAAAAAAGAAATGTGGGTTGTCACTGGGAGCATACGCTATCCACAACCCTTGCCCCTTAGGCTGTTTGCTCATCCCAGTTCTGTTTGCCTATCCCTTTTTAAGAACCCTATCATATGTGTATGTGACAGAGTAAAAAATTGCAGTTTTAATGTTGTGGGGAGATGGAGAACATAAAATAAAAGCATTCACATTTTTTATTTTTTAAATATTTATTTATTTGCTTATTTATTTATTTTGAGACAGGGTCTTGCTCTGTCACCCAGACTGGAGTGTACTGGCACAATCTCAGCTCAGTGCAACCTCTGCCTCCTGGGTTCAAGCGATTCTCCTGCCTCAGCCTCCCGAGTAGCTGAGATTACAAGTGCCTGCCACCACGCCTGGCTAATTTTTTGTATTTTTAGTAGAGACGGGGTTTCACCATGTTGGCCAGCCTGGTCTTGAACTCCTGACCTCAGGTGATCTGCCTCCCTCAGCCTCCCAAAGTGCTGGGATTACAGGCTTGAGCCACCATACCCAGCTGCATTCACATTTTAATGATGGTTCCAGTGAAAAAGATGCATTGATGAAAATGGACTTTTCAGAAGATGGCAGGTGTTCTGTGCATGGGGGACATATAAAAGAGTGCTTTAATCACCCAAGACCAGCACACAGGGCGTGAGGACAAAAAGAGCAGTCACATGGTGAAGGCACTGGCTCTGGGGCCAGGTTGCCTATCTCAATTCATGCTCCTCCCTCCCAGCCATGGGGTTGTAATGGGGGTTAAATGCAGAAATACATGTGAAATGCTCAAAAGAGTGTCTGGCCCGCATTGAAGGCTATCGATGGGCTGGCTTTTATGAAACAAAGCAAGAGCAGATCTTCAGGGTTCTGAAGGGCGGATGAAGGGGATAATGAGAACCCCTGGGAATGAGGGTGGGCACACCAGTGGACAGCAAAGGCAGTGTGAACAGGAGTCTTTGAGTGGCGCGAGCTAGATTCTGGCCCCTTTTCCACTTCTGGAGTCCAGTGGAGGGATGGCAGGGTGGGCCTAGGAAGGGAAGTGGGGCCGGTCCAGAGCTGCAGATCCCTGAGTCACCCATGCAAAACAGCAGGTGACATCTCCAAATCACCTCCCTCACAAGAAAAGAAGATGGATTTGGCAGTGGTATTATTTCTACCAGGAAAGATAGACCCATTCGCTGTAATCACATGACTGCCACCTCTCTAATCCCAGATAACATTCATTTAATACCACGAATATTTGCTAGAACAATAATTAGACTCTAAATGGCATCCTAATCATTTAAGTGCGAGTCAAAATGTCACTTGCAAAAATGGTTCCTTTTGGTAACAAGAGCTTATGCCTTTCCAGTCCCTTTTTCTGGCTTTTCATAAATCAGCCATCTTTGAGGGGCTCCAGGAATGAGAAGCTTTTCTGGCATCAGAAAGGGATTTAGCAATTACCTCCCTAGTACATAAAGCCCAATTACACAAACAGGGTGTGCGGCAGCGACAGCTGTACAGTACCACAAGCGCAGCAAAGCCAAAGTCTATTTTTGGAATTCAAGGGTAAGATTCTGCATCCAAATCCCATTGGGGAGTGGGCAGAAATAAAATAATCAGACATGCCTCAAATTTAGCCTGAAGTGTACGTCCAAAATTCATCACTATTAAAAGACAACAAATAGCAGAGTGAACTGCCATCATTATTTACCTCATAGACAGGTTAGCCATATCCTAAAAGTTCTTATGGCATAGATCCTTCAGTTCATCAGGGAGACTTTCTCTTCCACATTGTGTATACTTCATGAGTCAGTTAATCAAATTCCTTGCGGTTGTGCAACTGATTGTTTTTAAACATGATATATACAAAATATTTCACTTCCTTAACTTTTAGCAATAAAAAACTGCAAGCTATTCAAACATTTTGGGCCATCGTCTTAGATCCACAGACTGACAGACACAGAGCAATTTGAGGCCTTTGAGATTATCTGATCCCATTCTTACTTTATGGATATGGAAACTGAGACCCAGAGAGGAGACAGGACGTCCCCAGGGCTGCACTCAGTGGCACACCTAGAGTAAGAGCCAAGGTCTCATGATCCTCGACTCCTAAACTTTTTATTGTTGTTAGACAGAGTTTTGCTCTTGTTGCCTAGGCTAGAGTGCAATGGCGTGATCTCGGCTCACTGCAACCTCTACTTCCTGGGTTCAAGTGATTCTCCTGCCTCAGCCTCCCAAGTAGCTGGGATTGCAGGCGTGCACCACCATACCTGGCTAATTTTGCATTTTTAGTGGAGACATGGTTTCACTATGTTGACTGGGCTGGTCTCAACCTCCTGACCTCAGGTGATATGCCTGCCTTGGCCTCCCAAAGTGCTCGGATAACAGGTGTGAGCCACCGCGCCGGCACTCCTAAACTAAAAATGAAAGTACAAATTAAAATGGAGTTTGAGAGGTCTATCTACAGGAGCCTGGGTCCAGGAAAAGCTTCTCAAAGGCATACTTATGGGACTCTCAGCTACAAATGAAAGTCCCCCTCCTCGCCCCAAGTTTGGAGAAAACAGACATCAAAACTTGCTCAAGTTTTCTCTCCTTATATTGGAAATAAAGCAAATGCATCCATGCCCCACCCCTTCCCATTTCTCTTTTTGCTTTAAAACAGCAATACTGCTCCAAGCAGGGAAGTCTCAGAGTTTTATTGCTTTGGCAAACACTTAAAGGATATCATTGCCTCTGGCCACGGTGAGAGGAGTAGAGTGGGTTGTTTTCAAAGGTCACAGACTTTATTATAGAATTTGAATGCTGGACGCAGTTTTCTGGCATGCTCTCCTCTCAACTCGACAAATCAAGTGGACCAAGCTTGCACATTGAGTAAGGGGTCTCCACGGTCCTGCTCAAACTATACTCCATCTGCTGCTTTGCCAGTGTAGCTGTTCCTTGCAAAATGTACTGAATTCACAAAACGGGCATTCCATTCCTCCTGTCTCCTCAATTGCCTCTCACCTTTGGTCTTTTCAGTCTCTCTTCCCCGGCTTGGGGCACCAGGTTTTAACCCTTCAACCATGGCTGCCGCTTAGCCCATGCCAGGACTAAGGGAGGAAGTAAGGAGTTGAAAGTGTGGCAGCCTGGGACACACCATGTACAAAATAGCAGCACAGTAAATGCTCGGATGAAGGCTGGACAGAGAATTGGGATCCATTCTTTTGGAGGTCCTTTAAGGAGGGAGGAGTACTGGAGGGAGGGAGGAGTACTGGAATTACCAAGACTGGAGACAATGACATAGCAGAAAGGACTGAAGCAGGGTCACTGAGCTATGGCCTGAGGGCCCAATGTGACCTACTGCTTGTTTCTAGAGTCCAAAAGTTAAGAATTGTACTTATAGCTGAACGTTCACCATCAATTTGATGAGAGGGGTTATTAACTTTAAACCCAAATTAAGCAAGATGTTATCCCCTACCCTCACAAACAACCCCATTCTTCTCATTCATGAATCTATGTTACAAACATTGTACTCATTATATTTTGAGTTTCATTGCTTAAAATTTTGTGGAAATTTGTTTTCTCTCTTGTTATACCTACATGCTATTCTTGATTTTGTCTCTTAGCCTTTGAAGCCTAAAATATTTAGTATCTGGCCCTTTAATTTGCTGACCCTTGTTCTAAAGGAACCAACCGGGGGCACTTTAGGTTGAAGGAAAAAAGACAATATGACAATTGTCTTCAAAATTTGGTGGACTCTAAAGGGAGAAGGAGTCATCCATTACCAGGGCATCTTTACTATGGAACATTCTCCCACCCTATGAAGAAAGGGGCAGATCTAGACACATGGATCTGGTACAATCTTCAGGATAGATCACCGGCTGGATAAAACATAGATTTTATGTCCTGTGGCATGCTACTTTTGCATTGAATGGGGACACGCACATATGCATAGTGGCCTATGGATTTATAGTCAGTCTTTAGGAGTATACACAAGTAACTTCCTCTTCATGTTCCCCTTGGCTCTGTTGTAACACTTCCCTTGTGCATACATTACCTGCTCAAAATAGATAATAAGACCAACCAAAAAAAAAAAAAAAATTGGTAGACTGTCAGTGAGGTGGGGCTGGACTTGCCCTATTGCTCCAAAAAGACCGAATAGATAGAAATTACAAGGAGACTCATTTTAGATCAATCCTTTCTAATAACCACAGAGGAATCGAATGATATATATTACCCATCAATTGCTGTGCTGGCTACATTATAGTCATTATCTTACTGAGCTCCCTAACAGTCTGTGATATAGGAGCTCAGAGGGGCCAGTATCTTTCTCAAAGTCTCAGAGCTAGGAAAGGGCAGAGCCAGAATTTGAACACAGATCTCCCTGATTCCAGGGCTGAATTTTTTTACTATACAGTGGGTACTTCCCTATATAAGGGTCAAGGATCATCTGCCAGAGTTATTATTTCATACAAGGGAGATTTTTAAATTAGAAAGCAGATTATTAATACCACCAATAATAATAGTAACATGCACTTTTTACAGTAACATACATTTATCTCCTTAATCCTCATAATAACATTCCAAGGTAGATCTTATTATTATCTATGTTTTCCATATAAGGGGACAGGTTCAGAGAGGTAATGGAATCTGTTCAAGTTTATATTCAGCATGTAAAGTAGCAGAACTGAGATTATAACACAGGTCTGATGTTAAACTATGAGGCATTGTTGAGATGGTAATGTCATCCAAAGTGACCTATAAATTCAATGCATCCCCATCAAAATTTCAACTTTTTTTTTTTTTTTTTTTTGCAGTAATGGAAAAGCCAATCCTCAAATTCATATGGAATTGTAAGGGATCTGGAATAGCCAAAACAAACTGGAAAAAGAACAAAGTTAAAGGACTCCATACTTCCTCATTTCAAAGCTTACTACAAAGCTACAGAAATCAAAACAGTATGGTACTACATAAAAATACATAGACAGACCAAAGACAGAATTAAGATTCCAGGAAAAAATTCACACATTTATGGCCAATTGATATTTGATAAGGGTGCCAAGTCCATTGAACAGGGCAAAGAATAGTTTTTTCAACAAATGGTGCTAGGACAACTGGATTTCCGCATGCAAAAGAATGGAGTTGGACTCCTACCTCATACCATATACAAAAAAAAACTATAAATGGACAAACAGTTCAAATATAAGAGCAAACCTGTAAAATCCTTAGAGGAAAACAAAGGAGTAAACCTTCATGAGTTTGGATTTGGCAATGGATTCTTAGTTATGACACCAAGAGCATAAGCAACAAAATTAAAAAATAGATACACTGGACTTAATCAAGATGTAAAACTTTTGCACATCAAAAGACATTTCAAGAAAGTGAAGCTGGGCATGGTATCTCATGCCTGTAATCTTAGCACTTTAGGAGGCCAAGACAGGAGGATCACTTGAGGCCAAGAGTTTGAAACCAGTCCAAGCTGGTTTCTACAATCTCTACAAAAAAAAAAAAGCAGGTGTGGTATCTCTACAAATATAGCTGACCAGAGTTTATTATGCAGACTTTAAAATAGGCAAAAGACTTGAATAGTAGTTTTACCAAAGAAGATATACAAATGGCCAATAAGCCCATAAAAAGATGCTAAACATTATTAGTTATTAGGGAAAAGAAAATCAATCCCACAATGTGATATCACATCACACCTACCAGAATGTCTACATTAATAATAATTTACAAATAACAAGTGCTAGTGAAGAAGTGGAGAAATTAGAACCCTGTGTATTGCTGGTAGGAATGTAAAATGGTACAGTCACTGTGAAAAACAGTCTGGCAGTTCCTCAAAAAGTTAAACATAGAATTATCATATGACCAAGCAATTCCACTCCTAGGTGTAAACCCAAAAGAACTGAAAAAAGGAACTCAGAAAACATGCTGTGCCCTAACGTGCAAGTGTTGATGTTGGCTGGGGACAGCAGAAGGAAGGAAAGTTCAAGTAGAGTATTCACTGCAGCATTATTCACAATAGCCAAAAGGTGGACACAATCCAGGCGTCCACTGACAGATGAAGGGATAAACAAAATGTAACACATACATGCAATGGAATATTATTCAGCCATGAAAAGGAACGAAGTTCTGATCAATGCTATCAGATATATTGTTATAACATGGCTGAATCTTGAAAACATTAGGCTAAGTGAAGCAAATCAGACATAAAAGGGCAAGTATTGCCTGATTTCTTTTATATGAGATACCCAAAATAAGCAAATTCATAAAGACAAAAATTAAATTAGAGGTTACTAGGGTATCGGAAAGGAGAGAATGAAAAGTTATTGCTTGATGGGTACAGAATTTCTGTTTGGGATGATGGAAAAATGTGCAAATAAATAGTGATGATGGTTGCACAACATTGTGAATGTAATTAAATGCAACTGAATTTTACACTTTAAAAAGGTTAATATGGCATATTAAAAAAAATTTAAACAAAGAACTAAAACAAAACCATGAGGTATGTACCTAGATACCTTGTTTCTCTGAACTATGCTACCCTAAGAGTTTAAACTCCTTCCATTCCTCCCAAGCGTGTTGGCATTTTCATTGAGGACCACGTTAAGAAAGCAATGCTTAATTTGAAAGAACGTTTTCGTGATGGTGAGAATGGAGATCCCAGGGGCCATGTCAGAGGCTGATATTCTTTGGGGCAGGGTGTCATGTAAAAATGGTGTAGATGGTCCCTATTGAGCTGACTCACAAAGCTGGACCAGAGCTGGTAACTGTCCAGGTGCTCTGTCCCAAGCTGGGCCCATCCCTTCCTCTGCTGCCCATTTCCCACTCAATGACCTTTAACCTTTGGGCCTGCCTGGGGAAGATACACTCCTTGCACATCTAGGGACCTCTAAAACCAAAGAAAAGGGGGCAGGATGAGGGTGCACACTGGTTTTGAAGCACTGGTGCATTCAGCAAGTTGTTAGGGACCACCCAGCACTAACCAAATACCCTGCCTTGATTTCTCAGAAGTCTACGGCTCCATTTGTGTCATGCCCACTGATGCCTTCTAGAAACCTTGGCACCTAGCTCAAGGCTGGGTTTCTGCAGTACAAGTGGGGCTGCATGCAATGCTGAACTTTAAACAAATGGTAGGCCTGAAAAGCAGACGTTGTTAGATGTGCAATGCTTTTCACAGTGCTCCCTGATTAAATAAGCGTTTAGGTTAGGGAGGTGTAAATGTCCTTTTGGTACAATTACTAGTCAGACAGTTCTACCCACAGAACTATGGTGTTGTTGAGATTTACCATAAACACATGAATATGAGTTCAACAGGAAAGATAAAAATACCATTCCTGTCTTTAAAGCTGCCTCGCCTATGGAGGGGGGACACACACAACCTTCTAAAAGGACCCCATAATATCCTGTCGAAATGGAGCCATTAATAGTCAAATTCAAGAAACAAACCTCCTTAGCAGCTTGGGTTCATTCTGAAAAACAGAGGAAGCAGTGCTTGTTGCTTTACTTTTAATAGCGCAGGTTGTCATGCCAACTAGTGCTGCTGTTTAAAACGAAGAGGAAAAAAAGAAGTGTTCCTTCCTACACAAACCTTTCAGCAGGGCTCACAATTAGTCTTTAAAAACACGAAAACTCACAGCACTGGAGATATGGTAAACATTGTGCTTCTATTTAAACCTGTCAGAATGAGGATATGATAAACCTTTGGCCTGGGTCTCCTTTGTACAATGCTCTTTGGCCAGCATCTGGCTGAAGAGTCCACAAGGAAAGAAAGGCACGATGATGTAGGTGCACACAAAGGCAGCCGGTCTCGAGATGGGAGAGCGGCCTTCCATCTTGAATAAGCAAAAGAGAAAGGCCGGCTTCCTTGGGAAAGAGAGGCTCTGCTCCCGCTTAGCCCTGTGAGCACAGTTATTAAAAGGCTGGGTCTGCACAATGCTGCGCGACACACCCACTGCACAAGGGTGCCAAGGACAGGAGAGAGGAACACGGGCTGGCAGTGGCAGTAGAGGCGCCCCCACCCTCTGTGGTGCCCGTGGGCCCAGGTCAGCCAAGGAGAGGAGCCAAGAAGCAGGAAGACATGCTGTGCCCGGATGTGTAAGTGTTAATGCTGGTTGGGGACAAGAGAAGGAAGGAAAGCACAAGGACAGGGTGAGAAGGAGGTAAGACCTCTTCTCTCTCTCACAATTGACTGATGGTTTTACGAACTCTTCTGTCCACAAAAGCTTCCACCCATGTAAAAGAAGATCTAGCAACGTTTCTGAGGCAAAGAGGACTTGCTCACAGATGAGCCACAGGGTGATATATCTAGATCGCATCTGCAAGGGGCACACGTAAAGTCTGCCAATAGGTTGTGGTGCTGACAATCAGGCCCCACACTTTCTTTCCAAGCTCCTCTCCTCCCACTTCTCCATGAGAGCAAGCCCTGGGTTCCCGTTCCCTCAGGTCCAGTGCCTTCACAGCTCTGTGAGCTTAAGGATGAAGAGGGTCTCTCTCCTCCTAGACCACTTAATGCCTATCAGGCCTTGAAGAGCCAATTCATATATCCACTGTTCATAATCTCTTACTGGCACTCCCAACCTATAAACTTGGCTGCAATTGGCCTATTCCATTCACCTGCCAATTAACATGCTTTGCACTACTACGTATTCTCTAATTTGATTATCTTTTTGTTTGTTTCCATGTGGTCTCCCTAACTAGAGTGGAAATTTCTTGAAGGCAAAAGATCTTTCTGTATCCTTTGTTGCTCCCCCTGTGCCTAGTAATTCCTGTGTATACAATGGTAGTAACTGCAGGAGCAGCAGTGTACAGTTGCCACTTACCGAGCTCTAAGTGCTAGGCTCTGTTCTGAGTACTTTACATGGATTAATGAATATGCATCTCCCAACTGTCTGAGATATACATTCACACAATTATTACCCCTATTTAACAGGAAAATAAACTGATGCATAGGAGGTTAGTGACATGCCTAGGCTCACATGACTGGTACAGAGCAGACCCAGAACTCAAACCAAAGCTCTCTAACTCTAGAGCCTGTGACACACTATGTTGATGACCTGAGTTTGGGGTTGAGGAGGCAGAGATGGGTGAGGTGCCAATGAAGCAAAGAAGAGAGATAGGGGATATCCACAGTAAAATGTGTAAGATACTGTCCCATTCAACAAAACTTACATAATGCACACATTTATTCATAAAGACAGATGTAAAGTTCGCCTCTAAAATGTCAATGAGTAGTCAACTATCTCAGGACAGCTGGATTCCAAGGCACTTTTCTTTCCTTTTCTATATTTTCTATGTATTGTTGGATTCTCCAAGGAGCATGCAGGACTATTGCATACGGCAGAAAGATAAACAATGAAGTCAATTTCATTATGGGTGGAAAGGAAAAGAAAACAAGAGAAAAAAGAAAGAGAGAGGGTCTGTGGAATATTTGTGAACAGAAGGGTGGCATGTCTATTCCTGTGTCTCAGAAAGATTGCTCTGCTGACAGTGGAGGAAATGAAGACAGGGAAATATAACATACCTCTAAGACAAATGATAATAACGATAATTGCTAACATTTATGGAGCTCAGAGAAAGGTAATATAGGAAGTTTAAAATCCAGTTATCCTGACAGCAACACTGTTCATAGTAGCCAAAAGGTGGAAACAGCCACAATTCCATCAGCTAATGAATGGAAAAACAAATTGTGGTAGATCTGCACAATGGAATACTATTCAGCCATAAAAAGAAATATTGATCCATGTTACAATGTGGATAACCTTGAAAACATTATGTTATGTGAAAGAAGCCAGACACCAAAGCCCAAATATTGGCTATTTATATTTATATGAAATACCCCCAATCAGTATCCATAGAGAAAAAAAGCAGATGAGTAGTTGACAGGGACTTGGAGGGAGTGAGGAACGGGGAGTGGCTGCTTAATGGGTATAGGGTTTCTTACAGGGTGAGGAAAAGGTTTTGCAATTTGAGGTGATGGCTGCACGTACTAAATGTGCATGTACTAAGTGGTATGAACGTACTAAATGCCACTGAATTCTACACTTTAAAATGGTTAAGTTTGTTATGTGAATTGTACTTCAATTAAAAAAAAAAAAAAGCCAGTTATCCTTTTAACTTAAAGTCCTGAGAAAATGGAAAGGCAGATGAGGAGGGGGAAAAAAAATGGATTCAGAAAAACCCCAGTAAATGAGGCAATAAGACAAGTGGGACACCCAGAGTAGGATGTGGCCTCGGACAGAGGGAGAGAGGGTCCACACTCAGCAAAGGGTGGACCTAACCCCTATCTTCAGTAACTGAGCTATCCAACCATGGGCCAGGCAGCCTTGAGATGCTGTGAGCTTTCACCTTTTTCCTACGACATCTACCGTTTTAGTCGGTTGATCTGAGACAACACAGTTGTCGAATGCTCGCTCCAATTGCCTAAGTGGTTGGCACAGGCAAGGCTGAAGCCAAATATCCAACCCCTAGATAAGGCACGCAGAGCTTGTGCTGGGCCCGCCCCCATCAGCGCATGGGCCGCAGCTGCTTGTCACACCTGGCAGCTCCAGGCTGGGGGCAGCTTGTGGGTAGGGGTCACACCTTGCTCCTGGCTGTATCCCTGGCCTTAATCAGAGCCTCTGGCACAGAAGAGGTGACAGTACATATATGTGCTGAAGAAATAAACATCCTTCATTTCATATATTTTATCAGTTGGTTGAGATTTTTACTAGATAAAACACAGATATGGTACAAAATTCAAAAGGTTTCAGGGATATACAGTACTAAATTTGCCTTTCTTCCACCCTCCTACTCCGGCTTCTCCGAGGCAACCTTTGGCCTGCACCACCATTTGCAATGTGACTAGGGGGGTGAAGTTCTGACTCGCAAAGGCTCCCGCGACCACATACCCAGTCGTCTGGGAGGCAGGTCACCACCACGAGATGGGAGCTACATATGATATCAAGACAGAAGTCATCTGGGTGAAAACAAGGTCCTAGTATTCTATGCCAGGAGCAGGCACAGGCTCCAGAGCCGCAGCTTGCAGAGGAATCCATGAGGGTGATGACCACCCCCTAGAGCATTCATGGAAAAATGGGAAGCCAGGGACAGAGACCACCCAGCCAGTCAACAGGGCCAGACACCTCAAGCTCCTCACTCCTGTTTCGGACCTAGGAGATTTCGAGCCGGGGAAAGGCAACATTGCTACCCAATGGGACGGAAGTAGATGTGTGCGTACCACTGTCATCCTTGGACCTAGAGAGGTGATATGTGTTTTGTCTGGAGGAACAAACTCACCTTAAAGGAATTCAACTGTGAGCTCGGTGGCATGGTCCCCAGTGACAGACTTTGTGGTGGACACAGCTGACAGCAACTTAGGTGGTGGGGAGAAGGGGGGCCCAGGAAATCAAGGTACCGGCAGAGGTTCGATCCATTTAGGGATGAACAACCTGGGCCAATTCCAAGCCTGGACCGAGCCCCAGGGCTGAGCTGCGTGTGGTGGGGGCATCTGCACACACTGCTTTGTCAGGTCAGATTGTGAGGCTGAGTAACCACTGCCCTGTAGAGTCACCAAACCATGGACTAAAAAAAGATTCAAGCCACGCAGGCTCATCTGTTTCCCCAAGGTTCCTGCCTAATGTGGCGATGCACTGGCAGGCTGGAGGGTGAGTCGGGCACTTATCTGATTTCAGCCAATCTGTTACTGTATTTCATTCCCTGTCCTCGTGCCCAGAGGCTGTTGCAATGGGTATAAATTTAGAAAGAGAAAGATAAATAACATGGAAAAGTTCCTTTTAACAAAATAGGGATTTTTTTTTTCTCTCTATTTTGCTAAAGAAAAGATAAAATGATCTTGTTATTTATTTAGCCTTACCATGGTAGAATCTGATATTTTGGGCAGGAACCTAATAATGCATAACCACAGCCCAAGACGAACCAGCTTCTCCTGAAACTGTGAAAGAGTCAAGCCTCCATCCTAAGCGTTTCTTAGACACTGAGGGAGTGAGAACATGACAGTACCTTGTACAAGATCTGAAATCCACGAGGGTCCCTTCTGAACAAGCAAAAGACTCTGAAAGAAGACTGTCTCCTTTATATGAAACGATCTATGCCAGCTAACATAACACACTGTGCCTGAAATTGTCAGGCCACTGGCAATTTCACTGGTCACACTGATACTTTAAACCAAACCTGTTCTATGAGGAAACTAATATCACAGATGGGAGATTTTCAGTTGGTGGAAATTAACTGAAAGAGAAACTGCTTGAGAAATGTTTGCCTTCCCTCACACACAAACTCACAGCCCAGTGGGTTATGGAACCCTCATGGTAAAAGACTAGATCAATTCCACCACCTAATCATTTAGCCCAACGCCCATTCTACAGGGGAGAAAACCAAAGTTAAGTGACTGGCCCAAGATCACATGGCTGCCAGTAATAGAGGGGGGCCCAGGTCCAGGTCTCACAACCCTTCCCTGGGGTCACCATGCAACTGTCACCCACCACCTGGATGTCAACCAGACTCAGCGGCTGTACCTCTGACAGCATCTCATACTGGCCTCTTCTTCCAAGAGCAATGGTGAGTAAGTCATAGACCACAGACGCACTCTGTAGACTGATGAGGCGGTCACTCTTGTGTTCAGGTATCCTGCTCAGCACAGCATCCCGGTTGGCCTGAAAAAACACAAGAGAAGCAGATGGAGAAAGAGCCTAGTGCTGCATGGTGGGGAGGCCACCTAGGCCCTCCTGCCCCTACCGATTTGCCAAGGGAATGGAGACAAGGGTAGGAATGAGCAGAGGCCTGTCACCTTGGGTTATTTATTCAAAATCCCCTGGGCACTGCAGAACATGATATATGGGGTGATCCAAACACTAAAGTCCTAGAATTGTGAACCTAGAGGGCACCTGTACCTGTCGGCAGGCATTTGGAGGAAGCCTTGGCAGCCGATACAAAGTTTTCCCTGGGCTCGGGTTCACAGCCAGCCTCGTGGAAGATGCAGCTGCGCTCTGGAGCAGCCGAATCATCCATCAAGTGAGGCCCTGCTGCGCCTCACTCGCGAATCCTGCTTCTGCTCTACATTAAAGAGGGGGAGAAAATTCCCAGCCCTGCATTTCCCAACACCCAATTGTGTCATCAAGTTCCATGAGTCCTACAGAGATCTATCTTACTTTTCCTCTATCACCAAGCAATATTCAAATCCCTATATGACATCTTCACTGGAACAGAACACAAAGACGAATTCAATCTTGTTTAGGGAAGCACAACACAGATATATAAGAGAAAACAAGAAGAAAGCAGATTTTTCCTTTAAAAGATATTAACACAGAGGACTCAAGAGAACAATTTTCTAAGCTTAGCACAGAAATACATCAGGCACATTCAAACTTATTAATCTCATCTATCCAGAAATCAAATGCTCTTTACAGCAACTTGTTTCCATTACTTCTAAAATTTAATTTCTCTACAGATTCCTCTAAATATATCACATGTATGAGACTCAATAGCTAGCTCATTTTCCCTTTTTCCCTAATAGGAAGTTCAGAATCAACAAAGTTAGATTTCGATTTCACCTGCCCTTTTCCCCCTGCTAATTAACAGTCTGCAGATCCACTTGTCCTTGGGAGCAGAGACAGGCCCGCCCCCAGTCTTTCCTGTGAAAGTGGTACATGAGGTTCCAGGGTCACTTGTCCCGGCATGCTGACATTGATCTTCCTCCTGACATTCAAAAAGGCCACGCACACACCTTCCCTCTCACTAATGAGACAAAATGCATTTTCTTTGTGTGTGAGTCCAAGGCATTTACTTTTAGCCACCCATCAGTACTTACTCACTTTAAAACTCCTTGCTCTTAAATGTCAAAGACAAATAAGAATATATAAGACAGGCCACTTCCTACAAAGTGAGTCATCTCTGACGGAAACAAGCCTGCTTTTGAAGATTTCATTCTAAGTTTTTCTTGTTAGGAGTCCCTCTTGAGCCCCCAAAAAAAGCAGCTCTGAAGGAAACAGGGCCTGTTGCAAATGGTCTCATTTTATTTATTTGCTATACATATTCTATACTGAGACCAATGCCTGGAAGAGAGCAAAACAAACATACTATTTATGAAAGGTTTTCAAGTTATACCAAATGCATTCTTTTCATTTTTAGAGAAAGTATCAGTATCTTTTGACTAAAAAGGTACAATACAGAACCTCAAACAGACCCACAAATAATAAATATCCCAGAATATTGCCTCAGTGGTAGTTCTGCAAATCAAGTTCTTATAATCCCATTCTCCTAGGGGAAACTAATTTGCTTTGTGGTTAGAAAATAGCACAATTCTAAATGACATCTTGTAGGTGGAGAAGCTATGGACAAATTCATGCTTCTGAATTAAAGTCAGAACCAACAAAGAACACAATTTTCTGACATCCAAAAACCACAAATTTTCATTTTGGTTTTGAAATTGAGCACATTCATTTTCTGTCTAAAAACCAAAAAATCGAGAAGTCAAAGGACATGGAAAAAAGGCTTCCAAAAGCAACTTCATTTAGATTTCTACCTACATTTTCTGAAATGATTTATAGGGAGAACATAATCATTTGGGTTAGAAACCTTGTCCTTCATACCCACTGATGACATCACTGGATTTCAACATCCCCTGAAGAGATTTTTCTGGAAATTACATACCACAGAGCCAACTCTGACTGTCTCAAAGGGATCTCAATGTTTGAGTATTATTAGTTTCTATCACTTCAATTAAGAAGCAGGAGAGCTGGAGACATCATTCCACAGACATCTCCACTTAGTGCAAGCGTTTTAGAGAGGTGGCCATGTTTTCCAAATTGCAGACTGGAACATATCATCTGACAATGGAACATAATATTTTCATTCAGAATTGTCCAGGTAATCTAAAATGTATAGTCACCATGCTTTCAGAACGTGTACACCATAACCAACCAAGTTTGCCCAAAGGGAACTAACTACCTGCCAAGGACCCAGCTTGGGATGAGGGAATGCTGACCAGGAGGCCAAGGTGAGCTGGCTCCATGGATGCCCCGGTGGGGAAGCCTGGGGAGACTTGTTCACTTGAATGCCACCATGTGCCAGCCTGCTCACCTATGTGCTTCCCTGATTGCACCAAGGCAAGCAGAGAATGTAAATGACACCATCCTAAGTTACCAGCTGACTATCGGGCAACCCTGCTTCCTTGAGAGGAAGTAAGCCCAATGACACCAAACAGCCTCCAAGTCAAAAGAGGTGGTAACTCACGCAGGCTTGCTCTTGTCAACATCGGTGGGCCATTCAAAGTGTTTTTTTTGTTTTTTTTTTTTTTTTGAGACAGAGTCTTGCTCTGTCGCCCAGGCTGGAGTGCAGTGGCCAGATCTCAGCTCACTGCAAGCTCTGCCTGCCAGGTTCACGCCATTCTCCTGCCTCAGCCTCCCGAGTAGCTGGGACTACAGGCGCCCGCCACCTCGCCCGGCTAGTTTTTTGTATTTTTTTTAGTAGAGACGGGGTTTCACCATGTTAGCCAGGATGGTCTGGATCTCCTGACCTCGTGATCCGCCCATCTCGACCTCCCAAAGTGCTGGGATTACAGGCTTGAGACACCGCGCCCAGCCGCCATTCAAAGTTTTAATCAAAGGCAAGAGAGCTGCCCTCTCATGAGTTCTGGCCTCTTCTGATCCCTCCTTCTCTCTGTGCATGTATGTTATTATGCTCAGACCCCATGTCTATACTCACCTGAGTCCATTTTATACCTCCCATTAAACAGTATGTGTGGGGACGGCAAGAAGGAAAATGCCTTCTCTTGCTTTAGTTACGATTCCCTTTTCTCCCCTGGGCTGCCCCAGGGGTTGGGGGTAAGCAGTGACAGCTATGGGGAGGGGGCAGTACAGTCTCCTAGCAGGAACAGGAGACCACTGCGTGATGCACGCATTCTGCCTGCTCTGGGCCTCGGGTTCCTCATGTGTAAAATG
This sequence comes from Macaca mulatta, assembly GCF_049350105.2. Classification (NCBI taxonomy): domain Eukaryota; kingdom Metazoa; phylum Chordata; class Mammalia; order Primates; family Cercopithecidae; genus Macaca; species Macaca mulatta. The sequence continues at coordinate 163,927,395 of NC_133412.1, forward strand.
AGGGAAGGGGATGTGAGCCCTCAAGATCTTTTGATTCCAGGAGCCCGCCCATTCTGCTCAGGTCCTCAGTACACATCACTATTCTGCTGAGGAATTCGCCATTATAACACACATGATCCTGAAGGTTTCAAGCTAGGGCCACAATGCCTAGTGATAGATACACAGGACAGAAACCCAATAAATGATGAGTGGTGAAATAGACCTAAAATTCGATATCCTGGCCAAATACTAAGAAAATGTTTCAAAGCAATCAGAGGGTCTGGCAAAACCTCCCTCACAATAGCAGTGACAGGGAAGAGAAGTGAGTTCTCACGGCCTGGGACTTTACAGTGTCTGGTGACAGCTGGGAGCTGGGAGAGACAACCAGGGCAGGAGGATGAGAGTTTCATCAAGTTCCTGCTGTGAAAACCAGAGGTTCATAGAACCAACAAATGACTTATCCCCAAATTCTCCCCCACTCCAGGGCAAATTGAGAGGCTTATAAAGGTCACCCTTTGGGGGCCTCTTTCTCCTTTTAAGATTCCTCCGGTGGTCATTTTAGCTGTGGTTTACCTAGATACAATTGCATTAATGTTCAGCCAATACTGGGTGGATAAATGAATGAACTAAGATACCTGCTTCAAGATAGAAGATAGAGAAGCTCCAAGCTCCAGGCTAACCAAGGGACATTGCTCGCTGGTCCAGGAATTAAGACCCTCATTTTAAACCTCTACTGTTTTTTCCCATCCACGTATACCCTCTAGAAAGTATTTTCTCCAAGAAAAAGAGTCGTCATACTGGCAGAATGGCTGTGTCAAAGAAGAGACTACAAGGCCGGGGAAAGAACGATGTAAAAACACATTCCACGTACCATTGATTCGCTAATCAGCAGTAACAGCAGGGCTTCTTCCGTATTTTCTTGAGGACAAAAAATGCTGCAGAAAGAAAACTGACTTTGATATATGGCAGTTTCAAAATAACACAAAACACACAAATACAAGCAGAACTGAACACTAAAAGCTTCCAGGATTTTATATAATGCCCATGAAAAATACTGTATAATTTGGACACTTGAATTAATTTGCCTATTTCTATGGTAATCTATGGAATTCATACATTTTAGCTATGCATTTTAGTGGTAGGTAGAAGGGTAAAGTAAAGCTGTAAAAACCAAGTTAAAAGCCCAAATAACATATGTACATATTACAGAGGCAGAATTTTAGATTTCAATAAATTGACATTATCTAAATAATACAAGCTTTCTCCTAAACCCGTTACAGAGGTATAAACTGCAGGCATTTCACTTAACAGTACTCTTCTTACCTCTTACCTGCTAACTGGCATATCTCATACTGTTATTTAGATGAAATAAGAGATTAGAAGCAATTTTAGAGTTTGAATAATTTCTCTAATACTGTAAGAATTTAGTGAGCTATCTTACTTAGACACATAAGTTTTATTATAGGGTAGCATGCAAGAGCTCTTATTAATCTGTTTTACGGAATTTGGCCGAACTCTTAAATCTTGGATTAAAAGAAAGAGCTTTTTAAGCTCAACGTTGCTCAGGATTAGAGAATAATAAAAACCCAGCAGAACCCCGATCTGTATTCTCTATAGCCTATTTTCTGTGTTGTGAGCATTTGCAGCACTTTTTCTCCTGTTCTAAAGCTCTAGAATCCTTTGGGCAGAATTCTGAATGTTATCACCAATTGGGTCAAACTCAATATTTTTTCATGAAATGGAAGAAGAGTATATAATAAATAAAAATGAACTTGGTTTAAAAAAACTCCTAGATATTTGGAAGATGACTAAAAATGACTAAGTTTATGTCTTCTCAGGGATAATATTACAATCATTTAATTGAAGGGATTCCCCCCCCCCATAAAAGGAAAAAAAAAAAGGATTTTTCACCTAATTATAAACATTTGTTTTCTTCGAAGTGCTGGCAATTTTTGTACTGCATCTTAGGATGACAAAGAGCAAGACAGAAGAAACACAGTGCCTGGCATTCTCATTACAATGCTGACACCGCCAGAGGTAAGGAAGCCACCTGCAGGATGGTTTCTATCGCTCTTCTGAGGCTAAAATTTTATGAAAAGGCTGGCCTGAGAATGAGGAGCAAGATTCGGGGATATGCAGTGACTTGCTTCAGAAGTCAGCCTGAGATGATCTGGGTTTTTCAGACGGGACAGTTCTTTCCCCTTAGATTCTGAAATAGAGCCTAAAGGCTCTGAATTAAGTGTCTCCCAAACAATCACCTCAGTATGTTGTGTGTGTGTGTGTGTGTGCGCGCACACGTGCATGTGCGCTTATACATGCACACTGGTGCCCAACAATCATTTCCTGATATCCTGGCTTGTGCTTACATGCAATTGGGACCTTGCAAATAAAACAGTAATGTGAACCATTGTGTGTGTGTGTGTGTGTGTGTGTGTGTGTGTGTATGCACACACCCATGCCCAGTCATCATTTCCTGATATCCTGGCTTGTGCTTACATGCAACTGGGATCTTGCAAATCAAGCAGTAACGTGAATCATTTTTTTTGTTCATGGCTAGCCAGTTCTGCATTGTCCAGACCAATTGAAAAGAGAGAGAGCCTATGCTAATTGTGACTTCACAGCAGTCAATTCAGTCCATGGCTAATCTCCAGATTCTGGTTGAGCCATCCAGCCTGCTTAAATGCTAGTTTGTGTTATTTTTACCATAGTTGCTAACAAGTGGCACATGAACCGAATCCAGCTCCACTTCCTCTAACTTCCCTATTTGTGGCAGGCAAGGTGGGTACTCAGGAGCACTGCAAGCCTCCCAAGGCCAGCAGAAGAAGTGGGGGGCGAAAAGGTAGTTTTTTTTTTTTTTTGAGACGGAGTCTTGCTCTGTCACCCAGGCTGGAGTGCAGTGGCCGGATCTCAGCTCACTGCAAGCTCCGCCTCCCGGGTTTACGCCATTCTCCTGCCTCAGCCTCCCGAGTAGCTGGGACTACAGGCGCCCGCCACCTCGCCCGGCTAGTTTTTTGTATTTTTAGTAGAGACGGGGTTTCACCGTGTTAGCCAGGATGGTCTCGATCTCCTGACCTCGTGATCCGCCCGCCTCGGCCTCCCAAAGTGCTGGGATTACAGGCTTGAGCCACCGCGCCCGGCCGAAAAGGTAGTTTTAAGAGACAGACCTAAACAACTACACACTGGAAGGCTCCCTCTCAATCATTATGAACTCTCTAGACCCATTTCCGGCCAATTCCTTCCCTCGTTTGCCCAGGGAAGCGTGGATGGAGCTCAGGGTGAATGGTCACAACTGTTGGGGCCTTCCTTTTGTGGCCTTCTCCTCTTTGGGGCTCACGAGCCTCAGGGGGAGATACTGGGGTACCCAGGCCTCAGCCTTGAAGAGTGGGAAAACTGGGGCCCTAGATCCAGAGGAAGTTGCGTGAAGGGGAAGGTGGGGGACAAAAGGGGACAAGGAGAAAACAGGGCTCAGCAGGCATGAGGACAAGCTCCCAAGAACTGGCGGCCTGGCAAAGGAGGCTGCTGCGCTGAGAATGGGAGGGTGCGTTCTCGCCCTAGCCATGTCACCAACTCACTGGGTGACCTTTAGGCAAACTGCCCATTTTCTTACTTTGGATGAATTTACCAACTGATTTTCTGATTCTACAGAAGACATAGGGAATAAGGGCGAGAATTCTCAGGTATAAGTAGTAATCATCATCTTGCCAGGGCTCCTACATAATAGCTTTTTCTTAAAAATTTCCTCCCATACGTAGAAACTTTACTGTAATTGTAGAAACAATCATGCGAAAGACATTAATCCAACTTTACCCAACTGCATTTCATCTCTCTGTCATCGTTAGCCATTATATAACTAATGACAAGTTAATGTCTAAAGGTCACTGGCACCCCCTAAAACTCTACATTTAGGTGCAGGGAGGGCCTTGAACACTGCCAACCCATGAGAAAGTTGATTTGTAAATAATGACAACATCAACTCTAAGGTCTAGTAATGGTTCCTTTATAATGTTAGTATGTCTGGCTGAGATACTACCAGGAAATTCCAGGAGAAACACAGCCTCTGAACCACAGCCAGCCAGATAAGAGCCGAGGCATGGAGGCCAAGATGAAGTCCCACCCCGAACCCAAGTCACACTGTCTGCAAGCATGCCAAGGCAGAATCTACTGTCGATCCCAGGTTTATGTGGATAAATGGCTACCAAGAAAGGAATAGGACTTAAATTGAAAATTAAGAGCGCATCTTGATTATTAGGGATTGGCTAGTCTGATGCAAGGACTATTGAGGCCTCACCACGCTTCTCTTTCGTGTCAATCCATATAGGTCAAAAATCTCTGCATGACAAAGAAAGAAGGGTCCCTCATGTAGACCAGTGCAGGTCCACTGGGCTACACTCTGCTGAGTGGGTCAGGTGAATCCCACCTAGAACATCACCTTGCACAAGTGCTTCCGTGTTCCTGCTGAGAGGATGGGCCTCTCCACGACTCCAAGGTGAGCTGTGTGCACCAGAGGCAGGGAGACGACAGCAGCCAGCAGTGCCGCTGGCCGTTTACACAGCTTCGGTTCGGCCATCAAGAAGTTATCCTGACCCTTCAACATCCCTTTGCTTTCCATTTTATTTTATTTTATTTATTTATTTTTGCAAGCTCTTGAGGATGTATTGTGTCCAGGGAAGGGCCTGGCCAGTGCCTGGCTCAGGCTGTCCAGCCCTCCCCAGCCGAGGCCCCCCTCCGCATTTTCCATTTTAAACAGCCTCCCCATCCTTACCAAAAACTCCTGGCAACCAAGAGGTTCAGATCTACATTCAGTATTCCATGATAATCACCTTTTCCTCCTAGACCTACAAAGGAGTTTAGACAATGCCTGGTACTCACTAGCACTCAATGAATCTTTTCATCATCTATTTCTTGGCAATATTATCCAATATTAACCAGTATCCACAATAGCTGTTTTTAATCTTCTGCTTTACTTTGTGTTAACTATCTAGTCTAATGTGCATTTAATTATTGAAACTACCTCAATGCTTCTTACAAGAGGAAATACAATGAAAAAAAAAGTATACCTGACTGACTGAAACACACACACACACATACACACACACACACACACACACACATATACACACACACATACACACACACATATACACACATACACACATATATACACACACATACACACATATACACACACACACATATATACACACACACATACACACACACACACACACATACACATACACACACACACACATACACACACACACACACTCTCACACATTAAGAAACATGTAGATGCAGGGGGAAAAAAGAAACATGTACAAGACTCTTCACAGAAGCCCTGTTCCTATTAGCCCCTCATGGGAAACAACTCACAAACACAAGCAGAATGGATCAATATCCTGGAGGACAGTCATAAAATGAAACACCTCGCAGCAATGAAAAACACTCCTACATGAAAAAGTATGGGTGAATAGTTCAAATATAAAGTTAGACAAAAGAAGTTAAACATTAGAGAGTGCATATTGTATGATTCCACGTATATAAATTTCAAAAAGGGGCCAGACTAATGATTGCGACAGAAGTCAGGAGAGGGCTGCCCTGGATGGGGGTGGTGACTGGGAGAGGCCATGGGAGGGCGTGTAGGGCTCCAGTAGTGTCCATTCCTGACCAGATGCTACTTACATGGATATGCTAACTTGGTGGAAGTTCATCAAGTTTCATACTTTTGATTTATTTTTCTCTATGTATGGTGTGTATCCAAAAAAGCTTACTCTAAAAAATAAGTAAACAAAAGCTGATACAATTCTTCACAGAAACACCCAGAAGAAAAAAGCAAGGAAGCCTATGACAGGTGATCCCTCTTTTCATTCCATCCAGGATTTTCTACATTGTATTTCCTTTCAAATTCAAGATGGGCAGAGTGAGCATCCTGTATGCATTTCATGCTCAGGTCTCCGTGACCAGGGGTGGAGCTTCCTGGCAGGGCTTGTCTTTCAGTTATGTTCCATTACAACCAACTCTTCTGAATGGTCTTTGTGGTTTTCTGGAGCTAGAAGGATCTCTGCCATCTAAATTTTGCTTGACACTTACTATACTTATCATAAGAGACTGTGGGGAAGGAGACTGTTAGCCAAAACGAGGTTTCTGCATTATCTACAGATTCCCCTTCACACCTCCAAACCGGCATAACTGAATGGTGAGAATGTACTTTCTGCCAATGTGGATGGGTCAGAGTCCTGCCTTGGTAAGAAGGGAACCTCCAAACAAGAATAACTCCCACAGCTGTTCCTCTTTACCCATATTCTAAGAAGTAGAGCTCTGAACCCACAAAATTACAAAGCTAAAAACTGATGGTAATAAATGAAAGCATAGAATTCATGTGGAAATCGATGAAACAGAGAACAGAATCACAATAGAAAAAAGTCAAAACCCAAAGTTGGTTCCTCAAAACTGACAAACTTTCAGTTAGACTGACTCTAAAAAAGAGAAAAACGACTTAAATTACTAAAATGAGAAATCAGAGAACATGACAACCAACCCTGTAGAAATACAAAAAAAATTATAAAGGAATGCTATGAACAACTGTACGGAGGCAAATTAGGTAGTTGAGACGAAGCAGACGCAAACTAATCAAACTGATTCAAGAAGAAATAGAAAATACAAATAGACCCATAATAAGTAAAGAGACTGAATTAGTATTTAAAAAAAAAAAAAAAAAAACTTCCTACAAAGAAAGCCTAGGTCCGGATGGCTTCACTGGTGAAGTCTACCAAATATTTAAAGGATTAATACCAATTCTCCACAAACTCTTTCAAAAAGAAGAGGAGGGAATAGTCTCCAACTCATTTTATGAGGCCAATATTACTTTAATACCAAAACCAGACAAAAACATCATAAGAAAACTGCAGAATAGTATCTTTTATAAATATAGATGTAAAAATCTTTAACAAAATATCAGCAAATAGAACCCAGCAATAATAAAAAGGAGCATACACCATGACTTGGACAGGGATGCAGGTTGGCTTAATGTGTGAAAATAAATTAATGTGATACACCACAGCATTAGAATAAAGGACAAAACCCACATTATCATTTCAATTGATGCAGAAAAAGCAGTTGACAAAATTCAACACCCATTAATAATAAAAATAACAAACTAGAAATAGGAAGCCCTTTTCTTAACCTGATAAAGGGCATCTACAAAAGCCCATAGAAAACAACATACTCTGTAAAAGACTAGATAATTTCCCCTGCCTGAGATCAGGAATGAGACAAGGACGTCCATGCTTGCCACTTCTATTCAACATTGTACTGGAAGTTCTAGCCAGGGCAATTAAGAAAAAAAATAAAATAAAATGCATCTAGGTTAGAAAGGAAAAAATAAAACCATCTATATTAGTATTAATAGATGACACAATCTTGATGTAGAAAATTGTAAGGAATTCAAAAAAACTATTAGGACCAATAAACAAATTCAGCAAGGTTACAGTATACAAGATCAATTTACAAAATCTGTTGTATTTCCATATATTTGCAATGAACAATCCAAAAATGAAATTAAGAAAACAACTGTATTTATAAGAGCATCAGGCCGGGCGCGGTGGCTCAAGCCTGTAATCCCAGCACTTTGGGAGGCCGAGACGGGTGGATCACGAGGTCAGGAGATCGAGACCATCCTGGTGAACACAGTGAAACCCCGTCTCTACTAAAACTACAAAAAACTAGCCGGGCGAGGTGGCGGGCGCCTGTAGTCCCAGCTACTTGGGAGGCTGAGGCAGGAGAATGGCGTGAACCCGGGAGGCGGAGCTTGCAGTGAGCTGAGATCCGGCCACTGCACTCCAGCCTGGGCGACAGAGCGAGACTCCGTCTCAAAAAAAAAAAAAAAAAAAAAAAAAAAAAAAAAAAAAAAAGAGCATCAAAAAGAATAGCACACGTTTGCATGCACACATGTGCACACACGCACACACGCGTGCGCGCGCACACACACATTTAGGAATAGGCGTAACCAAAGAAATACAAGCTTTATATCCTGAAAAATACAAATCATTGTTTAAAAAAATTAAAGACAACCTAAATAGATGGAAAGATATCTCATGTTCATGGATCAGAAGACTTAATGTTTTTAATATGGAAATATTCCTCAAATTGATCTACAAATTCAATGCAATTCCTATTAAAATCCCAGCTGCCTTTTTTTTTTTTTTCCAGAAATGGACAAGGTAATTCTAAAATTCATATGGAAATTCAGGGGCTTGGGAGACAGGAGGGTGACAGCTAAGAGGTGCTGGGTTTATTTTGGGGGTAATAAAAATGTTCCAGTCATGGCGATGGATGCACAACTATGCAAGTATATTAAAAGCCACTGAATCGCACACTTTCAATGGACGAATTGTATAATATGTGAATTATGTCTCAAAAAACAATTTTTTAAAAAGCTGACACGTGTGAACTGAAACTTGTGACTCAGTAGCCAGTGCTACTATAGGAATGCTCCCTTTAATGACTGCATTTCCTGGAGCTGCATTTTGCTTCTATAATTCTCTTTGTACACATGGGAAAGGTGACATTAGAAAAGCGACAAAATCTGAGGGGTTCAGGAAATGGAGAAATGGCCAGCACTGTGAGCTTCTCTGCCTTCAAGGGGTGAGGCCATACTGGATGGCACCCAAAGAGACACAGAGTTCCAGCCATGTGTCAAACTGGACTGGGGGAAGAGGGTGAGAAAGGAGGTCCTTAATGCCCTTGGCACCTTGGTTATTAAGAAGCGTCTAAAGCAGGGGAAAACTCTAGAGTCTATTTTTATGATATAAATATCACTTAAAAATGAACCCCAAACCTACTTCTAAATAGTTAATAATGAGGGGTCAGCATTTTAAAAATAAGAGCATCAAAAATTGCTAGAACAGATATTTTATGAATCCAGATAAGGACTAAAGAGTAAACACAGATTGTGAATTAAGCAAACTCACATGGTTCAACAAGGCTGTAGAAAAGGGGGATGAAAACTAAATTAAGATAAGCCTAGGGAAAAAGTTAAGAATACGCGAACTCATCTGAATCCATGTAAGAAACACAAACTTGAACAAGAAGGTGACGAGAGACAGAAATGCAAGGGTCAACAGGATTATTAAGAGATGGCAACCTTGAAGAAATGCCAACTCCTCTGAAAGTACAACAATTATTTTCAGATGTTTGAAATCTTGATCTTCAGATGGAGAAAGTGTCTAGTCATGCCATCTCTATTAGTGCTTTCTCTGGGACTTCAGAAGCTGCCACCTCATCATCTCAGCTGTTTTTCTAATTTGAAAACATGGAAAAGGTCTTCAATATTTATTCATGTGTGTTCCCCTTTCCTTCACACAGAGATTCTGAAAAGCCAACATGTCTTGTCCTTATAAGAACAGGCAAAGGCCAGGGTGGTGGCTCATGCCTGTAATCCCAACACTTTGGAAGGCCAAAGTGGGCGGATCACCTGAGGTCAGGAGTTCAAGACCAGCCTGGCCAACATAGTGAAACCCTGTCTCTACCAAAAAAATGCAAAAATTGTCCCAGCATGGTGGCTCACACCTGTAATCCCAGCACCTTGGGAGGCCAAGGCAGGCAGATCACAAGGTCAGGAGATCGAGACCATACTGGCCAACATGGTAAAATCCCATCTCTACTAAAATACAAAAAATTAGGCAGGCATGTTGGCATGCACCTGTAGTTCCAGCTACTTGGGAGGCTGAGGCAGGGGAATCACTTGAACCCAGGAAGTGGAAGTTGTAGTGAGCCAAGATCACACCACTGTACTCCAGCCTGGTGACAGAGTGAGGCTCTGTCTCAAAAAAAAAAAAAAAAAAAAATAGCCATGTGTGGTGGTGTGTGCCTGTAATCTCAGCTACTTGGGAGGCTGAGGCAGGAGAATCACTTGAACCTGGGAGGTGGAGGTTGCAGATTGCACCACTGCACTCCAGCATGGGCAACACAGCGAGACTCCATCTCAAAAAAAAAAAAAATTTAAAAAATTAAAAAATGTAAAAGAGCAGGCAAAGATGGGAATTCAAGACTCGAATGGGAGGCATTGAGAATGAGTCAACAACCATTCCGGCCTCCCAGCCCTTCTCCTTGTCTCTCCCTCCTCTGTCTGGCTTCCTCTGGCCTGGGGAAGGCTCATGCTAAGACTGTAGTGACACTCTGACCCATTTTCCTCCAAGGTGATCAAGTCTCAAATATAAAACTTAAAAAAGATAAAGAAGTTCTAAAGAGACATCACCTTCCAATCACTTGAAAATATTAGATTCTTCTTCTTACATCTAGTTCCATTTAGAACAAGATTTTAAGCAAAAGGATCAAGGAATTGCTGAAGAAATGTTAGAAGGGTGAGACTGATGTTAGATGTTAGATGGCTTGCAGATAGCTTTATTTCTGATTGCTGTCTGATGCTGAGGTCTTATAATAAATGGAATGAAAATTCCAAAAACCAATAGTGATGGCTGCAAATGGCACCCAAGCACTGAGATGAGAACTTTCTCCTACTTAAAATGTCCCTGGTAGTGCACAGATACTTGCTGAAGATATAAAAAGTAATGAGGAATCTCTACTAAACTGGAAAACGAGACTTGTTCATTTGATTTTCTTTTAGGGAAAAAATCTACTCTTCTACTTCTCATCATCCTTGAATTTTCCCAAGTTTCCCTCCCATCCCATAGCCTACAAGTGAGGACATCAGCTTTCATACTTCTCTCCTGAGTAGACACGGGCTCTCCGAGTGAGAGTGTAGGTTTTTGTGTTTGCTCCTTTGCGGAGAGGATCGTCCAGAGGTGACTGGCATGGTGGATCCTCCAGAGGGTTCCAGTAGCTCTGCTCACACATACCCCGCAACAAGATCTCTGCCAGCTGCCTGGCTATTGTCTGGGAACATAAACGAGGAAAAGCACAGCCATGAATCTATTTTGTATTAGTCATTCATTCAGTCAGTCAATAAATATTTATATCATCACATTGTGCTAAGCACTACTGCAAGGCTCATAATTAAAATTTTTTCTTTTACGATGGTAATTGTACCAGTTTATGACAAGAAAAGAAAACATGATTCACTAAGATGTTTGAACACTTAAAAAAAAAGGTTCATGTACTTCAAATGCTGCCCCATCAGTCACACTCTGGAATACTACACATATTTTATACCTGAAACAACTGAAACTTTTGGCTAAGCCCTTTCCCAAGAGCTCTTATAAATAACAGGTGAGCTGCAGATATTAGCATCACTAATGATGTGTGCTAAACCTCAAACCTGGCAAAAAGCTTGTACTCAGCTTAGATAATGCTATCCCTGAAAAAATTATCCTCACTGAAAATCCAGTGTCTACTGTAGACATCTTCTTTCTTAAATGTACCAATGGCAGGCCCTGTACGTCCCACCTCCAAGGACTCAGCACCTGAGTGTCTATTCTCAGCACATCCTGGGCTCCTGGCCCGGAGATTCTCACCTGCCTTGTGCAATAGGGAAGGCAAAGTGGGAACATGGTTCCGATCAAGAAAGACCTTTCTTCAAAGCTGGATGGGTATCCCATTCTGCACAGTGAAAACCCAGAAACATCTGGATCCTGTTCTCCAAGTTAGATGCAGATTAATAAGCTTTCCCAAACTTCTGTAACTCCACTGCCTAAAACAGTACCATGTATAATATAATGTATGGGGGAAAAGAATGCATGGTATGTACTAAGAAGTGTTTTGTTGACTGATGCATGTCAGTTCACTTAGCTTATAATCTTCCAGTAACAAAGAAGAGGATAAGTAATTTTTAAAAATTCCTCTGAAAAGAGAAGCACTGCATCCCAGGGTAGTTCACTCTACCCATGGTCAGCCAGAGGAGGCACCAGAACCCAGCATGGTTTTCCACCAGGTTTCAGCATCCTTTGAAGATGCAGACAAAGACTGCTGATCTTCTGAGAAGGAGCCTTTTTTAAAAAAATAAGCAAATGTTTCAGAAGAGGGCTTTGCTAAGCTTTCATCCATATGAAATCTCTTAAAACACCACAAGGAAAGTTAAATCCAACCAAATCACTAACAGAGTGGTTTCTGATAACCACTGGGTAAAGGCAAACTTTCTTTATCATTCCCAAGTAAGACCCACTGGCATTAAATGTCTATAAAAATGTGAAATTAAATGCACTCTGATCATCCCCAACTGAGCAATCTGTAAAGATCTCATAAGAACACAATTTTCAGGACCTAAACAACTCCTGAACTGTTTTCTTAAGCCTTCCATTATAGTTTCATTTTGATCTCATTGCAGTCATATAAGCTAATGACTTTTGCTGGAAACTTCAACTGGCAAAAATAACTTCCACTCACTACAGCTGAGAAATAAATGTTAAAAGAAAAAAAAATGAACAAGGAATTTCATTTTCTGAATATATTTGCCATGGAGGGATTTTAAAGTTGTAAAAATTTCTGCCCTAAACAGTTTGCTTGTTCACTACTAGATAGCTCATGCTAGGTCTCATTTCCCCTCAGGGTATTAACCTTCCTGAGAGATTTTTTTTAATGGGGTTTTGATGTGATTGCATATTTTAAAGACATCGCTTCATCAGTGCTCTACCTATTAAGACGGCCATTTGGTTATGTCCACTGAAAGCTCAAATGAAGTTCAGAAAAAAACAATAAATATGAGATTACCAGCAAGATCACCAATATCTAGCATACTTTTTACACTCAACCTACATTTAGCCTGTAGTTTAAATGCATCAAATTGTTGGTAACTATAAAATAAATTCAGAATCAAAGGAGAGAAAGGTGGGAAGTGGGCCTGAAATAAGACCTGGATGTTTATGTACAAATTTGGTCATGAAATGCCCTTTGTGTGTGTGTGTGTGTGTGTGTGTGTGTATGTGTTTTAAAACTTGTGGTGAAATTCACATAACATAAAAGTCACCATTTTATTTCTTTAAAGTGCACGATCCAATGGCATTCGGGACACTCACAATGTTGTGCAACCATTAGCACTATCTAGTTCCAGAACATTCCAGAACATCACCCCAGAAGGAAACCCTATATCCTTTAGGCAATCACTCCCCACTTCCCCTCCCTCTCAGACTCTGGGAACAACCAATATGCTTTCTGGCTCCATGGATTTGCCTATTTTGGTCATCTTATACGAATTAAAGTATGTGATATGGGTCTTTTTGCAACCAGCTTCTGTTACTTAGCATAAAGTTTTCAAGGTTCATCCATATCGTTGTGTATGTATCAATACTTCATTCTTTTTTATGGCTGAATGATATTCCATTGCATGGATATACCACATGTTGCTTATCCATTCATCAGTTCTAGACATGTGGATTGCTTCCACCTTTTGGCTATCATAAATGGTGCTGCTATGAGCATCCATGTACAAGTTTTTGTTTGAACGCCTGTGTTGTTTGTTTTGAAACAGGGTCTCAGGCTGTCACCCAGGCTGGAGTGCAGTGGTGCAATCACACATAGCTCACTGCAGAACACCTGTTTTTAATATTTGGAGTATATATCTAAGAGTGGAACTCTTGAAAACATACTTTAAAATCCTTCTCTGCTATGATCTCACACCAGATAGTTTACAAAGCAACTTTTCTACCTCATAAGAATATTATAAATTTGCAATTATCAGCTAATCTAAAAATATCATAGTTATTAAGGCTGATGGAAACACTGCTTATGAATGTCATTAGCAGGAGAAACTTTCTAATGTCCAATGTAAATCAAATCAAGAAACCAGTGAGAGTCGACAATATGAACAAATGCTCTATACTTAAGCAATTTTGAAAGACTGACTTTTTAAATGCGCTTTTAAAACAATTGTGAAAACACTTGCCAATTCAGTCAGTTACTTTCATCATGCTTCCAAATCTTGGAAGAACCTGTTCATATTGATCAGTTGGGAAGTTTTATGAAATACTGAGAGGAGGTAAATTTGAGAGAAAAGACAACATTTTTGTAAGTTCTTTTGCCTTGAAGAACCCTAAAAATGGAAATATTTTGTTTGAACTTCTTAAGGCACTTATAAATCACATAGATATATAAGTAAATTTTGAAGGCAACTGAGCTCTTGGTGGTGGTGATGACAGGGTGTGTGTGTGTGTGTGTGTGTGTGTGAAGTTGCCCATCCTGTCTCACCCCCATAATTCTAGGAAAGCCCAGCTTGGCCATCTGGCCCCATGAGTTGTATGTCTACATCTTAAAACTCTGGAGACACCACAATGAAGTCATTTCCTATGACATGAATCTCTTAGCCTTGCCCAACTGAATACTCTCCCACAGCATTTAAAGGATTCATGATAAAGAAAGGACAAAAGTATGGGTGACAAAAGATAAACTGCAACCTTCCATGAGGTTGCTACATCAACTGTGACATGTGGCATTTGCTTAGTTTTTCATAAGCACCAGTCCTCCACTCAAGCACTCACTGGCTATGGTTATATAGGGCAAGTTGTAGAGGTCTACCTAATGAACGTCCCTAGATAGGAAAGTGAAAGGATTAAAAAGGCAAAGAAAGAATTCAAGTCAACAGGAGAGCCAAATTGCTAACCAAACAGTTAATTTAACTATGTTGTATATTTCTCTTCCAAGTTTTATAGTTAATACAATTAGCCAAACTACTAGCAGCCCTCAGGATCCAATGTGTCTTATTCTGTCTGGGTTTGGTATGAATCATAAGCATACACCAACCCCTCAACACCCTGGCAGCCATGAGGGCCTACATTCTACCTGCCTTAACAGGTGCAATTCTCAGGTTTCAGCAGAGAATGCTGCCAACAACACAGGAAAGGATGCTCAAAATCATTAGCCAACAGGGAAGTGCCAATCAAACCACAATGGAATATCACTGCATTCCCACCAGGATGGTTACACCTAAAAAGATAATAACAACTGTTGGTGAGGGTGTGGAGAAATTGGAACCCTCATAACTGCTGGTGGGAATGTAATATGGTACAGCTGCTTTGGAAAACAGTCTGGCAGCACCTCAAATTGTTAAACAGTTACCATATGACCCAGCAATTCCACTTCTAAGTATACAGCCAAGAGAAAGAACACATATGTCCACACGAAAACTTGTACATGAATGTTCATAGCAGCGTTACTTGTAATTGCCCCAAAGTAGAAACAACCCAATGTCCATCAGCTGATGAACGGACAAATAAAATGTGATACATCCATTCAACAGAATATTATTTGGCAATAAAAAGGAAAGAAATATTGATCACGCTGTGACCCAGAGGAACCTTGAAAGCATTATGCTAAGTAAAGAAAGTCAGTCACAAAAAGAGTACAAATTAGTCGGGTGTGGTGATGTGCACCTGTAGTCCTAGCTACTCGGAGGCTGGGGCAGGATGCAATGAGCCAAGATTGTGCCATTGCACTCCAGCCTGGGTAACAGAGCGAGACTCTATCTCAAAACAAAAAAACAAAACCACAAATTGTATCATTCCAGTTATAGGAAATGCCCCAAATAGGCAAATCCATAGAAACAGAAAGTAAATTAGTGGTTGCCAGGGACTAGGGGGAGGGGAAAATGGGGATTGACTACTAATGAGTATAGAGTTTCTTTTGGGGGTGATTAAGATGTCCTGAAATTAAATATTAGTGATAGCTGGATAATTCTGTGAATATGCTAAAAACTTTAAATGAGTAAACTGCTATTTATATATTATAAATTTATATTATATATTACATATATTTATATATTATAATTATATATTATAAATATGTCACATAAATATCCATTATGACACAGAAGTGAAAGAGCTTGCTCAAATTCATAAGCCCAGTGACATATACTTACAATAAATATTTAAATATGTGACATATATTTATTATAAAAATAAATATAGCTACAGTTAAACAAAGGATGGGCATGAATATGGTAGTCTAACTTTGTTCCATATATTTATTATAAATATATGTCACATATATTTATAATACTTAAATGTAAAAAAATATGAATGTAAA
Organism: Macaca mulatta; assembly: GCF_049350105.2. Lineage (NCBI taxonomy): Eukaryota > Metazoa > Chordata > Mammalia > Primates > Cercopithecidae > Macaca > Macaca mulatta. Next base: position 163,943,343 of record NC_133412.1, read on the forward strand.
TACCTATGAGACAAGTGCCTGCTGGCCTCAATCAAGTCACTGGTCACACTTACCATTCGCAGGTTTTGAGTTGTTCTCGTTTCAACTGCTCTGAGCAGCTCTCTAAACCTTCCGACTCCTCTTGTCAAGTTCCTGTGTGGACACAGAATTGGACGGTTTTCATCTGGCATGTATTAATATCAAATGCGTTACATGCACGTTTCAGTGCATTTTGTCTGCATAAAAGCTGTTGGCTAGATTTTAAGCAAACGATTACTCTGCACGTGTCTAGCCATCTTTGGTTAAATGAAACATTTGACCTAAGATTGATGGCCTTTTGAGTTTTCTAACCCCTAGCACATTTTCTCTAAAAAATAACAATTTGAAAATCAGTTGAGGCCAACAAATTAAAAAGCAAGATACCTTAGAAGAGTCTGTGTTCAAACTCTCAATGGCTCTGTAGAGTGGGACTGAAATCTATATTTTCATTTAAAAGGTGGGAGACAACACTGGGCAAAAGCGCACCGGAATATGAGCAAGGCACTGTGTGCACCATGGGTAAGGATAAAATATGAAGATGAAAAGCACGAGAAAACAGGAACCCCACCAAGCAACCACTCTGCATCTTTGAGAACATAAACTTACCAAACCCGGTAAATTCATCAAACCAACCCTCCTCCAAACCCCACACTGACAAAAAGAAGCAAAAGGGTGAGAGGCCCCTTCTGAGAGCGAGTATGTGACAACTGGAACCAAGCTCCCTGAGTGTGAGCACAGCACACCTCATCTCACTGCCACTCATACCCCACAGGGACACATTTGGTGACATGTTTCATTAAGAGACAAATAATTATTTTGTAACATCCTGGTCAATATTTTCAAGCCCCACTTGTCCTCTCTGAAAGCTGCATCCAGCCTGTTGAGCTGGGAACGCTCCCCAGCCGGTCCCTTTACATTAAGCGCTGCCACCACCTATGACATAACTCGGCGATATTTATAACCTGCTCATTAGAACATATCTCATCTTTCCAAAAAGCCACAGCGCGGGTCAGCCAGTGCAAACGTGTCAGCCAGCCTCTGCAGGCCGTGGCAGATGCTCTAGGTATTTGGCTCTCTTCTTGGATGACATTTTGAATCACGCAAAGGTATTAAATCAAACCTGAATGTGGGTTCTGTAAGTTACAAGCACTCATGAGGGCTATTAATTCGCATCTTATACCTACATGACATCCCAGGGCTCTCATGCACAAGAATGGCCCCAGAACTTTAAGATAATGGTTTATTGGCATAGGTACATAAATATTCCCATAGTCCTCTCACCCCCACATATCAGATGGTATCAGATCAGAAGCTTGATGGTGGCATAAAAAGAGAAGCTGTGCTCAGGACGCCAAGCAGCACTAAAGGAAATCGAACAGAGACGTGAATAAAGATTAGGTAACAGGCCCTGGGACATGCAATCTACTCTGCTTTCTCCTTCATTTGCTTTTATGGGATCCATGTTCACAGGCAACAAAGTACATTTGCTTTGGACTGAAGCTCAGTTCTCTTAAGTAACATGGAGGGAAGGAAATAGCTACAGCTAAACAAAGGATGGGAATGAATATGGTAGTCTAACTTTGTTCCAGAATCACGGATTCTGGAACACGGATTCATCCTACTGGGTACAGAAGGGATGGTACTTTGAATTGTATGAAATAAGCTGTGACTGAGGCAACACAAGTGGAGACCCTGGTGGAAGGGGCTGATTCACCAGGTAGAAATCAGGCCTGGAATAAGCAGTATCAAACCTAAATATTGCAAGCCAGGGAAGCCTACAAATAGGAACTGGTCATTGAGAATGTTTCCAGTGTCCTAGGAAACAGAATGAGCTACTTAGACAGTTACAGAAGCACAGAATTTTCCAGCTATAAATGATCCAACAGAATCCGGTCCATTATGACACAGAAGTGAAGGGCTTGCTCAAGCTCACAGGCCCCGTGAGAGAGACAGTGAGCTGGGAGCTTTCTACCCTACTCTGTTACCTTCCTGGGTACACATAAGCTCCAAAACAGAAGTGTAACTCTAGAGGAAGGAACAAAATATGAATCCAAGAGTTCAGGTCTATGTTTTGCATCATTAATATGCAAATTACTTCATATATTCATAACATAAATTCTGTGTGTCCCAGTGATGACAGCTAATGAAATACTCATTACTCGTCCAAAACTGGAAAGAAAATCCGTTGGCCCAGGGGAAGAAGTCCAGTGAATGCAGGTAATGCCCTGGGCTGCCAAAAGAGATCGATGACGGATAGAGAAATTCAATTCCCCTGTTAAGATGCAAGAGGGTTTCTCCCGCGCAGGACCGAGGCCCTCTGGTGGAGGAACAGAGGAAGTCTCCGCCCCGAAGGAGGCCAGGCAGGATGGGGCAATACCAGCCACTGGGTGTGTATTCCCAATTAAGCCTTTGAAGCAAATACAAGTTTTTCTCAAACTGTTTCCAGTTTATTCCTGGAGAGAGTTTAAGATTCAGAAGCAAAATCTTCCTCAAGCTGGGAAGAATCTGCTTGTAAACAAAGAAGCCACAGTAACCACAGAGCTGAGAAGGCCTGAAGCTACAGCCCACTGCAATGACTCTGGCACCCAGAAGGGTCCCCACCCCCCCCACAGATCAATCGGACAGCAAGAAGAGGTGAAACAGGCACATCTTAAAGTGCCCAAATGCAAAAACACAATTCTCAGGAAATCCTGTCATCCAAACATGTTGAAATCATATAATTGTATTCAACTGATCGCTTCCACTGTTGCCATGAGAGCAGAAAAATAAAAATGTTCAAGTACATGGATAATCAGAACAAAAAATAAAAGGAAGTTAACTTGCAAGAATTATATTCCAAATGCTATGAGATAACCCAATTTGAGAGAGGCAAACAAAACCCACACGATTGCCTTCATATCTCCGAACTGTTAGTTAATTCTTAAAATGTTGAGATCAATTAAGTATCTAAGAAGGAACTGTTGCTTAAAACTCCACTTCAAAATGAAGATAAGAGAGCCAAGGAATCTCCCAATCTCCCTGTTTTGAGGGTTTCCACAGACCCCTGACATTAGGTCATGTATTCCATTTCAACACCCTTGTCTGAGAAAGTGCAATGATGTCAGAATTCATTATGGTTAAACTATTCTCAAAACAAATGTTCCTGCCAGCATTCGCGCAGCGGGCACTCTGGCAAGCTGTCAGAACTTGGGGTTCATCTCCTGCACTTTGCTTCACAAGCTTCCTGAGCTGGGTGCATTTCCTTCCACGTGGAATGGTTCCCAACAGCTCGGCTGGGCCCAAGGAGGAAAGGGCCTGCAGTCCCCGGAGTGCCAGCTGCTCATTCCGCCTGACAGGCAAAGCTCTGCTTTCACTCACCGACATCACTGTCCTCAGCCCATTATGGAGAGCTCAGGCCAGAGTCCCACAGCCTTACTCTCATTCAGATCCTTGTTTTCCCATTGGCAGGAAAGCCTACCACTTTTCATGGGGACACAGTCTACTCTTCCCTTGACCTACTTCTATCTTTTCTTCTCTCCTATCTTTTCCATCTGGTTTTATCCTCCTCCTGCTGAACCTCCTTCCAGGGCTTGTCTGCTGACTTACCAGCATTCGACCCTCCCTCTCGACCCTCTATCCTGGCGATGGGCTCCGGTTCCCCCTTGGGCCCCGTGGCAGCATCTTTCCAGGCTCTGAAATGTACATTCTAACGTACAAACTCACTGCACCTGGTTTCGTCCTGTTCTATGACTCTGAACCACATTCTCGACAAATGCCATCTGTCCCTCTGTAATCAAACCAAGGAGGAAATGTAAATGGGAAGAAAGCCAGAGCTCCAAAATCAAAATGGAAAACCAAGGCTAGAGAAACTTGGGGACATGAGAATCATTTCAGCTTGTCATGAGTGGCTACTTCAATAACAAGCTCAATACATTTTTGTTGTGTGGTTATTTCTCCTTTTATTTCTAGGGAGTAGGGTGGGAAAAGACAATTCTTCCCTTTAACTTGTCCTTCCAAATTAGCTTCAGACCTCAAAATCTGACCCAGGCACCAATACACTTAAATTCAATATCACCTGTCATTGTCGTGCAAACTCAAAGTAGTGATATGAATAAAAGACAGGGTCCATTTCCTGGGTAACGAGGAAAAGGTGGCCTGCTAGAGTCTATTCAATATTTTTTTCTGTTCGGTGGCTGAGAATTTTATAACTAAAGATCAAACACAATAAGTCAACCCAGTAGATCTCAAAGAGCAAAGAAATCGTCTGCCTTTCTCCATGTTTTCTTCCCACCAACGAGCACTCCTGAAACACTGAAGCAGGAGGTTACTTCCACAATTACTGAGCACTGTTTCCCAGCAGGGACCAGGGTGGTCCCTGAGGACACACTGCTGAGCAGGGGACACCATCCCTGTTTTCTTCCCACCAACCAGCACTCCTGAAACACTGAAGCAGGAGGTTACTTCCACAATTACTGAGCACTGTTTCCCAGCAGGGGCCAGGGTGGTCCCTGAAGACACACTACTGAGCAGGGGACACCATCCCTGCCTCAGGGAGCTTAGATGGCTTCACATTCCCCACAAGAACGTAAGTGCCTCCAAGACAGAGGCCTTGGCTTTATTCACTGACATAACCCAAGCCTCTGAAACAGAGCCTGGCATACAGGAGGCACCCAATTAATATTTGTTGAATGAAAAAGAACCACCATGAGCCAAATGAACCAAGAGCACGAGGGGATACATTTCCTACCCGTTTCTTATCTCATTGTTTCTCACTGAGCACAGTCCAGCAGACAGCAAAGCACCACACTCTCTTAACTAGAATAGTCTTGTGTGCCCTCGGGGGCTTTCCCTGTAGCGTGGAGACCTGGGGGAGCAGTACTCCTACACCAGTGACATGCCCAGCCTAACAGCTTCTAGAGAGCTATGTGGATAATGGGGATTTTGAGGTTTTTAAAGAAAAGTTCCAGGCATTTCAGGGAAACTTTCCTGCCCCTGTGCCTTCACACATGCTCCTCTGTCTACAGGGTCAAGACCCAGGGCCGAGGCCAGCCTAGATGGCACTTTCCACCTTTCCACACTGCTTTTCATTTGAGTTTATATCTGTTCACCAACCAAACTGCAATCATTGTGAGAGCAAAGGCCCCTTCTGTACACACCCTCCTTGTCTCAACTGCCTCACAGGGCCAGCCAGTACCTGTGACACTTAACAAGCTGGGTACCCCCAAAAGAAAGGAAAGAGTGAGCACCATCTTATCTTCTCAGACCCCTTTCCCCATCTCCTTGCTGAAAAGAGTTATCTTAGTTACAAAGGGGACAACTAAAGCAGGTACTTGGTATATCCATGAGATACATCCCATCATCATATACCTATACCCTTTATGGTACGTATCTGCTTTTCCGGAGTTGTAAGTGTTGGCAATGACAATGTTATTCTGGACACTGTCAACACTTACAACTCCGGAAAATCAGATACAGACCATGTATCTTCTAGGTTCATCACTTTTAGTTCTCAGGCTTGAGAATTTATGTAACCCTTAATATCATCTATCTTGAAAAAGTCTGAAATCAAAACCAGATATCCAGATCTGGAAAGTGGGAGAAGAACAGATACCCTTCCCAGTCCAAAAGGACACTGTGGCCGGCTGTCAGGGAGCTGTTTTTCCCAGAATGGAGTCCAGCTTCCCCCTCTGTACACACTCTCCTCCTCATATCCAATGACACGCATTTGTGAAGACAGATGGCTTGCTGCAGTCAGGAGCCAGGGATCAAACCCACAACCTTGGCCTCATTAGCGAAGGGCTCTCTCTGATCCACGGAGCAAGCCAGCTGCAGCCTGGACATAGTGACGGAGGGTGTGACAGCCATCCATGCCGGGATGTGAACAAGCAGGCGAGGCTTCCAGATGTCTCGTCTCAAACCTAATGAGAGCTGTACTGGGCTTAACAACATTTTTTGGACTACCTCAGCAATCAAGGCATCCTGGTGACAAAAGCAGAGTAAATTAAACATTTGGTCAGCTGGCCAGGTGGCACACAGTACAGGGAGTCGGGACTACGGCCCAGGCAGAGTAGGTGGCACCGGACACATAAAGTCAAAGAAGTCACAGAGAGTGGCTTCTTGGAGTTCATACTTCATGGGCCAGGACAGGAACACATAAACAAGTCCTTCCAACATGGGGTGCACAAGGCCTATGAATGAAAGGTGGCCAGACTGCTCTGACAGCCCGTCCAGAAGAGCAACTCGCCCGCCCTTCACCTGTCCCCTCCACTCCCCTAAGCTCTGAGTCTCTGAGAAACATGAAGTGTAGAAAGGCTTGCCCCATCTCACATCCTTCCTTTCAACCTCTGGGAGTGAGTCAAAGAATATCAGTACTCATTCCAAAAGAAATATATACATATATATATATATACACACACACACACACAAATACATATTTCTCTCTCCGTATATATCTATACATATATGGAAAGAGAGAGAGAGAACTCCCATACCTACTATGCACTACGAAGTGAGGCACGGTGAATGCAATGGTGAGCCAGTCAGCAGACATGAGTCCTCAAGAACTTGTATTTTAATGATATTCAGTTTAACCCTAATGGTATCCAAACACACTTGGACTCCTCAACCTAACAATACTTAAACCAATCCGAACTTATCATATAAGGATTGTCCTTCACCCAGGAATCTATATGCTTATCTATATACATGAACATAAAGAGACAAAACAGAGTTGTGGTTACAGACCCTGGAGCCAGACAGTCAAGTCCCAGTTTTGCCATTTATTAATTGTTGACCTTGGGTAAGTGCCTGTCCCACAGTTTCCTTACAAAATGGAAATAACAACTGTACCCACCTCACTACTGTAAGAATTAAACTAGTCAGTAACAACGGTGCCCACCTCATTGGGTAACTGTACCCACCTCACTGCTGGAAGAATTAAACTAGTCAGTAACAACGGTGCCCACCTCATTGATTTGTTTTAAGAATTAAACTAGTCAATACATGTAGGAAGTGCTTTTTAAGTATTTGCCATTATTACTTCTGTTAGCCTCAAAACTCTACCATTGTTTTTTTTTAAAAACTTTTGGAATTCTGGAATCTATTTTCCAGTCAATTTATAGCATATGAAAATCTGCTTTATTTCTTTGAAGTCATTTAATTTTGAAGGAACAAAAGATATTCCCCAGTTTGATTCATTGATCCTCTTTGCTATTTATGGAAATCTACCACGTCCTAGGAACTCCCTATGTAATTCCCAGGTCTGGCTCACAATAACAAAAGACAACAACCCACGTCAGGTAAGAACAGTAAAAAACTCTTTCTCTGGGGCCCTGTGGTCACCCTCCTGGGAAATGATGTGGCATCTCCTAAGAGTGCGGGTGCTCCCGACGGGGGCAGGGGAACAGTCTCCAGCCGCGGCTTTGGGGCAGGGCACGGACAGATGCGCAGCTGTCTGGCAGGGCAGGTGTGAATCCTGATTGCTCCATCATACCTCGCACAGTAAGCATGTGGAGACTGTTCTGAGTTCATCAAGAATGACCAGATCACGCTGAAAACTGTGAACTCAAAAGTGAACCACCAAAGCTTTATAAGCCCATAACACAAAGCTGGAGAGGAAAGCTCGCCACTTCCACTGGGGAAGTGTCTGCTCCAGACCTGGCCGGAGCTGGAAGACAAGCATGGGGGGTGGTCCCCGTGAGCCTGCCTCATAAGACGGGGCTCAATTAGCTGCACAGAACACTGATGGACACAGGCCAACAATATTCGTTTTTAACAGTCCCGAAAAGTGCAGAAAAAAGACAATCTGGCAGGTAGAAATGTCCTAACAAAATGACTTCATTCATCAATTCTGAGTGGCAAAGTCACATAGGAAAAGGACTTCTGGCCACCCTGTCCCTCCGGTCAGCTGGGCTGCGGAGAGGAAAAGAAGGCAGAAAGGAATTTAAGGGGAGGACAGTCCCTCCAAACGCACCACAGGCACTTGAGCTGGAAGTTTGAGCACAAGGATAAGACAGCAACGTTCACTTCCATTCAATTAGCAGAAGACAAGAGAACTGCGTTTCCAACACAACTGTGGAGACCACATTTCAAAGCTAGGACAAGTGAGAAAAAATTCAAGGGGATCATTTGAAAGAAAGGAAAAAAAAAAAAAGACCATTAAATGTGCAGGGGTCAGCGGTCCAAATGGCTCCAGAAGCCAAGTAGGTAGCAGAGGTGGGTGAAGACAGACTGTGGGACGACAGGCCTCGCAAGCCCACAGGCCTCCAACTCGAAACCGTAACACAGAAACTCAACAGGGAAGGGAGGCTCTTCGCCGTTACATTGGTAAATAAGAGCTTCTAATATTTTTCTTGGGGAAACGAAGCAGTGCTGCTTGGTTTGAAGCAGCATGGTGCCGATGGGATTCTCACACATTCTCATGAGTGGGGCCAGATAACCCGCTTGGGCCTGGGAAAGGCGAGTCTGCTGGGGAGAGAAGAAAAAAGGGCAAAGGTTGAGCAGGCTCATGAGAAGAAGGATGGGAAGTGAGCGTGGAATGTGAGCCATCTGGGAACATGGCAAGGGGAACAAGTACCAGATGCCAGGCATGCACTGAGATGGGGAAGGACTGGCCAACGGGCTTCACCTTGTCTCTTCCTCATCTGCAAAATAGGACTAACACCTATGTGCCATGCTGAATGAGATGGCACCTGGAAAGCTCCTGAGTCAATGCTCAAAAACACATGAATCCCCCATCTTTCCCCAACCAGCTGCTACTTCCCACCACCCGGCCCTTCATTCCACATACAAACATTTACTGGCTAAAAGCCAAAAGCAGCCACTGGTGTGATTGTGAACCTTTGGTTAATAGAAAACAGTGCAGAATCAGAACCGGTTTCTATGATGCACTACCCCAAACTCTTCTTCTCAATTGTAGCTTTATACATGAGGAAACACAGGCTTAGAAATATCAGGGAACATGCCCGTGATCACACAGCCCACAGCAGAAGAGCTGGGATTTGAACTCAGGCCCTATCTGATGCCAGTGCTAGGAAAGATGAAGACCCCTGTCATGCAGAAGCCTGCAGTCAAACTGGAAAATGTGACTACCTCCTATGACACAAAACAAAGGCATCCCAGGGACAGGAGAGCAGCCCGGGAAGGCTCCTAGCGGCACGGGCCAGCTGAAGTCTCTGTACCTAGACACATTTGGCTGCAAAGAAGGGTATGGGATCCCACTGGGAATGGGTGACAACGAGACAGCAGAGAATTTATGCTGAGGCGTCTGAGCTTCATAGCAGAAACAGGACTCAGAAGAAAGATGGCGTCGGGGAAACAGACTAACACTGATAAGATGGCGACAACACAGAAGACGCTCGGACCACAAGTCAATCTTCTACAGGAAATTCTTTCATCGCACAGGACCTCATTTATTTGGCTTTCCCAGTCAGAGTTCACACTCACTCACTCAGACGGGAAGCTCAGGTTTACCTTGGCTCTATCTATAGAGAAAAAAGAGCTTTGCTAAGCACATCAGCAGAGCAAACATGATCTGTGAGGAGAATATTTAATTTGCTCAGGGGAATAAGCTATTTTCAAGCCCCTCTAAGCCATCCAGAGGAACTGCCACTTACTAATAAACCACTGACACGGTAATGAAAATTATTCCACTCTCTCATCCAGGAAGTCCCCACAAGAGACTGGGCTCCTTCGGGACAGAGCCAGGGTCCCTCCCACTAGAATGGAGTATGATCCAGCTGCACACCTACTCATGGGGCTCTAGTGAGAATGAAAGGTCACAGTCACTGCCCAGGAAAGGTCAGCCATCATCTTCTTCTCAGATACCACTAACTGCTTCCATGCCATTCTCCAACTCATTATTCCAGATGATCTGCCAACCAACCTAGTGACACAGGCAGGAGTTCGTTACTCACAACTGATAAGGAGGGAAACTGAGTCCCAGAGAGAGAAGAAGGGTGTCTGGCCTAACAGCTCCAAGAGAGGCTGAGCCGGGACCTGACTCCCAGCCTCTGGGTTCCCAGGGCAGGGATTCCCTCCCCTGCCCTCTGCTGGGTACTGTTGTAGCCCATATTTCATTGACCCCTCAATTCTTCCTTAATATTTTGTTCTACGAAGTATAGATACAGAAAGCCATATAAAACAATTATATGGCGTAGGGGACTATTAGAAGGCATACACCGTGTAACCACCACCCAAAAAAATAAAGACACTGCCATTCACCTCATCCCAATGAACAGCCCCCTCCATCTAAAAGTAACAACTACTCTGAATTTTCTGGTTAATTGCTTTGTTACTCACGCAGGCATCCCTACACTATAGCCTTGTCCACTTTTTTTCACTTGATGGTTCTTTAAAATCACTCTTACTTTACAGGCCCCCCCCCCCACCCCACCTCTTTTTCTTACAACTTATCTGCTAGAGAAAATCTGAACAGCCTATAGAGTTTCCCACTGGCTAGAAAACTGCACACTCATGCTACAGTTCAATACATGCCTCTGTTCTCCGTATTGCCTGCAATTTGGCAGCTGGATCCGGAGGCTTGATCAATTCAGGGTCGATCCCTTTGGCAAGACTTCAGCAGTGTTGTGCTCTTGTTCTGACATTAGCAGCCCTTGATGTTCAACACTTACAGCATCAATCTCCTGGGAGTTACTAAGTGGTGATGTTCTAATTCTCCCACTGCATTTTCATTTATTAGCTGGAATAATTTTTATAAGATGTTTCATCTAATATTTGGCTTTCCAGTGGCTTAGTACACATAGTAAAATGTTTTATGTTTTCCATTTATTTGCATAGTTTTCAAAATACTGACTCAGAACTCACTAACTTAAGCTTATTTGATTAGTCTATTGCAATTTTTACCCTTCTTGAAATTCAAACTGTCCTGTATTTGACCTGAGTCTTTTTAAAATGACCTTGGAATCTTTGATAGCTTCTTTGCTCTACGGATGTAGGTAAAGGTGTTCCAAGCTCATCTTATATATTTCCTGCCCCAGAACTGGCATGAGGTTTCTTTTATTGAAATCTGATATTTCAAGATCAAAATCTAGGAGCTAGAGATGTTCACTGCTAATGGGCCAGTCACCTTAGCCAGACCTTCTCTGTTTCTCACATATAAACACATACACACGAACATGTATATATGTGTATATATGCACATACTTATATACACACATAGACACAGATACCTCAGATTTCATACTAATATTTCCAATTTGATTATTCCAATTCAGGACTAGTTTTTCCTAGACTACTGCTATCTTAAATCTGTTTTTCCTTTCTTCCATAGCAAGAATATTTGTTCTCAAGGACACAGAGGATGATGGAATTAGAACATTCCATAACTTTATTCCATGTTGTAAGAGAAGTTTCAGAATAATACTAACAATACCACCATCAATTAATATCATCATCTGTTATCAGTGATCTTTGATAATACCATAATTGTTTGGGGGTGACATGGTTTACATGCCCACATAAGATGGCAAACTTGATCAATAAATGTTGTATATGTGCCCCACTGACCAGTCATTTCCCCATCTCTCTACCCTTCCTTGGTCTTCCCTATTCCCTGAGACGCAATATTGAAATGAGGCCAATTAATAACCCTACAATGGCCTTTAAGCGTTCAAGTGAAAGGAAGAGTTGCACATCTCTTACTTTAAGTCAAAAGCTGGAAATAATTAAGATTAGTGAGGAAGGTCTGCCAAAAACCAAGATGGGTTGAAAGTTGGGCCTTTTGTACCGAATACCTAGTCCAGTTGAAGATGCAAAGGAAGCTGCTCAAAGAAAATTAAAGGTGCCTACTCCAGTGAACACACAAATGATAAAAATAATTTTTTAAAAAAAGCAAAAGAGACTTACTGCTGATAGGGAAAAAGTTTGCATGGTCTGGATAGAAGATTAAACCAGCCTCAACATTTCCTTAAACCAAAGCCTAATCCAGAGCAATCCTAATTCTCTTCATTTCTTTGAAGGCTGAAAGAGGTGAAAAAGATGCAGAGGAAAAGTTTGAACCTGGCAGAGGCTGGTTTATGAGGTTTAAGGCAAGAAGCTCTTTCTATAATATAAAAGTGCAAGGTGCCCGGGTGCGGTGGCTCACGCCTGTAATCCTAGCGCTTTGGGAGGTCAAGGCGGGTGGATCATGAGGTTAGGAGCTCGAGATCAGCCTGGCCAACATAGTGAAACCCTGTATCTACTAAAAATACAAAAAATTAGCCGGGCTTGGTGGTGGGTGCCTATAATCCCAGCTACTCCAGAGGCTGAGGCAGGAGAATAGCTTGAACCCAGGAGGCGGAGGTTGCAGTGAGCCAAGGTCGCACCATTGCACTCCGGCCCAGGTGACAGTGCAAGACTCCGTCTCAAAAAAATAAAAAATAAAAAAAGTGCAAGGTGAAGCAGCAAGTGCTGACACAGAAGCTACAGAAAGTTATCCAGAAGGTCTAGCTGAGATCATTAATGAAGGTGCCTACAGTAAACAACAGAATTTCAACATAGATGAAACAGCCTTCGATTGGAAGAAAAAGGAATCTACGACTTTCACAGCTACAGAGAAGTCAACTCCTGGCTACAAAGCTTCAAAGGACAGGCTGACTCTCCTGTAGGAGCTAATGCAACTGGTGACTTTGAGTTGAAGCCAATGCTCATTTACCATGTTGAAAATCCTAGGGCCCTTAAGAATTATGCTAAATTGACTCTACCTGTGCTCTATAAATGGAACAATAAAGCCTGGATGAAAGCACATCTGTTTACAACATGGTTCACTGAATATTTTAAGCCCACTGTTGAGATCCACTCAGAAGAAAGGATTTCTTTCCAAATATTACTGCTCATTGACAATGTACCTGGTCACCCAAGAGCTCTGATGGAGATGTATAAGGAGATAAAAGTTGTTGTCATGCCTGCTAACACAACATCCATTCTGCAGCCCAAGGGTCAAGGAGTAATTCTGACTTACTGTTTACCATAGTGATTCCTCTGATGGATCTGGGCAAAGCAAATTGAAAACCTCTGGAAAGGATTCACCATTCTAGATACCACTAAGAATACTTGCAATTTATGGGAGGAGGTCCAAATATCAACATGAACAGGAGCTTGGAATAAATTGATTCTAGCTCTCATGGACGACTATGAGGGGTTCAAATATTCAGTGGAGGAAGTAACTGCAGGTATGGTGATAATAGCAAGAGAACTAGAATTAGAAGTGGGGCCTGAAGATGTGACTGAACTGTGGCGATCTCAGGATGAAACTTGAATGGATGAGGAATTGCTCTTACAGATGTAAAAAGAAATAAGTTTCTTTAAATAGAATCTACTCCTGGTGAAGATGCTGTGAACACTGTTGAAACAACAACAAAGGATTCAGAATATTATATCAACTTAGTTGATAAGACAGCAGTAGGGTTTGAGAGGATTGATTCCAATTTTGAAAAAATTCTACCGTGGGTAAAATGTTATGAAACAGCATTGCATGCTACAGAGAAATCTTCTACGAAAGGAAGAATTGATTGATGTGGTACACTTCATTGTTGTCTTATTTTAAAAAATTGCCACAGCCACCCCAAACTTCAGCAACCACCACCCCATCAGTCAGCAGCTATTAACATCAAGGCAAGACCCTCTACTAGCAAAAAGATATGACTTGCTGAAAGCTCAGATGACTGTTAGCATTTTTTAGCAATAAAGTATTTTTTAACTAAGGTATGTACCTTTTTCTGGACATAATGTTATTGCATACTTAACAGACTACAGTATAGTGTAAATATAACTTTTATATGCACTGGGAAATCAAAAAGTTCATGTGACTTGCTTTATTGAGATTATTGTATGATCTGAAACCAAACTTACAATATCGCTGAGCTATGGCTGTATTCAGACTTCTGAAGAAAAAACAAAAACATCACCTTGTCAATCAAGAATTCTATATCCAATAAAACTATCCTTCAAAACTGAGGAAAAAATAAAGACATTCCCACCAAGCAAAAAGTGAGAGAATTCATTGTTAGTAGACCTGCCCAATACAAAATTTTAAGGAAGCCTTCAGATGACAAGCAAATGATACCAGAGGGTCATAGGAATACACAGGAATAAACTAATAAAAGCATCAGAAATGTAAATATGTGGGTAAATATGAAAGACTGTATAAATATTGTTTTATCTTTCCTTCTTTTAATTTCTGTAAAAAATAACATTGTGTAAAGGGAAAATTAATATATTACATTATTTTTATAACACAAAGAGGACAGGAGGAAATGAAACTATATTGGAGCAAAGTTGCTGATACTGAAATTAAGTCAATACTAACTTGAAATTGACTATGATAGTTTAAAGATATATATTATAATCCATAGAGAAAATAGAATTTTTTTTTTTTTTTCTGATGGAGTCTCACTCTGTTGCCCAGGCTGGAGTGCAGTGGTGCAATCTCAGCTCACTGCAACCTTTGCCTCTCAGGTTCAAGCAATTCTCATGCCTCAGTCCCCCCAAGTAGCTGGGATTACAGGTGTCCACCACCATACCCAGCTAATTTTTGTATTTTTAGTGAAGACAGGGTTTTGTTTTGTTGGCCAGGCTGGTCTCGAACTTCTGGTCTCAGGTGATCCACCTGCCTTTGCCTCCCAAAGTGCTGGGATTACAGGCGTGAGCAACTGTGCCCAGCTGAAAACAGAAAATTTTTTTCAAAAAAATGCGGTTAAAAATCAACAGAGGAATTTAAATGATATACTAAAAAGTATTTTTTAACAACCATTAAAAAGGGTAGAAAGGAGGAATGAAGAACCAAAAAAGACATGAGACAGAAACAAAGGGTAAAAATAGTAGGTGTAAATCCAATCACATCAATAGTTACATTAAATGTGTATGACTAAACATTCCATTCAAAAGGCAAAAAGGTTTATACTGGATTAAAAAACCCAAGATCCACCCACATGCTATGTATAAGAGATAGAGATATTTTAATTCAAAGACACAAATAGGTTGAAAATATAAGAAAGAAAAAATATACTATGTAAACAGTAACCATAAGAGAAGTAGTGTGGCTATATTAATATCAGGTAAGATAGACTTTAAATCAAGGAATATTACTAGAGACGAGAGGCATCTATCAAAAACCTACAGCTAACATCATACTTAATGGTGAAAGACTGAATGCTCTCTAAGATCAGGAATACAATAAGGATGTCTGCTTTTGCCACTTTTATTCAATATTGTACTGGAGATTCTCAACAGTGCAATAAGGCAATAAATATAAATAAAAGGTATCGAGATTGAACAGAAAGAAGTAAAATTGTTTATATTCACAGATGACATGATCCTGTATGTAAAAACCCTAAACAATCTATTACAAAATTATAAAAATTAATTCAAGAGATTAGTTTGCAGGATACAACATCCATATATAAAAATCAAAAGTTTTCAATAACAAAAAATAATTTGAAAATGAAATTAAGAAAGCAATTCAATTCACAATCACATGAAGTGAATGAAATACTTAGGAATGAATTTAACAGATAATACAAAAGCTGAAAACTACAAAACATTTTTTAGAAAAATCAAAGAAGATCTAAATAAATGGAGAGGGGTTGGATTAGAAGATTTGCTACTGTGAATCTGTCAATTCTACCCAAACTGACCTAAAGATTCGGTACAATCTTTATCAAAATCCTGGCAGGCTTCCTTTTTTTTTGGCAGAAATTGGCAGGCTGATTCTAAATTTAATGGGGGAATGTCAAAGCCTGAAAATAGCCAAAATAATTTTTAAAAAGAACAAAGTTAGACTTATACTACCTCATTTCAAAACTTACTATAAAGCTACTATATTCAAGACAGTATATGGTATTGGCTTAAAGACAGACATATAGATCAATGAAACAAAATAGAGACTCCAGAAAGAAACCTTTATGTTTATATTAAATTAATTAATTTTTTTACTAATGTGTCAGTGCAATCCAACATGAAAAGAACAGAGTTTTCAACAACTAAATAAGAATACAAAAATCCAATTGAAACCAGGGCAAAAGTTTTGAACAGACATTTCACCACAGAAGAATATTAAGAATACTTTTTTTTTTTTTTTTTTGAGACAGAGTCTCACTCTGTCACCCAGGCTATAGTGCAGTGGAGCGATCTCGGCTCACTGCAGCCTCCACCTCCCGGGTTCAAGCAATTCTTGTGCCTCAGCCTCCCGAGTAGCTGAGACTACAAGTGTACATCAGCATGCCCCGCTAATTTTTGTATTTTTAGTAGAAATGGGGTTTCACCATTTTGGCCAGGCTGGTCTTAAACTCCTGACCTCAGGAGATCCGCCCACCTCAGCCTCCCAAAGTGCTGGGATCACAGGCATGAGCCACTGCACCCAGCAAGAATACTAAGAAGCACATGAAAATTTGCTGAACTTCATTAATCATTAGGAAAATGTAAATTAATTAAAATCACAATGGGATACTACTACAAACTTACTAGAATGGTTCTAATTCAAAAAACTGACAATGCCAAGAGTTAAAGAGAAAAAAAGAAGCTGGAGCTCCCATACATACATCGCTGGCGGGAACGTAAAACAGTACCGTTGGATGGTTTCCTAAAAAGTGAAACACAAACTTACCAAATGACCCATGAATCCCACTCCTATGAATCCACCCAAGGGAAATGAAAACACATGTTTACAAAAAGATCAGCACATGAATGTTCATAGCAGCTTCATTCATAATAGTCAAAAAGCAGGAACAATCCAAATGTCCATCAGTTGGTAAATGGATAAACAAAAATGTAACATATCCATACAGTGTAATAATAATGACGACTCCACAATAAAAAGGAGTGACCTGCTGATACATGCTACGATGGGAGTGAACCTCAGCAACACCATGCCAAGTGAAAGATGTGAGACACAGGCCGGGTGCGGTGGCTCATGCCTGTAATCCCAGCACTTTGGAAGGTGGAGGTGGAGGCCGGCAGATCACCTGAGGTCGAGAGTTCGAGACCAGCCTGACCAACATGGAGAAACCTCATCTCTACTAAAAACACAAAAAAATTAGATGGGTGTGGTAGCACATGCCTGTAATCCCAGCTACTTGGGAAGCTGAAGCAGGAGAATTGCTTGAACTTGGGAGGCGGAGGTTGCAGTGCACTGAGATTGCGTCATTGCACTCCAGCCCGGGCAACAAGAGTGAAACTCCATCTCAAAAAAAAAAAAAAAAAAAAAGAAGTGAGACACAATTGACTACATATTCTATGATTACATTTATGCAAAATTTCTAGAAAAGGCAAATCTATAGACACAGCCACAGAGCAGATAAGTGGTTGCCTGGGGCTGGGGGTGGCAGTAGCGATTGACTGGAACAGGCACAAGGAACTTTTAAGGCTGAAGGGAATGTTCTGAAACTGAGTTGTGAAGATGACTGCACAGCTGTGTAAGTTTTCTTTCTTTTTTTTTTTTTGAGACAGGCTCACTCTTGTAGCCCAGGCTGTAGTGCAATGGCGTGATCTTGGCTCACTGCAACCTCCACCTCCCAGGTTCAAGAGATTCTCCTGCCTCAGCCTCTCTAATACTTGGGATTACAGTACTCTGCCTGCCACCAAGCCTGGCTAATTTTTGTATTTTTAGTAGAGATGGGGTTTCATCATGCTGGCCAGGCTGGTCTTGAACTCCTGACCTCAGGTGATCCACCCACCTCGGCCTCCCAAAGTGCTGAGATTACAGACGTGAGCCACCATGCCCGGCCTGTATACATTTATTAAAAACAACCAAATTGTATAATTATTATAGGTTTTTAAAATATATAAATTATACACAAAGCTGCTTTAAAAAATATAGCAGTTTCCTTTATGACAATTCCTGGCTATCTCCCCCTCCCCAATTTTCATGTCTATTTTCTCATTCTTTCATCTCTTACATCACTGCTTGATCAATTTTCACTCATCTCTCAGCAGCTTCTCTTGTAGCAGGGCCCAGTCCCAGAAGAGAGCCCTAGTGAGTCAGTTTCCAGTCATCAGAAGGGCGTGACTGCTCTGGCCCCTTAGACCTTGCTGGGCAAAATCCTTTCATTTTCAGCTGCTAATCTCAAATTGGCCAGACAAGCTTCCCAGTAAATACGTAATGGCTATTTCAGGGTCTCCTGTTCCCAGGCCCATCAGATGCCCTGTTGCACACAAATGCACACATGCCAGCTGTGAGGCTGTTGGTAATGTGTCCCCATCAGCTGGTTTGCTGGGGCTCATGAGGATACTCTGCCACCTAGTCTAGCTCTAAATGTTGTTCCTGGGCCTTTGGGTTTGCCCTCTAGTCGCTGTGTCTTTTTTTATGTGGATATAGCAGAACCCCCAAAACTACGCTGCCACTGGTGCTGCCATCTTCCCAGATTTCTTAGCTGCCAATTCTTGCCTTTCTCTCTATGGGAGCTGGCAAACCCTCTGCTCTGTAGGGTTTTATTTATTTATTTATCAAACTCTTATATAGTACTTACTATGTGTAATGATAATGTGTTCAAAGCACATTATAATTACTAACTCTCTTAATCAGCCTAATAATCCTATGAAGTAGGTCCTATTATTATCCCCAGTTACAGATGAAGAAACTGAAACAGAGAGAAAGTGAAGGGACTTGCCCAGGTCACACTGCTGGTCAACAGAAGAGCAAGCATGTGAACCCAGGAGCAGAATCCGGAGTCAGTGCTGCACAACATGGCCTCTCGTGAGCATGTAAAGTGTCTCCGGCCTTGTAGATTCAGCACTCAACCATGACCACCACCCCATCCACTTCTCCCAAGACCCCTGTCAGATGGTATGTTTTATCCCATCTTCAAAGACCAAGTCCAACTGTTAATTCTTCTAAGAAACCTAATGAATTCACCAAAGTAGTTAACTATAATACTTCTGCCTTCCTCCTCTCCTTTCTCCTTCTCCCCCAGTACACACCTTCATTACACTGCCTTTCACAGTGTGAGATAATTATTTGTTGAGTTGAAGAGAAAATTATTCAATGACACTTGTTAAGGCAGAGTAAGGAGGACTTTGTTCAGGACCATCACGATAGGCAGAGGGACCACTGCAACTGGGTCTTGCAGTGGGAGGGAGGGAGTGGCTAGACTCCAAACACAGACTGAACAGGTGAAGATTTACAGCCAAGGAGGGTGGGGGTCAGTGGGTGGAAAATCACTAAGAGAAAACATGAGGAGTAAGAAAGATTCTGGCTAAATGAATCTAACAGGATTCTTGCTGAAGACGGGCCAGGGTGATCAGACAGCACCTGGGGGATCGCAGTGGCGGAGGAACCCAATTAGACACTGAGGATGATATTAGAGAATGGGGGATTCTGG
Organism: Macaca mulatta; assembly: GCF_049350105.2. NCBI lineage: Eukaryota > Metazoa > Chordata > Mammalia > Primates > Cercopithecidae > Macaca > Macaca mulatta. The sequence continues at coordinate 163,962,653 of NC_133412.1, forward strand.
CTAAAATGACTTCACAGGTTCTTTTGCTAAAACTGGATTTTACACGGAAGTGTACATATGGGCCTACCAGAAGATTTAGGAGTGTGACTAAAGTTTGGCCAAGCAAGGAATCTTTGTCCGTTGACATCCTTGTCTGTCCCATAGCTCAGAGAATGCTTTCTGTTCATCTTATATCCCCAGAGCTTACCCAGCAGGTTCTCAATAAACATTCATGGAATTGAGTAGGCAAATTTTTTGTTTGTTTGTTTTTTTGTGTGTGTATGTGTGTTTAATTTACTAGCTCAAAATGTACTTGAAAGCAGTATAATTGCATCTTTTAAAAAGATCAGTAATTCAGGTTTTACTAAGCCTGGCTAATGAGTTTTTCTGGGTATTCTTCAGAAGAAATATAGCTTTAGATTCTTCCCGGTATTTTAACTGCTTATTTCCAGGATGCAGGGATCGCTGCTTCTGTTGCTAATTTGCCAGGGAGATTCAGAGGAGAACCAGCTACCATAACCATCAGTCAGCCAGAACAGAGAGGCAGAAGATGCAAATTATGCCAAGGGGAGGCAGAAGGAGGAAGAGCTAGCAGAAAAAAAGATACAGCGTGTCCACGCCAAACCTGGAGAACCATCACCAGAAGGCATTCATAAATAAAAAGTAAGAATTCAAACCCAAAATACAGAGGAAGGTGGAAAAAACAAATGTCAATTAAGAAACAATCTGGCTAGGCACAGTGGCTCACGCCTGTAATCCCAGCACTTTGGGAGGCTGAGGTGGGCAGATCATGAGGTCAGGAGATCGAGACCATCCTGGCTAACACAGTGAAACCCTGTCTCTACTAAAAATAGAAAAACTTAGCCGGGCATGGTGGCGGGTGCCTGTAGTCCCAGCCACTCGCGAGGTTGAGGCAGGAGAATGGCGTGAACCCAGGAGGCGGAGCTTGCAGTGAGCCGAGATCGCGCCACTGCACCCCAGCCTGAGTGACAGAGCAAGACTCCATCTCAAAAAAAAAAAAAAGAAAGAAAAAGAAATAATCCATGACTTTTCTAAACCCTGTAATTTAATGTAGGAATTTGCTATGAGAACATACAATTATATTATAGATTTCCTTATTGGTGGGCAGGTCTATGGCAGACATTGCCATATAAATATAAAGGTGGGTACTTGTAGAAAAATTTAGTTCCCCTCTCATTTTCAATAGAAGGCTCTAGTGTATCCTAAGAAAAGTCATAAATTATCCCAAGATGTCTCAGTCATTTTCTGGGCTTTAGCTCAATCTCTGCAATTTTCTCTAACAGTTGACTAAAAATATCGCTGCAAAAAAAGAATGGAGAGGAAAAAGATGATTTTTTTAAAACAGGTAGGAAATATCCCTTGAGAAGGGCTGGGTACCCACCCCCAGCCCACCTTCGTGTAAAACACGAATGCAATTGACACCTAAACCCGGCAAGGGAAAAGGCAGGTAGGTGAGTGAGCTTTGCTCTGGGCCAGAGCCAGAATAGGGATGCATGCTTCCCCCTCCTCTCCTTCCCATCCACCCTCCTTCCCCAACAGATACATCTGGACCCCCTCTGTGATGCAGACGTCACTAAATTACCAAGACAGCTCCCCACAGTCTGACAGGCTCAGAGAGGGTGAAACTTGGCTTCCTTCTTGACCAGACAGGATATGAATTCCTTTGTCCCCACACACATGTGTTATTTCAATGGTCTGCCCTTGAGGGGCAGCCTGCAGAGGCCACACTTAAACTCTCTTGTGGGCTTCTCTGTCCAGCTGCACCCCATGAGGTTTCGACTTGAAGAGCTACATATTTGAAGTCTTAAAAAAGTTCAAGTCTGGGAGGCTGTGGGAGCAAATGTTCTCAACAACTAAACCAGGGAAGATGATAGCTCCCTTTCCTGCTGCGGGAGCTCTGGAATCCCATCCGGATGTGTGGGTTAGGCACCCTCCTCGGAAGGAGGCCTACAAGACCAAGCTTCCACCAGGCTAGGATCTTCCCAGAAAAGACTCTGTCGGAGCCAGATTGAGGAACTTAATAAAGCCACCGCTATTGTATTTCCCTCCAACCGCAAAGACAGGGTAGAAAGCAGAGGTCCCTGTGATCTTTCCAGAAAATGTGTTATTTCTTGCTAAGGTCAAGGAAATTATTTGATGCCTAGCACTCTCCATTCTCCTTTAACAGAATGAGATCATATCCAGGAAGACCCAGGTGGTCGTAGTGTATCTCCCGCTTTACCACAAAGAACCAAGAATAGGAGCAGTAAGTTCCATGAAGCCGGTCTGGGCTGTCCTGTTCAGCCTTAGATCCCCAGCACCTAGCAAAACATGCACAGGTGTTACACCAACTACTTTTACAGACAATATGCAACTCTCAGGGAGACATCTATGAGCCACAGCTGTCTCAGCTGAAAATGAAAAGTGCATCCATTTATTCATCCATTCATGGATGCACAACTATACACCAGACACTGGGACATACAGGTAAGGATCTGTTCCCAGCAAAATTGACCAAAATTCCTACCCAAGTGGAGCTTAGGTTCTACCGATGGGAGACAAGTGTAAACAAATTAAATAAGACAAAATACAATTGGGGGCAAAGGGTAAAATTCCTTCCCTCTTGTTTTGAGAATTTAACCTCAGGTTGGCTGGGCACGGTGGCTTGTGCCTATAATCCCAGCACTTTGGGAGGTCCAGGTGGTCAGATCACTTGAGCCCAGGAGTTCGAGACCAGCCTGGGCAACGTGGTGAAACCCCATCTCTACAAAACAAACAAACAAACAAAAATTAGCTGGGCCTGGTGGCACGTGCCTGTAGTCCCAGCTATTTGAGGCTGACATGGGAAGATTGCTTGAGCCCCGGGAGGTCAAGGCCGCAGTGAGCCGTGACTGCACCACTGCACTCCAGCCTGGGTGACAAAGCAAGACCCAGCCTCAAACAAACAAACAAAAACAACAAAAATAACCTTAGGTTAACTTTCTAGCTTTGTTTCCCTAGAAAGCCTAAAAAGATACAATGTCAATTATGTTACTAGGCAACATTTCCTATGATAAAAATGGCCCCTGATTGATAACTTGCAGCCAGACTGGGAGGAACTCTAAATACCTGATAGGAACATTGTGTCTTTGGGCTTCCCTGAGTGCGCTGATACTTACAACTGAGCATATCCCTTGGAGGACCCTGAAGACTTGGGGCCTGAGATGTTAAGCCAGGGCAGATGGCCAACCTACCCAATGTGAGTCTCATTCCCTAGCACTTGAGTTGTCACTTGAGGTGAAAAGGGACAAACAGAGCAGCTCCTGGGTGGCTGTAGGGACTGCTGGGAGCACTCATGTGGAAAGAAGCCCCTGATCTTTCCCTGCTGGCAGTTTTTGGTTCTGTTCTATATCTATCTAAGTAGACGGGTGTCAAGGGCAGCCTATGAAATTCTTGTGAGTTGGATTTTTTCACTAAACCTAAGAAGATCCCTGGTTTATAGTGGATTTTTTGATGCCAGTTAAATGCTAAGGAGTAAAATAAAGCAGAAAATAAAGGATGAGTTGGCTGGACAAGATGCCTTTGAGGATTCTTTTGGGTCTAAACCAAGCTCGTCCAGCCTGCGGCCCACATGTGGCCCAGGATGACCCTGAATGCTGCCCAATACAAATTCAAAAACTTTCTTGAAACATTATGAGATTTATGCACAGACCTTTTTTTTTTTTTTTTTTTTTTTTTTTTGAGATGGAGTCTCGCTCTGTCGCCCAGGCTGGAGTGCAGTGGCCGGATCTCAGCTCACTGCAAGCTCCGCCTCCCGGGTTTACGCCATTCTCCTGTCTCAGCCTCCCGAGTAGCTGGGACTACAGGCGCCCGCCACCTCGCCCGGCTAGTTGTTTTTTTTTTTTTTTTTGTATTTCTTAGTAGAGACATGGTTTCACCGTGTTAGCCAGGATGGTCTCGATCTCCTGACCTCGTGATCCACCCGTCTCGGCCTCCCAAAGTTTTCCCTTTTTTTTTAAGCTCATCAGCTTACATTCATGTTAGTGTATTATTTATGTGTGGCCCAAGACAATTCTTCCAATGTGGCCCAGGGAAGCCAAAAGATTGAACACCCCTGACTAAACAATAACGATCACCACTCCCTTCACCCTACCTCGCCTTTGCCAGTTAGCTCCTGTTTTCCAATTCATCTTCAGGATTCTGCTCAGTCGCTTCCTCAGGAAAACCCCCCATAACCACCAACTGTAGGTTAATTTCATTTTAAAATGGACTCTCAGAAAAGGGTACCTTTCCTCCTCAATGCTATAACTATCTTAGGCTATAGTTATACATCCAAGAGTATAACGATCTGATTTCTCTCCAACAGCAAAAGCCTGTCCGGCTGCTCACCATTTTATCCCCAGCGCCCAAAGAATGCCTGGCTCAGAGCAGAAGCTGATAAACACTGGTAGAACAAGTGAATGCCGTAACACATCATCTGAAACCAACAGCGGAGGGCAGTATCCCTCAGACCACACGGTGTGTTCCTGCTGTGTGTTCATTCATGATACTCCCATCCAGAGCATGAGCAAGAGCTGCTCTGAAAATACTGCCATCTGATAAGGTCTTATATTAGCAATTCCCAGGGAATGAATCTCCAGTTATGTCAAGAGGTACTGGGAGATGCTACAATTAAGTCTGACTTTTAGATATGAAATTACATAACTATCTTTCTAAAAGAAAAGCTGCAGGTGAAAAGCTAAGGTAAGAAAAGAAAATAGCACTATCTTCCCCTTTCCTAAAGGCATAGCCCACTGGTAATTTACTTGTTTTTTCTTCTCCTGCTGGACTAGAAATTCCACAGGGACCATTTGCTGTCTCGACCCTGGTTCCTAACATGTAAATATTTGACAGATGAATAAATATATGAATGGATAAACAAAGAAGCAAGGAATCTATTCCTCCACTCCTGCTCCCACTAAAACCGAAAACCACTACCCAAGACAAATCCTAACCAGTTCATTTGTCAAGGAATTCCAGTTTCTTGGTGGTGATTAAAGGAACTGCAGCCTGCCTTCCAAGAGGCAGCATATCAGAGGTAAACCATGCAGGGAGGGGCCTTTGGGAGACACAGTTAAATGCCAATCACTAACCTCCTCCCGGACTTCGGAAGCTTAGAATGACCCACCCCATTCTTCTGCTGAAACCAAGGAGAGACCACACCAATGCACCCATCTTGCTGAATGCTGAGGAAGCTTTCTGACAGCATCAGATCTCCAACCCTCACTAAGTGCTAGCACTTGTGAAGTACACTGAAAGTAATTACCTGTCCCCATAACTCATCACTGAAAAGAGGGGTTTTGGAGTTTCGTAATTAAAATTGTTAGAGATTCTTTTGTTTCCACACTAAGGTTTTGATGGCATTAAGGGATTAGCAAGACCTAGCCCACATTTAAACAGAACAGAGAAGATCTGGCTGATGCGTTTTATTCATATATAATTATGTCTAGACTTGCTTTGTTTTTATTTTTTAATTATATGAGACCAATTGGAAGATGATAGACTAGCTTTTTAAGCTCCTTAATTTTCAAGTGTAATATATTGCTATGTTGCTCATGACTCCATTTTCAAGAAGAAGGGACTGACAAGGCATGGTCAGTATGGCCCAACTGATGAGAGGACTGAACTGGAAGCCAGGAGCAGGAGGACAGGTCCCAGCTCTGCCCTAGTCAGTTGTGTGACCTTGAAGAAAATCATATTACCTTGCTAATCGATTGTTTCCCCAATGATACGTAAACTCCATAAAGCCAGGGACTGGGTCTGACTCATTCACTTAGAACAGTATTTGGCACTAGTAAGTCACCTAGTAAGGGTCTCCATCAATGTTTGAATCATTAGTGAACAGGATTTCTCTGAATCTCATGTATCAGAAGTGATGGGAACAAATGCTCTCTAACAGCTGTTGGAGCTTCTGGATTTTCCGAATCTAAACTGCACCATCAGTTCAACTATTACGAAGATCTCCCTGCAAAGTGAAATGACTCATAGGAAGAACGTGGAACAGCGATCTAGGTGAGTCAAGTCTTCCAGACATGTGAGTGCCCAGGCGACATGTGGCAGCCCCAAGGTGGCCCTAGCTGGCCAGGCTGCAGGAAGGCGCCCTATACCTCACGCTGCTCCATCAACTTCCATTCTGCAGCTGTTAAGGCAGCTCTCACACAGACTCCCTCCTGGCTCGGTACCTCCCTCCATCGCCCACACCTTCCTAGTATGGTTCCTGCTGAGGTTAAAATGTAGCCTGTGGCCAAAAACCAAGTAAAATGAACTTGATTCTACTGAAATGGGGGACATGGCTCTGGTGGCACTAGATTCCTGGTGGCCAAATGAACTACCCTGTTTTTGGCCCTTCCCAAAACCCCACCTTCCAGATCCAATGGCTTCTCCACACCTAGAGAATGAATTCCCTATTCCTTAGCCTGCTGTTTAATCTTCCACCATCATTCTGCCATCTGTCCTTCCAGCATGAACTGCACCTTAGAAAAGAAAATGGAAGGGGAGAACATTTCTGGGAAGTGGCCCGTATACAGAGCTGCAATTCATCCTGTGTCATCTGCTCCTCACCTTCCCCTGTCCAGCTTCTCCTGTTACAGGGTCACAGATGTCTTCCAGGGCATCTAATCCAGGGGTCACAATTTGGTCTTCTTTATGAACATCTAAGCAGCATTCAGCACAGGTGACCACTTCCTCTTTCCTAGCACAGCTTCCCCTTTTGGCTTTCACAAGGACACACCCTCATGGTTTCCCTTCCGCCTCTGGCAGTTCCTTCACAGGATCCTCCTCTACTCATTTTCCAACTCTTGCAGGTCTTCAGGCTGAGTCCTGGACTGTCTTCTCTCTTTACTCTCTGCCCCTTCACTGATCTCATCCAATCCTGCAGCCTTAAATATAATCAATATGCTGAAATTCTCCATTTATAACTCAAGTCAAACCCATCTTCTGGTCATGTGTATCTTCTCAGTTGACACTTCCACTTAGACATCTCACAGGCATCTTAAACCTAACATGCCCAAAGGCAAATTCTTGATTTCTCCTTTTCCAGATCTGATCCTCTCCTTGTCTCCACCCATCTAACCAACTGTTCAAGGCTGAAACTGGGGAGTCATCTCTGGTTCCTCCATTTCCCTTACCCTCTGTCCCCCAAATCCAATCCACCAGCAGTCCTAACTCTAGTAGTTCTAACAGACATCTCAAAGTCTCTTGGTCTCTATACCCTTTGTTATCTCTAAGATACACATCTAATGTCTTCACCACCTAGTATCACCTACCCTTTGTCCTGGTGACCTGGGGACTTCTTTGGACAATCATCACTCTCCCACTATATGCTGCACAGTGGACCTGCCTTCTTCTGGGTAAGCCAGACTAAGAGAATCTGTGACCCTCCTCCTTCCAATGTTTCTGTTACACTGGACTCCTTTCTGATTCTTGAACACACCTAGCTCTTTCCTGGGTCAAGACCTCTGCACATTCTGCACCCTCTCCTTGGAGTTCTCTTTCCCCTGTGCTTGACCTGGTTAGTTCCTTCTCACCCTTCAAGTCTTGGTCTCATCTCAATGTCACCTCCTCCGGAGACCTGGCCAGGCCACCCTATCTAAGCAGGGGCCCTCTGTTATTTGTTTTCACTGCACCCATTCACTTCCTAGCACCTATTCCAATGTGTAATTATATACAACCAGTACTTACTTATTATCTGTCTCCCTCACTAGACTGTCTCCTCCCTGAGAGCCTGGACTATGTCTCTTCTATTGGCCAATATATACTAGTACTGAGCACAGTACTAGGTACTTAGCAGAACTCAACAAACACTCATTGAATAACTGAGCAAACCCACCGCATGCCAGGTCCCATGCTGAAAGCTTTAGAGGAACATCCCCAGATGTCTACAGAAACCATCACTCCCCCCGAGTGCAGTTCTAACTCCATACTCTGCCAACCACTGGAACGTCCCTCTGGTGCTTCCCCATCTGTAGGCATCTACGCCATCTCAAGCCCACTTTTCCAAATCTTCACTCCCCTTTCCGAATCCCATGGCCCTCCCAGCAGAGCAGCGTTCCTGTTTGCTTCTGTGGCAACCTGGACTTCCCCAGTGATAACACATATGACTATCCTGAAACGGCTTATTTTAATTCCTAATTCTCCATGAGACTCAGTTCTCCATGAATTCTAGGAGGGCAGGGGCTTTGTCTCTTCTCTTCACCACTTGTCCCCACAACCTCACGTAGGCCCTGTGATACAGTTTGGATGTGTTTCTCTACCCAAATCTCATATTGAAATGTAATCCCCAGTGTCAGAAATGGGACCTGGTCGGGGGTGACTGGACCATAGGGGTGAATTTCTCATGAATGGTTTAGCACCATCACCCTTGGTACTCCTCATGATAATGCATGAGTTCTCATGAGATCTGTTCATTTAAAAGTGTGTGGTGCCCCACTTCGCCCTCGCTCTCTTGCTCCTACTCTGGCCATGTGATGGCCCTGCTCCCCCTTTGCCTTTCATCATGATTGCAAATTTCCTGAGGCCTCCCCAGAAGCCAAGCCGATAACAGCATCATGCATGACTAAATGGGCCTGGAAGCTTCAGCTCCCTTACATGATCAGGTGTTCTTTCATTGTTTATTATTTTATAGAACCACGTCATAACCTTTAAAGTTACTAATGTTTATGTCTTCGCCTTTTTTTCTTTTCTCTACCATCTCCCAGATGACAAGGCCCATTTCCTTTTCATCTCTGTATCTCTTGAAGAGGGTTGTGTACAAAAAAGTGATGGTTATTAAATGCTTACAGGAAATGTGTGTGAATTCTCTTACGTTCACTGCAGTGGACTTGTACTGTCAAAAGTAGTGTGCAGTTTTAAACGCGAACACGTTACCACTGCAAGAGGGAAGATGACCTCCGGAAGGCCAGAATACAAAGGCGAAGTTGCTCAAGCACCCAGAGAGACAACTGCATCCAGCAAAGCACACTCATGTCCTGGCGGGCGCCCTCGCCATGATCACCTCCCCACAATCACATGGGACATGGGAGCCTGTCTGCTGCTGCTGCTGCTGCTGCTGTATCTGAGACATAAGCCCAGGAAGCACCCTCCTCAGCAGCCCATAGGACACAGAAGGGCCTCTTGGACTCCTTTTCCTGCCTTCTAAGTCTAGGTTACACTGAGCAGGGCTAAACAATTGCAAAGAGATTATATGGGAAGATTGAAAGCTTTTTAAAGTCGATGCATAGTGGTGATGAGTGGTCTATTTGTTTGATTATAAACCCTCCCATACCACTTTATTCCCTGGCTTGGCTGCAAGTACCTGAGGGGGGCCCAAGGTCTGAACCATCCCTGCCTGACTTCCTGCTTTCTGAGTCAAGGCCTCCCATGCAGCATGCGGGGATGTAACCTAGGAAATGGTACAACCCCATGGGTGCATCTCCCAGCTGACAGTCATTTGCCTTTTGCATCAGTTTATCTCCACCCCACCTGAATTAAAATCAATTCAAAGCCAGTGAAAACACACTACAATCCGTTTTGCTTACCCAGGACACCTGACACAGCTAACAAGAAGCAAGTTTACTTTAAATGTGCTTTGCTACCCTTTGTTTACAAAAGATGGGTAAATATTCCTAAAGCAACCTGCAGTAACTAATTGGCATCCCAGCTGGGCATGGTGGCACATGCCTATAATCCCAACACTTTGGGAGGCCAAGACAGGAGGATCACTTGAGCCCAGGAGTTCAAGGCTGCAGTGAGCTAGGATCGTACCACTGCATTCCAGCCTGGGTCACAGAATAAGACCTTGATTCTATAAAGAGGTAAAAATCCAAAATTGATTGACATGCCCAAATCAAGCTTCTCTGGCAATTGTGGCGGCAATGACTCAAGTAGGGAGTAACATTGTCTTCTCAGAAGGCTGAGGGGAACCCGAGGGTGAAGCCGTTTCTCTGCTGCTAGCTGGGCTGCGAAATGAATACCCTGTGCTATCGCAGTCAGACCAGTCAGTCCCACCTATTTTCTCTGAAAGTAACTAGAATGTTATCCAGACTCATGGTTATGCATCTTGAGCAGCATTTCCTTAAGCCAGCAGCCACTGTAAAGAAATGCCCTGCCTCCAAGCCCTGGCAATGTCCGGCTCAGTCATCTCCTTCTCCACAAACTCCCACTTCAACCAGGATGTGACCTTAATCTGGTCCCACTTTCAGCTGGTAAGTCAGCCAGGCATCGTCACCACTGGAAGTCACAATTTACCTCCTGCTGTTTGCCTGACACTCCGTGAGGTGCTTCCATGTGTATATTTTTATATTTTTATTTGCTCCTCACTACTGCCCTACGAGGTGAGTGATACTCACTCTACTACCCAGATAAAGAACCTGAGACCCAGAGGAAGAAAGGGCTGGTTCCAAACCCGGCACCCGAGCTGCCCTCACACAAGCGCTTGCCGTGGCGAGGCGACTTAGAGCCCTCAGAGGCAGTAATCCTGGCCCTCTGAGGCTACTGTTCTGCTTTCACCCTCTGCGGAGCCTCAACAAGATGTTTTTTTCAGCCTTAACAGGCTTGTTGCTGCCACCCAGAGGGATAAGAGAAATAGATGTGAAATGGATCTGGGTACATTCCAAGTCGGACCGCGCCCAGAGACTTGGGACTGGGAGGCGGAGGAAGTTACCGGCCAGGATGACAACTAGCTGTTCTCTCCTGCCTCATAAGGAAAGAGGGAGTCCAGGAAGAGAAGAACTAGGAAGCAGGGGAAGGAAAAGATGGGAAGGAGAAGAAAAAGAGGGGTGGGAGAGGGAAGAGGAGGAGCCAGAAAAGGAAGCCGAGGGAGGAGGGGGAGGAGAAAGAGATGCTTTGTGACCGCTGTAGGTGAGACCCAAGGGAAAGCCTCAGGAGAAATCACCAAACCAATAGAGGCTGGGAACTGGCTGGGCCATGTCCCATCCTGGAGGTCAAGTGCTCCCTCACAGAAGGAGGGCGATGGACAGTTAATCCCTCCCATCGACTCCCTCCACGCCGAGAGGCAGCACTTCCCACACAGTGGCACAGTGATGAAAGGACTGGAGCCCAAGGAACTGTGTGACCTGCAGCAAGGCACACCCCTGTGAGTCTAAATTTTTCTTAACAATAGGGGCAATAGTGCTCACACTGCCCACTGCACACGGTGGAGTGGCAACGCTGTGAGGACCAGTGACCATGAAGGACAAGTGTTTAAGCCAAACTGAAAAGCAGCCCTTGGATCTAACACATCAGAAGGGGCCTAGGAACTGGTCCTGGCATCAGGTTTTCTGAAAGAGATGCCCAAGTCCACCAGTTCAGCAGTGACTTCTGGAAAAGACGGGAGAGTTGTAGAAGAATCAGATTCAAGACTGTAATTCAGTGAGTCCTCAGGAACGACAACTAAAAAGCCAAGTATACATTTAAGTATATGTCTAAAGAAAAACATTGTGTTTCATCAATTCCATCTCTTATTGCCAAACTCTAGTGTATTTTCCTACTACTGAAAATCAGTTAATCCCGTCCATTATGTCCTTCCAGATACACAGAAGAAAACTGCAGAAAAGCAAAAGGAATGAGACAACTGGGAGCAAGTACATGACAAGGAAGTGTGGGAAGCTGCTGGTGCTTAGGGACAGCAGTTACCTCCATTCTGTTCCCGCTTGCTGTAGGCATCCACCGACAAATGAGCCCTGGCTGTGGCCCTCAGGCCCTGAGTAGCCCACTGGTATGGATCAAGCAGCCCTGACAGCACTTGGCATATTCAAAATCTCCCAATGATTTTTCTCCTTGGTCCACATTCTGTGGCCCCCAAACCGGCCCTCACCTCCACCTCCTAAAAGTAATTCTTCACTACTGTTGTACCATCCCAGCCTTGAGCTAGCGGCAGCAGGGACTGCAGCTAGCAGGGACCTTTGAGAGTACCTGGCCCAGCGGGCTGGGCGTGGTGGCTCACGCCTGTAATCCCAACACTTTGGGAGGCCGAGGCAGGCAGATCCCTTGAGCTCAGGAGTTTACGACCAGTCTGGGCAACATAGCAAGACCCTGTCTCAAAAAAAAAAAAAAAAAAAGAGTGACAGTACCTGGCCCAAAATCTCATCACTGGTCTTTAGAGCCCAGAGAGAAGAGCAGGAGGACAAGAAAAGAGAAAACGCTTCAAAGTTAAGCAGTCCCTCAAGGCTACATCAACAGGCATTTCCTTGAACTTGAGTAAAGTAAAACAAAATGAGAAATGAGCCAGTAAGCAATCCGTGGCACGTGAATCCATCACCTAGTGCAGACCTCTCATCATTATTTTTTAGTTGGATTCCAGTGGGCAGCCAGTGTCTCAGGGCCCAGTAGTCTTCCTTTCTCCCCAAGGAACAGGCTTCAAAGATGAAAATAAATTATCCAACCCACTCTTATTAATCTCACACAAAACATTTTCAACTGAACGTACCGGTATGGCACTTCTGGGACCCCCAGGGAGATTAATTCCTGGGTCTGGACCTCCATATTAACACATACAGACACAGGTTAGAGAGAAGGAGGGCAAGGGCTGGGAGCTCCTCTGTGATGACCACCATTTGCCGTGAAAAGGGAAAAGCAACATCACTAGAAAAATATTCCATGTTCCCTCCCTTCTCCTTCTATTTATAACAGCAAAGAAAACAGAACTTCATCTTAGCTTAGGGGACGTGCGCCATTGCTCAAATGATCTCAATCAGTGGCAGATGAGATCGAATGCAAAAGCATCTTTATGCCAAGGCCATTGAGCGGCTGCAAACCTTGGGGGGTGTGTCACGGCCTTTTGTGGGCCATGTGGAGCTCAGTCAGAGGCCTCTGGACCAAAGCAGGCCTTCTCTCACAAGCAGTTTAATAGGACTTGAAAAATAGGCATTTATTTTCAACTAATGGGAAATAGATGCATGCGGCTCTGGGTCACTAGGCAGATGAAATCCCAGTTTCATGAGCTACACCCCAAGGTTTGAAGCTCCTAAAAATGAAGAAGGAGCAACTCCATTGTTCATTTTTCCAGAGCCTGGGGCTTGGGTCCCTTCTGCCATTCAAAGCACTACTGGACTAACTCTAGAGGAGAGGAATACGCCTCTAGGGGCCTCCCATGCAAAGCCTACAGGGGTGCTACAGAGGAACCAGATACCTACTGTTGGTCTTCATGCACATCTATCCTGCAGCACAATGTCAAAATAAGGGATAACTGAAGAGATTTGGAACAGAATCAGCACATTTCTCACAAGAGCAACACAAAAAGGAAAACAAACATCAAATGCACTCGAGAGCTGTCCCTCCCATTCATGTCCTTCAACCTTTCGTAAAAGGCTTTTCAAAGCCACACTCACTTTCATAAAAACTGGCTGAGATTTGGCAAATTCAATTCCCTGAATGATCAGCCCCTGAAAGGGTGATGCTCCTGTGTACCAGGATTTCCAATTCATTAACTTTTTCCTTAACAAATGGGGAGGCCCGTGCAGAGCCATTCATGGAGGGAGGGCGTGGGAAGGCGTGGCTCCCGTCAGGCCAACCCCACTGGTTTTGGGGCTGCGTACTTGTGACTTGGGTTCCCTCCCTCCCTTCTCCCACCTTCACATCTCATGGGAAAGCAAGAGAGCCAGGTAGAGAAGAGACAAAAACAGCCAATGTTCATTCTTTAAAAAAAAAAGTTCCAATGGTAGTTCATATTTAAAATTCCTTTATTATGATAACTAAACTGGAGACAGCATTGTAAGGCTTTCTACTTTCCTTCTTTAGGAAGTGGATTAAAAAAATGAAGAAGGCTTACCCATTTTTGAAATAGAGGACATGGGCTCTCTGAAGTCCTGTTTCTAGGAAAAAACCTAGTTCTTGATCGTGGGGAGCAGGGCCAGGCTTAGGGCTTCTGTTTTGAATATTAGAAAGTATTACCTAGAAGGGGAGAAAATTGGAAAACTAATCAGATGCACATCCAAGCCTACTTCCTTCAAACCCTATCTCTAAATGCACTGCACGACCTAAAAAACCAACTTCCTCACGCAAATATCAGTGCAGAGGCACAAGTGTAGAAGTGCAAGTATTAGAAAAGCAGAGAGAATGGTTCTACTAGACAGGAAGCAGCCAAGCAACCCAGGGGCACACAGGGCCCTCCTGGTACCGAGAGCTGAAGACTGGGGGGTCCTGATGAGCAGGTGGTGCCATGAGAAGCACTAGAGGTGGAGAGGCCCTGCTGAAGGCCAGGATACTGACAGGAAGGCTGGGGGACACAGAAGCAGGTCCTAGCAAAGGGCAGACTGCAGCTGCCACCCTGCATGAGCTTGATGAGCTCCAAGATGAGCTGATGAGTGCTGTGATCCACACTAGCCCTGGAATCAACCAGAAAAGGGCAGACTCGCCAGGCTCCAGAGCTGAGGGACATTGCAGCTTTGCAACCTGGTGAGGTTGGCTGCGTAGCAGTCCTCCATTCTCAAGGCGGGGAGCTGAGCAAAACACCCTGTCTCCCCAAACCTGACTTCTTAGCTTGTCAACAGATAATGGGGTTTTTAAAGGTTTAATTTGTTAGCCCTGCAAGAAAGACTGCCAACTAATCAGGATGAAGACTTGCAAGTTGGGTTGGGTATACTGAAGCATAAACATGTAGCTGCTACTCTCTCTTTTTTTTTTTTTTTTTTTGAGATGGAGTGTCACTCTGTTACCCAAGCTGGAGTGCAGTGGTGCAATCTCGGCTCACTGCAAGCTCCGCCTCTCAGGTTCACGCCATTCTCCTGCCTCAGCCTCCCAAGTAGCTGGGACTACAGGTGCCCGCCACCACACCTGGCTAATTTTTTTTTTTTTTTTGTATTTTTAGCAGAGACGGGGTTTCACCGTGTTAACCATGGTCTCGATCTCCTGACCTCGTGATCCGCCTGCCTCGGCCTCCCAAAGTGCTGGGATTACAGGCGTGAGCCACTGCCGCCTGCCTGCTGCTACTCTCTTTAAATTCACAAGTCGAAGTATTTCTCAGCGGAAAGCCTACTTGTGGCTCACGTAAAAACCAATGTTCTCCAAGCATGCTGTCTATATTTGCTGAGAGTCAGCAGCTCTTCAAAAGACCCCGTTGTTTGCCAAACCCCAAACATCCTAGAGGTCTTGAAACCTTAGTCTCCAAACAGAGTGAAAGTAATTGCTAGCTCCCTAACCCGCAAGCTTTGGGGAAAAGAAAGGTAGAAGGTACATGATAAACAAGACATTGAGGAATGAGGTGGGCAGCCCTAGCTTGTGAACCGGATCCCAGCATCTTATAGAAATTGCCCAGCTCCGTCCTGACTTAGCCCTCAGCTCTGCACCCCCGACTCTCCGGGAGTTCCTCCTCTCTGGGAACCTCATTTCCACCCACTACAGGCTCCTCCACTCATCCGTCACGTGCCAGAGATGCACGCGGCGCCATCCAAGCCACACGCCTTTCTCTCTTAGGTCTCTTGAGATGACCACATCCATCCCTAAGAGCCTCAAAATCATCAGTATGCTGCCAACGCCCAAGTTTATAGCTGTAGTCAAGACTTTCTCTGTGAATTTCAGACTCACGTATCCAACTGCTGCACTTGGAGGTCCAGCACGGAAACTTTTAAAAATCATCCTTCATTTGCTTTTTAGCATAGTTTTAATTTTGACATGCCATGATTATTTTAAAGCAAAAAATTCAGTACGGCACAAAAAAGAAAATAAAAAAATCACCTCACAATTCCATCACACAAAAATAACCACAGTTAACATTTATTGAACGACAATCCAGATATCTTTGTGGACGCATGTATCAAGCAGAGAAAGACAAAAATCATTTTACAAAAAAAAATGAGATCATGTTATATATGCTAGTTTTAAATTTAAACCATTATATTTAATTTAGTTAAATTTAACAGAAGGAACTAAAGTGTAACCAAAGTTACACTTTAGAAAGTTTGTCCCTCCTAATTATTTCTCAACTATGTCTGTGACTATCCATTTCTACTACCATTACCTCATCTGAGCTGCCAGGACTTCCTGTCAGATTTCTATAGCAGCCTCCTGAATGGAGTCTCCACATCCTCTCTTGCTTCCCTATTTCCCTCACTCTTTATAAGCAGCCTGAATATATATATATATACACACACACACACACATACACATACACACACACACACACACACACACACACACACACACATATATATGTATATATTTATAGTCTCATTCTGTCACCCAAGTTGGAGGGCAGTGGCATGATCATGGCTCCCTGCAGCCTCAACTTCCCAGACTCAAATGATCCTCCCACCTCAGCCTCCCAAGTAGCTGAGACGACAGGTGTGTGCCACCACACTCGGCTAATTTTTGTATTTTTTGTAGAGATGAGGTTTCACCATGTTGCCCAGGCTGGTCTTGAACTCCTGAGCTCAAGCAATCCAACTGACTCCGCCTCTCAAAGTGCTGGGATTACAGGCATGAGCCACTGCGCCTGGCTCCTGAATAATTTTTCATGATCCAATCTGGATCTTGTTGCTCTTAGGCTCTTTTTCCTCTTTCTCATCTCTCAGACATCAGCTTGCTTCTGCTTCTTGCTTCCTCCAAAGGAAGCGAGCCTTTTCTAACAACCAGCATGAAGGAAGTCTGCCCTATTCGCCTGCCCACAGCGTCCTTTCCTATTCCTTCATTGCATTTGGCATTGTTATTTCTTCACTTGATTTCTGACTGACTGTCTCCACTGTGCTACAAATTCCACAGTCAGAGGGCTCGCCTATTTTACTTACCCAGTGTCTACTGCAGTGTCTAGCGCAGGATAAGCATTCAATATACATAGAAAATGAATAAATTTTCAAGGCCAATCATAAATGCAGAGAAAAGGCAACAGGAAAGTAACCCACTGTGTCTTAGGCACCATGTGGGTACGTGGCTATCTCATGTATTCCTCCACAAAAACCCACCGAGATACACACCATTATCCTCTCTTTACCAGATGGGAAATGGAGACGGCTCCACCGAGTGAGGTGCCCGAATCGTGTGGCTTGAGAGCGGTGGAGCTGGTGCAGAAATCCAGGTCCCCCTGACTCCACAGCCCAGCTCCTTCCCCTTCATCTGTGTCTGCTTGCAGAGCAAAGTCCAAAACACAAGGGCAGCCAGGAGGTGGCTTAAGGTTATAAATGGGAAGAATGGGAAAGATGCAAGAGAAGCTTCGGAGGGACTAGCACAGCTCAGGGCTGACACTGAAGTCTAAG
Organism: Macaca mulatta; assembly: GCF_049350105.2. Taxonomy (NCBI): domain Eukaryota; kingdom Metazoa; phylum Chordata; class Mammalia; order Primates; family Cercopithecidae; genus Macaca; species Macaca mulatta. The sequence goes on from NC_133412.1 coordinate 163,979,812, forward strand.
CATCTTGAACTTAATCCCTTTCTCACAAAAAGACTCCAACACATGGGCCTGGGCAGAAGCATTGTTTGGCAGTGCTGAAGCCACCACTTGTTCTGTGGATAAACACTTCCAGTGAGGAGACTGCCAACAAGCGTCCTTAACAAGCGCAGCTGGCTCTGGCAGACGCAAGTACCCAATGACCGAGGAAGCACGGGGGAAGGGGTCGAAGATTTCAGTCAAAAGACCAAGGCGCGAGGTCTGGTTCTGACACTGCTCACCCACCATTCATGGACTTAGGACAACACCTCTGACCTCACAGACCTTCACTGCCCTCATCTATATAACGGGGATAATAATACCTACCTCACAAGGTTGAATTGCAAATGAGAAACTTCATGAGCAAATATTATATATTATTATGCAAATATTATAATCCTTAATGGAGCTACATTAACTGCATGAACAAATATTATACATTATTGTACAAATAGTATAATCCTTAATGGAGATATATTAAAGAGTTATCTTTAAATAGAAGCAAAATAAAAATCTTTATTTCTTAACATCATTTTATAAATTATGGTAATAAGGCATGAGAGAGATAAGACAGAAAATATTAGAAAGGAGGAAACAGGACAGGAGTGATGGCTCATGCTTATAATCCCAGCACTGTGGGAGACTGAGGTGGGTGGATTGCTCGAGCTCAGGAGTTCAAGACCAGCCTGGCCAACATGGCAAAACCCCGTCTCTACTAAAAATACAAAAACTTAGCCAGGTGTGGTGGCGCATGCCTGTAGACCCAGCTACTCAGTAGGCTGAGGCATGAGAACTGCTTGAACCTGGGAGGCAGAGATTACAGTGAGCCAAGATTGTGCCACTGCACACCAGCCTGAGCAACAGAGCGAGACTCTGTCTCCAAAAAAGAAAGGAGGAAACAACGACGAAAATCATTCCACCGCATAGATCCACAGGCTGCAATGAGCTATGACTACTATCATTCTTTGAAAAGCATCAGCTCTGTTTCTATAGAAGAGTTCAGTATTGTGGACAATAACCACCATCCTTGCCATCCTCAACACTGCTATCCTTGTCAGCCTTCAAGATGTTGCTCAGGTGTCATCTCTTCCAGGAGACATCCCTGAACTCCCACACTGGCCCAAGGCCTTTTCTGGAGCTCCCAGAGTTCTCTGAGACTTCCCACCGCAGCACTACTCCTGGCTAAGGACCTGTGTCCTCATGAGCTTCTTTTTTAATTTTTATTTATTTATTTATTTGTTTATTTTGGAGATGGAGTTCCTGTCACCCAGGCTAGAGTACAGTGGCACAATCTCAGCTCACTGCAGCTCCACCTCCCGGGTTCAACTGATTCTCCTGCCTCAGCCTCCCAAGTAGCTGGGATTACAGGCATGTGCCACCACACCCAGCTAATTTTTATATTTTTAGTGGAGACGGGATTTCACCATGTTGGCCAGGCTGGTCTTGAACTCCCGACCTCAGGTGATCCGCCCGCCTCGGCCTCCCAAAGTGCTAGGATTACAGGCGTGAACCACTTAAGGGAAGGCTCTGTGCCATACCCATTCTAGTGCCCCTGCAGTCAAACAGTATCCAGAACATGGAAGGCACTCAATACATGATTGTGCAAGTGAATTAAAACATCACAGGCATTCTTATATGTTAAAATATAATTTCAAAATGATCCAGGCCAGGCACAGTGGCTCACGCCTATAATCCCAACACTTTGAGAGGCCAAGAAAGGTGGATTGCTTGAGACCAGGAGTTTGAGACCAGTGTGGGCAAGATGGTGAGACCCTCATCTCTACAAAAATGTTTACAATTAGCCAGGTGTGGTGGTGTATACCTGTAGTCCAAGCTACTGGGGAGGCTGAGGTGGGAGGATTGCTTGAGTCCAAGAGCTTGAGGTTGCAGTGAGCTATGATCACACTACTGCACTCCAGCCGGGGTGACAGAGTGAGACCTTGTCTCAAAAAAAAAAAAAAAAAAAAAAAAAAAACCTTTTCACAAAACTAGAAAAGATCTGAGAATAAAACCACCTACTGGCCAGGTGCAGTGGCTCACACCTGTAATGTCAGCACTTTGGAAGGCCAAGGTGGGTGGATCGCTTGAGGTCCAGAGTTCGAGACCAGCCTGGGCAACACACTGAAACCTCATCACTTTTTTAAAATAATTTTTTTTAAAAAACCTACTAAAGTCTATAGAACAAAAAATATTCACAAAATAGGAAGAGGGTCATAGATGACAGGAGACTAAACATAATTCTCCAAATTAATGTATGGAATTAAAAATTCAACCAAATCCCAAAAGGATTTTTCTTGAACTTAACAAAATTATTCTAAAATTTATCTGGCAGTATTAGAATGAGATAAGAACAAAGGATAATCTGAAAATTAAAAGTAATGAGTAGTTACTAATCATTTAAATGTTAAAACCTACCATAAAGAAATGTGTATTAAACAGTGTCATGTTGGTACAACACAGATTAGTGCAACAAAATTAAAAAGCCAGAAATTACTGTAGTATCCAGAATTTTACCGAATGACTAAAAATATATGACAGAAAATATGAAAAGGAAAGATCATCTTAAAGTAGCACTGAAATTTGGGAATTTGGGAAATTTTAATTTTAATTGGGAAAAATTAATTTAGAGCTATATATATATATACCAAAATGAACCCCAACTATATTTGGAAATTAAAAGTTTTTGTATGTTTGTTTTTGTTTTTAAAGGTTTCTCTGCACATAGTGAAAAAATTGTGTTTTTTTTTTTTTTTTTTTAAAAAGGGGGAGGAGGCCAGGCACGGTGCCTGTGATCACAGCACTTTGGAAGGCCAAGATGGGTGAATCACGTGGTCAGGAGTTCGAGAGCAGCCTGGCCAACATGGTGAAACCCGGTCTCTACTAAAAATACTAAAAAAAAAAAAAAAAGGCGGGGGGCGCGAGTGGGAAATGGGGCCAGGCTTGGTGGCTCATGCATGTAATCACAGTACTTTGGGAGACCAAGGCAGGAGGATCACTTGAAGCCAGGAGTTCAAGACCAGCCTGGACAACAAAGTGAGAACCTGTCTCTACAAAAAATTTAAAAAGAGGCCGGACACAGTGGCATGCGGCTGTAGTCCCAGTTAACTGGGAGGCTGGGGCAGGAGGGACAGGAGGACCTCTTGAGCCCGGGAGTTTGAGGGTGCAGCAAGCTATGATCATGCCACTACACTCTAACCTGAGCAACAGAGCAAGACCCTGTCTCTTTAAAACAAAAAAAAAGTGTATATATATATACACACACACATACATATATATGGAAAATGGTTGAAAATTATCAAATCCTAGAGAGGTTTATTCCAACATTCAAGTTTTAAAAACAGTAAAATAAAATATAATTAAAAAGATAACCAGATTCAACTATATACAGATTCAAAATTTATAAGCAACTTAAACATGGAAAATTACTGGTTAGGAAAATATTCAGAGCAAATATGATAAAGAGTTAACATACTTATGACATAGTTTATTCAAACTGTAAGAAAAACAACTTCCAAAAATTAGACAAAAAGGATAAGCAGACAAAAAAGGGTTAAACATAAAGTTACCACATGACCCAGAAATTCCACTGGTAAATATACTGAAGAAAACTGAAAACATATGTCTACACAGGAACCTGCATACAAATATTTATAGCAGCATCATTCATAATAGCCAAAAAGTAAAAGCAACCCAAATGCATATGAATTGGTGAATGGATAAATACAACATAGCACATATCCACACAATGGCACAATGATTTAAACAATGTAAAGAAACAAAGTACTGATACATGTTACTACATGAATGAATTTTCAGAACATGATGCTATGCCACAGAAGCCAGTCATAAAAGATCATATATTGTATGATTGTATTCTTTTCTTTTTTTGAGATGCAGTCTCTCTCTGTCGCCCAGGCGGGAGTGCAGTGGCACAATCTCAGCTCACTGAAACCTCCACCTCCCGGTTCAAGCAATTTTCCTGCCTCACCTCAGCCTCCTGAGTAGCTGGGATCACAGGTGCCCACCATCACACCCGGCTAATTTTTGTATTTTTAGTAGAGACGGGGTTTCACCATATGGGCCAGGCTAGTCTCGAACTCCGGACCTTGTGATCCACCCGCCTCGGCCTCCCAAAGTGCTGGGATTACAGGCGTGAGCCACTGTACCCGACATATGATTCTATTTCTATGAAATGTCCAGAATATGCAAATCTACAGAGAAAGACAGCAGATTAATAGTTGCCTAGGGCTGGGGAGGCTGGACATAAAATGGGGATTGACTGCTAATGAGTGCAAGGTTTCTTTCTGAGGTGATGAAAATCTGGAATTAAATATTGGTGATGGTTACTGAACTCTGGAAATATGTTGAAAACCAGTGAACGATTTAAATGGGTGAATCATATGGTAACAGTGATGCTATTTTTGAGAAAAGAAAATAGAAATATAACTAGTATATAACTAGTATATACTACTAGTAATATAACTAGTATAAAAAAAATTTCAACCTCACTGGTAATCGAAAAAATGTAAACTAAACTTGCAAAGTACCATTTTTCTCTAGCAATTTTGGTAAAATAACTTTTAAACAATAGCAGGCCTGTCAAGGTTGCAAAGAAACCACTACTCTCCTATACGGTCATAGGTAGAAGAAATTAGTAGAGGCCAGGTGCAGTGGCTCATGCGTATAATCCCAGCACTTTGGGAGGCCAAGGTCTCGAATCACCTGAGGTCAGGAGTTCCAGACCAGCCTGGCCAACATGGTGAAACCCTGTCTCTACTAAAAATACAAAAATAAGCCGGGCATGGTGGCAGGTGCCTGTAATCTCAGGTACTTGGAAGGCTGATGCAGGAGAACCGCTTGAACCCGGGAGGCGGAGGTTGCAGTGAGCTGAGACCACGCCATTGCACTCCAGCCTGGGAGACAAGAACGAAACTCCGGCTCAAAAAAAAAGAGGTTAGTGTAACTTGTAGAAAGCAACTGGACACAATACGTAGTAACAAGAATAGTAAAACATTCCTCAAGGCTGAGAATTTGTCCTTAGGGAATAACGTAAAGCAAGAGAAAAAGCAACCCGAAGGAAGTTGGCGTGGAAGCATTATTTACAACAGCTTAAACGCAACAATAGGTTCATCATATTGCAGAGGCCACACATGTGAGACCAGCCTGGGCAACACAGACAGACCTCATCTCTACAAAAATAAGAAAATTAGCTGGGCATGGTGGTGTGTGCCTGTGGTCCCAGCTACTTGGGAGGCTGGGGTAAGAGGATTTCTTCGGTCTGCGAGGTTGAAGCTGCAGTGAGCCAAGATCGCACCACTGCACTCCAGCCTGGGCGACCGAGCGAAACCCTGCCTCAAAACAAAACAAAACAAGAAAACACAGACAGGAAATATACAAAAATTAAAATAAGCAACTGCTCTTGCCTGGTATCCAGACTCTCCCAACTCAGTTTTCACTGTGTGGTAGCCTCCTAATCCAGGCTCCCAGATAAAGGGCTCAAAGTCAGAAGTGCCTAGAGCAGAAGTACCTGCCTAGCCAGTCAGTTTCTGGACATCTCTTGAAGGAAATATTACATCAAGCTATGAACTGTCCCCTTCTGGCTTCGGCCTGAGTGAAAAGGTAGGCCTGAAATGGGAAGGAAAGGAGGCATCGGCCTTTTCTTTAATGTCTCACATTTTAAAATCAGAAGCACAATCACCTGGCCCTCTAGAGACACAGCTCCGCCTTTCTCAGCAGCAGCACCGAGTGCTTTTCCTAGGACGCCTGGTTCCAGTTCAAGACCTGCAGTAACCTGCATCTAATCCAGTTCAGAATCCTGCATCTAATCCAGTTCAGAATCCAACACCTCAGCAACATCACTGCAAGTCCCTCCTGCCAGGAGAACATAATCCACTCAAGGCATGGCCAGGCTGCCAGTGAAATCTAGGTGGGGCACTGTAATATTTGGGGACCTGGTGTTTCTTCTAGAAACTTTAGCACTAAAACAGCCAATAAAATGTTATGGGTACCCCATAACTTAGCATTAACTTCTTTTCTAAAATAGGGTGTAGAGAAATGAACGTCAGCAGAAGGTCAAGTTCCACCCTGGCTCTACTCCTGCTCAAGAGAGCCATAACCAGCTGGTTGGCTGATGCGTGCAAAGGACAGAGACAGGATTATTTCATCTGCCAACAGCAGGGCTCATATTATGATATCCAAGGGTGAAGTCATCTTTATTCCCATCACTGCACCACTAGAAGCTCCTTGCGGGGCAGATAACTTTATTTACGGTTGGCATAATGCTATCATTTGAAGATAAACTAATCAAGGCCATCCTATGCCATTTCTAATTCTATCTGCTCTAATGTAACTTATTTGGTTAAATTATTTTATTTGCTCGATTTTAGGGGTAGTGTATCTGTTATTCCCCTTCAGAAAACAAACTATCAGAGACTATTCGCAGGTTTCCCTGTGACTCTGATATAACAAAAACAACATTAAACAAATCTTTGATGCACACAGCTTTCCTTTATTCCCATTTTCTTGGCCCCGCCTCTGTGTCTGGAACCAGAGGGCAGAGGAACACCTGGAAAGCTCCTAGGTCCTGCCTGGCACATGCTGGTGCGCTCAGCAAGGGCCACTTCTCTCGCCCCAGGAAACCAGGCAAGTCAGGCAGAATGAGCCCCGCCCTGGAAGCATAAGAAACAAACCAAGGTCAAATGACCAGGAGTGAACAGAGAAGTCCAGACACGGGGACTCCAGGCAAAACGTTGTTCCACTGGCTTCAGCACAAGAAAGGAAAGGCAAATTCTCATGAAAAAATTATTGCGTAAACATTCCCCTGAAATTATTTAACTTTTTTTATTTTTTATTTTTTTGAGATGGAGTCTCACTCTGTTGGCCAGGCTGGAGTGCAGTGGTGCAATCTCGGCTCACTGCAATGTCCGCCTCCTGGGTTCATGCAATTCTCCTGCCTCAGCCTCCCAAGTAGCTGGGATTACCGGCTTCTGCCACCACGCCCAGCTAATTTTTGTATTTTCAGTGGAGACAGGGTTTCACCATGTTGGCCAGGCTGGTCTCAAACTCCTGACCTCAGGTGACCTGCCCACCTCATCCTCCCAAAGTGCTGGGATTACAGGTGTGAGCCACCACACCTGGCCTCTTTAACCTTTTTAACAAAATAGTATGTTTATAATATTCTAGATTTTAACCTAAATATCTGAAATTGTCCGAAGTTAAGAAAGATTCTACAGCCAGGTGACACAGGAACAGATAAGAGCAAGAGAGCTGACGTTCACTGCACGCTGACAATGTGCTGGGAGGCACATAAGTTAACCCACCTCACCTCACAGCAGCCTCATGGCAACTAGGACTACAGTTTTACAGACGAGGATCCTGAGATACAGAGAGGCTGAGCAACCTGCCCAAAGTCCCACAGCTAAATGGGGCAAGGCCAGGGTCCCAACACTGACAATCACTCCCCGCAGTGCTCTGCAGCCTCCCACAGCTTCTGTCAGCTGCTTCGAGGAGACATCAGTCAGTCCTCGTTCTGAAGTGTCACTGCCCTTCAGGAAACCAACAACTCAGAACATCACTGAACATCCCCACTACCAGAGGAACCCAAAGAACAGCACTCCCTCAGAAGCACCATTATGAAAAGTCACTGGTCACAACACCCCCGGCTGTCTCCAAAAATCCTCCCCAAATTTTACTCTTGCTAGTGAATAAAGTTCAAAGCCAGTACTAACAAATAAAATGCCCAAGGTCCCCAGCAAGCAGAAGTTTCTTCACTCCAGAATGGCAGGGAAGTGACAGGGCACCATGGAGAGGCCGCCTCCGCCCAGCAGAGCAAACAGAACAGCGTGTGTGATTACCTGGCAGGGCTGCTCCCAGAACAAAGCCCTATTTGCCTTGGCTTGCTCAAGGCTTTTATCAGATTCCATTCCCTTTTCTGTTTTCAATTCAACATAATTCTTACTGAGTTCAAAATTAAGTCAATTAAGTTCAAAATTTAAAAAAAGAAAAAGGCCAATCAAGTATCTCTTGCATAGCACACAACCATCTTGCCACATAAAAACCTGCGAACTTCCACCAAGCCCGTTGGTCACCTAAGGAAGGTTATTCTCCCCGCTAACCTTCTGCTTAATCAACAGTTAATTTCTTGAGTACTTACTACAGTCAAAATAGATGTTGGGTTCATTCAATCTCTCTCATTGCTAATATCTCAGCTTGCTGAAATCTGGGGAGGTCCAAACTGGTTTCCCAAAAAAGAAAACTCATGCTGAAAAATCAGAGCCAGAAATTTGAAAATCACATAACTATGCTGAGATTTAACCTTAGGCTAAAGAAGCTGCTTCCCAAATGCTACCAAAAGCTAAAGCTTACTTGATCAAATAAAACACACTTATTGACTTTTTTTTTTTTTTTTTTTTTTTTTTAGTGCAGTGATTCAATCATAGCTCACTGCAGCCTCAAACTTCTGGGTTCAAGCAATCCTCCCACCTCAGCCTCCCAAGTAGCTGGGACTACAGACACGTGCCACCATGCCTAGCTAATCTCTTTTCTTTTCTTTCTTTCTTTTATTTTCTTTCTCTCTCTCTCCTTCCCTCCGTTCCTCCCTCCCTCCTTCCTTTCTCTTTCTTTTCTCTGTCTCTCCTTCTCTCCCTCCTTTCTTTCTTTCTCTCTCTTTCTCTCTCTCTTTCTTTTTTTGTAGAGACAAGGTCTCACTATGTTGACCAGGCTGATCTTAAACTTCTGGCCTCAGGTGATCCTCCTCCCTCAGCCTCTGAAAGTGCTGGGATTACAGGCATGAGCCATCACACCCAGCCTTACTGAGCACTTTCTCTAAGTAAGAGTGTGGTGAAATGACATGCTTTTTCTTTGTTTGCAGCTGCCTGGGAAAATGAAGTGAGCCAGCACTAAACTAGGTGTCATGTGAGTTGTGTTCTAAAACTAGTTTTAGGCCTAACTTTCTGTGTGTGCCTGGGCTCTCCCTTTGTAGACCTCAAGTTTCTTCTCAAAATCCACATCCTATGATCACCATTTCCCCAAAATCAAAGAAAAGGATTTCTTTTAAATCCTACAACTATACAAGTCTCCTTCATGGTCCTGCTGAAGAACCCAGCACTGAATGGGGCGTTGTGAGTGAACATAACAGAAGTGTATTCAGATCTACCAATTCCTACATCACTACAGACATATGTAACAGATGAGCCTCCTTTCTCCCAGCCAGGAGAAGACGGCTCCAAAGTGACAGGGCTGGACAACAGTGGAGAGTAAGCAGCAAGATAGGGCCCTAAGTGGCCAGGACTGTGTAGTCAGCGGGAACAGCTCAGTTGGGATAAGCAGACTTCTCCACTGCCAAACATGGGCCATCAAGGAGGCAGACAGTGGAAATAATGGGGGTTTTTTAAGCAGCCTAGATGATCATTCCTTTAAAGCTCATATCATAAATTCTGAATAACAACAACAACAAATTCTCTTCTCATAGCAACCTTCTGATAGAACATAATTTTGGCAAGACAGACATGTATCTTCCTGAATTCCCAGATATCTTAAACCATGGCTTATAATCCATTCTGGTTGAGGCCAGGTCAAATGTTATTCCCATCACTCTTTCCACCTCTCCTGCTGTGATTCTCACTCTCATCTCCCTGCCTCCTAAAAAGGCAATTCTGATGCACATCATATGCACCAACACATGACAACACGATTTATGAAAAATAGTTACTTCCTGTCTGTTCATTTATAAAGTAACAAAAGCTAGGGAGACTCTGGCAGTCTCTCTCTATTCTAATCCTTATAAAAACAAGGAGCCCAGAAAATTGCTGGAAAACAAGACCTCCAATCATTGTCAAAGTCTCACAGGATTTCTAATCACTTCCAACACTCTCGTAGGGTACATCTCTGGGTCTGAAGGGGTCAATAGCAGTGTCCTTGGTGAGAACGCCAGGAAACACTGCCAGCAACAGCAACTGCTAGGAGCTATTGTTATTAATAAAAATAAGTGACATTTACCAAGAATCCAATATGTTCCCGAATCTGGGCTAAGTGCCTTTATTCACAAGACCTTATATAATCCTCACAAAAACTTCATGAAGTAGGAACTATGATTATGTTCTTTTTATGGATGGAAAAACCGAGGCTAAGAGGTGAAGAAACTTAGTAAAGAGCAGAACCCAAAGATGAGAATCTGAAACAGGCATGTTGCCTCCATCACCCTGGCCCCATCCAGCTTCCAGCCTCCAACCTCCTCTGTCTGAGGCTGCGAGCTCAGAGCCCCGAGCTCACTCGTTCTCTGCTCAGAGGCCCTCTTGTCAGCTGCTCTTTTCCATCACCCATACCACAGGTGAAGCGCTGACGGCTGAGAGCAGACCATCCCTGATGGTCTCCAGGGATACTTGACATACTCAGCTCAGTCCACTTTGGTCCACATCCCCAGCAGACCTTAGCCACATCTGTCAAGGTAAAGCCTCCCAAACCCCAGACGAACAGATCTTGGCATAGTTCATACAAGTACAAATGAAGCTCAACCCATTTTATTAGGAAAACAGGGGTGGCTGGCCAGCTTCAGGATGCTGAAGGTATGAACAGACGCACACTGTCATTTCTGCTCAGAGGATGCTAAAATGCTTCGCAAACACTGAACCATTTAGTTTTCTTTCTTTCTCTCTCTCCCTCCCTCCCTCCCTCCCTCTCTCTCTCTCTCTCTCTCTCTCTCTCTCTCTCTCTTCCTTTCTTTTTGTAAGATTGAGTTTAGCTCTTTTGCCCAGGCTAGAGTGAAGTGGTGCAATCTTGGCTCACTGCAACCTCCAACTCCTTGGTTCAAGCAATTCTCCTGCCTCAGCCTCCTAAGTAGCTGAGATTATAGATGCCCGCCACCACACCTAGCTAATTTTTGTATTTTAAGTAGAGACAGGGTTTCACCATGTTGGCCAGGCTGGTCTTGAACTCCTGACCTCAGATGACCCACCCGCCTCAGCCTCCCAAAGTGCTAGGATTACAGGCGTAAGCCACCACGCCGGCCCAACCATCTATTTTTCATAAGGTACAGCAATCACTACCATCCTCTCCTTGGCTTTAAGGAGTACAAGTGAAGCTTTGCACAGAGAGACAGACAAGTTGAAAGCTTCCTAGAGATTAATCACAGCTGTCCCCTATCTGATTCGGGGGAAAAAGTTATCAGGAACAAACACATGGTCCTCACTTACCCTTTCTATCTCTTGGAGGTACAGGAGTGCGATGTCCCCTGCTTTCTCATAACAGGTGATGACATCCTGTTCCCGGTCCACATGGAGATTACTGGTAGAAGAAGAAATAGGCAGCTTCTCCAAACAAAGTCCTTAAAAAAAATCAGACACAAAAACTGAGTGAGTTTTTTTTCATAAGACTTCATTTTTAAATATTGCTCTAGAGGGCCAGAAGATGGTTGTAGAATATCATGTTGTTTGCAAATAGACAGTTTACGTCCTCCTTTTCAATCTGGATGCTTTTTATTTCTATTGATTGCCTTATTGCACTGGCAGGAATCTCCAGTACTATGTTGAATAGAAGTGGCGACAGCAACTGCCAGCCGTGGTGGCGCACACCTGCGATCCCAGCTACTTGGGAGGCTGAGGTGGGAGGATCGCTTGAGCCCAGTAGTTCCAGACTGCAGTGAGCCATGACCACACCACTGTACTCCAGCCTGGGCAACAGATGGAGACCCTGTCTTTCATTAAAAAAAAGAAGAAGAAGAAAGAAAAAGTGGTGAGAATAAATATCCCTATCTTATTCCTGATCTTAGGGAGAAAACATTCAGTCAGAAAGCATTAAGTTTGAGATTATAAGTTTGTCTTAGACACCCTTTACCAGGTTGAGGAAGGTGCCTTCTACACCAATTTTGCTGAGAGTTTCTATCAAGAATCAATGTTGGATTTGCTCAAATCCTTTCTCCATGTTCATTGAGATAATCATATAGCTTTTTCACTTTTAGTTTTTAAAGGTGGTAAGTTACATTGACTGATCATCGAATGTTAAACCAACCTTCCTTTCGCAGCGAAAACACCGCTTGGCCAGATGAATTATCCTTTTTTATATTTTTGTATTTGATTTGTTAAAATTTGCCTTCAGTTTTTTTTTTTTTTTTTTTTTTTTTTTGAGATGTAGTCTCACTCTGTCACCCAGGCTGGAGTGCAGCGGCGCAACCTCAGCTCACTGCAACCTCCACCTCCTGAGTTCAAGCGATTCTCCTGTCTCAGCCTCCCAAGTAGCTGGGACTACGGGTGCATTCCACTATGCCTGGCTAATTTTTTTTTTTTTTTTTAATTTTTAGTAGAGATGGGGTTTCACCATGTTGGCCAGTCTGGTGTCGAACTCCTGACCTCAGGTGATCTGCCTGATTCAGCCTCCCAAAGTGCTGGGATTACAGGTGTGAGCTACCGTGCCTGGCCTCAAATTTTGTCATTTATGTTTCTGAGGACTATTTGCCTAAAGTTTCCTTGAAATGCCTCCGTACCTGGTTTTGATATCAGGTAAATACTAACCTCACAAAATGACTTGAGAAATATTCCCTCTCCTTTGATTTTCTGAGAGTGTTTGTGTAGAATTGATATTATTTTGTATTTAAATATTTGATAGAATTCACCAGTAAAGCCATCTGGACCTGGAGTTTTCTTTATGGGCAGCTTTTCAATTACAAATTCTATTTCTTTGATATAGGGTCATTCAGATTATCTCTTTCTTCTTGAGTGAGCTTTAGTAGTTTATATCTTCCAAATAGTTTGTCCATTTCTTTTGAGTTGTCAAATTTATTGGTAGAGAGCTGTCCATAATATTCCATAATCCTTTAGTACCTGTAGAATCTCTAGTAGATGGCACCTCCCTCATTCCTGATATTGGCAATTTCTATCTTTTCTTCCTAATATCAGAGGTTTGCCAATTTTAATGAAATTCTCAGTAAAGATTTCTTGATTTCATTGACTTTGGTTTCATTGATTTTTCTCTATCCTTCTGTTTTCGATTTCATTTATTTCCACTCTGATCTTTATTATGTCCTTTCTCCTGAATACATGGGGCTTTATTTGCACTTCCTATTCTAGTTTCTTGAGGTGGAAATTATTAATTTTGGACCTTTTTTCTTTCCTAATATAGGTATCTAGTGTCCACAATTTCTCTGTAAGGACTGCTTTAGCAGCATCCTACAAATTTTGATATTCAGTTCACAATATTTTCTAATTTAACTTTTGCTTTCTTCTTTAGAAGTGTGTTATTTAGTTTCCAAATATTTGGGAGTTTTCCAAGATCTTTCTTTTACTGATTTCCAAGTTAATTCCATCATGATCTGTGCAGTAAAGGGCTGACTTAGAGCTTTGGGATGTTTAAACCCTGTACATTCCAAAGGGAGGACTGGCCCTTACCAGTTCCTGGGAGAAAAACTCTAAGCCCTCGGAGTATCCTACCTGACAAGTGTCTTTGTTTATTTGGGGCCTTAAGCCATACCAGATAGTTTATGCTAACAATGTCATTTAAGGCAGAGGACTATGGCCATGCTGTATCAGTCTGATCTCTGGAGGGGCTGGAGACCGACTAAGGTCAGTAACATGGGTGCTCCATGCCTATATGACTGACCCCTAATAAAATCCCTGGGCACCAAGGCAGCTCAGGTGATCTTCCTTGACTGGCAATATTTCAAAAGTGCTGTCACACTTCACTGCAGGGAGAATTAAGCACTGTCCATAGGACTCCACTGGGAGAAGAAAACCGGAAGCTTGAGCCTGGTCTCTCCTGAATTCTGCCCTATGTGCCTTTTTGCTTTTACTGATTGTAATCTGTATCCATTTGCTGTAATAAACTGTAACCATGAGTATAACAGCTTTTCTAAGCTATGAGAGTCTTTCCAATACATCAATGCCTGATGGTAGTCTTGAGGACCTCTGACACAGTCCAGAGAACATACTCGAAGTCTCCTAATTTTGTTAAAACTTGTTTCTGACCCTGCATATGGTCAATCTTGGTAAATGTTACATTTGAAAAGAATGTGACTCTGTTGTTGTTGGGTGGAATGTCATATAAATGTCGATTAGGTCAAGTTGGTATATTGTGTTGTCCCAAGGCATCTATATCCTTACCAATCATCTGTCCACTTGCTTTATCATTTATTGAAACACGGATATTGCAATCCCCAAGCATAACTGTGCATTTGCCTATTTCTCCTTGAAGTTCTATCAGTTTTTGTTTCGTGTATTTTAGAGCTCTGTTATTAAGATCATAAACCTTTGGAATTGTTATATTATTTTGATGGACTGACATCTTTGCTCTAAAACCTGCTTTGTCTGATATTAATATAGATACTATAGCCTTCATTTGATTAGTGTTAGCATAGTAAATTTTTTCATCCCTTTACTTTTAATCTATTGTGTCTTGGTATTTAAAGTGTATTTCTTGTAGCCAACAGAGTTGAGTTTTGTTTATTTTCCAATCTGACAATCTCTACCTTTTAAATAGGGTATTTAAATCATTTATATTTAATGTAATTTTTTCAACAGATAGATTTAAATCGACCACTTTGCTATTTGTTTTTCATTTGTCCCATCTTCTATTTTTCCTTTTTCTCCTTTTATCTGTCATCTATTTGAGAATTTTTACATTTTATTTTATTTATTGGCTTTTCACTAAAATTGTTATTTTCTATGTCAGTGATTGCTTCAGGGTTTAATTTGGCATAGTCTACTTTGTTTTGTTTTGTTTGGGATGGAGTTTCAACTCTGTCGCCCAGGCTGGAGTACAGTGGCGCGATCTTGGCTCACTGCAACCTCCACCTCCTGGGTTCAAGCGATTCTCGTGACTCAGCTTCCCAGTAGCTGGGACTACAGGTGCGCAAAATCACACCCAGCTAATGTTTTTTCTTTTTTTAGTAGAGACGGGGTTTTACAATGTTGGCCAGTCTGGTCTCGAACTCCTGACCTCAAGTAATCCACCTGTGTCGGCTTCCCAGAGTGCTAGGATTACAGGCTTGAGCCACCATGCCCAGCCCCTACTTTAAATGATATTATACTACTTCACATATAGTATAAGACCTTTACAATTGCATACTTCCATTTCTCCCCTCCCAGCCTTTATTATCTTATGTACATTTTATTTTTACAGAGGTTAAAAAGCTTACCCTATGTGGTTATTATTTTTGTTTAGTCAATTTATTTAAACATTTAGATCATAAGGAAAAATTCTTGTATATTCACCAAATTATAATTTCCAGCTGTCTTTGTTCTTTTGTGTAAATTCATATTTCTTCCTGGTATTAACATTTCTTGTGGGGTAGTTCTGCTCCCGCTGATTTCTTTCAGCTACTCTCTGCCTTGAAAATGCTTACTTTAGCTCTAATTTTAGAGAGAGATTTCACAGAGTATGGAATTCAGGGTTAAGTTTGCTTTTTTCCCCTCCATTACTCTCAAAGGTGCTGCTCCACTGTATTCTCACTTGCATGGTTTCTGACAATAATTCTGCTATCACCCTTATGCTTGTTCATTTGTATATAATATGTCTTTTTTTCTGGCTGCTATTAAGATTTTATCTTTATCACTGGTTATGAGCAATTTAGATTATGAAGTGCTTGGGCTTTGTCGAGCTTCCTGGAACTGATGGTTTATAGTTTCCATAAAATTTGAAAAACATCCAGCCATTTTTTTCTTCAAAAATGTTTATGTCACCCTCTTCCTTCCTTACGGGACTTTACATACATATTAGGCCATGTGAAGTTGTCCTACAGATCATTTATGGTGTTTCCACTTAAAAAATAATAATTTTTTTTTTTTTTTTTTTTTTTTTTTGGTGAGATGGAGTTTCACTCTGGTTGCCCAGGCTGGAGTGCAATGGGTTCAAGCGATTCTCCTGCTTCAACCTCCCGAGTAGCTGGGATTACAGGCATGCACCACCACGCCTGGCTAATTTTGTATTTTTAGTAGAGACGGAGTTTCTCCATGTTCGTCAGGCTGGTCTCAAACTCCTGACCTCAGGCAATCCACCTGCCTCAGCCTCCCAAAGTACTGGGATTACGGCGTAAGCCACCGTGCCCGGCCAATAATAATAATTTTTCTTTCTTTCATTTTGGATAATTTCTATTGCTATGTCTTCAAGTTCACTAATCTTTTCCTTTGTAATGTCTAATCTGCCATTAATCACATCCAGTGTACTTTTCATATCAAACATGTTAGTTTTCATCTCTAGAAATTTGATGTAGGTCTATTTTTATCATCCACATCTCTACTGAACTTTCTGAAATAAGGAATATGGTTCTAATAACTTTCAATGGCCCTCCAGCCTAGGTGCTCAATGTTCATTCTCTTTCCAGTTAGCACCAATGTTGTTTATGCAATTGAAAATAATCAATAAGTAGCCTCTCTCTAGTGTGAACTGTTACAACCTCTTGACATTTTCATTGGAAGAGAATATCAATAAAAGGAACAAATTCACCATTTGCCAGAATAGTTCCAAAGCTACTCAAAAGCAAATCGCAAATTTGGAAGCATTACCTTCCCAAATATGCTTTAAGTGCTCACTTGTGCAAAATTAAAACCACCAAAAGCAACAAAAAGAGATAGATTGTTTCATAGTCTGCCTTCTGCTTATATGAAAAGCAGAATATTGTGCAACTTGACATCAGGGATTTAATATTTAAAAAACTAATTCCCCAGAGTATGTCAAAGGGTCAGGAAAAATTGAGTGTACTTTTAGGCATTTTGTACTGCTTCAGGCTGGACTCTGACCACTAATGCTCATGAAAATGACCAAGGTTCTCAGAGACCTGCCAAGCCCAGTGAATCAAAGAAAGGCCAAATCCAGTTCAACAAAATTTTACTATTATCTATATTTTATTGTGTTCTAAAATACTTGAAAACCAATCATCTAGGGCAGCAATCCACAGTCATGTATGGTCAGTAAGAAGACTCAAACCAGCTACACAACTTAATCCTCCACAGTAAGGAGAAACTAGTGTTTCTTGTGGGGTCATGTTCTAATTAGGCAGGTATGTGGACACCCAAAGTCTGAGCTGGAAAATTGATTCCCAGCAACAAGTCCATTCTTGGGCAGGAGGTCCTTTGAGGTATTAAATTAATTAAGTATTGTTCCTTTCCCTCTCCCAAATGCTATGGCATTTATTCCATGTGCCACTGGACACATCTCAGAGCAATGGCATAGTCTTGATTTATCACAGTGAGTTTGTGCCTATGCAGCTCAGTTCCAGAAAATTTAGTTCTCTGTCAGAAGCTATTTACAGGCCCTCTGGACTGGTCTATAAATTTTCGAGAGTCCAGGATCATATCAACACTGTCTGAGAAGCAGAGTCCTGAGGTCATGGACAAAATTGGTCCCCATTAAAATGTCAGATGATGTACTGTCAATTTGGGAAGCTATCATCAATAATGTTTTTAGTTATTTTCCTTTTTTCTAGAGACATGCATGACAAAAGTAAGTGAAAAGCAGACTTGAAAAATAGTGGTACGACAGCAATGCCTAGTAAACATCTCAATAAGATCTACATTTCCAAAGTGAAAGCTATGTACAAAAAGGGTGGAAATCCAGTGCTTTCTCATCAACCATGACCAGCTCTAAAGCATGAGTGCTAAAAGTGGCTGGCTGAGTTGTGTGATTTAAAGAATAATGAATTGCCACATGACCCAAAATTTATCTCCCTGCCACACAAGAGCGTTTCCATAGATAAACTCACTTCTGAAATGCCCTTTCTAAGAAGAGTAACACATTTTACTTTATTTTTAAGAGATAAGGTTTTACTCTGTCTACCAGGCTGGAGTACAGTGGCATAATCACAGCTCACTGCAGCCTTGAACTCCTGGGCTCAAAGCAATCCTCCTGTCTCAGCCTCCTGAGTAGCTAGGACTACAGGTGTATGCCACCGCACCTTGCTAATTTCTTTTTATTTATTTATCTTTTATTTTTTGTAGAGACAGTGTCTCACTATGTTGTCCAAGCTGGTCTCAAACTCCTGGCCTCAAGAGATCCTCCTGCCTTGGCCTCCCAAAGTGTTGGGATTATAGACATGAGCTACTGGCCCCAGCCTAGGTAACACATTTTAAATAAATTAACGATGATAAAATTATAATTACACTTGCTTTCAAACCCCTTCCATGTGCCTGTTTGGTCCTGCTCAATACGTACTATTCTCCTCTCTATCTTGTGGGAAAAGAATGAGAGTCTCAGAAAAGTTAAGTGACTTGCCCAAGGTCTATGCAGGAGTCAGAAGTGGAAGCCCCTTATAAGGGAGCCCATTAGCTGGGACCAATGCATCCTGCTCTGGGTAATATCCTAGAGGGGCAACAAGAACTTCTGAGTGCACAGGGTGGAGTGTGGAAAGCAAAGGTGTTAGATACAGGCCAGTAGATCAATGGGACATCACACTGGGAGGGGTACTGGGCAGCTAGCTAAGAAGCAGGCTGAGGACCCTCTATACTTTTAAGAGCTCAAACATGCCCAGCCTCTGAACTGTTCTATTTAGGTGTAACTAACAGAATATAGTATAACAAACCAGACTCTCCACTCCTTGCTTCCTTCTACATCAAGATTAAGGGCCTGGTGCAGAGGCTCATGCCTGTAATCTTAACACTTTGGGAGGCCAAGGTGGGAGCACTGCTTGAGCTCAGGAGTTCGAGACCAGCCTGCATAACATATTAAGACCCCATCTCTACAAAAAATTTAATTTAAAAAAAGAAAGATTCAGGCTCAATACCTCTGACAGGGAGCTATTTTCTCTCCCCAGGGCCTTTAGATTCTCTGGAAGTTTGGCTGAGGACGTGGAGAGAGCTACACATCTCATTGCCTGAAAATCCAGTGATTACTGAGGGGTTAGCACCCCAAATTCTTTCATGTCTGTCTAAATTTGAGATCCCTCAGCTAGGAGCCTTATCTGGGTATGTAAGATTTCAGTTTCAATAATAATAAAGGTTGATTTATCAAAGCCCTACTCAGCACCCAGCACTAGGCCTGGGATATGACAGACACTATTTCTAATTCCCACAGCCACCCTGAAAGGAAGGTGTTAACACCACCTTATAGATAAGACTGAATTAAGGGCTCCAAAGCTAGTAAATGATAAAGCCAGGTTCCGACCCCTGGTCTATCTGACTACAAAGTGCTGCTCACAATCTCTTGTCTCACTGAGCTGTTGACAGCAGCCTATTTAGTGTTCAATAACAGCAATGACAATAAAAATGAGTTTCAAATTGAAAAGGCAAGAAATCAAAGTCTAGAACTTTAGGGTACTGATTTTCTTTCCTACCAAAGCTGTATCACCCTAGGCAATTCCCCGGATCGCTGGGCCTCCTGTTCCTTATCTGTGTCATGAAGGGTTGAACTACAGAGATACTGCCTTGAGCTGCACAACTCTAAGAGACTAACAGCCAAAACAAATATTTTGATTTTTTTGAACTGCATTGAAATGAACAGGAAATTAATTCCTTGTAAAGTTATGTAATGCAAGAAAAGACTATCAAATATAATGACATGAACTATGTACTACAACTCTAGGCACTGCTTCCTCATTTATCTTAACCACCTCTCTGGAAGCCAGGCCTGGGACAGGTACACTCTGATGCTTTGCCATAACATGACCCACAGGGGTGTTTATAACTGAAAGTACCAGAAAGCCTTTATTATAGTAGCAAGTTTCTGATAACCCAGCCCCGTGGTATAGCCTTCAAAGGAGATAAGACAATGTCCAAGGGTCTCAATTTCCAAGGCTGAAAAGAAACTCAGGAAAAGAGATTCAAGAGACACAAAGCAAAGCCTTGGCAAGGGCAGCCCCGATGGCTGGTCTTGTGTTCTTGCCTCTAGAAAGGCTGGGCTCCCACAGGTGTCAGATAGACTTAGCTCAACAGGAGGACAAGGCCCTGTGAAGGGGTGTAGAGGAGAGGAGAAGACACCAATGGAAACCACCAAATGCTGGGGGGAAGCAGAGGGACAGAGACGCTGGCCTGCCCTGTGAGGTCCCTGTCAATCCAGAGCATCTATGATTTTTGGAGGTCTCTTGGCTGGGAGTCACAGTTGGTCCCTTCTGGGTGCTTTCCTGGATTGCTGTTTTCCTGCCAGAGACAGCATATCCTTCTTAGGAGGTGTGCACACAGGTACACACACACACACACCCCCCCTCATAAATGAAGAGGAAGCCAGCCTTGGATTAGACATTCCCTTGCGAGAGCAGATGGTCTTTCAATGTCCCTTCCGGCTCCACAATTCTGTGAGCAAATGAGATGCTAGCTCAACCTGAAATGCTCACTAAATGAGAGTTTGCAACTTGAATTTATGCTCTTTCAGTCTCTATTTAGTAACCCTATAATAGTAATAAAGATAACATGTATTGGGTGCTAGTTACGTGCCAGATACTGTTCTCAGAGTCTGCAATAATTCATCTATAAACGCTATGAGGGAACCCTATGTGAGAACCCTACGAGGGCAGATTTACTATCATCTCCACATTGGAGATAAGGAAACTAGGGCTCTAGTCAAGTAGCTCACCCAAGAGTGTACAACTGGTAAGTGGCAGAGCTAGGATTCCAACCCAGACAGCCTAACTCCTGATTCCTTGTTCTCAGCCTCTACCTCCCACTCTTATCTCTTTGATGTATCTGTCTTTATACGTAAAGCAGTACAGTGGAGTGACCATGTGGGATCTGAAGCCAGACTCCTTGCTTTCTAGTCCACAGCTGACTTTACATGCAAAAATGCTACATGCTTAGAACAGTGCCTGGCACATAGCAGACACTCAGAAAATAGGAACTTCTGATTATTATTATTTATTACCTCACTATTAGATTTAGGTAACAGTAGGCTGGAAAGTCTCCAAGTAGAAGAATTTTATTTATTATACTACTTTTGTATATATTAAATAACAGCTTGATTGAGATATAATTCACACACCATAAAATTCACCCATTAAAAGTGTACACCTCGGCCGGGCGCGGTGGCTCAAGCCTGTAATCCCAGCACTTTGGGAGGCCGAGACGGGCAGATCACGAGGTCAGGAGATCGAGACCATCCTGGCTAACACGGTGAAACCCCGTCTCTACTAAAAAATACAAAAAAAAAAAAAAAACTAGCCGGGCGAGGTGGCGGGCGCCTGTAGTCCCAGCTACTCGGGAGGCTGAGGCAGGAGAATGGCGTGAACCCAGGAGGCGGAGCTTGCAGTGAGCCGAGATCGGGCCACTGCACTCCAGTATGGGCAAGAGTGCCAGACTCCGCCTCAAAAAAAAAAAAAAAAAAAAAAAAAGTGTACACCTCTATGGTTTTAGTATATTCACATAGTCGCCTCTAGCTAATTCCAGAACATTTTCATCACCCCCTGAAAAGCCCCATCTCTATCAGCAGTTCCTCCCTATTCTACCCTTCTCTCAGCCCCTGGGGACTGCTAATCTGCTTTCTGTCTCTATGTATTTGTCGCTTCTGGATGGTTCATATAAATGGAATCATACAGTATGTGATCTTTTGTATGTGGCTTCTCTGACTTAGCATAATGTTTTCAAGATTCACAGCTATTACAACAAATATCAGAACTTCATTCTTTTTTTTCAACTGAGGTGAAATTCACATAACACAAAATTAATCATTTTAAAATGATTACTTCAGTAGCATTTAGCACATTCACAATATTACACAGCCATGACCTCTATCTAACTCAAAAAACTTCATTCCTTTTCATTGCCAAATAATATTCCATTGTATGGATAGACCACTTTTTATTTATTTATCAGTTGATGAACAATTGGGTTGTCTCCACTTGGGGGATGTTTGAAAATGCTGCTGTGAGCATTCAGGTATTGGCTCTTGTGCAGGCACACATTTCCAATTCTCTTAGATATATACCTAGGGATGGAATTAGACATACACCTAGGCTGGACCACGTGGTAACCTGTCTTGTTATATTATTTTTCATCTTCCTTCTAAAAATCACCTCTGCTATTTAACTGCTGAACTGCTGGGTCAAATATTAAGAATGAAAATGCAGAGCTGGGCACAGTGGCTCATACCTATAAGCCTAGTGCTTTGGGAGGCCAAGGCCGAAGGATTACTTGGGGCCAGGAGTTTGAGACCAGCCTGTGTAACATAGTGAGAACCCCTCTTTAAAAAAAAAAATAATTTTTTTTTTAAATTAGCTGTGCGTGGTAGTGCACACTTGTAGTCCCAGCTACTCAAGAGGCTGAGAGGGGAGGACCGCTTGAGCCCAGGAGTTCAAGATTACAGTGAGCCATTATCATGCTACTGCACTCCAGCCTGGGCGAAAGAGCAAGACCCTGTCACTTAAAAAAAAAGAAAAAAAAGAAAATGTCTGGGCTTCTGACAGACCTGGATTCAAACCCTTGCTTCTCCATTTACCAGTTGGGTGATTTGCAGCAAGCTACTTAACATCACAGAGCCTCTGTTCCTCATCAAGCAAATGAACAAAACAGCACTTGTTTCAACTGACTATTAGAAGGCTCGGCCCAGTGCCTGGCATACCGTAAATACTCAATAAGTACTCTTATCAATATGATATTCTATGTGAATATACTAAAACCACAGAGGTGTACACTTTTAATGGGTGAATTTTACGGTGTGTGAATAATTTCTCAGTCAAGCTGTTATTTAATATATACATCATATATCATATTGATAATTTATACACAAATAAAGGGACAGCCTTTCCTGGGACAATAATAATCCTCCTCAATTTCTGTTGAGGGGTAGCTGAAAAATGCAGAAAAGCATCAAGAAGACAATCACAACCACTCATATTCCCACTGTTCAAAATCAAACACAGTGCACATTTTGGCACAGACCCACAACCTTACTAACACGTGATGCTTTGTAATTTTGGTCTTGGTTCTAGTTTCCTTCCTAAGAAGAGGGGACTCATCACACCAGTGATGAGTAAGTGTAGCCTCTGGGGTCCCCAACTATAACAAGGAGTGAGAGCAGCCAGTGAACAGGAGTCCTGCGCTTGCTCCATTCCACAAATTCTCGCTAGGCACCAACTGCAGGCAGGATTTTGGGCTAGGGATGGGCTTCACAGAACAGGACTCTGCCCTTAAGAAATTTCTTTGTCCTTGAAATTTCACCTCTAGTGGAAGACAAAGATGTCTTCTTTTCTTTTCTTTCTTTCTTTCTTTTTTGAGATGGAGTTTTGGTCTTATCATCCAGGCTGGAGTGCAATGGCACGATCTCGGCTCACTGCAACCTCCACCTCCCGGGTTCAAGCGATTCTCCTGCCTCAGCCTCCCGAGTAACTGGGATTACAGGCGCACGCCACCACACCCAGCTAATTTTTTGTATTTTTAGTAGAAACGGGGTTTCACCATGTTAGCCAGGCTGGTCTCAAACTCCTGACCTCAGGTGATCTGCCCACCTCGGCCTCCCAAAGTGCTGGGATTACAGGCGTGAGCCACCGCGTCTGGCCGAGAAAGATGTTTTCAAAAGTATGTTAAAAGGCCGGGCGCGGTGGCTCAAGCCTGTAATCCCAGTACTTTGGGAGGCCGAGGCGGGTGGATCACGAAGTCAGGAGATCGAGACCATCCTGGCTAACATGGTGAAACCCCGTCTCTACTAAAAATACAAAAAAACTAGCCGGGCGTGGTGGCGGGCGCCTGTAGTCCCAGCTACTCGGAGGCTGAGGCAGGAGAATGGCGTGAACCCCGGAGGCGGAGCTTGCAGTGAGCCGAGATCGCGCCGCTGCACTCCAGCCTGGGTGACACAGCCAGACTCCGTCTCAAAAAAAAAAAAACAAAACAAAACAAAACAAAAGTATGTTAAAAATGCAGTGACTGAGACAGACATGGTATCACGGAAGAATTAAGAACAAGCACCTCAGTCGACCGGAACTAAAGCTCCAGCCCTCTGAGCTTCCTCTGGACTCTGAGTCTCTGCTTGCTTCCAAAAAGAGAACCAATGAGGAGCTAACACAAGCAACATTAAATATGAATATGGGTCAGTGGCAATAAAAGGGTTCTTACTCTTCTTACACGGTCTAAATATAAACAGGAAGCTTTGACCAGCAACCTGAGATGAGCGGCCACATGCAATACACCCATCCAGTCGCCCACCATGAGCAGAATCCAGGATGGGAAGAGGCTGAAGAGATCATGGAGTCAGAGACAAACAGCTAGCAGAAGGCCTAACGTGGTGGATCTGCACCAGGCCATGGCCCCACAGCGCCCCCTCACAACCCCTACTTTCACATTTCTAGGTTTCCTACATAGGCAAAAGAAAGCACCCCGGAAAGCTCCCCTGAACCACCCCGTTCCCTCCACTCATGGACTTTTCTATAAAACTACTTTTTTTCACTGCACCCGAAGTGATCTCAAAGTTTCCAAAAATGAAAAGCAATCCTAGCGCAGTGGCTCACACCTGTATTCCCAACACTTTGGGAAGACAAGGTGGGAATATCACTTGAGCCCAGGAGTCTGGGGCTGCAGGGAGCTATGATTGCACTACTGCACTCCAGCCTGGGTGATAGAGCAGGACCCTGTCGAAAGAAAAGAAAGGGAAGGGAAGGGGAGGGGAGGGGAGGGGAGGGGAGGGGAGGGAAGGGGAGGGGAGGGGAGGGGAGGGGAGGGGAGGGGAGGGGAGGGGAGGGGAGGGGAGGGGAGGGGAGGGGAGGGGAGGAGAGGGGAGGGGAAGGGAGGGGAAGGGAGGGGAAGGGAGGGGAAGGGAGGGGAAGGGAGGGGAAGGGAAGGGAAGGGAAGGGAAAAAGAAAAAAAGAAAGAAAGAAAAGAAGAAAGAAAGAAAGAAAGAAAGAAAGAAAGAAAGAAAGAAAGAAAGAAAGAAAGAAAGAAAGAAAGAAAGAAAGAAAGAAAGAAAGAAAAGAAAAGAAAGAAAGGAAGGAGGGAGGGAGGGGAGGAAAGGAGGGAGGGAGGAAAGGGGGAAGGGAGAAAGAGAGAAAGAAAGAGAGAAAGAGAAAGAAAGAAAGAAAGAGAGAGAGAGAAAGAAAAGAAAAGAAAGAGAAAAGCAAAGCAAAGCAGATTCTCAAGGAAAAAAGATCGAGCTCTATCTTCTGTCCTGTCCTCTCTTTGCAAATGAGGAGATTCAAGCTCAGAGATGATTTGCCCAAGGTCACATGGGCAAATCCTGATCCAATGAGCTTACTACTACCACAGCAGGTCCACAGCAGTTGCCACACAGCTCCCAATAGACTGGAGACTTTTTCTGCCAGGGAAAAGGCAATGTCAGCGGTCACTTGTCTGTCCTACGGCTCTAGGATGCCACCTAGAAGATCATGGTCATTAGCAAATATCCAATTCATAAAGGCTGGGATTAGATCTCACTTTAAGACATGAATCTATCCAGAAACACTCCAGGAAAATCCTCCTCGGGTTTCCACAGTCCTTATGACCAGCGATTTTCGGTTCATGAAAAATAGTACGTACTTCAATTCCTGCTAAAGCAGGAAACACACCTTTACATCCTTTCTCTTTGTAAATATCCACGCATTGAATGTTTAACGTATTAAATGCTGTCAGCGTCTACAAGAGTCTCTATAGATGTGGTCCCAGAAAACAATAAAGGGGCACATCGGTGAAGGCTCTGCTGCTGCCTGGGAACAGCCAGGGCGTGTGAGTGTGAACGCCTCCCAGAGAGCTCGGCTTGGTGAGTCCCTAAGGAGGCTCACTAATAGGAGGTTAATCAAGAGGGTTGGCAAGTTTGCCTTTCTTCTCCATCCCTGAACTCGAGCTGAATCGCAGAATCAGCTCGAGTTCAGGGGCTGCAAATGGTCAGCCGGCCCTGGGGGACCACTGTCCCGGGGGCCGCGGCAGGAACCAGTCCTGCCTTCCTGAGGCTGCACCAACGCAGGACGCATGGTACGGGCTCCAGGACCGCCGGGCGGGGCGGGGCGGAGCGGGGTGGGGGGGGGCGGGCGAGCGCGCGAGGAGGGGCGGGGTGAGACGGGGCAAGAGCGCGGGGCGGGGCGAGGGCGGGGAGAGCAGTGGGCGGGGCGGGTCGCGAGCGCGAGGTGAGGGGAGGCGGGGCGGGGCGGGACGCGGGGCGGGGCACGGCCCCAAGGCCGACCCGGCCGAGGACGCCCGGAGCAGTTTTGCGCATGCGCGGCCGTGGCGCTAGGCTCTGCTAGTACGCGGCTCCCGCGACCCCTGGCGGCGGCTGCTGAGGCGCTGCGGGACGACCTTGGGCGGCAGCTGGCAGCGAGTCCTAGTTGATGTGGCCCAGAGTTAAATAACCTTAAGAGGTCCCAAGACTCGTTCACAGGTGGCTAAACGCAAACTAAGGCACCTCCCAGCACACCAGGATAGACGTGTCCTCCTTCAGTCCGGACTTGGCGGAATGTGTACCTGGGAGCCCCTCCCCAAACGACCTGCCAGCCCCAGTCCAGGAAGCAGGCACCCCTCACTCCACCTCTCCAATGGGAGCACTATCCCTGTCTCTAGCTCTAGGGTTGTTGTGAGGATAAAGGGAGCTAAAGGACAAGTGCTTAGAACAGTGTCTAGAAGGAATGCTGTAATTATTATTAATAATTTATTGTATTTTACAATTCCAGAACCTGGCACACAGTAGGCACTCAACAAACCAGTGGGCCCTGGAGGGCAGCTGCCTGCCTCTGCCTGGTTCAGGGGAGGCCCAGCCAGGCGGGCCCCAGGTTCCTTCCTGCTCTTCTGCCCCACTCCGACCCACTCCGGAGAGCCACGCTCTGAGCCGCACATGACTCTCTCCTCCACAGAACAATCTGTGCTCTGCTCCCGCCCCCGAGAGAGTTCTGAGCTTTCCAAATATGGATGCTTTTTACATTCCCAAAGCATCACGAACATTTGGGAGAAGAAAATGAACACCAGACATGGTTTGGAAACGACGGAAGCCAAGGGATGGGTGATAGTGGAACAAGAACTGTACTTGGAGTTTGAAAATATAAAACACGAGTCTGGACTAGGAGATGTCTTACAACCTCACTAGGTTTGTAGCAGTCTAGGCCCCAAGGAGATCCTAGAAGTAAGCACCCAAACCCTAAGAATAAAAACTACAGCGGCCACCACCACACATTGCAGAGGCGAAAACTGCATTAAGGAGGCCCAGAGAGTCACCTGCTGTCAGAGGAAATGAGCAGTGGGAGGCAGTCCCTTGAGAGCCAAACAGCTTGAAAGTTGACAAATTGAGATGAACCAGCCCGTCGGTGAGTGCAGGCAGAAGAGGCGTTAGACACAAGAGTATTTGTTTTTATTTCAGGCCCAAACCAAAACCTATTTTCACCTGAAATGAAGTGGATCTCAGAATACACTAAGGTTGCCCTTTTGCTTAGGCACCTTGTGTGTTATTCAGCTAGAGTTTATCTTCAATAGTGTGCCCCTGGATGCCAGGGCAAAATGTTAAAGGATGGCCCTGTCACAGGCACCCCTGTGCAGCAGGCACTGTTGTCCCTGGCGCAAATGCAGGGAGATAAAGCAGGCAGCTTAGATATGACACAGCCTCAACACCCAACCCAGAATAAGCACTCACATATTTGCTGATTTAATGAATTAATAAATTACACAGTCTAGTTTGAGAGAGGCAAATGGCAGATGTGAAATAATTAAACAAAATCTGAATGCCAAATTAGATGGTACTAGCTATAAATAGAAGTGAAATCAGAGGATGGAGAGATTGGTGTGGACAAACGGGGCTGGAGAGGTCTGTACGCAACAACGGGTGTCACCAAGGGCGGACTCAGCACAGGGAAGAGAGGACTCCCAGATGGATGGAGAAGATAAACAGAGGTGGGGGGTTGGCCTGGCAGGGGTGAGAGCAGGTGGGCAAGGAGGCAGGCAGCCTGGAGCAGAGGATGGGTGGGATACAGCAGGACATGCAGCCAGCCTGCCAAGACTAGGACATATCCTCCACAGTCTGGAGAGGTGCACACCATACCTAGACCTGCCAGGGTTAGCAGGAGGACTTGAACTCGAGCTTCAAGCAATAAGGGAGAGAATAACTCTTTTTTTGAGATAACTAGCTCCTGAATATCAATATGAGTTTGTCCATGGTACATTTAAACCTCACATGGGCTTGTCCTGACACTCAGGCCACTATTTACACTCTTCACTACATTTTAACGTCACTTTAACTGAGAATGTAAATCCAGCACAAATGTCCAAATGCTCATGTATTTCAGGCACTGTAAACCCCAGGCTAAAGCTCTGTGTCATCGGCATCCCTCCACCCCTTCACTAGCCCAGAGCCCTGGGAGGCAAGCTGTCATGTTACTTGCTGGGGCCTTGCAGGGCCCAGCCTCTAGCCATGCCCTCCAAATGAGCTTCAGCCACTCCTGGGTTTTAACCAAGTCCTGCCCCTATACGCAGACCTATTCCTGAATCCTGACCAACAAACCAATAGCCTGGAAACCTTCATGCTGACCACTAGCCAAGAATTCCAATGTTTCCCCCAGGATAGCACCCTCTTGTGGACAAAGATATTTCACCATGTTCAGCCAACCCAGTATCTTCCCTCTACCCTCCAAGGAAAATGGGCTCCATTTCCTGAAATTGCCTTTGCAAAAATTGTAACAGTGAGAAAATTATGACAGTGAAAGAGATCTAAGTTATGACAGTGAAAGGGATCTGATCTAACCAACCCCTATCTTGCCATTAGCCCCCAAACTATGGTATTCCTGGACTTAGGTTAAGCTAACTTTGGGAGATATTTAGTTTATAGTTTAAAAGATAATAGCACTTCCCCAAAACTCAACTGCCTCTGTCAAGCTAGTGAAAGACCACCAGGTTAGGAGGATGAGAGGAGCCTGAATTCTGCTAAGGCATAAGTGATTACCAGCCATTGTTCCAGAGGTCACAAGATTTGCAACTTCCCCAGTTACTCCTGCAGATAACATCACTACTGTAGAATCTAAGATTGGCCTTTTGAGGTATCTCTTCAGGTTTTGGCATTTCTGACAACTAACAGCCCCACCAGATCCACCACAGGGTCATGCTTTGTGGCCCCACCCAGAAGCGGGCTCAGCACATGAAGACCATTTTTCACACCCCTATGATTGTATCCCCAACCAATCAGCAGCACCCATTCCCGTGCCTGCCAAACTATCCTTGAAAAACTCTAGCCCCGAATTTTCAGAGATTGATTTGATTCATAACTCCATCACCCGTGTGGCACAGCCAGCCTCATGTCAATTAAACTCTTTATTGCAATGCTGTGGCCTTAGTGAGTTGGTTTTGTCTGTGCAGTGGGCAGGAAGAATGCAATGGGCAATTACACTCCTGCAGTTTTCACTTGGTTTAACAACATCATTACCTGCCCAGTGAGCTAAACTAAAAATTTCACTGTCATGTGGATTCCTCCCTCAACCACCTTCCCATACAACTCCCAACACACACAGCCTATCTCTCTGGCCTACTGCTTCTCTTTCAAATGACTCTGGATTCTGACTTGCCTGCCCCTGCCATGGCTCAGCACTTTGTACTTGGAATCTAGGCTTTTGCAATACCTCTGATACCTGTCAGAATCCAGTTAGGATAATGAAAACACTCTAGTTCTTTCAAACAAAGGGAATTGAATGTATGGAATTGTCTGCATAGGAGATGAAAGAGATAAGAGGCCAAACAGGATGGTTTTGTACCCCAGAATTCTGAAATAGCAGGAAGCACTAACATCCCTAGGACTGGAAAGAACATGGGGAGGAGGTAGAGTCTTAAGAGCTCAGAAGCTAGGGCCATAGAGAGCCAAAACCCAGAGGAAGCTCCCTAATGGGCACTAAAACTGACAGGAGCAAGGTTTCATCTGACAGGAGCTAGGACAACTGAATAGACATCATTGCTGGCAAAGGTGCTGCCTGAGGCAGACAGAAATACCCTGGCTTATCTCTCTCTTCCAGTTTCCTACCAGTGCCTCTTCTTGACCAAACCCAGGCAGAAACCACTGACTTGGGCACCTGGGAAACAGCCTGCCGAATTCAGCCCACTGAAATGCAGAACAGAGAAAGGGCCCAAAGCCAACTAACCCCCTTAACCAGTCTCCTTTGCTAGAATCTTTCATTCCTTCTAATCTATTCTCCACTCTGTGCCAGAAAGATCTTTCTTGCTTAAAAACTTAATTAAGTCATTCCTCCTGCTTAAAACTTGGCAGGGTCTGGCAGTTTCCTGGCAGAAAAAATAGGACTTATCCACCAGGCTGATTTTGTCAATCAATTGCAAATATAGGAAGTGTTGCTTCCCTTGACTATGACATGTATCGGGTTTGCTCTATAACATGACATGGGCTCCTATTCGAAGTATTGCTATAGAACAGAATAGAGACTACTCCTCAAAGCCATCACCCCTGAAACTGGGAAATGACTAAAGATAACTACTTTTGAATCAGGGTTGTTTGCCATGATCAAGAGGCTAAGGGCTCCAGTGAAAACATACCAGACAAAAGAACAGAGAGAGCAAGTAAAGTCTATTAAAATCAATTAAAACAACAGGGTAACTAGAGATTGAATTAGCAATCAAACAACTTCTACAAAGCAAAGCCCAGGCTCAGATGGCTTCCTTGGTGAACTGTACCAAATACTTGAAGAACTACCAACAATTCTTCAGGAACTCCTCCAAAAAGCAGAAAAGGAGGGAACACTTCACAACTCATTCTATGACACCAGTGTAACATTGACACCAAAACCAAAGGCATCACAAGAATACCACCAATATCTATTATGAATACAGATATTAAAACCCCCTACAAAATATTAGGACATGGAACCTAGCAACGTATTAAAAAATCATATACCATGACCAAATGGGATTTAATTCAGGAATGCAAGATTGGTTTAATATATGAAAATCATTCAATGTAAAACACCATATTTAAAAAATAAAGCACAAAAATTACATGAATACAATAAAAAAATTAGACAGTGTCTAACACCCTATAATGATAAAAACACTCAACAAACTAAAAATAGAAAAGAGCTTCTTCAAGTTGATAAAGGCTATCTATGAAAATGCCACTGCTAACATCTTTTTTTTTTTTTTTTTGGAGGCGGAGTCTCGCTCTGTCGCCCAGGCTGGAGTGCAGTGGCGCGATCTCGGCTCACTACAAGCTCCGCCTCCCAGGTTCACGCCATTCTCCTGCCTCACCCCCGCGAGTAGCCGGGACTACAGATGCCTGCCACCACGCCCGGCTAATTTTTTTGTATTTTTTTTAGTAGAGACGGGGTTTCCCCATGTTAGTCAGGCTGGTCTCGATCTCCTGACCTTGTGATCCGCTTGCCTCGGCCTCCCAAAGTGCTGGGATTACAGGCGTGAGCCACCGCGCCCGGCCCACTGCTAACATCTTAATGGTGAAAAACTGAATGCTTTCCCCCTAAAATAAGGATGTCCACTCTGGTCATTTCTAATCAACATTGTACTGGAGATACTAGTCAGCACAATTAGGCAATATAAAGCAACAAAGTCATCCAGATTGGAAAGGAAAATGTAAAATTATCTGTGTTTGCAAATGCCATGATCTTATATATTTTAAGAACCCTAAAGAATCCACAAAAACAATGAGTTCAGCAGGGTTAAAGGATACAAGATTAATAAACAAAAATGAGCTGTATTTCTATACCTTAGTAATGAGCAATCTGAAAGTGAAATTTAAAAAATAGTTTCACTTATAATAACATAAAAAAGAACACTGAGAATAAATTTAACAAAAGGAATGTAAGACTTGAATGCCAAAAAATCTACAAAACATTTTTGTTTTGTTTTGTTTTGTTTTTTGAGACGGAGTCTCGCTCTGTTGCTCGGGCTGGAGTGCAGTGGCTGGATCTCAGCTCACTGCAAGCTCCGCCTCCCGGGTTTACACTATTCTCCTGCCTCAGCTTCCCGAGTAGCTGGGACTACAGGCGCCCGCCGCCTCGCCCAGCTAGTTTTTTGTATTTTTTTTTAGTAGAGATGGGGTTTCACCGTGTTAGCCAGGATGGTCTCGATCTCCTGACCTCGTGATCCGCCCGTCTTGGCCTCCCAAAGTGCTGGGATTACAGGCTTGAGCCACCGTACCCGGCCTACAAAACATTTTTGAAAGAAATTAAAGAAGACATCCCATGTTCATGGATTGGAAGACCTGATATTGTTAAGATAGCAATACTTCCCAAATCAATCTACAGATTCAACACAATCCCTATCAAGTATTATTTCTTACACTAATTTACAACCTGACCCTAAAATTTATATGGAAATGTAAGCCAAAACAATCTTGAAAAAGAAGAACAAAGTTACAAAACTCATACTCCCCAAACTCAAAATGTACTACAAAGCTACAGTAATAAAGACAGTGTGGTATTGGCATAAGGACAGACATACAGACCAGTGGAATAGAACAGAGAGTCCAGAAATAAACACTTACATATATGCTCAACTAATTTTCAACAAGCATGCCAAGACAATTCAATGGAGAAAGAACAGTATTTTCAACAAATGGTGCTGAAACAACTTTCCACATACAAAAAGAATGAAGGTGGATGCTGACCTCACAAAAATATACAAAAATTAACTCAAAATGGATCAGACACCTAAATTTAAGAGTAAAAACTATAAAACACATAGAAGAAACCACAAGAGTAAATCTTCATAAACTTGATTAGGCAGTGGTTTCTTAGATACAAAACCAAAAGGACAAAAATAATAAAAGAAAAAGTGAACTGGACTTAATCAAAATGAAAAATGTTTGCATTTCAAAGGACATCAGAGTGAAAGACAACCCACAAAATTGGAGAAAATATTTACAAACCATATATCTGTAAAAGAAATTGTATTTAGGATATATAAAGAACTACTAGGCTGGGCGCGGTGGCTCAAGCCTGTAATCCCAGCACTTTGGGAGGCCGAGACGGGTGGATCACGAGGTCAGGAGATCGAGACCATCCTGGCTAACCCAGTGAAACCCCGTCTCTACTAAAAAATACAAAAAGCTAGCCAGGCAAGGTGGCGGGCGCCTGTAGTCCCAGCTACTCGGGATGCTGAGGCAGGAGAATGGCGCGAACCCAGGAGGCGGAGCTTGCAGTGAGCTGAGATCGCGTCACTGCACTCCAGCCTAGGCGACAGAGCGAGACTCCGTCTCAAAAAAAAAAAAAAAGAACTACTACAACTCGATAATAGAAAAACAAATAACCCAATTAAAAATGGGCAAAGAATCTGAATAGATATTTCTCCAAAGAAGATACACAAATGGCCAATAAGCACATGAAAAATTGCTTAATACCACTTATCATTAGGGAAATGCAAATAAAAACCACAATGAGATACCATTTCATACACTCTAGGATGGCTATAATCAAAAATACAGATAACAACAAGTGTTGATGAGGATGTGAAGAAATTAGAATCTTCATGCAGGTGGAGCTGCTCTGGCAAACAGCTTGCAGTTCCTCAAAAACTTACACTCAGAGTTACCACGTAATCCAATAATCCCACCCCTAAGTATATATCCAAGATAAATGAACACCCAAAATGTTTTGGATGGGATTATGCTCACCAAAAAACTTGTACATAAATGTTCATAGCAGCATTATTAATAATAGTCAAATAATAGAAACAACCTGCTGTCTACCAACTGATGAATGAACAAAATATGCAAAATGGTATATCCATACAATGTAATATTCAGCCACAAAAAGGAATGACACATGCAGCAACATATAAGAACCTTTAAAACATTATGCTAAATGAAAGAAGCCAGATACAAAAAGTAAAATGATTTCATTTATAAAAAATGTCTAGACCAGGCAAATCTATAGAGACAGGGTACAGATTAGTAGCTGACTAGGGCTATAGAGTTGGGGTGGGATTCAGGAAATGGGAAGTAACTGTTAATGGGTAAAGGTTTCTTTTTTGGAGTAATAAAAATTTTCTGAAATTGATTGCGGTGATGGTTGCACAACTCTGAATATACTAAAAACCACTGAATTGTATACTTTAAAGGGTTGAATTGTATGGTATATAAATTATATATCAATAAGTCTGTTATTTAAAAAGCTATAAACAGAATTCCGGGAAGATGGTGGACTATGAAGCACCAGGAATCTATCTTCCCCCATAGACAACTATTGTACTGGCACAATCTGTTCAATATAACTATTTTGGAACTCTGGGGTCTCTTGAAGGCTTGCAATTTCCAGGGGGAAATCTTGATGGTAAATTGCAGTTAATTTCAGCTCTCAGCATAGTAGAATCTGTGAACACATTCCTAGAGAAGCAAATATGAAGCTTGCAGGAGCTAGGGTGGGCAAAGAGCACCCTCTCCTCCAAATATTGGGTATCTGTGTTCTGATCACTGACTGTTGCTTCTGATCACAGGGGTGCAGACAAGAGGCAGCAGCCATTGTTGCTGCACCTCCCTTCATTATTGCAAGCCACCCCACATACATCAACAGAAGTGACATCCAGAGGATTTAAAGGGCCAGTGCCCTTCCCCCCCAGCCTCATTTTTCTCTTTTTCCTTTTTGAGAGCCAGACATTTGAGACTAGAGCATTTAAAGGCAACTACATACATGGGGAAAATTAGATGGTTGACCATGCATGCCCATGGAAAGGCACAGACTCAGAGAAGACCTAAGAAGACCTCAAATATATACCCCAGGCTGATCCTTGGCACAAAGACAGCCTACAACACTTTTAAAATAAACAAAAGCAGCAAACCCTGAGGAACAGGGAGAATCCAATTTCCAGAGTTACCACATTATTAGATTCAAATGCCTATTTTTCAATAACAACAAAAAAATCACAAGGCACACACACAAAAATGGAAAGAGCAGCCCATTCAGAGGAAAAGTATATATCAACTGAAACTGTCCTTGAAAAAGACCTGGGCCGGGCGCGGTGGCTCAAGCCTGTAATCCCAGCACTTTGGGAGGCCGAGACGGGCGGATCACGAGGTCAGGAGATCGAGACCATCCTGGCTAACATGGTGAAACCCCATCTCTACTAAAAAATACAAAAAGCTAGCCGGGCGAGGTGGCGGGCGCCTGTAGTCCCAGCTACTCGGGAGGCTGAGGCAGGAGAATGGCGTAAACCCGGGAGGCAGAGCGTGCAGTGAGCTGAGATCCGGCCACTGCACTCCAGCCCGGGTGACAGAGTGAGACTCCGTCTCAAAAAAAAAAAAAAAAAGAAAAAGACCTGATGGCAGATCTACCAGACAAAGAAATAACCATTTTAAAGATGCTCAAGGGACTGAAGGAAGATGTTGTGAGAGTCAAGAAAATGATGTATGAACAAAATTGAAATGTCAAAAAGGAGACAGAAAACCTAAAAAAAAAAAAACAATAAGAAATTCTGGACAGGAGGCCTGCATGCCACCGCTTGTGCTGTCGCCATGTCTCTAGAGATCCTGAAAAGTTCCAGCATATTTTGCAAGTACTGAACACCAACATCAATGGGCGGTGGAAAACAGGCTTTGCCATCATTGCCATTAAGGGTGTGGGCCGAAGATATGCTCATGTGGTGTTGAGGAAAGCAGACACTTGACCACACCAAGAGGGCGGGAGAACTCACTGAGGATGAGATGGAATGCAGAATCCACGCCAGTACAAGATCCCAGACTGGTTCTTGAACAGACAGAAGGGTGTAAAGGATGGAAAATATAGCCAGGTCCTAGCCAATGGTCTGGACAACAAGCTTCATGAAGACCTGGAGCGACTGAAGAAAATTTGAGCCCACAGAGGGCTGCGCCACTTCTGGGGCCCTCGTGTCCAAAGTCAGCACACCAAGACCACTGGCCACCGTAGCCACACTGTGGGTGACTCCAAGAAGAAATAAGTCTGTAGGTCTTGTCTGTTAATAAATAGTTTATATATCAAAAAAAAAAAAAGAAAGAAAAAGAAATTCTGGGCTAGGTGCAGTAGCTCACACCTGTAACTGCAGCACTTTGGGAGGCCAAGGCAGGAGCACCGCTTGAGCCCAGGAGCTCAAGCTTACACTGAGCTGTGATAGTGCCACAGCATTCAGGCCTGGGTGACAGAGCAAGACCGTGTCTCAATAAAAAACAGAAGTGAAATTCTAGAGCTGAAAAAGTACAATAAGTGAGATGAAAAATTCACTAGAGGGCTTCAAGGGCAAACTTGAGCAGGCAGTAAACTTGAAGACAGGACAATAGAAATTATCAAGAATAAGTGCTATGGTTTGAATGTGTCCCATAAAAAGGATGTATTGAAGACTTAATCCCCATTGCAACAGTGTTGGGAGGTAGGGCCTGATGAGTGGTGACCATACCATGAAGACAGAGTGAGTGATTAATGCCATTATCTTGGGAGTGGATTCATTATAAAAGAGGAAGTCCAGCCTTTTCCTTCTTTCTCTCACCCTCTCACCTTCCACCATGGGATGATAAGGCAAGAAGACCCTTGCCAGATGCTAGAACCTTCATATTGGACTTCCTAGCCTCCAGGAATGTGAGAAATAAATTCTTTTCTTTATAAGCTACCCAGTTTCTAGTGTTACATGACAGCAACACAAAAATGACTAAGACATTGAAGAACAAACAGAAAAAAAGATTGAAGAAAAGTGAACAGAGCCTGAGAAACATGTGGAACACCATCAAGAGAACTAACATATGCGTTGTGGGAATTATAGAAGGAAAAGGGAAAGAGAAAGGAGCAGAGAGAATATTTGAAGAAATAATGACTGAAAACTTTTGAAATTTGAAGAAAGATATTAAGTGAAAAGTACAGTTACCATTTACTGTAGTTTTTCAGCTCCAGAATATAAACATCCAAGAAGCTCAACAAACTCCAAATAAAATGAACTGAGAAAGACCCATACCAAGGCACGTTATAATCAAACTTTTGAAGGACAAAGAAAGAATCTTAAAAGCAACAAGAAGCAATTTGTCACATACAAGGGACCCTCAATAAAATTATCAGATTTCTCATCAGAAACATAGCAGGCCAGATTGCAATAGGCTGATATATTCAAAGTGCTGAAAGAAACAGACTCTTAACCAATGTATTAGTCCATTTTCACACTGCTATAAAGAACTTCCTTGAGCCTGGGTAATTTCTAAAGGAAAGAGGATTAATTGGCTCACAGTTCCACATGGCTGGGGAGGCCGCGGGAGACTTAAAATCATGGTGGAAGGGGATGCAGCCACCTTCTTTACAAGGCAGTGGGGGAGAGAGAGAGAGTGAAGGAGGAACTTCCAAACACTTACAAAACCATCAGATCACATGAGAACTCACTCACTATCAGAACAGCATGGGGAAAACTGCACCCATGAACCAATCACCTCCCTCCCTTAATACGTGGAGATCACAAATCCCTCACTCAACATATGGGTATTACAATTCAAAATGAGATCTGGATGAGGACACAGAGCAAACCATATCAACCACGAATCCCGTATCTGCCAAAGCTATCCTTCAAAAGTGAGAGAGAAATTAAAAAATTCCCAAGTAAACAAAAGCTGAGGAGTTTTTTTTACCACTAGAACTGCCCTGCAAGAAATGTTCACACAAGCCGTGCAAGGTGAAATGAAAGGACACTAAGCAATAACTCTAAGTTATATAAAGAACTAAGGATCTCAATAAAAGTGAATACATTAGCAATTATAAAACTAGTATTATTGTAACAATGGTTTGTAACTCCACTTTTTATTAACCACATGACTTAAGAGACTAATATATTTTTTAAATTATTACTCAAAAACTAGTATTATTATAACTCTGGTTTGTAATTCCACATTTTGTTTCCTATATAATTTAAGAGACAATGCACTTAAAAGAATTATTAGCTTTATGTTTTGGGGCATACAATGTATAAAGATATAATTTTGCGACATCAGTAATGGAAAGGGATGGGGATAGAGCTTTACAGGAATGGAGTTTTTGTATGTTAGTCAAGCTTATATACTTTTAAGTTAGAGTGTTAAACTTTAGGATGTTAAATGGAATCTTCATGGTAACCACAAAGAAAATAGCTAGCAAATATACACAAAAGGAAATGAGAAAGAAATTTAAACATTTCACTACAAAAAAAAAATCAACTAACAAAAGAAGACAATAATGCAGAAAGCAAGAGACAAAAAAGGCTATAAGGCATGTAGAAAACATAGCAAATTACAGAAGTAAGTCCCTCATCAGTACCTACTTTAAATGGAAATGGATTAAACTCTCCAGTCAAAAGATGGACATTGACAGAATGCATTAAAAAAACATGATCCAACTATATGCTGTCTACAAGAGACTCTAGATCCACAGACACAAATACATTGATAGTGAAAGAATGGAAACAGATATTTCAACTGGGCCAGTCAAAAGATGGAGATTGACAGAATGCATTAAAAAAACATGATCCAACTATATGCTGTTTACAAGAGACTCTAGATCCACAGACACAAATATATTGAAAGTGAAAGAATGGAAAAAGATATTCTGACTGGACAAAGTGGCTCACATTTCAGGGAGGCCGAGGTGGGAGAACTGCTTAAGCCCGGGAATTCAAGACCAGCCTGAGCAACACAGTAAGACTTCGTCTCTACAAAATAAAATTTAAAAATTAGCCAGACATGGTGGCATGAGCCTTTAGTCCCAGCTACTTGGGAGGCTGAGGCAAGAGTATCACTTGAACTCAGGAGGCTGAGGCTGCAGTGAGCTGTAATCACACCACTGTTCTGCAGCCTGGGTGACAGGGCAAGACTCTGTCACAAAACAAACAAACAAAAAGATATTCATGCAAATAGTAACCAAGAGAGCAGGGATGGCTATACTAAGATCCAACAAAACAGACTTTTAAATTAAAAAAGGTGTTGGGTGTGGTGGCATACTCCTGTAATCTCAGCTACCAGGAGGTTGAGGCAAGAGAGTCATTTGATGCTAGGAGTTTGAGACTATCCTGGGCAACATAGTGAGACCCTATCTCTACAAAAAATAAAAAAAATTAGCAGGGTTATGATGGTACACATCTGTAATTCTAGCTACTTGGCAGGCTGAAGCAGGAGATCTCTTGAGCCCAGGAATTCGAAGTTACAGTGAGCTATGATAGCACCACTGCACTCCAGCCTGGGTGACAGAATGAGACCTCATCTCTAAAAATACACAAATAAGAGACAAAGAAGGATGTTATATATTAATAAAGAGTCAATACAGTAAGAAGATATAACAATTATAAACATTTACATACGTAATTACAGACCATCAAAATAGATGAAGGAAAAACATCATATATTGAATTGAAGGGAGAAACAGAGAATTCTATAATAGTAGTTGGAAACTTCAATAATCCTCTCTTAAGAATGAATAGAACAACCAGGCCAGGCATGGTGGCTCACACCTGTAATCCCAGCACTTTAGGAGGCCAAGGTGGGCAGATCACCTGAGGTCGGGAGTTCAAGACCAGCCTGACCAACAGGGAGAAACCCCGTCTCTACTAAAAATACAAAATTAGCTGGGCGTGGTGGTGCATGCCTGTAATCCCAGCTACTCAGGAGGCTGAGGCAGGAGAATCGCTTGAACCCAGGAGGCAGAGGTTGTAGTGAGCCGAGATCATGCCATTGCACTCCAGACTGGGCAACAAGAGTGAAACTCCATCTCAAAAAACAAAACAAAACAAACAAGCAAAACAACCAGACAGAAATAAGGACATAGAGGACTTAACACAATAAACCAACTAGACCTAAGAGACATAAACAGTCACTCTACCCAGTTTTCTTCTCAAGTACGCATGGGACATTTTCCAGGACAGACCATGTGTTAGGCTACAAATTGAGTCAAAACGTGATACGTGCACACAATAGAGTATTACTTTCCCTGTAGATGAAAGAAAATTCTGACACATGTTACAACATGGATGAACCTTGAGAACACTGTGTTAAGTGAAATGTAGGCCAATCACAAAAAGGCAAATACCACATGACTCCACTTACATGAGGTACCTAGAGTAGGCAAAATCAGGCAGACAGAAAGTAGAATGGTGTCTGCCAGCAACTGAGGGTGGGAGGGGAATGGGGAGTTATTGTTTCATGAGTTTTTAAAAGGGAAAGAGTTCTGGAGATAGATGGTGGTGACAGTTGCCCAGCAATGTGAAGAATACATTTAATCCCACTGAACTGTGCACTTAAAAATGATGAAGATGGGAAATTTTGTTATACGTGTTTTACCAAATAAAATAAATTGGGGGAAAAAAGCTATAGAGTGTATTTATAATATGAAAACTGAAATGACCTAGATGTTTCATGGGCAGCTGTTTCAAAAATATTCAAAGGCCCGGCACCGCAGCTCACGTCTGTAATCCCAGCACTTTGGGAGGTCAAGGTGGGAGGCTCACCTGAGCCCAGGAGTTCGAGACCAGCCTGGGCAACGTGTCAAAATCCCATCTCTACAAAAAATTTAAAAATTAGCCAGGTGTGGTGGTGCATGCCTGTCGTCTCAGCTACTTGTGGGGGCTGAGACAGGAGGATCTCTTGAGCCCGGTGTGGGGGATGGAGGTTGCAGTGAGCCAAGATAGCGCCACTGCACTCCAACCTGGGCGACAAAGCAAGACCCCGTCTCAAAAAAAGAAAAAACCTCCATAAGGCACACCACTGCGCAGCCTTTAAAAACTATGTTTTCAAAAATATTTAATGATGTGGAAAAATAATTGTACATACATACACACACAGAGTGAAAAAAGAATATAAAATAGGATATAAAGCATAATCCCAATTGTATATAAAAATATTAAATATAATATATATAATGTGTGTGTGTGTATGTGTGTGTGTTTAACAGTGGTTAACCAGCTGAAGTAATAGTAGGGTACCTGATTTTATTTATAAATATTTTTAAATAAATATTAAGTATATATATATTTTTTTATTTTCCAAACAGCCTACACTCAATACACAGCTAAAGAATAAATGATCATTTTTAAATCAAAGGAATTGCATTCAGTGTTGGCTGGAATGAGAGGAGGCTGGTTCCTCACACTGCAGGTAGGAAAGGACACAGGTGCCCCGTTCTGCAGGGCAATCTGGAAATACCTCTCTCTGACCCAGAAACTCCACTGCTGGAAACCTCTCCTCGGGAAATCATTAAGAACAGGCACCTTTGGAAGGCCGAGGCGGGCGGATCACGAGGTCAGGAGATTGAGACCATCCTGGCTAACACGGTGAAACCCCGTCTCTACTAAAAAAATACAAAAAACTAGCCGGGCGAGGTGGCGGGCGCCTGTAGTCCCAGCTACTAGGGAGGCTGAGGCAGGAGAACGGAGGGAACTCGGGAGGCGGAGCTTGCAGTGAGCTGAGATCAGGACACTGCACTCCAGCCTGGGCAACAGAGCAAGACTCCATCTCAAAAAAAAAAAAAAAAAGAACAGGCACAAAGACCAGGCTGACAAGGTACTCATCACAGCCTCGTGTATAACAGTGAAAAGCTGAAAACAACCTACGTGTGCAAAAATAGAAGCTTTACTTAAATAGATTATACTTCATCCATACTATGAAATGTTATACAGCTGCTTAAATGTTGCAGAAATGTATCTACTGTCATGGAAAGTGTTTACAATCTATAGTGAAGTAGAAAAAGCAGTTCACAAAGCAGTATATATGGTATAATCCCACTTTTATAAAAAAAAATTCACACATATAGGAGGTGTAGAGAAGATCTGGAAGGAAATGAACTATAGTGTTAACAGCAACTGCCTTGAATAGATGGGGTAATGGATATCTTTATGTTCTTTTGATTAGTCTGCATTTCTGAATTTTATATAAAACACATGTATTTTGTCTATACTGAGAACAATAAGGCTGGGTGCACTGGCTCATGCCTGTAATCCCAGCACTTTGGGAGGCCAAGGCAGGAGGATCGCTTGAGTTCAGGAGTTCGGGACCAGCCTAGGCAACATGGAAAAACCTCATCTCTAGAAAAAACACCAAAAATTAGCCAGGCAGGATGGTGCATGCCTGTAGTCCCAGCTGAGGTGGGAGGATTGCTTGAGCCTGGAAGGCAGAGGTTGCGGTGAGCCGAGATCACAACAGCCTGGCAACGGAGCAAGACCCTGTTTCAAAAAAGTAAATAAATAATAAATTTTTAAAAAGAACAATAAAATAAAATTGTGGGTATGAAACAAGAGATCAATACCAGGGACAGCTAGAAGCACCGCTGGCTGGCTCAGCGAAGGAGCATGGCGGGCAGGGCCTTCAGGGACAGGAGGGGCAAGGCCATCACAGCCACCTGCTGCTCCCAGCCTCAGCTGTCCATGAGATCTGACTATTCAAATCCCCTTCCACTGACCTTGGATTTATCAGTGCAAAGCATCTTCCCATTTTCTCTTATTTAGTCTTCTCAGTACTCCTGTGAGAGCATTATTAGCTCTGTTTTGCAGATAAGAAAAGCCAGACTTAAATCACTCACAAATCACAGAACACAATCAAGGCTGAGCAGGTTATCTCACACCAGAATCGCATCAACCATATCCTCACTCACAATGAGTGATTACGCTCCCATTGACAGGCAGCTCAGTAAAGTGGAAAGAGTATGGATGTTGGAGTCCACAGGCCTTGCTTTGAATCCCATCTCAACTCTGAAAAGCAGCCTCTTAACCCCTCTGCAGGGAACGATAATCCTAGGGTCCAGGATTGTTCTCAGGATAAGCACAATCACGCAGGTAAATCACCGCACACCATGCCAGGCTCTCCATCAGCGCTCAATAAATGCTCAGGCACAGGGAAGCCCTGCCTCTCAGTGCGGCTGAGCTCTCCGGCAGCTGTGAGGTTAGAAATCGGCTTCCATAAATGGGACTAATGTTGAACTTCACGCAGTTTCCAATGCCCGGCTCTGGCACTGTCCCTGAGGCCAAAACAGACCGAGTTTCTTCCTCCAAGAGCCCTCTACACAGGTAAGGCCTGCTCCTCCACCCCTGGAGGCTGCTCTTCCCCCAAAAAGCCCCATTCCTTCAGTGTTGATCGGCCTCACGCGGTCTGCTCCCAAGGTCATCTCTAGTCCACAGTGACTCTCTCACAGAGCAGTCACCTGGCTGCTCCCCAATTTTCCCTTCTCTTCTTCCCTGCAGATGCTACCTCAAAGAAAAAAAGAAAGAGCCCTGGGCATATTTGATGAAAGGCTCAATGATGCTACCTCAAAGAAAAAAAGAAAGAGCCCTGGGCATATTTGATTCAGAGGAGCCACTGCTGTGGACATTTGTCATGGACACTGGACACTGCCCTTCCTCTGATCCCCCAATGGGACCAGCCCCTTTTCACCATGGTAACTGGATCAAGGGTGAGAATGTGATCCAGCTGGGGTGGAATAAGACACAATAAGAACCCGGCCGAGATGTCTGAGGATCACACCCAGGAGAATGAGAGTCTGGAGCTGCTCTGCTTACCTGCGGTCTGAGAGGGAAAGCGACAAGAGGGGAAGGGAAACAGAGAGGAAGAATCCATGTATTTGAGCCCTGAAGCCAGCTGCCACTGAAGTCAGTTTAAGCTGGGTTTTCTTTCATCTACAACTGAAAAGGCCCTAATGCATAGATTGTGGCAGAAACTAGAAAATGGATTTGCAGCATGGCTTGGGCGGTCAGCGCTGCATACACCGTTTACCCCTCTGCATATGCCTAAGGCAGGAGCTTAGGTCCTGCCCTCAGAAAGCCCTGTGGGATGGAGTTGTCGAGGCTGACTTGGATTTGCACTGCCCCCTCCACCCGCTCTGTGAACAGAGCACACCTGCTCACTCCATCTGCCTGCCAAGCATCTGGCTGGGGCTGGGCAGAAGGGATGATGTGGGTAGCTTCTCCAGCTGCTGCTGACTTCTATGTACTCGCCATCTTCCAACATCAGCAACAACTTTCCCTTCCCTAAGCCACACTCCAGGCCCCTGATCTTCATGTGATCTTCCCCTAAAGATTCCCCTGCTAGGCCAGGCGTGGTAGCTCACGCCTGTAATCCCGGCACTTTGGGAGGCCAAGGCAGGTGGATCAACTGAGGTCAGGGGTTCGAGACCAGCCTGGCCAACATGGTAAAACCCCGTCTTTACTAAAAATACAAAAAAAATTAGCCGGGCATGGTGGCACACACCTGTAATCCCAGCTGCTCGGGAGGCTGAGGCAGGAGAATCACTTGAACCCGGGAAACAGAAGTTACCGTGAGCTGAGATCGTGCCACTGCACTCCAGCCTGGGCAATAAGAGTGAAACTCTGTCTCAGGAAAAAAAAAAAAAAAAAAAAAGATTCCCCCTGTAAATGTATGGCTCCCAGGTCCCACTTCCTGATGGTCAAACCCTCCGCCTGACAAAGCAGATC
Source organism: Macaca mulatta (assembly GCF_049350105.2). Taxonomy (NCBI): domain Eukaryota; kingdom Metazoa; phylum Chordata; class Mammalia; order Primates; family Cercopithecidae; genus Macaca; species Macaca mulatta. The sequence goes on from NC_133412.1 coordinate 164,023,974, forward strand.
CACTAAGGCACCAATGTATTCATGGAAAAAAGCCGGCCTCTCCCCTCTCCCCACAACCAGATGTTGTCACCTGGGGCATCTGAAGAGGCCAATCATTTGTGGTCAAACAAATGAAGAGGCCAATCATTTGTGGTAAGAATAAAAATAACACATTTGTTGATCTGCCGGGCATTGTGCTAAGTGCTTTACATGTATTCACCCATTCCCTGCACAACCCTGTAAGGTAGATATTATTATTATCTCCATTTACAGATGAGAAACAGACCCAGTGGGGTGAAAATAATTTGCCCAAGACCTTTTAGCTAATAAGTGGCAAAGCCAGAGGTCAAACCTGGACAGTCTGACCCCGAAGCTTCATGCCCTTAACCACTGCATGGAAGAGCAGTTGCCACCCCAGGAGCAGGGAGGAATGGAGAAGGTAAAGGAGCTCTGTAAAGCGCCCGACATGGTGCCGCCTCCTCCACCTGGGCACAGAGGTCACTCAGCTTGATGGAAAAATTTCCTACTAAGAAACATCCCCACATCTTGGTCCTGCCCTGGATTGTGTGGCATAGGGCAAGTCCCTTCTCCTCTCTGGCACAGTGTCCCCTACTGGGAAATAAAATGTCTACATGGGAGATGACTGTGCAGGCCCCATTTACTCTCTAGAGCCAGCCCTCTGCTTTGGTGCCATGCGATCTGGAAAGGAAGTTAACTCCCCTGCTGTTTCCAGGCCGCACTTTTAAAATTTTTAAATTTCCAGTTTTAAAATTTTGTTTTACTAAAAAGGGAACTGTTCATTTTGTCTCTTCTATTAATTATGTTTCTGTTTATAAAGCAGAGATAGGTGCTTACTTTCCTCTGTGTACGCAGAAAAGAAAGTCACAGAAAATGCTGAGAAAGCCAAACAGCCCTGTTATAGGAGGCAGCCAGTCAAGCACGAGCAGAGCAGGAGAGGGCTCGCGACATACACACACACACACACCAGAAATGTCAGGTGACCATCAGGTGATGGTCAGGCAGTTGTTAACCGTTTCTCTAAAATAATAATTGGTAGCAGCCTGCATCAGGAAAAAGCAGCCTCCCAGCAGATAGAAAAAACTCGAAATTGGTGATCAGCAGCTTCCCAACAAGCTCTCAGGAATTGGGCGAGTGGGCGCAAGCATGCGCACTAAGGGGCAAAATGGCGGAGTGTAACTGGTAGATGACCTTCTTCTAGGAATGCTAGATTGGCAAGGCAAGAACGCCTTAAGTGAGCATGCGTACAACTCCAGTCGTTTCTTACATAATTCTAATGTACTGTGCTATGACAGCATCAAATATGACTGACTCTGAATGGGTGGGTCCCAGGGGGCTTCAGAGAAGACAGCAATATGAGCTTGAAGGACAGAACTTACAAGAGGAAACTCGGCAAGGGTGAGGCATTAAAGTAGAGGAACCAAGGGCGGGAGTACAAATCTAGGGTATTCTCGAGTGACCTGAATGTTTTCTCCCTGAAGAAACCTTACCTGGCCTAGCTGAGTTCCAGTCCATATGCCAACAAAAGAGAGCAATTAGGAACATGGGCGTCAGACTGAGACCCCATTCTGCCACTTGGAGGAGAACATGGGCCCTAGAGCCAGTCTCTGAGGTCAAGTCCTGGCTCGACCACTTCCTAGCTGTAGGACCCTGGGCAGGTTTACCTAACCTCTCTGTGCCCCAGGTTTCTTTTCTGTAAAATGGAAAGAACAATGGTGTTGACCTCATAGGTGGTGGTAAAGAATGAATGAAGGCTGGGCGCGGTGGCTCACACCTATAATCCCAACACTTTGGGAGGCCGAGGTGGGCAGATCACCCGAGATCAGGAGTTCGAGACCAGCCTGGCCAACATGGTGAAACCCTGTCTCTACTAAAAAATAAAAAAAAATTAGCCAGGTGTAATGGTACACACCTGTAATCCCAGCTACTTGGGAGGCTGAGGCAGGAGAATCACTTGAACCTGGGAAGCGGAGGTTGCAGTGGGCCCAGATTGCGCCATTGCACTCCAGCCCAGGTGACAGAGTGAGACTCCGTTTAAAAAAAAAAAAAAAAAGAGTGAATACTGGGATAAAGGGCACCACACCTGGCGCGCAGGAATCTTTCAGTACACCATGGCCACTGCTACGCTTCTGCATAACCTTACCTCCTCTCATTTCTCTCTTCAGTAGATTTGGGGTTTGGAGAGTTAAAGAGACAGGAAATTCCCTAACATAGTGCTGGCCCATAGGACATTCTGGGAGCTGAACCATACAGTCTTCCGATGCCCAATCAGCAAAGGCTAACGCTGGCTGGCTAGGGGAAGGGACTCTATCTGAAAACCCTGACCAACTCAGACCTCAGGTCACCAGGGAGAAGTTGAGGTGACAAAGAAAGTATGTAGGTCAATCCCGCTGCCTAGGGCGTGTGCAGATAGAGGAGGGACCAACATTCAGAGAACCCCCTGGCAGCAGCCTCCCCTTAAAAATCCTCAGGGACCTTGGTGAAGAAAGAGAGCCAAGAATATTCCTACACAGAGCTAGGACCGAGGGCCTCTTGAACTCCTCAGAGAGCAAGCCTGTCTCTGGGCATCTCCATGAATTGGGCCCAAAATTGCCCTGTTAGTACAAGTCACTTCCAGTCCCTCACGGCCCACCCAACACTCAGCTTCAGCTGACATTTACATCGTGCTCACTATGTGCCGGCGCTGTAGAAGAATTTCATGTGTGCTCTCTCATGCAGTCCTGTGACAAGCCAATGAGAGCTTGATGGGCGGGGAAACAGGGGCAGAGAGAGGCTAGGGAACTTGGACAAGGCCCCAGAGCCAGCATGTGACACACAGAGTAGGACCCAGGCAGATGGTCAGGGCCGGTGCTCAAAACTATCCCTCTACACTACCTCTCACCTGGCCCACCAGGCTCTCCAGGGCCTGGAGCCCCCAGGCTGCCGGCCACTTCCTCTAGGCAGAAGTGACCTTCCCTCTCCCGGTACACATGTGACTCTACCTGCACTCATGGAAGTCAGAAACTAGCCAGACCCAGGTCTCCCGTGAGCCAGCAAGTGTCCCAAGAGCCAATGCCACAACCTCATGGGTAGGGTGACCACATATCACCCAGGACCAGGCTCAGGGCCCAAGTCGCCTGTCCTCCTTGCCCACCTTTCATGGCAGCCACAAGACTGAGCTGGCAGTGCCACCTGTAGACAGCCTACCTCCATTAAACTATCTCAGAACCAGTCCTAGGATGTGGGCTCTGGGTACTGGGCAGGCCCCAAAGCCACCTCCCACCCCCAAATAGCAAGCCAACTCCTGGTTCCACCCACCAGCCCCAGGGCAGTTGGGCAGGTGGAAATTGCCAGATGATGCTTTGCTCTCCTTCCGGAATACTGTTGCTGGCCACACACACACACAGCTCCTGATGCACGTGAGGTAGCTGGGTGAGCACCAGGGAGAGAAGAACGTGGCTGTGTGGCACAGACCCCAGCATTCCCTACAGCTCAGACAGATGCAAACAAAGCCAAACGCTGTCAGGACCCCAGAGGCAGCCTCAAAGGGGCGTGCCCATTAAACTGCCAGAGTGCCCTGTCAAGAGCAACGGCATTATTTCCGAGCCCACGGGGATGTTTAGAATTAGAGGAGCCTGGCGGTACTCAAGGGTCCCCAGGGAACTGGGTGAATACATCATTCCCATCACAAAGCTCTCAACAAGTGTGCCCCGGGCTGGGTCTTTGTTCAACATTGCATAAGACAACTGAGTCAGACAGGCTGGACTACCTGTAGCCCCCTCATCTCAGCCAGAAAGTGCTGGCAGCACACAATGGCCAGCTCATGACTGTGCTGGGGGGACAAGCCACCCAGGGCCCTGGCCTCTGCCAGCCACAGTCAGTCACGGTACTTGGTTTGAACAGCAGATGGCCAGAAGGACAGGAGCCACTCCAGATAGTCCACTTCTTGCCATGGCCTTAAGAAGTCCCATTCAAAGTGTCCTCTTGCTCTAGAAAGCCTTCCTGGCCCTGCTGGCCTGAAGTGACCTCCCCATATTACCCATCCCTAGCTTTTACCATTTGCTGCCCTGTTTGGGGTTGAGGTTTTATTTTTATTTTTTAAATTTTTTTGAGATGGAGTCTCGCTCTTGTCACCCAGGCTGGAGTGCAATGGCGTGATCTCGGCTCACTGCAATCTCTGTCTCCCGGGTTCAAGCAATTCTCCTGCCTCAGCCTCCTGAGTAGCTGGGATTACAGGCGCCTGCCACCACACCCGGCTAATTTTTGTACTTTCAGTAGAGACGGGGTTTCGCCATGTTGGCCAGGCTGGTCTCGAACTCCTGACCTCAGGTGATCCTCCCACCTTGGCCTCCCAAAGTGCTGGGATTACAGGCGTGAGCTACCGCACCTGGTAGAGATTTTAAAATATCATTTATGCAGCATTTAGAACTTGCCAGGTACTACATTAAATGCTTTACATACACTATTTGGCTTAATCCTCCTAATAGCCCCATGAAGTCGGTGTGATTATGCCCATTATAGACTGAGGAAGCGGCAGTTTGGAACGGTCCCGTCGTCTGTGTGTCCTGTGCTTCCATACTTTTTCTTCCCATGAGACTGCATTATCTCACACTAGAGTGCAAACTGCTTCATGGCAGTGAGATATTTACGCGTTCTTCTTGTCCCTGAATAGGTACACAGTTAACTAAGAGAGGACTGATTGCTAGTGATTGTTGTGTGGCAACTGATTAGCCTTAATTAACCCAGAGGTGGCATTTATGAATAAAAACGTCATCAGCCATGTGGCCTACTGACCATATGATATGAATCCCTATATGCTGTGCAGGATTTTAATTACCAAGGCAGGCCCCCGCTGAAGTTGCATATTACTTATCAAGAAACTTTGCTGAAGCCAGGCACGGTGGCTCACGCCTGTAATCCCAACACTTTGGGAGGCTGAGGTGGGTGGATCACCTGGCGTCAGGAGTTCGAGACCAGCCTGACCAACATGGAGAAACCCCCTGTCTATTAAAAATACAAAATTAGCCGGGCATGGTGGCACATGCCTGTAATCCCAGCTACTCGGGAGGTTGAGGCAGGAGAATCACTTATACCCGGGAGGTGGAGGTTGCAGTGGGCCAAGATCGCACCATTGCACTCCAGCCTGGGCAACAAGAGCAAACCTCCATCTCAAAAAGAAAGAAAGAAAGAAACTTTGCTGAAATGTTTTTCCTTCATCCCCTTCAGTGACAGCTGATGGCCACTGGCTCGGAGGAACAAACCCCTGCTGGGCTTAGCATGACCCAGCACGTGCTGCAGGATGGCCCCAGCAGCCTTGCTGGGAGCTGCCAGGTTCATCACCAGCCAAGGGCCAGGGGTCAAACAGGCGGCTCCCAAGAGGCGCTGCTGGCTCCAGGGCATGGGATACTGTGTTAGAAGGCACGGGCCTCACCTTTGGTAGCATAGGCTTCTGCGATCACCCGCAGCCTGTAGGGCGGGGCAGCTGTCAGCGGCAGGTCGTCCAGGCCCACCCGGGCATAAATGTTCAGAGCTTCTTTATAATCACCTTCCACATAATTCAACTTGGCCATGATCAGATTGGATTCTTGTAGGAATTCTGACTAGAAGGGAAAGGAGAGAAAGAAAAGCATTTTCCTACAATATCAGGCATGATGCTCCCTCGGAGCCCAGCCAGCTGCCGCCGTAAAACCCCACAGCTCCCCGCACAAGAGTTTGGACGTGAATGTTCTGAGCAATGTTATCCACAATAGCCAAACAGTGGAAACAACCCAAATGTCCACCAAAACGTGGGCTAGCCATAAAATGGAATATTACTCAGTTGTAGTAAAGAATGAAGTACTGTTATGTGCTACAACATAGACGAACCCCAAAAACATGATGCCAAGTGAAAAATCCAGTCACAAAAAATATGTATGGAAGCATACATATGCTTCCATGTGTATGAGATGTCCAGGATAGTCAAATCTACAGTCAGAAAATAGATTCGTCTTGGCTAGGAATGGGAGGTGGCTGCTAATGACGATGGGTTTCTTTGGAAGGTGATGAAAATGTTCTAGAATTGATTGTGGTGATGGTTGCACAACTTCATGAATATACTAAAAATCGCTGAAGTGGACACTCTGAATGGGTGAGTTGTATGGTATGTGAATTACACTTCAAGAAAGCTGTTGCAAAAACCAAACCAAAACCAAACCCTGCGGCTCCCCTCACCAGGCCCATGGCTGGGTGGGCCGGCTGGGCCAAGGAAGGAAGGAATGCTTCATAAGTTAAACATACAAGCACCTGTCTCAGAAAAGAAGCGGCCCAGACATCCTGGTGGGCCGGCCATGGCAGTGGAGATGCACCACAACCCTGTAACCCAAATCATCAAGGAGGGCCTTCCCAAATGGATGTGAAGATTAGGACTTGCTTGCTTTCCAGGGCGAAGTTTCTCACTGAGCCACTGAAGTTTCTAAACTGAGGTGACCTGGTACCCTCCCCAGAGGCTGAAGGCTGGAAGTTCTCTGTGGGCCCCCCTTCCTCCCAGTCAGCGAGGCTGACCTGGCCAGTCCCCCACTCCCCAAAGCCTCATCATTACCCTTCTTCCCGACCCGTCCCCTAGCACCTAGGGAGAGAACAGGCCACCCTGCCACCTATATAAGGAAACAGATTTATCTTCCTTGGCCAGACCTTCTCCTCAGAGCCCAAGCGGTTCAAAGCTGAGGTTTTTGCTTACGGAAGCACACCATGAAACCACACTATTTATACTGTAACCTAGAGCTTTGATGGGTGGACAACAAGGCCAGGTAGCCAGCTACAGCGTGTTACAGCAGCTATCTCAGCCAACGTGGTCAGCTTCCAGGCATTTCTTGGAAGAGAGAGGGACATCAGGCAGCATTGGAAAGGATGGTGGAGTGGGCAAGGAGGACTGATAGGAGCAAAGGTGTTTATGGGGGGCCCAAGGGAGAGGCACCAGAGGAATTAGAATTACATCTGGAGACGGAGAAATCAAAACAGACTCAGAAAAGAGAAAAAAAGCATCCAGGCCGCGTGCGGTGGCTCACACCTATAATCCCAGCACTTTGGGAGGCTGAGGCAGGCAGATCATTTGATGCCAGAAGTCCGTGACCAGCCTGGCCAACATGGTGAAACCCCATCTCTACTAAAAATACAAACATTAGTGGTGCGTGGTGGTGCACACCTGTAATCCCAGCTACTCAGGAGGCTGAGGCACAAGAATCGCTTGAACCCGGGAGGCAGAGGATGCAGTGAGCCGAGATCATGCCACTGCACTCCAGCCTGGATGACAGAGCGAGACTCTGTCTCAAAAAAAAAAAGCATCCACCACAGGGGTTCTCCACCCGGGTGGGGGACGGGCCAGGCTTGGGTATTTTGAACACATTTCCTAGGACATTCTGGGAAGTCTTTCCTCCTTCCCCAAGCTTCCAGCCTCTGAGAACCGCTGGATTAAAGGCGAATTGAAGGAGGAGGGGGAAATGAGAAGTTAGCATTAATGGATACATCACAAGAGGTTCAGTTTGGGAAGATGAGCCTGGAGATGGAGGGTGGTGACAATGATAACATACTTAATGCTACTATACTGTACACTTACAAAGAGCTATAACGTTAGGTTGTATGTTATGTATATTTTACCAAAGGGGGAAAAAAAACGAAAGCAAACTGGAGGGCCAGGCGGAGAAAAAGCTTGAAGAAAATTGCAAGCCTAGAGGCACAGTTTGGACACTGGGAGAGCCTCCTTGGGGGAGTCCAATCTGCACCCAAGCACAGGAAACGGCTTGGCCAGGGTGCCTCGGCTGCTGGGGCAGTGGGAGAACAACCCTAACACGGTGTCAGGGGCCACCTTGCTCACAATAAGGACCATTTTCTTGCCTTGAATCAGAAGCCAGATGTCCTGACTCCTCGTCCAGGACTCTTTCCGTCCCACCTGGCTGGCTCTGGTCTTCCCAGCCTCAATTCACTTAAGACAAGCTGGACTTAAGCTCAAGGAAAGAGAAAGTTTCACATTAGTCAGTGTGAGTAGGACAGCACACCCATGCAAAAGATGTGTGGCTTTGGAACATTCTTTACAAGATGGAGGAAGGTGAAAAACAGCAATGGGAGAAAAAAACTCTCTAGGTAGCAACTAATAACATAGCAAGAAATGATGTGTATCTAGTGCTATACAGCTTTGAAAGAATTTCTCCATTTGAGCCTCAAAACAATCCTGGGCTAAGTAGGCCTGCAGCTGAGAAACATGAAGCTCAGAGAGGTTAAGTAACATCCCAAAATCACACAGCCTATAAATCCAGAACTGGACTCAGACTCAAGAATTTTTACTTGAATTAAATTCAACAGCTTCGTGCAGTGGCCCAGGCCTGTAATCCCAGCACTTTCGGAGGGATTACAGGCCGACGTAGGCAGATCACCTAAGGTCAGGAGTTCGAGACCAGCCTGGCCAACATGGTGAAACCCCGTCTCTACTAAAAACACAAAAATTAGCCAGGTGTGGCGGCACACACCTGTAGTCATAGCTACTCGGGAGGCTGAGGCAGAAGAATTGCTTGAACCTGGGAGGTGGAGGTTGCAGTAAGCTGAGATGGCATCTGGGCGACAGAACAACATTCTGTCTCAAAAAATAAATAAATAAATACTAAAATAAATTCAATGTGCTTACTACCACATGGCGTTGTAGAGGATGGAAAGCAAAACCTATCAACACCTGGTGAAATGAAAGGTGAATTTTTCAACATGAAGTTGGGGGGCGGGTAGACGGGGGAAAGAAATGAGCCAGATATCTCCCCTCACACCTCCCAGCAGGACACTTGAGTCTGGCTGGCCATCACTGTGAGCTGCGGCCCATGTGCCTGCTGTCCCTTCACCGTCTCCTGCTGATCAAGACCTACTACCTGTGTCCCCAGATCAAGACCTACCCCTGTGTCCACCTATGTCATCATGTCATTGGTTAAGAACATATGAGATGAGGCCGGGCGTGGTGGCTCATACCTGTAATCCCAGCACTTTGGGAGGCCAGGGTGGGCAGATCACAAGGTGAGGAGATGGAGACCATCCTGGCTAACACGGTGAAACCCCGTCTCTACTAAAAATACAAAAAATTAGCCGGGTGTGGTGGTGGGTGCCTGTAGTCCCAGCTACTCGGGAGGCGGAGGCAGGAGAATGGCGTGAACCCGGGAGGCGGAGCTCGCAGTGAGCCGAGATCCGGCCACTGCACTCCAGCCTGGGCGACAGAGCGAGACTCCGTCTCAAAAAAAAACAACATATGAGATGGAGACAGGGTTTCGCCATGTTGGCCAGGCTGGTATTGAACTCCTAGCCTCAAGTGATCTGCCACACACCAAAGTGTGGCATGGTCCTTACAGAGAAACTGAATGGGGAAAGAGAAGACCTGGTTTTTGAAGCCCAAATGCAGCAGGGAGTCCTTAAGTACCTGGGATCCCTACGCTGAGGCGACCTCTCCGGCCACCCCCTGGGGGCCTGGGGCGGGGTCCCTATGTTGAGGTGACACTCTCCAGCCACCTCCTAGCAGCCTGGAGCTGTGTCCCGTGCAGACAACATACACAGAGACCATTTTGAAAGCAGCTCTCTATCAGGGTTTCCAAAAGCCTGTTGCTGCACAACTGACCAACACCAATATTAACTTACTCAAAGGTTGCCCAGGCCCTCCACTGCAACAGGGCCAAGGAGGTGGCCGATGACCAAGAGGAGGAACAGCTCAAATTGAAAGCTCACAGGCTTAGAACATGCAGGAGCCGGGAAGGTCCAAGCTCACCCCTTTAAGAGCCCACCCCATTCAAACCTAAAGGAACTGAGCTGCAGAGAGGCAAGTAACCTCCCTGGAGTCACACAGCAAGTCGGGAGCAGGCTTGAGTTTGCAGTACAGATATGAAAGGTAAAGGCAAAGAAAGCATGGCTTCCCATGGGAAAGCATGCACACGCAAACAAGAACAAAGACCAAACACGGAGCCTCACAGGATTCCAAGACAGGAAGAGAAGAAAAATGAGAAAGAAGTCATCAAAGTTAAGAGGAAACAGAAGTCAGAGTTCCAGAAGTTCACCAAAGACTGTCCTCAGTGGGAAATACATCCTGGGGAAGAGGGGCAGGATGGAGCAGGCCACAGACAGCCATCTGAACTAGGGGAAGTGTCTAGAGCCAGGGGAGTGTGAGCCACCCAGGGGGCAGAAGGGCAGGGCGGGAAGAGGAGATGACCCCCATGAAAAGCAAAAGGAACTGAATGAGGAGTCCCAGAAGAAAGGAAGGAAAGCCACGTGAGAGGGAAAGGAAACCTGGGTGCAATGAGACCAGAAACAGAATGGACACATGGGGGCAGCGCCTAAGATTCCCTGTGCCAGAGGGTGAGGGTCTTTGCTGAGATGCGGGGAAGTTCCTGGCCGCCTCCCACCCGTGACGCCAGGCCTGCTGGCACCAGTATGGAACCTCCCACAGCTCTGCGCCACAGTGGCTTGTTACACTGATGAGCAGGAAGCTGTGCGCTGAGCACCCCTTCTGATTAACTCCTCTCTGTTCTAGAACTGGGTAACATGTCAGGTTAAGCTCTGGGTTATATTGGATAGCTTTAGTTCAAGCATCTGAGAGATAAGTGGCATTGTGCACATGGCGTGTCATTGAAGACTCTTATTAGAGAGACCCTGTTGGCCCAGAAGCCCCCGCAGTGGTCAACCATCCTAGAGACTGGCACATCCACCCAACTGGGAGCTGGCCCGCTTCTAAGAAGATAAGCCACGGCGGTGTGCAGGTGAAGAAGTGTCGCCTCAGCCCAGAGGCCCATGGTACCTTAAGGTTCCCTCGGTCCAGGGCGGCGGTCAGATGCTTGCGGACCTCAGTCAGCTGGGGCTTGGGGCCTCGGGGACTGGCCCCCTGCCTCAGAGGGTGTTCCTTCAGGTACTGCTCCAGCTTCGACTCCCCGAGGAGAAGTTCTGCCATGTCATCTACAAAAACAAAGGGAGAAGCCAAACAAAGTGAGAACAAAGTGGGAGCAAGGAATGCATGTAGGAACCCCCTCCAACTCAAAGGACTCCAGAACCACCACACCCCGAGGCTCCAGGCCCCCAGCAAGGCCCTTCTGGAACATCATAGCCTTCACAGGGTCTAAGTGGACACCACCTCATAGTGAATTCAGTTCATTTAAAGAATGTTCCAGTAGCATGTACTCAAATAGGTGCTGACTCAAGCACTCAGTCGTTTCTTTGCCAGTAGATACTTTTTTTTTTTTTTTGGAGACGGAGTTTTGCTCTTGTTGCTCAGGCTGGAGTGCAGTGGCGCAATCTCAGCTCACCGCAACCTCCATCTCCCAGGTTCAGGTGATTCTCCTGCCTCAGCCTCCCAAGTAGCTGGGATTACAGGCACATGCCATCACGCCCGGCTAACTTTTTGTATTTTTAGTAGAAACAGGGTTTCACCATGTTAGCCAGGCTGGTCTCAAACTCCTAACCTCAGGTGATCCGCCCACCTCAAGCTCCGAAAGTGCTGGGATTACCGGGATGACCACCGTGCCTGGCTGCCAGTAGATACATATTTACATGGGGAGAGCTCAAGTTCAGTAGGAAAAAAACAAAGGTGGCTTATGAGGTATTCACTATGATCTTTATAAAACACACACAAACCCCAGTGTTATGTATTTTCAGGAGAGGCGCGATGAAATCCCCAGCTCTTTGCTGCGTTCTATGGAGCTGGTGGAATGTCTGTACAGCCGGATCTTAAAATGAGTCTGTGTCAAAATGACCTGAACACAAGTCTGTATTCTTGCAGAGTAACAGAGTGTTCATCTGCTTCTGTCTAAAAGTCATAACTATACAGATACCTGGGAATGCTTGCATGAAGCTTTGACTCCTGACAGCATATTACTTATGGTTATAACTTGCTGATGTCTGTATTGGCTTAATTTGAATGAAAAGTTCACTCCAGGAGCAGCTCTTTGGAATCCACACCAACCCCCAGACTGTTCTGAATAAACCCAGAACAACTCATATACCAGCCTAAGCATGGTCTATTTTTCTGGGATGGGACAGAACATACTTGTATTAAAATATAAAATCAGTTTTAAAAGGTCTGGAAGGACATATCTTAAGCCCATGATAGTAGTTACAGCTGGGGTGCTGGGGAGGGGACCTCAACTGGGGTTGGTGGCAAGAATGGACTTTCGCTTTGTCTTTAACATCCTGGTCCTAAAAAGAATAGATTTACCTATTACATATGCAATTTAAAATTAATTCAAAAAGCCATCACTGAAGACCCCCTAAGATTCCGGGTGGTAAGTCCACCAAAGGCCAAGAGCTAAAACAAAGGCCTTTTCCACATGTTCTGAGCAATTGGCCCAAAACTGCTGAATCTATAGGTCTTAGCAGTGCTCTGTCTATGTACTGGGAAGCCTAAAATAACCTTTTAGAGATGAGACCTAGAGTCCTGGCGGAGTCAAGAAACACGAAAACAGGGCTGAGTTCAGTTACTGAACTCAAGAACTCATTAGACGCCCAAGAAGAAAAAGCAAATCTGGCCAGGTGTGGTGGCTTATGCCTGTAATCCCAACACTTTGGGAGGCTGAGGCGGGGGGATCACCTGAGGTCAGGAGTTTGAGACCAGCCTGGCCAATGTGGTGAAACCCTGTATCTACTAAAAATACAAAAAAATTAGCCAGGCATGGCGGTGTGCACCTGTAATCCCAGCTACTAGGGAGGCTGAGGCAAGAGAATCACTTGAACCCGGGAGTGAAATTTGCAGTGAGCCGAGATCGCACCACTGCACTCTAGCCTGGGCGACAGAGCGGGACTCTGACTCAAAAAAAAGAGGAAATCAGGCAAGGCCACAGCAGCGTCCAACGCCAGAAGACAATGAAGTGGTGCATACAGAGTGCACTGGGGTACAAAGTGCGACCCCAGTGCGTGGGGCCGGTCCAGACACCAGCCAGACACAAAGGCAACAAGCAGCCTCCTCCCAGACACACAAGCCCTTCTCTAGAAATGAAACCCAGCTCATAAAGAAACCTAGGACTCAGGAACGAAGGACATGGAGGCAAAGGCCTGAGTGTTTCTTACAGAATACTAAATGCCCACAAGAATTAGAGGCACAGAACAGAATATGAATGTTAGAAAGCAATGCATTGCAAAAACAATCATATATCAGAAATTGGGAGGAGCTTCAGAGTGCCATGCCTTTATCTTTCAAAACACTGTACCATGTGCTTTAAAAAAAAAAAAAATCTAATCTTTTACTATTTTTCAAATATTTGTTTAAATTTTAGTGAACTCTCAGGAAATAATGAAGAACCATTTATTTAGAGCTCAAAATTCCTTTAGGCAGGGTGTGGTGGCTCACACGTATAATCCCAGCACTTTGGGAGGCCAAAGCGGGCAGATCACGAGGTCAAGAGATTGTGACCATCCTGGCAACCATGGTGAAACCCCGTCTCTACTAAAAATACAAAAATTAGCCAGGCCTGGTGGTGGGCGCCTGTAATCCCAGCTACTCGGGAAGCTGAGGCAGGAGAATGGCATGAACCTGGGAGGCGGAGGTAGCAGTGAGCCGAGATCGTGCCACTGCACTGCAGCCTAGCGACAGAGCGAGACTCCGTCTCAAAAAAAAAAAAAAAAAATCCTCTAAATTCATTTTCATTTCTTTTTTCCCTTTAATATTTATTAATAAAATTATTAATACTATAATAATAGACCAGTGCTGTTCAATAGAAATATATGCAAGCCACATATATAATTTAAAATTTTTGTTGTTTTGTTTTGTTTTGAGACAGTTTCGTTCTTGTTGCCCAGGCTGGAGTGCAATGGCGCGATCTCGGCTCACTGCAAACTTCGCCTGAGTTCAAGCAGTTCTCCTGCCTCAGTCTCAGACTAGCTGGGATTACAGGCACCCACCATCATGCCCAGCTAATTTTGCATTTTTAGCAGAGATGGAGTTTTGCCATGTTGGCCAGGCTGGTCTTGAACTCCTGGACCTCAGGTGATCCGCCCATCTCGGCTTCCCAAAGTGCTGGGATTACAGGCATGAGCCACTAAGCCTGGCCTTAATTTATAAATTGTAAATTTATAAATTATAAATTGTAATAGCCATATTAAAAAAGGAAAAGAAGACAGGACTCAGTGGCTCTCAACACTTTAGGAGGCCTAGATAGGCAGATCGTTTGAGACCAGCCTGGGCAACATCGCAAGAAAAAAAAAAAAGGTGGAATTAATTTAATTCACAGATTTTATTTAACTAAATATAACCAAAATACTATCAGGTCGGCCAGGCACAGTGGCTCATGCCTGTAATCCCAGCACTTTGGGAGGCCAAGGCAGGTGGATCATGAGGTCAGGAGATCGAGACCATCCTGGCCTACATGGTGAAACCCCATCCCTACTAAAAGTACAAAAAATTAGCCAGGCGTGGTGGTGGGCACCTGTAGTCCCAGCTACTCGGGAGCCTGAGGCAGGAGAACGGCATGAACCCGGGAGGCGGAGCTTGCAGTGAGCCAAGATCACGCCACTGCACCCCAGCCTGGGCGACAGAGCGAGACTCCTTCTCAAAAAAAAAAAAAAAAAAAAATACTATCAGGTCAACATGCAATCAATATTTTTAAAATACTAATGAGATCTTACATTCCTTTTTCATATTAAGTTTTCCAAATCTTGTGTATATTTTACACTCACAGCACATATCAGCTCTAACCTGTACATTTCAAGTGGTCAATAGCTACATGTAGCTAGTAGCTATCATACTGGACAGCAATATGATCACTGTTTATAGAAGTACGTCTAAATATCTACCTTCATATCTGTCTATGTCCCTACAAAGATGTCTAAAACGATTATCACTTAATGTAAACAACAGGAATTTCTGAATGATAGGATTTGGGATAATTTTTAAATTCTCATCTTTGTGGTTTAAATTATTTACATTGAGCAAAATCCTTTTATATCACTTTTAGAAAAAAAAAAAAAACAAGTAACTCTTCTTTAAAAACTGGAAGTATATATACCAGGATATTAATAGTGGTTATTTCTGAGTGGTAAGATTGTCCATCTATGTGGAACTTCTTTTTTGTATATTTTAAAATTCCAAAAAATAAAATTATATAGAACTTGGGATTCAGAGTCCTAGATTTAAACCCGAGTTTGTCACTCGGTGACTTTGGCCCAGTGATTTAACCTCATGAATTCTGGGAAGCAATTCCAAGAAAGTGCCTCTTTTGGTCTGAATGGAGGACCCCTCTCTCCCCGCCCCTCCTCACAACCCCACCTCTCCTCACCTCCCTGCCACAGGGACCCTGCATCTGAAAATGGCTCCTCTGGGCAGAATCTCCAAGCCAGGGAGCAGAAACAATGGGAGATCAGGACCCCTGCTACCTATTCTAGCTGTGGGGGCACGTGACTAACCCTCTCAGAGCCCCAATTCCATTGACAGACTGTGGGCTACAGCTACCGAGTTCTCAGCGGGAAAACTCTATGGCCCAGAGTGAACACACCTCCCAGCTGGGCCTGAAAGGATGAGTAGGACCTGGGCCGGCAGAGTAGAGGGAAGGGCAGACCAGGCTGAAGGAACAGCACAGCCAAAGCCACAGCACACAGTCCAGGAAAGCAGAGACAGCCAAATGGCAGGGGAATTGGATGTGGGTAGAAAGCTGGAGACTCAAGCTGGGATCAGAACGCCCAGACGCCAATGCTTCCCCTCCCAGCCTGCCGACTCAGCACCCCCGCCACAGCAAGACATCCAAAGCCCTCAGCAATGAAAGACAGGTCCTGGCCCAGGGTCACATGTGCCACCCCTTTGGAATGCTCGGCATCCTGAGGACACCACTCACCACTACTTAGTAAACACCTACTAATATTCCAAGCACTGCCGACCTCTCCTCCAGGTGCCCCATCCCAAACCACCTCTAGCAGCCCCAGGAACCCTGAGCACCATGGGTGTTTATCAATCTGTCTGCCCCTTCTAGACTGTAAGGACGAGGCCTAAAGGAAGAACCTGTGTGTTGTGCACAACATCTGACACAGAGTCCACGCTCAATAAATGGTGAATTAGTCAGATGATGGGGAAGGCATCTGCATCCTCCCTGCAGTTAGGGCGGTCACTGCCTGTGGCAGAGTCTGCTTGTTGTCCCAGAATATTCACTCTCCCTTTCTTCCTTTAGTATTAAAATTCCCACGTTTTATCAGGGCACGTGGCTGTCCAGCTAAAGACTACACTTCCAAGGCTCCCTGGTGGCGACATGCTGCCACGTGACTACATGATGACAATGGGACGGGAGCAGAGGTGTTGCACACAGCTTCTGGGCTCGGCCTTTAGAGGGAATGGGCTTGCCGGCCAGTCCCTGTTCACCCTCCCCCACAGGCTGGACCATGGCAGTGCTGATGGAAAATGCCAGCCCATCTGAGACCACAAGCTAGAAGCTACCTATTGAGGATAAGCAGAGCAGAGCAGCACCACACAAGGAGGCTTACTAGATCCCCAACACCAGGAGCTGCCACCGAGCCCCCAACTGCTTACGGTCAATTAATCATATGAGAGTGAAACAATGAACTATCCTGTTCTACTTGCTAAGTCACTGTGATTCTGACCTTTACCAAGATCTCCCAAACAAGAAACCAGCTTCAGGCTGAGAACTCCTATCTGGTAACACCCCACCAACTTCAAGTCCTCAAGTTTACTGGTCTCCAAACAGAATTCCTGGAACCCAATGAGGGCCTTTGCAGAATCCCCAGACCCTGCACTTCTCCTGCTGCTTTGGTTTTACACCCCAGGCTTGCCAAATTTTGATTTAAACAATGGGTTTCATAGTTGCAGAGAGGTGTAAAAACTGCTACCCAAGTGCTATGCAGGATTCAGGGCCTTTGTGTTTCTCTGATCTCCTGATGCTGGGGGAATGCACCAGAGTCATGATGCCAAGATGTGGAAAGTGCTCAGTTCCATCAGCAGCAGCTGGGGGCAGGCTGCGGTGGCCCATGCCTGTAATCCCAGCACTTTGGGAGGCCAAGACAGGCGGATTGCTTGAGGTCAGGAGTTCAAGACCAGCCTGGTCAATATGGAGAAACCCTGTCTCTATAAAAAATACAAAAATTAGCCAGGCATGGGGGTGCACGCCTGTAATTCCAGCTACTCGGGAGGCTGAGGCAGGAGAATCACTTAAAACTGGGACACAGAGGTTGCAGTGAGCCGAGATTGTGCCACTGCACTCCAGCCTAGTCGACAGAGCAAGACTCCGTGTAAACAACAACAAAAGCAGCAACTGGGAGAGCACGGTGCAGGAAAATGTTCAATGGAGAAAAAAGTTTTTCCTCAGAATTAAGAGACACAGTCCCTTCCCTCATGATGCCCCAGTCTCTCAAGACCATTCAACACGATACAGGCTGTAATGAAGATGTGTATTGGATGGGGGTGGGAGAGGAGACAAAGCTTGCACCAAGAATGTCTCGAACTCCTGACCAAGCTGGTCTCGAACTCCTGACCACAGTGGCTCACGCTTGTAATCCCAACACTTTGGGGGGCCAAGGTGGGTGGATCATGAAGTCAGGAGTTCGAGACCAGCCTGGCCAATGTGGTGAAACCCCATCTCTACTAAAAAAAATACAAAAAGTATCTGGGCGTGGTGGCATACACCTGTTAATCCCAGCTACTCGGGAGGCTGAGGCAGGAGAATCACTTGAACCTGGGAGGCGGAGGTTGCAGTGAGCCGAGATTGCTCCACTGTACTCCAGCCTGGGCGACAGAGTGAGATTAGTCTAAAGAAAAAAAAAAGTCTCAGAATGACCTGAGTGAACTGCAGCCCCTCGTTTACTGGGCTTCCTGTAATCCTGAGTAACCCAGCATTTGCAGTACTTGTGATCCCCCTGCCTCCAGAATGCTAACAGGAAAACAGACACTGCTGTGTCATGCTGGTAGAGGTATAAATTAGCATAAGTGTCTCCAGGGGGCAATGTAGCAATTTCCATGAAGCAACTGATATACTCCCATACCAGCTGACCCAGAAATTCCAGTTTTAGGTAGCTATCCCATAGATATATGCACTCTTCAGCACAAAGACGTACAGATATGGATGTTTACTACATACAGCCCTACTGGTAATAGCAAAAGATAGGAAACAACCTACACGGTCCTTGACAGGAGACCTGTTCACTGAGTTATGGTGCACCCCATGCAGCAGGACGGCGCATCCATGAACACATGCAGCAAATCTCCATACCACTCCGCAGTGGCCTGGCTGCGTGAAAGGCCATGTCTTCATGCTTCCTGAATCCCATGCTTTGTGGCCTCTTGCACTGACCCTGGGCTTGGCCCCAGGGCTTGCTCTGACTGATGGAACAGTGGAAATGTTAATGCACGCAGAGGCTTAGAAAAGGGCTTACTCACTTCTTCCCTCTTGTTTCTCTGTGACCACCATGAGAACATGCCTAAGCCAGCCCGTTCCTAGCCCAGGCCAAACTGCTGAACAATAAAAGGCCTCATGGAGTAGAGCTGAGCTGTCTAGGCAAGGCTCCGTAAGCATAAGAGAGCCCAGCCAAGAGCAGCAAAGTCACCGGGCTGACCCACAGCTGGCCACCAATGCATGAGC